>NW_024429199.1:9895000-11095000 GCF_017639785.1 Mesocricetus auratus | reverse complement strand
CAAGATGACAGACTTGCACCATCAATCCAGATTTTCCCTCTTCTTAAAAGGTGCCGTTTTACCCATCAGTTGGAGCCAGAATAGAGGAAAACACCCTTGATTCTTCTCTCCCCTTAACCCTGGGTCTAGTCCTTCCTGGTAACTCACTGCTAGAATGTTAACTCCAATTTTCTTGTTTGTCTATCTCTGGCATTAACTACTAATCCAGCCCCCATCTGCCTGCTGTCTGGACAGTTTTCATTTTTAAGTCCTGTCTTGCTTTCATGCAGCCCCTTCTTTTTGCAGTCCGTAAGATGGATTTTGAAACGCAGGTCTTATTTTATCCCCCATTAGAAATAACTTCCCCTGGCACTTAGAATTAATCCAGATCTAGCCCTGACCTCAACACTCTGCACTATGTGTTTCTTTATCCCACATGAATCCCTGGTGCTGGATGCCCACTACTCTCCCATATTCTTCCCATACAGCCAGCAATATTTTGCAGTTATGTTCTCCTGAGAGCACGGGGGAAAGTCATGTCCAGGTCTGCACCAGTAGGTCCATGCAGTGACCGGCATGGACGTCTCCCTTACCCCGGGCTCTTACCAGCAAACCAGTCCGCATTAACTGCCCATCAGGCTCCATCACATCCTCTAGCTTTATTTTCTTCTTAGCATTTCACATTACAAGATAATTGTGCTATTTTTCACATTGGCATTCTGCTATTTACTGAAGTAGGTAATCTGAAATTCTAAGAGTGTACATTTTCCTCATGGGATCTAAGAAGGCATTCTCATTTTGAATGAAAGGGGGAAAAATAGCCCATAAGCACCATTATTGTTCTTAAATTGACATTCATGGGAAACCAGGCTCTTACCACAATCATAAGCTTTGTTGTACCAGGAGTTGATCCAACCTGTGAAGCCCAGAGTGCCTCCCATTCCCTCAATTTCACAGCAGCCCTTCTCAAGCTGTGTCTATATGCAAAAGTCATGTTGCCTTGTTAGAATTTGTGAAGAGCTCACCCTTGCCTTTATGCAGGCTTTAGAACTCTGGGGCCACAGTATCCAAATTCCCACAGCCTTTGCCACATGCTGTCCCTATTGTCACATGAAGACCAAGATTTTGTTGTTTGCTTCTCTTTTCTTTCTTATCAAAAGTTAAGCACTTAGCAATATTTTTGATGAATCTTCCTTTGTAGAAGTTCCTGAAGCTCAATTATATTTTTAATATTTTTCCAATAATATGAAGAATGTATAGTCACTGGAAATGTATAAACTTATAAATTTAAAATATAAGTCATCCATATATAGAAACTATGTTAGCTTTGAGTGATAAATCTTGCTTAAGTACTTAGATTTGATAGAATGCATTAAAGATTATTGTGTTAGAAGCCGATTAATGGCTGCCAAATGTAAATGCAACAATCATTGAATTTTGTCACCAGTTCTGCGAATGTCTATACAGAGAAGAAATGGGGACTAAAGAGGAGGACATTGATCTCATTGATCTTATTCTCAAGTTCAGAGGTAAAGTAAGCATGAAAAATTAAGTCCACAAGGTACCACAAAGATAGGTGTGTTGTGATTCATGACAGACTGTCCCAGAGCACTGGCTCTAAGTTATACTTAGGTTCCAAAGGACAAAGCCTGGCCCATTGATTGCATGCTGGTAATTTATGCTCTGATTAGAAGAATACATGTATTTATTGTTGTACTCTGTGTTCTTCATTGATCTCTTTATTCTTTGTTATACTTTTTGTCTAAAATTTTGGTTGCCAAACTATTTCATAATGTCCCAATGACCTCCAAAGTGTTGGCAGCTTTCAATATCTATATCTTCCCCATCGTGTGTGTGTGTGTGTGTGTGTGTGTGTGTGTGATACAGGATGTCTTTCTGTATGCTATGAATATGTTTTACTACCAGTGGTTAATAAAAAAGTTGATTCGACCAACAGCCAAGAATAGAACCAGGCAGGAGATACAGGGAGAAAAAAGGTGGATTCTGGGAGATACCAGTAGCCACCAGGGAAGCAATATATAAGTTAACAGGCCACGTGCCTCGTGGTAAAAATATAGAATAATAGAAATGGGTTATTTTAAGTTATAAGAGCTAGTTAATAATAAGCCTGAGCTAATAGGTCAAACAGTTTGTAATTAATATTAAGCATTTGAGTGATTTTTTTATAAGCGGCTATGGACTGGACAGGACACAAATGCTTCTGGCTGTGTGTGTGTGTGTGTGTGTGTGTGTGTGTGTGTGTGTGTGTGTGTGTGTGTAGATCAGAAGACAACCCTGGGTGTCACTCCTCCTGTGAGTTCCAGCCTTTCTTTGGGACAAGTTTCTCATTGGCCGGGAACTTCAAGTACACTATACAAAGTAGACTGCACAACAAGCTCCCAGGAATCCACCTGTCTCCACCTCGTATCTGGTCATTGCTAGGGTCAAGGTACACATCACCACACTGAGCTTTTTATGTAGTTTCTAGGGATCCAAACCTGGGTCCTTGTGCTTGGATGGCAAGCACTTGACTAGCCAAGTCCCTCTCTATATCTTCTTGTTTGTTAGTTTTACATAAAAACTCAAATCTAAGGAAAGCTAGCATTTTCATTCACATGATAGTTTGATTAACGGTTCTGTTGGGTTTTTTGTTTGTATTTACATTGTAAGTTAACAGAAATGTCTAAGCTTGTATAACACAGCTTAAGAAGAACACCCTAATTACTGGTTCTTATTATCTAAACATCATCTGTTTTCTTGAACCATTTTTGTAACTCATCATTTTTGAATGGAAAGAGCAATTACAGTATTTACATTTTCCCCCGTAGATTCTTTAATATTCATCTTACTGATCTTGCCTTAAACACACTTTATCACCCATCTCATTTTGGCATCCAAGAAGGAATCCTCCTCAATTAGTCCCAAAATTCTAATATGGAGAAAAGACCAAGAGTGAGGATCTACTGAGGTCAGCAGTAAGGGATCAGAGTGTTTTGTAGAATGCCGAGAAAAGCTCACATTTATTAAAAATGTCATTAGAACCCACTTGATAAAGACCTCAAGAAACGCTTATAGAAAAGACAGAAATGACTTCCCCAAAAAACTGTGTATTCAGCTTATCTGACTAGACAAACACTTAATTGAATTGTGGTTGAGACTTCAACCCTCACTGTTTCCAGTGGAGGACAGATTGGCTTTAGAAATACCTAGGCATATTTTCCAGGGACTTTGATGTATCACACACTCACTGGAACAGAGTAAGCATTCAATAAGTTAGAGTTGACCGGCTGGCTCAGCCCTCATTTGGCAAGGACATCTGCAAGTGCTTTTTTTTTTTAGCCTGTTGAACAAAGTCATTTAATAGTACCCTGTAGATCATAGATATTTCTGCAAAAGACTAATATTAATTTTGGCAAAACTGATAACTATTATTTCCAATAGTAATTGCTCCATTGCTGCAGGTATTCTAAGGTAAATAATACCAAAATTTCAACTCTTATGAAATGAGTAAAATACCCCTAATTATTACAAAGTATGGTAGACATGATCAAAGCATATCATATGCATTTATGGAAATAGCACAGTGAAGCTCATACATTTTTACAATTGATGCAATCCATAATTATAAGGAATACATGCCCCAGTAAAATTTGTCCACTGTAGCAGGGAGAGACAGTACTACAGAATTTGGAGAATTGTTAGAAGCCAGAAATCCCTGCTAATTTCACAATTTATCCCACAGTTGACCCTTGGGTGACCAAGCATAGCCAAATTTCATTGTCATTTCACAGTCTTGAAGTCTTGTGTGTGTAAAACTGAGTAGTGGAACAACTTTATTGAAAACCCAAGTATGGAAGAATTTTCAAAGGATGATCTGGGACATGCTTCTGTTCCATTTTGAGGTATACAAAGGAGGAAAGTCGTTCACCTGCTGCAGTTTAAAGGACTTAGTGCCATGATTTACAACAGATAGAGCAAAGAAATCCCATGAGTTCTACAGTTCTCTCCATGTGACAAGACATCAGAACAGCCACTTGTACCTCTGCTACACATTCCCAAATCAGTCCTCTTTATAAGCTTAGACAATTAAACTAACAACTTCCAGGTAGAGGCTCTGTAGTCAGTTTTAAAAGGTGCAACTAGCCATATTGGTAACTGTGGCAAGAAATAAAAGTTAATGTGCTTTAGAGTTCATTGCTAGTGTTATACAAACCAGAAGTAGTGGCATGAGCCTTTAATCTTGGGACTTGAGAGATACTGGCAGGTAGATCTGAGTTTAAGGCCAGCCTGATCTACTTATTGAATTCCTGGCCAGCCAAACATACAGAATGAGCCCTTATCTCTAAATATATAGATAGATGATAGTAGATAGATAGAGATAGATAGATAGATAGATAGACAGATAGATAAGACAAGACATATCCACTCAGCAAACAACTACACTCAACAAAAACAAGAATGTGTATCATTTGGCAAATGAACGGGATACAATGGAGGGGTACTTAAAGCTAGGTATAGGATATATTCTGTCTTTCTTAAAATAGAGAGATATAGGTGCACACTCATACATCCTACCTGCATCAAAATGTCTTCTCAGGATTTCTGCCAGCCCTTACAGTAATGTTTCATGAACTCAATGTACCAATTCACCTAAGACGACAGAGAAAGATGAACTCACCCACTCTGCTGTCACTTGACAGCAGTTAGCCATGAGATCCTTCCCAGGGGATGAACAGAAAAAAGGGGCTGTGCTGGGTTCACAGAAGGCTATTTGAGAAGGGCTTCTTAGCTCCTCTGTCTTTGGAACTTACCATCCCCAGCCCCAAATTGAGGCAATGTGACACAAAGAAGAGCAATACGAATCAGAATAAATTAAAACAATCTGAAATAATTGTATCTGATGACACTGAGCAGAAAATAACAAATTTCAAGTATTATGTTAAACACTGTGAAAAGTCTTACATGGAAATTCTTGAGAGATTTGAGCACCCTCATGCTGGTACTTCGAGGTAGCTGCTGTGATTTTGAGGAGTTTAGACAAATGGCTGCCCTGAAGAAGCCTTCCTTCCCTGAGGAGACGGTCCTCTCTGTTGGATTTTCTATGATGGACTTGGGGACAGGCTTGATCTGTATTGCCATGTCAGGCCCTTGGGATGCAGCTCTTACTGAGCTCTCAGCATTCTTCAAACCTCTGCAGGAAGGAGTAGGCATTTGTACATGCAGCCGAAATTGCCACATCTCTAAATCGATTAGCTTTGGGAATAAAGCTAAATAAAACAATCATTGATGAAATTTCTAATTATTCTTTCCTAATTTGGGCTAAAAGTGCAAAAGGAGTAATACCAGATTAATTTCCTCTTTTGAACTCAATATCCCTGTGGGCCATTCCATTTGCATGCATGAGTAAGGCTTTGGTGTAATATATAGGATGTGCAGAGCTTTTCTTCCAAAGACTGATGATTCCATAACCCCAAGGAGTAAACTGTATTATAGACTGTTAACCCAAAGAAGGTTTATCCACTGATCAGATAATCAGAAATCATTCAGGCAAGAATACTCACGGAAATTATGGGTTTTGTTCCTTATTTTTTAATGAAAATTGCATAGTTTTCCGTTTTGCATAGGATAGGAAGCTTCAAGGAAGGGCATATTGAAAGCCATAGCTAATGGGCACTGTATAACTGTTTAATGCTTTGTTTGTATATTAATCTGGTGATTTTAGAGAACCATTTCAGCTCTGTAAATTCTACATTCGTTGTATTTGATCATGCTACATTGCCAACTATATGTATTACTGATTTGGATAGTGACTATAAGGGTTACCTCCATTTAGGATTATTTTGAAAGGATGGACCATCAATCCAGAATGACCCTCCAGCTGCTTACACCATTATAGGCTCTAGGAAGAGTTAGCACGTCTCCCATGGCATGACTAGAATGGAGCCTTTAGTGATGCAGATCTTTCCTCTGGCCCTATTACCCATTGTTACCTATTGTTTCCAGGGGACAGAAAAGGCACATGAAGCCCACTGTACATCAGAGGCCAGGAAATAATCACCCTTTGATGTTTTGAGTACAATAGAGTCAGAGTGTATTGCCACTGCTAATGAACTATATAAATTCTATAAAGAAAACAGTGTTCCATGTTGCCAAGGGGCCCAGTGAGTACATTCTTTTGTAAGCAGAATTTCTTCTTTTCACTTGCTGAAGTCAACTGTCTGCGCATGATTAAGTTCTATTTTCAAATAATAATGACCTTAGTAGAATACTGAAAACTGAAGCTAAGTAAAAGTTGAAACATACATATTAAATAATAATCTTGTTTATGGTGAGAGAACTAGACACTGGAGGAAGCAGAAGTATGTGAAACAAGAATGACACAGCAGTTTGAAATTCTGTTCCAAGATTCTTTGGACAAAACCTTTGGCAGCCACCCAGATCATGTTAATTGCCTTTTTGTGTATACATTTCTATACGCCAACTCATCATTTTGGCTTAAATGGTAGACGTTATAACAAGGCTGGAAATATTTAAATGGCCCTCCCTTTCAGGACTGCCTTGTGGAGCTACTAATTTTTTAACACAAGCTATTATTTTGTCTTTACCACATTTCTCTAGAATATTATTCATGTTTGTAAAACAAGCCAGATAAAGAGCATCACAACAGCCTTTAAAATACCCTAGTAATGCAATAACATTAAGGGCATTTTAAATCCCACACTCTATACATAGGAGTAGTCTTGAACTGCAGCTCTAGAATACTTGGCTTATGCTAGCAGAGCACCCAGGATACCCCGGCTTCTAAATCAAGAGAGCAGACGTCTCCCTGGACTCATTCCCCCGTCACAGCCCCTATATTTTAGTGACAAATGTCCAGGGTTCATATAAGAATTTTAGCTTTTTGAATGCATAGATTCATCACTAGACTCAGAATGTGGAGCAAAACAGACCTTGTAACTAGGCATGGTGGTAGTGCCTATAACCCAGACATTTGGGGAACAGGGATCACACATTCAAGGCCAGCCTAGTCTCCAAAGTGAGTTCCATATCAATCTAGGCTAAGACCTGTCTTTTAAAACATGTTGACTGAAACAGTGGGAGAAAGTTTTCTGTTCCTCCCTCTCTGAGTGACCAAAATTTAGGCTTCACTTAATATGTGTGCCAGAGTGGAAGCCAAGTGTCTCCCCAGGTCACATGGGTTGCCATCACATGGTGGGCACTCCATCCTCTCCCCAGGCCAATCTGCTGATCTTTGCAGATTTGTCTATGAGACCTAGGGTTGAGCTATGCCCCCTCTGACTTCTCCAACAACTTCCCAATTGTATACTTAAGCACCAGTGCAGCTATTCGACTTATATGTAATTTTTACTGAACTACATTAATTCTGTGTGCTGAAAGATAATCAAGGCCATCCTCTCATATGCACGCTTATCCTAAACACAGCTGCCTTTCTCTTAGCATGATGTGTGTGTGCCTTTCATGTCCTTGCTCCTAGTGTAACTCAGCAAAGATATAAAAGAATGTGATTTCCCTTCTCATATGAAATACCAGCGAAAGGATCAGGATGCTGCTGGTTTTCTGCTGACTCATCACATACCAGGAATACTAAATAAATTTGAGTTTTATTCAGTGCCCTTAGATTGTCTAATAGACACTTCTGAGTGTGCATGTGTTCTAATCTCCTGAGCAGAAAAGAACCAGTTCTTTTGTTTCTGGGAGGTAGGTGGGACTTGTACCCTGTATCCTGTTTTCTTCTTACTCTGGGATGAAGCTGTCAGTCTGTCTGTCTTATCCTGATATGGCCTTATGATGCAAACTAGTTTCTAATACTTCTCGACAAGGAAGGATTTTGTAGTTTTGATTAATGGGCTTGACTTTGTTTAGTGATGCAATGTGTAGAATAAAAATGTTAGTGTGTCATGACAACAATGACCAATGGCTACATGCACTGACAATCTGGCTATGAGCTAACAAAATCTGAAGGTATCTTTTCATTCCATCTGAGTAATTTTACAACATCCCTTTTATTAAACTATAAAATAAGAATAACTCATGTTCTAAGAACTGGAAATTTAGGACATTTTCTAAAATGAATGGAAGACTTTCACTTCTCTGTGTTCCCTTTTACTAGGTATGCCAACCATACTTGTGAGCTTTAAAACAAAACCTGAATTTGGCTCATAAAGGAGACAGAATAAGAGTGAGGCTACCCCAGAGTTTCCCCGAACCAAGTTTCCTCATCACTTAGTTTCCACAGCCTGGCACTAGAGGCAGTGTAGAGCTAACAAGATTTACCCATGTGAAAGGGGGTGGCTCGGAGGTTCAGGGGGCACCAAGAAGAGCACTTAAAAAGAGTCTTGCTAAAAAGAAGAAAATCAGATATCCAGAAGACTCCCTGTCCCAGGCTCAGGTGTGACAGGCATCGTGTCCCTCCCCCATCCACAGTGTCAGGTGCTGCCCTGTTTCCTTCTGCTATGCGACATGGCCAGCTTCACCTTCTCATTGCTCTTCCCCCTCTCCAAGTCCTATTCTTTAAGACTCAACTCTGGGCTATCCTCCCAGAGGGAGGTGTCCTGTGATGCCTATGATGCTGCAATGTAGATCCTTGTGCAAGATACTCTGGGAATTCTCTCATTTACCTTGGCATTTACATACCATGCTGGAATTTCTTTCTGCTCAAATATTTGCTTCCTACTTCTGCTCTGTCGAGTCTTTGAGGAAAGTGATTTGCTGTCACAGCATGCTCTGTAACCCCGTGTCATTCATAGTCACTATTGCATATCAAATAATGTGCAATAAATGTTAAGTCTAAGCCAAAACCAGTGTATAGGAATGTGAACTGTCAGGCAGGAGTATATTTGACTTTATTCTATATTTGAATTATCATATATATTTTCAGGTTTTTAAGTGTTTATCCAGAAACAAACTATACCCTAGAGTCTGATCATATCTCAAGATCCACTTCATGTTTGGGGCTAGGATGATGTTTCTGTGGGTAAGAACAAACATGAGGATCTGAGTTCAAATCCCAACCCTCCACATAAAATGATGACTGTAGCTTCATAGTCCAATGAACCCAGTGCTGTGGGGAGGCAGAAACAAGAGGATCACTGAGCATTTGACCTCTGACCTCTAGCTTTGCTCCCGGTGCAGTAGAAGATCCTGTCTCAAAGGCATAGGCAGTAAGGGTGGCAGGGAAAGACACCTGATGTCCCCCCCCTCTGCCCCCGGCCTCTGCATTTGCACTCAGCAATACACGCTCCAGTGGCACACATGAAAACCATACACAACACACATTTTTTAAAAAGTATTTTCTGATATAAACCATCATTCAACAATACATTTGCAGCTCATGCCTTTCGGGTCTACATAGCATAATTTATATTTGTAAGAATAGATTAAGTAAGACAATGAGTCAGCACCTTAAAAAATAGATATACTATGAGTATACATGTAAGGAAGTCTAGGAATTGGAGGGAGGATTTGGAAACGTATAGAAGTGCTTCAGTAAAGAATCTTTGAAAACATAGTGTCTTTCTGACTGAAGTCAACACAATTTCCAGGTTGAAGATAGGAGTTAAAGCTTAAAATCACTACTCTGAAGATCCAATGGGTGATATTATGATATCTAGAGTCAACTCATAGCGACACCATCAAAGAAATGTGAGCTTTCCCACTTCTGGCATTTAGAAGCTTGAACAATGGGACTCGCCTGACCTGTGTCTTCTCGTATCTTCTCTCCCTTAGCGGTATCGGACGGAACTGGCCCTGGGCCTCCGGGGGCAGCAGTATCCTGGCAGAGTTTGGAACTTTGCATTTGGAGTTCATGCACTTGAGTCACTTATCCGGGAACCCCATCTTCGCTGAAAAAGTGAGTCTTGCAAGCACTCGTGAAAAGCAAATAGAAAGTAACAAGGTTTGTGTCGCGTGGAGAACTGTAGCGTGCCTTATTTCACTTGATCAGGCTGTCGACCTAGTCTTTCCATGGCACTGTGTAACCCACGGTGAGAGGGCCTGCCTGCCTGCCCCATGTGGGGGAACGCTGCACATTAAGTTACTCGTCTGTCTGAATTCTTTCCATCTAAAATCCATCACACTGTATATACTGCATGAAGTGAGCACGTGCAAGGTTAAAGTGTTATACAAATGTGACCCGGCCATGGAAAAGATTGGTTTGCAACAAGCAAACCCATCCACACCACATTACTTCACCACTTAGCTTTTAGCTTTTACCTCTTTCAAGCAAAATTCCTTGGAAGAGTTGTCTTTAGCTTTGTTGAAATTCTCCTCAAACACAGCAAGCAGCCTTCCCAGACCACCCAACCACCAGAGTGCAGCCTTCCACCTCCCATCAGTCCATGTCCTGTGAGCCACTGCCTGAGCAAACTCACATTTCCACAGCCAAAATCTCCCTAGAGGGGTGGCTCATAGCAGAACCTAGTTTCTCACACTGTGGCCGCTGGCAGGTCTACAGTTAGGGTTTGGATCAAGGAGATCTCCTGCCTAGGTCTCTTGACTTCTAAGTGCTCCCATCAGCCCTTTGTGTGTACCTCTGCACAAGGGGCGGGAGGCAAGGGTGGGAGAAAGAGGGCTCTGTACTCCTAAGTAACCCTCAAAGCCCCACTCCCAATACCCTTACACTGAGGGGTGGAGATTTACATAATTTCTTCTCTTTTTTTTTTCCATAGGATTTGTCTTCTCTTGACCTACTACTTAAATTTATTTTCCATATCATCTTAGTCAAATGCACAATTCCAAATGAGTAGTTAATTGTTTTATACACTGATATAGCCTTAATATATTGACCAAGGTCTCAATTTGAGATCTGGGGTTCTGGATATGTATGACTATATGCACTTATCATTTTTGTCATAACAATAAGATGATGACAACTCTCCTAATTCTGAAACATTTTATCATCTTTTTTCTCTCTTGGCCAAAATAAATAAATAAGCAAGATAGAAAGAATGATGCCTGAACTTTTTCTTAGATGTTCATATTAATGTTCCTTTTCTTTTACAGGTGATGAATATTCGAACAGTGCTGAACAAACTAGAAAAACCAGAAGGCCTTTATCCTAACTATCTGAACCCCAGCAGTGGACAGTGGGGTCAACGTAAGTCCAAAGCTGAGCAATCCTTCTCTCTTCTTGGTGCCCAGCACCAAGCCAGGGGCAGGGGACAAATGCAGATCTTATAAAGGAATAATGACAAGGTGAAGCAAGTCTTACCCAGCCTTAGACAGAGTGCTGCCAGGAAGCCAGACAGCTTGCTTTCCCAGATAGTCTAATAGCATTATTATGTCAGTAAAGGAAGAGCTGGCTAGTGTTAGCTAGCCTCTTGTAGCGGGCCGGCCCTGTGGTTAGAAGGAATGCAGGGTGCTCCGTGTTGATGACAATGCTGCTGCTGCCCTGAGCAGTACCTGGACCACGCCACATCTGACATTTTCTATTTTGAGTTGGGAAATTAGGAGCACAGAAAGAGAGACATTTCTCTGTCATTTTAAGGTGCCGGGTAAAGATTTCTTGTGAGTGATTTACCTTTAGCATAGAAACAAGTGTCAACTGAGACCTTCGGATGCCAGAAACCCTCACTTCAGATCATTCCCAGCATAGGTAGAAGGGCTTGGGACTTGTGAAAGGAAAGGTTCTCAAGCTAATCTGCAAAGCATGAAAGGTTAAGTAGCAATTGAAACCAAGTGAAATAGCTAGCTATGTTGAAGGAATTAACGCTGTCTTAAATTTTTACTCTAATTTTGGCTTTTTCTTTATATTAAATAACATATTCTTAGATAATTAGGCCTCGCTATTCTTCTAGAAGTACTTCTTTTAAAGAACAAGTTAATAAGAAGGGGAAGAAAAGCATGCTAAATCCCATGTCTCCCGTTGGTTAATAGCTAGGAAGAGCCTGTATCTAGACACTTTAGATCATGATGAAGCTGCCCACTCAGTGTGGTCTCCAGGTCACTGGAAGTCCTGGACACCTTTCCTGGGTCCACAAAGTCAAAATCTGTGAATACTGGGCAATTTTGCTTTTTCCTGTGTGTGTTTCAATTACCCTGAGTTTAGCAGTGCTGGGAAGACTGGTAGCTCAGTAAGAGAATCAAGCCAGACAGACTAATGCTCACTGGAATGGCTACCATAATTAAAATATACCATTTTCGCTTATACATGTCTTGATGAAGCAGAGGAATAACTTTTGATCCTAGCAGACAACAACACAAGTGTATGACAATGTAATCTCACATGAGTGACTTCTTGTGTGAGGGGATAAAAGCACACAGAAGCATTTCTGAGACACACAGCTGCATGGGGGAAACCTTGTGTTCCAAGATTACATTATCACTGATGATTTTCCTTGCTCTGGGATGGCTTGACTACTCTTTCATGAGTCACCATCTTTACTTGAAAGAAGAAAAGCTGGGTATTTTGGTCTGGGTAGTTGGTTCTTAAAGATGAAAAGAGATGAAAAGAAATGGTTTGTACCAGTGGTGGCAAATTTTGACTTTCTAAATAAAAATTAGAATTTTAGAAAACTTGTATATATCACAATGAGCTTAGCTCCATTAGTTTCCTGATGATATTGGAGGTGACTTTAACAAAGGTGTTTTTTGTTCTTATTCTGTAATAAAATATGTCAACATGGCATAGCTACATAAAATCAATATTTTCCAAGCAACCAATTCATGCTATTATGAAATCATGCATAACAAAAAGATCACTAAAAGTACAGGATATTCGATAGATTTCAATGTAGCACAGTATAAAAGTTTATTGAGGAGTTGGAGAGATGACTTCCTGGTTAGGAGAATTTGCTGCTGTTGCAGTGAACCAAGGTTCAACTCCCAACACCCACGTGATGGCTCACACTGCCTATAATTCCAGTTCCAAGGGATCTAACACTCTCTTCTGGGCTAATGAGGACACTGGACATGTACATGATATGTGCACATGTACAAGCCCTCATACAAACATAAAATCATTGATTTTTTTTTAAGTTCATTGGTATAATTTGTAACCACACATTATAGCTAGGCTTTAAAAAAAACATTTTCGCCTTTTAAACACCACATGTTAAGTTTTGCCATTATATCAAAAATGTATTAAAATAACTGCATGTGTATGGGGGACTATACTTGTGCACATACATCCAGGTACCATCCACCTTGGTTTCTGAGATAAGGTTTCTCACTGACCTAGGACTCCATGGGCTAAGCTAGCTGGCCAGGAATGTGCATGTCACCACCTTCCCAGTGCTGCTATTACAAGCATGTGACACTATGCCCAGCTTTTTAAATGTGGGGTCAGAGAGATCAGACACAAGTCCCCATGCTTATATGATGGACTGATGAGCACTTTACTGGTGAACTCCGTCTCTAAGCTCTGAAGAGCTGATTAAGATAGACTTCTTTTTCCCAGATGTACAACTGTGCAAGACTGACTTTTCTTAGTGTGCTTTAGCCAAAGCAATGTATACTAATGGATCAAAGTTGGATCAGACATCAGCATCCAGCCAGGAAAGCAAACATTCAGGAGATTGGCAAAAAAAAAAAAAAAAAAAAAGTAAAATAGTGTCAGTTTTCCCACCGATTTGTTTACTTTGTAAAATAATATTTTAGGGAAAATGTCATTTGTTGCTAATTACTATTACTTTTAGTGAATCAACAAAAATGTTCCTGAATTCTGTCTCAGTTTTCCAACAAGATTAATACTGTTAGGTACTATTCAAATGAATACTTTCTTCAGCATACTCATCGATCCCTAAGGGACCTATGACTAACATGTCTGAGGCCCACGTGAATATTGGGATACAAGACATATAATTTTCTAAAAGGGTGACCAGTGTTAGAGTTCTCCTAATCTCATATTTCAAAAGCTTAGGAAAAGTCTCTTAGTTTTCTGGCTTTTTTTTTTTCTTTAATTTGGGATTTAGAAGTCACTATAAAGAGGGGCATTAAGAGGCAGTTACACCATCTTGGTCACCCATATGCTATATATTTGGCTGTTTCCTGGTACAAAGCGTCTTTTATATTTGGATTGCTTATCAGCCAGCTTTCTGATGGAAAAACAAACAGGATTGATGAGTCTCATGTTTGCTCTCTCCCATCCTCCATCCTGTGTTTGTTCTAGCCATAAGGAGGAATTGCTTCTATTTTTATTTCTCAACCACTGCCTACTTGGCCATATCTAGGTCTAGGGGTTTTGTTTGTTTGGGGGTTAGTTTGCTTTTGTTGCTGTTGTTGGCTTATTTGGTTTGGTTTTTTTGTTTTGTTTTTGTTTTTTTAGGTTCTGTTTTTTGTTTTGTTTTTTGCTTTGTTTTGTTTTGTTTTTTGCTTTGTTCTGGTTTTGTTTTTATACTATTTCCTCTTTTATCTTTCATCTAACTCCTCCTCCACTAAGCTCTAGATCACATGCCTTTTCCTCCAGAAGCATCTTTCCAGGCTCCGGTCAGAATTTTTTAGCATCTACTTCTTCCTCTCCAGCACAGTCCCCTTCTTAATGCTCATGCACACCCAGCTTCCTAAGGATGCAAAGT
Organism: Mesocricetus auratus; assembly: GCF_017639785.1. Lineage (NCBI taxonomy): Eukaryota > Metazoa > Chordata > Mammalia > Rodentia > Cricetidae > Mesocricetus > Mesocricetus auratus. Next base: position 11,080,487 of record NW_024429199.1, on the reverse strand, counting down.
TTTAAAGGTTTGTAAGCATGCCATAGTTTTGTTTGCCAACCCGGAACACAGTACTTCCTACCTACGCGGGGCATTTACTTCAATGCTCTGTGTGGCCATGTGTGAGGTCTGACCTTTTATTCTTTCAATAGTAGTTCTGTAAACAGTTGTCCCTGCTTCTTACCTAAAGAACATCCCAGCCCGCCCACAAGTGAGAAACAGGCTTTGTGACCATTGCTATAGATGAGAGGCGCCCTGTGTGTATGCATGTCTGTGTGTGTGTGTCTGTGTGTCTGTGTGTGTGAGTGTGAGTGTGAGTCTCGGTCTGGGTCTGGGTCTGTGTGTGTCTCTATGTGTGTGAATGTGTCTTTGTGTCATTACTAGTACTAAAACAATGCTCTAGGCAAATAAATTCAGATTCAAGTAAAGTCTATTAAAATTAAGAAAAGTTATTAATAATTTTGATCCCCCTATTTCTTGATTCTTTTACTATTTTGTTGTCAATTTGTTTTATTTTTCTCTTTTTAGATAATAGGAATCTTTTTATGGGGCCTATCCCTAGCAAAAATCATAATTTACCCCTTGCGTAACTACACATTACTGTTAGAACTGGGAGGCATGAAGAGACCACATTCTTGTTTTTCTAGAGTTGGTGGTCCTGTCGTTCAGGAAAAATCTGGCCTCCTCTTCTCCCATACCCACAAAGAATTTACAGAGAGCTCTGTTACCACACAAACTGTCATCCAGACCTGGAAAAGTTCAATGAATGAGGTACTAAATTATCAAAAGCATATTGTACCTTTCATTTTTGATAGCCAGAATTTTTTTAATAAACAAACACCAAAGTTGACTGAAATAAGTATACTATTATATAATCCTTTTTTTCTCTAAATAAAAAATACTCCCCTGATTATTTTATTGTTTCCTTAAAATAATACCCAAGCTTGTTCTTCTATCATTATGGAATTTTAACCCAAGGGGGAAACACCAAGCTGTTCCTGGCTGTTAGCTTTCCTCTCTCATTGCTCTGACTCTGAAGACCATGTCTGGACCGTGGCCATCATTCCCTATAACTTCATTTGGCCCTTGTTATTTTGACAGTAACCGGATAGGGATTTGCTTTGCCATGCATCACTTGCGTCTGTCTCCTACAGCCATGCTTACAACAGCAGGGCTTATTATTGATGAGATCCTACTTAGTCTATTTAGTTTGTAAATGTCAGAGGTTTCTGTGGTAATTTATTTAGGAAACCGTAAAGGTCATATGCTGCTATTTTAAGGAGCCAGACTTACAACTTTAAAAACATATTTTCCCTAAAATTAAATTCCTATGATTCTGGACTATCCGTAATAAGGAAATTGCATGTTTAAACACTTAAAAGCAAGCCTTACGAGTTGGAATAGGTGTGGTCCTTATTAACATCAAGTACAAGGCATTGGAACATTGACATCACTTAGTATTAAGGGCTTTCCAGGGCCCAGTGTGCATTGGAAAACATAAGGACCTATCTCTGTTCTTGTAGATTTAGACTTGGTAAGGAGGCAAGGCACTTTGACCACATTCCAGAAGGAAAAGTGTGGCAAAGGTGTGCACTGTCCAAAAGCTTATGAAGGAGGGGACCCTGTGAGGTTTTCAAGGACGGTCTCTTCAGGGAAGTATTGTGTTATCCTGGATATGAAGTATGTCCATGGCATTCAGAGAAAACAAGACCCACAGAATCCCCGAGGGAGATGGATGGAAGCTGATAACTTTGAGGATCCAAAGGTCTGAGGGCAAGTGGCCAATGGCATGGAGAAGACTGGAATCATAAAGTCCTCCCTGGTCCCCAGAAAGCCAGGGTTGAAGGGCTTTGAGACAGGGGTGACCAGACTGGCCTGTGAGGAGGTTGGGTGGCTGGAGCGTGGAGAGAGGCTGTCATGCTGCTTTGAGGGAAGGACATGCTGACGTCCTGTCCAGCACAGTGGGCAAGACTGCACGGAGCTGCTGAGTGCTTGGCAGTTGAGGAACTGACCTTGCTATTCAATTTTGCTAAAATTAAGTAGAAATAGCATGTCCTATAAGGGTGAAAGCAGGAAATGTGATAATTGGCCCCTGCAGTGACAAGCAGGAACTGTCCTTGTGTCCTTCCTGTTGCTGTGATGAAACTCTCTGACCCAAAGTAATTCACAGGGGAAAGGCTTTGTTTGGCTCACTCTTCTGGATCACAATCCATCACTGAGAGAAGTCAGGGCAGGAACTTGAAACAGAAACCATGGAGGAACTGTGTTTGCTGGCTCACTCCCAGGCTTGACCTTAACTTCCTTACATAGCCTAGCACCACCTGCCTGAGGTAGGAGAGCCATGGTAGGCGTGCCTCCACCAACTAATAATGAAAATGGTCTTTTATAGATATGCCCACAGGTCAGTCTGACCTGGGCAATGTCTCAGTCTCTCACTTGGGAGTCCTTTCCCTAGAGACTGTAGAATATGTCAGTTAAAGCTAACTAGGACAGGAGTAGTGGTGACGTGAGCCAGGATCACAGTGGTGAAAATAGAGGGGAATAGGGGCATTCAAAAGGTACTTGGAAGCAATAGAGTATAGAGTTCAGAACCCACCGCCTATGGGAAGGCGGAGTCAGAGGAAATAATTTTTCAAAAGCCTATTTAATGGCTCTTGCTCTATTTTGTTGGGGTTTGTGTTGCTAGGAAACTGAGCCCAGAGCCTTAGCTTATGCTAGGTAAGTGGCCTGCTGAGCTATATCCCAACTCATTGACCCCCTGAATTCCAGTGTGTGTGTGAATGGGAGGAAGCCTAAGCAGGAGGGGAAGTTGAAGACAAAATTTTTTTAAAAAGGAATTTAATTTCCAGTGTATTCAATTTTCAGCACCTATGCAGATTTAAAGTGGACTTGTTGGCTATGCAGCATTTATACGTAGAGATATGCTAATGCACTCCTAAACAAGCAAGTCAAGAAATACCCTTTTAATTTTAGACTTAGCTTTGCATTACAAAACTCTGAAAGGCCATTTTGTCAATGTTCAAATTCTCTCGATTCTGGGTGTGACGTTTCAAATCGATTGTGTTTGTGGATGTGGAAGCAGGTGTGCTTTAAAAATGAAGACCCATTTAGACTTGATGTTTTGGGATGAAAAGCAAACATCCAGACGTGCGTTCCATGGGTGGAATGGCTCACACTGTGCTCTCTCCTGGCCTAGATGACCCGTTTTCTCATGGTGAAGATGAGGACACCTAGAGTACTTTACAGATCTTTACTGTAAACCAAGCATAGTCAATGCCAGTGGAGGTGTACTGAGGGACTGAAGTGTCAGAAGAGAAATGGTCCTGCTTCCTTCTTAGGACACCATCCCATCAGCTCTCTTCCCTCAGACTGAGAACACTAGAATTATCATACAGTCTTAAAAATGACACGAAGCTAAGGAGCTTCCTGTCTACCAACAACTCTGCTTCTTTAATGCCTGAAGCTCTGGTGGAGTTTTGTATTACTCAAAACTAAATCTTAAATAATTTAAAGATAGACTCTGGAATACTTTGATTTGTTTGTTGTTTGTGTGTTCTCACTAGAGTAGCAGGATTTTTGACCTTGTCATGTTTGCAGAAGTACCCCAGTGACTACTGAGGGTACAGCACATAAGTTCCCAGCCCATCTGCTCATTTCACAGAGCTTTCTGAAGCAGGGATTTGTTGGAATTTGAATGTTCCATTGAGCTGCAGCTGACGGGCTTCGAATGCCAGTTGCTAATATGATTTTGCTGCATTATCTGCATTAAAAGCTGAGCCACTCTGAAGTCCATTTCCCTCTCTTTTACAGATCATGTGTCAGTTGGAGGACTTGGAGACAGCTTTTATGAGTATCTGCTCAAGGCATGGTTAATGTCTGACAAGACCGACATAGAAGCCAAGAAGATGTATTTTGATGCTGTTCGGGTAACCCAATATTTAAATTGTTTTCGCTAGTCAGCTCTAATGTACAACTTGCATATTAATCAAACCTTAATGAAAAAAAATAGAGTACTATGTGAGTTGCTTATAAAGTATTTCCAGTTACGGAGAGCTCGATGTCTGCAGTGTAATTATAATAGTAAGCAAATTACAGGTTTGGTTTGGTTTTTTCGAGACAGGGTTTCTCTGTGTAGCTTTGCAGACTAGGCTGGCCTCAAACTCACAGAGACCAGCCTGCCTCTGCCTCCTGAGTGCTGGGATAAAATGCATGCACCACCACTGCCCAGTACTACTTATGGTTTAAGTTCTAACAGGTGAGATTTGAACCATAACTTTCACTGCTCTGAGTCATATAGCTAGCCAAGCATAGTGGTAACCCCTGGACTTCCAGCAACTGGGGTGGAGGGCAGGAGAACTGTTGTGAGTTTGAGATCAGACTGGTCTACATAGTGAATTCCAAGCCACCGTGAGCTACAGACACGTGTCTGAAGAAAGGTGCTCATAAACCAGTTACCCTTCTGGCCAACAGCAGATCATATGGAAAACAGTTCTCCCTGAAGGTGCTCCATGAAGATGATGCTATCTCCTAACTTCATGGTGTTGTCTCTGTTATATCTACGCAGTGACATTGCTGAAGGGCACATTGCTTGGAATATACTTCTTTCCCTAAGCAATGTGACTATGTTCTTTTCTTATAGCTATATTTTACAATATGGGAAAAGAATACTGGGTTTATGTTCTGCAAATTGACTAAGTTAAAATTGCTGAAGATCCCAGCCGAGCGGTGGTGGCACACGCCTTTAATCCCAGCACTCGGGAGGCAGAGGCAGGCGGATCTCTGTGAGTTCAAGGCTGGGCTGGACCGACAGCCTCGAAAATAATACAGAGAAACCCTGTCTCATAAAAAAAAAATTGCTGAAGATCCCTGGAAGTCTAGTGCTTCTACTATTTGAACTCATCTCCAGAGATTTAATGAAAATGTAGCTAAATCCACAGAAAGTTAACCTTTTTCTTAAATGTACAGAATTTTTATAATTGATACTATTGATTTATAGGGAAAAATTATTTTTCTTGGGGATAGAGAATTGAAATAGACTCTCATCTATCCCACGATGGCCTGGAACCTATAAAGCCAAGGATGGCCTTGAACTCCTGATCCTCCTGCTTCTACCTCCGAAGTGCCCTTGATTTCAGGCACAGATTAATACAACTGGCCTTAGAAACCTGTGACACCATTTGTTTTACGTCTTTATCCTAAAGGTACTGTCCTCTCTAAAAGGTTTGGAGGATTTGTTTGTTTAAATGTAATGTAGCTCGCTTTGCCCTTGTTAGATGAATTGAGTACTCTGTTGTTTCCTTCCCCCAGATCAGTTGAGGGCTTCAGAGAACAAAATAGAACCCTTCACTCTCACACACAGGATGAAATTCCTTAGGCTCAAGGTGAATATCAGATGCAAGCTAGGCTGTGGTCCCTGTGGTCCTGTCTTCATTTGGTGACACTAGAGAGCTCATTCCTATCAATATAATCTGGTTTATATATCATATCATCTTATTACCATCCTAGCAGACATTTTAACTTTTAATTTTAAGATCTTGAGATTCCAAGAAAAGCCATTTTGAAATACTGTTTGAAGCATTTCCACACACACACACCCCTCCCCAGTTTCTAGAAGTGGATCCCCCCGTTAATGTATTCTGTTTAGACAAATAGTTGACAGGAAAATCCATTAAGAACAAACGAGGCAGAGTTTCCTATGACTCTTAATAGTAAACACATTTTCAATCCATTGTAGATTTTCAAGATACAGGGCAAAGTTAGAAAAAACAAAGTTCTGAGTTTGAAAGCAGTACTGTCTTCCACAGCAAAGTTTCTTTTACCAAAGTTGTACTCTACTGTACGTGATCAACATTCCAGTGTGGGTTGGGAGGACACACAAGCTTCCACTCCTTGTTTAGGAGATAGTTACAGTTGATGGATAGGGAGGAAGAGTAAGTTTTCTCCAGGGTTGTGGCCACTGGTAAACTGCCCATGCTCCAGGGAATGACTTCACACCCACTTATGAAAAGACAGCACTAATTAGACTCTGTGAGGTTTGGAGGGGGGGTTGTTTGTTTGATTGATTGTTTTCTTAAAGAAGACATGAAGTAGAGAAGGGAGGAAGAGAGTGTCTGGAAGGAGTTAGGGAAGGGCTTGGGGGGTCAATGCGATCAAAATACATTGCATGTATGTATGAAACTTCAAAGTATAAATAAAACAAATCTTCTAAGATTATTATGAGTCAGGGGCAGAGATACACACCTGAGACCTAAGGCTCAGTTGACTTGAAGAGTTCAAGGCCAGGCTAAAGAACATAACAAAAACAAAAACCTGCCTGTATCAAGAAAGGATAATGTATGCTATTGTTCTGAACTGTTGAGTCAATGGGGATGTAGTCACTCAGATTTAGCTTTAGGTGGATTCAGATCGGATGTCTTGCTGTGTGCCTTAACTATACAATACTTTGATCTCTCTGCTGGTTGTTATGCTCCCCTATCACCCCCCAGGACACCACACTAAGAATCCATAGGGGGCCAAGATACATGAACAGGTGATATATCATTTAGGAGTTCAAAGACCTCATCAAATTAACACAAATATGAAGAATTAAATTACAGACTATATCATGTTCTTTTCCCCAGTCAATTCCCTGTAGATTTGACACAAAAATTATTAGAGTCATATTCATATGAGGTATATTTACATTTTTCCATTTCACACAAAACCATTGCTTTGGGCACAGAACTTCATCAAAGTTTGTTTTAGGAAGAAGCAAGTTGGTCAGAATCATGCAAAAAAATATAGTATTCTATTCACTCTGCATAACAGGGTAATAATGTTTCTTTAATCTGTGCTCAAAAGCTATTACTCGTGCCACGTAGAAAGAATCATTTCTTGGGTGATGAACAAGTATCTGCTTGAAGGACTTTACTGCAATTTGTGCTATGAGAAGTGTAAATAGCTAAGATGTTCAGTTGCATTAAATGAGAATGAAATATTAATGCAATAACTAAACCATCAATAAAATTAGCTTAGCCACAGCTAATGAGCACAGCAGTCTTCATTTATATTTTACTGTCTTGCTTTCATTTGTTTATTTCTAATAAAGGGAGGTCTCATCTTCCTTTATTAGAAGGACTGCGTATTCATTTTCAGTCATTCTTCTCTATCATCCCAAATGTGCGTCCTGAAATCCTTTTCCTGGCACCAGTGATTGCTACAGACCCTGTCAGAGCCCTTTCCCTCCTATGCCATGATGAGTATAGATCATTCTCTATCAAAAAATGGAAATTAGTAATCCAAACATATTTCGTACTTTTTTATTTTTTAAATACAAGGGTTATTTTATTCTAACCTAGTTTTTGACAATATCAATATTTCATGGGCACAAATAAAATATGTCATAGAAATCACTTTTGTAAATATTTTTATCCTATATTTAAATATCTTCATTTGTTTACAAGTTTTAACTGTGCAGTAGTATGTTCCTTAATAAAATAAACAGGGGAAGAGCTTGACTTAATTTCTCATGTATGTGTGGGTGCATGTGAGCTCGTGGAATTCAGAGGTCAGCTCGGGAGTCATTCCTCAGGAGCAATCACCTTGTGTTTCTATGTGTAGCATGGTCTCTGATTGGCCTGGAGCTCCCCAATGAGACTACACTGGCTATCCAGCAAGACCCAGGCTTCTGTCTTCCTCCCCCCCAGTGCTGAGATTACAGCAAGCGCCTCCACTCCCAGCTTGTCTCCCTGCTTCACTGACTGAGCTATCTCCCCAGCCCTCCAATCAGCTTCTTATAACCACAGAATAGATGTCAATGAATGATTTACCAGGGCTAGTTTCAATATGGACTTCTTTTAAATGTGTTGGAGTCTTCACGGCAGATAGCATTGTTCCCGTTTTATGGATGAGGAGTACTCTGAGACATAGATATATTAAATATAAATTGCCTACAGCATTCCTCGATGGTGTCACAGCTATAATCTGAAGTCATATAATCTGACTCCAGAACAGCCCATCTTTGCCATTCTGTTTTCCTGTTTAAGCCTACATAGGAGAAAACAGTAATGCCACCATGCTGGATCTTAGACCCTGGTACGTTCTATTCTTCGTCTTGAGTGGGAGCCGGGCTTTGTAATGACTCAACTCAGACGTGGCCTTCAGCGTCCCATCTGTGAGAAGGGAATGGCATTTAGCAAGTGAGAACTATAAATGTTTGGTCATGGAGCCAAACAAAGCCAATGGGGCTGGGCCAATAGAGAAAATTCTAGCCACGGGAATAAGTGAGGCATGGAATAGAGAAAAGAATACAGAAAGCAGTAACATTTCAGATCAAATTAGATTTGTGTCAACAAACTCAAATTTCAAATAATATTTTATATATTCATATATGTATGTATATACATATATATATATATATGTTTTAATTATAGTATAAAACTGAGAGTGTTGTTGTCACATACCTATAGCCCAGCACTCAAGAAACTGAGGCAGGAGAATTGTTGTGAGAGACCACCCTACCCTACCCTACCCTAGTGAGTTCAAGGCAATCATTGATCTATGGCAAAACCATGTCTCATAAAGAAAAAGATGAAAGAAAGGGAAATAGAAGATTTTATAGTTAAGCTGTAGAATTTATTATAAATTTGAGAAAAATCACAGACTATTAAAAATGTCCTCTTTTCAGGCCATTGAGACACACCTGATCCGCAAGTCCAGCGGGGGACTAACATACATCGCGGAGTGGAAAGGGGGCCTCCTGGAACACAAAATGGGCCACCTGACCTGCTTTGCAGGGGGCATGTTTGCCCTTGGGGCAGATGGAGCGCCTGAAACCCTGGCCCAGCACTACTTGGAACTTGGAGCTGAAATCGCTCGCACCTGTCATGAATCCTACAATCGCACCTGTAAGTACTTGTTACTCTTCATTCACAGTCCATTCCCCCAGGCTTTGATTTCCTTCAATAAGGAGCTTTAGATAGCTATCATCAAGAAGAATGAGGAGGGAGGGAGGAAGAAAAACCACTGTGAAATTTAGTGATACTAATATCTTAAAGGAATTGGGGCCTTTGCTTAAAAGTCACTGCTTTTGTACAAAAAGACACATCTTTGCGTCAAGTAACAAAAAACATAGGCCATGCAAGTTAAACCAGCCTCATTTGCTGACTTTTGATTTACCTCATTAGCATCGAGTAAGGGTCTCTACTCTGATACAAAAAGAAACTTCCCAAAAGTTCCATAAGGAGATTATATGCCTGGCTTCCTACTTATAAAATAAGCACTTTTAAACACAAAGATTAAGTGACTGGCCCTTTGCGACATACTAAGAGAACTCACAACCACCGAGCTTCCAGATAGCAACAGATTGTTGTGGTATTTTATCAACATCTGGTGGGTGTTCACTAAATCAGAGTTAAGTGGAGGAAAAAGACAAGAACGGTTGCCATTTTCTAAAATAGATTCTTTTAGATAACTCAAATTTAGAAATGTATTGAGGTTGTGTATTATATGGTGGGTATAACCAGCCCTTAAAAGGGTCCCTCTTGGATCTGCCTTCAGGATGGTGAAGTACTTTGTTATTCTGTCAAGGTTGTAGCCTTAGTCAGGAGGTAACCCGTGTTAACTGACTGCATTTGCTTTAGTCATGAAGCTGGGACCAGAAGCTTTCCGGTTTGATGGTGGTGTGGAAGCCATTGCCACGAGGCAAAATGAAAAGTACTACATCTTACGGCCAGAAGTCATCGAGACTTACATGTACATGTGGCGACTGACTCATGACCCCAAGTACAGAACCTGGGCCTGGGAAGCCGTAGAGGTGATGTTTTCATTTGTGTATTTCTTACAGATCGGTTTCTTAGTGCAAACATTGGTGAACAGTGTCTGCAATCTGCCATGGCAAGTTTCCTGAGACTTCCATAGCTTTATCAAGTTTGTTCCATTCAGGACTAACTGCTTCCAGCCAAGTCACTCCATCCTGGGGGCTTGGACTTTAGCTTTTTTTTTAATTATTCTTTTGTGACAGAGTGTCTCTGTGAAGCTTTATAGACCAGGCTGGTCTCGAACTCACAGAGATCCACCTGCCTCTGCCTTCTGAGTACTGGGATTAAAGGCATGTGCCAACACCAACCTGTTTGTGGGCTTTCGTTTTGCATTATGGAGCAATGATGTAACTATTACAGTTAGACTTGAACACAGGACGTTATCAGTCTAGACAGAAAGATGTAGAAATACGTGTTACAGGATGAAGTTACCCTAACTGTAGAAAGAAATGTAGCTTTATTCCACTGGGATAGTGGGCAGCTTCTGGATGCTCAGTGCTGTCTGTTGTCTACTTGAAGTCACCGCTTCAGAATCCATGCTTTTCCCATTGGTCCTTGGGCTTCAACGAGACCCTACGTTTCCACCTGGAGTGAGCCACCTGCTTAAATCTAGGAAGAACTCAGAGAACCGTTTCCTTTGCAAGGGTTCTTTGGCAGTTGGGTTGCTCTAATCTCTCTCAAGGTGGTGCTTTAGTGACTTTTCTTGGGTCCCTTCCTACCACTCATGCAGCATTATCTCCCTCATCTGTTATGCTAGGTGCCAGAGGAGTTCTCGGCTACATGCATCAAACCATGTCTAAAAGGAGTTGGAGGAAATGTAGAGAATAAGAACAAGCAAATGCTTTAATTACATTCTGTTCTCCCCATTCCTTGTTGGAAAGCTGGCTGCCTTAGACACTGGTCTTGAAAGGATTTCCCTCAGAAGTCTCAGGAAGCCCGTGCAAGCTTACCTAACACCTTAGGAAGCCATTGATGAACCTTCCTTACAGCTCTCTTCACTTAGTGTGTCTGTTATCACTAATCATCAGTCATCTTAAGTAAAATATTTGGTTTTCTAATTATATTCAATCAGTCGTGATTCCACTGGTTTAAATTTACACTTTCCCCCTCAGGAAGCAAATGCATTACAAGTGAATTCGAATAAGCTTCAGTGATAAAAGGCTAGCTGTGACATGGCCTGCAAAGGCATTGTGAACTTGAATTGCAAATGCTGGATTAAGATGGAGACATCAAGAATAACATATTTCATCAGGTCTAACACCAGGGCTAGGGGCGTGGTTCAGTTGCTTGAATGCTTGCATTGCAGCACATAAGCCTGGGTCCTGACTCCTATTCCAATACCCTGGGCATGCAGTGCACGCCTAGAATCCCAGCACTCCAGAAACAACAGGATAAGAAGTTCAATTTCATTCTGAGCTATAGACTTAGTTTGAAGTCATCTCTAGCTACATGATGACCTATCTCAAAAAAGAGATCGCCGGTGTCATGTCCATAAAGACTGGCCTCCATTGCAGACAGCTGGAACTCACTCATTGCACGGGTCCTGTTACCTCCCTACTCCACTCTTCTTTACTCACTCTCTTCCAGATAGCTCGATAAACTTCCTACTTGCAACCTCTGTTGCATGTTCTTTTTAAGGGAACTCAATTACATTGTAGGAGATGGTCAAAATCACCTAGTATAACTGTCTCCTGGAACACAGAATTCTGGGCTGGGGAGATAGCTCAATGGCTAAGTACTTGCCTGGAAAGCATGAACCCCAGAGTCTAAATCCCCAGAAACCAGAATCCACACAAAGTCAGGCAGGATAGCTATGTCTCTTATCTTAGTATTCCTACAGCAAGATGAAGGGCAGAAATCAGAGAATTCACAGAAGTTCATGAGCCCCGCTAGCCTTGGGTATGCAACAAGAAACCTATCACAAACAAGATGTGTAAGGAACAATCTTCCCCACAGCATGGTCCCAGAGCCGCATCAGTCCCAAATGAACACCCAGGACACTATGTTAATTATGAACCTGTTGGCCACTTGCTATGGTTTTTCATTGGCTAATCTGAGTATTTCCATGTGGTCTTCTCTTAATGGAGAAAGGGTCCAAACCTCTTACTCCTCTCAAGTCCTACATGGTGACTGACTGTGCCTCTGTTTCCCAGAATCCTTCACCTCTCCTAGTCCCACCTATCTTGCTTCCCTGTTTGCCAACAGTGCTTTATTCATCAACCAATAAGACAAACATATACACAGAAGGACTTCCCCCATCAAGATGGAAAATGAGAATCAATACCCAAAGTTGTCATTTGACTTGTGTTACACATACTCACACACACACTCACACACTCACACACACACACACACCGTTTTCCTATTGATGTGATAAAATACTCTCCAAAGGCTACTTAAGGGAGAAAGGGTTTATTCCTTATTTTGGCTCACAGTTTAGAGTTACAGTCCACGGTGAGGTGGTCAAGGCAGCTAGAGTTCGAAGCAACTGGTCATGCTGCTGAGATATGCTGTTGCTCACTGACCTTTGCCTACTCATGTAGTCCAGGATCCCATGCAGGAATGGCGCCACCCACAATGGGTGGGTCTTCCTACCAAGTACAAGATACTAAAGATAACCCCCATAGGCATGTCATATCCTGGGTGATCATAAAGCATATTGAGGTGACAGCACTGTCACATACACACACATGCAGAGAGAGGTGACAGCACTGTCACATACTCAGAGAGCTAGGATTTTTGGAAGACAACATCCATCTCATTTTTGCTATGTGGATATTAGTCATCAATTCGAAGACTTTGTATTAAAGGAGATGAGCTATTGCTATAAAGTTGTTCCTTCCATATTTTAATGGATGGAAGTGGTTAGAAAGTTACTCTTTTTGAAGCCCAAATCCAAAATGTTTTGGTGGATTGGAGTTCTCTCTTCAGTATTTCAGGTTTTTAGTTCTCTAAAGATAGCAAGGTCTGCCAGCTCAGACTGACATGGTGTCTTTCACAGGTTGACAGTGTAACTCGAAAGCCCCTCTGCAGTGAAATTCCCCTGTCAGAGGCCAATTTTTCTCTTAGTTTATTCATCAAACCTCTGGCCCACACTGAAATTGTGGTCAAGCAACACAAGTTACCTGAGCTGAGTACAGACTCTTACACTCCATACTTGCTTCATTTCTGCTCTCTCTTTGTACAATATTTTTTCCATTTTTTATTTAAATTAGAAACAAGCTTCTTTTGTATGTCACTTCCAGTTCCCTCTCCCTTGCCTCCTCCCCTAGTCCCACCGACTCCCCATCCCAACCCCTTTCTGCTCCCCAGGAAGAGTCAGGTCTTCCATGGGGGATCTTCAAAGTCTGTCATATCATTTGGAGCAAGGGCTAGAACCTCCCCCGTGTGTCTAGCCTGGGAGAGTATCCCTCTATGTGGATTGGGCTCCCAAAGTCCATTCATATACTAGGGATAAATACTGATCCACTACCAGAGGCCCGATTGATTAACCAGACCTCCAAACTGACATCTTTGTTCAGGGGGTCTAGAACAGTCCTATGCTGGTTCCTAGCTACCAGTCTGTGGATCAGATGAGACATTACTGAGAGATAGAAAATTAAGTTCCATCTACAGGATGGTGTAACCTGTAGATGGAACTTATTTTCTATCTCTCAGTAATGATAAGACCTGTGTTGCATTTGTCCCAACTGAATATGTGACAGCTGGCAGAAGATGTATCTGAATAATAGTTATGCCTCTTTATTCAAACCAATTAGGTAATGTCTCATCTGATCCACAGAAGATAAGATCTCGAGGGACTTTTGCTTTCTTCACAGTTTTCTTTGATGTTCAGACCCCACCCTTTCTGCATCAACATCCTGGATCTGAGAGCAGTGTTTCTCTCCCATTCCTGCCTCTAGTTCCCCAGACTTGATCCCTCTTTCCAAACATTCTTTGATATGGTTGTGCTGCCTAGGTCATTGTTTTTGTCCTTGAGACCTGAGCAATCTCAAGCAAACAGCCTTAGTGGCAATACTGCTTGGGGTCTGGCTCTTACAAATCTCCATACATTGAGTATCCAATTCCTGTCTTCACAGTAATGCTACCTAAGAGTCTATTCTGCTGTTACTTGAACTAACCCCAAGTTATAATCAGCTAGGATCAAGATTATCCTCCATCCACAGGTTGGAGCTATAGTCACTGTGCTATTAGCACATTGCAGCACATTTGGCCCCTAGTAAGATAAGCCCTTACACAAAAGGCCTAGAAACCCAGCACAACCAGAGCAGCCTAGTGAAATGATGTGCCCAAAATGCGCCTGTTCCCACTGCTGAGAAACGGCTACAATCAGAACCCGCCGTGTAGGCCCAGGAAACCTGTTGTTCCCAGTTTCAGTCCTGATGGCTTAACAAAATTTCCAAACAAAAGTCTAAATGTTATTAGTGCATATTAATTATTCAAAACATGAGGACTCGAGATTGCATTCCCACCCGTGCATACTAGTGCTTTGTTCCTGCATTTGGACTTTGACATGGGGTGTTTAGTTTTATGAAACTAAAAAGCACTTATCCACATTATCCTCACTGTAAATTATTCTTAATTTACATGAAGCCACAAAAACTTGAAAACAGCTAGGCTGCTGAAAGGCCTTTGTACTGTGGTAAGCATTTTTTTGCCTTCACTTATTCTCACAGCAACCCCATGTTGGGGACACTACCTGTATTAAGGGATTTGGGGGTCCACAACTAGGAAATCTAGACTTGAGGCCATTGTGCCACTCTCCCCAACTTGTGTTCTTTTGTGTCTTAGTTCGGTTACTGTAGCTGTGAGGAAACACCATAAGAAAAGCAAAGGAAAGGATTTATTTTGCTTACACTTTCACAGCACTGTAACTGGGGAAAGTCAGAGTGGGAACTCAAGCAGGGAAAAGAACCTGGAGGCAGGGTCTGATGCAGAGGCCATGCAGGGGTGCTGCTTACTGTTTTGCCCCTGATAGCTTGCTCAGCCTGCTTTCTAATAGAACCCAGGAGCACCAGAGCAGGTGGTATCACCCACAGTGGGCTGACCCCTCCCATTTGAATCACTAATTAAGAAAATGCTACAGGTTTTGCCTACAACTTGATCTCATGGGGGTAGTGTCTCAGTTCCCCCCCTCTCATAAGACTATCGCTTATGTCAAGTTGACATAAACTAGCCAGCACAAGTATTGTACCGGTTGCCCAGCGAGAACTTATGGAAGGGAAAGGAATAACTAGGTACAAACTGTAAAGAAAAGTGACTGTGCTGTCTATACCCAAAGGCAACTCTTCACTTCATTTTCTGATTTTTTGGGGGTCGGGGGGGGGGGGGGGAGTTGGTTGGCTGACCAGGTAGATGACTAGATAAGCAGATAGTTGGATTTATTTTTGTTGTTTGTTCCACACAGGGTATCTATCATTAGGTAGCACAGACTGGCCTCAATCTCACAATCCTCCTGCCTCAGCCTCCTACACATTGAGATCAGAGGCATGTGTCACTGTGTTCAACTATCAACTCTACCAAATGAGAGAACTCGTGGAAACTTCCATAGACAGAAAGGATAGTTAATCAAAGAAAAGGCTCTGTGATTAAGAAGATAGTTTTAAGGAAATATCTGGACAGCAGATTCCATTACATCCCAGAATAAACTCACCTGTTTCTTTTTGAAATGTTGACCTTTCTTCCCCCTTTACAGATAAATTTTGGCTTACTCCATACATCTGATACTTGGCTGCCTTTGATAGCCCTTTCTATCATAAAGGAGAGAAAAATAATAGGAATTGGAAGTTACCTTTAGGGTTCTCCCTCAATTTTGTCGTATTGTATAATATTTAGAATGTAATTAAAGCATCTTTTTCAGCTTATTGTTTCATTTCCTAGAAGTTTGTTTTTGGGGTTTTTTTTGTTTTGTTTTTTTTTAAGATTTTCTTTGACCTAGTAATTAAGTGTTTCTGCTCATGGATCACCGCTGTTTTTCCCTCTGCCCTCTGTCCCTGATATGAAAATCTGATGGCCTCATTATCAGTGTCTGCTGATTGAGACTAAGCACTAGGGGGAATGCTTGCTCGCGAGCCATTGTGGCCTCTACATGCTTTCTCTTCTTTGCTGAGCTCCATTTTTAAAGCATCATTTTTTTTCCAAACTCCTTTTCTAGATAATGAGAGTATGATAATAAGTGTAAGAAAAAAGAGTTGCCAGGGAATGGCTTATTTAGTGAAGTACTTGCTTTGCAAGCATGAGGACCTGAGTTCAGTCTCCAACACTCCCACAAAAAGCCAAGCTCAGCAGCATGCTCCTGCAATCCCAACATTGGGGAGGTAGGGGCAAGATGTCTCTGGTGATTGATAGTCAATCAATCTAGCCTAATTGATTAGCTTCAGGAAAATGAGAGAGTTGGTCTCAAAGGAGGTGATTGCCTTCATAAGACTGATATTTGAGATTGTTCTCCAGCCTCCACCCATACATGACCACACATAGGCACACGTATGTAAGAGAGGGACGGGACTGTGATTCATAACAGAAAACAAATGTAAATATAAATTAGGGTGGAAGTCAAGGATAACTTTACCTTGCTTATATTTTCTACTTTTCACTATTACTCTTATAGTATTATGATTTTAATCTCAAGCTTTGCTTTTTCTGTATATACAGTTTTTATTAGTTAAGGTCTTGCTGCTTTGCAAAATATCCATACCAAAAATAAAAGAAATCCCACAGTTTAATACAGAAAGAATGTTTTAAGCTCATGATTTGAGGATATAATCTTCATGGTGGGGATAGCACAGTGGAGGGAACTTGAAATAGCTGTTTGTATTCACAGACACGATTCAGAGAAAAATGACTGCTTTCTCCTGTTTGTTGGCCCTACCTGCATGATGCCACACACATTGAGAGTGGGGTTTCCCTCCTCAGTTAAGTCCTCTGAAAATGCCTTCACAGATAAGCTCAGAGGTGTCTCTTATAGGTGGCTCTCAATCCATGCACTAGACAGTGAACCATCACGAGCCCAACCTTTGACAACTCAACTTGATACTCAGACATACTTTAATCCATAGCACTCTACCCCTGTCCACTGCAAAGCTCATGACCATCTCACAATGCAAAATGTTTAGTCTACCTCCAAGCATCTATCCATCTGTTCATTAAGTTGTAACAATTCTAGCTTTGTTCCAAAGCAGAAGTGCAAAATCTTGAGACTTAAGACAGTCTATTAATCATCACCCTCTCCACAATCAAAATTCCATGTTATGTACTTCCAATATACAGTGACATGGAGTACATGCTCCCACTCCTAAACGGAAGAATGGGAGGATAGCAAGGAAAGACTGATCAAACAAGACCAATACCCAAGAGAAAGAAAAACAAAAAGCCCTACAGTGCTATCGCCTGGCATCTGGGGTTTTCAGTGGCATAATCTGAGATCCAAAAGCTTGAATTAATTCTACCTTTCCAGTTTTACAAACTACACCACATATATCACCCTCACTTTGGGTTTTTTCACATAAGTCCCACTTATCCTCAAAAGATGGCCATGGTCTTGGCAACTCTGCCATCCTGGTATCTCCATTGCAACTTAGACCTCACAGTTTTTTTTAATTTAAATTAGAAACAAGCTTGTTTTACATGTCATTACCAGTTCCTTCTCTCTCCCCTCCTCCGCTACCCCCACTGACCCCCTATCCCATCCCCTTTCTGCTCCCCAGGGAGGGTGAGGCCTTCCATAAGTGATCTCCGAACACTGTCATATCATTTGGAGCAGGACCTAGACCCTCTCCCATGTGTCTAGGCTGAGAGAGTATCCCTCTATGTGGAATGGGCTGCTGAAGTCCATTAGTGTACTAGAGATAAATACTGATCCACTACTAGAGGCCCCATAGATTAACCAGACCTCCAAACTGACATCCTCGTTCAGAGGATGTGGGACAGTCCTGTGCTGGTTTCCTAGCTATCAGTTATGGGGTCCATGAGCTCCCCCTTTTTCAGGTCAGCTGTTTCTGTGGGTTTCTCCAGCCTGGTCTTGACCCCTTTGCTCATCACTTCTCCCTGTCTGCAACTGGATTCCAGAGTTCAGTTCAGTGTTTAGCTGTGGGTGTCTCCCTCTGCTTCCATCAGCTACTAGATGAAGGCTCTAGGATGGCATATGAGGTAGTCATCAATCTCATTATAGGGGAAGGGCATTTAAGGTAGCCTCTCAGACTACTGCTTAGATTCTTAGTTGATGTCATCCTTGTAGATCTCTGGACATTTCCCTAGTGCCAGATTTCTCTTTAAACCTATAATGACTCCCTCCTATTATGATTATCTCTCTCTTTTTTTTTTTGCTCTCCTCTATTCTTCCCCTGACTCGATCTTCCTTCTCTCTTCTGTCCTCCTCTTCCCCCCTTCTTTTTCTCCTAACTCCCTATCCCCTCTCCCCTGTTCCCAATTAACTCAGGAGATCTTGTCCCTTTCCTCTCCTCTGGAGGACCATGTATGTCTCTCTTAGGGTCCTCTCTGTTTCCTAGCTTCTCTGGCAGTGTGGATTGTAGGCTGGTAATCCTTTGCTCTATGTCTAAAATGGCTTTCTCAGAGCCTCCTGATAAGGAATCCAACTCTGCCAAACACTGCTGGCCCCACCACTTTTTGGAACCTTGATGTAAGACTTAATTACCCAGGAATTCTTGCATTTTGCATACCTGAAAACCACCACTAGATGAACAACACTGTTAAGTTCTGCTGCCAGCTCAGGAATCATCTAGCTCCCCTCTGCCTTAAGCATAGTGACCTCTGAGTACATTGGTGGCTGAACATGGGAAAGTACTTTCCAAGGCGGTTATTTTCCAGTAGATGACACCTTTAGCAGCATTCTCAATTCAAGCTTGCTCCTTCTAAATGAATTCTACAAATTCCAACTTTGGATGATGGTGTCTTGCCCTCAGGGAAACATTCCCATAGTCCCAGGACAAAGTGTGAAGTTTCTTGGATGTGGCAATCTCTGTAATATTTTTAAGATCTTTCTGCTCTTTTTTACTGTAAATCTGAATACCTGTACTAAGACATAATCACAGCCCAGCATACATGCCTTGCTGTCTTCAGATTTCCTCCACAAAAAAAGCAATTTAATCCATTATTCTTGAATTCCAGGCTCACTCAAATTTTCTGGACACAAGAACAATGCAGTCAGATTCTTTGCCAGAATATAACACAAATATCTTCTAGCCTCATTCCTCACCTAATCTTGTTCCTTTCTATGTCATCATGTGTTGGACCTCCTCTGTCCACTTTTTCCCCAGAAGAGCCCATTAATCTTTGCTTATGGCACTGTAGGGTTTCCTACGCAACCTCTGCAAGTCCTTGATCGCCCTCCCACCAACCAGTTCCAACAGTCTCCAAGTCACGTGATGAGGTTTATCACAGCACTGGCCCCATTCCTCAAGACCAATTTCTCTGTTAGTTACTGAACTTGTTGCTGAGACAAAAACACTGACAAGTACAACTTCAAGCAAGGGGATTTATTTGTCCTCCTTGGCTGAAGGACTTCATCAAGGAGGGGAAGTCATGGCAGCAGAAACATAAGGTCACACTGCATCCAGAGTCACGAATCAGAGCAATGAATGTTGGTGCTCATCTTTTCTCCTGTTTTCCTTTCTATTCAGTCTGAGAGCCCAATCAACGGATTAGCCCCACCCATATTCACCAGTGAGCTTTCCTCCTCATTTTCCTTCTCTGGAAACACCTTCAGAGGCAGGTCCAGGGGTGTGTTTCCTAAGGGATTCACAGTCAAGTTGACAGTGAAGATGAACCATCACATCTTTCCATGAATCAGGACAAGGGTCCATGTGGCAGTTTTTTGCAGACTGGAATTTTTACTTTGCCATATAATGAAAAGGATTACTAGAATGTATTAATAAAAATTAACTTACTTGGTAACTAGACAGTCAACCTGTATAATTTGAAAAAATACATACAGTATACAAAAAGAAAGATATACTAAAGAATTAAAGATCTGAACTAAGTAAAACTCCTGGGAGGAAATGTTGAGAAAAAAAAACCGCTTCTTGCTATCAGCCTGACAATGGCTTTAATGGATTTGACACTCAGCAACAACAGTTAAATAAAGATCACAGGACCATATCAGTCTACAGCATTTCTGCACAGCAGAGGAAACAATCAACCAAGCTAAAGTAAGGGGACATGGAAATTATTTTCGGCCATTTGCTATCACATAACTACATACTGACTTTTCTTTCTGACCACATGTATGGTAACATTCCCATAAGATGTTATTGTCTAGTGGTATTATAACCAACTTTTTTGTAAGTACACTCAGTGACTATTATCTTACAAGGAGTTAATACCCAAAATGGGGAATTCATAGAACACAGTGATGAGAGATAACCAGTTTGAAAATGGGCAAAGAATCTCAATTAAGTCTCAAAAGGAGACATATAAGTAGCCAAAAGTATAAGGAAGTTCCTGGTAGCTGTCATCACAGGGGATGCAAAGCAAAACCATGGTGAGATCACCTCGCTTCTATGAAAATGACTGTCATCAAAAAAGAATTAAGGGATAACTAGAGGTGTCAAGGATGTGAAGAAAAGGGGACCTTTGTGTACTGTTGGTGGCAATATAAACTGGTATGGCCCTCATGAGAAATAGTGTGGAGGTTCCTTTAAAAATTCAAAACTAAGCTGTCATAAGGTGAAGCAGTCCCATTTCTGGGCATATATCCAAGGAAATGCAATAAGATCTAAGGGTTTTCTGCAATCCCACATTTGTTACAGCATGATTCAAAGTAACCAACATAGAAACAACCAAATGCTCCTCAGTAGATGGAGAAATAAAGATGTGAGGTGCATATCCAATGGAGTTCACACAAAGCCTTTCATATACATGCCCTTTGCAACAACAGGGATGTCTGATGTTATCCTCAACGGAGCAAACCAGAAGGGGAAAGATGCTGTAAGACACCACTTCCATGTAGAGCTTAGGATAATTAACTTAACAGGAGTAGAGAACAGAGTGGCAGTTACCAGGAACTCGAGGGGAAGAAGAAAAGGACATTTACTGGCAAAGGGTTTGAAAATGTCAGTAAAGGATGCAAGCATTCCAGAGGCTTATGATACAGCAAGACAGCTAGAGTGAACAACAGCGTGTGGGTGGCTCTCAGGGACTCTCACCACAAAGACCACCACCCGTGATGCTAGGGGTGCGTTGGTTAGCTTCATTGTGGTAGTCCATACATAAAGCAGCACATCTGTGCATCTTAAATGTATGATGCTTTCATGTGTCACCAATGCATCAGTAAAGATAAAAAGTATGAAACAAAGAAAAAAAAGGGAACTTCTGAGAAAAAAAAATCTACAAACAGTAGTCAATTCCTTGACAGATAACAAAATGGAAGGCGGGGCTTTCAAGTTTTTACAATCATTTTCATCCCTCCACTTCTAAGCCATCTCCTTTCCAAATATTCATTATGTCCACACAGCTACAGACCATTTCCCTGCTTGCTTCTAGAGTCATCAGTGAACTTATCCCATTTTCTTCCCTGTCATATTAAAGAAAACTTTTCTGCACTGGATTGCAGCCTCCCATTTCTAACGGCCTCCCATTTCTTCAGTTCTATTATTGACATCATTAGTAGTTTACTATATTTCACTTTTTTTAATCCCATAGACTTAACTGGAAAGACATAGAGTTAGTATACTCTGATTAAAGTAGAAGCTTTTGGAGTCCAGCACACTTTCTGGACCAGAGGCTCACAGGCCCAGTTGACACTAAGAGATCAGCACCCTTGCTCTGCGAAGGCCATGCAGAGCTATATAGTCTCTATCACCACTACTCACCGCTATCATTGTGGTGTAAAAACAGCCTCAGACACTATGTAAACAAGAGAAGATAGGCTAGCCATAGTGCAATAAAACTTTATTTACAGAAATAAACAGTGGGGTAGACAGAGCTTATGGTCTTTCATTTGTCAAACTTTAGAGCACTGTTTGTCAACCTGTGGCTCCCAAACCCTTTAGGGGGTCAAATTAAACTTTGACAGGGGTCACCGAAGACTACCAGAAAACAGAGATATTTACATTGCAATTCATTACAGTAACAAAGTTAGAGTTATGAAGTACCAATGGAGGTAATTTAATGGTTGGAAGGGAGCACCACAACATGTATTAAAGGATCACAACATTAGGAAGCTTGAGAACCACTGTGGGTTTGCTACTGTTATGAACCACAAT
Source organism: Mesocricetus auratus (assembly GCF_017639785.1). Classification (NCBI taxonomy): domain Eukaryota; kingdom Metazoa; phylum Chordata; class Mammalia; order Rodentia; family Cricetidae; genus Mesocricetus; species Mesocricetus auratus. The sequence goes on along the minus strand of NW_024429199.1, from coordinate 11,058,493 downwards.
GTAAATATCTGTTTTCCAAAAGTCTCAGGCAACCCCTATGAAAGGGTCATTCGACCCCCCAAAGGGATTGCAAACCACAGCTTGAGAGTTGCTCTCAACCAAAAGTGAAAATACTAGAAATGAGTGCAGACTTTTCCAGAACCAAATATGAGAGAGTGCTTCTTTTGAGACAAGACATATAGGCCACATGTCATAATTTTTTAATTTTCTATCAAGAACTTCTACCAGCTCTCATTCACTTTGAAACCTTGTTTTATCTGAATCTATAGTCTAATTTTAAAAAGTTACTGGTAATAACTTTACTGATTTTTCCCTCTCTTCTTGGCAATCCAGGCCCTAGAAAATCACTGCAGAGTGAACGGAGGCTACTCGGGCCTACGGGATGTTTACTTTGCTAGTGAGAGTTATGACGATGTCCAGCAAAGTTTCTTCCTGGCAGAGACATTAAAGTAAGTACAAGTATCCTCAAACTGTGCTGAGGTCTTCTCTATAGTCATCTTCACGATCAACACATGCATCATATACCAAGTATGGCCCATGTGTGTAATCTCCATCCCAGGTCAGGTTGCTGCAATCTCAGTCTGTCTGTGCAGGTGTCTCGGGTCTTTGCTGAGGCTGATGACCTGGAATTACTTACTCTGTGTGGTTCTCATGCACCAGCGCCCAAAGCATGGGTGACGCCATGTTAAGGACTGCGGGTGTGAGAATCGACTGCTGTCTGTGATTCTCTGCAAGACGTGCAGAGACATAGATGTGTTTGGGACCTGGTTTCCTGTGCCTCAAAGCCTCTTTTTTTTTTTCTCTCTCTCTCTCTCCAGGTATTTGTACTTGATATTTTCCGATGATGACCTTCTCCCATTAGAACACTGGGTCTTCAATACCGAGGCACACCCTTTCCCCATACTCCGAGACGAGAAAAAGGAAATTGAAGTCAAAGAGAAATAAAAGACACTTTCTACTTTCCTCTGCTTCGTCCCTCACTGCATACCTTAATAATTCCTTTCCTGGTCGCCAGACACATGATGAACTTTTGTTGATCGATAGAAGCTTATGATCATCCTAAGTTCTAAAGTTGTTTTGCAGTCTTTTACGTTTATTATCATAAGCCTAAGTGAACCTCAATTCCTTATTACTTTATTATCCAGCTAGTAGATCCACTGATTTTGCTTGTTGCCTTTTTTTTTAAGGAATCTGTTGTTTCTGGAGTTCATGAAGCTGTGACATCATTTTCATGAAACGGAATAGAACAGTCTATCAGTGACCTCTGAATTATGATTTGATTTGACTGCAAAACTTTTTCCTCCTCTATGAGGAGATGGCGTCTGCTTTAAGCTGTAATGTTTTGCCATGTTGCAAAAAGCCATAATAATAAATTAAGTATTAAAGAAAAAGCTGTTTTTTTTTCCTTTTCAAGTTCATGTTAATCTGGTTGGTCTATCCACCAGAGACTGATCTCATAACTGTGACAGCCTCTTAGCAAGTCTATCGTTATTTGATAGAATGTCTTCTAGAGTACTCCATTCACATTGCAATTCAGATGAGAACGTCATCCCAGAAGAGTCAGCTACCTTGACCTCATTTCATTGCAAGCACAGTGTATTTCCATTTTTGATTGTTCGTGTTTCCACACTTTTGAATTTCTTCGCTACTTCTACTTTAAATGCCCTGTGTAGTCTCTGTATCGTATACTGCTTAATTTCTTCCGTTCCCCGCTGCACAGCAAGGTGAGCACTTGAGTTCTGTAGAGCGCCCCTGTTGCTCAATTACATTTTTGAAAGGGAAACGCTATAACTTTTAACCTTCCGGGTGTTGCTTTTTAACTGAACCCATCCTGGAATCTGGTTTCTAAAAAGAGACTGAGAATTTCATATGACTAGTCCATGTGTTTGCATTTCACCTTTGAAGAAAAACCAAGGAAAGGAAACATTACACTTGGTTCAGATTTGAAAAGGGCTCTCCCCAGATGTGGTTAATTATTTCCCTTCAGTTTGTGAAAGAGAGCTTGTACCCAGGGAAAGAAACTTTGCCAATTTATCTATTCATGTTCAACTAAGGAAAATCTAATTAGCTCTTAAGAACACAGTGTACTTAATGTGGTTACATTCAGCATGAAGATCTTAACTTAGAAATAATTTATAGGAATGGACCCACTCCCTCATAAATTGATCTCTAGCAGATCAAAATGATTATATGATTCTTCTAAACCTTATTTTGAAATATGAATAATTTTCCCAAGAACAGATTTGGTGATAGCTTATATTATCACGCCTGCTCTTTATATGAAAGATAAACTGTGATTGATTATTTATGTACAAAGGGACAAAGACTCTATCCATCTCAGTTGCAACCAACAATGGTCAACAACAACAACAAAACAAATAGTACAACCCCAAAGATTAGGCTGAAGTATAGATTTCGATGTCTTTGTATTCTTTAAACTTTATACTTTTATCAGTTTCATATCGTTTGACCTATTTATTTGAGAGAGTTATTTTGTTAAATATCAGTAGTCAGTAGTTTTACCTGTTTGTGCTTTGGGAAGGGTTTCAAAAGATGTCATTTAGGATTACCACCTTGTGTGGCCTGGCTGTTTGCAGTATTGTACATTAGAATACATCAAAATACATAAATTAGTAAAATTAGTAAATAGAAGAAAAGCCCTCCATATATCCTATGGTTGTGTTAACCTCTGAGACCCAAAATACCTACTTAATCTGTGGAATTCATGAATTGTGACATCATTAAGAACAGCCTTAATTATAATTTGATTTGACTGTAAAACTTTTTCTCTCCTCTAGGAGGAATGAGTAACTAATCTCTCTTTCCCCGGAACTCTGGTGTAAAATATTGAAATTTGCTGCCAAAAATGTGGCACTACAGATTTTAATTATAATTTTCACTATCCTTGGGTTAGCCATTAATTCATTTTCTTTGCATTTTGATTTGAAGACGCACACAAAACTAATGAGTATTTCTGCATCAGGTGGGATTTTAAAGCCAGGTCCTGTGTACCGACTCTGCTGTAATGGAGTGTCCACTGTAATGTACAATTTGTGTGCTAGCATTAGCAGGCAAGAAGCTGAACCACAATGTTGCTCTCCAATGGCAAGAATCATCTTTCAGTTTTAAATTTTGAATTTTTTTAATGCTAGATTCCAGAACACCAAAAATGTAAACAAGATAAGAGATTAATATTATAGTAATATAATTGAATTAAGCTTATGTTTCATGTTAATTTTAAACCACCGAAGTCTCCAAAATAGACACCAACTCATTCATTTTCCAAAAAACTGCCATTTAATTTACATGTGTAATCCACATCCTTAAAGATGAATAAGAGTTAAAATAGCACCTACTTTTGTGTTTGTGAAATATGTTTTATATAGTTTGTGCAGTTAATATTATAAACATAAATTGTATGCCAATTTATAGACTTCTCTATCAGGATTTTTTCATGTGTATTATCCATTTTTACATTGATTGTTTTTGATTTGTTCATAAGTGCATTCTGTCATTTCCAACTTTATATAAACCTCGGATGTTATGAGAAGCAATGGATTGACACATAATTTTTAAAAATTATATTTGTAAAATTTCTCTATTGTGAATAAAGTCTTTTAATATATCTTCTCCTGTGTATTAGTTTTCTGAGCTTAAGAGTGCTTCTGTATGTGTATACAGGTGAATGTATATGGCTGCAAGTGGAAATGACAAGTCCTACTAACAAGTACATACCTTGACAAGGAAACATTGCCCATTAAAAACTTTATATTGGGAATGATTTGATACACACAGTCAAAATGATGTCACAAAAGGCAGAGAAAGTATGGAGTGTGTTCTTAGTTTGTGACCTGATCTAAAAAAATCAGACCAGCCTTACTTCATTCACCCCTAAAACAAAATAGTATCTAATTGTGACCATTACAGGTTAAATTCTTTATAACCTTAAATTCGGGGGGTGGGAGCAGGATCTCAGAAAGGTTGTGTAGAAAAGAGAATTTAGCTGTTCATGGCAAAACCTAGGTTTGGAATCTTAGGTTGTGCTTTGCTCTGGTAAAGTGGCCATCCATCCCTCTGTTGGAACACAAAGGAATGACTCCTGTTGAACAACACCTTCGCAACTGTGAGAGAGGTTCCAGGGAAAAGGCAGAGGGCCTTTTACCTCAGGTGCACTTTGTTTCCTGGATTGTTCTGGGATGTGATTGCATGCCTCCTGTGACATTTATAGTCAATTCATAAGACATGCTTATTCTTGTTGCGTGTCAGAATATAACTATAGAACCTGAATCTGGATATGGCCGTCTGCCTTGCTTTCTTGCCTTCCTACATATAACCTGTAGTACGTGCCAGGCAATTGTGTTGAAATTGGTCTGGCCTGAGGAAGTTCTGGGAAAGGGCTGTTCTGTTAATATTTAGTGTGTGCTTACTGGTGTTTATTTACACGTTTTCCTGATCGTGTTTTTCTGAACTCAAGCAACCTTCCTTGGATCATTGCTTTTTTTGTTGCATTCATGTATAAAGCACACTGAAATTGATGTCAGGTTGTCTACAGGGTTAGATTGCAGCCCACACCATTCTTTGAGGTCCCCAGATCCTAGGTCAATCAGACATGATCTGCACAGGTCAGACTGGTGGAAGTCAACAACCCTTGTTACATGGAATCCTTCATTGTTTATGTAACATGTTCCTCGCTTTCCTCACGCTCTACTCAACTCTCACCTTATCAGACAGACTACTATAGCATTCCCATATGCCTTCCTTCTTTATTTTTTTTAAACCTAGTATGTATTCATGTGACTGGATCCCGTGGCCCTTGCCTCATACAGAAAACAATACAACCATTTTAGTAGCATCAAACACAGTTTGAGATCTAACATAGTCAAATGGGAGCCTTCTGAGTTCATTTATTAGTAACATACACAGCATCAGTTGTGTTTATTTTGATGGTGGCAGATTTATTAAAATTTGTTCTAAACATGATTTTTACTTACTCTGCTGTCCACACAGAAATGGCATCTCGGCAGTACATCTACTTTCTGATAATGATATGTATGCAGTAGCTTACAATTTTTAATAAAAGTAAACAAGATAAATCTTTTCATTTAGACATAGAGTTTTATGCGTCTAGCTATCATTCTGGCTTTCTAGGTGATACCTGAAATTAAGGGTCATATAGGGAACCTTGTCGGAACTCCTTAACTGATTTAATGGTCCAAAGGTCAAGATCTATTTTTCCAAAGCTTATTCCATCCACACTATCCAATATGTAAGTCATAATTTTCAGGAAATGTTTGCCAGACATCAGATGTGCATTTAAAGTATTAGAACAACATGAGAGTCTAGACAGAGCTCCATCCAACTTTGTTATTTCAAAGATGCAGATTTGTGGCGAGTTTTTCACCACCAGGAGCCATTTTCTATCCTACTGAGGTGGTAAGGTTTTATGCTAAAGAGAAAAACAACAGATGAGCATCCAATCAGCCAATTCCAAATCAGAAGTCCCATTAGATATGTCTATCACGATGTGGGTTACAGTCCACCTAGAGCTGCATCTCATGGAAAGTACAGACTCCATGGCCTTGATCCACCGTCAATAAAGTTGTGATATCCTGGAATATCTGTCTACAGCTGGCTCTGTGTGTCACTCCTTTCTACAAGCACTCAAGGATGGAAAGCCATGGAGTGACAGAACGGCTAAGGAGTTTGTGATTTACGACAAGCGCATACTGCTGTTGTTTGACACTTCAGTACGATTTGACAATTCCAATCACTTTGGAAACATCCGTTCTTCAAGCAAAAAGCATTTCTGAGCAAGGAATGATGAATCTCAATCTTTTAAACAGATTCACACTGGATTTTTAAACATAACTCTTCGCAGGGGAAGTCTGCATTCAGTGTTAACTTCAGTTACCCCTGGTTTTCTTAAGTGATCATTGAGTTAGCTTTCTTCTCCAATGGTTGCTTTTAAAGTCATTTCTCAAATTGTTACTCTGTTTTTGATTTTAACTTGACTCACTCTCAAGGTCCATGGGACCCGAGTTAGCTATGCAAATGTCCTGTATGAACTGTTTGTGGGCAGGGACACTGAAAAGGGCCATCATTTCCTGCCCTCTCCGCCTTGCCCAGTTCTTTTAAATTCATTTCTAGGCTGATCATCAAAAGATTTGTTGTCATGCCTATTTTGATCACTTTGAATCCCCTTAAAACATGTCATGACTTACTGAATAAATTAACTTAAATTTGTGTCACAGATCCATTTAATTCCCCGGTGAATGCAAATTACCATGAAGCATTTGAAAATAGTGATAGATGTATAACTTTTTAAAAAGACTTTTCCCACATACTGGGACATTTTGTCCTTAGGCTATGAACACATATTAACTCACAGTTCTAGAAACAGGGGGATAAAATGTACTGTATTACAAATCAAATTTTCCAATATGACTGGCACATGTTTTGTTTCTAAAGTCCTAGGAGAAACAACTGCCCGCTCATTCATAGATTCTGTGGGATCTTTATTCTTGACCTTGCAACCCTTGGAAGTCTCTATGGAAAACAGAAAAAGCATGACTTGGAATCACCTTTTAGAGCCAGCTCCTTGAGGTGGGCAGGTTCCATTTCAAGGATGATATGGCTCTGGTTGGTTGTAATTCAAGGGAACATTTAGTCAATGGCCAAAGGGAAAACAAGCTGACTCTTAAAGTGCTTGCACCTTAGCATCTGTGTTAAATAAGAGCATTTACTTATTCGTCATTTCCTTTTCTATCTTGCATTTGCCTGCTTGATAACTTCATGATTCACATAGTCTTTGCCAGGAGCTACAAAATTTATACATCTTACAGGCTCCCATTAAAAAATATATTAGGTCCCTCTCTTTTCTATGTGGAATATAATATAAAACGCAGAGAAAGTGGGTACATTTGAGGCAGTGGGAAACCAGTTTCACAAGTAATCAAGACAACTGGCCCCCAAACAGAGATCTGTTCTAAACAGATTATGTGATTTGAAATGAGTATTTCAAGTTTCTATCTCAGTCTCTGTTAAATAAAGATGCAGTGAGGTGTAGCTGCTAGGCCGGATACTCATACAAGAAACAGCACATATGCACACCACATCCACCTGTTGTAAAATGTTAGTTAAAGATGTGTTTCATTTGTTTATGCTGTAAAATATTTATTTAATGATGCAAAGATGTGTTGCATTCTTTTATGTTGAATTTGTTTACCTCTGTGAAGCTTGTGTTACTTTGCCTTTCTAATAAAGAGCTGAACGGCCAATAGGAAGGCAGGCCAAAGGATAGGCAAAGCTGACAGAAAGAGAGAATAAAGAGGAGGAGAAATCTGGGAAGAGAGAAGATCAAGGAATGAGAAAAGCAGAAGGAGAGGTAGACATCAGGAGCCGGCCACCCGGCTACATATGAAGCCTCGTAGTAAGAAATAAAGAAAGGTATATAGAATAGATAAAGATAAAAACCAAGAGGCAAAAGACACATGGAATAATTTAAGTTAAGAAAATCTGGCTAGAAACAAGTCAAGCTGAGGCCAGGCATTCATAAGAAAGAAAAAGTTTCATGTGATTATTTAGGAGCCAGGTGGCAAAACCCCAATGAGCAAAACGCAAAGAGAAAAACAGCAAACAAAAAAAAAACCGCCTACATTTACCCATGTGTTAGAGACTGTAATCCCCAAAATGCACGCTATCATAAAATAAAGACTTGGAGAAAAGACAGAATGTTCAACAAACTGGATAGCTACCTATACCCGAATGAATCCAGATCTTTATCTCTCACGTTTTACACAACTCAACACCAGTTGGATCAAGACCTCAACATAAGATCTGATTCCCTATATTTGACAGGAAAAAGCAGGGAGTGCATTTGAACTTATTGGCAGAGGAAGGGAATTTCTTAATAGGAACCAATAAAACAGGCATTAAGACCAAGAACAGACAAATGGGACCTCATGAAAATAAAAGGTTTCTTTACAACAGAAGCACCCTCATTTGATTGAAACGGCAGCCTGAAGAATGGGGAGAAACTACCAGTTACATATCTGATGAAGAGTTAGTACCTAGAATATATGTATAACTAAAAAACCTGAACAGCAAGAAAAACAAATACTCCAACTAAAAACTGGAGCATGGAACTAAACAGTTCTCAAAAAAAAATACAAATAACTGAGAAATACTGTTTAAAATGTCAACATCAGCCAGGCGTTGGTGGTGCACGCCTTTAATCCCAGCACTCGGGAGGCAGAGGCAACCAGATCTTTGTGAGTTTGAGGCTAGCCTGGTCTACAGAGTGAGTGCCAGGATAGGCTCCAAAGCTACACAGAGAAACCCTGTCTCAGGAAAAATAAAAAGTTCAACATCCTTACTCATGAGGGAAATGGAAGTTTAAAAAACTACTTTGAGATTTTACCTTACCCCAATCAAAATAGCTAAGACCAATTAATAAAAAAAAAACAAATAAAAAATGTTGGCATGGGTGTGGACAAAGTGGAACCCCTACTCACTCTTGGTGGGGTACAAAACTTTCCATCAGTATGGAAGTCCTCACGAAGCTGGGATCCAGTTATAGGCGTATACCCAAAGCACTCTATATCCTAATATACAGATACTTGCTCATTCATGTTCATTGCTGTTTTATTCACAATAACTAGGAAACTCCCAATCGTTAGCCCAAAACACTAAATGCCCATCAACAGATGCATGGAAAATGAAAATGTAATACATTTACACAATAGGATATTATTCATGTGTTAAGAAAAATGAAACTATAAAATTCACAGGTAAATGGATGGCACTGAACACAGTCATTCCAAGTGAGGAAATAAATACCTAGAAAGATAAATTCCACATGTTCTTTGTTGTTTGCAGATGCTGGATTTAAATTGAGATACTTACAGAAGTCAAGAAACTGGTAATGGATGAGCCCTCTAGTTGGTTACCCAATGCAAAGTAGTCAATACTGAAATCACACAACAAAAATGGACTCAGGGGGTTATATCTACATATTTTGCATACATATACTGATGGGGAAGTCCTGTGTATATGTCAATAAAGCACTGTTGGCCAATAGGGAAACAAGATAGGTGGGACTAGGAGTTGAGGAGGACTCTGGGAAGGAGAAACACAGGAAGTCACAATGTAGCTGCCATAGGGATAAGAAGTCTGGACCCTTTTCTCTGGTAAGAGAAATACTTAGATTAACAATTATAGAGTAAATACTTAAGTCAGAGCTAGCCAGTAAGAAACAAGCAAGGCCAACAGCTTCATAATTAATACAGCATCTTTTGTGTTATTTGGGGACTACAACTTGGCAGAGCCCAGGCGACTGGTGGGGAAAAACCAAAGCGGCTGGCAAGGAAAAGGCTTCTCTCTACACATATACAGAAATGTAACAATAGTAATCAATGAAAAGAGACTGTCTATTTGAGAGTGGGGGACACAAAAGGAAACTTAGGGGGGAAAGGGAAGGGTGAAAGTGACGCAATTATATTTTAATTAAAAATGTACATACAAAAAGAAACTAGCCCTTAGGGTGGAAGACAAGATTTCAAGGCAAGAACACAGATGCTATGATGTGGAAAGGGAGAATAATGGAGCAGGGAAATTTAAATGGAGTGCAGAATTTGAGGGCAGGTTAGAGGAGGGAGGATGAGGAGTGCTGACTGGCACTGAAGATCTTTGAAAACGCTGTGTTGAAATCTACTACTGCAGAAACTTCCTGATATCTAATGGAATTTAAATGAAGTTACCATTTAAGGAGGATGCCTTTCCTAGACTCTGGCAGTATCAGATGTGGGTTATCTCTTTTCAAATTGTTGGTCGACGTGGTCCCATAGACAGCCCCAAGTGTTACAGGCCATTGTCAATACTCATGGTTGCTCTCCAAAACTTGATGGTAAGACTCTATTGCTAAAGACACCACATACTTGAGTTATTGAACTTGGAGAAATCAAACTTGTACCAATCTGGAAGCTTCATTCCTACTAAGTAGATTTCATAGTGCTAGAAGGTTCAATGCCCTGGGTTCTGTAACCCCAAGACTTTGAGTGGTGTATGCCAGATAGAGGAGTGCACGCCAAATTTAAGGGGGCTGGAAAGAGGAGCTCGGGTAGCCTATCTGTGTCTCCACATCATACCACATGGGAAAGATAAAAGATCACTGATGGGGAACAAATTGAAATCTAGTGAATCCCAGGGAGAGGGAGAAGGCCAGGAGGAGGCAGTCCATGGCAAGAAGCCTTGGGGCTTTGGGGCAACCTGAATGGAGGAGGAATGAGAATAGGATTTCAGGTAGTCTACTGTCTCTACTTTATAAATTTTAAGCTATGTAACATTCTGAGTGGTATAATATAATCTTGCATGGTCCAGTTCCATCTGTATTTAGGACTTGGTACTCATCATCTGTCCTTTCAGGCAGGCACTTAATATCACGATGTCACAGTGATAGTTTGAATGTAATTGGCCCCATAAGCTCATGGGGAGTGGCACTATTAGGAGGTGTAGCTTTGTTGGAGTAAGTATGGCCTTGGAGGAAGTGTGTCATTGTCTGGGTGGGCTCTGAGGTCTCATATATGCTCAAGCTATACCCAGTGTCTTGGTTTACTTCCTGTTACTTTCAGGATCGCAATGTAGCTCCTGCCCGGCTCTCAGCTCTTTCTCCAGGACTATGTCTGCCTGCATGCTGCCATGTCCTGACATGATAATGGACTAAAGTTCTGACACCGTAAGCCACCCCAATTAAATGTTTCCCTTTATAAGAGCTACAGTGGTCGTGGTGTCTCTTCACATCAATAGAAACCCTAAGATAGTCACCCTCACAGATACAGAAAAATATTGCACTTACTTCTGACTCAGTCCTCCACAAAGGAGGCCCCATGACGATTCAAAGAGTGAAAAAAATCATTAATGAATAAAAAGAAGCTCCCAATCTTTTTGTCCAAACACAAACATAATCTTGATCTAAACTGTACCTCCAATAAAACATAGTTCTAACAAGGGTCTGCTAACTCAGTGTAATATTTCAGACTGCAACATTGAATACAGACTATTTTTAGTAAATAATCTTATGTTTACCTTAACTTTGAGATATCTAATTATAAGCTGTCATTGGGGGAAAAATTCATTACTGTACTTGCAAAAGCAAACTTAACCAAAAATAGGACAGTTTTCCCACTTTTTGAATATTCCAAGCATATCCACTATCTCAGGGAAGACCTTCTGGATTCCAAGCTATATTCCCCTGTTGTAATTGACTATGGTTTCACATTGTTACAAACACTTGTCAGATGTGCCCCACTCCATTAGAGTCTAGGCTGCTTATGGGATGGGAGTGGGGTTCATGCTTGACGATTTTGATGACTGCAACTGGCCTTGCCTGATGGAGTACTTGAAGGACACTATCAGTGATGTAAAAAACAAATGGTTTCTATAGAGTGACTACAACCTTTTTTGCAATCCTCTCTAGAAATGGGACAAAGGATTCTAGGACCAAAGGGAAGCCATTAATAATTATGTTGTTACATTTTTTTTTCCAAGTAAGTTCAGCTTCCTTTTTCCCAAGCTAGCCTTTCTTCAGCCATTGAAACCAGTGACACAAATGACTGATTGGAATTTCACCCTCCACCACCTTATCTTCTTGTCACCAGCCTCTAGAGCAGGTGCTAATATAAATGACTAGAGAACAAAGAGGAAGTGAAAAAACAAAGGATTTTGGAGGTATTAATCAGTCCCTACAGAAATCTGAAAGTGACTTTTGTCACTATTATAAATCAATATACAGAATTTCTTTAAACACCAGATAAAAGCCATATAATATGTCAAAATCATGATTAAAAAGTAGATAAGCACAGAATTTTAACAAGGTCGTCAGTTTCTTTGGATGTTTTAAGAAAGTGGGATAGATGGCTGTCTTCTCTATGGTCTCCTTCATACAATGGTGACCACATTAAGAGACGTTTCTATTGTTCCACATTGTATATTTGGGCTTTTAACCTCTCGCAAAGAGCAGATAAAAATCACAAAACCAAAGAGCATTTTTGGCTCATACATTTAGCTCATCCTTTAGAGAAGAGCTCCAGCCTGTCCAGGCAGGAGCAGAAATGTCTTCACCATTTTTATCCATTGATTAACTGGAGAGGGCATTCTTTTTGAACTGAAACTTGAAGACTTGCTTAAAGTAAATGTTCTATTCTATTTGAGATAAAGGGCATGAAGGGAAATTGAAACACAAATACCCTGGATACCTCTCCCTCACCCTGGAAATACAATTAGGTTACATTTTCATCCATGATGCGGAAGCTGGAGGTGGGAGAAATCCACTTAGCAATAAGTGGTATGTTTTTCTCCTGAGATGAAAAGCCAAAACCAAGTGCCAATTCCCACTACCCTGGGCAGAAGTCACTGGATGGCTCCCTCGTGACATTTTTTTGTAAAATACCCACGGACCTTGTAACTGAAAAGAAGCCAGAAAAACTTTACTTTCTTGGTGACTCTCATGATAACAAATGCATAGAAAAATTCCAAGACAGAAGTTAGAGAAGCTTGCCTGCTGCACAGTGAAAGGATTACCTTGAAGTGGGGGTTACTCAGGTGTGTTCATGTTCATTATCATTATTTATAACTCCTGGAAGGAAGCCTGAGATTAGTCAACAAAAACAAAAGACCTAACCCAGGCAAGTATCCACAGGTGAGAAAGGCACAGAAAGGCTACACCAGGAGGTAGAATGAGATGGCAATTCAAAAGTCACTCCCTCAAGCCAAACGCAGAAGCCACAGGTGTTAGTTGCCTTACCACAAACCAGAAATAAGGGCCAGAACATGAGTTAGACCTCTAGGTACTGACTTCCCAGTGGGACCGACACCACGGAGGGCCCAACAGAGCAGCATCCTTGAAAAAGACAAAACAAATAGAGGAGAAAGACTTGATAGCTTCTCCCTGTCCCAGCCCTGACATCTATCACTACCTGCCAGGAGTCTGGGAAATGTAGTTCCTACCTTGTATAGTTTCAAGTAGAAATTAGAAGAAGCCAGCAAACTGTACAACGCTAGCCACTGTTTACCATTTGGGTCCTCTACTTAACTTGAGATGCCTTGAGCAGGATAAACAAGCCTTAAGTCCCCAGCTGCTGGAACCTGATAGATTTAGCAATTTTATGATCTATGAGTCCATTCTCAGCTGCAGCAAAAACACTAGAAATATTGTTGAGCCCATTATCACTCATATCTCAACACTCAGCTTAACAGGTAGAAGGTTCATTCATGCACCTAGGAATGTTCAAGAAGGGATTATTTAACAACTGCTTTCGAAGAACACGCTTCAGAGGAGGAAATTTAAGAGCTCATAAACCACTTGTTCTCAAGTTAGAAAAACAGATGGAAGTAAAATAAAGCCTGCAGATGCCATGGCCATCAACACAACCATCTTGGATGACAGTGCTAAAATTCTGACCACCATGCTTAGAGTCCCAGCTGATCCTAACTCCAGTTTTCTCGTGAGTGGCAGGAGAACTCTGCTAAGCCTCCCTCTACCGGACCAGACACATCAGCCGAGGTTTGTACTCTACTCTGTTGAGCATGAAAATGAGGAAAGCTAAACGACCGTACCAGGAAGAGAAAGTGCATTGCTTAAGGATGCTGGCCTTAGCAGTTTGATACTATTCAACAACATGTATTCCTGCATTTTTGTTTTTATTCAATTTCTTTTTAAAAACACATTTGGGAATATTGATTTTATATTCCTAAATAGGTTTAAATGGCAAGGCCTAATCTTTAAGACCAGTGCAGTTGTTACCTTGGAAGCCTTTTCTGCTTCCTGCTCTGTTAGCATCTAAGTTATGTTTAGTGCATGTAATTTGGTTCTCTAGAGTCATAGAACTTATGGAATTAATATATATATGTATGTCTGTATGTATATGGAATTTATTGGAATGACTTACAGGCTGCAGTACAACTAATCCAACAATGGCTAGCTGTGAATGGAAAGTCCAGGAATCTCATAGTTGCTTAGTCCCACAAGGCTGGGTGTCTCAGTTGGTCCTCTGTACAAGCTGGAATCTCAAAGAAGTAAGCTGTAATGCCACTGAAGGAATAGACTGCTGGCAAGGCAGGGGCAAGCAGATGAAGGAAACATTCCTTCTTCCATTATCCTTATATTGGCTTCCAGCAGAAGGTGTGGCTCAGATTAAAGAAATGTGTTCCTGCCCCAAGATCCTGATCAAATGCTTGTCGTCTTCCTGACATCGATCAGGATCACAGGTGTGCCCCCATTTCTAGACCATAGTACACTCCAGATACAATCAAGTTGACAACCCAGAATAGCTGTCACAGCTCATGGTATTACAGTTATTCATTGCTAATCTATCTCTCTCCCCTGCTTAAGAGAGAAGTCATCAAAGGCAATTTAACTTTACACATTGGACACCTAGATGTTACTCAGCACCATAGATTTGTGAAAAGTGAATGGCCCTAGTCACTGTTGCTAAGCTTGATAATTTGGATGCAGATGGAGTTCCTTAATGATCCTTTCAGAATATGGACTAAGTGGCTTTCCTTTTTCAAAAAAATTAAGTTGGGGCATCTTCTATTTCTTTTTTTACTACTTTGTTTTTAAATATAGGTAAGTAACCACTGAAATAGCCAACTTAGGACACTGGCTGAAGCAACAGTGGAGGAAAAAAATTAGAACAACTTTAAAGTACAAAACAGATTATATGGAAAATAATATGTAAGTATGTTTTCCTTACGTGTGGGGGAGGAGTGAGAGGCGGGGAGGAACAGGGAACCTTGGTTGGTTTGTAAAATGAACAGAAGATTTAAAATAAAAATAAAACAAGTCAGATTCCCCTAAACAAAACAAAGATAACTAATTATGCCTATTTTTTCAACTTTATTTTGATTATAACATATAATATGCATCTAATAAACCAGTAAGGACGTAATTTTTTTTCTTTTTCCTACTTACTCTGTATCAACAGAGAGCTCCTAGTATTTTAAGCAGTCTATAGATGTCTCCCTACTGGAGACAAAATCTTTAGGTTCTAGATCAGTGGTTCTCAACCTTCCCAATGCTGCAACTCTTTAATATAGTTCCTCATGTTGTAGTGACCCCCCAACCATAAAATTATATTTATCATTACTTCATAACTGTAATTTTGCTACTTTATCAATTGTAATGTAAACATCTGATATACAGGATGGTCTTAGGCAACCCCTGTGAAAGGGTCATTTCACAAAGGGGTCATGACCCACAGGATGAGAACCACTCATCTAGATGAATGCACTAGTTCAGATTTGACTCTACTAAGCTAACATGCTATTTTTCAATTTATGTTGTCCCTTGGCTACTGTTCTCCAAGATTCCTATCCGTTTCTTCCATTTCTAGTTATTCCCATTCCTTTCCTCTTCCTCTCCACATAAATCTATTATACATATAAACCAAAATGCCAACACAGTTATCACTTCATAATTATTTTCTGACCAATTCTAAGAATTTCATTTGGATACCACTCTTGAGGGCTCTTAATATGAGCTGAATATCATTGCAAAAGGCTTTTGAGGAGTTATGTGCTTCCAAAGCCTTGTGACAGGCATCCCTTATAGCCACTCCTAGAAAAGTGTTCACTGGTTATTTTCAGTAGATGCTGCAGGAGATGTGAAACCTAATTTGGTATATAATGAACATTAATGGTCTATAATCAGTTTATAATAAGAAATCAGCAAAACAAACAAGTGCTTAGCTTGCTTAGCATGCAATTAATAAAATTATTAATACTGGTCTGAGTGTAATTAATTTTGACAAGACCTTGGTTGCATTAATAGGAACAAGTTGCTCAGAGTACTGGAGAGAAATGGCCTCTCTCACATAAAGCAAACCCCTCATACCAAGTATAATACATATGTATCCAACAGTATCTTTCTTGCAAAAGTAGATAATGACATGCTTTTTAAGGTGTTTCATTTGGCTGAAACAAGAATAAAGAGGTGTTTGGGGATTATAGTCATGGAAAGTACAGTAGTTTCCATAAAATGAGTTATCTACTAAAACATCATCCTGAAACTTTGGTGTTAGATTTTTTTAGGGTTTAATTTTTTATTATTTTTAATGTGTGGATCTGTATATAGCTGTGTGTATCTCTAAGTGCCTGTGTATGTCTCTGTGCATCTCTCTGTGTGTCTGTGTTTGAGTGTGTCTGTATGTGTGTGTGTTATGTTTGTGTGAGCATATCACATGTGTATGGGTACCCTCAGTGACAAAAGGACATCAGGTCCATTGGACCTGTAGTTGCAGATAGTTGAGATCCACCCAACATGGTTCGAAGAATGATCTCAGGTCCTCTGCAAGACTAGCAAGCACTCTTAATGGCCAAGGCATCACTCTGTTTGAGTTTTAAATGTCAATACAAATAATGATATCAACACTCTCATGCTTGACTTTTTATGACATGCCTTCCCATGAATTACTTCATTTATGCATTCTGGTGGTGGAGTACAGGATGTGTATATGTTTGAAAATAAGCAACATAATTTTGGAGCACTTGTAAAGTAGACCCCAGAGAATTATAAGGACAACATATTTCTATCATGGTGTCTTAGTTACTTTCTTATTACAATGATAAAATACCCTAACAAAGTCAGCTTAAAACAGAAAATGTTCACCTTGGCTCTCAGTTCTAGAGGGATACAGTTTACCACAGTAGGGAAGGGGAAAAAGAGTTGGCTGGGAAGGCGCAGTGGTAGGAGTAGGAGGCCAGCTTGTCACATTGCAACCATGCTCAGGATGCCGAGGATAGACAGGAAGTAAGACAATTAAGCCTCCTAGTTACCCACTCCCTCCTATGAGCCCCAACCTCCTAAAGGTTTCAAAACCTTCCCCAATGGTACCACCAAACTGGAGACCAAGAATTCAAATATGCTAGCCCAAGGGACTCATTTGCATTCAAGCCACAACCCCTAGTGTCAGTGAGGGAATACGATTAAGGACCCATGCATGGAGTCTCAAAAAGCAAAGCTGCATAAGGGATTCCTCAAGAATAAGGAACCAAAATTTGAATCAGACTCTTAAAGGAGGAATCTATCACCTAAAAATGATGAAAACCCCTTTTGTAAGTAGACCCTGACTTTCAGAGGTAAATTCTCATACTTTCTGTAGTCCTGGGGTTTCCTGCATGGAGCTGACTGCATTGTTTAGATACGCAGAATTTGGCTAACACCGCTTACTTGTTTTTAATACTTTCAGTTCCCCATGAGTACTGTGAGCCTCCCGTTTACATATTCAGGACCTTTTATTGGAAAGAAGTAGGAAGAGGTACACATGTGAAAAAGGAAGTTGTGCCAGAAACTGGAAGCAATCTAGATGCCCCTCAACTGAAGAGTGGATGGAGAAAATGTGGTACATTTACACAATGGAGTACTATTCACAGGAAAAAAAACAATGGAATCTTGAAATTCGCAGGCAAATGGATGGCACTAGAAGAAACCATCCTGAGTGAGGTGATCCAGTAACAAAAATATAAACACGGTATGTACACACTCATATATGGATTTTAGATATAGAGCAAAAGAGTACCAACCTACAATTCATACCACCAGAGAAGCTAGGAAACCCTAAGAGAGACAGACATACATGGTCCCCTGGAGAAGAGGAAAGGACAAGATCTTCTGAGCTAATTGGGAGCAGGGTAGGGGAGAGGGAGCTAGAAGAAAGAGAAGGGGAGAACAGGAGGGGAGAGGACAGAAGAGAGAAGGAAGATCAAGTCAGGAGAATAATAGAGGAGAGAAAGAAAAGAGATACCATATAGAGGGAGCTATTATAGGTTTAAAGAGAAATCTGTCACTAGAGATCTACAAGGTTGACCCCAACTAATAATCTAAGCAGTAGTTGAGAGGCTACCTTAAATGCCCTTCTCTGATAATGAGATTGATGACTACCTGAAATGCCATCCTAAAGCCTTTATTCCAGTAGCTGATGGAAGCAGAAGGAAACACCCACAGTTATATACCGAGCTGAACTCCTGGAATCCAGTTGTAGAGAGTGAGGAGTGATGAGCAAAGTGGTCAAGATCAGGCTGGAGAAACCCACAGAGACAGCTGACCTGAACAAGGGGGAGCTCATGTACCCCAGACTGATAGCTGGGAAATCAACATAGGACTGTTTCAGACCCCCTGAACAAGGATGTCAGTTGGAGGTCTGGTTAATCTATGGGGCCTCTGGTAGTGAATCAGTATTTATCCCTAGTACTCGAATGGACTTTGGGAGCCTATTCCACATAGAAGGATACTCTCTCAGACTAGATACATGGGGGAGGGTCTATGCCCTGCTTCAAATGATATGACAGACTTTGAAGACCCCACATGGAAGACCTCACCCTCCCTGGGTAGCAGAAAGGGAATGGAATAGCGAGTAGATGGGGGACAGGGGAGGAGAGGAGGGAGAGATAACTGGGATTGGCATATAAAAAAGCTTGTTTCTAATTTAAATTAAAAAAATGGAAGAAAAAGAAAAAGGAAGTTGCTACTCTATAGGATACTCAGGGAATTCTCTACTAATCCAGGTGAGTTTATCATTATGGGCCATGGATTGTAAACTTTGGGGAATCTGTATTCAAAATACATATTAGGACTAGCTGAATATGTCAGTTTTTGCCTTTGTATAATTACAACAACAATAAAAATATGCAGTAGAAAGTACACTTTGAACTTTGGAACTTTCCTTTTCTGGGTAATGATATGTAGTATGATGCTCTCACATGCTAAAGGATGTTGTGTATCCCAGAGCTATACCATCACAAGAGAAACGGCCAACCCTTACAGTGTACTAAAACATGTGATTTATTTGTCTTGTTACGTTAAACCATGATGCTCATCTGGTAGGTGTGTGAAATGAATTTTCATGCAATTTATGATATGTTTTGGAGGCCCTGGCCCTAAAGTAATTCAAAGTGCTCTTAAACTCTTGGGGGAGGGTCTAGGCCCTGCCCTGTATGAAATGACAGACTATGGACATCCCCATGGAGGGCCTCACCCTCCCTGGGGAAATGAGGGGATAATGGGGGGGGTTGGGGGGAGGGCACGGGAGGAGAGGAGGGAAAGGGAGAGGGACCTGGAACTGACTTGTGAAGCAACCTTGTTTCTTATCTAAATTTAAACTGAAAAATAAATTTAAAAAAACACACACACAAAAGAACAGAAGTGCTCTTAAATATGTCTTGCCCACCATTTGTTTTACATATATTTTATGGGACCAAAAAGTAACAACATGCATCTGGACACATGTTACAATTATGAAGCAACTCGTGGAGGAAAGACATCTATGCAATGGGTACAAACCTAAGAGAATCTTCTACAATTAACTAAAATAATGCCACACTCATTCCGAGCACTGAAACATTTTCAAACGTCAACTACTTGAGGTGGGAAATGATATAGGAAGCATGTGTTTTCATTAGGTCCATTTCCAGAGTACTGTTTGCAAGAACATATATTGGTTTCCTGTTTGTCATCAGCCCCAGACCTGATTTGTGCTTGTGTTCTGATTTTTCTCATCATAATATTCCCCCAAATACTTTGCTTTATAGTTATATGTGCAATCGATCTTCATACAAAGATTTATGTCCAAATAGATGCCACAAGCTAGGAAACGCTAAATTAATCCCATTACTCTCTTTTGTGGGAAAGAAAAGCTTGTTGTTGACTGAGTACCAGCCTAACTGGCTGCTCACTGACTGGGTTAATATGTTCCAGAATGCTATTCCTGGGCATTTGGACTCTTCATTAAGGCATTAATTCCCAGGATGTCCTAGAAACCAACCATGATCCAGGAGGTATAAGAATAAATTGGGCATTCTCACCCAGCAACCATATAGTGGGTAATATTTTTATTACCAAGCTATTGAGATTACAATGAAAATTGTCCTTAATGCTAACATAAATGGAGCCAGCTAATAACAAGAACAAAAGCAAGAAACAAACAGAAGCCAGAACCACAAGCAAACTACAGGAGGGTCAGGTGAGTGGAGAGACATGATCCTGGAAAAACTGACTTAGACATCAAGAGCTAAGGGCTTACATCCTTAAGCCTGGTGGATCCCAACTGGTCCAATTCTGCCTTCATAGCATTGGGTTCCACTGCCACAAATCACTTGCATCTCAGACCCTTATTAAAAACAACACAGGGGTGGGGAGCTGGAGAGATGGCTCAGCAGTTTCCCTTGCAGAGGACATGAGTTCAGTTCCCAGCATCCATATCAGGTATCTCACAATGACCTGTAACTCCATTTTCACAGGAGTCTGACATCTCTGAACTCTAAAGGCACCTGCACTCACATTCATGTGCACACACACACACACACACACACACACACACACACACACACTTTAAAAATTAAATATTGCTGGGGCAGTCATGGAGTACTTCTTTAACCCCAGGAGGCAGAGGCAGGTGAATCTCCAAGTTCAAGGCCACCCTGGGCTACAGAGCAAGTTCCAGGACAGCTAGGGATACACAGAGAAACCCTATCTCAAAAAACAAAAAAAAAGTAAAAATTAAATGTTTTAAAAATAAATGAATGACAGGACCAAAACCATTACAGTAGCCCAGCCCCAATCAATACATTTCTATCCAGAGAACCACCACCCAGGAGAACAGCCTTCCAGGTGTTCTTGTCTCACCGACTTTTCCATTGGTCTTCCTAGCTATGTTGGCCCTGGACCTTAAAATTCATATATAACAAGCCCCAGATGTTTCCCTCCACCATTTCCTAGGAAGTAAGTCCTTGGAGCTAAGGTCAGGAACCAACCCTGAATTTGACAGTATCTGACTTGGCAGGGTCTAAATCATGGGACTTGAGTATGCTGTATGCACCTGATAGCTTATGTGCTGTTTTCAGAAAGGACTTGCATGCAACATTTCAGGAACCATAGGGTTTGATGCCCTGTGACCAGGAACATGTCACACTTGGAACAGAATGATTCCAGCAGTGGGGAGGCCAATAGAGCAAATCAGTCACACACACACACACACACACACACACACACACACACACACACACACACAGGTAAACCCTTGTGTCTACTCTGCTACAAGAAAATGACCTAATGGAGAAGAGCCAAAGAGTATTTCCTGTTTGGCCAGGTCATGGGTTCTTTGGTGAGAAGACAAGCTGTGTGTGGAGTCTGAGTCCAGCTCTGCCTCTTATGAGGTCAAACTGAGGGTGACATTTCATTCATTGAATTGATGCTTTGGTTTTTCACTCAGTGCCTGTCCCATACCAGAGTCTCAGAAAACATCAGTGGACAAAGGCAATGGCGTTCTCTGCTCCTGAGAACCTTACATTCTAGAGGACAGTTTAATGAGCATGTGTTAAGAGTTGACAGGAACTATAAAAAAAATCTTTAAATGTAAACAGGGAAGGACAATCAAAACCAGGGTACGGACACTGCACCAGTTAGAGGATTAGTCTGAGTCAGGCCTTAGTGGAGCACCCTTTTAATTCCAGCACTCAAGAGGCAGAGGCAGGTGGATTTCTGTGAGTTCAAGGTCAGCCTTGTATACAGAGTGACTTCCAGGACAGCCAGGACTGTTACTCAGAGAAACCCTGTCTTGACAAACAAAAACAAAGGATGGATCTCATTGAGAATGTGAGATTGGAGAAAAGGCATGAAGGATATGAAGAAGTAGCCAAGTGGTTATTCAAAATACCCCGAGGAGAGTGTTGTAGACAGAGAGATGTCTAGATAGGATGAGGTATGGAAAATCAAGGAGCAACAAGGAGAGGGCAGGAGAGACTGACCAAGGGCATAAAAAGACAACAGTGGGCAATAAGGAGACCACTGTGAGGGTCAAGCACCTCCCTCTTGCCCCCTACTTCCTCTTCTGCAAGGAGAAGCTGGTAGTAAGTGAAGGGTTTCTACAACACACTGAGGTCTCCGATTTTCTTCCATCTCTTTATCCAGAAATCATAATCAGTTCAAATGACCCCAAATTTAGGCTAAAACAAGTAGAGCAGAATGCAAGCCTTCATTAATAGCATGCTGAAAGGTTGAAGAAATCAATTTCTTCAACAAATTTGAAGTGAGAGGGGATCCCATGTGCACACGTTGGCTTTTGCATTCTTCCTCCAGAGCCATCCTCTTCTGTTTTTTGAGACAGGGCCTCTCATTGGGACCTGGACCTCACCAATTAGCTAGCGAATGAACCCCAGTGATCTCCCTGTCTCTGCTGCCCTAGCTTCAGGATTGCAGGCACACGGCACCATATCCAGCTTTTACGTTTTCACTGCATACTGAACTCAAGTCTTCATGCTACCCAGCAAACACACCAACAATACAGCTTATTCCTCAGCCACAAGCAATTTGAGCTTTCTCTTTGCTCTACACTCCCACCTCCAGCCAGCAGTCCACATTCAAGACCACGTTAATTCCCTCCACAGATGGAGATGGGACCACCTAGGGAACCAAGATCAAAGGCAGAATCCAGAATGGAGAAACACTGCTTCACAAGTCATTTCACAGACCCTACTCTTTATCCCCTGACCTTCCAAACTCCATGGAAGGCCACAGGTCTTGCAGCATAAGGTTCATCATGTAGGGCTTCATCCTGGGTGGCTGTTATGTGCCCCCAGAGAGTTCTCCACTTCTTTGAGAAAGGAAGCAAGTATGCCCCAGCACATTCTTGGAAACAGTGATGTCACACCTGAGCCTATGAGAAGCACCCCTGGCAGAGCAATGCTTAGGTCTGTAGCACCTGGTTTCATGGGAAAGGGAAGCTATTGCAGCCCCACAAACTCTTCTATTCTATAACCTGGAAAAGACAAGAGAGAGAAGCTCCATCTCCCCACCGTAGAAAGCGTGCAGGTGATTCTTGAAGGAGTCTATGGGGCTTGGGGAAAAAAATCACAATTTCTACACAAATATCCTTCACACAGCTCAGATCTCCAGAGAGCCTAAACACAGAGCACATAGAAGTGTTGTGAACTGTTTCCCAGAAGCACAGTGGGCTATGGTCTCCTTTCCAACCCAATTTGGGGACAAAGTGAAGCCCTAAATATAGCCTCCAATGGGAAGGAAGGCCGTGGAAGGAGGAAGGGATAGGACACTGCTGTCTCACAGAACCTGCTATGCCTGTCTGGAGACAGGTTCTAGGAACACCAGCCAACAGCTGCCCTTTTTCCCTTCCCCTTACAAGAACTAGCTGCTTGTCCCTCTCCATGGAAAGCAGGTGACAGCTAAGAACACAGGTCTCCAACCCCGGAAATTCCTATCCCAGGGAAGCTCCACTCTTTGTGTCTCTCTGTAGTTGTTTGGTTTGGTTTCTTGCTTTGGCTTTACTTAATCTCTCTTACTACATTTTTGGTCCCACAAACTCCTGTCACTCTACCATGCTGTAGAGCACTGGAGCTCAATCTATTTACTTGGCACCAATTATCTGTCTCCTCTTTGTGTTCCACAAGACCCTCTGGTAACTACTCTTTACTTCTACAAAACCAAACTTTTGGCTCCCACAAATGAGAGCCAACTATTTATGGCTTCTTTCACTTAATATAATATCATCTAGTTCCATCCAGAAGGTTCCATCCCTCATGCCACTGTAGTTGTTTTCATATCATTAGCTATTGTGAGCAATGCTATAACAAACATGGAGGTATGGTGTGTTTTTAATAAACCGATGCTGCTTATTATGTTTACTAAGATGGGGATTAGGGAGAATAGGTGCCCTGACTTCAACACAGTTTTAAGGCTGGAGGAAAACAAATCTGACATGGGAGAAGCAGGAAGGTGACTGATTCTCAATGACTATCATAAGCAGGAAGAACCCAGAGACCTGTAATACAAGAAATTTAATGAGGAGGCCTATAAATCCAACTAAGGAAAGGTTGTTGAGGACAAGTGAGAAACATCTTGCATAAGCAGGGTAGGGCCGGGCTGAGCATGGTGTCGAAAGCCAGAGGAACATAAGAATTCTCCATCTAAGAAATCAGTCATTAAGAAACTCAGGGTCACTGGAGGCTTCGTGTGCTGTGCTGATGTTGATGGTGAAATAACAGCTGTGTAGCTCTCTCAACCCCACCCCACACCCGGGGCCAATGGCACCCTCCCAGTTCATCAGCAGGGTACAAGCAGCCGGGAGCCCACTGAATGGTCTGTCACAGAGATTGGTCTTCCTGAGTAGGTCAGATCTCAGGGGAAGCTACTAAACTAGCAACATGGGGAAAAGTGCCAGGTCATGGGGAGTTCTGCATATGAAAGTAATGTGAGCCGCAGGATGGGAGATTGGACGGGAAAAATCACTCTGAAAACTCACACATGGCAAGCACAGGCTGCACTGTTTGGCACCTCCCAGTCTCATTGTTTTATTTTGCATGTCCAGGTTCCAGCCACCGTGGCTTGGGAAACATCTCATGCTGGAGGGTTGGGGTAGATGAGAGGAGACAGATGACAGACAGGAAGGATGGGAAAGAAGGACGGCCTCATGTAATGTCTACAGGAAACCACCAGACACTCATAGCCACTCCCCTGCCCTCTACTTCAGCTCCCCCTCATTTTCGCCCACCCCACAAATGAAGAAGCACTCCCCTTTTACTGTTTACTGAGTGGCCCTCTTCTTCTCTATTGTTCTACTGTTTTGGCATGGCTTGGTTTCAATAAATACACCAAAGCCAAAGCAAAATGGAAGGGGACAAGACAAACAGCAAGTGTATCTCTGTGGTGCTATCAGTGATCTTACGTTATCTCTCCATGATGCATCCCTTCAGAGGGTAGACACTAGAGTCGAAAATAAGAGTACTGCTATACAAAGAATACTGCCCCACACTCCAGCATGCGAAATGTATTTACTTCCACTCCAGTGTTCTTGGCAGCAGAAGTCACTAGTTACTTTTTTAGTGAAAAGTTATTATGTTCTTATTCTATGAATACGTGACTATGTTGATGCCCATCAGAGTTGTTGTACCCCAGTAACTTTCAATGCCTCCACCCACTTCCTGTAGCAGTATGGAAGATTGTGTCCTATACCAAGTCCTTGAAGAAGCTGTGGGAAAAGCCATTCGGAGAGAACCCACCAATAATAGCTCTACTCAGGTTTTGCCATCTACTCAAGTCTCAGCCAAATTCCCAACCCCTGCATCTCCAAGCACAAACTACACCACTGTTTTACTAACTATGCAATTTGGCTGAATGTCAGGAAATTAAGAGGGGCTGTAGTCAGCAGGAAGTCCCACTGGAAGAGGTGGGAAGCAGTGCTGGCCAGAGCAGCATCTATTAGGGCAGGCAGCAGGCTGGTCTGGCCACAGATGCAGTGAGCATTTGGCGGAAGCTGGATGCTATGTGGAGGTCGACTCTCTCAAGGAGATCTGCTCCAGGCCCTTGCAAGCTGAATCCCTGCCAGTGCTGAACTTGTCTCTTGGGGGGGAAATCACTGGCAACTATTAAAACAAAGGTTAGGCTGGGAGAAGTTCCCAACTCTACTTCTGAAATGTATTCTTAGGGTTTTAAAGATCAGGCCCCCAGGTCTTGGCTTCTCTGGGTTCCAATCAGCCTACCTCTACTCCCACAAGATGCCAGAGGTACAGATGTGATACCTGCAGCATGGAGGAGTTGGCTCCTACTGGCTCTCCGGATTTCCCCAATATGCATATGAGCTGCAAGCATTGTTCCCCTGATATCTTTAGACTTTCACAAAAACATGGTGTTGTGCTATGTACCATAATATTCCAGAGTAATTTGGCTTAATATCACAGAGTGTTGGCAGTATTTAACAGCCTTGTAAAAATATATTGGCAAGGATTGTTGGCTATGTGATTATTTTTTTTAAATCATGGTGTTTGGGCTACAGCTAAGTGTGTGTATCACTTATTTAAAGTCTGTGCTATTAATTAATAAATGCCTGATTTAAGCTTTTCTGTCATCTATTTCCAGACTAAGAGTTTATTTTATTCTCAAAAAAAAAGTTCTCAAAGTAGCAAAATGAACTTGTTGACTATAAACTTGAGCACATTGGCCTTCACCGCCCATGTCTCTGCTCATCCTACACCTGGGGTAGGCACAATTCAGCACCACTGCCATTCACTCAAGTCCCTCAGGACTTCTCTCTGCGGGGCCAGCCAGTCTCTCGGAGAACTGAAACACTACTAACAGAAACATCATTAATAGACAAGTAAGTGTTGGCATTCAGACTCTTGACTCTCTTTAAGAACCCCAACATCGCCGGGTGGTGGTGGCGCACGCCTTTAATCCCAGCACTCAGGAGGCAGAAGCAGGTGGATCTCTTGGGAGTTCGAGGCTGGGCTGGACCAACAGCCTCCAAAACAATACAGAGAAACCCTGTCTCGTAAAAACCAAAAAAAAAAAAAAAAAAAAAAAAGAACCCCAACATCATCTTGAACTGCATCCTGTACCGTGAGCTGTGTCTTCGTATGTTGTCATTTACCCCCTATTCTGGGGAGTCTAGACCAGTGGGGGAGGAACTTACACAGGTGTCTGTGCATAGCCCATAACTAATTTTGAGCTTTTAACCCATGGCAATTTCTCTCTGGGTAAATTTAAACTCTAGGGTCATATAAGTCTTAGCTGGGAATGGACTGTTTGCAAACCAACAGTGCCCCTTCTGCTACAGAAGTTAGAGTAACTTCTGTATCCTATTAGGCTAGGAGGTGCCCATCATTTATTTTCATGGGCACCTCCTAGCCTAATAGGATACAGAAGTTACTGTATTTTAGATGGTAAGAAGGAGGGATGAGCCACTGCCCAACACTGTGTTTACATAATCAGCTTGTCTTTGAGTTTCTTAGACTCAACTCGAAACTCTTAGATGTGAATACAAAGTCCTCTTGAGGGGTTTCCAGGGTATAAACTCAGGGAGTTGGTGAGGTCAATAGGTGTTTAGGGTGACTGGAAGCTCTCATAAAAACCTTTTATCCTTTCCACCTAAAAAGCACACTCCTAAATGGACCCCATCAATCTCGGCTTCCTCGCAGCCTTTCCCAGGTTGTCAAAGGAATGTCTGGAGTGTCTGGACTTTGTGGAGGAAGAGGACATGGGTATTTTAAACCTAACTGAAATGAAGATCAACTCCGAAGGTGGCCCTAGGCTACAGAAGTAGAAGTGGTTGGGTCATTACATTAAAAGGGGAGCAATCAGTAATAGTTAGAAACTGTGTTTTGTTTTAGCCAGGGTCACTAATGGCAGGCACAAAATAGCAATGTATGACTCAGAGAAGATGCCCTCAACAGTTTGAAGGAAAAAAAAAAAAAGACAGTTAGAAACATAAACACACAATCAGAGATGAAATTTAGATTCAAAGTTTTCACTGCAATATTATTTATAGTAGTAAACATTTAAAATCCTATCAGTAATAAACTGAAAGTATAGCACATCATCAATAAACCAATAGTTAATAGCCAGAGCACATAAGGAACATAAAAACTGAATGCGGATAATAATCTGGTCTTTTTAACTCTAAAGAATGAAATATAAACTTCTTGCAAGTCACACATGTGGTGAAGTATGTGATATAAATTAATTATTGGGGAAGTGCAAACCAAAGCTGCAATGGCTTATCCCAGCCAGAAGGGCTATCATCAAGAAAGCAAAAAGATAACAAGTGTTGCCAAGGATGCAGAAAAGAGAGAACTCTTACATACCACTGCTGAGAGTATAAATTATTACAGTCTTAATGAAAGCACTAAGGATGTTCCTACAAGAATTAAAAATAGAACCACCACATGATCCAGTAATTCTGCTACTGGGTATACATCCAAAGGAAATGGAACTCCTAACAAGACAGCTACTTGAATTTCCATGTTTATTTCAGCACCATTCACTAACATAGGTCAATTTTTCCATCGATGAATGAACATATGTGCACACATAAAGGAGTATTGTTCAGTGACATGAAGGATGATGCCCTATTATTTCCTGTAACAGTAATAGAAGCAGAGGTCATTATATGACGTGAAATAAAAGAGACACAGGAAAGACAAACAGCACATGTTTTTACTCATTAGTGGAAACTAGAAAGTCAATCCTAAAGAACAAACAAACAAAAGAGTGGTCAATGGGAAAGGGGAAGAGTGGAGAGGGGTGAGAGAACAACTCAATAAGGGGCACTAAAATACATCGAGAGAGGAAGAATTGATCCTAGCTCCTCAAGAGTGATGCAGGGCAGCTACTTACTAGAGCCATCTATGTTACATTTCAAAAATGACTAGGAAAGCATGCCAACACAAACAATAATCAATACTGAAGAACTAGACATGTTTGTGACTCTGGTTTCATTATTACATATTATATACGTGTGTAGAATTACTATAAATTATCCCATAGTGGTATACAATGGTTGCCACTAAGTTTTTTTAATAAGGCAGAATATTGAGCAGCCAATGGAAAAGATGTTGAAGGGTAGGGTAAGGGAGAGCAGAACACACATAATAGGAAAGTATAGGAAAAAATACAAAGGGTGGCAATCTGAAGTGTGGGTAGAGGCAAAGAGACGGTGGAGAGGAGGAGGAGGTAGGATAATACAGAGGTAGAATAGTTTTAACCAGGTGTGGGAACAGATGGGTGGGGGAGTGCTAACCCAAACTGGGGGTATTTGAAAAGCCTGATGGAAACCACTAACATGTAAGCTAATTTTAAAATGTCATTTAAAAGGAAGGGAGTTTGAATGAAGGTACATGCATGGATAGATAATGCTGCTCTGAGAAGCCATGGTTATTAAATAAAAAATCGAGGGCCAGGCATGGGTTACTTCCATATGAGTTGCTAGGCAGGGTGTTCCCAGAAGTCCCTAAAACAATATACTATATTGCCATTGCACTTAGTTTCCCACCAAAACTAGATACTAAGACACAATTCTTGAAGATTTGATGTATTTTTGTTTATAGGACATAGAGAAACCCAGCTGGGACTAACCTGGAAACTTCTTCACTGCTGCTGAGCTTTCAAGATGCTGGGAGGTACTGTACAGGCTACTTGGAGAGAAAAGGCCATGGTCTTACCCAGCACTATATGCTATAATATCTTGACCTGCCAGGAAAGACATGCCTCCTAGTGCAATAATGCATGAGCATTATAGGGATAATCAATCACTGTCTAATTGGATTTGTGGCCCAGTCCATGGGAAGTAATTCATGTAGGGTAGTCAAAAGGACATAACTAGGGGAGACATAGATGTTAGCAGAGGAAGCCACTACTGTAGTTTTGCTAAATGGATATGTTATCAAACTGCCTTCTAAATATTTATGTGTGTGCATGTATACTGGTGCTTCTCTCAATCTTGATCAGAGATGCAGCTTTTGGAAGTGGGTAACAGTTACTGAAGAGACTCACAACTTGTCAAAGTGCTAACAATAGGTCACTACATAACACTCAGCCCTAGATTGGACATCTATTTCAGTCCCCATGTCAAGGCTCAGGGAACACTATGGAAGGAGGAGCTGAACTAACAGAAGAGATGGAGTGCTCTTGGGGAGGAGTGCTGTGGAGTCCTGTGGTTGCCTGTGCAAGATCTGCACGAGTTCAATCCAGCCAACATTCTAGCATAGATAAGGAAGGCCTCATGAGGCCACAGTCTTGACTGAAGAGGAGACAGAGACTCATTTTTGTTCAGGAGGTAGCCAATGTTAAATTGTCCATAATCCAGTAATAACCCCACATCCATGAGCTTACAAGCAACCCCAACAAAACTCAATGGGTTATATAGAAAAAAGAATAAATGAACGGATGGATGGGTGGATGGATGGATGGATGGATGGATGGATGGATGGATGGATGGATGGATGGGTGGGTGGAAACCTGTTAGGAAGAAGCAGCTTCTAGAGAGAGAAGATGGACAAGAAAAAAGGTATAAAGGCAGATATGATCAAAGTACATTATGCATGTATAAAATTACTGGCACACATGTTAAACATCTCCTGCAGACTAAAATGAGGAACAGAAATAACAAATACCCTCTACTCTATTTGTGCAAGAATCTGCTGGGAACTGGTGATGAGAAATAAAAGGCAGCCCTTTCTCAAGTTAGCCAGAAAGAGAAGCAGATACACAATGGTAACCAAAGAGCCAATGCTCTGCTTAAGGAAGACTGAGAGTGGATTAGGAGACCTACAAAGCAATCAGGGAAGAGTAGGCAATGGACTGCTAGACCCAGGATTCCCCTCAGCCAGTGCAGGTCAACTCGTCACAGTTTCTTTCTTTAGACTCACACGATCTATTTCACTATTCATGCTACCCAAGAGGTTTCAGCTGCATTAAAAATAGGTAAGTTCACAAGGGCCCTATTTTTCATTGGAAACAAAAAAGACTGATTTTCCCTGATCGAATTCATGCAAGTCTGAAGCAGAGGAGTCCGCAACTTTCACTTCAGAACACTGGTGAAACCTGGCTTAGCATAACCACAAGGAAAGGAGAATATGAGAAACAAAGACATGACTCCTGGACTCCAGGCAAAGAATGCCTCCTTTAGAGATAGATGCCCCTCCCCACCTGAGCCCAGCAGTGTCTGAGGCAGATAGGAAAGCTGCCCCTGCCCCTGCCCCTGCCCAGCTTGGAGAGTGGCTTCTTCACCACATCTGGGCAACATAGTAGATCTGACCTTGAAGATATAGATGTGGGAGAACCAAAGCAGAACTGCCCCTGCCCCTTGCTCATCACTACAAAGAGTGAACTCACTAGGACAATGCAGGAGATCTCACCCTGGTAGTGAGGACAAGGGAGAGCTAGCAGACTGACTCATCCTGCAACTACCCAGCCCCAGCCCCAGGGTTATATGTTGGCCATCCCCAACATCCACTCCATCTGTGACCTACTGGAGCACGTGAAAGGACCAGTCCTGCATACACAAAGCTACAGGATCCCTATAACACAGGGCAACAGCAGGATAACCAAGAGTCCATGTAAGGGCCTAGCATCAATAGTGTAGCAGAAACCAGAGGCAGAAACCATATCTGGATTGAACACTTGCAAGTAAAGATGCATGGATAAACCGGAGTGGGGGAAGGATGAGGGTGAGAGGTCAGGAAGCTGAGCCAGGCATATCTCTGTGAGTTCAAAGCCAGCCTGGTCTACAAAGTTCTACAGAAGAACCATGTCTCAAAAAAAACAAGGAGGAGGAGGAGGGGTGATAAAAAGGTTTACTGCATGACTCAACTATGTCACACTACAAACTTTCAGGAAAAGAATGATTTTTTCCTTCTCTCTTATTTTCTCTTTTCCTCTTAAATTTTATCTTACTTTATTGGGGTGGTTGCAAGGGTTGATTGGGGATCATGGTTTCGGAGTGAATTCCATCGCCACAGAGAAGGCATGGCAGAAGGCGGCTCCTTGCTCACATCTGGGCAGATCAAGATGCAGACAGAGATGAATGATGGTGTTCAGCCAAAGTTGTACTTTCCCTTTTTATTCAGCCTGTGAGTTCAGTCTAAGGGATGGCACTGCCTGGGTCATCATGGTCTCCCCACCCCCTCCATTTCCATTATGGAAGCAGAAGAAAAGAGAAACCCAACACTTTGCCTCATTAAAAACCCAAGTATTTATTTCCTTTTTGTTTTGTTTTTTTGTTTGTTTGTTTGGTTGGTTGGTTGGTTTGGTTTGGTTTGGTTTGGTTTGGTTTTGGTTTTGGCTTTTGAAGAAAGGATTTCTCTGTAAAACAGTTCTAACTGTCCTAGAACTCCATTTGTAGACCAGGCTGGCCTTGAACCTCCAGAGATCAAAGGCATGTGCTGCTACCACTACCACCCAGCTCCTAAGTATTCCTTAATTCAGCCAAAGTGACAATTAAAATTAGCCATTATATGTGGAGACACAGAAGAGAATAAGGGTGTAAGACTGACAGGTAGAGACTAAAAGGTAGAGGATGTATATTAGTCATCAAAGTGCATCCTAACTGTATTCATGCTACAAGGAACTCATTATACAGCATGTCTTAGATGGCTCAGTCTTTCTTACTGATCATAACTATAATTTAACTCTTGCCTTTGAAATTCCAAGGTTCACAGAGTCACACTTAAAGCTGAATTTTGAAAACCCCTTTCCAACCAATTGAACATATTTTTTCCTGATTTTTTAAAAATTTCTATGTACTATTAGTCATTGTGTATAATTTCCTGATTCTTGAATTTTTTTTCTCCTTATCATGCCTGGTTCCTGTAACCAGTTGATCAAAATCCTGTTTGATGGGAAGTCGTATATCAACAAATATATCAAATGCTGTCATTTAAAAGGGAGGAGATGTTTGGAGCTAGCTGTTGTATGGTAGAATTTTCCTAGACAGACTGATACACACATGACTATTCACATCACAAAGAAAACCAATGACCAACCAATTGAGCCATTACACCAAAGTACAACCTGCAAAACCAATGAATGAGAATTTATTGGAGTTACTAATTAGGTCTGTAGATTAACGGCTGCTTACAGGAGCCGTTATTCAGCAGAAAAAAACAATGGAATCATGAGATTCCCAGGCAAATGGATGACACTAGAAGAAACCATCCTGAGTGAGGTAACCCAGTCACAAAAAGAGAAACATGGCATGTACTCTCTCATATATGGATTTTAGACATAGATCTGGGGAGTGCCAGCCTACAATCCTATGGCCAGAGAGTCTGGGAAACAGAAACTTCATTTAGTGGCTGATGGAAGAAGAGGCAGACTCCCTCGGTTAAGTACTGAGCTGAACTCAAGAAAGCCAGTAACAGAGAGGGAGGACTGATGATCAAAGGGATTAAGACTGGGCTGGATTAACCCCCAGAAACAGCTGACCAGACAAAGGTTAACTCTTGAATCCCAGGCATCAGCCTGGGAATCCAGTATGGGACTGATCAAGACCCCCTGAATGTGAGTGTCAGTGAGGAGGCCTAGGTAATCTATTGAGCCTTGGGCAGCAGATCAGTACCCATCCCAAGTATACACACGGACTTTGGACTCCCATCGAACAATGTGAGGTGCACTCTCACCCTGAACTCTTGGGGAAGGATCTAGGCCCTGCCCTATATGAAATGACAGACTATGGACACCCCCATGGAGGGCCACACCCTCCCTGGGGGAATGAGGGGATAATGGGGGGGCTGGGGGGAGGGCATAGGAGGAGGGGAGGGAAAGGGAGAGGGACCTGGAACTGACTTGTGAAGCAACCTTGTTTCTTATCTAAATTTAAACTGGAAAATAAGATAAAAAAATAAATAAAAAATAAAAGGGAGGAGATGTTTGGAGCTAGCTGTTGTGTGGTAGAATTTTCCTAGACAGACTGATACACACATGACTACTCACATCACAAAGAAAACCAATGACCAACCAAATGAGCCATTACACCAAAGTACAACCTGCAAAACCAATGAATGAGAATTTATTGGAGTTACTAATTAGGTCTGTAGATTAACGGCTGCTTACAGGAGCAGTGATGGGAAAAAACAAACAGCTCTATCATTGAAAAGCCCATCTGTACCCAGGGGAAGACAAACGGATGTTAACTCACAAAAGCTTCAGTCCTGGAGCACAGCTTACAGGCAGCTCCACATGCCCGAGAGATCGCCTCTCCCAACTCAGTCAGTCAGTCTCCCCTTCCTCCCCAGCACGTGTTTACTACTTTTATGAAGCTACTGAGAAACCTTCTGGAATCTTCCAAGCTTCCTATTTCCAGATATGAGACATTTTGCTTGCCTCTTGAGTCCCCTCTTCCCCTTAAAGAGATTGTTTCAATTACGAGGAAACTGTTATACAACACTAACCCAAGCTGTGTCTCAAACTTCCATGACAAGTTGGGCAAAGTTGTGATCTTTGACTTTGACTTTGAAGTATTAAAACTTATTGGTGCTTACCAAAATGAGGCAAGTAAGAGAACACACACACACACACACACACACACACACACACACACACACACGGAGACTTATCTTTTTCATACACAGTAACCCACAGTTGTTGGGGAAGTCCTGTGTATTTGTCAATAAAGTACTGTTGGCCAATAGCGAACCAAGATAGGTGGGACTAGGAGTCCAGAAGGACTCTGGGAAGGAGAAACACAGGGAGTCAAGATGTAACACCATGGGGTAGGAAGCCCGGAAACTTCTCCGGTAAGAGATATACTTAGATTAACAATTATGGGGTAATTACTTAGGTCAGGGCTAGCCAATAAGAAACAAGCAAGGCCAACAGCTTCATAATTAATATAGCCTCCTGTGTGTTTATTTGGGACTGCTGTGGCTCTCGAACCAGGCTGGTGGGAAGGCTTCTCTAAAGGAAAAGGCTTCCCTTTACACACGGTGAGTCATACCACATTCTTCTTTCTAAAACATGATCTGCCACATAAGTAGTGAAAAAAATGATGAGAAAGTTGTCAGGTGACATAGAAAGTAGAATTTCTACTTGGGCAGGATGAGGACACATGTAGGAGATCAGTGGCTAAAGGAAAGTGGGGGGTTGGGTGATATGGATCAGATTCAAGTGAAAAATTAATTTTCAAATCTAATTCAAAACGAAGCAGAGCAGCAGCTGTGGAGGGAGCTGAAACTCCTCCTTGGATTGTGTCTCCTAAACTTCCTTGTACCTTCATTTAGCCCAAACATCATCCTGTTTACATCAGCTAGCAAAATTGGATTAATTAAGAAATAAGGGACTCCAGACAGTTCATTTCTAGGGATTGTTTGTACATAGCATGTATTGAAAGGAACACAACTTTCCTTTTCACAGAAAGGCCTCCAATGCTTCCTGCTCCAAGTTTAAATGCCTGCTTTTCCTGTGCAGCTGCCCTCAAGACCTCTATGCCCCAGAATCGAGTAGATTAAAATACATATTTATTTTTTACATCATTTACTTTAGCAACAAATACCCATTGCTGCATATCCTCTATGAGTTGGGAACAGAACCACCTTCCCTGATGGATAAGGGCTTCTAGAGCTTCTGTGGGCTTAGAGACCACTGGGACATCACAATACAAAGCCAAGTGGCAAGGCATATCAGTTCCCCAACACTTCCACGTTGTCATCTGTGAGACATGTCATATGAAGAACTGAAGGAACAAAATTGCTCCCTTTTGCTGCCGCAGCAAAAGTGTGAAAACTGTAGCCATGGAGCAACCCAGCTATGTAAATGGTGCTTTTTCTTTTTTTTTTTTTTTTACATATTTTTAGTTAAAATGGAATTATATCATTTCCCCTTCCCTTTACTCCCTCCAGTTCCTCCCACGCCCCCCCCTCAAAATGATGGGCTCCTTTTTCTTTAATACACAGGCAGACACAGAAGCACAAGCACAGGTACACACCATGCGCAGCCTGCTCAGTTCATTTGCTTTTAGGGCTCAGCCACTTAGTACTGGATACCCTGAAAACTTAGTTATCAACAACATCTCTCCAATTGGTACTTTTCTTGATGTTATTGTCCACTCCCTAGAGATACATGAGCAAAAAAGCAGGATGCTGTGTCTTTCCCAACCCTGCTGGCTTGTTTTATATTAACCATTGGCTGGCAAGCATCAAAACTTAACAATTTAACAACAGTGGTGCCTGGTTCCTCCTTTAGCTTGTAGAGAACCATACTCTACATGCTGGGCTTTCTCTTTAATAATCTCTGTTCAAGGTGTTTCGATTCTGTGAAACTCTAAACAACAGCTTGGTTGAAATCTGCTCTTGTACACTCCTCTCTGCGTGTGTGTAAGCATCACAAGAAAAAGGAACTTCTAGCAATCAGGCAAGAGAATTTTGTTGGAAATATCCCTGTGGAAAGGAGCTGATGTCGGAAAAGAAAATGAACAAGATCACTAGCATTGCCGGTGGTCATTTAAGCAATTGCTGGAGGCTTACTGGGTATCTGCCCTTGATAACTACATCGGTTTGCCACGGCAAAGTTCCTCCAACTGAGTGGCTTCAGCATGAGACATTTCTTGCCTCAATTTGGGAGGCCTAGAAGTGTAATACAAAGCTTCCCAGAGACAGCAGCTCTAATCAGGGTCATACCAGGAGCCTCCTCCTTTTCCACAAGCCCCCACTCTTCTGCCTGTATCAGGGTGCCAGGCTTGGAAGCTACCTGGAGTCAGAGAAGGGCAGGCAAGGATTCAGATCACGGAGCCTGGCTCTGGTTAAGAATCTAGAATACAGGGAATTTTTCCCGTCTGTTTATTTTTTTAACACTGTAATATAATTTTATCCTTTTCCCCTTCCCTTTCCTCTCTCCCAACCTTCCCACATACCCCTCCTTGCTTTCTTTCAAATTCATTGCCTCTTTTTTTTTAATTAACTGGTGCTACATACATAAATGTATATTAAATATACCCTGCTCCGTCTGTATGATATTATTTGTATGTATGTTTTCAGGACTGACCATTGGGTTTGGGATGACCAATTGGTGTGTTCTTCCCTGGGGAAGATTGTGGTTCTGTGTGTAGGGCTGAGGTCAGGTGGGCTTTCCCCTGTCCACTTTAGAATGTTTACTGTTGTTGTCCTTGTTTACCTCGCGCTTAGGCAGTCATTTTGGTGAGAGGTTACGGATGCAGTTCTGTTATGATTAGGAGACACAATCTCACCGCAACTTCCAAATGCCCCAGCTCTTTCTGTATGTATGCTTTTCGATGTATCATTGAACCTGGGCTCCCGAGATCTTCACTTTGACGAGTCATGGTTCTCTGTAGTGCTGTCTGTTGCAAAGAGAAGTTTCCCTGAGGAGGGGTAAAGACTACACATACCTGTGAGTCTAAGGACAAATATTTAGCGGGTAGCTATGGATTATTCTGGGTTAGTTAAGTGTCAGTTGTAGGTTCTCCTGAAGATCTGTGACTTCACTGGCTCTGGGGGTTTGGCCAGGTTTCCAGTAACAGGCATGACTTGCCTCTTGTTGATCAAGTCTGAAGTCCAATTAGAGAGCTCCTGATCAAGGCCACCCCACTGGGCTTGGGCTCACAGACAGACAGTTCTTTCTGAGCTGTGAGAACCTCTTGCCTGGATTCTGGGAGGGAGGTTGTTTGTTTTTAGGCCTTTGGCCTTTGTGGCTGGAAGATCCGTCACCCTATCTGTGCCTTCATCTTTACAGTTGCCCATATTCAGATTTTTCTTTTGTTAGAACTCAGATCATCATCTTGGGTATTTCATTTTCCTCACTGAGCACCACAGGCAGGGCCGTGACTATACACGAAGACACCGAGGCTTCGAAAGCTTTGCTTGCCTTGTCTAAATCGATCATATAAATTGTCTCGCCAGGTGTAGGCTACAAATTTAAGCTGTCTTATTTGCTGCCCTGTATTTCTAAAGGAGCCTGAGGACTTTTCCTCGCTGAGCCACACTCCATGGCTATCCACTTTATTCTCAGAACCAGCTATCCATCTCTAGGCACCTATTGGGCATATTATTTCATTTAATCACCCTAACAACTTAGAAAAGCAACACATTTTATCTCGGCTCACAAAGAAGCAAATTGAGAGATAAAGAAATGGAGAACATTTGGCCAAGGTCACAACACAAGTACAGATTGAAACAGGATTTAAATTGCCCCCCGATGGACCCACCTCTACTTGACCCTGAAGATCTATTTTCCCCACTGTGCAAAGCTGCCTCTCACAGAGCGCCTGGGGACATTCAGGCCATCCTGAGGTTACATTAAGAAATACAGAGAGCAGATAAAAATCCCCCAGCACTCTGTTCCTAAAAGCATGCACAAAACAAGCCTCACACCCAAAGACTTTGCATCAGCCAAGAGAAGGCAGCAGGAATTATCAAATGTTTGTATGATTACCTGGCAACCTCACCAGTGCTATGTAAATGCAGAGTGACTAATCAGCCAGTGGAAGGAATTTTCTAGATATGGGCATTTTTTCGTTTGTGCCAGTGATTTGCTCAGCTTGGTGTGCGGAGAGGGCTTCTATCTACTTGGCATAATGATTTGATCGAGGAATAAAATCATTTCACTCATGTTTGGGGAAGACATGTTCAACTTTCTTCAGTCTAGGTGTATGCGTGTCTGTCTTGGTAGCACATAAGAGAATAGGCAGGAATTTTCCTGGGTTGAGAGCAAAGTGGGAGTCTGTGTTAGACAGTGGGATGCTCCCGGAGAGGCAGAGTTAATGCTTGACAAATGTCAAACACAAAATGGCTATTGATTAGCAAGAGGGGTCGTTGGCAAAGTAATATTAAGACTTTCAGGGGACTGCAGACCATTACCAGCTTTCACTTTTCTGATGCTCCAGGTGGGAGCAAATGCAGATCTTGCTCCCTGGGGTTTGGCAGTTCAAAGCTTCCTCCGGGCATCTGTAGTTTTATAGTGCCATCATGTGGTTGCTTCTCGCTTTGTTCAAACACCCTGCCAGAGCTGACCTGGCCGAGAGAGGCTCCATGATTCAGACAGGATTCGGTTAAGATGGCTGAGGAAAGCCTTGCTGGTTGGTGGTGGCAGAACACCAGCACTGTGTGCTGGGGAGGAGTCAGGGCAGGAACTGCTGAGGAGCTTCCCACAAGCAGAGGAGGTGGTATGAGGAGAATGCAGGCCTGTAGTCAGGAAGCAGGTTGAGGGGAACCATATCCACTGGGATTATGGCCTCACTGACTGATCCAGACACATACAGCTTTAATCCCTGGAAAGAAGGGCTCCAGGTAGGTAGGAATGAGCTGCAACCGTCATGTCCTGGATGGGACTGGGAGTGAGGAAGGAACCTGAGCTCAAATAACCTAGTCACTCACTAGCTTTTTTTTTTTTTAACAAGCACGTATTTTTAAAGGAGGTAATTACAAAGAAAAATTCTTTTTAAAGAAACAACAAACTGAAATCCCAGGAAACATGCCGCCTCTTATATGTCCCTCAAGAGAGAATCTTTTGAGCCCTGCCTGCATGCTCCTCTAGGACAAGGCTCCTGCTGACACTTCCTGCTGTGTCCCATGACTTCCAACAGGGAACAGAACTTTCTACACTGAAGACAGCAAGCTTGGACTTGCATTTTCTAGGGTCCTATGACAGAAGTGGAGAAGGACAAGCAGGTGACAGACTCTATGAAAACAAAGCCAAAGCAAGCTAGAAAAGTAAAGCTTTCCCACTGTCCCTGGTGTGTTGGCAGACACCATGACGCTGATGGAGGCGTGGTTACTTTGTAGCAGAAGAGAAGGAAACTCCCAATGTCCTGAGGTGAATGGTGACATGAGGAAGCTTCCATAGAAGAGACTAGGCGTGGACTGTTCTGTTATTGGTCAGGGAAGGAGTGTATATTTGTTTTCTGAGATTGCAACTTTTCCTTGACTGAAGTGAGGACCAAACGCAGAGATTCTGGCAGCTAGCATTCAAGTCCTCCCCAGGTGGGGCTGATTGCAGAAACATTGTGTGCATCCTGGATTGTCAGCAGAGATAGACTTGACTTCCTGCATGCATGACTTTAGGAAGAGCTGGTCCATTTTTATAGTCAGTCTCTTAATTCTGAGTGGCTACAACCCAATAATCTTCCTGAAAGCAAGTTCTGGGAGACATCCCTTTGAGTTGAAGTTGGAACTGCCAAAGGACCCCAAATCTGTTCACTGTCATTGCTGTGACAAACAAGCTGACCCAGAATCTTACAAAAAAGGGAAACATGTATTTTTCATTCACAGTTTCAGATTCACTGCTTTGGGCCTGAGATAAGGCAGGAAGCAGAGAGGAGAAAGGAGGAGAGCAGGGTAAGATCTGAGCCCCAGCCTCCTGTGAACCACACTGTCCAGCACCTTCCCAAATAGCACAACTAGCAGGAGACCAAGTTTTTAACATGGGAGCCTGCAGAGACATTTCACATTTGAACCATAACATTACCCTACCCTATCCCTGGTCAGAATCAAGCCTTTGAGTCAATAAGACTGAGAAGAAGCTCACTGGTAAATACTGGAGCTAAAATGGACTCATGCTAAACCCTCCCTGATATCCCTGACTAGTACATGGCAGAGCTCTTTGGTTATCTGCTGCCTTGGTCACAGAGGAGGAGCTATGAGAAATAAATGTCAGGGAAAGGAGAAAGTGACTTGAGGTTGATAAAGGTAGTGTTAGAGTAACACATTTGTGAGCAGTGGGGGAAGGCAGGACACATGAAGGGAGTTTTCCAGTGACTTGTGGGTGTCTTGGCACTAGCCTGATCTGGTTAAGAAGCCCCATTTGATTTTCTAGATAGGACCACAGTCTGGAAAGAGCAGAGGCACCACCTGCACACAAGGCTGGATGTGCACACCTCTAAGGGGGAACTTTTCATTTCTTTTGCATTGCTGGGAACCCAACTCCAGACCTTATACATGGCATCTCTGAGAGCAAATGCCATACATGCTATTTAATTAACACACATCTGAAATAATTCTAATCTGTGCAGAAGCAAAGCTATGGTTCTTTCCTCTCTTCTTGGCAATGTTTACTCCCACCATCATAGCATTCTTAAACTAGAAGTAGGCATATACAATTCTCATCCAATACTGACACTCAGTTGTCAATTTCTTATGAATTGAGCAGTGACACAAAAACCCTACTTGTAGCAAAATGGATTGTACCATAAGCTATTTCTGGAAATGGGAAAAAATAAGGGTGAGTTAACAAGAAGGAAATTTGGTTCCAGGTGGGAGCATATTTGTTTTTAATTTCCAACAATTTTTGAATCAGCTCCTTGAGGGCTGATATGGAAAGAGAAAACATTTCACAAATCTCATGCATAATTTATGCCCTATCTATACTCCATCTGACTAGTTCTTCAATGTTTTTCTTTCATTTTTTATTATTTTTAGACTGATTTTAAAAGGGAAATCCTATCACTATTGAAAATGGAATGCCAAGTCATGTATCTCACACCTATAACCTCAATACTTGGAAGGATGAAGCAAGAAGGTCATTGAGAGTTTCAGACCAGCCTGGACTACATAGTACACTCCAGGACAGCCTGAACTACAGAATAAGACCTTGTCTCCAAAGGAAACAATAAACAAAAGAAAATAGAAGAGTAAATATAAACACATCACAATCATTGTATGAATATAACAGTTACGGTCTTCACTCTAGGCAGTTCCCCCAAAACCTTCTATTCTACAAACAATACTGGAGGCACATTTGGAGAAATGCTCAGGA
The DNA here is from genome assembly GCF_017639785.1 of Mesocricetus auratus. Lineage (NCBI taxonomy): Eukaryota > Metazoa > Chordata > Mammalia > Rodentia > Cricetidae > Mesocricetus > Mesocricetus auratus. Next base: position 11,017,458 of record NW_024429199.1, on the reverse strand, counting down.
AATGGTTACGGCTCTGGCTCTTGTGTCAGAAGAACTGGGTTCAACTTTCAGTTGCTGTAGGAGGAGATTTAGGACTCCGCCATTAGCCACGTGGCGCACTAGAGGCGCATATGGATGTAGTAATAAAAGGGGGGTTACCGCACCGCTAACCACACCCACTTTGGGCGTGAACTACGCCACTAGCCAGGCCCACTTTTGAGCGTGGCTAGAGGCATGCACGGAGGTGGGAATAAAAGACTGCAGCAGAGCTGCAACTCGCTCTATTTTCGGCTTCCGGTCTTAGCGAAAGACTTGACTCATATGGATGGCCCGGTTTCTCTTGTAAGTCATTTCTACAATAAACAGTTACCTCAACAAGTGTGCTGTTTATCGTTACAGTAACAAGTTGTAAATTATGAACAAGTACCCAGCTTCTGTAAACTTGAGGTTTTCATCTGTACAACTGAGCGCTTACTTCACTGAGTTCATTCAGAGGAATGAACCATTTCTGGCACGTGGCAAATAGTAAATGTTAGCTGTCATTACCATCATCATCATCAACACCATCATCATCATCATTTTCCCTTACAGCTGGGTCACCGGCACACAATTCTTCTATTAGCTAGTTCACAAAACTTTCACACTGTAATTATATACAGGAATGATGGTCAGAACATACTGAAGATGGATGTCTCACGACTAAAATTAGAAGACCCAGTCAATGGAGTAATTGGTCTCATGTTGAAAAGCCAAGTCACTAAGTCAGAGACTAAATATAGCAATCAGCTTGAGGGTTTTTAATTTAATTTTAAAATTGTACTCTCTATCCTAGACCCTGGTACTCTGGCATACTTTTTCTCCTGGAGTAAATCAGTCAGAGCCCCAAGAGAAAACAGTAAAATCCCAAAGGAACTATTTACAGAAGTGGAGAGAAAACAAAACAAAATAAAACAAAAACAAGGTCACAGCAACCACAGGAAGTTGCTACAGCCCTAAAGATAGGAGGGCAAAGGGAAGAAGCTGTTGCTGGAGACCTAAGGTGGCTATTGTCTATTGTCATGAAAGTGCTGCCCCTCATTCCCCTCTGAAGCCAACAGTGATGGAGCAGAGCGAGTGCCTGCCTTGAATAGGTCTTCTGCCTGCCTGTCTCCTGAGACCTGTTGTAGTCTAAAAGACAAGGGGCTCATGAGATACAGCACACTCAGAGGTCAGCAGAGTTGGGCAGAGTACACATTCATCCAACATTATGATGGTTACAGATTGATGCTACACCTCCGAAACCCTCAAATTCTTGGTTGAACAAGTTGTAAATGTCAGATAAATCACACTGAGAATGTGTGCACGAGTGGCTGTGCAAACAAAATACCCGATGTTCTTCAGTTATGATGGGGTCATAAGACATGTCTCATTAAGTTGAAGATATTGTAAGTAGAAAATATATACAGTACGCCTAATTATTGAACATCCAAGCTTGACTTAACCTACCTTCTTGTGCTCAGAACACTTAGCCTGCAACTGGACATTATGAAAAGTTAACCATCACACATTGCTGGCTTGGGAAAAGATTAAAATTCAAAACACAATTCGTACACAATGTATACCTATTGTCCAGAAACCCTAAAAGTAGAGCCATTGGAAGTTGGGGGCCATATATTATGGCATGTACGAACCACTAGAGCATGGAGACAGCACTCCTAACAGGTCAGAGGATACATCACAAGAGCTAGCAGCAGCTCAGCGCTTAGCTCTGACATAAGAAATAGAGAACTATGGGAAGTTTTTTTAGCTAGTTGCCCAAGCAGCATAATTTTGGAGGTAAAAGGGAAAGCATCTTGGCTTCTATCTTCACCTGCAAGTCAACATAATTAGGAAACATTGTAATTTAAATCACTCACCTAGTCACAACACCCACCTCTTTTGAGAGAACACAGCACTGTCACTGGGACAGCCGCTGAACACCTGAGGCAGCTTCTTCTCACAGCAGCTTGGAATAATATGGTGATGTGAAGGCAAAGCCATCACACCTGTTACTGCCATGAACCTCCAGAGCCCATTAGAGTAGGGTAGGTAACCCCTCCCTTTGACTGCCTGTGTCGTGAAGTCCCAAGCAGGGAGAAACAGTAGTAGCAAACAGCATGTTCTGTCTTGCTACTCTCTTACCACAAGGCCAAGCTAACAATCCCATTATCAGAGCAAGCCCCATCTACACCTCTCTCAAGCTCATTCTTAGTTATGATAAAATGCCCATAAATGTACTATCTTAATCATTTTTAAGCATACAGTTGAGTCGTGTTAAGTACATTCTCATTTTTGTAAAATCAACTTTCAGAACCCTTTCATCTTGGAGAATGGACATTCTACACTCATTAAAACAGTTTTCATTTCCATCTGGCTTCGACTTTTCTACACTGCTCATATAAATGTCGTCATACATTATTTTTGTGAGGGACTTGTCTTACTTAGCATAATGCTCCAATGGGTCATTGAAGTTGTCAAAGGTGTCCAAATTTTGCCCATATTTAAGATGGAGCAATACTCCACTGTATGATTTCATCTTGTTTATCTGTACACCTGTTGTTAGAGACATAGGTAGCTTATGCTTCTTAGCCATCATTCATAATGCTGTAACCATATATACAAATATCTCTCCAAACACTCTGTTTTCAGTATGCTCATAAATTAAGTCACTGTTACATGAGCTTTTTACTCACTTTCAATCTAACTAGTTCTGGAGTTATAGATTAGTTATTTTTTTCTGAACAGGACAGTGTGGATTCCCTCTATAATACATAAACAAGGTATTACGGAAGAAAGGATCTCAAATTTGACATCATTGCTTTGGGGATTCAGATGACATTTTAGGGCTGGGAATATATCTCAGTGGTAGAACATTTGCCTAGCATGTGTGAAGCCTTGAGATAATCCCAAGTACAGCAGAGGAGGAGTCAGGGGAACTGGCAGTAGAGAAAAAGAAAGCAACCCCATTTTAATGCTGTAAAGGCTATGCACTCTTGGACATGCTCCTTAACATCCCAGGAACCTGTGTGGTCCACACCCATGAGTGGACTCACACGATTGGTCTCCTAGGGGTACTGTAGCAAAGCACTTGAAGTGTACCTTCTCACAGATCTGGATGCTAAAAAAAAGTATCTAATCAATATGTCAGAAAGACTGGTTCCTTTTGGAGAACTCAGAGGAAAAAGGCTATGTTGCACCTCCTTCTCTGTTTCCTGTGTCTGTTTTTAGAAGTCTTTGGAGTCCCTGGAATGCAGCTCCACAACTCTGAAAGTCCATCCTCTTCATTTTGTGTGCCCGAGTGTTTATAATGTGTTCTCTTTTCTAGGGGCACCTAAGTTCCCCTCATTTTTAGAGGACACCAGTAATCAAGTAAAGACCATATTATGATAAAAAGTTCTGGAGAGATAAGGAGTATAAGGAATGTGATTCAACAAAATAAAGGCAGTTTGCAGTAGGCCCATAGCTAACCTCAACTTAAATGGAGAGAAGCTCAAAGAAATTCCACTAAAATCAGGAACAAGACAAAGTTTTCCTCTCTCTCCTTACGTATTCATTCTAGGGGGTCTCAAGACAGGGTTTCTCTGTGACTTTGGAGGCTGTCTGGGAACTCACTCTGTAGACCAGGCTGGTCTCAACCTCACAGAGATCCACCTGCCTCTGCCTCCTGAGTGCTGGGATTAAAAGCATGTGCCACCACTGCCCGGCTTCATTCTAGTTTCTTGAAGTCTTGGTTAGAGCAATAAGATAACTAAAAGGAGATCAAGATAATACAAATTGGAAAGGAAGAATTCAAAGTGTCTTCATTTTCAGATGGCATGAGAGTATACATAAAATTCCACCAGGAAACTTCTACAACTGATAAACACTTTCAGCAAAATAGATACAAAATAAACTTATAAAAATAAATAACTATCCTATACACAAATGACAAACATAGTAAGAGAGAAAAAAGGTAATAATACCTTTCATAACAGTTTCAAATACATCCTGGAGTAACTCTAACCAAGGAAGTGAAAGACTTGTACAATTAAAAACTTTCAGACATTGAAGAAGGAAATTGAAATAAATACCAGAATATGGAAAAATCTCCCATGCTCGTGGACCAGTAGGATTAATATAGTAAAAATGTTCATCCAGCCAAAAGCACTATACAGACTCAGTGCAATCCCCATCAAAATTCCAACACAATTCTTCACAGATCTTGAAAGGGAAATTCTCAGTTTCATATGGAAACAAACAAACAAACAAAAACCCAGATAACTAAAACAGTAATGCATAATAGAACTTCTGGAGGTATCACCATCCCAATTTCAAGTTGTACAACAGAGCTATAGTAATAAAAATGAGAAGGTAATGGCACAAAAACAGACACATTGATGAAGCCAACAAATTTACAACTCATTGAACATGTATGGAGAAGCAGAGCCAGTGCCTATATACCTACATGCGAGCATCTTTGACACAGAAAGGTACTTTGAATGCTACCAATAGAAATATAAGCAACAAGACAGCCACAAGCCTTTTGATCTACAATGGCATGCTGCCTATAAGATATGACACTGCAATGTGATGGAGATGTCCTTCTGTATGCTGTGACTATATGTTTGTCTTATTGGTTGGTGAATACATGCTGATTGGATAGTAGCCAGGCAGGAAGTATAGGCAGGGCTACCAGACTAGGATTCTGGGAAGAGAAAAGGCAGAGGAGCAGTAGCAAGGGAGACACCATGTAGCTGCCAAAGGAGTAACATATCAGAGCATTACAGGTAAGTCACAGCCTCGTGACAATACATAGTTTAATAGAAATGGGTTAATAATTAAGAGAGAGTTAGCCAATAAGAAGCACGAGCCATCAGTCAAACAATTTATAATTAATATAAGCCTCTGTGTATTTATTTGGTACTAAACGACTGTAGGATCAGGTAGGACAGCAATGGTGGCACAAAGTCCATGGGAATAACCAGTCAATATCTGATTTGACTCAAGGCCCACTCCATGAGATAGAACCCATATTGGCTGGACACTGCTTAGGGTGACTATAAATCTGAGACTAGACAGCCCAAGGACGTAGGATAAAAGCAAATACTACTGTTAGAGAGACAGACAGACAGACAGACAGACAGAGAGACAGACAGACAGAAGACAGAGAGAGAGAGACGGGGGAGAGGGGGGGAAGGGGGAGGGAAAGGAGAGGAAAGGAAAAGAAAAGGAAGGAAGAAAGGAAGAAAAATGTAGCAATAAAATAACTTCTAATCATATCCAGTTATACCCATAGATCAGTGCCTTGCTCAGTCATCATCAGAGAAGCTGCCTCCTACAGCAGATGGGAACAAATCCAGAGACATACAGTAAGACAATTACAGAGAGTGAGACACCTCTGAGCACTCTACACTAAATGGGATGATCCCTTGCCTCAGGGCTCAGGAAACCCTGTGGAACAGTAGGCAGGAAGAGTGTCAGAGCGAGTGCAGATGGAAGACACTAAAACAAACGGACAATAACAAAAAAAACCCAAGGACCTCTCAATCAGCATCAGTGCACACATGGGCTCACAGAAAATGGGGCAGCATGCACAGGTTCTGTAGGTCTGCACCAGTTGAGGTCCCAGAGCTGAAGGAAGTGGACTCGCACCCCCACCCCCAACCTAGAAGCAAGCTCCAATTGCCAACCACTTGCAAATGAAAACTTAGTTTCCTCCAAAGGAGCCTCACTGGGGTAACAAATTACTCTTAAGGGTGGGCTGGATGCCCAGCAGGAGATAATCAACAGAAAACAAGCTCAGCAGCATCTTTGAATTCCTTGTCTCATAATGTTTTGTCAGGGCTCTTCCTCTTTAATCTTATCTATTTTATTTTTTATACATTTTTCTTTTTATTGAACATATATTATGGCTTCTAGCTTAGTGATTTTACAGGATTCCCGAGTGTGAGTTGGGCTCTGTTTCTTGTGTCTCCTCTCAGACTCTCTTCCTTCTGTTCCTTTCTTTTGTCCAATTTCAATGTGCTAGAACTTGTTTTATCTTACAATATTATATCATATCATATTATGTAATATTATATTATAATCCCAGAGAAGCCTGTTAGTTTTCTAGTGACAGACAATACGGGGATGGATCCAGATGGGAAGGGAGGTATGGATGAGACTGGAGGGGTAGAGAGATATCCATAATCAGGATATTTTATGTAAGGAGAAAAAACTATTTTCAATAAAAGGAAAAAATAATGGACACGTAGTAAAAATAAATAAATAAAATCTTCCAGGCTTTAATTTTCAATGATGAGATTAGGAGTTACCTGTAACCTGAGAATTACTTGAAATCTATAATTAATTGTCCATTTGTATAAAAGTTCAGTAATTTATTTCAATTAGAATCCCCTGAAATGTAAAAAGGAAAAAAAGAAAAGAAAAGAACCATCCTAACCTAGTGTGAACGTATCAACTTTTGGCTATACCTGCAATGACTATGTTTTGACTCCAATCGGGATGGTATTAACAGTGAGACTCGACAAGTTCAACATCCTTTTCACTCCTAGGAAGAGGAAGAACATTGAGTATGGACATCAGGAATCTAGGGCAATCCTTAAGCTGTTTTGCAACGTGTTGGTGTCTGAAGAGCACACTGCTGCTACTTTGCATTCTCCCCCTTGTCCTGGAAGACAAGGTGTCCCCAAGATGGAAGCCACAAGCTCCACACAGTCATTATGTCCTCCCCCTGCATTCTCCATAGTGATCACATCCAGAAATGCCACACACCAGAGAGGTGCAGGCTGCCTAACTGACATGCTGTCTTCAGATGTTCGCCCATGCCCTGCGTAATATTCTGCAACCTGGGAGACACAACTCAGATTTACTAGGAATGGAGGGTAAAAGTGATTAACCTTTACACTTTAACCATATTGCCACCAACTGACTTATTTCCAGAAGAGGTAAAATTAGGGGATGATCATCTATGCCTTAAAAAAAAGTTCATTATTTAATTCCTTTAAGGATAACGGCAATAGCAACTTAAGGTCTGATTTACAGAATTCCTGAGTTTATCTATTGAGAAAGGTATGACTGAATGCCACATGGCTTGTTTGCAGAAGATGTGACCATAGGGCCTTGAGATGAACTTCTAATAGAATTCAGCTGAGGCCTTCCACCAATCTCCATCATCCAATAGCTCAGCGGCCATGCCACCTGGCTGCCCGGGTAGTGCCCACGCCTGCACTGACCATGGGATGCAGGCAAGTGGAGGGGGTAAGCCACAAACTCAGCACCACAGATGTGATGGTTTACCTGATGGTTTACTTTAGAGAGGCAGCTTTTCTTTAATATTGGAACCAGGACAATTTGACCGGGCAGGTTGTTAGAATCTAAGACAATGTCAAGATAGTATTGCTGCCATTGTATACTCTGCGTCTATCTGGTTTGTTTTCTAGTGGAAGAATTATAGTAATTCTATGTGTGCTCTCATATGTGTGTGTGTGTGTGTGTGTGTGTGTGTGTGTGTGTGTGTGTGTGTGTGTGTGTGAGTGTGGATATAGACTTGCCACAGGGTACATGTAGCGGTCAGAGGTCAGCCTCAACTGTCCATCAGCTAGTTTGAGACAGAGTCCCCTGTTGCCTATTGCATGATCCAGATTAGATGGTCTGCAAGCTTCCAGGGAATCTCCTGTCTCTGCCCCCCCCTCCACTGGAGCACCAGCATCATAGACAGATGCTGTGGTCCCTGGTTATGTGGGTTCTAGAGAGTTCCATTCAGATCCCCTCAGCTTCTAAAGAGCATCTCTTAATATATACAAACCCAAGACACAGGTGCCCACACCCTCCTCTGCCCCTGCCACCAATTCTCAGCTATGGAAAGTCCACCTGGCTTCTGCACATTCTAGCAGGCAGAACATCAGGGTGCCTTATTTCCCATTGTAAAAGCCTGCTCAATGCTACTAAAAGCATAAGGAATTCTGCTGCGGAGCCTGGGGAGGATTCTTTCATTTATTACCTAGTGAATCAATTCTGGCTTTAGCAGATAATGGGTTCTCTGTAGTCTACACAGCAATGCACAATGAAGAGCCATGTATAAATCCTCACAGTGCTTCGAGGCCAGGATTCTGAAAGGGAAAGAGGGACACTCCCCACACACCCCTCTCTTTCACCCATTTATCTTTCAGCTTGTGGGAAAGGACATTCCCAGCTTCTAGCGGAAACAGCCTCCTCTTCTGGTGCCCTGGAGACTTGAGCCAGCAGAGCAGGGAGGGGAAGAGAGGAAGCCAGGTCGTGTACTTTGTTGCCAGTGGCCAAATAGTGCGGATAAGATCGGGCTGATTACAAGGACTGAAAGAAAGTGGAGATCTGGGGGTGGCTGAGAAAGGAAGGAACGAATGCCCTGTGAAGTCCCACAAAGCGGATATTGCCTGCTGGGTGACTTACAACTGCCCTTCAAGGAGAGGCTTATCCTACCTAAGTTGTGCCACTGTGTCTCCCAGGCGAGCAGGGAACACAGGAAGTCATTTTACTGGGAAGGTGAGTCTCATGGGGAATGACCCGCTTCCTCTAAAGACACTTGGCCAAACGTCCATTCTCCTGCCTCCTTCCGTGTCAACACCCTCTACCTTCGCGCCTGAGGCAGCAACTCAGAAGGGCAGATGGCCGTGTTCGCCTTGTCTTCTTGAACATTTAACCTCTCGCCTCCCTCTCAAGTCCATTTTTCCACAAACACATTTGAGTCTTGCCTTGAGCCTTCTGCCTCCCCAGGGGCATGGGGTTCAAACAGACCTGGTCAGTTCATTTCAGCTAAAATATGGCTCTCAGAACTAAGAGGTGAGCACCCAAATGCGTAACAACTTCTAACAGCAGCAGCTCACACAGCTGTGCACCTAAAGGACTAATTTTTCACTGGCTGTGACTCAGCCACAGGGCTTATGCTGACCCAAAAAGCCCTTATAATCTATTTAAAGGAAAGGGGAGTGCCTGGATAACAACCCTTGGTTTATTTGTCATAACTGCTTCCCTACAGGGGTCAGGGGAAGAAAGGTTTAGAACTGCAGCCCCTGATGGGGAAGTGCCAGTCAATTCCATTTTAAATGGGTCACCAAATATCCCCAGTGCCGTTTTTTTTTCTTTCATATCTTAAATACACCGTATTATGAAAAGCTTAATATTGTAAGGGACAGTTTCGAATCTTTCCCCCAGAAGGCATGAAGTTTCCTATTTCCTCATTGCCTCCTACTCAACTGAATCTTTTTCTTAGCTATAAACTGTGTCCACTATTTTTTAAAGGGTCTGTCTTTTTTTTCCCACCAACGCCTGGTAGACAGACTCTCTGGTGAAGACTTCCAAACAATGCCCAGAATGCTCTGACAACTGTTAGTCAAGTAGAGTAACCTGAAGCAACATGCTGGGCCAATCTCCCCAGCAGCACTGGGAAGTTCTGAAGGTTTGTCACGTGGTTCCCTAATGAGGCATGGCGTTCTGGAGGCTCCTGGAAGCCACTCAGGCATGGGAAAGGAGACACTGATTTAACTCTGGTCACCCACATTTCAGTCACTTTGCTGCTCAGATCCACACTGAAGAAAATCGAAAGGTGAGAAGAAGAAACTTGCTTCTGTTTCATGACCTGATCATGCTGAAGATGTGTGGAGAGAGCAGACTGACAGGGTCTTCCAGAGATGAGCATACCCACCTCAAGAGTCTGCCACTTCATCATCATACCTGACACAAGGGGTTCTGTCAACAGAATGAAGGATGTAAAGACGGGAAGGAGTATTGGATTTCTCAGGAGGGGCCAACATAACCACAAGAATCCTCACCCACGGGAACCGAAAGGGAGTGAATGTCACAGTGCTTTGTTTCTTGTCTGACCATGCAGACTATGAAGAAGGAAGATGGCCCTAAGCCAAAATTACAGGAGACCACTAGAAGCTGGAAAAGGTTAAGAAAGTAGACTCTCCTCAAGAGCCTTCAGGAATTCCAAACCAATGCTGGAATTTCCGTTCACTGAGGACCAATTTTAGACTTCTGACCTTCAAACTTTCAAACAATGCATCCGTGTCCTTTAAAGCCTCACTGTAGTAAGTTGTTACAGCAGCAACAGGAAACTAATACAAAGTAACAACAGGAAACTAATACAAAGTAACAAAGTAACACTGTGAGTGCTTACATCTGGCCCTCCAGCAACCATCAGTATATAAACTACACTTCTAAAAGGCAGGCCTCTTCGTGGGCAGAGCCTTCGTTTTCTTCTAGATTCCTCAGTACCTACAAACATATCTGGCACGTGTTGATTGGTTCATACAAATTGCTGACTACATTGGTCAGTAAAGAATACTCAGGTAAGGCAGTTGCAAAACAATGTTCAGGTGCAGTGCCCTTTGTGAAAAAGAGCTAGCATGTTTGTGTATCTCTCTTCTTCCAAGCCTCTTCCCAACTGTTCCCTCTAGGCATTTTACTGAGCTAGCCGCAGTCACCTCCATGTCTCTGCGATATAGTCTGGGCTGAGTGATCTTTTTGAAAACATGCAATGGAGCATGCCTCTCCCTTGTAGCTGAAGCAGGAGCTAAGAAACAGAGCAAATTGCAAGGCCTGCCAGAGGGCTCTTACCCTTGCCCGATTTCCTGCACAGCTCCACCCTCCATCGCTACTTCCAAGCCCCTCCCACCCAAGACCTTTGTTCAATGCTTTTTCCTCTCTCATGAATGGGTCTCCTTTTTCTACTGCTGCTTTCACTGTTCATCCTTTATTTCCCTTTCAAGAGCCATTCCCTGATTGGGGGTATATCTCAGTGGTGAAGCCTTGTCTAACATGCAAAGGGTCACGTGTGTGTGTGTGTGTGTGTGTGTGTGTGTGTGTGTATATGTGTGTGTGTGCGCGCGCACACGCGCGCACATGTGTGTGTCTAGCAAAGCCTTCTGCCCCCAAGAGCCTCCTGGATGCAGTCCTCTTGGTACTTAGTTCACAATCACAGCTCAGTGAGAACAACCAGTTCAGTGGTCTGAATGAGAATGGACCCCATAGGCTCATACATTTGAATATTTGGTTCCCAGTTAGCAGAATTGTTTGGTGGAGGATTAGGAGGTGCAGCCTTGTTGGAGGATATGTGTTACTGGAGGCAGGATTTGAGGTTTTAAAAGACTGGTTGGCTGTCGCACCTGCTGTGGTTGGCAATCTCTCTCTTCATCTTCCCTTAAACCAATAGCTTCCTATTTCCAGATAACGATGTAAACCCTCAGCTACTATGTTAATGCCATGCTTGTCTTCCTGCTGCCATGCTCCCTACCAAGATGATCATGGACTCCATAATCTGGAACCACAAGCCCCAAATTAAATACTTTCTTTTATAAGCTGCCTGGGTCATGCTGTTTTATCACAGCAAAAGCAACTAAGATCCCACAATAGACTTTTCACCTCCAACCTTCCAGGTCTATTGATGCCCAACCAATCCCAAACTCTCTCACATGCTTCGTAGCACAGATCCCTGGCTTCCCAATGTCTAACACAAAATATGGAGGCAAGAAAGCAATGGCGGTATAAATAAACTCAGTGAGACCTAAATGTTTCCCCTCAAGTCACACAGTTCATAGTGACAGCACTAAGAACAGAGCACAGATGTTCCCAACCCTTCCCATTATTCCATATCACTCCTCTACATGACCCTGGGCACAGAAACAGGAACCACTATGAAGACCAAAACAGGGACTTCTGAGAGCTGAAGCTGGAACACCAGGCAAGGCTGTGGCTTTAAGCATGGTGTTATTTTGTCCAGGAGGAGGAATAAGACTACCTGTAGCTATGAACTCCACAGAGCCTGACCAACCTCTGACAGATCACACAGGAACCAGCTGGTACTGATTGTCTGGACTCTGCAGTCATAGCTATGCAAAGGAACAGGAAATGACAAAAAGGACTCAGCAGGTCATGATCCACAGAGCAGTGCCCCTGAGGACTGAATCCTGCCCACCCCCCAACCCCCTTTACATACTGAGGTTGACTGAGCTACAATGTATTTACAAAGATAGTACTGACTAAATGAGGTACAATGGGACTGCATTTGGAGACAGCACTTCCAGAGTTGAATGAAGATGAAAGGGTAGGATTTTAATCTGCTCAGATCTATCTGACCTCTTAGAAGAGGAAGAAAGAGACCTCTGTCCACAGACTTGCACTGAGGAAAGGCCACACAGGAACAAGAAAGGAAAGGCTAATACCTGCAGGCCACGAGGGAAGCCCCCACCAGAGCCTGCGATGCCAGTACCTTCAGTATCTGCTCTTTGAGATGAAGCAGGCCATGGTACTCTGTGATAAAGAGCAGAGCCCAATTCTTTGCAGCACTAATTTTCCTTATACAATGGTTCTGAATAAGAAGAGCCCAGCAAAATTAATTTCTGCTAATGCTCACAATCGGTATCAGCATTTGGCCAGTCATATGTCAGTTCCCATATCTCATAGTCATGGCACTTCAGTTTTCATTTGAAAATTCTGGCCCTTTCCTGACACCTGGCCGTGCTGTGAATTCAGTCTTAGTAAAACTGTTGATTTAAACCATACATTCCTCTTATCAAAACAACCACCGCAAAAGATCACATGACCCCCTACCCAGGTCATTATTACATGGCAGGGATTTGAAAATTGAGCACAATGACACATGGATTAAGAAAATGTTGATAACTCATCTTGGTAATAGTACTTACAAAAAATTATGGCCCAAAACATCCCATTTCCTAGAATATTGGAGCTAGTATAATGCCCACCCTTTCCATTGTCTGGCTGGCCAATTGCTTTCAGTTTGATGGAACATTCCAGCTCCCTCTCATAAATTTTTCACTTGAACTTAGTCAGAAGGCAAAATATCAGTCATAAAGTCATTTTTAGTTTGAACCCATCAAATTTGAACTTGGTGACTTGCAACCAAAGAACTCTAAGGAGCAAAGGGTCTTTGAATTTCGTGCTTCATTTTCAAATAACCATGAATTATATTTAGCTAAGTATGCAATTAGAATAAATATATATTACTGAAAGCCATTTATAATTTGGCAAGAGTTTTATCACATAAGAACTTTAGTGATTAACTGGTCATGACGGCCCATGTTTAGGACCACAGCATTCAGAAGAGGGGGGAGAGGGGACTGTGAATTTAAAGACAGCTAGGCTATGTACTGATACCCTATTGCAAACACAAACACACAAAAATTGAATTTAGTAAATAGTGTGTGCATTAGAAAAAAAATGTGTTTCTTTCAAAATATGTCATATGAAATTTTCAAGGAATAAACTAAAGTTTTTTAAAGAAAGCAAAAAAAAAGTATGTTATGTTTCTGGAGATCTTTCTGATGATGATTTGGGCAATAGAAAAACCTTACTATTTTGGACCACTTGGTTAGCAATGGAACTGATAGCATTTCTATGTTAAAACATTTGAATAACAATTGGGAATTTTTTTTTTTTGGTTTTGGTTTTTTTGAGACAAGGTTTCTCTGTATTGTTTTGGAGGCTGTCCTGGAATTTGCTCTGTAGACCAGGCTGGCCTCGAACTCACAGAGATCTAACTGCCTCTGCCTCCCGAGTGCTGGGATTAAAGGTGTGCACCACCAATGCCTGGCCCAATTGGGAAAAATTTTTTAAAGGCAATATGTGTTTTAAAATTAAAATCAGACCAGCAACTTAGTAAAATTCACCTAGCAGATCAATTTCAGAATTCGGTCTTTCTTTTGCATCAAGTTTGGAGAGGGACTTATTTTTGTCAGTCTGGTTCTTTAGCCCGTCATCTCCTGAAAGCCCACATCAGAGGTCTGGAACTAGTGAATGAGTGGGTGCTGAAGGCAAATCACCAGGACTTATGCAGTAATGTCTGTGAGTTGAGACAAGTCGGCTCTCATTTCCAGGCTGGGAACCTTTATACTTTTCTATTTTGATGGGGGAATGGAGAACAGAAAGATGCTTGGTGTGCGATGAATATTTAAGAACATTCCTTTCCTCACTGAAATAGATCTGACATTTAAAACTGGGTCCTTTATAATAAACATTTAATTTTTGATGGTTTCTTGTTGTGAAACTTACATTTTAGCAAAACAATGTATTATATGAATGTGGCTGGCATATAAGGAATAATAAGCTATCATGACATTTAAGAAATAGAATGTAATATTGACCACATTGAAACTTTTTCACTTTTCCTCTTCAATTACTTCCTGATTCTTCTCTCAAAGATGTGACTACCATCCTATATTTTTTATTGATCATGCTCTTACCTTTCATTGGAGAAAGAATGCTCTGTAAATAGATAGGAATGGGTGGATAGATAGATGGATGATAGATATAGATAGATGATATAGATAGACAGACAGACAGACACACACACACACACATATTGTAATCCATAGTGACTTTAGTCTTCTCTTCACCATTGTGTCTTAGCCTACCTAAAGTTGATATGTGTCCCTAAAATCCACTGATTTTTGGCATAATTACATAGTATTCTACCTTATAAATGCATTTTATGAAATCAAATTAGTTTTACCACAGCCAGCACTTGGGAGGCAGAGGAAAGCAGATGTCTGTGAGTTTGAGGCCAGCCTGATCTATAAAAGTGAGTTAGTTCTAAGGCAGCCAAGACTGTTACACAGAGAAACTTGTCTCAAAACAAAAAACAAAAACAAAAAACAAAAAACTAAAACCTTTACCACAAGGAAATACCTGCTGCAACTAATTTCACAAAGAGAAAAGTTTAATTTAGTTTAGTTTAGGAAATTAGAGGTCACGATGACTGTATCAAGCCAATCCTGTGAAAGCCACCTCACCTTGTGTTGGATGGAAATGGCAGTAATGCCAGCAGCACAGAAGACACACATGTCTGACCACATTTTGAGCAGGAGCAGAAAGGAAATGCAAAGATGAGCCTAAGTTGCTCCTGGAAAACATTCTGCCAGAAGAGTTCAAGGGTCACATGAGAAACACTTCATGCCCACTAATGATCTCCCACTCTGCCCTACTCCCAGAGGTTCTGCCACCTCCCTGCACCTCTACCCAGGAGACCAAGCCTTCAGATGTCATAGGTCCATCTTTAAACCACCACATATGACACAGTTACTTACTATGAATTGCTCTTGAATGGTTTGCTTGAAAGAGACGGCCTTCTGTGAACCGCATTATCTAGCTCACATTTACAAAAGTTTCTTTAAAGCACATACCCAGAGGTTGGAGAGATGGCTTAGAGGTTCAGAGCACTGGCTGCTCTTCCAGAGGACTTGGGTTCAATTCCCAGGAGTGGCTTACATTTTTAGAGGTTTAGTCCATTATCATCATGAGATATGATAGGATGCAGGTAGACATGATGCTAGAGATGTAGCTGAGATTTCTACATCTTGATTTACAGGCAACAGGAAGTGGTCGGTCTCACTGGTAGTAGCTTGAGCAATGGAAAACACAAAGCCCACCCCCTCGGTGACACACTTCCTCCACCAATGTCATATCTACTCCAACAAAGTCACACCTCCTAATAGTGCCACTCCCTTTGGGGGCTATTTTCTTTCAAACCACCAGTGTGTGTGTGTGTGTGTGTGTGTGTGTGTGTGTGTGTGTGTGTAGTGTGTAGTGTGTGTCTGTGTCTGTGTGTATGCATATATATTTATGTGTGGAAGGTACCCATGTGCATGTGTTCTTAAGTGTATGTATAGAAACCAGAGAACAACTTACCTGTCATTCTTCAAGAGCTATTTGATATTTTTGTTGACATAGGGTCTCTCTTTGGCCTGGAATTTCCCCCTAGTTTAAGCTGGTTGACCAGAGAACTGGCAGGGATCTGGTGTCTGTCTCCACCTCCCCAGTGCTGGGGATATAAGCATGTAATACCATGCCTGGCTTCTTTTTTTCTCTCTCTTAAAAATGTGTTCTTGGGATCAGATAGGCTCTCTTGCTTACATATCAAGCACTTTACTGACACAACACTACCACCCCAACTCCAAACTCTCAAAGAACCTGATGGAAACCTCAAGGAACTTCCTGGGAAAGAGTCAAACACTCAACTAAGCTGGTCTCAGATTCCTGTGCAAAAATAATTTTAAAAATAGTACATACTTGTGCTTTGAGCTGATAACTGGCACTGCTCTATATTTTGTTTTTATTTCACTCATAACTAATACCATTGACATTCTCCTATGGTTGTAGAACCTGTACCTTCACATCTTACTCATGGGCTTTTCTCATTTTTATACTCTTTTCTCTCCATTCTTCCAAAGTCCAATACTCTAAAGATGCTAATCTTCTGTCAATAACACAAATTGTGAATCTGTTCCTTTTTTCAGATTGCTTTCTTCATTCTCTTCATTGTATATCTTGATGGTCTCAATTCTTCATTTTATTGGATTGAGTCTATCACTCTTTCTCTGTGTGGCTTGTACTTTGGGTCCTCTTTAAAATCCCACTCTTACTCTATGCTTTAAAAGTATCCATTCATGGCAAGGACTATTATAAAATTTTATGGATTCACCTTTCACATTAATTATTTTACCACCTAGATTGATTGGGGTTATGACTAAGGTAAGACTCTTTTCAGGATGGTATTGTAAAAGATACATATGTGTATGTGTAACAATAAATAGACAGACAAACAGACAGCTGAACTAAATTATCATTTAGGAATATAAGCCATTTATGAAATAGTCTGGTCCCTCCCTGTTGATCTGTGCAAATAAATTTCTGTGTAGTAATGGGTTTTTCTGGACTCTTCTGTTCTGCTCCATTGCCCTTGTTTATTTGTTCTGGTATCAGTATCATGTTTTTAATTACACAGTCTGGTGAGTTTTCATGTCCACTAGTGCAACTCTCCCACCAATCACCTTCCTTCTTGATTCTTCCATATAGATATTCAAGTCAGCTTGTCAAATCCCAGGAAAAATATAGTACAGGTTTGGTTTTAATGGAATTTCATCAAATGTATAGGTTAACTTCAGATAAAAATATTTGCAAAACGTTCCTTTCTATAAGCACTGTATTTATGTAGGTATTCTTTACCATTTTAATTATCATCATTTTATCCACAAATGAATTACACATTTTGTATATATTTTCATTTATATCTATGGCTGACAATATTGCATATCTGAGAACTGTTAAGAGTAGATCTTAACATTAAAATCTAATTTCAGCAATATCTATCTACTAATCCAATTCTCGAGAAAGTGATAGAAGGAAAACTTCAATCTGGAAAGGTTAACCACTCCCAAGAAAACACTAGAAATAAATAACTCCATACCAGAAAGTCAAAGGAAGTGGGCAAAAATATACACTGTAAGAACAAAATAACAGGGATCAATAAACACTGATCATTGATAACTCTCAATGTAAATGGTCTTATCTTACTTGTTAGATAAACAAAATACCATCACAATTCCCCTTCTTGTCTAACACAAAAAGGTTATAACTAATATAAGAAAAACTGTATATAATTATATAAAATATATACAGACCATAAGTACATAGACAATGTTTAGTCCATTTGCATTTGACAAATTCAGAGGAAATAAATACTCGATTATCTATCCTAACTTGGTGAGTCCAAAAGGTTGTACCTGATTTACTTTCTATTCTAATTTGCATTATGAAATTATCTTTTAATTTCTCTCAGGCTTTTACACTTTAAACCTCTGGTGGGTTTTTTTCTGAGTCTGGTAAACAAGGAAAACACTGACTAATAGATTGGATTTGAAAACAATATCCATCTTTCTGATTCATCCAAGGAATATACCTTGCCATCAAGGATAGATATCACTTCAGGGTAAAAGGGTGAATAAGATATTACAAGAAAATGAAGCCAAAGACAAAAATGACATGATCATCTTACAAAATACAGAAAAAAACATTGTCAAAATCCAACATCCCTTCCTATTAAAATTTCTTGGGACTGGGGACTAGAGATATGACTCAGTGGTTAAGAGCTGCTGTTCCAGAGGACTCAAGTTCAATTCCCAGCACCTCTGTGGCAGCTCACAAACATCTACAACTCCAGTTTCAGGGAACTAAAGCCTTCACACAGACAAACATGCAGGCAAAACACCAATGCACATGAAAGATAGTTTTTTAATTTTTAAAAAGAGAAAAAACAATCCTTGAGATTGGAAATACAATTGACATAACTCAACATGATAAAGGTGATTTAAGGCAAGCCCACAGCCAACATCAATCTAAACAGAAAGGAACCAGCATTTCCACTAAAAATCAGGAAAAAGACAAGGCTGTCCACTCTTTTCCATATCTATTCAAAATAGTACTTGAAATCTTAGTTAGAGCAGTAAGACAACTGAAGGATATCAAGGGGATACAAATTGGGCAGGAAAAAGTCAAAGTATCTTTATTTTAAGATAATATGCTAGTATACATAAGTGACCCTAAAAATTCCACTAGGAAAACGTCTACAGCTAATAAACACTTTCTGCCAAGTAGCCGGATACAAAATTAACTCATAAAAATCAATAGGCATCCAACATACACAAACAACAAATAGACTGAGGGGGGAAACAGGGCAACAAGATCTTTCATAAAGACTCAAGTAATAGAAAATATCTTGGAGAAACTCTATCCAAGGACGTGAAAGACTTGTGTGTTGTGGGTTCTCCTACATAACCACCTTTTTTTTTTCCTTTTTTCTCTTTTTGAATAAAGCTTAGGAAGAGTCTTCAGTCTCATTGTCCCCACCTCAGAGGCATCCAGCATGATGGACTGTGCCTGTCTTAGGTTGGCCTGCCCCACAGGTTCTTCCCTGTCATTGACTACCATCCCTCAAAGGACATCTCTGGGAAGCACGCCCGGGCAGGAGGAATGCCTATGAGCCAGGTCCAAGAGACTTCCCAAGGAGGGCCACATTCTGGGTGTTGAAGTGCTATGAGGACCTGGAGTGTGGAAATATACTGTAGGAAACACTTAGGGAGAATGATTAGTAATAAGACAATGTCCCCAATCAAAGCATAGAAAAAAAGGGATCATACCTGAGCCGACCTCACACTTTGGAGCAAGAAAGATCAGGCTCCCACATGTTTTTGGGAGAAATCAGGCAGCCAACACCAGGATCTCATCCCCCAAATCCTCCAGATCAGTAGTCTTAACTTTAAGGCACCTGGTGACCACTATTGATTTTAATGTCCTCACCTGAAGTTCCTTACAGTGGGAGGGCAAGTTTCCCATTCTCTTAATGGCAGAAGTAGACAAGAACAAAGTCTAAAAAAAAGCCAGACTCGAACAAACATAGCAAGTATATCGGACCTAAGCATAGTAGATATTCCTACCTAATGCACAAGGGATACCAAGCGACACAAAGAAAAAGACAGAAAAGAAGGAGGGTCCCAACGCTCACCTTCGTGAGGACCAAGGATATGAAACGGGCCAACTCACCAAACAAGTCACTGAAGAGGGGGCGCCTAAACGTGCCTCAAGGGTGAAGAAGAGTTGGAAAGGGCGCTGATAGAGAAATAGAAACTGTACCGATGGAGGATCCATTCTCCAATGCAACACCATCAACAAAAGACAAAGATCAGGGCCAAAACAAAACACACACACACACACACACACACACACACACACACACACACCAGCTGCAGTGATGGAAAAATGAATACACCCTGATTCAAGCAGGGTTGAGACCCATGGCAGTATAGGATCCACAAGCCCCACATCTAGGCACCAGATGTTTCGAGTTACCCTGCTCAGATACCCCTTGTGGGAGGGGATGAAAAGATAGAGCCCCAACGACTCAGGAAATGGGAGCCAGTGAGCAGCAGAGCTTGCTGCAGACTCGTTTATTAAGGAAGTCAGGCCTGCCTTTATACCCCCTCCCAAGGTCCTATTGGCTCAGATAGCTGACTCTGCTGTGTTGTCCTTTCCTCATTGGTGTTTCTGGGTCAGGTGTCTCTTGGTCAGTAGTCTCTGGGCATAGAGGCAGGCTTGGCTAAGGGAGGAAGTGCCTGCTGCGCATGCTCATGCAGGTTAGCCTGCCAGCTTGAGTTGGCTGGCTGGCAATTTCACCTACACTTGTGCAATAAAAACTTTAAAACACTGAAGAAAGAAATTGAAAAATGTATCAGAATATAAATAGATCTCCCATGCTCATGAATCAATAGGATTAATATAGTAAAAATGACCATTCTGCCAAAAGCAATCTACAGATTCATTGCAATCCCCTTTGAAATTCCAACACAACTCTTCACAGAACTTGAAAGGACAGTTCTCAGATTCATATAGAAACACACACACACATACAAAAGATAGCTAAAACAGTCATGAATAATAATAAAAAACCTACTAGAACTATCACCATCCCCCCAATTTCAAGTTGTACTACAGAGCTATCTATAATAGCAGCATGGTATTGGTGCACACACACACACACACACACACACACACACACACACACACTGACAAATTGATCAATGGGATCAAATTGATGACCCAGACATAAAACCACACACCCATGGACACATGATTTTTTTATAAAGAAGCCAGAAATAAACACTGTGAAAAAGAAAGCATCTTCAACAAATGCTGCTAGTCAAACTGGATGGCTGCAAGTAGAAGAATACAAATAGATCCACACCCATCACCCTGCACAAAACTCAACTTCAGCGGGATCGAAGACATCAACACAAAGCAAGATACCCCAACTCCGAGTAAAGACAAAGTGAGGAATAGTCTTGAACTAATTGGCACAGGAAATGACTTTCTGAGCAAGACACCAATAGTGCAGACACTAAGACCAACAATTGATAAATGGTACCTCATGAAACTGAAGAGTCTGTTGAGGGAACTATCAACCAGAGAAAGTAGCAGGCTATAGAATGGGAAAAGACTTTTACCAATTACATATCTGATAGAGGGTTAATATCTAAGGTAGATTTTTTAAAAACTACAAAATAACTGGATATCACAAAAACAAATAACCAAATTTAAAATGGGGTACAGAATTAAGCAGCATTTTCAAAAGATTAAATACAATGGCTGTGAAACCCACAAAGTTGCAGCATCCTTAGTCATCAGGGAAATGCCATTAAAAAATACATTTTGATTTCATTTTACACCAGTCAGAATGGCCAAGATCAATAAAACAAATGACAGATCATGCTGGTGAGGATGTAGAGTAAGGGGAGCACTCATCTATTGCTTGTGAGAGTGTAACTTGCACAGTGACTATGGAAATTGGTGTTGTAACTCCTCAGGAAGCCAGAAATAGATCTAACAAAAGAACCAGCTATACCACTTTTGGGCATATGCTCAAAGGACTCTACATACTACTTCAAAGACACTTGCCCAACCAGGTTCATTGCTTCTCTATTCATAATACCCAAAATTGGAAACAGCCTAGATGTTAGTCAACAGATTAATGGATAATGAAAATGTGTTATATTTACATACTTGACTATTATTCAACTTTTATAAAAAAATGAAATTCACAGGTAAATGGATGAAACTAGAAAAAAATATCCTGAGTGATGTAACCTAGACTCCAAAAAGACAAATATGATATGTATTCTCTTATATGTAGATGTTAGTGTTCAGGTCTTCAATAGGCATCCCACAAACCATGAAACCACAAAGGTTAGATATAGAATAAGGGACTTGGAGTAGAGGAATGGTCTCACAAGATGTGGAAATAAAATATATAATTATGGATAGTTGTGGGGGGAAGAGACTGGGGTGGGAGGATCAAGCAAAGAGGGAGAAGGCAGGGAACCGGAAGGAATGTAGGGACAACTGAAACTAAGGGCCGTCTGAGAGGTCTATGGAAACCTACGACAGTAAAAACTCCTTAAGATAAATATATACATGAAAGAAACCGAAATGGAGTCACCAAATAATGGAGGAGCCAAAGCCCCAACTAGGCTTTTTTACCATCAAGAGAAACCTCCAGTACCAGGAATGAGTTGTTGGCCAAAGGGATCTCGTGAAAACCCCCCAAGCAATTCAGGCTTTTGTCAAGGCTATTTGTTGCTCTCCACAAAATTATGGTAAGACCCTATTTCTGAAGAAAACCCCCTACATATCTCATTGAATAAGGAAAAGTCCTGCTGGTGCCTAACTACTAACTAGAGCCTTCTTCTCAACTGACTACTGTTCATGCTACTGAAAGGTCGTCTGCATGCTACCAGAGGAGAAAGGTAAACCCCAAGCCAGCTAAAAAACTCTTCAATCTACAATGGTGACCACATGCACCACATGCTGGTCCACTCATGGCAAGAAGGTTGTTAGAGCAGCCAACCACTATCTGATTGGATTTAAGAACCACTCCAAGAAATGGAACTCATGCCTGACCAAGAATCTGAGATTAGAGCTGGGTGTTGGTGGTGCATGCCTTTAATCCCAGCACTCAGGAGGCAGAGGCAGGCAGATCTCTGTGAGTTTGAGGCCAGCCTGGTCTACAGATCAAGTTCCAGGACAGCCTCCAAAACAATATAAAGAGACCCTGTCTCGAAAAACAAAAACAAAAAAAAAAAAAAAAAAAAAAAAGGAAAAAGAATATGACATTAGACAGGTTGTGGATCTAGAGGAAAATTATATACAATTGTTATGCTAAAGGAACATAGCAATTAAATGACTCCTAAGAACACTCTGCTAGATCCTTAGAACTTGTAGATCCACTGCCATAGATCAGTGTCTTGTTCAACCAACATCAGAGACGCTTTCTTCTGCAGTAGATAGAAACAACACAGAGTCCCATGACTAGGCAATGTACAGAGAGTAAGAGAATCCCGAACACCCAGTTTTAAATGGTAGATCTGCACCAAATCTCTCCCCTTAGGGCTCAGGAATCTATGTGAGAAAATAGACAGATTGTGAGAGCCAAAGGAGGTAGATAATACCAAGGAAACAAGTCTCCCAGACACGGCAGGATTGATGCATGTATGAATTACCTCACAGAGACTGTGGCAGCATGCACGTGGCCTCCACAGGTCTACGCCAAATTGGGTTCTAGTGCCGGGAAGTAGCCCTAAGCATCCATGCCCAACCAAGAAGCCATCTCCAATGACAACTACTCACAAAGGAAAACAGTTTCTCCAAGGGAGGTAGGTGTACTGGGCATACAAACGACACTTAAGGGCAGCCCCTACACCCACATTAGATGACCAACACAAAACAAACTCAACTGTTTTTTTGGAGAGTTTTTTGTCTCATAATTTTGGGTCATTTTTATATTACTGTTCTTTTGCTTATGCGGCTTGTGCATTATGGTTTCCAATTTTGGTTTTACGGGTCTTGTTTGTGTCTCTGCGTGTGTATGCATTTCTTGTACTTTGTCTCTTTTGTTTGTTTGCTTGAATGTTCCTTTTGTTTTATTCTTTTCATCTTTTTTTTTTTATTGGCTTATTTGTTTTCTTCAGTGAGAGAGAAAGAAGGCTGAATTTGGAAGGGTGGGAGGTGGAGAGGATCCGAGTGGAGATAAAGGAGGGGAAACTGTGAACTGTGATCAGAATATATTGTATGAAAACAACTTTATTTTCAAAAGTGTGATATATATGTATATATGTATATATCACATATATATGTATATCAAGAACCACTACACCCTGGCTAGACAGCAGTACAGTCTGTAGGGCAACCCTTTGTGACCACCTCCAGTACCTGCCCAGAGCATATGGCAGTGGGAGACTTGCTCCTGACTATTGCTGGCTGCCCCTTTCCTGTCAGACTGAGGGGCTGAGGAGTCCCCAGCATGGGGAGGGCGATCCCTTCACTCCAGTTGCCAAACATCTGCCCCACCCCCTGGGCCATCCTTCTATCTCCATCCCTGATGGCTGGACCTGGCCTTCCCAAACTGCTTTTGATCCCTCTTGGGTGGAGGCAGACCAAGTCCCTCCCCAGGCATCCGTGTCAGGGAGGGGCCTGCATTTTACTACAACTCCTAACAATGTCTCACTGCAATATTGGCTCAGCGCTGATCTGTTTGTCACAGGAATGTTGTGGAAATGACCTCCCTGGGCCAGCTTAGTACCCTCCTTTCCCCTTGATCTTGGCCATTCACGAAAGCAAGAATAGTAAGAGAATGTCAAATTTGATTAACCGGCTAATTAATGAATTAATTAGTGTGGAATCTGTGTGACTTGCTTTCTCCACCCCCTTGGCTTTCTCTCCTAAATGAGTGAGGCTTGATTTGTTTTTCCCATTCCATTTCCTTGTCTATTTTTTCTCACACTATTTCTAGGCTTTTAATGGGAACACAAGCTATTTTACCATACTTACTTTAAAAGCTCCTGTTAATCAATGTCTTTCTTCCTGTCCTAAATAAGAGCATTAGGTAATATTAACTCTTCACACCACACACACTATATAAGCTGTATAGCATTGAATTTTACCTTATTTTCCTCCACAAATAAAATAGTTGTGTTTTATTCAATATATTTCTATACATGCCCCCATATTTGACAATAGTCTGCTTCCTATTCCCTGAATCGTAGGCCTTCTAATTGTGATAATTTTACCTTGCCTGGTGGTAAGTAGAAAGTTCTAAGTTCCTTTTCATGAAGATCAATCATGTAAGGAAAACTCCCCAGTTTTATTAGTTCGAACCCTCTTGTATGCCACTCACCCAGGGGTACCACCCGTTGATCTTTTGCTTCAAATGCTAGGATAAAGCTGGAGGGGGGAGTCCCTGGGTGGGGCCGTGGCGGATTCCATGGTTGGCGAGGGTGACCGAGGCAGGGGACAAACACACCAGGCCGACAGAGAAGTTTTATTAGAAAGGGGAGGGAGGGGGGGAGGGAAGAGAAAAGATGTAAAGAGACACGGAGGGAGGACAGAAGAGAAGAGGGAGACAGGAGCAGAAAGAGAGGAGAGAGAAAAGAGAAAGAGCAGAAAAAGAGCAAGAGAGAGTAAGTGGGCGGGGCCTGTCTTTTAAAGGGGTCCTTTGCACCTGCGTGCTGACTAGTACTCATGGAACCCTGGGTTGATCGGGGTACTGCCTGAGTGCATTCTGCCAGGTGACAGGGGCAGGCCAGCATAATGTCTGAATCCTTACACCACCAACCTGGAACCCCTTTAAATCATGTTACACACACACACACACACACACACACACACACACACACACGAGGGATTTAGGCCACATGACCATCATGAGTTCAGACTATCAGCCACAGGAAAGAGTATCAGGTTGTGAAATTTCCAGAGACTTCTTATCATCACTGGGTTCTTTGCAGGGGTCTTGCTTCTTGTCCCCTAAGACTCAGAGTCCAGCCCTTTGCTTTCTCGCTTGGTGGAAATGCCTCAGAAGGTTTGTGCTGTACTTCCTGCGCTCAGTTAAGTTTGTGGAGCTTACCATCCCCTCAGCCCTGTCCGAGAACCACTGCACTGGAAGAGAAATGTTTTAAACCATTTATTCAATGCCTTGGTGTTGCAAGCAGGAAAGCTGTTGGGGGTGACTCACCTATATTGTTACCAGGAGCAGAAATGTATATCTTCCACTTTAAAATAAATCAAGATAATCACAAACTAGCAAAACAACACAGAAAAAATAAAACTTACTTGGAGCCGGGCGGTGGTGGTGCACGCCTTTAATTCCAGCACTCGGGAAGCAGAGGCAGGCGGATCTCTGAGTTCGAGACCAGCCTGGTCTACAAGAGCTACTTTCAAGACAGCCTCCAAAGCCACAGAGAACCCCTGTCTCAAAAAAAAAAAAAAAGAAAGAAAGAAAGAAAGAAAAAAAGAAAACTTACTTGAAAAGGGCTATGTGGGAATTGGACTGTAGGAGGCAATTGGCAACTACCAATTAACAAAGGTTATTGTGTGCCAAGTGCTTTACCAAGATTTTTCTTATAAAGACATGCTTCCTCCAGGGAATTTACTAATCCTCAAACCTCTAATGAGACTATCGCTCACTGGCCACACAAAATACCTTCAATTGAGTGCAAACGAGAGAGTCAAGGAAGATTTACTGTGCCCCAGTTTCTCAAGTCAACCAGGAGACTTGGGCCAGTAATGTGTGAGAGTGACTTGTCTTTTTCTGTGTTTGAGTTGGTTGTTTGTCCCCTGGTATTTTCAGCTCTACTCAGCACTTTATGAACTTGTGTGTCCCAGTGCAAACCATCCTCCAACTCCTCCTCACCTAGGGAAAAATCCGTTGAAATCTAAGGTTCCCCCAAAGATATAACTAAAATCAAGGGTAATAAATAGATTTTGCCTCAAGTGCTAACTGCCAATGAAGTTGCTTCAAATACTTAGGTTCATGTATTGGAAGGCTTGTAGGACAGTGCCCCCATTTATCTCTAACCCGTTAAAGGGAGTGCAGGCAGGGTGAAGGCAGGAAGTGGCTAGAGTGTAAGTAAACAGGTTTAGTAGATAAGAGAAGAAACCACAAGGGAACTAAAGTGATACAATTTCACCTTTCTCTTTAAAATTGGAAGTTTGTGTTCTGCTGGAAGCTCCACCTCAGCCCCTGGCATCCACATACCCAGAGAGTCTGGAAAGTTCTGGGAGCTCCACCTCAGTACCCCTCCCCCATCTCTCCCCTCTCCTCCCATGTGGGGACACCAGACCTTGAACAGAGACCCACTTCCCCTTCGGCCTGGGAGCAGGCAGCTGTGTAATGTTTACTGAAAACAATTCAGTGCTATAAAGCTCTTGATAGGGCTCAGATAAGGGCTCACTGAAACACCATGACTTTGACACCCCCTACGGCTAGATGCCTCTTCCTGCTCCCTGCTGTTTCTCCCCGTTCTGGGGCCGGAGATTAAACCACCAGCCAGGAGGGTGAGAAGTCTGGAAAGAATTATATGTAGATGGATGGCAGAAGTCCTTAAAAAGGGAAGCGGTTTTTTTCTTGGAGAGATATTCTCTCCTAAGCGGACTTAGGGTCTCCTCCTAAGCTGACTTGGGAAGCATAAAGTTTTCTTAAAGCAACTGACCGGTCTCTGTGTCATCTATCCCGACCACCTCGCTACATTCTCGGATGCAGGCCGCACAGCAGGTGCGACACTCCCACCCCCCCCAAACCCTGCCGGATCCCAGAAAGTCTGCCAAACGGGACTCCTCCCCCAGAGATGCTCAAGACCACTCCCACAAGGTATTTAAATTGCCCCACAGAAAACAGACCACGGTTTTTCGGTCTCTCTTTTCTGGGGCGTGGAAAATCATACGGGAGCATTTTACCCATTAAACGTGGGCTTTTTCTAACTCGGTTTGATTCTGTGTGATTTGGTCTGACTTGGATTGCTGCTTCGGCGAAGAGGCTTATCAGGATGCAGAAACTTTTCAGTGTGGTGTGCAGGAGTTACTGAGACTGGAATCCAGGCATCTATCACAGCACCAGGTGACAGCTGGGGCCATGCCTGAGACCAACTGTGGCAAGGGGGGGGGTGCTTCAGGTCCCAAAGGGGAGGTGTGGAATCTCTGGGGGAAGAGACAGAAGGAAGAGATGGACACGATGTAGGGTGAATCAGGATGGCTGCCAGTAGCTTTTGAGAAAAGATTACACCTTTTATACTGAATAGTTGCATATAGGATTAAACGGGAAACAAGGGACATGGGAGCTGGTCTGTGGTTTGAGATCAGGAGTTGAGAAATTAGCACTGACCTTGACAATAGGCCACAGGCATATGTTAATGAAAGGGCCACAAGTTCCTCTTATTAAAGAATGACTGCTTTATCAAACAGGAACTTTCCTCAAACCCTTGACCAACCAAGAATGGAGACTCTTATCCAAATGCCTGACCTTGGAAAAAGGACTTCTGGGGAGCAGACACTATACTATAATTTCTTAGCCTTACTAAATGAGCCTATTCCCCTCATAATGCGCCCCCAAAGGGCAGGACCTGATGTCTTCCTCTTTTCCCATTATACCTTTCTGATCTCTCTGTATTTAGTCACTGAACTTTAATGGCCTCAGGCTCTGGGTCTGAATTGTAGGCATTCCATCCTTGGGATCTGGTGTGTCTAGTAAATCTCTAACATTCCTGTTCTTGGTGTAATTAGGAGGACACAATGGAATTCCTGGTTCCTCAGAGGCAGGGATTTTTTTTTCCAAAGAATCATTTTGTTTAGGGAAGATACCATTGTACACATCTTAATCCTTTACCAAAGCCCATACAAAATTTCCCCAAAGGAAAGGCATTAATAGTATGAATCACTAAAAATAAAAGTGAAAAGGTGCTGGAGAAGCATGGTCTGCAATGAGGAAACGCTGACACTTTGTCAAGCAGCAATGGTGCCACACAGCCCACACCAGGGTCATATCCCAACCTTAACCAAAAGAACTTGCCCACTAGCCAAGTCCGTTTAGTAGGGGTTACCCAGGTTTGCTGCCAATAGCATCTCCAACTGTATAGCAACAGCAGTCACCAACTAATGGGGGAAAATACCCAGAATTCTGGAAGGATGGGTAACTGAATTAGCTTACAATTTTTAGGATCTGTCTAACGATGTAACTTCAGTCTTTATCATGAAAGCAATGACATGTGCTGGTAATCAATATCATTGAAACCTATGTAGAATTTAGCATTTCTTATTTCAAAACAGAAGTAAATAGCTAAAATGTTTGTGGGGACCAAATGTCAACTGTTTTCATATTGGGGATGAGGTTATGCAAGAAAGGAAGCATCAAGTTAGCCAGAATTTCATTATCTATATTGCTACTCTCCATTGTTAGCATCCAGGCACACCGTGGCCCCACCCCTTGGGGACCTGGCAGAGTGAATCACTCCTTCCGGCATGGCAGGCACTACCCTGGCTCTGCAGAGGCACAAAAGGTCTTTTTAAGACAAGCTTCATCCTCTCCCATTCCCTTCCCACTGTTCCTCTGAAGATGCAGGCAAATCTTTGCCTCCCTCTGGCTCTCTCTCTCTCTCTCTCTCTCTCTCTCTCTCTCTCTCTCTCTCTCTCTCTCTCTCTCTCTTCTCCTTCTCTTTCCCCACTCCCTTCCCTTCCCCCAATAAAACCCGTCCACATGAGCTCTGGTGCAGGGCATTTTTGTCTTTCACCACCATGGGATCCGCCAAGGTCCCATAATATACTGTCTTCTAAATGCTGTCTCAATGGAATTTAAAGAACATCTTTGTCCTTTTAACTGTCTGTCCTAATTTGGTTTCTGCCATTGGGATAAAACTTGACCAAAACCAAGTTGGGCAAGAAAGGGTTTATCGCTCTCTGGTTACAGTATAATATGCTAAGCCAAAGCAGGAACCTGGAGTCAGGAGCTGAAACAGATGCTACAGAGGAACACTACTTCCTGGCTTGCTCCCCATTTCTCGGTAGGTTTGCTTTCTTATACACCCAGGACAACCTGCCAGTGGTGGTAGCACCCACAGTGGTGAGCCCTCCCTGAATCAATCACTAGTCAATGAAACGTCACACAGAATTGCCTACAGGCCACTCTGATGAAGGATAGTCCCCAATTCCCTCTTCCCAGATGGCTCTAGTTTGTGTCAAGTTGACAAAAACTGTCCAGCATGCTGTCCTTGCTTCATCTTCTAACACTCTACTATTTTACCTGGTAAAATGTATGTATCGTAGCACAAAGCACAACACAGAATTGCATTTTAATGGCCCGGTAGATTCGGCTACAAAGAGCTCTCCACACAGTGTGATCAAGACTTTGAAGAAACAGTAAGGAAGGATGCTGATTCCTGGAAGTCTGCCAGAATTCTTCAGGCAAAAACTTAAAGGGGAAGCCTGGTACCCTCACTTAGCAGGGTCTGCTGAGTCTTCTAGACCTTACAACATTTTTTAAATGATTGTTTAATGTAATTAATTCAGAGTAATCTTTTGTTTTGAGTTCTTTAAGTCTGACTAGATCCAAATCTTCAGTGACGGAAGTGCACTAGTCATTCCCTTCCATCTTTTGTTTACAAACGACACTGGTGTCAAGAAATAACACTCTGAGACTGAGATTTTCCCGGATACCCAACTGGGGTGGACATGGACCCTGGGAGACAGAAGAGTACTGTTTTGAGTTTTGTTTATTTGCTGTTTCTTTAAGAACTCAGAAGACAGCTAGTTATTGCCCACTGCAAGTAGATGAAGGACAGGAGTGATTTCCAATGCCATCCTCCAACAAAGGAAGCACGATGCTTTACTCTGGGGAACCTGTAAATACTCAGTAAAGCACTTTGGGGGAAAGCACGTTACTGAGCATGCTCAGATGGGAACTATATTCTTTTTTTTTCTATTTTCTTTTTTATTAATTTTTATTTAAATTAAAGCAATCTTACTTTGCAGAAACTATATATTCTTAAGTGTGCTCAATTCAAGGTCATAATGCACTTGGGGGCATGCTTAGTCCTAGTCTACGGAGCGCTCGAAGGGCTATACCATGAGCAAGAACCCATTGGACATGTCCAGATCTCATTCTAGTGAAGACAAGTAGTGTTTCTGAGGGTGCACAGGCTGCCTTGTAAAAACAACAAATAGCAACACATCTAGGCACGCTTAGCTTTCTCTAAGAAGTTTTAGCTGGGTAAAGGAAAAGACTTTAAAGCTGCTTCAGCTTAGGAATCTGCTCACAATGATACCTGGGTATCTTAGAAGCTAACAAATCCTGTTCATCTTCCTGCTTCTGGTGGGAGGCCACAGTCATTAGCACCCCACAGCTTGTGGCTGTATCAGTCCAACCTCTGTGGTTTTCTTCACACAGCCTTGTCAATCCATCCATCCATCCATCCATCCATCCATCCATCCATCCATCTATCCGTCCATCGACATTCAAGCCATGCGTTCTAAGACCAGTTATAAAGACTGGCTCATGTCATAGACTTTGGTTACTTGGTGTTTGCTTAAAGAAATTAGTTTGTAAGTTTTTATGGTGAAATGTTGGAAGGCATTGCTGGCAGTCTACCATAGCCTGGCAGCTTTCTCTAAGCTCGGCAATATGGAAACTCCCTCCCTCCCCAGCAAGGCTTTCTGCTCTCTACCCAGTCTTATCTGGAGGATGACTCTAGGCCCAAGATGCCTGGCTTACCTCAAGGGTGACCCTTGCCACAGTTACCTATAAGCATTCTTCCCCAGATAACCCACGTGGTAATTAGGCAAGTGCTCTCGTCATTTTGATCATTTTGATAGGACCCTACTGCCACACACTACGCCTTGTGATAGGTGTGTGCCACTTATCTGGGTGTTGGTGGTGCACACCTTTAATACCAGCACTTGGGAGGCAGAGGCAGGCAGATCTCTATGAGTTCGAGGCCACCCTGGTCTCCAGAGTGAGTTCTAGGACAGCCTCCAAAGCAATACAGAGAAACCATGTCTCGAAACACCAAAAAAAAAATAAAAGGTGTGTGCCACTTAATGCAAATCAGGGTTTGTCCCCAAGCTTCCCGATCCTATATATACTTTATACTCTGGAATAAACTTGAGCTGAGTCACCAAAGTCTGTCTCCTGGAAGGCTGTCTCCACTTGTGTTTATGAGCTGAGTATAAAGCTTTCTGTCACTACTAGTGCCTCTTGCTCTCTCAACCTGGTGGCCTACAGGCCAAGAGGGAAAGAGGATCCCCCACAGTGCTACCTGAGATAGTTCACTGTTTCTTAAGCTAGATTAAGAATTTAAACTATACCTCAACATAAATCCAGCCACACTGAACCTCTTAGAAGAGAAAGTGGGTGGTACCCTTGAACGAATTGGTACAGGAGACAGCTTCCTGAACATCACACCACTAGCACAGACAGTGAGATCAACAATTAATAAATGGGACCTCCTGAAACTGAGAAGCTTCTGTAAGGCAAAGGACATAGTCAGCAAGACAAAAAGGCAGGCCACAGAATGGGAAAAAATATTCACTAATCCCACATCTGACAGAGGGTTGATCTCCAAAATTTACAAAGAACTCAAGAAACAAGTCTCCAAAACATCAAAGGACCCAATTAAAAAGTGGGCTGCAGAACTAAATAGAGAATTCTCAATAGAGGAGTCTAAAATGGCTGAGAGGCACTTGAGAAAGTGCTCAACATCCTTAGCCATCCGGGAAATGCAAATCAAAACAACTCTGAGATACCATCTCACTCCTGTCAGAATAGCTAAAATCAAAAACTCCAACAATTTATGCTGGAGAGGATGTGGTGAAAGGGGGACACTCCTCTATTGCTGGTGGGAGTGCCAACTGGTTCAGCCACTTTGGAAATCAGTATGGAGATTCCTCAGAAAAATGGGAATAAACCTACCACAAGACCCAGCAACTCCACTCTTAGGCATATATCCAAAAGATGCCCATTCATACAACAAAGATGTCTGTTCCACTATGTTCATAGCAGCATTATTTGTAATAGCCAGAACTTGGAAGCAACCTAGATGTCCCTCAACCGAAGAGTGAATAGAGAAAATGTGGTACATCTACACAATGGAGTACTATTCAACAGAAAAAAACAACGGAATCCTGAGATTCACAGGCAAATGGATGACGCTAGAAGAAACTAGCCTGAGTGAGGTAACCCAGTCACAAAAAGAGAAACATGGCATGTACTCTCTCATATATGGATTTTAGACATAGATCTGGGGAGTGCCAGCCTACAATCCCATGGCCAGAGAGTCTGGGAAACAGAAACTTCATTCAGTGGCTGATGGAAGAAGAGGCAGACACCCATGGCTAAGCACTGAGCTGAACTCAAGAAAGCCAGTAACAGAGAGGGAGGACTGATGATCAAAGGGATTAAGACTGGGCTGGTTTAACCCCCAGAAACAGCTGACCAGACAAAGGTTAACTCTTGAATCCCAGGCATCAGCCTGGGAAGCCAGCATGGGACTGATCAAGACCCCCTGAATGTGAGTGTCAGTGAGGAGGCCTAGGTAATCTATTGAGCCTTGGGCAGCAGATCAGTACCCATCCCGAGTATACACACGGACTTTGGACTCCAATAGAACAATGTGAGGTGCACTCTCACCCTGAACTCTTGGGGAAGGGTCTAGGCCCTGCCCTATATGAAATGACAGACTATGGACACCCCCATGGAGGGCCTCACCCTCCCTGGGGAAACGAGGGGATAATGGGGGGATTGGGGGGGAGGGCATGGGAGGAGGGGAGGGAAAGGGAGAGGGACCTGGAACTGACTTGTGAAGCAACCTTTTTTCTTATCTAAATTTAAACTGAAAAATAAATAAAAAAACAAGAATTTAAACTATATAGTATATATACACTATTTGTTGTAAATATATATTATATTCTCATGAAATTTTTATTAGCAAACAAGCTTTCCTATGAATCAGTATTTTTTTTTCCTTCCCTGCCCTTTACAGGAATCGACTGTGTTAATGCTTCCCACATGACAATCCTGTGGCCTCTCTTCTTCGTGTAATCCCAGGACTTGTCTCTGGGCCAGTTTGCCAGATGTATCTAACACTGGAAACATCTGTGTCCAGTGGCAGCTGGGTTAAGGACGTTTATTTTGGTTCCCTGCAGAAGATACTACAGAACTCAGTGGCTCTTTTGGGAAATGCTCATCTCAGAAATAACACCCTTTTTTCTGATTAGGGGCTCCCTAAAATTTCATTTGTGGAGCCAGAAATGTTCCTCAAAAGGTAGATTTGGATTTTCCTCTCTAGGAGAAAACCACATGGATTCTATTTAACAATTGGAGTTGCTCAATTGGAAAAACACATGACTCATTACAAATGCTGACAATCTCCAGGTGTTCCTGGTTACTCTGAACCAGTGAGCATTTGTTCTCACGTCCTGCTTTATGAAGTTAAAATGTTCACTTGCTTCAATTATGTCGGGCTTCCCATTTACCTGGCAGGGTGGGGTTTTACCAAGAGCAAAGACTCCACCAAAGTTTACAATAGGGAGCCCCCCAACCCTGAGCTTAATCCCCAAAGCTCCAAGCTTTACAGACCAGGATCACCTAGAAATCTGCATATTTCTACAATGCTTTCTGTTTAATTTTTTCATAAATGCAAAACTTATCTAAAAATAGTTAACTTTTAATGAGAACAGGTTATAAAACAAAAAGTACTTTTCTAGTGTTTCTGGAGGTCAGCCCACTTTAAATACCCCTGGGAACTTCTCTATGACAAATAAATCTTGTTGGCTGCATTGTCTAGTCCCTCTGGCTCCCTCTAGTGGAGTAGAATGAATTGCAGTTTCTATACTTTGAATCATGAACACTTTGAACCCTATGAATCAGATTAAAACAGAAAAACCACTAAGCATTTCAAAAACAACATTCTGCCTTCCAGAACAATCACTGTTGACCCAGAACAGGTGGGAAAGCGTCGCCTGTCTGCTTTCTAGGTAGGCACTGAGTGTGAGCCAGGGACGGAACTCTCCTCACTGTCCTTTGAAGATTGCTATCTACCCAACCTCAGATTCACGCCAGCAACAGTACTTTCTGCACATGGAGTGAACGAGATCTTAGAACACACTGAATTTTATGTTGAATCCACATCGATAGCCTGTACTTGTTTCATCTTCCATAGAGAGGGGAAATTGAAAGGAAATTGAATCTGGTTGAATATTTCCTGTGTTCAGGTCAGATAACCTTATGTTGTGAAAAGTCTAGAGACACCACGATAGAGAGCAGAATTTGTGGGAGTGACAGCCTCTGTTCCCTGCCTGCTTTACTCCTGGGCCTGGCATAGTTCAGCAATCTTCAGTGAGGGAGACTTGCTCCGAAAATGTAGTACACTCAGGAGTCAGTGCTAACCGTTCTATTGCAGAGGCCAGCAGCTCAGGGCTGCCTGAAGAGAAAGCATCAGGCCAGTGAGTGCCTCTGAGTCATTTCCATGGGCTGTGGAAGGTCAGCCTCAGAATCAGCCATTAGGTTTTCAGCTTAAGTCCTCCATTAGCAGAGAGGGAACCCAGACAGTGGAATCCAGATGTGTTTTGTTTGAGAAGTTTATTCCCAGTGGACTGTTCTGTCCCAGAGGAGTGAGTGTTCCAGTGTGATGTAATAGACATGCCCTGAGCATGCAGAAGCATCAAACGGCAGGACTGCTGCGGATTCAAGATGCAGCCTCATTCAGGGCTGCACCACCTGTAATGTGTGCATGCCACCGGTGCCCACTGTTGACTCTATCTCAGCATCTCTCTCTAATCTGCCTTCTCTCTGTGACCACAAGGACCATCCGTCTGGTCCCAGGCTTGGGGGATCGTTTCCTGGTCTCTAAAACAAGCACCTCCTTGGCGATGTTTCCCAAACTACAGTGCGTGTAACTGTTTTACATGCCAATCCCTTCAAGCAACTCAAACTTAAAACTTTTCAGAAGCCAGGGACATGGCTATTGGTAAGCTGCCAGCCATACAAGTATGGGGACATACGTTTGGATCCCCAACACTTCTGTAAAAGCCAGTAATGCCGGAGCTGAGGGTAGAGACAGACAACTCCCTAGAGTCCATTAACCACCCACTCTAGTCAAATCAATGAGCTCCACATTCGGTAAGAGTCTATGTCTCAATATTAAGATGGAGAGTACTTGAGAAAGAACATGACATCACCCTCCGGCCTACACATACACACCCACACACACATGTGCACACTCTCTCTCTCTCACACACACACACGTGTGTACATACACACACATACAAAACCCTCAAATATATCCTGCCAGTTATGGGTATAAAGTCATAGACACATAGTTTATATGTATAGTGAAATACATGTATTATAGTTAATATGCAAGATGAAAGTGAATGATTTCAAAGCCAGTTAAGTGAACTGGTATATCCCTCTGTACTTATAGCTTGCCCTTCAATGAGTGTAATTAAATTAGCCTAAAAGAAATGGTATTGCTTATATATTAATAATAAACACTCAAATAATAACATTGCATGTAATTGTACTTGCTTTATTTATTTACTTACTTGCTTATTTTGGATTTTCGAGACAGAGTTTCTCTGTATTGTTTTTGGAGGCTGTCCTGGAACTCACTGTGTAGACCGGGCTGGCCTCGAACTCACAAAGTTCTACCTGCTTCTGCCTCCCGAGTGCTGGGATTAAAGCATGTGCCACCAACACCCAGCCTTGTACTTGCTTTAAAAATAGTAATTATTGTCAGGCAGTAGTGGCACACACCTTTACACCTTGAGGCTGAGGGGTGGGTGGGAATGTAAATCTCTGAGTTCAAGGATGACCAGGGCTACACAGAGAAACCCTGTCCTGAAAACAAAACAGAAAAACAAACAAAAAACAGTAACAATGTCTGTATTGATGACTGGTTATCGAACCTAGCTCATCACAGACTAGATTTGTAAGCAAATTTTCTGAAGACATGGCATAAGCAAGCTATTCAGATAGATACAACAACTTGGTATGAATTAAAATGTCTGAATGTCAAGATCCAAGGAACTTTATAAAAATAAACTGAGGACCATGCACACCCCTGTACTGTTAGCCCTTGGGCAATGGAGACAGGAAAATCAGAAGTTCAAGATCACCCTCCACTGCATAGCAAGCTCAAGGCTAGACTGAGATACATGAGATCCTGCAAAGTAAAATATAAAAGTTAAAGAATGATTTATAGACAAATTTTTAAGCTTAGGAAAATTTGCTTAATTACAATGAATGTTTGTTTTGTAACTAAATAGGAGCTCTAAAGAGGTATGCACCCCTGGAACTTTATGTAGAATTAGATACACACATGTACTTCTTCCTAGAGTCATGGACTTACCATTTTCATCAGATTCATGATCACAAGAAACTAAATCCAATTGTGCTGTGAAGCTTCTGTCTCTGTAACCATTTGGAATATACATATTAATAATGGTTACCAAAAGTACTTTTAAGACATATAAAATGAACCATTGGGGCATGGTTTACTTGAGGTCTTAATTGGGCTATCAGTTTGTTCATGACTTAACATCTCTTCAAGTATTATTAGATTTGCCAGATGGGGGAAAAAAGACTTCTTTTATGAGCATAACTTTATATCCTCAATCATTTAGATGAACCCTTGTAAGTAGTGATTTCAGCATGGCTCATTTTACTTTTACACAAAGTTATCCTCATTTTAATAGAATAGGAGAAGCCTTTCATACCCTCAGGTAAAATTTTACAAATAAATGTAGATGTTTAAATTGTAATTACAATAAGTGGTATAAAGTTAAAGCCAATGTGTTAGTTACCATCATTACTACCTTGATTTAAACATATAAAAAATGCCGCCACAATTTTCGACGTAGCCTGATTTCTAAAAATTACCCAAAATATTGCCAGTCAGTAGAAGCTGTTGAACATATGAGATGAACTTTGACACCATAAAGCTCTCTGCATAGTTCACATATGGAAGACATCTTCAACATGGCTGCTAAGCATGGGAATATGTTTAGTATTGCTGGAATTTAAGTGGTCAGGGGTCAGCAAATGAATCCAAATGAACTAAAGAGATAAAAATCCTTTCAAGTAAACAATTTCTTTGTCTAGCTCCTTCATTTTTATAAGCACCTATTAACTAACATAGCAATGGTATTTCCCAGCTAAAAAGAGTTCAGTGAAAACCATCATTTCCAAGGCCAATGCTAGACATATAATGCTGTTTAACAGTGCCTATGTGCTTGTTGTGTATAAACTGTATTTTGAGGTTGCTGTAGATCAGATCCTGGTGGTCCCCCAAAGCCACTGTGTTGGAGGCCTGGTTCCTACTGTGGCTGTATGGGGAGGTACCGGAGTCTTTAGGTAAGGATCTAGAGAAGGCCGTTGGGAGGTTGGGAACATAACCTTGAAAGGGACTACACGGCTCTTGGCTCCTCCTTTGCTTCTCTTTTTGACACCTTAGCCATAAGATGGGACGTCTTCTGTTCTACTTTGTGCTCCCAGAACGTGCTGCCATATGTCCAAGGTAATGGGGCCAACCTGTTTCAGACATGATCTCAAAAACCATGAGCCAACTAGACTTTCCACCACCTACATTAACTTTCTCAAGTATTGCCCCAGTAAGAGAACGTTAACACACACTGAGCTGTACTTTGTAAATGTTGGTTTCTGGAGCTTTAGCTAAATCCACATGTCACTCTGATGTAATCCCACTGGAAACGAGCACACGGATAATGAGAGGGCATCAAAACTGGAGAGTTGGGGTACACCTGGATTGCAGAGTGCCTACCCGGCACTCACAAGGCCCCAGCTCCGCTCCAGAATGTCAATGAAAAGCATCTCTGTGGCTTAATCAAGTTGCTGGCATCATCCACAGCAGAATTCTGAAAGGTGAGCTTGCTGTCACTGGCCAAACAATAATTGAATTCCCAGAAGCCCTTTTATGCAAGCCAGGCCCTTTGGAGTCTTTTAAAGGCTTCTGTCTGGCCAACAAGAAAGCATGTTCAGAAACCTGGAGGATTGCACCTCTGGTAGGTCTAGAACGATGGTGAGAATATGCACAAACAATAATAGGACCCCTAGGATATGCTGCATTGCAGGGAACAGGGGAGTTGGCCTGTCCTGGCTGCCTTGAGAGGCATGTGTCATAGGTTTTTCATGTTACAGCCCATGGCTGCTGGGTCACAATGTACCTTCCAATTCCTGTGAGACTGCCCCACTCCCTCAGGCAGTGAAGCATTCAGGCCTCTTTGTGTTTATCTGTAAATTCCCTTAGTAGTCAAGGAAGCGTGAAGGCTTGACAGGACAATTGGTCTTAGACATCAATCTTATGTGCCCTGTATAACTTGCAAACTTCTCTGTATCCTGGCAACTACAACCGTATTGATCCTGGAAATTTCCATTGTATTCTGTTTCTGATATGGGTCTAGAATGTCTGATTGCTCTCAATAAAATTGTCACAGCCTCAGCTGTTCTGTGGCCCCTCCAACCTGGCCTGATTTCATTACTCTCGGCCATATCAGGTGACCTTGGTCCAGGAAGCAAGCTCAGGGTGCTTCCAGTATGTAAGTTCACACCTCGAAAAGAGTTGCCCTAAAATCAGGCAAGTAGTCTGCTTAGAAAGCATTGTAAATAAAGCCAGGCCTGCTGAGTGCTTCTTCACTGTTGTGAGCGAGGCAGGGCCCAGCACTTCCTGTGGTGGCTGAAGTCTTCATGCCTTTTTGAGAAACCATTTTGCCTTAGTCTCAATCCACTTAGTTTCCCAATCCATTTAAGTCACACAGTGGATGGTTCATTTACACTTAAATACTGAAGGATCACTTGACTGAAGGTCAGTATCTCTCAGACCTGCACTAGAATGTGGGCACCGCTAAAATACTTATAAACACACACATGTCACTCCAGATCTTCCCACATCAGGAGTTTTCTTAATTTCTGGATCATGCAGTTTCAAGGACGGTTTCAAGCCACTGGAGATGGCATTTGAACTGAAGATCACATGCGAGTTATATGTTTAAACTATTTTTAAATAATAATTTCCATTAAAATGATAGCATTTGGGGGCTAGAGAGCTAAGAACATATATGGTCCCTCTAGATAACCCAAGTTTGGTTCCCAGCACTCACATCAAGTGGCTCACAACTGCCTGTTATTCCAGCTCCAGAGGATATGGTGGCCTCTTTAGGCCTCATCAGATACAACACACACACACACACACACACACACACACACACACATACACACACACACACACACATACACACACTTAAAAATAAAAGTAATTCAATCTAACATTTTCTTCACCCAAATAACAACAACTCTGCAATGAGATATCACTTCACATGCTAGGGTGACATCGATAGATGATACATACATACATACATACATACATACATACATACATACATACAGATATATATCACAAGTGTACATGTGTGTTTGCCAGTATGATGGTTCATGCCTGCAATCTACAGTACGAAAGAGGCTGAGGGGAGACGATTGCCATGAGTTTGAGTTCAGTGTGGGTTACTTAGTGGATGATTCCTTGGAGAGGGAACAAGGAGGACGAGGAGGAGGAAGAAGAAAACCAGATTCAAAGAACTTTGCATCTCCAGACATTACTGGCGAAATTATAAATACTACAACCACTTTGGAAAACCATTTGGAAGCTCTTCAAAATGTTACTACAGAGTTTCTGTGTGACACAGCTGTTCTAGTCACTGTCTGTACTCAAAAGACTACCAAACATGCATGCATACAGTTGAAGATAGTGTTAATAATAGCAACGTAATAGCCCCAAAGTAGGAACACCCCAGATGAATCTCAAACTGATGAATGAATAAACAAAGCAGAGTATACCAATGCAATGGGATATTATTTGGTTATGAAAAGAAGCGAAATACTGGAACATGACAAAGCATGGATGAATCTTCCAAAAATGTTTACTGAAAACATGACATGCCAAAGATATACTATACAATCCTAATTCTACCAAAAGTTCACAATAGGCAAATCTATAGAGAAAGCAGGTTAACGGCTGATAAGTACTGAGAGTCTTTCTGTGGTGCTGAGATGTTCTATAGTAGAAACTGATAATGCTTACAGGGCACTATGATTATACCAAAAAAGAAGAAAGAAACACTAATTAATAATTAAATTTTAGTATTCATAATTGCATTTATGCAGTGATTTATTTTTTGTATTTTTAGATGGGGCTTCCACTAGCTGGCCTGGAACTCCCAATGTAGACCAAGCTATCCTGGAACTCAGTGACTCACCTGCCTCTATCTCCTGAGTTCTGGGATTGATGGTGTGCACCACCATGCCTGACCCCACACACCTATAAAGAGTTGGAGTATGGATGATAGTCAACGCTATAGGAAAACAATATATTTATTTACCAGAGAGAGAGAGAGAGAGATAGAGAGAGAGAGAATCGCACAAACCAGGAGTTAGAAGCGTGGCTGGCTTTCAGGAGAAAAGGGAGGTTCCTTTTCCTTTCACTTCCTTTTATATCTACCTGTGTCAGTTTACATGTCCCCGCCCTCATGGGCAGATAGCTTTTTGGGGTTCACTCCTACATTGGAGAAATGCTGTAGTCTTTTTTTCAGTATCTTTTATAGTTGAGGTTATGTTAGATTTCTAAATTTAAAGTTTTAAGACTGCATAATCTTATTACAAACACCAAAACATAAATCTAAGGGCTGTTTAAATACTCTCTTAAGATGATTTGTCAAAATAAAATTTTCTACTGAGAACTTAATACATGATGCACATTGCTTTAAGCCCTTCACTTATCAACAAAGTTAATGTAACCACTTTACAAGGTAGGTGTTTTTAGTTTCATCTTTCACTAGGTTAAATAAATTAATTATCAAGGTTAAACTAATCTTATGGTTCATAAGTAGTGGAGTCAGTTTCCAGTTTATTACTACTACAAAGCAGTGAGTATTATCTTTGACTGAAGACCACACTTTCTTTGCTTCTACAAAAAGGCTAGGCTTAATTAAAACCTTCAATCTGTACCACCTCTGCTCACAAAGATTACCTGCTTCAGTATCTGAGTCATCTTTGGCGCCACCTAATGTGCTCTGGGTGATCAGCAATGCAGACATTGCCTGTAGGCTTGTAATATGCAGTTTACTAATAGCGGAAGTTTGAGGTCTTCCTGGATTTCTAGAGATGTAGGTTAAAAATTCCAAGAGGCCATCTCTTCTCCTTTGCTCTTTTATACCAACTGGTCCACAGCCAAATCTATTCCTCCCACCTCCTGGCCTTGGTTATGGTCTTTCTAGTCCATAATCCAGACAACACTCACAATAGTCTCTGATCACACTGGCTGATTCTACTTGATGACACCTTGTCCAATTCTCCTGCATCTATGAGTTGACTGGCACTTCTGATATGCAAATGTGATCATATCTATAAGAATTTTCCACTTTCCAAGGGATAAAGTCTAATGTTTAGAATGGAATCCAGAATACTAGCAACTTCATCTAACCTTAACTATCCCCCTGGAAACCCCATCTCCAAGTCCCATCACATTCAA
Source organism: Mesocricetus auratus (assembly GCF_017639785.1). Taxonomy (NCBI): domain Eukaryota; kingdom Metazoa; phylum Chordata; class Mammalia; order Rodentia; family Cricetidae; genus Mesocricetus; species Mesocricetus auratus. Next base: position 10,975,738 of record NW_024429199.1, on the reverse strand, counting down.
CATAGGAATTTGTCACCTACCCTTGAAGACATGGGAAGTTCACTCTCCTATCAGTAACTCATTCCTGCTCTGGGCTGTGAGAGGCGCCAACCCTCTTGGGAGGCTGTGAAAAGCATCTGCTGGCTGAGAAGCTCAGTGAGGGTGGAGTCTACACACTGCTCTGTTTGCCTCTCTAGACCTACGGGATCTTCCGGCACAGGGAGACACTGAAAAAGAGGAAAAGGAATGCATACACCATCTCCAAAGAAAAGTGGCTTTATTAGCATCCTGAGAAAGGAAGATTTTCCCAAGTATCACTGGCCTTAGCATCTCTCTCTGCACACACACACTCCACATCCCCAGTCTGAAAGTAAAGATTGCTCTTTCTTTTGCTAGAACACCTCTCCCCGCATTTCTGCTCACCAGGGTTAATACACAGAGCAAGCACTTGTGTGATAATTCCTGTCACCACCCTCCAAAAAATGTCAAGGCCTGTGTTCATGTAAATGTAAATGAAGGTAACCTTGCAGGCAGATGTTCAGAGCCGTTCTCAGCTAGTCCAGCTGGCCACATAAGGAGTCTCCATTTGGCAAAATGAATACAAAAGGCATAAACAGACAGTGTTTGGTATCCTATTCTCATAAATAAGGGTCCTTGTGCGGTGCATACAGGGTTCTTGAACTTCCAACCTATAATGGTATAAACTAATAGAAGGAAAACATTGGTGTCAGTAACACCAATGTGACTATTTTCACCTTGAATGCCTCTTTAGTAGTTTTTAACCTTTATCTTTACACATTTAAATCAAAATACAATTGCATCACTTTCCCCTTCTCTTTACTCCTTCCAGTCCCTCCCAAGTCCCCTCCCCCAACTCCTTCCATGCCTCCCCTCATTGATAGCCTCTTCTTCCCAGATTATCATTACACGTGTGCACAAATACATGAATACAAATTGCTGAGTCCATTTTCGCTGTTTGTGTGTGTACGACTGCAGAGCTGAACACTTTGTACTGGACAACCCCATAGGGAGCTTGTCCCTGGGAAAGCTAGTCCTCCTTCTCTCAGCAGTCATCAGTCTAAGGGTGTGTGACTCTATGGCACTTACCCCTTGCCCATTAGCATGTCTCTTCTGTTCAATTAGACACCAGCCTGCGAGAGCCACTTACTGTACCTTTATGCTTACTGTGCCATGCTGCTCATTGTTGTGGTTCACAGCTGGACAGAACCATGACTTACCGCCCCTGCCCCCACAGCCTGCATAGTGTTTTCAGGTACCATGGAAGCTAAACTACAGGAAGGAGGCATTCAAGTTAGATTCTGCCAAATTATGCTAGCCCTGTGTCCCAAGCAGGCTGTGTCTTCAGCAATAGGGACAACTATTGCTGGGAGACAACTAGGGACAGTTGCCATAGTCTATGTTTTGGGAATCACTTGAACTATCCTGATCAACCATTCTAAAAGAGATTTCTCATGTCTGGTGCTGGGATTTTGATTAGTCTATGGGTCCCACTAGCCCCTAGAGGGCATGCCCTCTGGTATACTGAGGTCAAGATGGACAAGCAATTGTTTTATTAACTGTGGTGACTCCCCTGGCCCTATCTGAGTTTCATTTATTCAAACATTGTTTACTAGGTACTTATGCCAGATATATGAGTCAGTAGATACAAGAGCAACAACAAATGTAGTATGATGGTTAATCACAGTTGTCAACTTCATGGGTTTCAGAGTCACCTAGGAGACAGGCTCTGGAAATGTCTGCAGGAGATTGTCTATATTGAGTTAGCCTCTAGGCATGGCTACAGAGATAACTTCATTATCTTAGTAGAGGTGAGAACACCATCTGTGGGCAACACCATCCATGGGCTGGAGTCCTTTCTCCACTGAATAAAAGGGGGAAAGTGAGTTAGGCACAAAGACTAAGTCTCTGCTTCCTAATTAGGTGTGCCATGTGACCAGTAGCCTCCAGGTTCCTACCACTGTGCCTTGCCCTCCGCTGTGGACTTTCCCTCAAGCTGTGAGCCAAAATAAGCCCTTCCTTCCATAAGTTGTTTTTGTCAGTTATTTCATCACTGCAATGGGACGGCTAACTAATACTCATAGTGTTTTTTTTCTTATGGATGTTTAATTTGAACAAACATTTACACACAATATATAAAGCCTTGTGAAGGAAATTCGAGGTGCCATGGTGGACAGCTAGGGAGTCTACATTTGGCTTCACTGAGAAAGTGATATTTCAGAAGAGAGCTGAAGAAGGGGAACCATCCACACAAAGACCTAAAGAAAGGATGTTTCAGTCAGAGGAAACTGCAAGAGCAGAGGCAGTGGGCTGCCCCGGGAATTCTTGGCAGCAAGCAGGACAAGGCCAAAGAGGACACTGATCTAGGCTAAGGTAGATGGAGCGGGACCACACCCTCATCATCAGGAGTGACAGAAGACCTGCCACACCCTCACCAGCAGGGGTGACAGAAGACCTGCAAAGCCAAGAGTCCACCTCCTTGACCCTTGTTGCTCAGCATTCACAACTTGGTACCTCTCAGCTTACACACCCATCCCAGTGCTCTTCTTGGTTGAGATCTGTCCCCGGAGAGACACCTATTCTCTCCACATCCCAACCACACGAGGCTCTATGTGCCCCCTCTTCTAACCCTGTCTGTCATCCCTCCCCAGTTCCTGCGATCTTGCTTTTGTATTTTCTGTGATTCATGGTCCTTTGTTAGTCAAGGCTTCTAAACAGTCAATCAGTCTGGACTGTTTCTCCTTGTTTTCTCACACTGATTGGAACTGGATCGTCTCCCAAGCACACTGCTTCCTCTGCAGCCCTTGGAGGTGGACCATTTTCTCTCACACCCCACAGACTGCAGGGCCTGGAGCCGAGGCGGGGCGGGGGGGGGGGGGAGGACCTCTTACTGCCGTTTTCAGGCTGCTTCTCTTTCTTCACTTAAACACACATACTTTGAGCCTCTCATCATGAGCTCATACCATGCACTACCTGTCATTATAGCCATCGTTGACCAACTTCCAACTTGCCTACCTGGCTTTCCAGTGGGATCTATATCCCTACTTGCTTCCCCATACCCACTGCACCAGAATTGTCCATCTCAGCTAAGGATAACTTTCTCTGGATTCTCCAGGTAAAACCCTTGACATTGTCCTTGATGTTTGCTTCCATGTGTCTCATCCAATCCATTGCTATTACCATCCCCCTCAAATGCATCCCCCAGGGTGTGATCCTCTCTCGTGCCACGGTTGCCTCCCTCTCTCCCTAGATTACCACAGCAGCCTCAGAACAGGTCTTCTTACTTAAGTTTTTGCTTCCTGGAAAAGGAACTCTTTTAAAACCCTCATTACATTATAAGTAACTCATGAGCTGAAATCATACAACAGGCTCTCTTTCTATTTCACTGAGTGAGAAAGTTAAATTACCAGGGCTGGCCTACTTAACTTGAGACTTCTTGGCCCTGGGCAATTCACAGAAATATTCATTAGGCTCCCTCCCTTACAGAGTCCCTTCTTGATTCTTGGAAACCAGACATGTCCCTGCCTCAGAGCATCAGAGCTGCCTGGAGGCTCTCCTCACAGATCTTCCCACAGCAAATCCTCTCCTCTTTAACACACTAATCAAATGTCAGCTCCTTCCAAACCTAAGCACAAGATTGAAATATTATTGCCCTCCCCAGCCCTCCCCAGCATTCCCAGCATTCCCCAGCATCCTCAGCATTCCACAGCATCCCCAGCCCTCCCCAGCATTCCCAGCATCCCCCAGCATTCCCCATCCCTCCCCAGCATTCCCCAGCATCCCCCAGCATTCTCCAGCATCCCCAGCCCTCCCCAGCATTCCCCAGCATCCCCCAGCATTCCCCATCCCTCCCCAGCATTCCCCAGCATCCCCAGTATTCCCCAGCACTCCCCAGCACTCCCCATTCCTCCCCAGCATCCCCAGCATTCCCCAGCACTCCCCAGCACCCCCCATCCCTCCCCAACATTCCCCAGCATTCCCCAGCATCCCCAGCATTCCCCAGCACTCCCCAGAATTCCCCAGCACTCCCCAGCATCCCCCAGCGTTCCACAGCACTCCCCAGCATCCCCCAGCATTCCCCAGCACTCCCCAGAATTCCCCAGCATTCCCCAGCACTCCCCAGCATCCCCCAGCATTCCCCAGCCCTCCCCAGCATCCCCCAGCATTCCCCAGCACTCCCTAGCATCCCCCAGCATTCCCCAGCACTCCCCAGCATTCTCCATCCCTCCCCAGCATCCCCAGCATCCCCAACATCCCCAGCATTCCCCAGCACTCCCCAGCACTCCCCATCCCTCCCCAACATTCCCCAGCATTCCCCAGCATCCCCAGCATTCCCCAGCACTCCCCAGAATTCCCCAGCACTCCCCAGCATCCCCCAGCGTTCCACAGCACTCCCCAGCATCCCCCAGCATTCCCCAGCACTCCCCAGAATTCCCCAGCATTCCCCAGCACTCCCCAGCATCCCCCAGCATTCCCCAGCCCTCCCCAGCATCCCCCAGCATTCCCCAGCCCTCCCCAGCATCCCCCAGCATTCCCCAGCACTCCCTAGCATTCTCCATCCCTCCCCAGCATCCCCAGCACTCCCCAGCATTCCCCAACATTCCCCAACATTCCCCAGCATCCCCCAGCACTCTCCAGCATTCCCCAGCCCTCTGCAGCATTACCCCGCATCCCCCAGCATTCCCCAGCCCTCCCCAGCCCTCCCCAGCATTCTCCATCATTCCCCAGCATTCCCCAGCACTACCCAACACTACCCAGCATCCCCCAGCATTCCACAGCATCCCCCAGCCTTTCCCAGCATTCCCCAGCCCTTTCCAGCATTCACTAACATTCCCCAGCATCCCCCAGCCTTTCCCAGCATTCCCCAGCCTTTCCCAGCATTCACTAGCATTCCCCAGCATTCCCCAGCCACTTGTTTGTTCCACACACCACTTTTGATGCTGTTACTACATTTACTGTTCATTAGTTGCTAATATACTTCAGGTCTAGAACATCCCCCAAAAGACGCACATGTTAAATCTTGGTCCCCAGGGTGCTAAAAGATGATAGAACCCTCATTGGGTGGGGAATAGAGGAAGAAAGCTAGGCCTTTGGAGTTCACCATTGAAGGGAAGAAGGGAAGTCCAACCCCTTCCTCCTTCTCCAATCCCCAGTTGCTATGAGGTGAGCGGTCTTCCTCTGCCATACACTCCGTCATGAAGCACCATGATGTCACAGATCCGAAGCAGCAGGGCAAAGTGATCCTGGACAAACCCCTCTGTGACTCTGACTAAGGCAAACATTTCCTCCTTGTAAGGTGTCTATTTCAGGTGTTTTGCTACAATGACAAAAAGATGACTAACACTTCTGTCCGCAGAATGTAAATCCCATGAGGCAAAGATTAGTTTTTGTTCTGTTTGTTTCTGTTGCCCCCTTTCCCCACTGAAGATCCATGTCTTTGGAATCACAGCACATGATGAAGCATTGGGGCTACACAGAGAACAATTAAAGTCACTGAGAGTTTTAAGTAGGTATCTGTTGCAATCCAATTAGTCCTTTTAAAGATGGCTTTGGTTGAGATGTAGCACCAGTTACAGAGTAAGCTCCCAGGGCCATGGGCAATAGATTCAATGTGTGGCTTGAAGGTACTGCTAACAGAACAGTATTGAATGGAGACACTCAAGGTGACTCAGTCCTTGGTGCTTTCAGAGACAGTGTTTGAATGACTTATAGATATCCATCAGTGTTAAATGTCTTATAGATCTCTGACAATGTTTGAATGAATTATAGATCTCTGGCAGTATTTGAATGTATTATAGATCTCTGACAGTGTTTGAATGACTTATAGATCTCCATCAGTGTTGAATGACTTATAGATCTCTGACAGTGTTTGAATGATTTATAGATCTCTATCAGTCTTTGAATGACTTATAGATCTCTGACAGTGTTTGAATAACTTATAGATCTCCAACAGTATTGAATGACTTATAGATCTCTAACAGTGTTTGAATGACTTATAAATCTCTATAAGTGTTTGAAAGACTTTTAGATCTTCATCAGTGTTTGAACGACTTATAGATCTCTATAAATGTTTGAATGACTTGTAGATCTCGACAGTGTTGAATGACTTAAAGATAGCCTGAGAAAAGTGGCGACTAAAATCATGCAGTGGGTCTTCCCTGAGTCCTCTGTGCTGCCTGGCCTCCTAGGCTCCTGATACCCTTTCCTGGCTCAGCCATCACTGTGTGCCACTGAGGTGACCAAGAGACCACACTACCAAAGGGTCTCACTCCTCCTGTGATGTAGAGATGGGAAACGGGAGCTGTGAGGACCTGGGAAGACTAGGTGTCTTTGCAGTCTTCTACAGGGTAACTTCTTGTCATGATTTCCCCACCAGACCCAGAGCTCCCCATACTCAAGCCTTTCTTAGTTGCCTTTGGAAGTGTGTCTGCCAAGAGGCATAATGAGAAGATAGCAGGTGAAACAGTGGCCTGGGACATAGCCCGGCTTCCCTTTAGAGCAATTCAGGGGAAAGATACTAGACATCCAAGAAATGTGGGATGGGGAGCAAGTTGGGCACGTGAGAGAGAATGGCAGTTACGATGTCAACATCTCCGTGAAATCATTTTAAAGGAGGGAGCCAGGCCTGGGGAGATGGCTCAGTCTGTCAGGTAAGGTGCTTGCTGTGAAAGCATGAGCACCGCTTTCAGATCCCAACACCCAAGTAAATGTCAGGCATTTACTATGGCTGTAATCCCAGTGCTGGGGACAGGATGCAGGCACAGGCAGAGCAAGGGAGCTTGCTGTCCAGTCAGTCTCGTCAAAATGTGGAGCTCTAGGTTCAGTCAGAGACCCTTTCTCAAAGCCTAAAGTAGAGAGTGATGGAGGAAGACCCCCGGTTTCAACCTCTGGCCTCCACATGGATACATATGCACATGCATCTACACATAAACATGTACATACAAATACATACACTCACACCCCAGCCATTCCCACACACACAAGGGAAGGAAAAGTCAAATAAGATGATACTCAACATCTTATGGGAATCCCCCATGACAGCAGTGCCCATGCCACTGGAATGAGTGGGCAATAAACCCTTGTCACACTGTCATTGGCAAAGCAGCCCTCAGGCTTTGTGGGTTCAGCGAGGTCACCTCGGGCAGTCAACTTTACTTCCCTCAGTGGTAAGAAGCAAGAAGTATCACTTCCCCCCTTCTCTCTCACGGGGCTCCATTTAGCATCAGGCAGGAGACTAACTGTCCGGTGACACCCTTTGACAGAAGCTGATATATTTTTCTACTGTTCTTTGCGGAAACATCCTTTGTCTCACACAGGCACGTCTTCCATGGGTGCTTTGGAGTCCATTACTATTTTCCATCTTTTGTGTTATTTTTCTCACTTTAGTGTCTATCCTTGCCCTGTCTCCTTTCTCTCCCCCAACTGCTATGAGAAATGATTGCAGTCAGTTTTCTAAAATACTAAAATTCAGTTTCTCCTTAGAGCAACACCTGTCACCTGGATCCTTCTGCAGGGCCGTGACATGCTGCAGCGGCCAACACCCACCTGCCCTACGCCATCACAGTGCTGGAGTGAAATCCAATTGAATTCTCGACTGAATGGGGGGAATGAGAAAGAGACTGCTTTCCTTGAAAACTCATTAAATTCTCAATGGCCAGAGAACTAAAAATATCAGCTCGGGATTGCTCCTAAGAGGATTTAACATAACTGGATAGAAGTCATTACACTCAAGGTGTTCAACTTGAAGGAAGACCATTCAGCATTTCATGGGCACAGGAAGTCGTTGTCTGCCTTCTTTCCAAAATAAATAAAATGCATAGATCATAAACTCTTAGTTAAAATAACACACCCATATAAATGACCTTGTTATTTTACTCTGTACTAAAACCACGAAGGGGGCCATGGAAATTATTTCTTAAGGAATTTCTCCAGGGCTGCTAAACAATCCAAAAAATAGTTCTTGCAATGAAAACATTCAGCTCCATCTACCAAGAAATTGCTTTTATAGAGAGAAATGTGAGTTGCCCAAATTACCCTTATTTGCCTCTTTCCTGCAACTGAAAATGCTATGTGCTTTTCTGGTAGCATATTAAATTCTTGTATCCTAGATACTGCCAAAAATAATTTGCCATAGCAATTTAAGCATGACAATCTGTTCATGCAAGGCATGGAACCCACTCATTTGGGAGCTGGGAATCCCAGAAGAGTTGGCGCCAATTTATTAGTGCATGGTAATCTAAGAGTACATCTAGCTTCCGTGTTCCACAGAATCAGTTTATTTCCCTGGAAATGGAATATCCAGTTCACGTTTATTAAGGTAAACATACACGCCACAAAATTTACCACCTTGACCATTGTTAACTGAGTAGTTCTATGACCCTAAGTATTGCCATATTGGTACCATAATCAACCTTCTCCAAGTCTTCACCATTTCCCCAACAGAAACTCCATAGCATTCGATGCTAATCCCCACTGTCTTCCCCATCCCCTGACAACCACCATTCTACTTCTTGCCCCTGTGACTATGAATGTTACAGGAATGCACAGAAAAGGAATCCAGCAGCATCTGTCCTTTTGTGACTGGTGTATTGGACGGAGCATAGTGTCTTCCTGATTCATCTCTCGGTAGCGTATGTAAAAATGTGGTCTTTCAAGTTGATAATACCCTATTATTGCATATCTACAGTATAGTCTGCAGTATAGTTTATCTATTCATTTATCCATCAGCAGATACTTTAGTAGCTTTCACATTTGTACTGTTGAAAATGATGCTGCGCCAGGCAGTGGTGGCGCACGCCTTTAATCCCAGCACTCGGGAGGCAGAGGCAGGCGGATCTCTGTGAGTTCGAGGCTGGTCTGGTCCGACAGCCTCCAAAACAATACAGAGAAACCCTGTCTCGTAAAAACCAAAAAAGAAAAAAAAAAAAAAAGAAAATGATGCTGCTTTGAGTGGGGACTTACAAATACAGAACTCGTTTTCTAGAAACTGGGAGGGGGAGGTTAAAGAAATGACTCGGCAGTTAAAGGCACTCTCTGTGCAATCATAGGGACTAGAGTGCAGATCCCAGTACCCACATAACACACTAGACAACACACACGCATGTACCCACACACACACACACACACACACACACACACACACACACACACACACACACTTAGAACTCTGAGGGAGGTGGAGGAGGAACAGAAACAGGAGGATTGTTGGGGCTTGCTGGTGTGAACCTTAGTTGAAAGAATATAAACTGGATTGAGGGAAGATCTTGCCACAAAGGCATAGACAGAAAGCAAAAGGGGAAATAACACACACCTCCTGGCCTCTATGCAGACCCAGGCACATGCGCCTTCTTTATGAAAATCATGAAAGGTAACAATTAGAAACACTCAACTCATTCTTTTCCCATTCTAGGTCATTTTGCTTTACAGCCAATGACCAGAGTAATATCAAGTTTAAACTGCAGGTGGCAGCAAATATCCAATAAGCTAAGTAAAAAAAAATTTGACAGCAGACTGGAAATGCAGTTTTGCTTTTTGTGCTCAGTTCTTTTTAAACTGTGCTCAGTTCCGTTTCTTCAGGGTTGACTGGTGTTCTTCTCCAGCTTCTGCTGTGATTTGATGGTTTACACGTTTTCCTCAAATGCCCATGCAGTTAAATTTTATCCTCATTAAAAGGGATGGAGATTTAAACCAGTGTCTGTCTGGAGGTGGGTGTTTGGATGTGATTAGTATAAGGTATGATCGCTAATGGGAGCCCTGTGGCCCACTACTGAGATTATAAAAAGGAGAGGAGCCTCCAGGACAAACATTCCTGATCTTTGTCATGTGATGGTCTACATTTACTCTTGGACTCCCAACAGCATTAGGATATCATCATTTGGTTGTAGGCAACTAGACCACAAGCCAATTTTTTGTTTGTTTATTTTGTCAGCTAGCTCTTGTTTGCTTGTTGTGAGACAGGATTTTATATCCACAATGGGGCTCAGGTTAGCCTTGAGCTCAGGGTTATTCTGCCCTGGTTTTCTGGTGTGGGAGTTACAGGCGTGTGCCAGCACACCTTGCTTCAAAACTTTGCTTCATTAAAATGTATCCAGTATGCAGTGTGTTATTAGCATCAGGAAAACAACCAATACCATCTCCTATGTTCTATCTAAGGAACACTCACATGTGAAGTGGGTTTATTTTCTGTTTTCTTTCTTTTTTTATTTTTCAAGACAAGGTTTCTCTGTATCTTTGGACCCTGTCCTGGAACTCGCTCTGTAAACCAGGCTGGCCTCAAACTCACAGAGATACACCTGTCTCTACCACACAAGTGCTAGGATTTTCTTTCTTTTTTTATTTTTCAAGACAAGGTTTCTCTGTAGCTTTGGACCCTGTCCTGGAACTCACTCTGTAAACTAGGCTGGCCTCAAACTCACAGAGATATACCTGTCTCTGCCTCACAAGTGCTAGAATTAAAGGTGTGCACCACCACTGCCTGGCAGGTATTATTATTATTATTATTATTACTGTTATTTATTCTTCTCTCATACAATACATCCTGACCACAGCCTCTCCCCTTCCCCCCCAGATTTACTGCTCCTGTGTTCAGAAGAGAGCAAGCCTCCCAAGGGATATCAACCGAACACAGCATAACAAGATGCAATAGGGCAAGACACACACCCTTATATCAAGGCTGGATGAGGCAACCCAGTAGGAAGAAAAGGGTCCCAAGAGCAGACAAAAGAGTCAGAGAAACCCTTACTCCCACTGTTGGGAGTGTCACAAAACCCCAAGCTAAACAACTACAACATTCATGTAGAGGACCTCGTGTAAACAACCATGAAGGCTCCATGATTGCCACTTCAGTCTCTGTGAGCCCGTATGAGCCCTGCTTAGTTGACTTTGTGAGCCATGTTTTCCTGGTGTCACTGAAACCTCTGGCTCCTACAATCCTTCCTCCTTGTCTTCCACAGGGTTCCCTGAACTCCAGTTACTGTTTCACTGTGGGTCTCTACATCTGCCCCCATCAGCTGCCAGAGGAAGCCTCTCTGATGATGATTGGGCTAGGCACCAATCTATGAGTACAGCAGAATATCATTAGGAATCACTTCATTGACTTTTTTGGAGTTGTGTTTGGTTCTACCCTAGATCTCTAGGCCAAACAGCTTCCAGTTTCTGGCCATCCGGGCAGTGTCAGGCATGGGCTCCTTCTCGTGGCTTAGGCCTCAAATTAGACCAGTTACTGATTTGCCACTCCCAGAAGCTCTGAGACACCATTGCCCTAGCACATCTTGTGGGCCTGAAAGCTTGTGGGTCAAAGGCTTTGTGACTCAGTTGGTGTTCCAGTCCCACCACTGAGGTCTTGCCTGGCTGCAGAAGGTGGCCAGTTCAGACTCCATATCCCTTATTATCAGGAGTCCTTACTAGTATCATCCTCCTAGATTCCAGGAAGTTTCTACTGCACTAGGTTTCTATATCCCTCCCAAATGTCCCTGAAACATTATTTGGGCTAAACTATTTGAGTTTTAAAGGGCAGTAAATCCAAGAATTAGTATCTGAGTGCTTGGAACTCTACTCAGAATTTTTCCAACTCCACTAAAATGCTCAGGCCGCTGCAGGGTTTTAATCTTGCCACATCTGAGAGCTCTGAAACTCAGTGTCTAAGACTCACAAGGCATTGCTTCTAGCTTTTCTATGTGTCAGACACTACCAGTTGTCTAGCCAATATTGTCCTCACCTTTTTGTCTCCTTTTAAAAAAGCTCAATTTTTAAAAAGGCTACAGTGTACCCAACTAAAATTAACTGTACTTCTTTTTCTGCCTTGTAGCCAGATATGACCACCCAGCATAAGTCTGCTCTTGAGATGAAAGTTCAGATATGTAGGAAATTAAAATGTGCTTACTGAGTGAGCTCAAACCCACCTTGTTTCACACAATGTCTATTTTTTTAGCTGTCTACCTAAAACTTGGGTGACCAAAGGGAGGAGCATCTACATTGAAACAGGGAGGATACCAGGAATATGAACACCATTTATCACGCATTGCAAAGTAGGAAAAGGAGCATGGAGCAACAATGAGCAGATGAGGCCCACCTCCATCCCTGAACTCCACTTCTAGCTGGGATTTTACTTCCAAGTAGAATTTTCTACTTCCTGCGACATGAGAAAATTACACTATATAGATTTACACTAGATGAGTTAGAACCAAACTCTTTTTGGGCTTTCAAGAGAGGGTTTGTCTGTGCAGCCCTGGCTGTCCTGGAACTCGCTCTGTAAACCAAGCTGGCCTTGAACTCACAGAGACTCACCTGCCTCTGCCTCTCCGGTGCTAGGATTAAAGGTGTGTGCCACCACTGCCTGGCCAGAATCCAACTCTTAAGCGAGAAGAATGGATACACTGTAAAACCATAGTTTTAAAATCAGACACGAGTCTATAAATACAAAAACAGTGTATGTACAGTATTTACAGTAATAAGTTCAGAGACTCTTAGATAAATGGAGAAATAACATTTAGAAGTGAAATAAACAGAATAGGATGTCTTTTGTTTTACTTGTTACTTATGTATTACTTATATGTATGTGAACTTATGTATACCACATGAGGATGACTCTTTCAAACAACAAAAATGAACCTACAGTTCCTAAGATGTCTTGTAAAATCCCTACAAATAAAGAAAACTTAATTCAGTAACAGGTTGGGGTTCACCATGATGTTACAAGAAATCGTCTCTGAAGTGACACAGTCAGAATAATCCATATCCTATTACATTTTATAAGAACATTTGAAGGTCTATGAACACAGCCAAAATAGTCTTCCAATTAAATGAAACCTGTGTCAACATCTGAGAGAGAGGAGAGGGAGAAGGGAGGGAGAGGAGGGAGAGGAGGGAGAGGGAAGGATTCATGGAAAAGAAGTAGGAGAGTTGAAGAAATTATTCAAGGATCAGAACACCCAGTCGAGCTAAACAGGAGGAAAGTGAGGGTGAAGAAGGCTGAGATCAGAGCACCCAATCAAGCTAGGCAGGAGGAACGTGAGGGTAAGGGAGGCTGAGGCTCATGTGCTACAGCCAAGTCTAAGCCTATGGCCCTAATTTATCTTCTATACTTAGAGCAGGTCTCTTATCACTTGTGAAGTGAGAGATGTGGAATGTCTCATGATGCTTACAATTTAGCAGCAGAATAAAAAACCAAGACACACTGGCACAAAGAAAATAGTGTGCTGCAGTATATAATTATGCCCAAATTATATGGTTTGGTTTTGAGAACTGCTACAGAAATTGAGAGTGCAAAGAGAGCTGTAGGACCAGAGAGAGTTGGGAAGGGTTTCATGGAGGAGCTGGAAACAGGGAAAATTCACAGAGAGAAAAGGGAGATGGAGCGTTCTAAGTAGGAAGGAATGAGGCAAGAATGATTACAGATAATTGGCTTGCTGGTGCATAGGAAGGAAGGCTCACTTTGGAAAACAGTGGGAATAGATGTAGTATGCAGTGTTGGGTGAACTCATAGAAGCTATCAAAACCTTGGAAGAATCACTTTGAAACAATGAGAAGTAAGTCTTATTTCTTAAAGAATAGAGATAATTCACTATGACATTCCCAACTGCACTCAAATCCTTAATGATCAGAAAAATCAGCTACATCCCAAGGATCCAATTCATACCAATTATTGGCCCTTGGGCCAGCAGCTCCCTTCCTTGTCCATCACACTCCAATATAAAGGAGGAAATTCAGCCTCCAAAGGGAACTAGCACTTTAAACCTTCAGAGAGGAAGCAAGAAAATGTTTTCTGCAATGTGAAAAATACTACACCATGAGAAAAGAAAGATAGGGGGTCTTTTTAAAGGTCAGGGAAAAGTTGTCTAGAGTAAGAGCTTTAACTGAGGTTGTGTCATATGTGTTGCTGTGTTTACCTAATACACACAAGCCCTGGTTTTCTCCCAAAACACCACATGAATCTGCCATGGTAGCACACACCTCAGAAAGTACAAGAAGTGTGGAAGTTCATCTTCGGCTACATAATGAGTTTCAACCCAACCTGTGGTACACAAGGTGAGGGAAGGAGGAGGGAGGAGAGGGAGAGACAGAAGAGGGCATAGGAGGCATAGAAGGAGGTGAGAGAAGGGGGAAGGAGAGGGGAGGGGAGAGGATGGGGAAGAAGGAGGGAGGAGAGAGGGGAGGGGAGGGGAAAGGAGAGTAGAGAGAAGGGGAGAGGGGAGGGGAGGGGAGAGTGGAGTGAAGAGGAGAGGGAAGGGGAGAAGACAGAAGGGGAGAGGAGAGAAGAGGGGAGGGAAGTGGAAGGGAGGGGAGGGTAGTGGAAGGGAAGAGAGAGGAGATGAAACAGCACACTATAGAACTTTGGCAAAGGCAAATATAGCCACCAGGGTTTCCTGTTTCCCATAGCCACTAACCTGAAGGATGCAAACTCATCCACAGAAGCTCAGGGCAGCTTGGATGACTGGAGTGTGTTGAATTGTGATTCAGAGGATAGACCAGAGCTCTAATTCCTGCTGGTCCTCCATTCCACCCTGGGAAAACTCTCAGCAACCGCTTATTTCCATGAACTCACTTACCACAAATGTAATTGTGGGTGAAGATGCCATAAAGAATTCACCCAACCTGTAGAAAGGCATCAGAAGGTGTGGATGAGTGACACACATCAGTCACAAACAAGAAGAGGAATTTAGTGGCAACCATGCAAAAGCCCTACCTACACAGCCCCAAAATCAAGTCATGGGACTGCTATACACAATTATGACCAGGTCTCCTGAAAGCACCAGGAGAGGCCCCACCTGCACACACTGGAAGAAGAGATGGGAAGACAACAGTATAAGAACAAATTCAACAACATAAAGAGTAATATGACATCACCAGAGTCTATGGGTTCTACATCAGCAAGACCTGAACATCCCAATGCAGATGAAGCAGAAGAAACCAAACTTAAAAACAAGTTTATGAAGATGATAGAGGCCCTTAAACAGGAAATGAGAAAATTCAATAAAGAAATGATAAAAAATGGAAGAAATGGAGGAAAAGATAAACCAAAAAAATGCAAGAAATAAACAAATCTCTTTTAAAAAGAGATTTCTTTGTTTATTATGTATTCACATATCAGAAAAGGGCACCAGTTCTCATGATAGATGATTGTGAGTCGCCATGTGGTTGCTGGGAATTGAACTCAGGACCTCTGAAACAGCAGGCAGTACTCTTAATCCCTGGGCCATCTCTCCAGCCTCTCAACAAATCCCTTATAGAAAGCAAGAAAAGCCAATAAAATAGGTGAAGGAAACAATTCAAATAGTTCAAGATCTAAAAACTGAAATAGAGACAATAAAGAAATCACAAACTAAGGAAATGCTGGAAATAGAAAATCTGGGTAAACAATCAGGAACTACATATGCAAGAATAACCAACAGAATATAACAGATGGAAGAGAGGAAGTAGATCTATCGACCAAAGAAAATGTTAAGTCCAACAAGTCCTTAACCCAAAATATCCAGAAAATATGGGACATCATGAAAAAGACTAAACCGAAGAATTATAGATATAGAAGAAAGCAAAGAAGACAAATTCAAAGGTGCAGAAAATAAATTCAACAAAATCATAGAAGAAAATTTCCCCAACCTAAAGAAGGATGTACCTATGAAAGTACACGAAGCATATTAAGTGGTGTTTTCTATTAATTAACAACTACTAAATCTTCAAAATGACATGCAGTTAGTTCCCAATTGGATATTTGCACAAAAGCAAGGAAAGCCACCATCCTCTCCAGAAATATTTCAAAAAGTGATTGACTCTGATAATAATGTGACAAAAGATATAAGACTATATTCCATTTTTCTCAGTTATCAGTGTCTCTTTATAGAATTTTTCTCATTCACCCCAGTTTCTCAGAGTCTCTGTGCCTGGGAGGAGGGTGTATGTGTTTGCATAAGCACATACATGTGTGTCTGTGTGTGAAGGCAGAGGTTGGCAGTGGGTGTCATCTTCATCTTTTTTACTCTCCACCTTATTTATCTACCTCTCTATTGTTTATCTATTTATATATCCATCTACATATTATTGTTTATTTGTATAGTGATTCAGCGGGGCTTTCTGGCACTGCAAGGATCTACTATTTCCACTCCCTTCCTCAGTACTGAGGTCACAACTATTTGGCTTTTTGAGGGTGCTAGGGATCAAAACCCAGATCATCCTGCTTGTGTCTCTCTCCCAACAGAGCCACATCCCCAGCCTCAGATGGATTTGATATTTGGTTTTTCAGCCAATATCAGCATTTTCAAAGAATTTAGCACTCTGAAACACACCTTATCTCCCCAAACAGCTTTCATATCTGCTGTGGCTTAAATATGATTTGTCTTCTCTAAAACTTTTATCAATATTTAGTAGTGTTGGGCGGGTCTTTAAGAGGTCTCTCTAGCCTGCTGGTTCTCAACCTTCCTAATCCTGCAACCCTTTAATACAGTTCCTTATGTTGAGATGACCCCAATCATAAAACTGTTTTGTTGATACTTTACAACTGTAAGTTTGCTACTATGATGAATTACAACGTAAGCATTTGATTTCAGGATATCTGGTATGTGAGCCCTGAAGGGGTCACATCCCACAGGTTGAGAACTGCTACTCTAGAGAGAGTAGAGGAAGAAGGGTAGCTATATGTGAGTGAGTCATTATAAAATGAATTTGTGTACTCCTCCCCCACATTTCCCAGAATGTGTGGATAGGTATGAAGATTGGCTGGAATTTAAAACTGTATCACAAAATGTCCTCAGACATTCACCTTAGCACCATCTATCATTGGTGTTCTGCTGGAAGATGTTCCTGGGAGTGGGGGTGGTGTCCTAGTTTACTCGTTGGGGCTAGTGCCCCAAAGGAGGACCTAGACAGCCTTTGAAAAAAATGTCTGAGGCCCCACAGACCTGTCTCAGTGCCCAGATGTCACCGGGGTCTCCAGTCATCCAACATTCCTGCCTACTTAGATTGATGTAGCCTTGACTAGGGCAGCAAGAACCGGGCTGAGTTGAAAAAAGGAAACTCGGACATATATGAAGAAAATCTCCATTACCCCCTTCTGCTTACTTTAACCAAAATGGGATAGAAGACAGAAAAAAATCAGATGCATAAGGAATTATTTTCCCAAGAAGAGAAATCTGCCACAGGTCCCCCGAAACTCAGGACCCCACCCACTTTTGCACATTCCACATCTTGGTCCTGGGACTCCACCCCCTTCCCCCCCCCCACATCACTGCCTTCATAGCTCCCTCACCTTTTCTCACAATCAGCTTGTTGCTCTTCTATACCAAACCTTTGTGTGTTTTTATGTACCAGCAGGCAGTCTGAGATCAGAACCGAACCTGTGAGCAATCAAAGTATTTTCCTCTGTAAACCTGAATTCTCTCTTTTGATGATCCCCTCCCTTTTTTTTTAATTGTCATTGTTCTGTTTGGTAATAGTAGTCTAGATCTGTAAATACAGAAACATCACCCCTTCTTTTCTGTTTAAATTTATATATATGTACATGTTGCCCCCAAAATAAAAAAAAATGAAGCTGTCCATTATTACCTCTCACTTTGGCCTTCATCTTTTCCATCATTTTATAATATAGTACAAGGTCCTTGATAGATGCGCACACCAAACTTTAGACTCCAAGCTTCTGAATCTGCAAGCTTTAAAAGAGTGTTTCCTTTATAGATTCCCTAATTTCAAGTGTTGAGGTATAACAATTGATAATAGACAACACTGTATTGTCCCTCTTGTCATCACTATAACTTTATGCTGTATCTGCTTATAACAACTAGTCCTTTTTAGAGACTCAAACACTGAGATACAAAAAGATACCGAGATACCAGAATCCATGCAGTTAATTACTTTCAACACTGAACTGAGAACAAAGCAATTAGGTAGTTATGTTGAGGTTATTGTTAATAATTCATGTAACCTTTTCATAAATTAAATTAGTATCCTAAGGGAATAGCCAGAACTTGTTTTATTTTTCACTGTTGCAATACGTGAAGGCAGATAGAGTACCTATAAGAGTTAAAGTCGTGCTTACATTTAATGTGTCCTCTTTTAAGAAATATCTGTTTGGTTCTGTTATTGGCCATCCCTTTTAATTAGTATTCAAAATTAAAGGCAAGATGTGGCCTTAAATAATGGTATAATTTGCTTAAATATAGAATTGATAACTTATTGATGTTCAGGCATTATGACTAATGTCTTTAGTTATACATAGCTAAATTAATTAATTAAAATCAGTGTCTTCCAACCAACTCATTACATCTTTTAAATAGATATGTCTGATATGGGTGTCAAAGCACATATTATAGTTTATTCATGTAACTAGCATATATTTTTAGATATTTTTATTAATTTGTATTAGTTGCCGTGGTGGTTTGCATAGGTATGGCCCCCATAGACTCATGTGTTTGAATGCTTGGCCCATAGGGAATGGCACTATTAGCAGGTGTGGCCTTGTTCTAGTAGGTGTGGCCTTGTTGGAGGAAGTGTATCACTGTGGGGGTGAGCTATGAGGTCTCTTATGCTCAAGCTATGCCCAGTATACAGTCTCCTTCTGCTGTCTGTGTATCAAGATGTAGAACTCTCAGCTCCTTCTCCAGCATGTCTGCCTGCACACCACTATGTCCCACCATGATGATAATGGAATAACCCGCTGAAACTGTAAGCCACCCAACTAAATGTTTTCCCTTACAGGAGCAGCCATGGCCATGGTGGCTCTTCACAGTAAACTTTTTAATGCATCTGTTTTTCATATCTGTAGTTCATGCTACTCACTCTCTCTTCCATTCATGGGTAAGAACCATGTTCCTAGACCACATAATCAATTCCAAAAATGGTAAAACTGTAATATCACAAATGACTCAGGCTAATTGTAGTTGACCCATGAGTTGGGGATCATGTAGACTGCCGAGAAGATAGATAAGTATCTCAGTAGAATGAAGTTCTTGCAGAAGAGAATAGATCTAACAGAGTGCTAGAAAAGCTGAAAGTATGGTCCACATGGTCTTGTCTATGTGATCCCTGGATCTCCAAACACCACTGGTACCCTTTCTACCATGTTATTGTTTTCAGTTGATTTTGCCAGACTACGCCTTCCTTAGGGGAACACTGAAAAAAATCTTTCACTTCTAAGTTACTCTAAATATGTATGAATTTGTCATTATATAGGCTATATTCATGTTATTTTTCACATGAAATAAAGCTAATACATTTTCACTACCTTGCCAGAGAAGGTCTATATAGCCAAGGATAATCTTGACCTCGTAATTCTCCTGCGTTAGCCTTCCAAGTGTTGGGATTAGAAGCATGTGCCATCATGCTTGTCTGAAAAGTCCATTGTCTTCACATAGTTGCTAGGTATACTTTCCAGTTAGATGGTCGGCTTTTTCCAAGTACAGCTGGAAAGTTTGTTCTATATGAGTTGACTTATTAGACTTTGAATGCTAAATTTTGTCCTGAATTCTTAGTCTTCTACAGAGCAGAATTTACTACCTTTATTGCAAACACCCATGACATGTCTGACAAAAGGGGAGTCTAGAACTAAGGAAACGAAAACATATAATGTTTGGGCTGGAAGGCTGGTTCAGCAAATAAGAGCTTTTGCTGCTCTTCCTGAGGACCTGGATTCAGTTCCCAGTACCCACCTGGGAATTCCCTCTAACTCAAGCTCCATAAGATCTGATGTCCTCATCTGGCTTAGTGTGGCATATTTATACACATGATGCACATACCTGCCTACATTCAGATAAGTACAGATGCATGGTAAAATAAAATTAATTAATTAATTAAAAATTTAAAACGATCTAATTTAATTTAAAATCTAAAATTTAAAATTAATTTTTAAAATCAAACAAATAAATTTATACCCTCAACCCCTCCCCCCTTTTATTTTATTTTTTTTACAAATGTACTATTTGCTATTTTATTCAAGACTTAGCAGAGTTAGGGGTGGAATTCAAGAACTCCTCAACTGTGGTTTTATTTTGTTTTAACAGAAAAACACTGATAGTTTTGAAGTGACTGGTCATTCCCCTACTTCTCTTTCCAAGCAAACAGGAGCACAGCTGAAGAGAATAGCATTGTCTGTTCCCTTGTTTGAAACTGAGTCTCCTGGGAAGTCACCGAGCTAGTCAACACTTGGCACAAGCCAGTGCCATGGATGCTCTGAGAAGGCAATGGTGATGCAGGATTGCTGTGAAGGAAACACCAGGGGCAATGTGGTAGGAGAGACAGAGATAATGAACCAGAAAGGAACCAGACATTTAGGAAATTGAGAGAGTTCCTTGGGGGCCTTTTACGAGAGGCAGGGAAAGTAAGTAAAGAGTACATCTGTATAGGAAACCAAGGCCTGCCCGGCTTACAGTTTTCCTGGAAGACACTGGTTTAAACCCAGGTTTAGACTTCATACCATTCTCCTCTGATTTTCTGATTTTCCTTAATGATGTTTTCCAAGTCTAGAATTTCTCTGTAACAGCCCTCTGCCTTCCTGATCCACAGTGAGGCTTATTTTTGCTGCAACTCATTTTAGTTTGTAAGCCTGACTCTAAGTAGAGATTATTTTAGGCCCAGGATTCCTTTCTCGTGCTTCTTGGTGTTTGATTTATGACAATTTTAGTAATCATGGAGGGAAATTAAGAATTATAGTAAATATTGGTATACCGCCAATCCTGAGGCCAGTGTCTTACATTTATAATCAAATCTACTCTTTTTGTTGAAAATTACTTTACTAATAAGAAAAGGAAAACATTCTTCCTGTCCCTTTGCCCCATCCTAAGCCCTGGTCCATAATGAATATTCTGTTTCTTCTAGTTATGTCTCCATTTGAAGGGTTAATATCCTTTATTCTTTCATTCATTTTTGTGATTTCTTTTTCATATAATATGTTCTTATCACCTTTTTCCCTTCATCCAACTCCTTTCAGATCCTTCCAACCCAATTCACCCAACTCCAGGTGTCCTCCCTCCCTCCCTCCCTCCCTCCCTCCCTCCCTCCCTCTTCCTCTCCTTCTCATCTCCCCCTCTCTCTTCCTAGAAAACAAACAGGCAACACACAGAGAGACACACACAAATTTCTCACTACTTCTCTCTTGTACTCTCTCTCTCTTACACACACACACACACACACACACACACACACACACACAACATTGAGTCAAAAATCTACAAAAACCACAGCTGAATTCCTTTTGTGTTGACTAATCACTCTGGGGCATGGGGCCTGCCCTGGAGTATGGTTAATGTATACCCAGTGAAACTCCATTGAAAACAACTAATTTTTCCTTTGCAAGTGGTGTCAATTGCAGATAGCTTCTTGGTAGGGACCCCCTCTCTGGCTTGAACTTGTGCAGGCCCTATGCATGATGCCACAGTCTCTTTGAGTTAATCTATGAACCAATTGTGTTGTGTCTGGAGGATGCTATTTCATTAATGTCTTCCATCACTTCTGCCTCTTGCAATCATTCCTCCACCTCTTCTGCATAGATCCCTGAGCCCTGAGAAAAGGAGTTTAGTAAAAACATCCCATTTAGGACGGAGTGTTCCAACTCTCTCATCCTCTGTATAGCCCAGTTGTGGGTCTCTGGGTAAGTTCCCATCTACTAAAAGAAGAATTTCATTCTTTTTAAAAAATCTATATGATGGTTCTTATTTTCTACTTGTGTCCTACATGTTAGGGATATAGGGATAGACATATCACAACATGAATGTTAAAATGATCTGTATATGACATTTAATCATCATTAATGTATTACACCCCTTGAATCTAAGACCTAAGTTTTAGTATTAACTAAAATTAATCAACTTTGATGGTTTTATGAGGAAATGATTGGCTTCTCTAGTAAAGTTAGGTTATCAGTAGTCATCTCAAGAACTGTTTTGCTATCAAGTGAGATAGTTGGCTTGAAAGGGACATTATTACTATCGTGGAGTATAAGAAGATATAAGGATAAGGGAAATATTTTGGGTATTTTAGGAAATGAAAAACACATAGAAGAATAAAAAGAAAATTAATAAATGGCTTTATTCAGGCAAAAATATGCAACTGGTTAAAATGTCAGTTCTCAGCTCATATTCCCTCAGCCTGCATATTAACTGAGTTCAGCTATGTGGTAATAAATTATTTATGATTTAATAAAGCTTGCCTGAGAGTTCAGAATGCAAAGCTAGCCACAAGCCAAAGAGGCCAGGCAGTGGTGATACATACCTTTAATCACAGCAGCTATACTAGATAGCTATAGAGTTAGGTGGTGATGGTGCACATCTTTAATCTCAGGACTCAGAAGACATGCAGAT
This sequence comes from Mesocricetus auratus, assembly GCF_017639785.1. Lineage (NCBI taxonomy): Eukaryota > Metazoa > Chordata > Mammalia > Rodentia > Cricetidae > Mesocricetus > Mesocricetus auratus. Next base: position 10,953,461 of record NW_024429199.1, on the reverse strand, counting down.
AGATTTCTGTTAGTTCAAAGCCACACTAAGCTACACAAAATTGATCTAGTCTAAAAGAGAAACTGTAATGTGGTCTCTTCCCGCCAGCTGCCTCCATCCTGCTGCTGTCTCTGCCTCAAATAACACACAAGACAGTATATTAATTATGAAGCTGTTGACCATTTGCTATGGTTTCTCATCGGCTATCTATCAATTAATTATTAACACATAATTACTAATATATATTTTAATAAGGTCTTATCTTACCAAGGAGGCAGCCTCATGCATCCTCTCTTCCTAGGATCACATGGCGACTCTCTCCTCTTGACTACATTTCCCAAAATCCTCCTCCACTCCCACCTATCTTGCTTCCCTATTGGCCAACAGTGCTTTACTTATCAATCAATCAGACCAACATATACATGGAAGAACTTCCCCCATCAAGTGATCTCAGCACTTGGGATTACTTGTCTTTAATCCCAGCACTAGGGAGGTGGAAAAGGAAGAAGCAAAGAGTCTTATGTGGAGATTTAGTTTCCAGACAGGGAAGGCATAGGATTGCAGTCTGAGGATTCGTTAGGACAGGACAGTCCTTTCAGCCTGAGCTAGTGGCCAGCTACTTTGCTTATTTGGCCCTCAGCTTGAACCCCAATATCTATTTCTGGGTCTTTATTATTCATGTTACACAGCTAGATGTTTTCTCACCTCTAGTAGTTTCCCTATGCATGCTCTTAGGGTTCTTGGGGAGTTAAATTTTCAGAAAGCAAGTATCAACAAGTAAAGGATAGCTATTAATATAATAAAAAATCACCTGTGCTTTTTGTTGTCTTATTAGGACAGATTAAGAAGTGCCTTGTGCCAGGCTGTGGTGGCGCATGCCTTTAATCCCAGCACTTGGGAGGCAGAGGCAGGCAGATCTCTGTGAGTTCGAGGCTAGGCTGGACCAACAGCCTCCAAAACAATACAGAGAAACCCTGTCTCATAAAACCAAAAAAAAAGTGCCTTGCACAGCCTCTCACAGCATCCACAGTGACCTTGAACCCTACTTGCCATAGCAGTACCTAGAATGTAGGACCTACACCATGCTTCCTGGATCACCTCCCAGACAGACTGCTAACACTCAACTCCTGAGCTCGGAACCTGCTTTTGAGCAAAATACAAAGTAAGATTTTTCATTTTTTAAAAACTGTTTTTTTAAAGATTGATTTTATTTTTAAACACGTGTGCATGTGCGTGTAGGTCCAAGCAGAGTCCAGAAGAGGGCTAGAAGATTCCCTGGAGCTGCCATTACAAACAGGTACAAGCTTCCTGATGTGGGTGCTGGGATTTGAACTCTAGTCCAGAGTACCACGCCCTTCTAACCTGTGAGCCACCTGTCTCTCCAGCCCCATTTCTTTCTTTCTTTCTTTCTTTCTTTCTTTCTTTCTTTCTTTCTTTCTTTCTTTCTTTCATTCATTTTAAAACTCTACTGTAGTGATCTGTAAGGTTGGCTTTTACGGATGTGTGTTAAGGTGCACCTTTTGTTTCAGGTTTTGTTTTCATTTTTCTATTTTAAAATGTTTCTATTTTGAAAGTATGAGAAATTAAAGAGTAGGACAGGAAGAAGAGGAAAGAGGTGAAGGGCTGAACGCTAAGCTCTTTTGCACCAGTCAGTTGAGTGAACAGTTTTTGTAGAAGGAAGTCATGCTTTTGAAGTGTGAATCAAGCCAGTCAGGAGGCAGAGGTGAGAAAGGATGGTGTGATCCAGCAGCCAGAAAGCTTGGAAGACACCAACGTCATTCTCTGACCCCAATATGCCTTTAGATACATTTTTTTCTAAATATAGTTTCTTCTTTATTGACTCTTTGGCCCCCAAACTTTGTAATTCTTTCTTAGCCCATTTCTCAACCTTCAAGGTGACACATTAAATCTCCATTGAGAAAAGGAAGGCTCCTTCAAGCAGGGCTATGAAAGTATAGTGTTTCCCTGCCTGCCCTCTGCATTCTGAAGCTGGATGGACGACCTAGAGCCCAGCTCTATCTGCCAGTGGCAGAGTCAGAACCAGATCCGAGAGGAATGTGCAGGGGAAAGAGGATACTGGTGTTGGGAAGTGCAGGAAAACAGGTAGGCAAGCATCTAGGACATACATGGTCACTCCCACACTGGATCGAAGCCTAGAGATGGGCATCAGTCCTAATAATGTGCCTTGGCATTACTTTCTTCTACTCTGTCTGCTGCCTCTCTTGCCTCAGCCAACTTCCAAACTGTGTAAAATAGTACCACACTGAAAAACTACACAGCCTGATGTGAATTGTTTGAAGATACCTCCTGGGGGAGGGCAGGGAAGAAGACAGGGGCCACAGGACAGAAAGTATAAAGAAGCAGGCTGAGGAGGAGGCTGTCTGCAAGCCGCTGGCTCAGAATACACAGTAGCTATCCCCTGTCCCTGGTACCCAGTGGCACAGCCTCAAAGGGGTGATTTTCAGTCTTCATTCTAATGAGCTGTTTCCAAAGGATCCTAGCGTTGTCTAGAAGAGAATTGTGAAGAGACTGACTCGGGTAGGATAAAACTCACAGGACCGTGTAATGTTATAGAAGAAAACACAGTGAAAAGGAAACCAAGGATAAACCCACTGCCACAGATATCCACCTCTGGACCCCAAAGGATGGACAAACCTATAGCATTTCCCCTCTAAATGAGAACCACCCATACCATGACAGGGAGCCTGAAGCAAAAGTTTTATTTCCTGAACACCAGATTTGCGGCTCAGAAGCCAGGGTTTGGCCTAGTAACCTGAATAAAAGCAAAACGAAATGGAAAACTGACCAGCGCGTCACCAACTCCTACTGCCGGGATCTTCCCCAAGCTCGGCACTTGCTTACTCACTTTGTAGGTAGATTGCTTCTCCTTTACTGCTTTTCCCGGAGGCAAAGATTACTCTGCATTGCCTAATTTGCATGTTGCCACTCTTTGCAAAGAGGTCAGCACGTTTATCAAGGCAGTGGTTCTCAGCCTGTAGCTCACAACTCTTTTGGCAACCGTCTCTCTCCAAACATATTGACATTACAGTTCATAACAGTAGCAGAATTACAGTTATGAGGTGGCAATGAAAATAATTTTATGGTTGGGGGGTCACCATAACATTAAAGAGTTGCCGGGCATTAGAGGCACACGCTTTTAATCCCAGCACCTGGGAGGCAGAGGCAGGCAGATCTCTGTGAGTTCGAGGCCAGCCTGGTCTACAGAGCAAGTTCTGCGACAGGCTCCAAAGCTACAGAGAGAAACCCTGTCTCCAAAAAACAAAAACAAAAAAACAAACAAAAAAAGGTATCAAATAACATTAAAGGGTCACAACAGTAAGAATGTTGAGAACCACTGGCTTAGGAGAAACCAGGAACCTAGTTACTATCAGGACTGGCTTCTGTGAGGAAGCAAAGCTTGTAGGGACTTGCGCTACTTCAGTCAGCCACCTTTGACTTGTGCTGCAGCGGCAGGGGCCTAGGCCCTGTGTGCTTTCAGAGTCCCACCACACATGCGCACTTTACCCTTTAGAGTCTCTCTCCCAAGTCTTCCTCTGAAGCAGTAGGAACTTACATATGTGTGGGCAGGGCAAGCCCAAAGAAGAGGTTAGAATGTCTTCAGAGGAATGGTCGGCCAAAAGGACCAGGAAGCAGCAGAGGACGACGTTTCAGCCTCCCATTCTTTGTAAGGACACTTGTGACTTGTACCCCAGGTGACCCTTCAGAAGACCTGAATGCAGTTGCCCTGATAGCTCAGTAACCTGCTGTTTATTCACTTGTCCAGCTTGCTTTTCTTAAAAAAGATAACCTTCGTTTTTCCTTCATATCTTTGGTAGTCTTTAAAAATGAATGCCTAGACTTGAGCATTCATCTCAGACTCTACCTTTGAGGCCAAACAGAAGCTTAATATCAAATGAACTGCAGGAAAGCAGACCCTCCATGACAGGACTGTGCAAATGCTTTATTTGCCAGTGAGATAGAAACAGGAGTCCATCCCATGTAGAGTCAATCACCTCTGACCTAACTATAGAATTCTCATCCCTGCTAAATCAGATGTGGGTGAATTCCAGTGGCTCTAATATGTGAATAAAAGTGGCAACATTGTAAGAGTATAAGTTGACTTCATAGTCTTGCATGCCTCAGTGAAAAAGACAACAAATTATTTGAGGCTTTCTGTGAAAGTTAAAATCCCTCCCTGGGTACAAATATACCATGGGGCGAAAATAGAAATCTGGACTAAAAGTCAGGCTCAGAATTTAATTATAGAACTGCAGGAAGAACCCCAAATGTGAAGGTCTCCTATGTCACAGCTCTGTGTCAAAGACATGGCTCTGACAGGAACGAGCAGGAGCCTGAGACATGGGATGAAGACACATGGGAGTTATGAAGACACATGGGAGTTATGAAGACACATTGGAGTTATGAAGACACATGGGAGTTATGAAGACACATGGGAGTTATGAAGACACATGGGAGTTATGAAGACACATGGGAGTTATGAAGAAAAATGGGAGGCTATGTTGATGTCGATATGGACATGACTATGAGTGTGGCTACAGATGTGGATGTAAACATGGATGGGATCTGGACAAGGTTAGGAATATGGACAATAAAGACCTTATACCCTGGATGCTCTTCAATCATGGAGCCTGGAGAAAGCAGTCTCTCCCTCTTGCCAGTGGCCTCAGTCTTCTCTTGCCTAGACAGAAAAGGAAAGCCTCTCTTAATTGAGTATCTTGTAGGACAGCAAGCTTCCTTGGGATCTTGTCTTCTGCGTCCCCAATAACTCATATGTTGATAACATGTAAGGGTCTAGTATATGAGGTTGGAGGTTCAGAATCTGGATGGGAAGGCATAACTTACTGAAAGAGTTATAGAAAAATTCTGACAGAAAATAAGAAGAGAGCTATGACAACAGATTTGAAGGTGCAGAAACTAGGTAGGGTGATGCAGATGTAAGGCTGTATGGAGTTTATTGACTTGGAAACTTTTCCCCCACAATTCAAGGTTTAATATCATGTCAAGGACACCTAGAATTTGTTTCAAAATATTGTTCTTGGAAGAAAATGATGACATACAGAAGCCCAAGATACCTTTGGATTTTAAGGACTATGCTAGAAGGCTCCAGGATGTAGGGATAGGGTTTTCAAATGATATCCATTGCCTGTGTTTCCTAAGATAGTCCCTTCCCTGGGAGGAATATGAAATGTGCTAGCATGTTTTGAAAGGTCAGTGAAGTATTTCATATGAGTTAGGGTTTACAGAAGAAAATTTGACCGTAGAATACAGCTCCATGGGGCCTATGGAAAATAAAAAAATATGATTTTAGAGTTCATATAGCAAAGGCATAATCAGTATGACAGAAGTGGTAAACAGAGTTCTGGCATCCTAGGTGTTTGGAGTAATGACTAATAAACCTTAGTAGTCCTAGGTATGAAGAAGAGAGGTGAGGCAGCTTTCAACATTATTATTTGACTTGTGGCAACAACTCCCACCCCCAAAAAACCCAACCATTAAATACAGGCGAGCACTAGATGAGGATTGAACCATAATTGGAAAGCACCATCTGGTTGAATTCCCAGGTTACAGCCAATTATCACACCCAGAGCCCAGTGGCTGGAGAGGAAGCCTGCCTCCGCGCGAGCGCGCGTGTGTGCGTGCGTGCGTGCGTGCGTGCGTGCGTGCGTGTGTGTGTGCGTGTGTGTGTGTGTGTGTGTGCGTGCTCATGCTTGCCCATGCACACATGCATGTACACTAACACTCCAGCTCTCCTGTTAAAAAAATATGTTTACCCAGACCTTGTAAAAAGTCAGGGAAGTGAGGTGGTTGTGACAAGCGCCTTTAATTGCAGCACATGGGAAGCAGAGGCAGGCAGATCTCTGTGAGTTCAAGGCCAGCCTGGTCTACAAAATGAGTTCCAGGACATCTGGAACTGTTATGCAGAGAAATTTATCTTGAAAAACAAAACAAAACAAAAAAGTCAGAAAGAAATGGAGACCATCCTGTGTCATTCTCTTCAGCCTGAGGGTATAACTGGGATAGAGGTACTTAATCATGGACTGCAGTTTTGTTGTTGTTGTTGTTTTGTGGTTTTGTTTGTTTGAACTAAGGTTTCTCTGTGTAACCATCCTGGGTGTCCTGGAACTCACTTTGTAGACCAGGCTGGCCTTGAACTCATTGAGATCTGCCTGGTTCTGCCTCCCAAGTGCTGGAATTAAAGGTGTGCACATTTCTAATGTTTAGGATCATGGCACAAATTTGGTCTCTTTTAATCTTGGAGGCAACTTCACAGGGAAGATGCTGCTCCACCCCATTTACTGAGTAACTCAGGATTTCACCAGTGCCTCTTCAGACACAATGCAAAAGACCACTCTGTTACAGGTTCAAACAATGAAGCAGTTTTCCTTGGCACTAAAACTACAGGACACAACAGATTCAAGGGTGCCAGAGGCCATCAGTAGAGGAGAGGTAACTCAGCTCCTGTCAACTTCTGCATCTTCTTCAGTGAACTACTCTCTGCTTAAGTAACACTTTCTGCTATGCCCCAGGGTCCACTAGACTGAACACCTGGTCATGGGGCATCAAAAAACTGCAAGTGGAGATGCCCACTCTGAGCAGTATATTGTCAAATCCTCTAAGTTATAAGTTCACACAACCACTATGCACCATGTGAGGGGGAATTAGACAGATAGAACTGGACTTAAGCAATTCCTCGGGGTAAGAAAGTTTCATGAACAAGTGTCCAGATTCCCATTGCACCAACCTATGCTGCACTAGTGATCTTCTGAGATGCTCTCTGTGCCCAATGACAGAAGAAAAAGTACAATTCCATGTGCAAAATGAAATGACTTTAAAAATGTACGTGTTAGTGTATCTTGTAATGTCAACACTTACGAGGCAGAGACAGAAAGTACAAGGTCATGCTCAGCTATTTAGTGAGTTGAAAGCCAGTAGCCAGTCAGGGCTGCATGAGACTATATATATAGGAAATGGCTTAATATGTTGTTTTATGAAGTCTGGAGTGTGGCACAGAGCACCTGGTATATAGAGAAAGAATGAAGTAAGATATATATGCTGTCCCATATAGTCCTTGTCTTAATTAGGGTTTCTATTGCTGTGAAGAGACACCATGACCACTACAACTCTTATAAAGGAAAACATTTAATCAGGTGGCTTACAGTTTCAGAGGTTTGGCTCACTATTATCATGATGGGGCATGGAGACATACAGGCAGACGTGGTGCTGGAGAAGGAGTTAATACATCTTCATTCACAGGAAGTGAACTGAGTGTCTCACTGAGAGACGCTTGAGAAAAGGAGACTTCAAAGCCCACCTCCACAGCGCCACACTTCCTCCAACAAGGTCACACCTACTCCAACAAAGCCACACCTCCTAATAGTGCCACTCCCTATGAGCTTACAGACATTCAAACTACCACAGTACTGAGTTTATTTGATTTGTTAGGGTAATGGGATAAAAACTACAATGCTGAGCATAAAGAGTCATATGGAAGTAGAATCAAATATGTGCATCTTAATGTCTCACACTCCTATCCACTGGAGTGCATTCATCAGCAAGGAGGCTGGTAGCTGGTACCCTGTCTGGTTCAGGGTCAGCTAGGCTCTGTTCAAGGCATGACAGTGTGATAGACCCATAAACATAGTGGCATTTTGACAGGCGGGGGACATATAAAGCCCCAGTATTCCTCTCACCATGCTGACATACCTACTACGTCTACAGAATTCCTGTTGTGCCGGCAGCAAACCCAATAACTAGCATTTGATAGAGTATGAACTCTTAAAGACACATCAGGGCACTTAGTGATAAATTGTTTTCATCAGATCTCTCTCACACACACCCTCCTGAGAACAAAGGAATGAGTCATCCTTACTGGAAGTGCCTTTGATTCTGAATATGTGTTTGGCTGACTTTCCCATGAATGTCACTTCTAGGATTATTATTTGATGACTCACAGAATGATTTATTTACAGACACTGCATCCTAGAATGTATCACTTTTGATAAGGGACCCATAGTAAAGAATCCCAATAAGGCAGAGGTCACAACAACATGGAATCCACTGCTCCTACCATATATCTCATTATTCAAAAGTAGTTACTTTGCTAGAATGCTAGAATGGATTATTAAAAGCTCAGTTCACTTGGGGAAATGGCCCTGTGTGTGGTTGGAACCTGTCCTACATGGCATGGTATATGCCTTGAGATAATGTCTAATATATGGTTCAAACACTAGAACCAGGTCTGGAAACCAAGATGAAGTAAGAATGGCTATTCAGAGCATCCCACTAATTCAATCTCAGAATCTACACTCTGTTCCCATATACCATAAGGCTCTGTTTGATTCTAGGCCTTGCCTATAACCTTACAGGGGAAGAGGAAGACATGCACTGTCACAAGGGGTCACAGCAAAGATACTACAGAACTATCTCCATGGCTACCACCTGCTCACTTTGGATCTTAACAACAAAGTTCTCACAGACAAAGGCACTTTTTCATACTGGTATGTGAGTTGATCCTGATTATCACAAGCACCTAGGATTGTTGCTCAATGATAGAAGCAGAAACAAGTATTTCTAGATCTCAAAGGTTTCAGTGGGCTCCCTTTGTCCTTCTTCCGTTCATTCCTCTGTCCTGATGAAAAAATTTAATAACAATTCTAGCCTGACACAGGAAAGCTCATTAAGAGCTTGGGTTCCTCAAGAAAATTACCTAGGTCAGCTGGAGTACTTGTCAAAGGTGAGGGAAATCTAAAATAGATGGCAAACATTGGATTTGAATAATACCATTAGTGGAGTTTGAAGTAGTTTCATAGGAGCACCTGCTTGCCACATGGACTGTCTTGTCCTGAGTCCTTTTGAGATTTGCAAATGGCTATGGCATTAAAATTTTGGAGAGGGGATGGATTTTATAGGGGATAAAATGGATCTAAAAAATCCAAGGGACAGATTGTAGGAGCTATTTTTGGTGTCCTGCTCCACTTCTTTTGATTTCACCTTCAAGTGATGGACAATTAAAGAGCATGCCACAGCTCTCGCTCTCTCTCTCTCTCAGGTGCTGCATCTCTCTTCTCTTTTCAGTGTCACAGAGTTTCACTAAATCTATGTTTAATGGCATATACTATAGCGGTGGTTCTCAGCAAAAAACGCTGAGAACCTTTAATATAATTTCTCATGTTGTAGCGACCCCCAATTCATAAAATTACTTTCATTGCTACTTCCTAACTATAGTTTTACTAGTGTTGTGGATTGTAATGTAAATATCTGTGTTTTCTGATGGCATTGGCCAATCCCTGTTTAAGGGTCATTCAAACCCAAAGGGGTCAGGACCCACTCAACTAGGGAAGAGAGTCGATGGATTAACATAAGCCTTTAGGCAGTGGAAGGGAAATTCTGAGATGCATTCTACAGGGTTCTTCTGAGGGAAGCTCCTAGAACTGAGTTCCGATGGACATAGTGTAGCCAACTCAGCGGTATACTTTTAGTGGCTTTTCCTTTCTATATTTCAGCTTCAGTGTTTCCCTAAACATCTGCCAAGTAAAAGAGCCGCTTCAGTTCCTACTTTTAGAGCAACCTAAAGTAGATGGACAAACTAGTTGGCTTCTGGAAAAGACTATCATTGCTAATAAAAGGAAAGGCAACAATAGTGAAGAGTGTGAAGGGAACTGAAACCAGAAGCAAACATTCACTGAATATGAATCATGGACTAAGCACTCCGAAGGCACTAAATACATCCATTGAGATCAAATGACATACCTAAGGGGACCTCTGACTTTACGTAGGCTATTGTATGTGCCAGACTTTGGGCGACTATGTTAAGAAGCAGAAGTGAGAGTAGGAAAATGATTGATGTGTGGTATGCCTAAATAAATGTAACACATTCTTCCCTAAAATGTGAAATAATTCAGCATGTAATGTGTAAGAAACGTAAGAACCCCTCAGAGTCATTGTGCTCAATTTCCTTGTCTCACAGAAGAAAAAACACAATCAGGTCCAGAGGTGAAGATTTTTGTAGTCTTTCCTTCACATTAGACACTTGTGCCAAGACAGGAGTTGCCCCTGGAAAATATCTAGCTGAAAATATTGCATTGAAGTTCAGTTGCATGCAGAATCTCTATTGGTTTGGGCTCATGTTACTAAACTTTGTTGTATGGCCTTGTATTAAGTCCCATTTAAGTACAGAGTTCTCCCAAGAGGCAGAACACTGTGATGTAAAAGAGAAAATATCTGGGTTTCAGCTTGTTGCCCCCACAAAGGTCTATGGTAGATATCCAGTAGGGGTCATCTACCATAGTCCATACCTAACTCAATCTTCATGATTCTTTTGGCTGAAATGGAAAGGACCAGGAGAGGAAAGGGGAGAAGAATATTTCTCCACTTTTCCCTTCCTTCAAATCTTATGTCCAAATATCCTCTTTTACTAATGCCTGCCCCAGGTAAGAAATGACTGCCTCACTAGCACTTGGGAAGCAGTCAACAAATTGTTTGTTTCTTTGTTTGTTTTTTTGCTGATACAGATGCAGGTCATTTCTAGTCTCTGGAACAGATTTCCTATAAGTAACAATAGTATCTTTCACTGACAAAGTATGATGATCAATTTTATTCATTGTGATAAAATATATCTAACATTCAATTTTAGCCATTATAAGTTCACTCGTCATTACCATCTGTCTCCAGAACTTAGCTTCTGTCCCAACTTAAACTGCTCACATTAAATACCATTTTATACTCTCCATCCAACACTGTTTTATTGGGCTGTATGAATCTGGCCACTCAACCTACCTCATACTAGTAGAACCACACACTAACTTAATTCACTTAGCATAATGTCATCAGTATTCATCTCCAGAGCCTGTGGCAGACCTTTAAAGACTTGGTAAGATCCCATTGTGCTTACAACATCCTGTTTATCCAGCCTTTGGTGCATAGATACTTGTTATGATGAAGGAAGGTAGAGCTGCTATGATACTAGTATACAGATATCTTGGAGTCTTTGCTTTCACTTCTTCCAGATATGCATTAGGAGGATGTTGCTATCATGTAATATTGTATGTTAGGGTGTTTTCATTTTTTTCTGAGGAACCACCATATTTTTTCAGTGTATCATAATTTTATATTCCAACTAGAAATGTGCAAGTGTATTACTTTCTTCATATAATACTTACTCCTTTCTATTTTCTTGTCATTTGGTTTGGTTTTAATAATAGCCATCCCATTGTGTATGAAGTGGCATCTCACTGTGATTTGATATGAATTTCTCTGATGGTTAGAGATACTAAACATCTATCTTTGCACTTTCTTCCTGGTCATTTGTATACAGATTAGAAAAATGACATTTCAAGATTTTTAAAATCAGGTTCTTTGTTTTTGAGTTTTAGGAATGCTTTATACATTCTTGATATTAATCCATTGTCATGTATATGACCTGCAAATATTTCCTTAGATTTCAAAGATTTCCATTTCAATCTTGAGCATCCCTTCATCTGCCAACATTTTTTTTTAACTCTGATGAAGTCCAATTTGTCAATTTTAAAACTTGTTGCCTGGGCTTTAATCTAGAACCATCGTGTTCTTCTATGTCTGTCTGTCTGTCTCCCTCTATCCCCCTCTCTCTAGTTCTTTCTTCTCTGCATCTCTCCCTGCCTCTGCCTCTTCCTCTCCTCTATGTGTCTGTCTGTCTCTGTTTGTCCTTCCACTCTTCCTCCTTTTTCTCTCCCTCACTTTGCCTTTCTCTGATAGGGTCCCCAGTAGCTTCTGGCACAAAATGCTGCACCAGCTGCCACTGACTTTGGAGCTTACGTTTCAAACCTAATTGTGATTCTTCTGATCCTTAGTCAGATACGTTATCGATTGCATTCCTGGCAGTGATTTTAATTCTGAAGTGCGGCAGTCTGGAGTTTATCTAGGTTTTCTGAGCCTGAAAATAAACACAATTTTGTAAGCTTAAGAAAAAATATAAAACTGTTACTTTATATAAATTTCTGTTCAATTTTATAACCATGTTATTCATTCCGAGGACCCCTCTTGGTAGGGTCATGCAAGCTTTATCTGCTTCATCATTAATTAGCTGTTGCAACCATAAACAAAATTTTCAACACTCCTCTACCAGCAACCATTTTTTTTTTTTTGGGTGGGGATGGGGAAGATGGCAGGGTCTCACTGCATAGACTGACTATGTAGATACACAAATCTGGCCTCAAACTCACAGAGATCAGCCTGATTTTGCCTCCCAAGTGTTGGGAATTAAAGGTATGTGCCACCATGCCCAGCTTACCTGAGACCATTTTAAAATCATTCTGAATATATACATATTGAAATGTTTCCGTACAGAACTAGCCTAAGATAGTTCAAGTGAAAGGATATGAGAAAAAAAGATTAACCTGTAAATAGCTTACAACTACTGTTCAGTGAATCAGAAAAACTGCCAGGTAGGGGGATACATGTCTGTAATACTAACACATAGAAGGCAGAGGGAGAAGGGCCACGAGTTTGAAGCCAGCCTGGACTAAATAGCAAATTCCAGACATGCCTGAGCTACATGATGAGATCCTGTTTCATAAACCTGTGGCTTCTTGTGTCCTCTTGAAGGCAATATCATTTGTTTTTCCTCTTCTGGGCACTGTGTTATAGCTCCTCTTCTATATTTAACTGAACTGAGCATCTCCATACAGATGTCCTACAGGCGTCTCAAATGTTATCACATTCCATGTTGAACATATCTGTCCCAGCTTGTCCCTCCTATTCCTTTTCTGAGGTGGAGTTCTGTTTGATTTTTTTCTTCTGGGTGCACAGTTTCCATCCCTTCCTTTATCATATCACGAACACATTTAAGGTGGCAATTACTCATGCCCCACCTATTAATAAGTACAATGGACTCCTCATCCATATAGATGCCTCCGTGGTCCACTTTCCTCACTCACAACAATTATGGCACTGAAATGCAAACCCAATTATTTTATTTTCCTTGCCTAGGGTTTTTCAGGTTCCCACCCTTATCTTCAAAATAATCTTCCAAGATCTCCTTGTGAAGGTACGTAAGTCTTCCTGCCCATGAGTCACCTTGGCACCTGCTCTACCACACTACTGTGCTGTCACCCCATTCAAACTTTGTTCTAGCCACATCACACCAACTGGTGCCTCCTAAGTGGGCCATGCTCTCTCATCTTCAGGGCTTTGGCCTTGCTAATCTCAGAGCTTATTTTCTCTTCTCTCTTCATCTGAAACATGTTTCCTTCAGGGGTCTATTCAAATAACTACCTTCTTGTATGCTTTGAGGCCTTCTCAGCCACTCCAAGGCCAAGTGTACCCCTGTAACCTGAGTATACCCCCTGAAGTTCCTTTAAAATGCCTAATGATGTCCATCTTCTCCACTCGACTGTTACTTCCTTTAGGACAGATAACCAACAGGCAGCTTCAATACCTAGAACTCAATAACTCTTCATGACTGCTTTTGAATAGACACCTCATGATAGAAGCTGGTACTGTACAAAGATTTCTTGTCTAACTGCCATCCCCCCTTTTCTCTCCCTTTGCATGTCTTCTTTAAAAGTGAGCCTCTATGTTACAGGATCATGAGTGGGTTATAGCACACTTTACAATTCTGTGTGTTATTTATAATATAATTCTACATAAAAATAACCCATTTTGTTAATTATTCATAGGGAAAATGTTAGCTCCACAGGACGCTGGATAAAGCATAAAGTTTGGGGGGGTTCTCTTGGCTTAAGGCAGTAATGGCAGACACTCGTGTGCCATATTTCCTAATTTCCCAGTCAGAGCCGGAAGATGCAGGTAACTGTCCCCTTTCTTCTTTCAGGGGAAATATGGGAAAGGAGAATGGCTGCAGGGAAGAAGCTGATTTACACATTGGTCTCTGCATTCCTAGTTCTATGGGCTTTCCACTCAATCATAGAGACTGAACCCACAACACCTTTCTTGCCTCAGCAAGGTATGGGCTTACAGATTTAGTGAGCATATACATTTGTATTTACTGGAAATGCGGAAGGACAAGAGTGCTAACGTGACTGAGTCTTCCCTGACCCCAATTTAATGAAATAATAATACAAGTTTCTGTCAGGTCCAAAGGACATGCAGAAATGAGCTCAGTCTGGACAGTGGAGGCTTTCAGGCAGTTAGAGAAAAGCTAGCATTCCGCAGGAACTCATGAAGCTGGTGCCCCTCTAACAGAGGAGTCATTTCCCTGACCTCCGGCAGAAGGGATGAGTGACTACCAGTGCAGCCTACCAGCACATCAAAGCTCACGCTGGCCTCCAGGCTCCTTCAGTATCACAAGTGCCTGTCACACAGTTCAAAGTCAGTGCTGGCATCCTAGTCCTTCTCCCCACTTCTCCCAACCTAAACTCTCTCCACTCAGCTACTCATTCTCCCTATAGCCCTGCTATTCTTGCTGTGTTTTTCTCTCTCTATGCTCTGCTCCTGCTTCTCTTACCGGGGGTTCTCTGTTCTATCCCGTTAGTCTTCCCTCTCTCGCACAGAGTCTTGACCTTGTTCAGTAAACTAGCCATGTTTTCAGTCTATTTTTTTCTCCCCACCCTGGACTCTTCAAGAGGTCTCTGCCTATTCTCTTATATCCACAATAAAACCCCCCACTTAACTATGACATGGAGGGTCATGTCATCAGTTTATAGAGTTTCTAATTCTCTTTTATTTAATTATTAATGCTTAAGGGGACAGAAAACACACATTCATTTCTCATTACTGCCCCATTCAGAACATTGGAACTAAATGCATTTTCTGGAAGGTCTACTACTGAGGTACTGAGTGCCTGGCATCTGGCAAAAAGTGACACCAGTTTCAATCTTTCTTTCCTAGTTTCTACCTTCCTTCCTTCCTTCTGGAACCCTAACAGATCTGGAAATGCTCCAGGATCTAGTCAATCTTCATTTTATTTAGTTTAGTTTAGTTTTCTCTTGTCTTGCCACATTTGGACACTTTGTAAGTGTGGTCCCCAAGTTAATTTGCTAGGATTTCAATTTTTATGTGATGGCTCCTTGAATGTTAAAGAAGAATCTCACAAAGTGGAGGAACTCCATTCTGCAAAACTGCAGAGAGAGCATTATTTTCAAAAAATATGTGTAATTCTATAAAATGTGTCCTCACAGTAACCTAAAGGGACCCCACTTCAACACAGAATACAAGTTTTTAAAGTCATTTGACCTAAAGAGTAGAGACCTAAGAGAAGATCTATATAAAGTAATACATTTAGCATCGCGAAAAGTGCTTGTCATGCCACACGTTGGTACAAGCCCCCATCTTCAAGGGCTGACTCGTTCCATTGTTCAGGTCTCCTCCCTATATTCCAGTCCTATTCTAATTTCCAGCCAATGGTTTTTCGTACTCGATTATTCCAAGCTCCATTCCACTGAGAAGTGGGGTGCAGCTGACTGTGGAGGTATGCTCCTCTGCACCTAGGCACTTGGCATTGTTTTATTCAGTGTAGTCTGGCACACAATCATTCAGCGCAACCCTGAAATGGTCAAGCCTGGGTGAATTTGAAAAGACCAGTAAAGTCTAGGATTTCTGGTCTCCCTCCATTTCACCACCACTTCTCTGGAGCCGAGGTCCTTGACTTTAGAGGCCTGCACAAGAGGCATACGCATAAAAGACTCTGTCAAGCTGCAGGCTTGTTGCTAGCCGAAGGTGACCATCAAAACTCATCTCTGAACGATTTAAAAACAACAACAAAACAAACAAACAAAATCCATAAGACTACACACTCAGGCACAGGGCAATAGCCAAAGGCTGCTGGGACAGGTTGTAAGCTACAGGATTGGGTGGGATGCCAGCTAAGGAGGTGATGCTGCGGGACTGCCGGGATGCAGGGCTGACTATGATCTGGAGGTCTCGGTGGTGCAGGGCTGCACATTGCGGGGCTGAAGAGCTG
This sequence comes from Mesocricetus auratus, assembly GCF_017639785.1. NCBI lineage: Eukaryota > Metazoa > Chordata > Mammalia > Rodentia > Cricetidae > Mesocricetus > Mesocricetus auratus. The sequence continues at coordinate 10,937,563 of NW_024429199.1, read as the reverse complement.
TGGAGCTGCGAGCTAGAGGGATGCGGAGTGCGAGTCTGAGTGCAGGCGGCTGGAGGGATGAGGGATGCAGGGCGGGTTTGCGGGAAGCAGAGCGATTGAAGGAACGCGGAGCTACAGGCTGGAGGGCTGAGGGTCGGAGCTCGGCAGCGGGCTCAGGAGCTGCAGGTTGGAGGGTTGCGGGGTGGGGAACCAAGGGGCGGAGCTTGGCTGGGGACTGAGGAGCTGCGGGCTGGAGGACTGCGGAGCGGAGAGCTGCGAGCTGGAGGGCTGCGGGGCGGAGCTTGGCTGCGGGGAAATGACGTGGCCAGCCCCGCGCGCTCGCCGATCCCCGAGCCGCGCGCCCTGGTAACGGCGCTCCGCGGCTCCCGCGTCCGCGGCCCCGCCTCCTGCCCCTGCAGCCCGCCCCGTCCCCGCCTCCCTCCGCAGCCCCGGCGGCAGCCGAGTCTCGGGGCCCGGTGGCCGCCGCTTGCGGGACGCTAGCCGCGCCTTCGGCGAGCCGGGGTAGGGGGACGCGGCCGTCGCAGGCGGGGGGGAAGGCGCTGGCCGCCCGGACTGGAGGGCGCGGGCCGGCGGGTCGGCCAGCGGCCGCCCCGGCTGTCGCCTGCCCCGCGTCGTCGCTGAGCCGGCCTCGCCCCGCGCACGGGGACAGGTGCCCCGGCCGGGGTCTGCCGGGAAGATGGCGACCCCGGGCATGAGCTGGCAGCAGCACTATTACGGCGGCTCTGCGGCCGGGGCAGCCAAATTCGCGCCCTCGCCGGCCGCCGCGCAGCTGGCGGGGCACAGCATGGACTACAGCCCGGACATGCACCTGAAGATGAGCAAGAAGATCGCCCAGCTCACCAAGGTACGGGGTGCGGGGTTCGGGGCTCACCTGGCGCCGGGAGAAGGCGGCTCCTAAGAGAAGCAACAGCCAGAGTTGCCTCCTGGCCCTGCCAAACTTGGGTGGAATGCTGGCCACTGAACTTGAGCTAGACTGCACCTCGCACCGCGGGTTTCCAGGGCTTGCACCCCATTGTCGACCAAGAGTAAAGCAGCACAGAGCACAGAGGGCTCACTCTCCGGGTTCCACAGTAGTAAATGGACTGTTGCTCCTGTGCCTCTTGCCGGGGTCTGCGCAAGGCACCACACTAAGAGTACCCGGTGAAGTACTGTACCGGTTTACTTAACAAGACCCGGAATCCTCAGAGTTAATCAGTATCTGCTCCTGGGTCCCACGGTTAACGGGAGCATAAACTTCCCGAGGTTATTCCGAGGACTGTAGGAGGATGAAACATACCTTGCATGCCATTTTAGGGATTTAATGAGTCATTCCTTACTTACCCTCACATAATGTCAAATAAGGTCTATTAGATGAATCACACTGTGTTTGCATTTAGTAAATGTTTCATCTTTATCAGAAGACAGTTTTCAAGGATCCCATAGATACATCACCTGCACAGTTCTCCAACCACCGTCAGTGTGTGAGCTCCCTTTCTGACTTAGTAAATACTGATAATAAGGCGTGGGTCTGTGTAGATCTTCCCAGCAGTGTGGCGAGCGCAGTGTGGGCTTGATCACTGCTTGGTAATCTCTTGAGATCTGGCCCAACTCCAGAGCCCCCATGGTCTTATTTTACTAGAGTTTAAATAAAGAGAGGACAGGGAATGCTTGTGGAAAGGGAATAATAAGAGGGTGACATGATAGAGATGTGATGGATGATACAAAGAAAGATGCCACGAAGGGAAGAAGGAATGAAGGGATGAACAGAGGCTAAAAAACTAAAGACACGTGATCATGACTTGAACCAAGCAAAGCACTTTTGTGGAGTATATATGTGGGAGGGAGAGGGGGAAGGGAGGGAGAGGGAAGAGGGAGAGGGAGGGGGGTGTCTCCAGACTCAGAATGGAAGGTGTAACTATGGCCACATGTTATCAGAGCATTTCCACAGCTGGAACTAAAAGCCAGGCCTCCCCAGCAGTTTCATCTTCAGGATGCTGGTGGCCATAGTGAGGTTCATGAATAGTTGTTCTGGCTTTCCTTCTTCTTCTTCTTCTTCTCCTCCTCCTCCTTCTCCTCCTCCTCCTCCTCCTCCTCCTCCTCCTCCTCCTCCTCCTCCTCCTCCTTCTTCTTCTTCTTCTAGTTCTTCTTCCTCTTTCTCCTTCCTCCTCCTCCTCCTCCTCCTCCTCCTCCTCCTCCCCCCTCCTCCTCGGCTGTGTCCACGGCATTCCTTTTCTTGTTTTAGAATGTAACTCTTGGAGACTCTTGAAACACACACTCCATAGGTTAGAATTGGGGCTGTGTAGTATTTCATAAAAGCAGGTTTTCATCAGTAAACTTTCCCCCTTTCTACTCAGGCTTCAATTTCCTGTTCAGCAAAGCAGTCCAGCCTCGCCGCACAGGTGGATATTAAGGGGATGATCATATCTCTCTCTCTCAAATGTAATGAAACAGGTGCTGCTGGCCCAGTGCTTTCCTGGCTGCTGAGTGTTGCCTGCACTCTGATTTCCTGTTTGTAGTTACTGTTTCTAACACCCAGTCTGCTTGGAAGTGCTGCAGGCATTTAATCCCTTGTGCTGGGGTTTCTCAGTGTTCCTTATTTGGGGGGCTAGCCTGTACAATACAGAGATGCCTAGCAGTATACTTGCAAATTGTGGGTACAAGTTGCACATGCCTCTGCCCTGCATTTAGATGTGCCAATGGACAAGCCTGCAGACATTACCAAGTGTTCCCTGGGTAGGGTAGTGTGGGAGGCTTGTTGGTAAGGAATAATCACCATGGAGTTGTACTGAAATGCCTCGGGCTTCCCTCACTGCCAATCCTGGCCTTTATATTTCCTAAGGTAAAGCCTGAGCCTGATAACAGTCTAATAACAGGACTCAACTGCAGTCAGTCTCACAAACCCAAAAAAGCCACCCTTCCCTTGTTTATCACTTTAGAAATCATCAAATTTTGTAGTCACATATACTTTATAAGCATTGCATCATGAATATATGTATAAAAGGATTTATAGAAGTTTGACTTGGCAATGTATCTGCTGTCTGAGATTGTCATAAAGAGTTTACCACTGAGTTCATATCAGTTGGAGGTAAATTAAACACAACTATGGCTAGAACTTGACTTTAGCTTTTGCTTCAAAACTCAATATTGTAGAGGTAACCATTTGAATAGGGACTTGGGACTAAAGAGGGAGCTCTGTGGATAAAGTGCTTGCTCATGCTAACATGAGTACCTGTGTTTGATCCCCAGCACCCACATGAAAAAGCCAGGTGCTGCAGCATGCGTTTCCAATCCCAGGGCTTGGGGAGCAGAAACAGGAGGGTCCCGGTGGCTTTCTAGACAGCTGGTGTAGCTGAAGCAGCAAGATGCTGGTTCAGCGAGAGACCCTGTCTCAAAGAATAAAATGGAGAGTGATGGAATGACACCCGACATTGGTCTCTGGCCTCCATGCAAAGGACTCACACCAACATTAAAGAAGCCCTGTGATTAAGAATGTTCATTGTTGATGTCACACACTATCTTGAGTTAGAAGGCTGGCTCCACTACTTACTCATAGTGTGACTTCAAGCAAGTTACTAACCCTGAGCCTCACTGTCCTAGGTGTCACAATAGGGGTGATGCCACTTAGGGCACTGTAATAGCACACAATAGGCTCTTAATTCAGGTTGTTACTGAAATTACTTATTATGTACCAACAAAGTACTAAGAACATATGGGTGAGATATTTCTTAAAAATTTTAAAGGAGTACTTTAAATTTTAACTATTTTTTTTTAAGACAGAGGGTTCCTTATATGACTGAGACTGACCTCAAAGTAACAGTGTCCTGAGTCCCGGGCTCCCAGAAGGACTCTGTTCTGCATTTAATAGCATTATTGACACTGAATTTATTTTCATTTTTCCTTCAATATATGTTTTTATTTAAGTTAGAAACATGAATGCTTCACATGTCAATTCCAGCTGCCTCTCCCACCCCTCCTCCCTTGTCCCTCCACCAGCCCTCCAGCCCCCCACCCAATCCCCACATCATTCCCCAGAGAGGGTGAGGCCTTCCTTGGGGGGGGATCTCCAAAGTCTGTCATTTCATCCTGGGCAGGACCTAGGCCCTTTCCCATGTGTCCAGGCTGAGAAAGCATCCCTCTATTTGGAATGGGCTCCCAAAGATCATTCATACACCGTGGTAAACACTGATCTGCTACCCATGGCCCCAGTGATTTCTGTGGCCTCCTCCCTGGCACTACATTCATGGAGTCTGGATCAATCCCTTGTTAGCCTCTCAGGCATCAGTCTGAAATTCAAGAGCTCCCCCTTAACCGGTCAGCTGTCTTTGTGGGTTTCACCATCATGGTCTTGACCCCTTTGCTCATCACTCCTCCATCTCTGTCACTAGGTTCCAGGAGACTGAATTTATTTTCTACTCAGCTCTGTTAAAATTTGTATAGTAGATCTTCTGTTGAATAGCCGAGTTTAACATGCTGATTTGCTATTTGGTCTGCAAAGCATGCTCCCGGAGATCCCACTGGCTCTGAAAGGGTAAAGAAGTAAATTAACCGCTTTATAACTCACCTGGTGAGGCTTGTCTAGTTTCTTCCCATTTGGTCCCAGGCATCACACCCAGGCCTTGTGAGTGCTAGGTTAGCACTCTTCTCCTGAGTTGTATCCCCCAGCCCTTCCACCTTAACTAATGACGTTACTCGCTGGGTGAATATTTGCTTGGGTTCTGTTTCCTAAGAACCCAACGGGGTAGCCTTGTCCTGGTGAGAACAGCAATTCTTAGAGCCCGTTTAGTAGACAGGGATTTTACTGAGTGTGAGAGCAATCAGGAGAGAGAGAGGAACAGAACAGTCTCTGCCCGTAAGTCAGGAATATTTAGGTCATTAATGTCAAGTTTTGCAAACGAGTGCTGAACTGGTGGTGGATTCCTATGTCGTGGCATGTTTCTGGAACTGTTAATAACTGGCTTTAGGGCGAGGGTTGGGGCTGAGTGGATTCTATTTTGATCTGTGAGACCCCATTTCCATGCTTCCATACTTGCCTCTATGTTGACTCTTTAGAGTGTTACGTAGAAAAGCAGAACTTGGGAGCGGTAACCACGAAACAGCCTTGTTGTCCCCTTTCACTTTGCCGCCCCCCCTCCAGTCCATTTTGTCCCTTTCAATTGATTTCTTAAGACTGGATTATTTTTGGCTAGTGATGGACTTGATTTTTCTACTTGTCCTTAGATAATATAGATAGATCAGTTTCAGGTCACGAGACCACGGAAGTCTCAGCTCTGATTATTAAAACGTCCAGTGCTGACCATGCAATCTTGAGGGCAGATGCAGAGGTGAAGTCCCCATCCTCCGCTCGCCCTCCCCAGCCCTGCCTCCTGCCAGGGGGAAGGTAGGAGGCTGGGGAGGGGAAGCTTTTTTTGCTTCTGGCCTGGTGTCTACTCTTGCCAGCCCTGGTCTCGGATCCCTGTGAAGTGACACAAGGAAGGACACAGAAGGAAGGGAGCAGCTAAGTTCCATGGGCTCTAACTCTGGTGCTTCCGTAGCCTTGGCAGGCGTTTCCAGTCTGCGTTCACCAGTGGGTCCTCCACCTCCTGCCTCATTGCTTGAGATTTCCACTATAACTTCCGTGACGATAAAAATGCATCTAAGCTCTGACTAGTTGCTGGTTCCTGCCCAACCTCTTGGGGCTGGCATTATCTTTATATTCATTTTGTTATGGTGTGTTCAAACTCGAGATAAGCCTCTTGGCCGGACCCACACAGCTCCTTCTCAGCTGGCTGTGTCTCTTGCCCGTAGGACTCGCATCTGGTCCATGGGGGACAAGTTCAGCCATCTCTCATGGGCTCATGTTTCTCCACACAGCGTCTTTTCATCCTGCTGATTATTAGGGATGGATGAGTACCCACTCAAGTGTTCTTCACAGTGCTTGCTCTAAGTGTCAAGCTCCCCAAGTGCTTCCCTCAAAGCGTCCTTCTCAGCTTCAGTGTGGGCCAGCCATCCTTCCACAGACCCTTCCTCACTGTGGCTTCCCTAAGGAAATCACTAGACCAGCTCTGTAATCTCCATAAAGATTTTGCAGATGGGCGACCTACTGCAGCAATGTTTAACCTTTAGACTTCTTCCTTTGGCATTTTAAAGAGTGCTTTGACCACCTGCTTTGGAATACTATTTTATTGTCTTTACCTCTGAGTAGAAACTTATGTTTATTATCTTGCTATTTTAGCTAGTGCCTCTGTAGGTAACTGAGCTTCTGGTACACCTCATTCCACTCATCATTTATAGTTAGAACTCACAGAAGGTACAGAATAAGCTGAAGCTTATAGTTAAAAGCTTTCTGTTTGGTCCTTAGCATCAAGTTCTTTTCTTCAGTAGGTAGCTGTGGCCTTTCCACGTGGAGCTGTCCTGACCAGTCTGGTTCTCTGTGGACTCCTTCCTCTGAAGGTTTATAATATTTGTTACATTGATTTCTCATTTGATACAAATTCATCACTAGTGGTCATTATGCTTATGACTATCCATTCCCCTTACTTGATTGTTAGTTTATCAGCTATAGGAACCATAGCGTTTAGTTCCTGTAACCATAACTCTTCATACAATGTAACAGCTACTGAATATTTATTTGGAAAGGGTGATGGTGGTAATATGAAAGGAATTTTATTGTGAAGTAGGGAAAGTCAATGTTTTTGAGAAATTATATCTATGGTTTTCCTGGAATGGTGGAGTTAAAATATTCTAAGATGTTTAAATGTGACTGGCAGTTCATTAAATCATTGGTAAGTGCTATGTGAACTTAATTTTGATATAGAATAAAAATATAAACTCTTCTGTCTAAAATATAACATCATAATTTCAGAATGCAATTGATATTTTCATAATCAAACATTTTTAAAAAATCTTAACGATCATTTGAAACCATTTTTTTTCTATATTCCAAACAAGAATGTATTTAGGCAATGAAAATCCAGTAAAAATTTCAAACAATCCCATTTTCTCTTCATTAAATAAAACTGACTTTCAGTTTTATCTATTTTTATTTTTTATTTTTGAGATTGTAATTCCATTATTTCACCTTCCCTCTCCTCTCCAACCCCTTCCATGTGCCCTCTTCCTCTTTTGTGGTGGAAAACCAATTTGGGGTCTCTTCCCTCTAGAAGATTATTACTCCCGACTCTCAGAATTTCTTAATTTTGCCAGTAATTCTTTGCCAAAGGTTGAGGCCTCCTAAGCTTTCCTGTTCCATGTTAGCATGCTTATTGTGTCATCCTTGTTTAGGTCATGTTTAGGCAGCCATGTTGGTGAGACTTAATGGGTGTAGCTTCTCTGACATTTGTAGAAAACACAATCCCACAGCTAACTTCCTACTCCTCTGGCAGGCACCACCCTGCCCCTGGCAGTGATTCCTGAGCCATGGGTGCAGTAGTTGTTTTGTAGATGTATCAGTAGAGACTGGCCTCCACAACTCTGCATTTTGATTGGTTGTGGTTTCCTGTTTGTGGCAAAGATAATTTTCCTTATCTGTGGGTATAAGGACACATGTTTAGAATGTACTCAGGGATTATGCTGGTTAAATAAACTGGGTCTCCTCCAAGACCCGTAACTTCACGGAGTAGTTGGCTAGATTTTCAGTACTAGGTATGATTTCTCTCTTGTGTCAGTCTAAAGTCTAATTAGACAGCTGTTGGTTACCATCAAGGTATGAGTGACACTACTGCACCTTAAGAGTCATTGCGCCATGCTGGTCATTGTTGTGGTTCACAGGGATCATAAACCGTGTGGGACTATTGTTCGCATCCCTCTTGGGGAAGCTTGTGTGGAGCCTTCTGGTACTATGAAAGCTCAGGGAGGAGACTTTCAGGTCAGATCCAGCATGGGTCTTCTGGGTGCTATTTCTAAAATACATGGTGTCTTCAGCAGTAAGGATAGACCTTCCACTTCTGGAGGCAACTGGGGTAACAGCAGTAGCCTATAGTGTTTTGGGATTCCCTTATACAGCCCTGCAAAAGAGAGATTCTCATGCCTGGTGTTGAGGCTGTTATTAGATTGTCTCTGGCTTTTGCGTTGTCAGCCCAGATGGGAAAATTTCATTTAAACTATATATGTATATGTATATACAGACTCATGCATTATAGTTGTTTCTAGGTAGACATACAATGATATGATTCCTTTTTTCCAGACAACCTTACAGTTATATAACCCTCCTCCCCCTTCTGTGTTTATCTCCCTCCCTAATTAAAGCCCCCATTTTTCCATTTTCCCCATCACTTGTACCTTGCTCGTCCTATCTCTATTGCCCTCCTCACCCCACACATGGCCCCCTTTACTTTCCTGGATTCTGCAGTTGCTTACGTTATATCATTACTTTTACTGTTTTTAAGAATTGGATACTAGCCAGGCGGTGGTGGCGCACGCCTTTAATCCCAGCACTCGGGAGGCAGAGGCAGGCGGATCTCTGTGAGTTCGAGGCTGGACTGGACTGACAGCCTCCAAAACAATACAGAGAAACCATGTCTTGTAAAAACCAAAAAAAAAAAAAAAAAAGAATTGGCTACTACTGCACTGCATAACAATGTCCAGTTTGGGTTTCTGAGCGACCGCTGTAAGTAAGGTAGCCTTATGACGTAAGCATCTGGCTGTTTCAGCTCAGCATTAGCACATGCCAGATGCAGCCTCCTCCTGTATCCCATGGTGCACCACGGCTCTGCTGTTGTCTTGTGCAGTAGCATGGGTATAATCTTCTAGTCATAGCTGAATGGATTAATTTTTATGATTTTACTAATAGACACAAAAGCATGATGCACAGATAGGTGTAGTAGTGTGGTCCTTTAATCCTAGCATTTGGGAGTTGAGGCAGGAGGATCATGATGAGCTTGAGGCCAACTTTAGTTACAGAGTTCCAGGCCAGTCTAGGCTCCGTAGCAAGTCTCCGTTTCAAAATGAAAACAAAAGAAAAACTATACTATCCTATTAATTGTCTAAAAGGATGGGGATGAGGAGGGCGGAACTGCCTTTATAGTTAAAGGAAGCCCTAGACAGAAATTTTAGACTCTAGCCACCTTAAATCACTCATTTACAGACATAGAAGTTGGGGATCCAAGATATGGGACAGTTATACAGCCTGTCAGGACTTGAACTCAGTTCTTCAGATTGCTCTGCATGGACAGCTGAATTTACAAGCCTTTTTTTCTCAGTGTTCTCCCTCTCACCAATTGAGGTTAAGAAGTCGGGTTATTGTTTTCCCTATTGAAACTGTATTTCGCTTATCATCCAAATCAACAGACATTTGTTAGTATCGGAACCAATCATCTTTTTCCCCACACTGTAGAAATTTTCTAGATTTAAGGTTGGGAAGATAGTTAAGTTGGTAAAGCATTTGCTGTGCAAACATCATGCCTGAGTTCAATGTCCTGAAATCTATGTGTAACAAAACAAAACAAAACAACAAAAAGTCAGGCATGATATCACATGCTTGTAATCCCAGAACCAGTGAGGCAAAGATAGGTGGACAGGTGGATCCCTGGGGCTCACTGGTCGGCTGGCCTAACCTGGTACCTGATCCACCTCAATGCTTCAATACCATGTGCATTGAAACCACCAGTTTAATTGGATTAGGTCAGTTACTATACTCTAAATCCTAAAATGCTGACTGTTTCTGAAAATTTTTCATCTCCTCCAGTTGAGATGGGCATGACGAGTGGCTTGCGTCTGTAGTACCAGTTGGGTGCTGGATGGCAAAGGGACCTACTGATGAGGTGCTGTTGTGCCAGCCAGTCCTGTGAGACGTCACCAACAACCACAACAAAAATCCCTCTTGTCTGTGAACATCCAGATGAAGTCAGTCTGATGCTGTGAAACAAGACTGAGATGCACAACGGGAGTTTGCCCCGCATAGCTGGGTTTTCACTGTAGAAAGTCCCCATCCTGCAGATCCTTTGTGAATAAAAAGGATATTAAATAAATGTCACAGCTGGTGCACAGTAGGCCTTTTGTGGAGGTAGACACCTGCGGGGAATATTTGTTAACTGAATTTAGGGTTAAAAATGGAAAACAGAGTTGTAAATGATAGCTTGATGGAGGGTGGGGGGATGTTACCATCTGGTTCATTTTCTGTTTCAAGCCTATTTGAGCCATAGTAACTCTTTTAGATTTAGCTAGTAACCAAGTGTCTTTGAAATATTGTACATTGAGTTTCTCTTATCCAAAATGCCTGAATTTGAAGTGTTTGAGCTTCCCAAAGGTTTCTTATGTATTTTTATTTGGCCATATTTGCATAGGTTTTACCGGCCACATCTCAACCTTAAAACGTTCAGATTGCTTCAGAATTCAAAATGTTTGTGTTACATGACAGTGTTCAAAAACTTTTTAAGAATAGGGCACAGTGACATGTGCCTGTAGGCTGAACTCCGAGAGAAAGGTAGGCAGGAGGATTACTTGAGCTCACGAATTCAAGACCAGCACTGAAAATGTACTGAGACCCAACATGGAGAAAAACAAACAAATTGCTGCTGGGATTTCGGGATGTTTCAGACTTCACTGTTCAAATTAAAATCTTCACCTTGTTCCAGTCACTTCATGTATAGCAGTGAGTTTTGGAATCGTCAACTTTTGCAAGTGGAAGAGTGCCAATTGTAGTCAGTATTTTGGTATAATTAAAATCTGAGCCCAAAGCCCACACTGTGAAAAATATTTTCTTAGCTATTGCTAAATGGTATCAACAGACACTTGTCATTTGTAGACCTTGAGACTTTATTCTTTCCTACCAAAACTTTGACAAAAATGTGTAAGAAGTTGAAGTGTACATTTGTTGTGTTTTTCTTAGTACTGTCACTTTGATGTGTACACCCAATCTCAAAGCTCTGTAGTGCCTACAACGATGGAGAAACAAGGTCAGTGATCAATCATGCCATGTGGGGTGGGTATTTCAGATTAGCTGTCGGGTGCTGCCTCCTATGTCACAAAGCAGACAGCATTTTTAACAACGCTTTGAAGTTGTCAGTCTGTACCTCATTATTTATGTACACCATGTCTATATTGAAATTTGAGGGGTTTGAAAGTAAAACATTTTGTCCATAATTAGATTACCACATATGTTTAATACTTTTAGTCAAATACTGGAATAATTTGTTATCTAATTGTAGAATAAGTTGTTTTAGTTAACTGAAATTTACCCAGAGATCGATAATTTCCTACCGTCTAACATGTGTTTTAAAAACATCATTCACAAGTTAACTATGGTTCTTTGTCAGCCCCAAGTCATTTTCATGACCCTTAGTACAGGATATTAAACCAAAGTTATACCTACCATTAGACTAAGCCTGTAAATCAGGAGGCCCTAGCAGGATAGCTATGCATGTACCCCAACAAAAAACATAAGCTCACTTAAAACATGATGTGTTTTTTATTGTTGTTGAATTTTCTTTTTTAATCCCCTTTATATAATTCTTGAGTGTGTGTTTACTGCTCTAAGGGTGGTGGGACCTAGAAGAATAGATCCTAAAAGTGAGGCAGACTAAAGGCTCGTGCAATGGCAGTCTTCATTTGGAACATCAGACAATCTTACTCTGGGGGTTGAGAAAGGCCACATGAGCAAAGACCTCATGAGTTCCAGCTGTATACAATCACAAGGGAGGGTTCACACGGCAAAAGCATGTTTTTCCATAGAGGCCTATAAACAATTAATAATAGCCAGTCGTAATGAGTAATCTAAAGTAAACTCTCTCCTACCCACCGCACCTGGAAATAGCATGAAAACACATTCCAAGAACAATCCCATGGTTTTGAAGACTTTGAGGACACAAGACTCTTGTTTTCTTACAATCATTCAGAATTCCTCTCACTGGACTCTCTTCTTGTTTTCTCACAAGCACTCAGAATTCCTCACACAGGACTGCTTCCTTGGATGGTATTCTGACAAGTTTGAGTCTCGTACGTGATGATGTCATGTTTCAGTGGCAAAAGGCTGGGCACTGATGTATTTTGTTCATTCCCCTTTTATTTGGCATTTCTCACTTGCTTACCAATGAAGTACAGACCTGAATATGCAGATTTCCTACCATGCCTTCTCAGTTGCAGATGCTGCCTGTTGAGGGGAGTGGGTGCTTAGGTGCAGGTTGAGTATCTCAAACTTCAGATATTGGAGGCCAGAAGTCTCTCATTTTCAACTATTTTAGATTTTGGAATATTTGCATATATGTAAGGATGGGACTCAAACTTTAACATGACACTTGCTTGTGTGTGATAGACTCAGACTTAGTAGTGGTAAGTCTTTGCAATATTTTTGGTAGGTCTGCATTTTAACTGTGACTTGTCACATGAAATCAAGTTTGGAAATGCAGCAGCATTACTCAGTATCAGAAAGCCTCAGAATTTGGACCTTGGCATGCTTAGAAATGCTTAGCCAATGTTTGTGCAAGTCACCTTGCTTAAGCTTGATTTCTGCAAAATCGCATTTCCTTCAGAAAATTTTGTGATCAAATACAAAATAGTGTTCTTATTCTTAGATGTTAAATGTCAATCAAGAGTTCTGGTTGGCAGGTACACTTCAGTGAGTGTTTGCATGTGTCCAATGATCTACTGAGAACATGAAAGGGGTGCATGTGCTTAGAAAATTTATTCAATGTGTAAACACTGAACTAAGCACTATTAGTTACTTATTTCTGTTAATTTATTACCTCATTTTTGGATTATATGTTTTTTCTGTTTTTTTAATTTGATGAGGAAAATGTAATAGGAATATGCTGATGTATCATAACATTTACTAATTATGACAAATCCTACATGTACTACCATGGGCAACTTTTTCTATTTCATTTGGTTATTTGGTAGAAATTATGTATATACTCTCCTCATGCCACGAATCTTTGTTTCTTCAACATTTTCCTAATAAGGTGTTGATGCCCAGGTTAGTGCATTCAGTGGTTACAAACAGCCGTGTGTGTTTGGCCGGGGAACAGAAGGAATAAAAGGAAATCCCAGGAAGCTGGGGGTTAGTGTATCTGTGTGAGATCAGGATTTCCATGAGCAGGCCAGAGAGCCCCTAGGTAAGCCTCAGCAGTATTCACCCGAGAATCAGAGCCGGGGTTCCCTTAGCTCTACTTGAATATGTCTTATGGCTTCCATATGTGCTGCCTTCCAGTAAAGGTTTTCACCTCTCTGAACCACACTGTAAATTGACAAAAACAGAGCCTACTGCACACAGTTATTGCAAAGGTCAAATGAGATAATTTATGTAGGCGAGAGGCGGCCAATAAATGTCAAATCCTGTGTGCTCCAGTCCTTTCCCCTCCAGGCTGAGCCTCTGCCATCGCTGTCTATAACACAAAGTGTGTTTTGCACAGGGTCTCTGGGATGCAGGGAGGTTTGGCATCATTGGGGACCATAGCTAAAAGCAAAGGCTGAGGAATGATGAAAATCTGGTCAGTTCACATTATGCAAAGCAGTTCCTGTTCCATGCTCTGTGTTCCCAGGCATATTAGAAAGAGGTTGGTGACAACCCCTGGTCTGTCATGTCCTCAGCAGGTCAGCATGCAGTGCCTTTGTTTATGTCTGCCTGAAGCACTTTGTAACTGTTGATTTATTAACACTGAATTCGCTGTGTGACTCGTGTACAAATGGAGCTTATCTAAACACACCATGAGCATTAGATTTGGAGTTATGTACACATTTTAGAAGGAAGGTAAATCTACAATAGGAAGTTCATGGGTACAAAGGATAGATAGACTGTATCTAAAAACAGGCAGAATTTTGAATCTGCTTAGCCTGGTTCTGGCTTTCAGCTGTTGTTATGGGCCTGTGTGGCTGTGACTGTTATTACCACCCTAGACACCCTGCTATTATTGCAACTGTGCCTCTTGCTATTTCCCCAAACTCTTGGTGGTGAGACAAATAGAAGGAGGCAAGAATATTCATGTGCTGTGTGAGTTGCCAGTCATCTGGTCCAGGCTACAGTCAGAAGAATGCTACACAATTACATTGAGACCTGCTACTTGCATGTTAATTGTATCTGTCACATTGCCCTACTTCAGAAAAAGTGACACGATGTATAATTTATTTCAAAACACAGGGTGAGGGTCAGTGAGAAGTTAAGAGGATAAGAGCACTTGCTGCCAAGCCTGGCAGCCTAAATTTGATGCCTGGAACCCACGTGGAAGAAGAGAACCGAGTCCTGCGGGTTGTCCTCTGATCTCCACGTGTGCACTGTGGCAATGCCTTCCCTACGTTCAAACCCAGAAATGAATAACTGTTAAATTAAAAGACAGACACAGAGCAAAAGCTTCAACGCTGCTGTGTGACTTCAGCTTTATTTAAATAAAGCCATGTCTTTTGTGTTCATTATTTGCTTAGGATTTATTTGCAGTTGCTTCCTTGCCAGCGTACTCTACCAGTGTGGGAGATGGTTTTGTTAAATGTCTTTGTAGGAAATAAAGACACCCAGGAATCTCGCAGTTTTGAGTCTGTCACACGTTTGATTGGGCATTTTATGGATTACGTTTATGCAATATATAGGAAACTTAAAAAAAAGACAACCCAAGTATAGAATTCTTGACTTGTGGTTTTAGTGTCTCCATGCAGTTGTCTTCTTAAGTGGTCTAGGACAGGCACCGTTTTCTTTTGTCTAGGGATAGAACCCTGGGTCTCTTTCACGGTAGGCCACTTTCTACCACTGAACCAAGTTCCTGGCCAGCCCTTTTGGTGTTTTTAATAGCAGTATGCGTTCCTATCTGTCTTCTCTTTCTGATCCAAATCACCTTGAGCTTTTATTTTATTTTTATTTTTTATTTTTTTGGTTTTTACGAGACGGGGTTTCTCTGTATTGCTTTGGAAGCTGTCGGTCCAGCCAGGCCTCGAACTCACAGATATCCGCCTGCCTCTGCCTCCCGAGTGCTGGGATTATATTCACAATGTTTAGTCCATATGTGTTTGGCAAATTTGAAGAAAGTACTGTATTATCTATCCTATCTTAGAGAATCCATAGTTTTATACCTAAGTCGTTTTCTATTATAACTTGCATTATCATCCTAAAAATATCTTTTTAGACCTTAAAACAATTTCTTAGATAAACAATTTAAGCTCTTATGTTACATATTTTATCCAAGTTTCTTTTCTGAAGTTGGTAACAAGGAAAGCTTTAACTGTCTGATCTTCAACCCCATCAAAGACCTGACAAGGATATGGTGATATGGAAGTGCAGAGTAGACAACTTCCAAAGCTATAGAAATGACAAAAGCAACTGTCTGCCTGGACAGTCACCCAAGGTTCCTCTGCAGTGTTGGGGCGTCCATTGTGGCCTACAGGCCTAGAGTATTGGACAGACTTTTCAATGAAGCAGGAAGTTTGAAATACTTCCTTGTATTGACAAAGTTTGGCAGCCTTTTTCCTTTGTGTCCTGCTTGTCTGGTTTGTACAGTATATTGTCAGCAGTTGAGGCAATGGTAGCTTCTTGTCCAAATGACTAGCTTTGCCGCAATGAAAGCAAATTCCATATGCTATATTCAGTAGGTCTATGAAATGTTTAATATTGAAAACATACCTAACATGACTGCAAATTTGGTTACTATAGATTACTAACTACTAATCTGCATTTATTAATTATCATAAACAGTTTGTAATAATATCTTTCAAGGACTAGAACTTTATATAACATTTTTAAATGAGCTGCATAAGCACAATACCTTAAACAAGAGTAGAAACAGATCTGTGGTATAACAAAAACAACCTTAAATGTGTATCAATATACAAAATTCCATACAAATGTAAAATATTTGAGATGAATAGTTGTCTTTTTATCTTATATCCCTACATCCCCAGTAAATGGTGAGAAACTCCAATAACACATTGAATGACCATAAACCCAAAAAACCTCTTTTTCCTTGGTCATGCTGTCTCATCAAAGCAATAGAAATGTCCCTAATTCAGAGGCTAGCATTAAGCTAATAGACGAGAGAGAGAGAGAGAGAAAGAGAGAGAGAGAGAGAGAGAGAGAGAGAGAGAGAGAGAGAGAGAGAGAGAGAGGGAGGAGAGAGAGAGAGAACGAACTAAGGTACTGTGATGAGGCGGATGCTGGTTTCAATTGGACATCATGCTGATTTCATCCTATGGGGTTGCTACTGGATTCCATGAGGAAACTAGGTGTTAGAGAGTTCCAGTGACTTGCTCCAGACCAGACTGTGAACAGAGGCAGAATTTGAACCTAGAATTGTCTTGCTCCCAAGTTGACCTTGTAGAGGGCAGTTAGGTGAATACCCACATAAATTGCTTGTAGATCCATGATGAGTTAGGTGTAGTGTGAGACCAGCTTGTGGTGAGAAGAGCCAGGATCTTTGGCTGAAAGATCAGCTTCAGTAAGCAATGTATTAGAATATGATCCTGAGTATGTAGGTTATTAGGTTTACTTTGTTTGGATTATTATTATTGTTATTCAAATTCTGGTTTGAATTCTAAAGAATATAATAAGAGCAGGTGGAGGTGACAGTCTTGGGGAAAGAGCCAGGTAATGGGGATGAACACTGGAATTTAACTTAATATATTTCACAATCATTTGCCTACATAAAGTAGAATGTATGGTTATGAAATGCAAAATCTTAGATATTCAAGTTTTTTTAGAAATACCATTTTCTTTATTATTTTTAATTATGCATGTGGGAGGATCTGCTTTGTAATTTTCTTTCCTTACTGCTAGTCAAGTATTCCTGAAAAGGGGTCAGTTCTGTTTTGAGAGAAAGCTAGCTATCTGGTGGTTTAAACGGCTGTAACTCACAGAGATCAGTTGGCTCTCCTGGAGCTGGAATTAAGACAGTTATGAGCTATGTGACATGGCTTCTGGGAACCAAGCTTAGATCCTTTCCAAGCAGTACTTGTTCTTAAGCTCTGGACCATTTCTCCAGCCCTGTATACTCACAGTAATGTAAATGTTGGACAGCAGCTCACAAATCATAGACACTTGTCAAATGCTAATAAAGAACACCAAAGTTTTAAAGCAAGATTGTGATCCATTTAAGTGAATTGTCAGAGTAAACATCCTCCTAATTTGATGAAATTCTTCACACAAAATCTCTATACATTTGGTCATAATAAAATAACGAGTTCAGCATTTTGGGAGCATGGCATTGGTAATGGTGGACTGTAATTTTGAGGTCAGCCTGGGCTACACAGTGAACATGGAAGGTCTTTCCATTTTCTGTTTCCCTCTTCCATTTCTCTCTTTGGTGTTTTAAAGTTTTCATCCTAGGGTCTTTTATCTTCTTGTTTAAGTTTATTCCTAGCCTTTTAAAAGAAGGTTATTGAGAATGAACTTGCTTTCTTGATTTCTTTCTCATTCTTGGTGTACAAAAATGGCTACTGATTTTGTGTGTTGATTTTTATCTTGTCACTTTGCTGAATTTATTTATAAATGCTAAAGGTCATTTGATGGTGCCTTCAGGGTCTTCTAAGTAGTCCTATGTCACCTGCAAATGACTTTTTCCTGGTGGGATTTAGAATCGCCATGGCAACACCTCTCTGGGTGTGTCTGTGAGGACTTTTAACAGAGCAGAAAAGATGCAGAGTGTAGGAGGCACTGTCTCATTGATTGGGGTTCCAGACTGAATAAAAGGAGAAAGGGAATGAGCAGCAGCCTCCCTGCACACCCCCACCCCCGCCTCCTGAGGATAGTGGCTCTATGACCAGCTTCCTATTGCTCCTGCTGCCAGCCATGCCTCTCATGCTGTAGTGAATTATACCCTCAAACGGTGGTACATAACAAAATAAATCTTTTGTTAAATGTAAGTGGACATTTTTCTTTGGGGCCTTATTTTAGATGAAATCCTTTAAGTTACTTCCTAGTCAGTCTGCTGTTGGCTACATGTTTGTCACCTACAGCCCTTGTTATGTTGAGTTATGATGTTTCAATCCTTTTTTCTTTGGGGATTTTGTTTCATGAAAAAGATGGATCTTTGTAAGAGACCATGTCTGCATCTATTAGAATGATTATGTGATTGTCCTTCCTTGCTTCTATTTATGACCAGGGTTACATTTATTGACTTGATTATGTTGAGCTATCTCTGCAAGCAAGCATCCCTAGATTTAAAGCAGTTTAAAATCATACTGTGTGGTCTTTTAAATAGTTGTGAATTCAGTTTGCAAGTTTGCCTCTGTGTTCATCAAGGATATCTGTCTATAATTTCCCCTTTTTGTGGTGTCTTCATGAGGTTTTGATTAGGATAATGCATTTTAGAATGAATCTGGACCATTCTCTCCTTTCTGTGGTATGGAATACTTGGAGTATCAGTGCCTCCTCATGCTTTTTGGACCTGGAAAAGGTTAACAGGAGAATACATCAAGTTCTGTGCTCTTGTTTTGCTGGGAGACTTTTTATTATTCTGTTAATTTCATTGCTTATTATAGATTTGCTTATGCTGTTCATAGCATCTTAATTTAATTTATGTAGACTGTGTGTGTTTAAAAGTCTATTTCTTCTATCTTCCCTATAGTATTGGAGTATAAAGATTCAAAACAGTAGGTCTGGAGGATCATTAGGTCTCTGTTGTAATGTCTTCATTTTTGTCTCCAGTGTTACTAATTTGCATTTTCCTTTCTTTTGGTTAACTTAGTAATAGTTTGCTAATCTTATTTATCTTTTCAAAGAACCAATTTGTTTCAATAATCCTTTACATTGATCTTTTAATCTTGACTCATTAAATGGAATTCTACCATTTAGTATTTCTTTTCTTTTATATTGGTTTTGAGTTTGCTTTGTTCTTGTTTTTTCAGAGATCTTGACAAGCATCATTAATGTGATTATTTGAGATCTGGTTTTTGTAACATAGAAACTTATGATTTTGCACTACCCTATTTTTTTGTTTAGAATTGTCTACACTATGTTTCTTGTATTTTATGTTTTTATTTTCATTTCATTCTAGGAGTGTTGAAAAGAAAATTATTGTTATATCTCTGTGTTCTGACTTCCTTTTCATTTCATTATGATGTGGTAGAATTCATGGATTTTTTTCTTTCATATTTGTCAAGACATACTTAGTAGTCTAATATATGATCCAGTCTAGAGAAAATTCCAGGAGCTGGTGATAAAATGTTTCCTTTTTTTTATTTGTTGGATTCTGTAGATATCTGTTAAGCCTATTTGATTCAGAGTGTTGTTTAACTCTGATAGTTCCTTGATTTCTTGACTTGGTCTGTCTATTGATGGAGTAAAGGCCACCTACTATACTTGTATTAGGTCTGATGTATCCCATATGTCTAGTGTTATTTGCTTTATGGACTAAGATATGCGGAAGTTCAGTGCATTATACGTAAAATCACTGTCTCTTCTTAGGTAAAGGAGACTAATAATATGTAGTACCTTTATTTGTCTCCTTTTATTAATGTTGTCTGGAGGTTTGCTTTGCCATTTATGAATTTATTTTATCCTTCTTGCTTTCAGATTCAGTGCTTTGAAAATGATTTCCTATTATTTCCATTTCAGTCCATGTATGTCATGGGTGAGTTGAGTTTCTTATAGAATTTAATTAGCTGGGTTTTGTTTTTAATCTAATCAGTCTGTTAGTTGCAGTTTTTAAAATACTTCTTTATTTTTATTGTATGTGCAAGGTGTTTTGTTCATATGTATGTCTGTGTACCACTTGGGAGCCTGGTGCCCCAACACATCTGTTATTTTTTTAATTAGGGAACTAAAACCATTTAATTCAGAGTTATTATTGGCAGATATTCCTTAACTTCTGTCATTTTGTTGCTTTGAATCCTTTATCTTTTATTTCCCCTTTATTCGTCTTTTTTCTTGATCTTTTTTCTATTTATTTTTTCTTTTTTTTAAATTTAACTTTTTACACATGGTACTCTCAGTTCCCTCTCTCTCCCCTCCTCCCCCCGACTCCCCAATCCTTCCAACCCCTCACCCCACTCCATCCTTCCTCCACTCCCCAGGGAGGGTAAGGGTTTCCATGAGGGATTTTCAGAGTCTGTCATATCATTCCGGGAAGGGCCTAGGTCCTCCCCCATGTGTCCAGGCTGAGACAGCATCCCTTCATGTGGGATGAGCTCCCAGAGTCTATTTGTATGCCAGGAATAAATACTGCTCTACCCCCCAAGGTCCCACAGATTTCCGAGGCCTCTTCTCAGACACTCAGGTCCGGGGAAGTGGGGTGGTGGTCTGGATCAGTCCCATGCTGGCCTCTCAGGCATCAGTCTTCTTTGTCTGCAGTGGTGTCTGCCTGGTCCTGGTCTCTTCTTTGTTGGGAGGCTTTACCACTGTGTTACTGTCACTGCTCCTTGTGACTCAATGCAGGTTGTTTGGATCATCTTGGTTTCACTGTGGGTCATATGTGCCCACTTCTAGACTTCTGAATGCATTGAAGAATATTTTCCAACTAGTACCTAGTGAACTTCTGGATCCCACTGGTGTCTGAATCACCTGGCAGTTTTCGGTTTTCCCTGGTGTTGCTTTCTACTTGACCATGCTTTTTTTTTTTAAGCTTCCTAACCATTCTTGATGCTCAGTGCTCTTTTCTCTTCATTTCTTCTCAGAATGCAGTTTGCCCTTTGTTTCCCCCCTCAGCCCCAGAGCTGTGTGGAGGACCATTTGAAGCCTGCAGTCTCATTCCTACTCAATTTCTCATCATAGCTTGTTTAGCAGGTGGCATTCTCTTCACTGGGCAGGAAACTCCTGAGATGTAGAACTGCTCAAAATAACTTTCTTACCACTGTACCCTTGCAAATAAAGGTGAAGGTGCCACCTCTCGGAAGCACTGGAATCCTGTGTAAAACCAGTTTTCTGTGTTCACATTGGTAAGAGCTGGCTGTTTTATTGTAGACTTCTTGTCTTCTCAATTCTGTTTCCTTGCATTTTCCTGGGCCCCAGATCCAGATGCAGGGAGCTGGATCCCGTATCTATTCTTTTGCAGCTGTGTCTTATATTTTCTGAAAATGATATTAGTCAGACTTTCTCATCTCTGTAACAAAATACTAGATAGAGCAAGTAAAGAAAGATTTATTTTGGCTCATGGATTCAGGGAGTACAGTCCACAGTCCCTGCCCACTAATTCTGGCCTCATCATGGCAGTGAGGTCGTGTGAAAAGGCTACTGGCCTCCTGTCAGGCAGAAAATACAGCTCACTTCCCCTCTAGGCTGCCTACATTATCGCTTCATCCATTGTCTTACCCTCTGCTCTGTTGCCTGTGATGTTGTTCTGATACATAGACATGGAGAGAAGATCACAGGTGAGCGCTCTAAAGTTTTGAGGGAAAAGATTTTAAGTGTGATGACCTCTCCCTATTTTAACTATCTTCTGAAAGGCCTAAGCTGTAACCTAGATGGCAACAGGTTTAAGGCAACCAAGAACTAACTGGGTCTCACATGCTCAGCTTCTGAGACGAGAAGAGAGTGCACCTAATATGATGTGGTGGTAGATGGATTTTTTCCTATATCACTGTAGTCACTGAAACAACAATATTCAAGAGAACCAAGCTTCAGCTTCTTAAAAATACTTACTTTATTTTAATTTTTATGGGTATATGTATGTTTGAGCATATACATGTGCACCACAAGTGTGCAGAAGTGCAAAGAGATCAGAACAAGGCATTAGGTCATCTGGAATTGGAGATACACAGGGTTGTGAGCAGCCACGTGGGTGCTGGGAATTGAACCTGGGTTTTCTGCAACAGCAGTAAATGTTCTTAACTGCTGAGCCATCTCTCTAGTCTCCAAACTTCATTTTCTTACATTATGATTTGTGAGTGACCAGCTTATATAGTAGCAAGCTATAGTATAGATTATATTTATAAAAATATAATGAGTTCATACTAAATTACATTTCAAATAACAGGAGTTTGAAAGTATTAAAATGTACTTTTCTGATAAATAGCAAATGGAGGCACTATAAAAATATTCATAACAATAAACATCTAAAGCAATAAGTGCTGAATAGTCCCTATACCTGACCCTGCCATCACTTATCTTGGTTATAGTTGGATGCACAAAATCTTTCTTTGGATATTTGTGTCTTTAGACATTACCCCGTCCAAACATAGATGGGATCAGAAGGGTGAAAAGAATAATTCTGGTAAGTAGATAGGATGTTGAAAGAAAAAGCTTTTTAAACACAAATAAGCTGACAATTAAACTCTAGGAAATCATTTTCTTGGACATGACCATTTCTTTTTCTTTTTTTTTCCTAAAATTTATTTGTATTTTATGTATGAGTGCTTGGTATGTATCCCTGCAAATCAGAAGACGGCACCAAACTTCATTATAGATGGTCATGAGCCACCACGTGATTGAACTCAGATCCTCTGGACGAGCAGCGTGCTCTTAACTACAGAGCCAGCCCAGACATGACCATTTCTAAAGCTGAACTCAAAGATATGGAAATTCACAGTGGATTTTTATTATTGACAAAAATATTGGGGAATGAAAGTTTTTTATAAAAAACATGTGGCGTGTGGTTACTCATGGCTTGTTTTTTTTAGGCTACCCTACAGTATCCTGCTGTGTGACCTCTGTTCCCATAGGACTTCATTTACTGCCCAAGGAATGTCACAGGCTAGATGTCTCCTCTCCATCCTTAGCAGTGCAGCTCAGTGGACCCAAGCACATTATACAAACAGCCCGTTTGATTATGAGACTTTCTGTCCTCTAAGAACATCTGATGAGAACTTCTTTTTATGTTTATCTTTGCTTTTCTCAGGGAGAAAAAAAAAGATAGAAAGATTTAGAGAAGCCCAGGAAAGGCTCTGGAGTACTGATCACCTGTAGTCCCCTGGTGCTGTGGAATCTCAAATTCCACTTCAAATCTTCATCGCTGCTCCCTGGTGGTTACTAAACTAAGTGACAGCCATTTACTCAACCTGCATTCAGTTACCTACTGTGGCTCTGATAGTTCTTGGTATCTCTTACACCACCTACAACTGCCATTTTTTTATGCTCACAAGTTCTTGAGTCAGGAATTCAAAACAAGACAGCCAGGCGGCTGTATATGGTTCAATACACCAGAGTTGAAAGAGAATCCCTCCCTGGAGAACTTTGTTATGCATCTTGCACTTGGACCAGGATGAATGGAAGGCGGGCTTAGCTGGAAGTATTAGCTAAAGTCCTCTATAGTCCTGTATATGCAGCCTCTTTTGGTCAGCTGGCTTCATTTTATCTCTGTATGAATGCTGGCCAGGGTATGAATGCCACACTCTCATGGCCCTTTGGAAAGGAAGATCCTAGCAAAAGACTCTGTCTACCTCTTATTTTTAGTGATGGAAATAATAGAAAAATACACCTAAACCCCAAGCATCTGGAACGCCATTTTGTTCTTGCACGTCTTATCTCACTTTAAACTCAACCTTGGTTGCCCATTTGACCTTTCACTTCTGAGCTGGATCTTTAAAGGCATCCTTGTTGAAGACAGTTGGTGCAAGAGGATACCCACAGGGTGCTTTGTGGGCATGAGGTATACATCTTCTGGGGAGACTTGATCTTTGACCTCTTGGTGGTTTTCTTATTGCTCACAACAGCTGTCACTTTGGGGAATGGCAATGAATGGTCAAATCCAGCCACTATAATGAGATTATAGGGGCTTTCTGAGGTGTTATCATCAGTGTTTTTCATGCTAACAGCTATATGTCTGGAGTAGCATCCAGCTAGAGCCAGCTGGGACCAGCACCCATTTGCCAGGTTTCATGAATTTACCCACTTTTGTACCAGCCAGCAGGGACACAGCAGAAAGGATGGAATAGCTGTAGTCTGAGGAGCTATTGGAAGATTGTAGTCGTAGAGGTGAAAGATGTAACTGCGTGATAAGAACCACGATTTAGTGGCCAGTTGATGGGGTATCCAATGCCAAGTGCTGCCCTTGGATAAAAGAAGACCTCCACTCTGGCCAGTTTGAAATGTTGCTGTGGTGTAGAATTCTAAATTACTTTGGGGAAGCTTCTTTCCATGCCATCCTTTAAGATTGTCATCTGCACCTGGGTGTCTGCCACAACCTCAGCTCCTATCAGTTGTCCCAAACGGAATTAATCATCTTTGTTGGACATCCCTCCTCCACCCTGCCACATGGCAAAGATAAAGACATGAGCTAAAATGCCTGCTTTCCTTCCACAACTGTCATTTCTGTCTGGCTCAGTGTTAAATTTACTCTTTCAAAGTATAAGTCTGGAATTAAATTTACCTCTTCTCTTTTGTTTTAGGTATTTTTATTTTTTCTTTCCAAATATCTTTTATATTTGTTCTCATTTTTCATTACTCTTTGAGATTTTTTTTTGTTTTGGTTTGTTTGATTTTTGAGACAGTGTGTCTCTGTGTAGCCTTGGCTGTCCTGGAACTTGCTTTGTAGACCAAACTGGCCCCAAACTCAGAGATCCACCTGCCTCCTGAGTGCTGGAATTAAAGGTACACACTGCTAGGTCAATATTTGTTGTTTTTTGTTTGTTTGTTTGATTGGTTGGTTGGTTGTTTTTTTTTCCCTATGTTTTATGACTCAAGTATGTGGTGTCTTCATCAGTGGGGTTTCAATGTCAAGTTCTGGAAAGTAGCTAAAACATTGGAAGTAGCCTGTAGCATTTTATATTTTCCTTTTCCTTCCCATTAACTTGTGGAGGAATCAATTTTGCTTTGCAAAATTTCTCGACTTTGATGTTCTTCTATTTTAGTTATCTTGCGTAGTGCTATGACTAGACCATCAATAATACAATCACTGACACAAGTTCTCATTCCCTCATTGTTGTTTACCATGTCATATATGAGCTTCTCTGGAAAAATATGTATGTGGGATGTAGACAGGATGTCACTGAATTAAATGTGTCTTAGTTTCCCTGATGACTTTGAATGCTCATATAACTTTAAACTTCTTTTCTAGAACTTCATTATGCTTCTTCAGATTCCTTCATGATGCTATGGAGATTATCTCAGTAGGGAGAGCATCATAATGTTTGTTTCATTAAACTATTTGTAGTTCCTGCTGAGAAGTAGATTGAGACCTAAAATGTTTATCACTGTAGCAAACAACAGGACAAGGTATTTCAAAATACACTTGCTTCCCTTAAAATTCAATTTGTTATGCTATTGCCATGTTTCAAAACTTTTTATTTTGTAATTTTTTATTTCTTTTTAAGAAGTGAATTTTATTGGTCTGTATCTTTGTGTTTATTAAAGCAATAAGTGGCTCATCACCTTTTCCCATTTAGTTCATTCCAGAGGGTGTGACTGTGGCCATCAGGATGGGGGTTGGGGAGTAAATGTGTAATTTCTTAACAGGATGGCTTAATGATTGTTATACTACCCCCTGTCCCTGCACCAAATGAGATCATCCTCTATAATGATCAAAAGTTGCTAATGAATGTGGCTTATCGCCTCGATTATTAGATTAAAACATTGGTAAATCACACAGAGACCTGTTCTGGAAGCGCCTGTTGTTTTGGGAAGATAAACACTAACAGAGCTATAGCCCTGGAAGTCAGGTAGCAGCTATTGTCTAGGGAGCACGGGAGTAATCTCAATTACTCAGTGTTATGTAAGTAAAGTCTTTGTTCATTTTGTATTGCTATAACAGAGTACTTGAAGCTGGGTATGGCCTAAGTTAAGAGGTTTATTTTGCTAATACATTTTGATGACTAGAAAGTCTAAACAGCCTGGTACTGGTGTCAGGGTGAGGCTCAATGACATGGTGGGAAGAAAAGGAGAAGTGGCCCCAAACCAAAAACACCAAGTATGTGATGCAGCTTCCTTTATAGTTGCCAACTCTGTAAACAGCTGCCTCACCCCTAAGACACCCAGCCCATGCCTCAGTGGAGCATTAACCTCTTCATGGATGTCAAGTCTTGTGACCTAGCTATCTCTCCACGTTAGCTTCCCAACTCTGTAGACCAAGCAGTTAGCCCGTGAACTTGTGTGGATGGAACAGTACCACAAATCATAGCGTAGGCTGTCTGTCACTGTGGTTGTGACAAACTGGATTTTGTAGAATTACACACCATCAGTAGACTGAACATTTGGGACAGAGTATGTCTAGATTTCTGGTTCCTCATCAGACTGACTTGCTACCAGGACCTAAATAACTCTCCATATAAGTCTCCCATCTTTTCCTGTTAAACTCAGTGCTCTCCTGCTTTAGCAATGTCTTTTAAATGTTCCCTAATCTCATACCACCCAGTTTATCTTCTGTAGTGGAACTAAAACTTCAGTTTTTAATATGCAAATCAAATCAAGTCATTCCTTTGCTGATAGTCCTTCACTGACTCTCTCCACTCTCTTTAGGAATGTAGGGTTAAATGAATATACTGAATTCCATCAAGAATACTTGTGATTTTGTTTTAGTAATTCATTATACAGATGTGTCTTCCTGTATGACAGACAGCTCAGTAAATTCAAATTCCTGGTGAGTCACACCAAAAGCCCCTGCCCATTCTGCCTACACAGCCAGTGTAATACTGACTGCCCCCAGTGAGAATTGCTTCCTAACCTGTCTCTGGGGAGCAATTTGTTGGTTTTGTCTGCTGGACTCATTTGGTGAAAGTGACTTCAAGTTTAGGTGAGGTCAGGAAGATCGTAGATCTTTAAAGACTGAGGCACTAACCAGTGTGGCCTGCTTTTGTTGCTCTGTACATGTTGAAGGGAAGCTGTTGGATGGTTGGGAGCAACAGTTCTGCTTGGTTTATGTTTTGGTGGCCAGTTTGGTTTCTGAGTGAGGAGCAGATCAAAGCAGAGCAGGAGGGCATGCTCAGGGATGAGTTAGGCATGTGGTTCTTGCCTTAAATCCAGAGATGCTGGTGCCCTGCACTGGGCTCCTTGCAATGAAAATGGAGATGGCAGCAGAGACTGATGATGCCTTGTGGAGGCTGAACAGACAGAACCTAGTAATGATGGCTTCATAAGAGGTGGGGGGGGGGGAGGAAAGGAGAAAGGAAAACGCTCCTTGGTGAAATGTTCATTTTTTTTTAAAGCACATTCAGGTATTTGAAAGTGGGAAATGAAAAAATTAGAAAATAGGTTTTTATTCTCAAAGCCATTAATAAAAATTATGCTTAGTCTTAGAATTGGTCTTGGAGTTAGATGACTAATGTTAGTGATGAGAAATAACAAATATGTGACTTGACAATATAAGGTTCAGGCAGCAGCTTGTATAGAAGAAGGTGCTGTCAACGTGTATGGTCAGAAGGCTTCAGAGTAACCCAGAAAAGAGTCCCCAAGCTCCTGGGATAAGCCAGAGAGTGTGTCTTAGCTCAGGAGCAGAGTATCTGGCATAGATGCTGGAATGTGGGGGCCTGGACCTCAGATGGCTATGGGCTCCAAGACAGTGGCTCTCAAGAATGGGGTACCCCCACATTCAGTAGTATCTAGCATGTGCTATATCAAATAACCTTGCAGTCCCACCCAAGACACCTCTTTAAATTTTACTGTCATGCAAGTCCTTATTCAGAAGCCTGTTTGTGGAGTCCTCTAATTACACAAGGTCACGAGGTCAAACAAGCTAACTCGTTATAACTCTTCTGCTCACTCATTCACTCAGACCAGTGCATTTGTTCTTGCTAATGATCTGAGGCACCTGTGATTGTGCCGCTGTCACCTGCTGTAATTGCGTCATGGCCCACAACAGCTGATGACATACCATATAAGGACTGTAGTGGCAGTTCTTCTCCAGATCTGTCCTTGTGGTAGTCACTCAGTATCAAGTCGTGTAGTGTCAAGGTGTGTCAGAGCAAGGTGGGGCCTGTCCTGCAATGTAGAGAAATGCCTGCCATACTGGTTGCACACAGACAGGAGTCGTCTTCCTCTTCCTGGGGAGCACTCCTTACTTCCCCTCCAGAATTGACCACATGGATTCATTACTAACAGTCTTCTTGTTTACCGATAAGAACTTCTGAAAAAAAGAGTTAAAGTGTTGATTGATGAGTCATTAATATTATCCAATAAATTTTTATTTGTAAGATGCATTGTTTAGTTGATTATTGAAAAGGCACCAAATACAGAATAAAGACATAGATATGTATGAGGACAGAATTTGTCATGTTAAACAGAAACTGTAAAAGAGGTATGTTGAAATATTATAGGAACCCCCATATTGTAGGCCTCCTGGAGTTCAAATGCTGTTTTGGAATAGAACTGATGGTATAGTCAGTGTTAAAAATATTTTTACAGGATTTTGCAGACACAATTTTGACAATATTGTCCAGTATCACTGTGTATTATACATCTCTCTGAATTTCCTTTGCACAGAAAATAGAAATTGAGGAGCATGGTAATTTAGAATTGGAATTAGATGGGCCCAATAAAAACTCCACTGTATTTTTGGATAGCTTTTAATTGACCGGCATCCAGTTACTGTATAATTGTGATGAAATTACTTTTCAAAGTAAATATTTTTCATCATGAAACAATTGTTTTCCCATCTTCTCAGGTTGCAAGTGTTAAGATTTTTCACTTGTCCTAGTACTTTTTCTCATGTCTAGTCTCTTAAATTTGTAAAAATAAAAACGTGGTGTTCTCCCCTTCCTCTATTGAATTCTAAACTTTCTACAATGAACAGATTATAGATCAGGAAATACATACCAGATAATTTTCTCAAGTATAGGTTTAAATAATTGGACAGACAAGAGAGTGTTCCAGGGGAGCAGTGGCATTGGTAAAGATGTAGAAAGAATAAAACAGTTAATTTCAGAATATTTATAACTTCTCTAAATTTCCAGGAAACTGGAAATCTGTGTTACACAGTTTGAACTTTTGCCATGGCCATTGCTAAAATCATGGTAGTGCAGGATTCTTCTTGTCTGAATACAGATGGCAGGCAGTCTGTTTCTGTAGCCCTATCCACATCCCCTTTCCATTGTCCTGCCTTTTCAGTTCCAAGGTGCAGTCAGCCAGACCTCCTATTTAGTGACCGCACTGTGCCTCCCTGGTCATTTCTCTTCTTGACAAGTGCCGCGGCCGGGGATTAGACTAGTCTGGAGAGGCTTCCGAAAGCCCTGTAGGTGAGCCATGTCACAATCAGGCTCAGGTGATGTCCCTTCAAGCAGCCCACCAGGCAGCAGTGAGAGAGTACTAGCAGAGAGACTTGCTTACAAGAAAAGACTGGCTTCTTGCAGAGCCCCTCTCCTGGCCACAATTAGAATAACAGGAGCCAGAGACTTGGGGAAATGCACCCAGCTGCAGTGTTTTACTAAGGCAGGTGGAGAAGAGACGTAGCCTTCCCTTTTCTCCTAAAGTTGCCCGGCTTCTTTGTAATTAGGAGCTAACTTTGCTTTGTTTAGATCTTTGAAATCCTCACAGCCATGAGCTTGAGGAGTGGAGGTGGGAAGGATGGCATCTATGGCTTAATTTTGGACCTTCCAGGAAGTCACAGTCTTTGCATGGGACAAGCACTGGCGGGAGAACCCACTAGCAAGGCCTTCAGAATGACCAGAAGTTG
Source organism: Mesocricetus auratus (assembly GCF_017639785.1). Classification (NCBI taxonomy): domain Eukaryota; kingdom Metazoa; phylum Chordata; class Mammalia; order Rodentia; family Cricetidae; genus Mesocricetus; species Mesocricetus auratus. The sequence continues at coordinate 10,908,224 of NW_024429199.1, read as the reverse complement.
TGTCGTGGTATTCTAATAGAAGAAACCACTAAATCACTACTCTTGAGAGCACCATTCTTTCTGTGCTTGCCTGTCTAAGAAAACACACAATAACTTTGTTCAGATCAGCTTCATAGAGCACCCATGGGAGTTAACTTTACATTGCTGTGACCAAGTTTACTGAAAAGGAAATCACTTACAAGAGGAAGGCTTTGTTTTGGATCATGGCTTCTTGGTTGCTTGGCCCCCTGCATATGGACTGAACTTCATCGCGGTGGGAGTCTGTGGTAAAAAATAAGAGGCGGCAGCTACATCATGGGGAGTGAGAAGAGGGAGGAGAGAGAGAGAGAGAGAGAGAGAGAGAGAGAGAGAGAGAGAGAGAGAGAGAGAGAGAGAGAGAGAGAACGAGAACACTTGTACTTGTGGGCTCTGTTCTTCCCCCACTTTTTCTCCATCTGGCCCCCAGCCTGTGTGCCAGCATCCCCTACATTCAGGGCAGGACTTCCCCCTTTAGGAAATTCTCTTAAGAAATGCCCCCATGCACCCAGGGGTGTGCTTATAAATCTAGGCACCTTTTTTTTTTTTTTTTTTTTTTTTTTTTTTACGAGACAGGGTTTCTCTGTATTGTTTTGGAGTCTGTTGGTCCAGCCCGGCCTCGAACTCACAGAGATGCCTCTGCCTCCCGAGTGCTGGGATTAAAGGCGTGCGCCACCACCGCCCGGCAAATCTAGGCACCTCTTAATCCAGTCAAATTGGTAGTCAAGATTAGTTGTCACAGTACTGTGAGTACTAATCACCACACATAGTGCTGTGGTGAAAGTGACCTTTCCTGTCTTAATCTAGTCGATCCTTTTAATATTTTTTAAGATTTGTTTTTATTTAATGTGCATAGGACTTTTGTCTGTTTTTGCCTGCATGCATGTCTGTGTACGACGTGCTCGTGGAAGCCAGAAGAAAGCATCCGATTCTCTAAGACTGGAGTCACATCTGGGTTTAACTGCCATGTGTGGGTGCTGGCAACAGAACCCAGGTCCTCTGCAAGAGCAACAAGTGCTCTTAATCATGAGGCCAGCTCTCAGGCCCTTAGCAGATCCTTTAAGAAGACTTAACTTTTCGTGTCATTGTTTTCTAATCTCATTCACCTCCAATTATTTCCTTCCATTTGGCACTACCAGGTAAAGTTCACTCCTTTTCTGGTTCTTTTTGAAATGAGGTTTATTTTATCGATTTTATATTCTTATTCTTTTTCATGGTAGTTAATAATGACTATGCAGATGTAAATTAATGAATTTGGCTGTGATCTTTTATTTAAAAAAAAACTTTGCCAACATCTCTTTAAGTTACATTCCAAAAACCTTGAAATACGTTTTATTTCATTTGTGTTTATAATGTTCCTACCCTTGGCCAAGTGGGCGTGGGATTTTTCTCATGGCCAGGCCTCCACAGGTGTCACTGGTTCCTGTGACTGGCAGGGGGAGAACACCACTTACCTTTGCCTGGTTTGGGCTTTTAGGACCCGGATAGCTTTGTTCTGCACCGCAGTTGCAGCCCTGTCCCACTGGGAGGCTTTCTCTGTACTCTTGCTCGGTCTGCAGTTTTCCTGGTAGATATTCGCCAAACTCACAGATGACACATACAGGGGTCCGCCCCCGAGTGTGCCTAGTGCTTCAGGAAGTTCCAGATGCTGGTACTTGTCCATGTTTTCTCTTCAACAATTCATTACAAAATTTCACTTAATTGTTCTTACTTGCCTGTAGGATAGCTGGTTTTCTTCCTTTGCTACAAATACCATAATGCTTGTTCCCTGTCTAGCCTGGGAGGCGTTTCCCATATTGAGACAGATGACTGCATTGTGGTTGGCGCTGTCTGACAAGATGATAACTTTGCAGGCTGATGTTTGTTGGGTGCAGTTCTGCTTCCTCCTTTCTGCATCTTAGGTGGCAATGGGATGACCGTGGATGATCTTTTTAATGAAACACACCCAGTACCAGGATGAGCAGATCTTTTCTTTGGGTGGTTCATTTTCTCCAGGAAATTCATTGGCCCTTTGCAGGGATGGCTGGAACTCTGCTGCTAGCGTCCAGAGGGTGCACTTGGGAGGGGAGTGACCAGGAAATTATGTTTCAGGTGTGGTTTTCCAAGTAGACCTTGCATTTTAGATTGTGAGCAGAACTGAATAGAAATTACAGGTGTTTCACATACAGTCCCTTCACTACACGGGTTCTTGTCTATTATAGAAGCTTCCTGCAGCAGGTGACACATTTATTAGATTGATGATCCCACAGCGACACATCATTTCCGTCATAGTGGACATTAGGACATTAAGTCAATGGAAATAAGACATATACTTGTTACTAGACCATACTCCATCAGCTCAAAAGCTAGTACCAGGGAGGTAAGAGGCTCCTTAGGCTGTTTCACTGAATTCTGCTTTTCTTCCATATTTCACTCCGGATTTGCTGTGCTCCAAGTCCCAAAACCTGTCCCACTTTCTCTGTTTTCTTTTTCTTATCCTTATTTTAAAAAATGATCATTGTAGGGATGAATTAAAGAAGAGAGAGAATAGTTTGGGTGCCATGGCTTTATTATTTGATTTTTTTCTTATTGATTTTTCAAATGCATTTTTCACATGTGAAATTTATGGTATCAATTCCTTCTGCATTAAGCACAAATAAAATTGACTCTATTAATGTTTTGTATTCTTAATATCAAAAATATATTTTGCCAACTTTAAACCATCTTCTTGATGTTTTGTTCTAAAACTTTAAGAAATAGGATTTTTAATTCATAAAGACAAAACACAGTTTTAGCTTCTTTTTTTATTTGAATAGTGCTGGTGTTCCTGTCTGTGACATTGCAAGCACACCAACACTCACCATAGTCAAATACTGCCGAAAAGTCTGCTAGCCTTTTGTCCTGCTGGCTTATAGAAGAGAGGACATGAAGTGTCATTTATACTATTTTATATACTATGTGTTTTAAATTAATCAAAACATTTTGGTAATGAATTTTAGATGTCCCTAGTAAAGAAAGCATGATTGTATACATTAAAATATAGGTAAGCTGAGAGATGCTTTATTTTTAACACCCCGTGAAATATCCTAAATTGTGATTGGATGGGCATTTGTGAGACTGGCTGGAGACAGGCGACTTCTCTGTCATTGCTGAAAGTTGATTACATTTACAGAGACAAGATGTATGCATGTCACACAATGGACTGAAGTGATCATAAATGACACATTTAGGTGTTCGGCAGGACCTCTAGAACAAAAGCTCTGGGTAACAGATCGTATGGGTTTGAACTGAAGACTGCAGCTTCACAGGGGAAACAGGCTTCGGGATGCTTTGAAGGATGAGTCATGTAAAGTAGGGAGAGCTCTGGCCATGATGGTCATCTCACTGGGCAGAAAAACCACGACCTTTCAAGGGAATGCCAGTGTCAGCGGAGCATAGCCCATTCGTCAGAACTAACGTATACAGTTAGATAAGTAGGTTAAACAGGACAGGCAGTGCTAACCGCTGCTCTCTGAAGGTCTGTAGCAGGCAGAAGCTGAGGAAGGTGCTTTGACTACCTTTCTCCAGGCAATCCTTTGAAGAGTTTTAGTAAGTAACCCAATATTCTCATTTGCAGGTGCAGGAGCAGGAATACACAGGGTTTGAACACCTTTGCCAGGTGCCATAAACGTAAGCAGTGCACAGACTCAAAGCCAGGTCTTGTTTTGCCACAAGGTCTGAATGCTTTTGCCATCATTACGTATGGGCCCATAGAATCTGTTTTTGCCATACACTGGTTTAAAAATGCCTTGCTTTAAGATGATTTGTCTAAGGGTGGTTGACAGGAGAGGTGGAAGCAGAGGTAACTGAGGTCAGGAGAGATGGCAAAGATTTTTCCAGTAACTCTTATTGGCTATCAAGAACCAAAGCAACGATAAAGAATAGATATCTAGAGGATAAGAGGAACTGGAAACACTGGTTACTGAGAAATGAGCAGACTGCAAGGTCAGGGGACGGGGAAAATGGTATTGTCAAAAAGAAAAGAATCCTGAGCTTACTCGTTTGTATAAAGGGACCATGTGACTCCTGTGTGTGTGTGTGTGTGTGTGTGTGTGTGTCTGTGTGTCTGTGTGTCTGTGTGTCTGTGTGTGTCTGTGCATCTGCCTGCATGTCTTTGTGTGTCTATGAATGTTCATGTGTGTGTGGTGTATGTACGTGTTTTCATGTGTGCAGGTGTAGTAGGGGCTGAGGTGTCTTCATTGATCACTCACTCTCCACGTTATTTCCTGAGCCAGGGTCTCTCACTTGAAGCTGGTCTAGCCAGTCAGCTTGCCTTTGGGGATCTCTCATTTCTGCCTCCAGAGCTCTGGGATTTTATAAGGGAGCTGTCACACCCCTGTGGCTCCTTATGTGGGTGCTGGAGATCTGAACTCCAGTTCTCACATTACATGTTCTTTAACCACCGAGCTTTCTACTCGGCCTCTTTACTCCCTATTTGACAGATGTTAGACCTTTCCCTGGTGTCCCTGATGCCTTGAGCAAAGGATGTCAAGCAGGCAGCCAGATGTCCCTCCTGCTGGCATTGGCTGCTCCTAACACTCTGTGGTGCTGTGAGGAAACTACATAGCAACAATAACTGCGTGCTGCCATGACAGAAAGTTCCATGACTTGGAAAACAGACTGCTTTAGATTTTTTGTTTTGAACTCTCGACTACCTTGTAGCCATTTCATCCAGACTGGAGGGGAGCACTTCCCTTGGTCTAGGAGGAGTCCTGTGATTTCATCCAGACTGGAGGGGAGCACTTCCCTTGGTCTAGGAGGAGTCCTGTGATCTGTGCAGAGACCTTCATTTGCGCTGTGCACATAGTCTTTCATTTGCAGGAAGGTGTGCTCTGATTTTTGTAGCAACCCATTGCCAGGCCGTTTTCTGGATATGAATGTAAGCAGGCCGTTTACTGGATATGAATGTAAGCAGGCTGTTTGGCTCACCTTTTGAGTCACTTTTTGATGCTCCTCTGGTATTGTGACATTACAGACAGCTGTGAGCTGACATATGGGCGCTGGGAATTGAACCCAGGTCCTTAGGAAGAACAACCGTTACTCTTAACCACTGAGCTAACTCTCCAGCCCCTAAACTTATGAATTAAAACATTTTAAGTATATGGATGTTTGCCTGCACGTGTGTAAGTGCATCACGTGCATACAGTGCCCGTGGTAGCCAGGAGAGGCCTTGGGAGCAGTAGGTGCTAAGAACTGAACCTGGGTCTTCTGGAAGAACAGCAAATGCTCTTAGCTGCTGAGCCATCTCTCCAGCTCCATCCTTTCAGACCTTTTCTGTCACATTCAGTCTTCATCGAGTTATTTCTACGGAGGACTTCGTGCTGTGCTTCATTCTGCACCCCACAGCTTGACGCTTGATACAAATGCGTATTATCTGAAATGTCCGTTATCTTATGTATGTTCTAGTTTGAAAAGTTCTGTTTTGGATTAAGAATGTATATGTTTTTCTTTTCTGTAATTCATATAGAAATTCAGAGCACATGCACGCACACACACACACACACACACACACACACACACACGCCCGCGCGCGCTCACATGCACACGTTGATGTTTTTAAAGTTTGGTACCTCAGATCCCGTAGAGGAATCCTGAATGACAACTGGATCCATGAACCTGTTGTATTCAAAAAGACATTTGTGTTTTAAGATTCAGATTAACTTTCCTAAGGAGATAGATAACATTCTACATCACCATGCAGGGAAAGAAAGCTTTATTACACTTTATAAATATTTTCTGAAATATTTTTCCAATAGAGTTATGGAAACACAGAGAACAAATGTATCTTTAAAAGTAATTATTTCCCAAAGCAATTAGGTTTTCAAATTATTTTAAAACCAAGGCTTTAGAGTGCCCTTGGCTTACATAAATCCGAATGAGCTTTTTTGTTAATTGCCTCCTAAATGTTTCACTTAGATACAAGTCTGTTGCTGGAATTAATTTGATTACATAATGCACGAAAAGCAGCTTTTGTCTTTCTATTTAATTTAATACAAAAGGAACTGGACCAAGAGGTGAAACGTGGAGGTGGTTAACTTCCGGTCAGGGCGAAACTGCTGTGTGTGGTCCTGTGCTGCTCTCCTCAGACATCGATGTGTGCCCAGCGTTCCCCTGCACCTGTTGTACAACTAATGGTGGAAACGAACTGAATGTTTTGTGAGACTGTGGATTAGGAGGATTTTCCCCGCACATTGCCGAGGACCGTCAGGTTCTCTTTACATATCTAGTCTGTGAGTGCTTCTCCCTCCACTGCTCTCACAGCCTCTTTGAATTCCCTCCTTACCTGGGAGCAGCTCCGTTCTGGCCTTTTCTCGACAACCCCCCTCCCCCCCCCCCAGGAAAGGAAAGGACAGGATCTCATGGGCGGGGTTGAAACCAGCAAGCCCCAGGCTATGACTTGCTCCACGTGAGAAGGACATTGGTCGTAGGATCTAACTTTATAAGCAAAAATAAACTCTGTTCTATTTTCTTATCTGTGTTTGTTTGTTTATTTGTTTGTTTTGGGACCCAGTCACACACTGTGGTCCAGGGACTGAAAATGTGGTGATCCTTCTGCCTCAGCCTTCTGAGTGCTGGGATTACACATGGAGCACTTGGCTTTTCTTTTTTTCAAGTGATTTATTTTATTTTTTTTAATGTGTATATATGTGTGTGTTACATGTGTGCAGGTGTTAGGAGATGCCAGGAGGGTGTGTCATGTTGAGTTCCCTGGAACTGTAGTTACAGGTGATAATGAGCCACCTGGTACAGTTACTGAAGGTGGAACTCGGGCCCTCTACAAGATCTGCAAGTGTCCTTAGCTGCAGAGTCATCTCTCAAGACCCACTTCCTTACTTCTTGATGGATTTAAACTGAGTAGTACATTACAAGAGAAGGATACTGCTTGAGAAGAGAATTGGTGGAAGTAATATATTTCATAGATTTACCCTCAGATTATTAATGTAATGATAGTCATATATGTAATGATGTTAATTAATGAATTTTACATACTCAGCACATGGACTGAGAAGACACAGCATCAAAATTAAATAATTTGGTATTTAAAACCCCCATAAAATAAAAATATAAAAACCTACACACTTCATAACCAACTTCCTGTTTCTTTAAAAACATAAATGTCATGAAATTAAAAAAGAAAGAAAACAATAGTGCTCTCTCTCCTCTCTCTCTCTCTCTCTCTCTCTCTCTCTCTCTCTCTCTCTCTGTATCACTAAAGTAATAGGACAGTTTAGAAAAATGTGGCATTAATGCTAAGTAGAGCTACATTGATAAAGAAATGATACTGTAAATTTCTGTACTGGAATAATTTAATTTTCTTTTTAGCCTCTGGGAATTACAGAATGTTGTATTGGTCTAAATTTGGGGGTATTATAATACTATGGCCTTCTATCTCAGAAAATAAAGTTTGAATATATTTTGAAACGGTATGCACTGGTAGATAAAATTTATTCTTAAAAGGTTCAGAAAAGAGAAAATTAACCACATGTGTCCATGTTTTGGTGTGCATGTGTATACATGCTTGACCCTGCAACCTGGGGTTTTCTTCCGACACTCTATTGGATCAGGGGTTTTCTTCCGACACTCTATTGGATCAGGGGTTTTCTTCCGACACTCTATTGGATCAGATGATGCTCCTTAGCTTTTGCCACATCGTTGTTGTTTGGCATGCATTCTCATTGTCACTTTTTTTTTTTTTTAACGAGACAGGGTTTCTCTGTATTGTTTTGGAGGCTGTCGGCCCAGCCCGGCCTCGAACTCACAGAGATCCGCCTGCCTCTGCCTCCTGAGTGCTGGGATTAAAGGGGTGCGCCACCACCACCCGACTCATTGTGACTTCTTAATTCTATGGTTTTTTTTCTTTTGTCCACCTTATCTTGTTAGTATGAGTTATATGGCATGAATTTAGCTGTTTTTCCCCTTTTCATGCAATGAGTATTATAGGTAATATAGGTAATAATATATAATAATAATATATAATAATAAATAATATAATAATATATAATAATGTAGGTAATTTAGGCAGCATAAATATATCCTACTTTTTATCCCAGTCTAACTGTCAAGAAAATAAGAAAGTACTTGTATAATTTCATCACCTCCAAAGGAATGGCTTTAAATATTTGATTAACATGCCTTTTCTTAGCAAGAATGGAAACTGGAGCTTTTCTTCCGTGAGAAGTCCCATCTCTAAGCCATAAGATGAGAACAATCTCTGACCTTCATACCCATATCCATAGGCATGTGCACCCCCCCCACACACACACATGCACAGATGCACACACATGCATTTACCACACACTCTCTCCCCAAACAATCAAACAGAAACATTAGTGAATATTACTTTGTAAGCCTTTTGCAGCTCTTTGGTACTCAGAGGGCAAGTTCCTTCTCTGTTGGCCTGTTCCTAGCACAGCACTGACTAGAAAGAGAAAGTGCAGCTGCATCTAGAATTGCCCTCTAATTGAGACTGGCTCGAAAGCCATGCCCTGGAGGAGCAGCGATGAGAAGGATCTACTCCTGGCTGCTATGTGGCGAACCTTTCACTAGGTAGACATGTGTGCCTGATGCTTGGGGAGGTCAGAAAAGGGTGTTAGATGCCTTGGAACCAGACTTACAGATGGTTACAAGTGACCATGTGGGTGCTAGGAATTGAGCCTGGGTTCTCTGAGAAAAGCGACCAGTGCTCTTAACCACTGAGTCATCTCTCTAGCCCCTTTAAAAATGCTGAAGTATTTGTTTAATATAGTCTGTAATGTATGTGGATGTTAGCACTTAACTTTTTGACGAGTAAATTAAAATCCATATCACCACAGAAGTTTGGTATAGAATGAGGGACAGACTAGGCAAGAGGAAATAGAATACATAGTTATGGATGGATGAAGAGGGGCTTTTGCTACAACAGGAGCATGAAACGGAGAGGGGAGGGGAAAAGGGGGGTGAAGGAGATGACAGCTAAAACTAAGGGCTATTTGAGGGATCATATGGAAACTTAATAACAATGGATGCTTCCTAATATACAGGAAGGTGATCTAAATGGAATCCCCAAATAGCAAGGAGTTAGAGCCCCCATAGGCCACTCTTGTCACCAAACAAAACCTCTGGGACTGGGTTACATGTAATTGAGTGTTGGCCCTGTGGGAACCCCCCAAACAATCCAGACTATTTCCAAGGTTACTTAGCACAGTCCGATAGCAATCCCCTACAGCTGAAGACAATGCCTACACAATTCGTTGAATATGGAAAAGTTGAGCTAGTACCTACCTAGAGCCTTTATGTCTATTGACAGTGTCCATAGTATTAGAAGGTACTATACATGGATGGGGCATGTCAATAAACTACAAGCCCTTCAGTCTACAGCAGTGACCGGCCTGCAAGATTTGCTGGTACAGTAGTGACACAAAGCTTGTACAACTAACCAATCAATGTCTGATAGATGTAAGGCCCATTCCATGAAATGGAACCCATCCCCAACACTGCTTAGGCCACCAAGAACCTGAGACTAGATAAGCTAGACACTAAGGGAAATCAGATACTACTGTTCTGCTTAAGGAACCTAGCAATAAAATGATTCCTAATAGCATTCTACTGTGTTAATAGATCAGTGCCTTGCTCGGTCATTATCAGAGAAGCTTCCTCCTGCAGCAGATGGATGCAGATACAGAGACCACAGCCAGACAACGTGCAGAGAGTGGGAGACCTTGGAATACTCAGTCCTAAATGGAATGTCTCTCCTTCAAATCCCTCCCCTCATGGCTCAGGGAACCCTACAGAAGAGTAGCTAGAAAGTGTGTAAGAGCCAAAGGGGAGTGTGGCCTCCGGAAAACCAAACCAAACCACTAAGGCCCTGTAAATCAACATGATCCACACACATGTGATCTCACAGAGACTGTGGCAGCATACACAGGTCTGGGTCAGATAGGGTCCCAGCCCTGAGAGGAGAAGTGTGTACAAGCCCCATCCCTAACCTAGACGCTATCTACAATTGATAACCATTCACAAATGAAGAACTTGGTTTGACCAATGGAGTCTCACTGGGTATACAAACCACTAGAAGACCAGACCACACGTCAGGTCAGCAGTAGATGAACAACACAAAAGGAACTCAGTGGCATTTTTGAGGGTTCTTTGTCCAATAATGCTTTGTCAGGCCTTCACTCTTTGTTTGGTTTTATTTTGTGTTATTTTTACCTTATAGGTTCTTTGTATATGCGTTAAGGTTTCCAGTTTTATATTTCTGTGGGTTTTCTGTTTGTGCAAATGCGTGTGTCACTGTGTCTGTGTTTCTTGAGCATTTTCTTTGGCTGTGTTTCTTCTGTTTGAGTCTATTCTCATTTGTTTGGTTTTGCTTTATATTATTTTATTACTATTTTTTAGATGCTTGTTTGTATCCTAATGAGAAAGAGAAAAAGAAAGGGTGTTGATTTGGGTGGGTGGGGAAGAGAGAAGGAGGAGCTCAGGCTCAGCCTCAGGCTCTCTGTTGCCCCTCCCCTACCCACCCCAAGGCCTGAGGATCAGAATGTAAAGCTCTAAGCTCCTTCTCCAGCACCAGGCCTGCCTGACTGCTGCAAACGTTCCCGTTATGACGATGATGGACTAACCCGATAAAACTGTAAAGTTGGGCAGCAAGATGGCACTCGGGAGGCAGAAGCAGGTGGAGCTCTGTGAGTTCGAGGCCAGCCTGGGCTACAGAGTGAGTCCCAGGACAGGCTCCAGAGCTACACAGAGGAAACCCTGTCTCTGGGGAAAAAGAAACAAACAAACAAACAAACTGTAAGCAAGCCCTCAGTCAAATGTTTTCTTTTATAAGGTTGCCTCAACCTTGGTGTCTCTTCACAGCAACAGAACACTAAAATGGACCCTGAAAGAAGCAGGGACCAGCCTAACTTCCCAGAAGAAATAAAGACCAACTGAGCCACCTGGGAAGGACACTCTCCAACATTTTGAGCTGCCTGCATGTTATGCAGTGAGCTCCGGGTTTCCGGTTTTTGTGAGCTGTGTTTGTCTGGTCTCTGCTTCTTTCAGGCTGCTAGACTTTTCTTGAGATTGGGAAGGAGGGACCTTGTAAATCTGGCCAGTTTCAGGAACTTCCTGAAACTATTTTGAGTTGTTTCTTCCCTTCCTTAATGAGCTTCCTCGAAATATGAGATGTTTGAATTGTAACTGCTCTGCAACACGTGGCTGGGACAATGGTTCAGTAGGTACGAGTGTTCACTGAGCAGGTTTAAGGACTTGAATTCCAGTCCTCCAGCACACCCATAAAGAGCCAGACATGGCCACATGTGCCTGTGGCTCCAGTATTGGAACAGTAGACAGTGGACATCACAGGCCAACCTAGCCAAAATGTCATCATCTCAAGATAATAAGACAGAGAGCCATAGAGGAAGACACCTCATGTCCACCTGAGGCCTTGGCATGCATGTATCTGGATATACACCCGTGTGCCCACGTGTAAGGTGATGCTTTTTTCTCTTTTGACTTTTTGAAGGACTCACCACCCAGCTCCCAAATAAATCACACAGGGAGGCTTATTCTTAGTTACAAATGCCCAGTCTTAGCTTGGCTTGTTGCTACTCAGCTTTTCTTATCTTCAGTTATCCCGTGTCCCTTTTCCCTGTGGACTTCCATCTTTCTTCTGTGTATCTTACTTTCCTTCTTACTCTGTATCTGGCTGGCTGGCTGGGTGGCTGGGTGGCTGGGTGGCTGGGTGTCTGGGTGGCTGGGTGGCTGGGTGGCTGGCTGGCTGGCTGGCTGGGTGGCTGGGTGGCGGGTGGCTGGGTGGCTGGGTGGCTGGGTGGCTGGGTGGCTGGGTGACTGGGTGGCGGGTGGCTGGCTGGCTGGGTGGCTGGGTGGCGGGTGGCTGGCTGGCTGGGTGGCTGGGTGGCTGGGTGGCTGGCCCCTGATGTCCTCCTCTTCTTGTCCTCTTGTTGCTCCTCCTCTTCCTCGTTTCTCCTGCTTATACCCTCTGTCTGCCAGCCCTGCCTGTCCTTGCTCCTGCCTCACATTCAGCTCTTTATTAGACCATCAGGTGTTTTAGACAGGCACAGTAACACAGCTTCACAGAGTTAAACAAATACAGCATAAACAAAGGTCACACACCTGAAAATAATAGTTTACCATACTCACATACATGCAGCACATACAGAATTTCTCAATTTGGAGGCTGGGATTCAGTCCCATGAGGGCTCTCTTTCTGGCTTGCATGTGGTAGTCCTTTTCTTGTGTGGTAGAGACACAGGGGCTGAGTATAGATGAGGCCCCACCTTGTGACCCATTGAAACTTTCCAAAATTCTCATCTCCAAATACCATCATGTTCAGGGACAGGTTTTCAAAATATGTATTTGGAAGAAATGTAATTCACCCCATATCAGCCAACATTAGAAAAGTAATATTCAAGAAATGACTTGAACTTGTAAATTGTGTGTGTGTGTTTGTGTGTGTGTACACTCATCAGTATGAATATGTACAGCCACATGTTCAGATGCTTTTACACATGGGTGCACATATGTGGAGGCTCAAGTTGAAGTTGGTGTGTCTCCTTGATCTTTCACTGAGTCCCGAGCTCATGGATTCCACTAGGGTGGGTAGCTAATCAGCTTCAGAAATCCACCTATCTCCTCACTCCTCTCCGCTTGAGTCTTCGTACATAAGATTCTTATTTTAAAATGACCATAACTTGGGCTGATTGCTCAGTGGATAGAGGCACTTGCTAGTGAGCCTGATGATCCGAGTTTGATCCTTGGGTCCCACAAGTTGGAAGGAGAGAACCAACTCCCTGGACTTGCACTCTGACCTCTACAATGTACCATGTCTTGTCCTTTCCCACACAATAAAATAAGTAAGTATAAAAATAGTTTTTAAAGATTATCTCTTAACGGCATGGTTCAAGTGGTAATTTATTGGACTAGTATTGATTTGTTGCACTTGGCTTCTTTTTATTGTTCTTTTTAAGTTTTTAGAAATGAATTTTAATATTTCTTTTTTTTCCTCTTCCTTTTTTTTAAATTTAGAAACAAACTTATTTCACATGTCAGTCTCAGCTCCCTCTCTCTCCCCTCCTCTCCATCCCTCCTCACCAGGCCCCCCAGTCTCCCACCCAATCTCCACTCTGATCCCCAGGGAGGGTGAGGCCTTCCATGGTGGATCTCCAGAGTCTGTCGTGTCATCCAGGGTAAGGTCTAGGCCCTCCTTCAAGAGTCCAGGCTGAGAGAGCATCCCTCATTGTGGGATGGGCACTCAAAGTCCATTTGTACACCAGGGATAAATACTACCCAAAGCCCCATAGATTACCTAGGTCTCCTCACTGACACCCACATTCAGGGTGTCTGGGTCAGTCCCATGCTTTCCACACAGCTATAAATCTGGGGTCCAAGAACTCCCCCTTGTTTAGATCAAGTGTGTGTTAAACCAGCCCAGTCTTAGCTCCTTTGCCCATCAATTCTCCCTTTCTGACACTGGATTCCAGGAGTTCAGTTCAGTGTTTATCTGTAGGTATCTGGAAGTTGCTGATATGTTCAGTATGGGTGTGTACTTTTTTATGCATTATGCCTTTGAATTAGACAGTTGGTTTCTCACTATGTGAGTTTTAATGGAAAGGAATATGGAAGCGTGGTTGCTGATTTTGACTAAGATGCCTTGCCTGTGTATAGATGAGACTGGGTGTTTGTAACAGTCTTTTCTACCCCTTCTCAGCCCTGCTGTCATGGGGGATTGCAGCACTGAACAGATGCACACAGTTATGCTGTAGGTATTTACAATGGCAAGCAGCAGCCTTATTTGGCTTTCAGATGTTGCTTGCTGACCTCTGCATTAGATTTTATGTGAAATAATGCTTGGTACTGTAATATTTTTCTGTTATTTTTGTGCATTTTGATAATGTAAATCTTATTCTTTCTAATTCATTGTTTTAATTCCAACTTAGCACTTTGAATGCTACAATGATTTTCTATCAATAGCTTCTTTACTAGACTCTCTGAGGACCTCCTATGTCTTTCCTGCCTTGTTGACCATATTTAATCTAACACTTCCTGAGTTTCAGGAGATGATAGTAAATGATGGGCATTCTGGATGGTCAGAACATAACCTTTCATCAATGGTGTTTGAGAAAGATGGGTTAAAGGATGTGGAACTTGACAAAAGGCTGGATGGAAATTAATGGTTAGAAAGAAGAGTCTTTCAATAAGTCATTGATGAGGGGGAAACTCACATACTGCACCCCTCTCCTGCTTCATTCCTGAAATAGTGACTCCCTGCAGTGGGCTAGACCTTTTTTTTTTTTTAATAATATTTTTTTTTATTTTCCATTTTAAATTTAGATAAGAAACAAGGTTGCTTCACAAGTCAGTACGAGGTCCCTCTCCCTTTCCCTCCCCTCCTCCCGTGCCCTCCCCCCATTCCCCCCCCCCGTTATCCCCTCATTCCCCCAGGGAGGGTGAGGCCCTCCATGGGGGTGTCCATAGTCTGTCATTTCATATAGGGCAGGGCCTAGACCCTTCCCCAAGAGTTCAGGGTGAGAGTGCACCTCACATTGTTCTATGGGAGTCCAGAGACCGTGTGTATACTTGGGATGGGTACTGATCTGCTGTCCAAGGCTCAATAGATTACCTAGGCCTCCTCACTGACACCCAGATTCAGGGGGTCTTGATCAGTCCCATGCTGGATTCCCAGGCTGATGCCTGGGATTCAAGAGTTAACCTTTGTCTGGTCAGCTGTTTCTGGGGGTTCAACCATGGGCTAGACCTTTTTAAGAACAAAGTCCTAAAGGAGTGACTAGGTTCCTGGAAGTCTGTCTGTTTCCTTTCCATTGTCTCCGTGTGCTTAGGAAGATAAAATTCGGCTCAGAGCAGAACTCCCATAGGAAGACTTGAGGCCCATAGTCTGTATCCCCTTGCCCTAGGATCCTGACCTCTCTTTTCTTGCCTTTTATCCTTTCCTGTTCTTTTTCTCTTTATTATTCTTTTAGACCAAGCATTGCTGTGTATCCCTGTTGGTCTGGTGCTCACTTTGTAGTCCAGCCTGGCCTTAGGTTCACGATCATCTCTCAGCCTTAGCTTCTTGACTTTAGGATGACTGGCATGTGCCACCATGCCCAGCCTGGTCTTTCATCTTAATGACTGTTTGATATGGGATAAAACAAGTGTTCTTCCTTTTCTCACACTCAATGTGGTTTGCTGTGGTCTCCTCTGATCACCACCATATATGTGGATTTCTCCAGTGTCTGTAATTCAGTTCACCTGGAGGGGACATTAGATCTCAGAGACTGAGAATTCAGTCCCACACGATCATGTCCACTTCAGATGCCCCTAGGAGTGCTAGAGCATAGGGCTGATCAGGCCTAAGGGGACCGACCCTATATTCTTTGAGCCCTGTAGTTCTGGAGCCTCCTTGGCATCACATGCTGCTGCTCCCTAAGGCTCTGTGGACAGCAGAGGCCCTGCCCAAGTCAGGTTTACATTTACATTCACTCACTAGTTTAAAACACAGCAGATTGTGTACACTGTCAATAAAATAGTTCTAAACCCTTAAAAAAAAGCAAGCTATAAGGGAGCTAGAAAAGGGGGATGTGTAAGTTTATATATTTAAGTATATATGTGTCTTTTAACACACAAAAAGGGCTCTGGGGAACCGTAAAATCTTGAGCTCTGTGAATGTGATACAAGGTCATGATGCAAAGTGGGGAGACTTTTCTCCTCATCTCTTCTGTAGCCCTCACAATGCTGGCCTGGGTTGTGCGGAGAACTACCTTCTCTGGCCAAATGACCACTGTTCTTCCTTTCATACTTTCTTCTATAGTACATCATCCTTAATTTTGAATGATTTTCTGAGAAAGAGATGGGAAGAGAGACAGAACCAGAGACAGACAGACAGACAAAGTTTCTATGTATTCCAAGATGGCCTGTCATTCAGTGTGTATATAGTAAATTTCTATCCTTCCTCCTTAGTCTCTTGAGTGTTGGAATTGTAATTGTGCATTTCTAAAAGTGAGTGATCTTGAATGTTTTAAAATAACAATTTAAAAGTCTGTGCAAAGATAGAAATTTTCAAAGCAAATCAATTGCATGATGTTACAGTGTTTAATATTTGTTCAGAAATAATATTTGCATAGAAAAAAGACAATCCAAATAAAAGAATTAACTTCAGGATGTGACAGAATACGTGCTGAATTCTTCTCCCTTCTTCAAAACCATGTAGGTAATATATGCTTTGAATACTAAAAACGATGAGCATGAGTCTGCAATTCAGGCACTCAAAGATGCTCATGAAGAAGAAATCCAACAAATTCTCGCAGAAACCAGAGAAAAAATACTGCTATATAAAAGCAAGGTAACAGAGGAGTTAGACCTTAAGAGAAAGATCCAAGTTCTGGAAGCATCTTTAGAAGATCATGTGAAGATGAAGCAGCAGGCTTTGACAGAATTTGAAGCCTATAAGCACAGGGTTGAGGACATGCAACTCTGTGCAGAGGCCCAGCATGTCCAGCGCATAGTGACCATGTCGCGGGAGGTCGAAGAGATTAGAAGGAAATTTGAAGAGAGGTTGCGAAGCTTTGGACAGCTCCAGGTACAGTTTGAAAAGGACAAACGGCTGGCCCTGGAAGATTTGAGAACCACCCACAGACGGGAAGTCCAAGAGCTGTTGAAGTCACAGCAGGACCACAGTGCCTCAGTGAACAAGGGACAGGAGAAGGCAGAGGAGCTCCACAGGATGGAGGTGGAGGCCTTGAACAGCACCCTGGAAGAGCTGAGACTTGAAAAGAAAAAGCTCATCGAGGAATATGAAGGCAAGTTGAACAAAGCTCAGTCATTTTATGAGCGCGAGCTTGATAATTTGAAAAGGTCACAGCTCTTCACAGCGGAAAGCCTGCAGGCTAGCAGGGACAAGGAGGCCGATCTTCGCAAAGAGTTCCAGGGACAAGAAGCCATTTTGCGAAAAACCATAGGAAAATTAAAGACTGAGTTGCAGATGGTGCAGGATGAAGCCAGCAGTCTTCTTGACAAATGCCAAAAGTTGCAGTTGGCACTAGCCACAGCTGAAAGCAATGTACAGGTGAGTGGGTGTGGTCCTTTAGTCTGTTCTTTCTTTCTTTGTATGTGTGTGTGTGCGCGCGTGCGTGCGTGCGTGGGTGCGTGCGTGTGTGTGTGGGTGTGTGTGTGTAAGCCTGAGGTTGACACTGGGTGTTTTCTCAGATTGCTCTGCCATCTTCCATGTTGAGGCAGAGTCTTTTGCTAAAACCAAGAGGGCTCCATTTGCCATTTCAGATATTCAAGCTAGCCAGCTTGCTCTGTAGATTCCTGGCCTCTGCCTCCCTAGCTCTGATATTGACCACCATTCTCACCTGGCTTTCACTGGGTTCCGGGAACCTGAACCTTATCCAAACATTTGGATGGCAGACACTTTACTCACTGAGCAGTCTCCACACACCCCCACCACCACTTAAAAAAAACAAAACTCTTATTTTGGATTTATTTATTTTATTTTATGGGTATGGGTATTTTACCTACATGTATCTGTTAATGGATGGTTGTAAGCCACCATGTGGATGCTTGGGAACTGAACTCGACTTCTCTGCAAGAACTGCTAAGCCATTGCTCATCCCTAACCACCTTTCATATGCGCTATTTTGTTGATTTGGAGAACAGCCTGGCTGGCTTTAGGATCAGCTGTTTACATTCATGCCACTTTATTACACCCTGCCCCCCACCCACCCCATTTTTTGTCTTTGCCTTTGTGAGGTAAAAAACTGGGAGGGGTAATTTTTATTACATTTACCTATTCTGTTAGAAGTTCAGACATCAAGAACCCAAAAATCTTGTTGGTTCTATGAGTGGATTTCATTTAAACAGCTTACTCTCATTATTTCCATCAGTGTCTTGGGAAAGTTGAAATATTAAGCTAGGGGTTAATTGTGCTTTTCTTTTTGTCTTCAATAAGGATAGTCTGCCT
Source organism: Mesocricetus auratus (assembly GCF_017639785.1). NCBI lineage: Eukaryota > Metazoa > Chordata > Mammalia > Rodentia > Cricetidae > Mesocricetus > Mesocricetus auratus. Next base: position 10,890,250 of record NW_024429199.1, on the reverse strand, counting down.
CCTTATTTGGTATTTAGACACTGAACAAAAAAATATTATTTTTGATGGTGTACACCTTTAGCCCCAGCTTTCAGGAGGCAGAGCTAGGCAGATCTCTTGAGTTTGAGGTCAGCCTAGTCTACAAATGATAGGGCTATACAAAGAAACATTGCCTCAAAAACCAACCAACCAACCAAACAAACAAACAAACAAAAAATAATTTACTATGAGATAGGCCACATGCAGAAAAGATGCCAAAAGCCTCTACAAGTTTTCTGGCTGTGTTAGTATCAGCAGAACATTAGAATACATTAGGCAGGGTAGAAATAGACTTCCCTAATTGGGTCATATGACTTAAAACGTCAGATTGTGTTACCTCATCTAACAAATTTAATAGTCTTAGTTACACAGAAATTTCCAGGAAAAGAAAAGGCGATGCTTGTAATTTAAATAAATTATTTAGCTCAGTGTCATGTTTGCATTTTGATTATGGCTATTTGATCTTTCTTAGGTTCTTCAAAAACAGCTTGATGACGCCAAGGAGGGAGAAATGGCCTTGTTAAGCAAGCACAAGGAAGTGGAGAGTGAGCTGGCAGCTGCCCGGGAGCGTTTGCAACAGCAAGCTTCAGACCTTGTCCTCAAAGCTAGTATGTCTACCATAGCTTGGTGCTCAACCCTTTGCTGTTTATTCAAAATAATACCTGAGTATTTTGAGAGTTCTGCTAATTTGATATTTTCCATCCCTTCTAATATCTTAATTTAGACTATGTTTTATTTTAAAATAATATCTAATATCTTTATGAGTAATTATAACAATGGAATGATGAAACTGTCAACAGTTGTGGGGCACAGTCCCTTTCCCCAACTCTCCTCCCACCCTGGAGCAGCCTTTGGGATTGCTTCTAGAACTCCACTGAGGTTAAGCCAGGTCTTTGACTTCACTGTGGAAAGGATTCTCAGAATGAACCATTTTGTTTCTCTGAAGAGATTTTTAACATAGATTTAAACCAGGGTCAAAAGAAAAGAGGTGATCAAATCTGACACACCTACATGTGGGCGTGGACTTCTCAGTAGCCAAGTTTATGATGTTGCTGTGTTTCTGTGTACCATCTTTAGAGCTGTCAAGGGTGTTCTGTGGTGTTCCAGTCAAGGATTTTAGTCAGGGTAACTTCCCCAAATCACACGAAGCATTTACTGTCAACAAAAGTTAATCACCTAGTTGGTGAGATTCCCTAAAATATCTGGGGAAGGCCAAAGACCAAATATAGTTATGTATGCTCAGGCCTTAAGCAAGGTTTATTGCTGTTTTTACTTGCTTATTTGGGAATACCTTTGTGTAAAATGAGCAGTGTCACATGTAAGCAATTTTCACAGCATATTTTAATTGCACTAGCTTTGAACCTAGTGGCTCCTTTTCCTGCCCATGTCCACATCTTCTCCCGTCTTAATATCCTGCCTCAGGATGCCTCATATGTTTTTTTGTTTTAGGAATATATTTTATAGAATCCACTCCACAAAAATAAGACATTTATTCTTTTCTGTCCTCCCTCTCTCCCTCTGTCTGTCTGTCTGTCTGTCAGACCCATGTGATTTCGTAGCCCTTGGTTAGTAGGAAGATGCTGATCCAGATCAGGTCTGAAGTTGCTTTTTATCTGAGTGGATAGTGTATCCAGTGGAGCTGTTTCAGGACCCCCTTGCATTTTGATTGGCTCACTGGTGACTTCTTGCCCATAAAGTGGTCGTTTTTAATGACCTTCAGCACGCATCTGAATTATGCAAGCTGTTTGCGTGCCCACAGAGATGGACCTAGCTCAGGCTTTCCCACTCCTTGGGCTGCAGTAGGTTCTCTGGCTGTGTGTCCAGGGTTCTTTGAGATCTCCAATTACATGGTGCTTTGTATGAGAGCCTGCTCCGCACTCCAGATCCCACATCTCCCCTTTACATTTGTTCCCTGCATACATATTCTTCCAGGAAGAGACTAGAAGCAGAGATGGAAAGGAGTGGGAGCGAAAGAGAAAATAGAAAGTAATAAGTGGCTCATTTTCATCTCACAGTGTTAGTAATGCATCTTCTCCTTCCTCGGTTACTCCCGGGAGACGCTGACATGAGCTACTGAGGAGTTGCCCCTACCTCAACTTGTTTAGCTTGCATTCTTCTCCTTTTTTAAAACGTGAGCTGCTACCATGGAACAACATTAGTGGTGCAAAAAAGGGCTTTCTGTGAGTTCGAGGCCAGCCTGGTGGACAATAGCTAGTTCCAGGACAGCCTCCAAAGCCACAGAGAAACTCTGTCTCCCTGTCTCGAAAAGGAAACAAAAATGGGCTCTCTGTTTTAAAGGATTATAATTGTCTAAGATATTCCCATAAGTGAATATTTCCCTTTGAACAGTGAGGAAGCCAAAGCCCTTCTCCTACCCCTGCTTACGGCCCACTCAGATGTGAAGTACAGTTGTGTCCTTAGAGACACACTTTCATGTCAACGGACTTAAAAATTAAGGAGATTTATTTTGTGGGGGCGGTTTCTAGGTCATATTGGAATGCTTCAAGCAACTCAGTTGACCCAGGAAGTTACAATTAAAGATTTAGAATCAGAAAAATGCAGAGCCAACGAGAGATTATGTCAGCTTGAAGAGGAAAGAGCCTTTCTGCAAAGCAGAACGCAGAGTCTGGATGAGGAACAGAAGCAGCAGGTGCTGGAGCTGGAGAAGGTATTGTGATGGCTGCCCGGAGGATGGGCCGGGAAGTTCGTCATGGCTGCCCGGAGGACGGGACCGGGATGTTCATCATGGGTGCCTGGAAGACAGGTGCCCTGAGGACAGGAAGGGAAGTTTGTGGTGGGTGCCCAGTGAATGGGAAGGGAAGGTCAGATCCTGACTCTTGCTGCACAGGAACACTTCTTAGTCTATTGTTTGTTGGGTTGTTTTTGAGAAATGGGGAAAGGGAGGCTGTGCAATTTTATGTATTTGGGTAATAATTTATTTTATAAACGTCTAAGAATTTCAATTTATTTTAAACCAGAAATTGAGTTAACTCTTATTTCATTGGGATTTGTATTTTATTAAATATCATATTAAACATACCTTTTTAAGTAAGTGGTGTATGTTATTCCTAGGAAGCTTCCATTTCTTTCTCTCCCTTCCCCCACCTCCATTTCCTTCCTCTCTTTCTGGTTTGCGTTTTTCTTTTTGAACTTGGAATGAACCCTATACCTTATAAGTGTTATGAAAATGCCCTGCATCTGAACTCTATTCCCAGGCTCTTTTCACTTTTTATTTTGAAGCAGGGTCTCTTTAAGACTTAGCTAAAGCTGGTCCTGAACTTATAATCCTTCATGGCAGCCTCCCCAGTAGCTAGGACAAAGGCCTTTAACATGATGTTTGGATCCTAGGAAATTTTTACAAAAGAGTAAAGAGAAGACAGCAAATGTCAAGTTGTGAAAATTCTTACAGCAACATTGTGATTTTTTTTCTATACCACAGTTGCTGCTTATTTATTGGATAGTTTCATCGAAAGCCATTTATTATCCCCCATGAAACAAGCATGAGTTTGGGCTATCCTCTCCCTTCTCTTTCCAGTATTTAAATCTATCTAGAAGTATCTGTTGTTGCCCTGTGCTCACTCTAGTTCACTCCCTAACCTGATGCTGCCTGCTCTTACTACCATGCCGTAAAAAATCTGGGTTTGCCTCAGTTTCCCCTTCTGTAGTTGTCATGAGATTGGTGAATCTCCCATTGTACTATTTGTACCTCTCCCCACAGTTAATATTGGTATTACACATTCTCTCATTCCTCTTCTACCTCTTTGGCTGTAAGTCTTACTTGTAAAATTTCCAGCTCTACCCATTCCATTTCCATTGATTTTTCCCATTCCATTTCCATTGATTTTTAATAAAAACAATTATTGGCTGAGAATTTCACACATGATTGTGTTATAATGTGTTTTCATCAAATCTTTCCCCTCTCAACTCTTCCCATAGCTCTACCATCTTTCCCTCCCAAATTCACGGGCTCTTTTTAAACCCACTGAGTCCACTAAATGCTTCCTAAGTATGTGTGTGGGTGCAGGGCCATCCACAGGAACATGGGCGACCCATTAAGAACTGCACCCTAGCAGCCATCAATTGCCTGTAGCTCCTTAGCCAGAGGTGAGACTTTGTGAGCCCCTTCCCCATTCATGTTGGGATTTTGGCTAGCTTGCTCTTGCGTAGGCCTTGTGCATCTGCCATAGTCCCTGTAAATTCGTATTTACGATGGTCCTGTAATGGCCACAAAATACTTCCAAAGCAACTCTCCACTACTCCTGGCTGAATTTTCTGACTCTTCCTCTGAGATGATTCCTGAGCCTTGAGGGTAGGGACTGTGGTGTAGATGTCCCATTTAGGGTTCAGCACTCCCCCACTTCTTATCCTCTGCACTTTGTGATATGAATCTCTATAGTAATCTCCATCTACTGCAAAAGGAAACTTGTCTGCTGAGAATTGAGAGCCGCAGTAGCCTCAGGTATAAGTATGTGGGGGACAGTTTAAATCAATGTTAGTTGGACAGAAGAATAGTGTAGGTTTCCCCTGGGGCCTATGACCGACCCAGCCATAGGTCCTTTGCCCAGATAACACTACCAGACAAGCGTTCTGTCTTGTGGAACGGGTCTTAAATCCAATCAGAAGGCAAATGGTTACTATGAAAACATTCCTGCCATCAGCACTATTGCTCTTAGTGATGCCCCAGAACTTGATGTAAGACTCTGCTGCTGAAGACACCACAAGCTTGAGTCATGGGACATGCAGACATCAAGCTGGTACTTACTGGGAAGTGCCATCCCTGCTGGCTAGCTTTCATGGTATCAGAAAGTGCTCTGCTTGCTACCAGGGATGGGGGGTAACCAATGATGTTGCCCAGCTGCGAACCCTGCAGGCTACAGTGATGACCTTCCTGTCCAGATCTGCCCAGTGTTTTCTTTCACTCCACACGCTCATCTGTCTGTTGTGGTAACATCAAGGGCCATTTGTTTACTGATCGCTGCAAATCTACTGCTAACAGCCAGATCTTTTCCTTTGAGTCTCATATATTTAACTCTCGTTGTCTCTATTTATGGTTTTGATAAAATGTCATGGCACTATGCACAGGATTTCTCTCCCTTTAAAACAGTTTATTGCATTCCTTACTTGGCCTAGTTGAAGGAGTTTCTTTTTTCCAATCTCCTTATCTGTTACTAAGACCTGCTGGTTCTACTCCCTTCACACATTTTTATTCTATCCATCCCCTTCTCTTCATACCCATCGACAGACCACAAGTTTCAATAGGTGTCATTGCTTGTATGGATGATAGTGACACCCTCCTAGCTGCTTTCCATAGCCTATGCAAAGCTGACTATTTGAAGTGTTTGTGTGTAAGTGCATACATGCATGCATATGTCTCTCTGTGTGTGTGTGTGTGTGTGTGTGATTTCTCATTCCCTCCATAATAAAAATCCAAGGTTATAGTATGAAGACTCCTTTCATTGTCTGTCTCCTGCCTGTTTCTGAGCCCCATCTCTCTTCTGTCAGTATTCCCAGACTTACGTAGCCTGTGGTAACTAGTGTGCCTCAGAAGCATTAGGCCTTCTGTCTTCCTCCATATTTGCCTCCTGCTTAACTACTTTTTTGCCTTTCAAAATTCTGAAAGTCAGTGGAAATGGTTATGAACCCATGCTTTTGACAAGAGATGTAAATGAGTTTTCTCTGGATGCCTTCTGGGCTTGTGTAAATTAAGTGAGAGAACATGTCATTACCAGCTCTATATTTTCTCTTCCCAAATTGAATTGATTCATATTCTCATTCTCTCTCTTTCCCTCTCTTCCTCTCCCCCTCCCTCTCTCTCTCCCTCTCCCCCCCCTCTCTCATACACACACACACACACTTTTCTACCCACCCAGGTTATATCTGTATTTTCTAGCAACATGCAATAGACACCCTTTCATAGAGCTCATAAAACTATTGCCACTGTGTTTTTACTTCCTTTTATCGATGGATTGTGATTGGTTAAAGGGCAAATAATTGACACACACCAGTTGTTCTGAATAATATTATTTGAGTAGTTAATAGATAAGCTATTTTGTGTACTATACAAAAACCTTTGTCTTTTAAGTTTGCCATTGCACAAACCCACATTTGATTCTGATACAGCAACAGTTTCTTTTATTTCTTTATTTTAAATATTTTATTTTGCCTCAGCCTCCTTGTCACTCTCTGGGAACACCAATTGTAAGGTTTCAAAGTCTAGGTCTGAAACCAATTAGTTCATTCCAGTTTACATATGCCTAAGGTGTTCAGAGATCGATAGCACTAATGAAAAAGGAGGTACCAGTTCTTAATTTTTATTTGTTTTCATTCAAGAAAGTAAATGAAGCAAAGAGAGCTCAGCAAGAATATTATGAAATGGAGCTTAAAACCCTGCAGAATAGATTGGAAGGCGAGGTGGCCCAGCTAAACGAGGCCCATTCGAAGACTTTGGAAGAATTAGCCTGGAAGCACCACATGGCGATGGAGGCTGTGCACAGCAGTGCAAGCAGAGATAAGAAGAAGCTACAAATGGTGAGTGGGAACTTCAGTCACCACGACAGTTTAAACAGGTGATCGTGTGGTGATGGTCCAACACGACCCGTATTGTGGAAGAATAGTTGCTCAAGTTTCATGACTCCTGTCTTGTCATCATGCTTAAATCATGGTTCCAGGAGTAATACCCATAAAAGTGAGATTTCTTCCCTGTCCTTCTCTTGAGATGTGGCCTCACTGGGTAACTCAGTCTGGTCTTGTCCTTGTCATTCTCCTGCCTCTACCTCCCAAGTGCATGCTCCACCCCACTGGGCTTACATTAAGCTCTTGGTTACAGCCTGGTTTGTTAGCACAGATTATGTAACGCAAGGCATAACAGAAACATTCTTTGACCTGGGGCTTTTTCATTATGAGATAACTGTACCATACAAGAAGCTTTAACTTACCGGAGCACATCTTTCTAGTAGATAGCTTCCTTCCCTGGGAACATTATTCATGCATGTGTGTTTTTATTTTCCTTCCTTCCTTGAATAATCTTCTATGATATTATATAACAGCCAATATTACACAGTAGAAAATGCAAATCATGTGACACACCTGGTCCTGTACACTTAGCTCTTTGCTACCCAGCTATGGTGGCATGGAATCTAAGCTGCACCTCTGGCACCTTCTCTGACAGAAGAGGATGTGATGTGTCCTATAGTGTTCCTGTAAGGATCAAGTAAGAACAAATGTTGAGTATTCAGACATGTCGTAGCCATGGCGATCAATAATGTCACTGGCGTTTGTTGTCATATGCCACATGCTGTACTGATGCTTTACACAATATTTTTTATTTATGCTTATGACAATTGATTGGTTGCTGCACCCTCTTTCCTGGTAAGGGGATGAGCTCAGTTACATGCAATTTGTAAGAATTGATTGGATCTCAAGTCTCAGGTCTGTCAAATCATACAGCATTGAAATACCCTCATGCAGGTGTTTATTAATAAGGGTGCTAATGTTCTATATAGTAGCACTTTGTAGTTTACAAGTGATTTTTCTGTGGTATGTTCCTTGATACTCATGACTTGGAGATTAGTGTCATCTTTATTATAAAATATATGCTATATTTTATTAGCCTAAATGATTTTTTTTTGCAAATCCCTGAACCTGATTAAGTGGAATAGATTGAATGCAAATTTAGATATTCTGCCTTAATACCCCTTCATTTTGTGACATAAGTGCTGGAAGAAATATTTTAAGATGTAAAAATTAAAAATTTAAGTGAGATTTTCTCTTAAGAGTGTTGTTTCTCTCTGAACTATTATGTGTTCATTTTCACACTCTTTCTCAAGACTGATTGCCACTGTCTCTGTGCCAGCTCACATGTCCCCTCCTTGCGTGGTCCTGTGCTTGCTTAAGGAGGCGGCTGTGCCCTGTTCAGGGTTGCACACCAATGCATGCAGTGGACACGGCTGCTCGTGATTTCCTCCCTAGCTATTGCTCGCCCTTCTTATTAACATTCATTTTTAGTTGATGGTGTCCTACTCTTAGCTGTTATTTAAGCAAGCTCCAGTTTGTCTTTAGTAAAAAAAATTCTGGATTTTGTGCTCCCTGCAAATCTACCTTAGCCCTCGTACAGTTCTTTTATAAAATAATCTCCATGTGTTTATTTTTATTTTATGAGTGAGCATTTTTCCTGTACATACATGTGTGCACCACATGCGTGCAATGGCTGTTGAGGCCAATGGAGGACATTGGAGCCCCTGGAACTGGAATTACAGATGGCTGTGAACCACTATGTAGGAGCTGGAAATGAAACCCAGGTCCTCTGGAAGAGCAGTCTTAACTACTGAGCCATCTCTCCAGTGCCGCACTTACGGTTCACAAAATCTGTTTCAGAACACATTTGCCACTGGAAAGATGACTTGAAGTTTGTTGTATGTGAGCACATCCAAAAGCTCTGTGTTGTGTTTGAGGCTTCCTTGGAGAAGCAGTACATACTGGCTCACCCCAGAAAGGGAGCCTGTAACAGACCGAAGTAACAATTACACCAGTGTCCAAATTGGGGAAGCGATGAGTGATTCCTGGGGTTCCTAGCAGGAGCACGGATGAAGAGCTGTGTGGAGCAGGAATGATTCAGAAGCAGCTGCAGCTTCCAAACGCCCACCCCATCAAAGTTGCAGCTGGAGCACCCACTCTGCTTGGGCTGCAGGCAGCTGTGCAAGTCTTGGGGACTCAGACTCACAGCTGGGTTGGCCAGAGCTCCTCCCCCCAGCCATTTTTCTTGCTCTTATGAAGCTAGAGAGAAGCCTTTGAGAATCGTCCAAGCTTTCCTTCACCACACTTGTGACTTTTTGCTTACCTCCTGAGGCGCATGAGCGCCTGGAGAGAAAGTTACTGTTTGAAGGGATTTGCCCCAGAGCCCTCTGAGCTGCCTTACCTGTACCACTTACCCAAATAGCTTGTTTCCTCCCTCTGCCTCCTTCCCTTGCTGCTGCCCAGTTAACATAGTAAGTGTGGGAACTGAAACCAGCTTCCTTCCAGAACGACCTTTTCTCTAATGTCAAAGAGCATCTAGGGGAAACAGATCAGTGCCTGGCTCAGCCAGCATCTGAGAAGCTCCCCGCTGCAGCAGATGGGAACAAATACAGAGAACCACAGCCAGACCTGAGAGACCTTGGGACACTCAGCACTAAATGGGACGTGTCTCTCAAATCCCTCCTCTCAGGGCTCAGGAAATGCTGGAAGAGGAGGCAGAAAGAGTGTAAGAGCCAGAGGGGATGGGAGATGCCGGGGTGGGTGTGGATGGCAAGGCCCTCTAAATCAACAGGATCAGAGTACACGTGAACTCACAGAGACTGAGGCCGCAGGCGCAAGGGCTCTGCACCAGGTCCTCTGTTACATACTATGGCTTCCAGTTTAGTGTTTTTATGGGATTCCTGAGTGTGCCAACAGTGGGTCTCTTGGGCCTTACGTGTTGTTGGTTGTTTTATTACTGTTTACTCTTTGACTCTTTTAGCTCTTTTGGGGGGCCCACCACCCAGTTTGCAAATAAACCACACACAGAGGCTTATTCTTACTTATAAACGCCTCCCTTGGCTTGGCTTCTTTCTAGCCAGGTTTTCTTAAGTTATCCCATCTACTGTTTCCCTCTGGGCTTTGCCCTTTCTGACTTCTGTGTATCTTATTATTCTTCTTACTCCCTGACTGGAGGGGTGACTGGCCCCTAGCATCCTCCCTCCTCTCCTTGTTCTATCTTGCTTCCTCCTCATCTTTCCAGATTCCCACTCCTATTTATTCTCTCTGCCTGCCAGCCCTGTCTATCCTTTCTCCTGCCTCATTATTGGCTGTTCAGCTCTTTATTAGATCATCAGGTGTTTTAGACAGGCAAAGAATCACAGCTTCACAGTTAAACAAATGCAGCATTAAACAAAAGCAACATGACTTTATATGGTTAAACAACTGTTCTACAGCATAAACAAAAGTAACACACCTTAAAATAATATTCTGTAACACTTCCTTTTGTTTTGTCCAATTCTGACCTGTTAGCTTTTGTTTTATCTTATATTTTATTATTCCTTAGAATTCTGTGGGTTTTTTTCTTTTTCTAATGAGAGACAAGGAGAGGATCTGGATGGGAGGGGCTGTGAGGAAGAACTGGGAGGGAGAACTGTAGAGATGGGCCGGAGTATTTTCAATAAAAGAAAAAAGGTAAGAATTATCGTAGGGTGACTAATAAATATGTTTATGAAAGTAAAAAAGAACATTTAGCTAAGATGACCTCTCTGTTCCTTATTTATTGCAAAAAGGACTGTATTTTCTACTGTAACTATAGTTCACCATCTGAACAAAAGTACAGGGACAACCTGTGCAGAGATGATGACATAGCACCCAAGACTGCTCTTGTCAGACAGTTTAACCTTTGATTGGACCCTAGAAACTGGGCTTCTCCCAAGATGGAAAGCTTACCAGCTTAAACTGTGTGTACCAATAGTGTGATAATGAGGGTACCTGCATGTCCCCTGGAACTTTGGAAGAGGGTGCCCATGCACCAGGCCCCAGTGAAAAAGACCTCGGCTCCGTGTCTCTCAGGAGCCTTCCTCCATACTTTATTTCAGATGCTGTCACAGCTTGCTAGGGGAGTCTAGTTAGCATGTCCGGTATGCAGGGGAAGCCAGTGCCTATAGCCCTGTAGATGCCCCACTCACACCTTTCCCTTTGTAGGTTGTAATTTAAATATTTTCACCCTAATAAACGACAACTATGTGTCAGTTGTATATCAAAGCCTGTGGCCACTCCTAGAATAGCATCCAACTCTCGTTGGTCATGGAGGTCCCTAGCACAACCTTACCACAGCTCTCTTCACCTTATACTGTAGAAATTGTGTTCTTACCAAGCTGTGCATGTCTATGTACCTCCGTTGTGTTTAGACATTAATTTTCCTCTGCCTAGAATTCTCAGTTCTCCTTTACTCCACCATTATTTTTAACTGGTATGCTCTTCAAACTCTGCTTAGTGGCATATCCAAAGGAAACTCAATCCCCCAAACACCAAAAGGCAGTTCACATATGCAGAAATGAGCTCAGCCTGGACTAAAGGAGGATTTCTAGCAAAAGCTAGAAAAACTGGCATTCCACAGGAACTTGTAAAACTGGTTCCCCCCCTTCTAAATGGAGTCATTTCCCTTACCTCTGACAGAAGGGACATAGGGCTACCTGTGGTGCCTAGAGCATATCAAAGCTCATTCTGGCCTCCAGGCTCCTTCAGTATCCCAGGTACCTAATAAACATTTCAGAGTTCACGCTAGCATCCTAGCCCTTCTCACCTCCTCCCATACTCTTAACGCCCTCCAACTCATGGGATTCCCCCCACCCCCACCCCCGCCCCAGGTACTCATTCTCCTTATAAGCCTGCTATTCTTTCAGGGTTTGCTCTTGCAGGTATGTTTGCTCTCTCTGGTCTGTTCCTACTTCTCTCACTATGTTTTCTCCATTTTTTGTCCTATTCTCCCGTCTCTTGCAGAGAGCCCTGGTCATGGCCAGTCAGCTGGCCATGTTCAGCCTACTGCTTTCTCTCTCCTCCCTGGACCTTTCCAGATGCCTCTTGCTATTCTCTCATATGTCTAAAATAAAAACCTTACCCTTAACCATACTGTGGAGTGGTCATGGCATCAGTTTATACACTTAGGAATTACTTTCTCTCTAAAGTTTTCCCTCAAAGTTTATCTGTTCCCTGCCTAGATAATTCCTTCTTTTCTATGTAGGTCTAATTTTGATGAGTAAGTGGTTCCTTATTTGGTACTGTGGGTTATTAAGACAGGCTTCATACCACATCTTGTCTGTGAGGATCGCGTATTAAGTAGCATGCCTGGAAAACAGGTCAGTTCTTTAGCAGTTATCACTGTGACTGGTTTTACAATCCATTCCTTCATTTTGTTCTTGTTAATTCTCAACTACATCCCACAGTTTGAATGGTGAATTTCCGTGTTGTAGGAATTTTTGTATTTTAATATAAAAGAATGGAAAATTCAAGAGACTGTTTGCTTTATTGTGTTAATTTATGATTTCTATCTTGCTTTTCTGGTTTTTCTATAGTAGCTTAGCCAGTGAGTGACACACCCTTGTCATGAACAGCACTATCTAATGGCTATATCACTATGATTTGACCTACTCCATTTAGTAATAAATGGTGTCACAGTTAACTGTGACATTATATATGAAGAGAGATAATTTGTAAAGTAAAATATTAACTTGATTGTGTTTCTTGGAATCTCAAGATGCATAGTACTTCAATCTCACTAATTTTAATTTTTTTCTCTTTGTAAGGAATTGGAGGAACAATATAAAAAGGAGAAACTGAGTCTGGAAGAGGATAAAAATCAGCTTCAACTAGAGCTGGAAAACCTAAAGCAAGTGCTGGAAGACAAGCTGACCTCAGCCAATCAGGAGGCAAGAGCTCTTTAGGCCTATGGCCTACATTACACGTACGCTTTGTAGTAACTTAGTCTGGTGGCTGTATAGGTAGGTGAGCAAAACTGGCCAAAGGTCTCGAATCGGTGCTGAATTTTCCTAACAGTGTGCTCATGTCCCGCTAGGTAGACATCAAAAACTCTAAGTGGCAATGCTTTTGTGGAGGGATGAACAGTGGAGAGGGCATCTCCTCAGGTGAAATGGAAGCGGCAGTTAACACTGTCGTCTTCTCTACACTGCACCTCGTTTTAAAGAGAGAGAAATTTATAAGGTCCAGATACTGACTTCTAAAATAACTGGCTGAATGTGTATGAGAATATTAGTTAGCCTTTTCTTTGGCTAAGGATACAATATTAGAAAAATGTTAGAAACTAAAAAAAGAAAAAAACCAACAAAAACCCCACGCATAAGTAAATGTATATGTAAAGACTTTTGTAAACGTAACATTTGTTCCTCCTCTGCCTCCATCGGGGCGATTGCTACCTGGTTCCCTAATGTTTACCTTTCTCTTTCCAGTTCATCCTCTGTGGCTTCTTGGGTGAGCTCCCTCTAATCCCCTGACTCGGTTCTTGTCTCTGCCCTTCTCACCTTGACAGCTTTTCTTCCCGCTCTGACCTCGTGGCTCCATACAGCCCTCTGTGGCCGCTTTGCTGTTACCCAGAACCTGCCACAGAAACACAGTAGAAGGCACACCTGCCCCGAGCGGGCTGTAGTTCGCACTCAGCGTTCTTGGATTGTTTTCAAATGTTTGTGCAGAGAAATTACAGAGTACTGCCTTGCAGAATGGTAGAGGCTTATGGTAGATACTGATGGTAGCCCAGCCTTGTCTTCTGTTGTCCTAGCTAACCCACAATGACTTTACGAATGCACTTTCTCATCAGAATCCACGCAGTTGCCGTCCTGCTCTCACTGGAAGACACTTATGTGACCGTCTGTTCTCATGCAGGCTCCTCGGGCTTCCTCTCTCAATTCTAAATGGTTGCTCTCACTATTTTCCCAACCTCCATACTGAAGCTTCTATGAGAAGAGTTGCAGTGAATATGTAATTTACTTTTCTCCTGACTATATTTTCAATTATGTTTCCATATCCTGGCGATGCTTTGCAGCCACATTACTATGGCTCCTGAGAATCTGCTTGGCTTATTGCCCCATCTGCTTCTGCCTCCCCTTTGGACCGGCAGCCCTTATCCCTGACCTGCTGACTCTGATCTCCAGGGATAAGATTCCTCTTCCATTTCCTGAACTTAAAATCAAGGATAGGCACATTTCCCAGTTAACCAAGGTTCCCATAGAACCTATTCACAAATCATTGGCGAAAACAGATTATAAATAACCACGTTATTATGCATGTACTGTATCAATTGGGGAAAACTGAAAGACTGAAGATACTATGAATTTTCTAATATAAATAAGTGTATAAAATCATAAGGAGTAATCCTTGAGACATTTAGAACCCATCCATCAGTGACTCTGAGTGGCATACATGGCAATGATGTGAGAGCAGAGTTTAGTGACTCAGTCTCAACTCTCTAAGTCATGGTGACCCGTGCCTTGCATGTCCCCTGTGGCCTCAATGTTAGTGGAAGCCACAGCAGGACCTGTTTGCTTGTTCAGTTAAACATAAAACTTCTAAGAAGGAAAACATTCCATATGCAGAAGACAAAGAAAGAGGAAGGAAGGTATGAACAGTTGATAAATTGCACAACAAATTCATGTCTTTATTACCATTAGAGTGTTTACAAAACAGTAAGAAAAATGGGCGCCACTGTTTTGTTTTTATAAACTAAAGAGAGAGAAGAAAAATAATTTTAACCTCACTAAATTGAAGAGCTAGGAATCTGTAAAATGCCACTCCATGACCATAAAATTAACTGAGATTAAAAACGGAGGTCATGCAGTATTGCTGAGTGTGGAGAGAGATAAACACCCAGAAGCCTTCAAGGGTGATATGAAATCACTGATTTTTCTGGAAAGGGCTTAGCAGCCTGTGTGAGAGCCTCGGATGGGCATGCCCTTTGACAGAAGCTTCAGTTTTGTGTTTATCATGTAAGCAAATAATAAAGGGCGATTGAGAAAATGTCAGCACCGTTTACAGGAGAAATTCAGCAATAGCTTAGATTTCCACAGAACTCTTGTTTCCCTAAACTCTTTCTAATTCACATGGTGTCATCTGTGTCCCCCATACTCTGGAGCTGTTCGTACTGCAGTGGGAATTGCCTGTTCCTGCATGGAGGCACCTCATGGCCTCTAGTTACCTGGGGATAGTACAAGGTCAAGAAAAGCTGAGGTACTGGTTTCTTTTACAGGTTAAATGCTTGCATACTGAGATGTTAAAGATATTTCATTCCCTAATCAGTAAGTATATGTGAAGTATTTTAGTAATTGACGCATCTATTTATTTAGTACATGTCGGGTGGTTGGTTAGGTACAAAGAACTCTTATGCTCTGTGATTGCAGTGACAATTAACATGGTCCAGGCAAGGATGAGAGGTTTCACAAAATGAAGTATTTCTAAGTCTAGCTAGATGCATACTGCAAAAGGAAGATAAGTGATTGACGGGCTGGGCAAGATGGGAAAGTGAGGAATATTATGAAAGGGCGTGTTTCAGGATGCTGTTGGAATGGCAGTATGGACAGTATGGATATGGTTTTACAGCAGCTGCAGTAATGGTATTGCTTACTGTTTCCCAGGCTTTGATTTGTAGTCCCCTCTCCTCTACCCTTAGGACAAACCAGAGCAGTAGATTCTAGTTACTAAGTCACTAAAGAGTGATAAGATTTGTCTGTGACATGTACTAAGTGGGTGAAATCAAAATTTCAGTCCATGTGATATTATGTTAGCTCAGTTTAACCATCAGGGCCACAGTACTTTATGCTTCCAACAAATACAAACACCAAAGGAGAAAGATTGTCGAGCTAGCTGTAGAGTTAGGCAGCCTGTATGTCACAGAGTCCCCGTGTGATGTTTTGGCTGTTAGCATTGTGGAAGGCTGCTAGAAGATTCTAAGCACGAGCATGTGGATGCTTACTTCATGGACAAGCCTTACACTCATGTCTGTGTTCTTCATTTATAAACATCCACTCAGTGCTTCCTCGGAGAAGGGGTTGGAGAAAACA
The DNA here is from genome assembly GCF_017639785.1 of Mesocricetus auratus. Classification (NCBI taxonomy): domain Eukaryota; kingdom Metazoa; phylum Chordata; class Mammalia; order Rodentia; family Cricetidae; genus Mesocricetus; species Mesocricetus auratus. The sequence continues at coordinate 10,874,672 of NW_024429199.1, read as the reverse complement.
CACATGCATAGATAGGGACTGTAGGGAGGAGGTGTCTACCTTCTGTAGTCCCTTAGGAGTCATAATAGTAAGAATCTAGATGTTCTATCTCTGTTGCGAAGAGCAGAAGTTCCAGTGCAAACCAACAGAAGGACAAAGGAAATATACTGACCCACACGGGTTTAAATGTCCCAGGATAATGTCAGCTTCAAGCAGATTGGATTCAGAGCTGGAACTGGTGACACTGGGACTGGATTTCTTTGTCTCCTCTTGGATTTGCCTTCTTTAATATTCTTCGGGTTGACTTTTTTCTTCAGCCATGCATTCCTTTGGGCTTGGCACGGCTGACAAAAGAGCATCAGTAGGAGACCCATTTTCCTTTAAATCATCCCAGTTCTCTATGAATGATATGTTCGTCCCCATGACTGCTCCTGACTCATTCCCAGTGGCTAGAGAATGAGGCAACTGTGTTGGGTTAGACTTGGATCAGGCTGATTATCTGGAGTTTGGCTGAATTCCTACTGAGACCACAGGACACCCAGGCGGAAGGAATAAAGATCTTCTATATGCTAAAAGGAGATTTTTGACAGTGACAAACAACAGTTCTTTTTAAAATTAACTCATCTGAATTATACTCATAAAAAGCAATCAGCTATTCTTGTCACTTGAATTTTATATTTTACTATATTTAACTTGGCACAATTTAAAAGTTTTTCTTATTTAAATATTAATTTCCTCTTTAATTAAATTCTGTATTTCTTTAATATAACTTCCCTTTATTCTTTATGTGCTACTTATAATACTGTTCATAAATTTTTGAATATGTTATATTCATGTAATGCTTAATCAACTGAAAACTTACTAGATTGTAGAAGACTATTCCCATATTATTAAATTTGATTACTATTTTTCTTTTAAATTTTTTAAAAATTTATTTTATGTATATGGGTGTTCTGCCTACATGTATGTCTCTTACTACATGTGTGCCTGATACTGTGGAAGCCAGAAGAGTGTGTCAGGTCCCTTGGAACTGGAGTTACAGACCGTTTTGAGCTGCTTTGTGGATGTTGGTAATTGAAATTGGATCCTCAAGCAGCAAGTGCCTTTAACTGCTGAGCTCTCTCTCCAGCCCTTCCTTAAAAAATAGTAATGAATTTAGCTCAGTGTCATACCAGAGTGCCCAAGCTAGCCTGACCACACTGTGTAGCCTGGACTGACCTTGAATCTCCCAAATGCTGTAGTTGTAGGCATGTACAACCATACCCGGTTCTGTTCTTTCCATATGGATCGTCCCTTATATCTTTTCTATATCCTTGGATGTAATTATCAAAGTAACCCCACAAGATTGGGATTATTGCTCCTGTTTTATATAGGCAGAGCCTGGACTTACACTAGGATTCCTGTAAGTTTAATAACCTCCCAGTTGTTACCACTATCTTTCTTACAGCCCATTTACTACTGCCGTGAACAATTATGGGCTAGCCAGGTCAGCACAAAAAGTTGAGAAGACATACCACGTAAGCAATATGGAATACAGAATGGGGATGTTAAAACAGTGGCAGGTAAAGCTATAGACCGCTGTAAGTGGATGTTATATATGAACATGCCGGTAACCTTTAATAATCAGGAAAATGTATGCATTTTATGAAAATTTGTATTTTTAAGATGATTCAAAGAACTTAAACAACTTATCAGTTATAACCACAAAAGAATCGTCCATCATGTGTCTAGACAGGCATTAGGTTCAGAGAATTTAATGGATGAAGTTTTACCAAATTTTCTAATTCCTTGGCTATGAATGTATGCTAGAAAACGGGAAAGGGGGATAATTCTTAAATCATTTTACAAAGTTTCTGTCCATATAGAGACACTAACAAGATCACAGGATTGTACACTACCACCTCCAGACTCATTTAACATACACATACAGAGATACCATATATGTGTATGTATCTATACATATAGATATATACACATAGAGACACCTATATATGCATATAGACATACACACATAGAGATACCTACATGTATATATACATATTTATATACACATACAGATATATAAACAGATACATATATATACATATACATATATACATGTGCATATATATTCACAGTGTTACCTGTACTAAAAGAGCAGGCAGGCTTTGTGCCTGAAAAGGAAGGTGAGTCCCACTTTCTCTCTCTGTATAGACCTCCAGACCTCTTTGGTTACCTAGTGGCAAGCTCTATCCTCTGATCTTCAGACAAGCTTTATTTGTCCATGTGATATGTCACCACAACAGAGGGTGCTGAAGGACAATTTTTGAATTGGGAAATCTATAGTTGTAAGAAAATATCTTCAGGAAAATACTCTTATATTTTTTTAAAAAAGGCTTGTCCATTTTCTGTTCAAATGCATTTTTACTTCATATCATTTTTTACGAGTATTTATTTCATTCTTTGATTTTGGCCCTTACAATTAAATGGTTTCTGCCAATCCAGTCAACAAATTGTCCTTTTGCTTCTAGTTCCAACTCAAAAGTTTCTTTCCCGTGGCACTTCTGTATGGAAGCACAAATAACTATTGGTTCTCTGAGATATATTTAAGAGATTGCCAGTATTGACCTAAATGCATGAAGGCTTGACTTGTGATTTATAAATGGTTCAATTTTAATGAAAACTTTAAAACCGCTTATTTTTATCTTTAATATAATCTTTATCTTGCATTGGTTCCTTTTTTATAGCTATTTTATTGTCTGATCTAACCAGGAATTTCCTTTAAACCAAGAGCCCAAGGGAAGTTGTGTCCAAGTCCTTGCATTATGGTCCTGGGAAATGGAAACTGTAGTCATGGAAGCCTTTTCAAAAACATAACAGATGGTAAAGATTATCATGGCTAAGTGTTCCTTACAAATTCATGAAGAAGGGATGCATTCAGCGAAGCCAAAACTAAGAAAAAACCTCTCACACCATGAGACTGGCACTGCTCTGCCATTGTTTGGCATATTAAAAACACTCTGTTCACTCGTAGATTGGCCGCCTCCAAGATCTGGTAAGGGAAAGTGAACGAGGTCTTGGCTCCGCCGAGGGACTCATTGCTAGTCTTCAGAACTCCCAAGAGAGGCTTCAGAGCGAACTGGACCTGACAAAAGGCAGGCTAAAGGAGACCAAGGATGCCCTATTAAAAGTTGAGGTATATTGTATTTCTGCTATAATCTAAATGTGTAATGTGAACATGTAACTGGACCGCCTTGCTTAGAGCCTATGTAAGCATCATTGTATATAATTAATGTATTAGTTCCAGGAATCCCATTAACAAAGTAACGCAAATGCTGTGAATTGAGCCTGACTGAAATGGGTCATCTCCTGGTTCTGGAGCTAGAAGTCTAAGATAAATTCTTGTGTCTCTAAGAGGGAACCACTCCTCCCTCCTTTTTTTTGTGAGCTATTTGTAGCCCCGAAGATGGTTTTGCATTTACTCACGTCATCTCTGTCTCCACCTATCTCCACATTATCATAAGTATGCCAGTCATATTGGAGTAGGGGTTCAGTTGCTCCCATATGGCCTCATTTCACGTAAATAAAATTGCATGGCCGCTATTTCCAGATAAGGTTGAATCCTGAGACAGACTGAGTGCAAGGGCTGAGATTTCAGGGAAGCCTTTTACAGACACAGTTAAATCCAGGGTAATTAGTATGTGCAAGTTCTTTTCCTGGCTGAAACTGCAGCTTTCATATATAGCAAACAAGAGTTGTCTGTGACATGCAAGTCTTAGAAGGCCCCACCTTGGGAAAGGTAGCAAAGTTTCAGAACCTGTAAAACTAGGCAGATTATAGACAAGGATTCTTAATATCCTCTCAGAGTGGTGAACTGGAGTGTGGGCTCCATAGGCAGGCGGGGTGGGTCCTGTGTGAATTCTGTATCCACCCACTTACTGTGGCACTTTGGACAAAGATGCATTTTCTTCCTTGACACTTTAATACGACAGAGAGCAGCATAATAACACTTTTCATATCACAGTTATAGTAATTAAAAGAGATAAGCTGTGTACAGGAGAGTGCTCAGCAAAGTGGAAATACTTGGTGTTGGTTTTAGTAATAATATTAGCTTTTAACTTAGAATTGGTGACACTTCAAGAGTGTCACCTCCTATACTGTGTGTATATATGATTCTATTCATGTTTTACCTAGGGAATTCTACCTAGGGGACAATTGAGTATACTTTGAATACCAATTGCATTTTATTTTTAAAATCTGTGACAAAATAAATAGATGGCTTCTATGTACTTTTATCTAGTGGCTATATGATACAACAGTGCTAATATGACAAAGAATGAGTGTATATTTAGAATTACTGTAATGTATAATACAGTTTATGTATGTGATGCCAAACATTGCTTATAATATCAGTGGTAGAAATTTTCCACATAAGGATGAAAGGAATGACTTATTCATGTTAAAAGATGTTTTGTACATTGCCAAAAGTAAAAGGAAGATGGTATTTTAAATGGATAAATCTATTTAGTTGAAAGTTACATGAGGTTGTGTTTGTTTGTGCACACGTGTGTGTGTGTGTGTGTGTGTGTGTGTGTAAGGGCATGTGTTTGTTTATATGGACCTCATCTTGGTGTATGTACTCCATTCCTAACATTTCATCCTGTAACTCCAGCCTCAGTGGGATCTGATGCCTCTTTGGCCATCTGTATTCACATGCACATGTCTGCACACACACACACACACACACACACACACACACACACACACACACACTTAAAAATAAATCTTAATGAAGAATTTCTTTAAATAAGAGATAATTTAAGAAATTCTAATCTAATGCTACTGGTTATGAGGGGAAAATGATTCCTAGAGGATAAATAAATAGTATTCTAAACAGGTACCTGAATTCAGTGTTTGGTATTTACCTTTTGTTAGCCAAATGAACCATATTGAATGGAAATTTCAATACTGACTTCTTTTTCTGTTATTAATATGAAGACTGAAGACACCCTTTAACACTGCTCTATCCTGAGAGCTATCCAGGACCATCCATCATAGTGACCAAAGGATAGCTGTTACCTCCCTTTTGCCTGGTATCCTTGAGCAGTGGTCTACAGTTGGTGGATTTTGTCCAGGTGCTGATCTTTACCCACTAGTCCAGGGAATCACTTGACTCTATGCTGATCTGCAAGGATTTCTTGTGAATCATGTCATTTTCATACCATTAAGCACATGGGCCAATGGCTTAAGTTACATTAGAAAATATCCAGTCAACTTAAATCCCTCATAATTCCTTTAATCATATTGATGGTATGCAGATATAATGATTAATCTTTGGACAAATGGCCTGATTTTAAATATGAATTAATTTGAGGAACATGGCTGTAATAAACTAACTTCAAACTGTTCAAATAATACAAGTTTGGTTTTTAAAGGTTAAGGAAAGAACAGTTGAATATAGAATGTGTTTCATGTATTTTGTTGAAATATCTTGACTAATTCTCCTAGCTGGCATTATCAATGGCTGCTGTAAGGATTGGCAGGGTCTGTATAAGCATGTTGTTCATGACAGCAGTGCTAGGGCTTGTCGAGACTGACCAGTGCTCGCTTGTGTTTCTGTTCCTCAGGCTGAGCTACAACAAGAGAGACACCAGCACGAAGAAACACTTGCTGCCATGAAGGAAGAGGAGAAGCTGAGGGTGGACAGAATGGCCCATGACCTAGAGATAAAGTGGACTGAAAATCTTAGGTACACTGGGCTCTGCAGGGTGGTCTCCTTGGTACAGACGAGTGGGAAGTGACCCTGTTGTAGGCTCCTTATTAAAGCTGTGCCAGTGGTGTTTTAAGTTAATTTTTCTCATGATCAAATGTAGAGAATTTAGAGTTCTTCCTTTTCCTAATTTTCATTAATATATGTAAATAAAGCAGAGAACTAACTTGATTAGAAGACTATTTGTTCTTATGCCTATTGTGCCAATGGTAGAGTGTTAAGTGGTCCTGGTTAAGTTACTAGTTTGCTGAAAGCTAGCCTAGTGACACAGACTCACAGACTTAAGAATTCAGTGGGCTTTTAGAAAACCTATGAACCACTAGGGAATGCTTACTGGGGTAGATGACTCTCTTGACAAAGCAAATGCCTGCATTTTATTATAGACAAGAGTGCTCTAAACTTCGCCAAGAGTTAAGGCTTCAACACGAGGAGGATAAAAAGTCTGCGATGTCTCAGCTGTTGCAGCTGAAAGAGCGAGAGAAAAACGCTGCCAGGGATTCGTGGCAGAAGAAGGTGGAAGATCTTCTAACCCAGGTAGATCCAGTCTGCACTGTGGGCGTTCGCCTCCTCGGCACTCTGCAGTTGGATAAGCACAGCCTACTGCATGTCAGCTCACTGAATTCTGTTTTCTGTCAGGCGAACTTAAACATTTTAAATGTTTAAAGCCACACAGACATGCTCACATGAAACATTGTGCTAAATAAATCTGTTGGGTATGTGACCCTAAATTCTGAGAAAATTTCATAATTGTTTTTTAGTTTTATATTTGAGTAGAACACATAGACTTTACATAGGAAGGCCAGCTCGGTTTTTGAAAAGGGAAAATCATTTTGTATCTGGCCCTCAGATGCCATCTGGGCAACAGAAGATGTTCATTAGCAGTGTCCTGATTTCCTAAGCACATTTACCCAAGTGAACAATTTCTGTCTGTTCCTCTTGTGGGTTTGTACCTTAAGTACTAGAAGAGTATGGCATAAATGAAAAGTGGTATTTCTAGATCTATCTTATTTCAAAAAGATGTATAGCTGTATTTAAAATAGTTTACACATTTCACTTATTTACACAACCTCTGACTTTATTGACTTTTTGTACTTTCCTGGTAAACCAATAACTAAAAGGCCTGACTGTGTGCATCTCCAAACAAGGGCAGATCCTGGTAAATCAGTAATTAAAAGACCTGACTGTGTGCATCACCAAACAAGGCAGATCCTGGTAAACCAGTAATTAAATAGACCGACTGTGTATCACCAAGCAAGGACAGATGGTAAACTCTAATTATTAAATAGACTTCACTGTGTATATCACTAAACAAGGGCACAACTTAGGCATGAAGCAACTTCTGATTTAGTGCTGAAAAATGTGCTGATATCTTAATCTTTTTTTATTCTGTTTGTGATCATGAAGAATTTCACAATAGACTTCAAAATAGGCTTTCTGTAAGCTAGTTATTATGTATGTGGAAACATGTATTGCCCTTTTAGGAATGCTTGAGCTCTGCCCATTTGTGTCTGGTTTCTATAATTTATAATGATACTCGGAAAAGGTGTGTGTGTGTGTGTTCAAATCATTTGAAACCTTTGAAAGAAGAACAAGTAAACTCTTACTAGCTGTGGTATCACATTCGCACAGCTTACTAGTGGCCTTCTGAATACTTATTTTACATTCTTATTTAGGAACAAAACTGGGGCAGATTTACCCCATCCTTCTATCATGATCTGTACCTAGCAAGATGTAGTTGTTTCAATTACATAATAAAATGGAAACTGTCAAGTCTTTCTGATATTTTTTCAGTCAGAAAATATTGAACACGGGCATTTGGGCGACTGGGTTGTATTATAAATAAATCTCACCACTGTCACCATCATTTTTCTTTAAATTTATTTTTACTCCTTTCTATTGCATTTTTTCTTTGTGTATATACACCTGTGTATGTACATTGTGCATGTGTGGAAGTCAGAGGACAGCTTTCAGGACTCAATTCTTTCCTTCCACCATGTGGACCCCAGGGATTGAATTCATGTCATCAGACTTGGTGACAGACACCTTTACCTGTTGAACCATCTTGCTGGCCATCTCTGTTATTCTTGTAATCTCTTATATTAAGTTGTCAGAGGTCATCCTTGTTCCTTTTTTCCTTTCTGTCCTCCCCACTCCTTTCTTTTCTTCCTTATTTTCTTGTGTTTCTTCAGTGTTTATTCCTAAGAGGTTTTCTTTTAATTTATTTACCCCTCTTTGTATTCCATGATTGTATTTTAACTTGTTTTTGTTTTTGTTGTTGTTGGTGGTGGTGGTGGTAATGGTGGTGGTGGTGGTGATGATGGTGGTGTAGGGTCTTACTATGTTGCCCAGGTTGGTCTGGAATTCTGGGTTCAAGTTCTGTTTCTCCCTCACACTCCGAATGTCCAGGCTTACATATGTGTGCTAGCAGCCCACCACAGGCAAATGTGACACTCAACTCCAGCAAGAGTTTACTTGTCCTTACTTCGAAGTTTTCAAATAATGTGAAAACACACACAGGCACACACACACACACACACACACACACACACACACACAAACACACACACACACAATATCTTTTCAGAGCCTCATTATAAATTATAAAAACCAGACACAAATGGGCAGGCCTCAAGCATTCCTAAGAGGGCAATACACGTTTCTGGAATATGGTGTATATCAGAATTTGCAAACAAAACAACTGGGTTCTCATTCTGCTGTAATATCTAGAAAGTTGTAAAGAAAATACTCGACAATATTTTCTGTTAATAATCCTAGAGTATCATCACATATTCACTTATTTCCCTATTAAGGCAGAGTTTGTTGTGGTTCCAAACTGATGATTTATTTATCTTCATGTAGGATATTAACTGAGAAATTAAGAAAACTGATGGCTTAGACACAAACCTACAGAATAGAGGCATGATCTAAATTCATCTCTCAGATAATGTGGATGGAATGACTAGAACTGGAATCCCCTTGTTATGTGTAATTAGCCAGAGTCAGAAAGACAAATATTACATTTTCTCACACATGTGCAGAACATGTATTTTAGGATGTGTGTGCGTGTGGCTCTGCGTGTGATGAAACTGGCAAGGGGGTCGTGAGAAGGGAGGAAGAGGTCTGAAGAGAGGAGGGAGTAGGAAGAAACCAGGGTGCTAGAATACATATGAAGGGAAAGGACAAAGGGCACAATGTACGGAAGAACGGGAACCAGCAAGAAAAGTGGGCAGGATGAGGGAGGGTGGGGGGAGGAGAGGGAATCAGAACACAGTAGAACTGTATATGTATGTGAACATGACATACTGAAACCTGTTATTTTGGATGCTAAGTTCAAGTTTAAACAAAAGTGAAGTCTGGGATGACGACTCTGGGTGAGAGGGTTTACTCTACAAGCATGAGGACCTGAGTTCAAATCCCCAGAACCCACATAAGATCTCAAACATGGTCTTGTATCCTTGTCTGTACCACTCCATGTGAAGACTACAGACAGACAGATTGCTGGGCTTGCTGACTGTCAGCTTAGCTTCAGGGTCAGTGAGAGTCCTCCCCCCCCAAGCAAGCATGGCAGGGGATGACAGGGCTGGACATCTAACGTTCTCCACAAAACCCCACAAACAAAAATAAGCAGCAGCAACAACAACAAAATCCTTGAAGGAGAAAAGGTTCATTTTGCCACAGTTTTAGAGGGTTTTGTTCGAGGCCAGCTGGGTTCATTGCTTTGAGTATGCTGCCGGGTGGAATATTATGGTGGCAGGAGCATAAGGCAGCCATGAAGCAGAGAGAGGAGAAGGAGAGGAAAGCAGAGGCAAGATATACCCTTCTCAAGGCCTAGTGTGCTTCTGAGTACTTCTCCATCTCGTCCCCATCCTCCCCCCCCCCCGAGTTCTACTTCCTCCTGTTTTTCTGTGAACATCTACAGCCCATGGTCAGATTAAGCTATTGATTAGATCAGAGCCCTTATAAACTCAGTTGTCTCTTTAAAATGCTTCATAGACACACCCGGAAGTAGATTTTATTCTCTAGGCATCTATCAGTCCAGTCAACTATGATAGTTAATCATTACTCAGGGTCTCTCTCCTTACAAGACTGCAAGTTACTGGATTTCAGAATTTACATTTTCAACATGTTTGCAAATTACTCAAAGTAAAACCATGCCCTGCTTCAACAGTGAATAAATCAGGGTTTAGAGGAATGATGACTGGCAAGATGTCTCAGTAGGTAAAGGTGCCTGATGCCAAACATGAGGACCTGAGTTTGATCCTATTATCCTTGAAAATGATGAGTCTGTAGTGTTATAAGATGGTGTGAGGGTGGGGCCTTGGTCAATCCCATGGTGGGGGACAAACAGGCCATCATGCAGAACTTACGTGGAAAGGAAGTTTTATTGGGAGGGAAGTAGGGAGAGAGAAGACAAAGAGAAAAAGAAAGGGGAACAGAGAGGAGAGAGACAAAACAGTCAGGATCTGTCTGCCTCCCCAGAGAGGTGGCAGAAAAAGAGAGAGCGGGGATGGGTGGAGTTTGCCTGTGTGCAGACTATGTGGTGATGTAGCAGCCATGGGACCCTGGGATATTCAGGGTATTTCCTGAGTGCATTCTGCCAGGCGACATGGGACAGGCCAGCATAATGCCTGAATCCTTACATGTATGACATCAGTTTTGTTGGTATGGATCTTATATAGAATGCTAGACAAATATTTCCATAGAAGCTCTTAGTTTGTACAGTATTCTTAGGCAGGCATTTGCAATTTAGCTTGTATTCTGTAACAGATGACTATAGACCACATCTTTAATAGACAATGGAGGTTGGTTTCTGTGAAAGCCAGAAAGTCTAAAGTTCAAGGTGTCTGCACCTTGGCTGGTCAGGGTACACTCGCTGCCTTTCCTCTCGCTGCATCCTCACATAGTTGAAGGACCAAGGTAGCTCTCTGCAATCCCATTTACAAGGCAGCATCCTCTTGACCTAAAGGCTAGACCAAAAGCTCCAATTCCTAATACTACTCCCCAGAAGGTTAAGATTTCCCCATTCCTGCCCCCCAGTATTCATGATGTTCTTACATGCAGAACATACACATTACATCCCCAAATTCCATCTCATTCCAACATCAACCCTAAGGTCAAAATTTGAAGTCTTACCCAAATCAGACTGGAGTTAAGTTATATTAGGACAGATCCTAAATCAAATTGCTCTCCTGCTGCAAACCTGTGGAACTGACTAGCTAGCTTTCTCACACTATAACAAAATATCCAAAATAAGAATAAAGTGTAAAGTTTATTTTGACTTGCAGTTTTAGAGATTCAGCCCGTAGTTGCATAAACCCATTGCTTGTAAGGCCTGTGGTGTGGTGCCAGGATGTCAGTGGTTGAAAGCATGTCATAGAGCAAACTTCAGGGCCAGGAAAAACAGAGGAAATGAGGAAGGAGTTGGAGTCCCACCAGCTTCCTGCAAAGGCTTGTCTCTAGTGATACAAGGCTGTGTCCTAGGCCACTGTATTAGGGCACATCTCTCAAAAGCTCCCAGGAGCACCACCCTGAGAGCCAAGTCTTTGTCACGTGGGTTTGCGGGAGCCATTTACCATCTAAACCATAGCACTAAGTTAAGTTTTATGCAGCCCACATAAAGGATTGGAAAACAAGATAGGCGTTCTATTTCCAAAAGTGAGAAATATGAAAGGAAGCAATGATTCCAAACTGCAAGGCAGATTCAGTGAGATCTAAAGACTTGGAGTCACCTCCTCACTCCTCTGCCCTCTGGTGTCACTGTAGTGGAAGTCCCAGCCTCCAGAGACAAAGAGACAGTGCATTAGCAGTCCTGGCCCTAAAGCTTTGGAACCCCACCACCAGCTTTAGGAGGAGTCTTTCTGGCTTGTTAGCAGTGGGGTGCAGGGTCTCTCCTCAAGAAATCAAAGACAGATGATTCACTTTCAGAGACATCCTTCCCTATCCTCCCTCCCTCCCTCCTCCTCCTTCCTCCACCTCCTCCGTTTTCTTCCTCCTCTTCCTCCTCTTCCTCCTTCTCTTTCTACTCTTCTACATGAGTAGCCACGTGGGTGCTGGGAACTGAGCACAGGTCCTCTGCAAGAATCAAACGTGTTCTTAACTGCTGAGCCATCTCTCCAATCTCTACTTCTCTCTAAGACAGCCAACTCAGACCCTCAAAACTGCTTAGAAATCACTTCAGCTCAATATCCAATTTCTTTGCTCACGTTCTATTTCCTGTAAGACCTAAGTACAAAAGCAGCTGTTATCAAAGGTAACTTCTTTGTGAGAAGGATGACCCTTTCCCCAGTTTTCAACACTGCAATCTTTTTTACCTGAGACTTTATCTGGATGGCTTTTCCTGCCCAGATTTCTACCGACCTTTTATTTCCCCAGCATTCCTTTAGTGTTCTCTAAAGTGACTGGCACTTCTCCGCACCTGTCTGCTTTTCTTTCTGAGCCCTGCCGCTAGGTCCCTTCATACTAATGTAGGCTTTTCTAGCATGCCACCCAAACTCCGAGCTCCACCCAGTACTTCATCCTAAACAACTTCTACATTTCTTGATTAGAGCCCCGTCCTCACTTCTTGGTACCAGTAGTCCTGGCTTAGCCTGGGCTACACTGATGGAATGCAGTCGATGATAGCTTTTGGGTATAAATATTCCTCACAGCTGTTAAAGCTGGAAAGTTCAACTTCAAGGAGCTAGCTTCTTGGTTTGTAGACAGCCGCCATCTGCCTGTGCTCTCACTAGTAGGAGATATGAGGAAGCTCTCTGGGGATATTTTTATAAGGACAGTACCCACTAATGAAAGTGTTGTCCATATGACCTAATCCCTGTCCAAGGTTCTACTTTCTACTATTGTCCCTTTGAGTGTTGGGATGTCAACAGAGGAGTTTGAGAGTTGGACACACAAACATTCAGTCCATGTTTTTTTAAGATCCCAGCTTGTGTTGTGGTGTACACAGCTCTAAATGTCAGTGATCTCCAGTGTCAAATCCATAGCCTTCCAGGCATAGTAAACCTTGTAAAAATATGTTGTCTTATGTGTATGAATATTTTGCTTTGCATGTATGTATGTATACTATGTCTGTGCTTCTGCCATCAGAGTCCCAAAGAGGGTGGGCACAGGATTCCCTGGAATTGGAGTTACAGATGATTGTAAACTGCTATGTGAATTTTGAGAACTCAACCTGGGTCCCCTGTAAAAGTAGCAAGTATGCTTACCCTCTGACGCAGATCTCTAGCCTCATAGTCAACCTTTTTGACATTAGAAAACAACACTCAAGTCTATAAAGTTCATGTTTGAAAAGAGAATTTAAAAGCTTTAAAAATCATCTCATCTCTTCCCTAGAGTCCCAATTTCCAATGATTACCTCAAGGCAATAGTAATACAAAAACATCCAGCTGGTTTTGTGATTCTCATTTGCTCCCTGGAGAAACCTATGCCCCACAGCCATTTGTGTGCAACACTTGAATAGTTAGGTTGCAGCTATCTGGAAGACTTTAGAATAGCAATAGTGTTCCGTGCCGTTCCATAACCATCATCTTTTACACTGGACTCGGTTCTCACGTTCTAACCTTAAGCATCCTGTATAGGTAAGTAGACTGCCCACGGATCCATCAGATACATTTAGGGACTGTGTGTAGATCATTTACACTGTGTCTTAAATTTCTTCTTAAATCAGATTTCTTCTCAGAACTGGTTTTTGTGAGCATATTATTATTACTGTTCTATGTTTCACACTCGGTGTTTAATCTTGCTTTCTCTCACTTAGTTGGTTTCTGAATGTTCCCTTTTCTTCTGTGATCTTTTCTTATAGCGGCACTCTCTGGGTGAAGCTTTGCATAAATCTATCAACAATGTAAGTGAGCGGCACTTACAGTTTGTGCACAAGGCATGTTGCACCTTTGATTTTGCATAATAACACTGCTTTGAAGCTTTAACTTATACAAAAGTATACTTTGGCACACAACACAATTTTTTTGCATATAGGTACTAATAATATCTAACTTCCAACCATTCATTTGTGTATTGTATGTGTATACATCTACCATCTGTCTTATTGTTTTATGATGAAGCTAATGTAGATTTTCATCTTATGCATAAAATTCATTAATATAATGTTAACCTTGAAAGGCATGCTAATATTCTTGAAAAATACTAACTAGTTGAGTATCATAAAATGGGGATAAAAGCAAAAGTTTTTGAGTTAAAAATTTATTTTTGGAAAAGTGTCAATAGACTTTAAAGGATCAAGTGTTTGTGAAAGTTCACAAAATTTAAATATGTTTTATGTTTTACTGCCCTAATTTTTAACACAGGAAAAGCAAAATAATGTAAATCCCTTTCCTAAGAATTGGCAAAAGGATTATTTCTTTTATGTAGACCCACATACAGAAATTAAGATTCAAAATAATATTCCATATGTTTCCACTCAGTAAAGATTTGTACATGAAGAAAAAGATGAGATTTATCTTCATATCAAACCCATTATTACCTTAGTCTTCATGGTAAAATGACAGAGTTGATGTTTCTAAATAATATCCTCAGTTCCTGGATATCTCAGGAGAGGTCCACAAGCTTCTACTGGAAAAGGCCTATGAGTGGTTTTTTCTTTTCTCGGGTAGTGGAAAATGAAAATATTACATTTGAGTGCTGTTTCTGCTGCTGTCCTGTGAGACACTTACTCCCTGGAGTGTCACACAGGGTCGCAGCTGTCCTCCAGTGCACTTAGAAACAGAGTGCAACCTGCCAGTGTTTCCCTAGGCAAAGCAAAGTTTGAATCTAGATGTGTACTGTGAAACTTTAATATTTCATTTTCTACTACCTGAGAAACGAAACTTTTGCTTGCTTTTCATGGTCAGTTCTTCTTTAAACATAATAGCAATTGGAAAATAAATGGTTATGATCATCATAATTTTCTTAATATATATGTTCATCTACATTTGATGAACAAGGCTACATTAAGATATTCTTGTTAATAATAAAATCCCATAACATGGAATAAGAATTTTCTTTGATATTTCACTTTTGGGCCTAATAATATCAATCCAGATTTTTTTGACATATTTATTGATTGTATAGAAATAATAACCCAAATGTGATTGTTTTCTAAATAAATCACATTGTACCTTAGAATATTTGTGATGATGTAGCTATTCCCCTTAAAGGTACTAATTAAATAAAACTCAATATCATCATTAAAAGTACATTATCTTAAGTGTCTATTAGTAATTGAATGGGAACAGCTTTGTACATTTTCTAAAAAAAAAAATAGCATCGAATGTTATTACCACAATGAAAACCGCATTGAATTAAACCCCTAACGTGACATCATAGTTGTCATTAGTCACCTTTCACCCTCATCGTCCATAACCAAACTGAAGTGTTAGGATACCTAATAGCCAGACTGCCATTCCTCACCCACCATATGCTGCCTCCACTTCCCAAGTAATATCTCCTTTCTTAGCAGCAATTGGCTTCTGTAGCAGGGAGGAGAGGAGGGCGAGGAAGCTGGGATTGACATGTGAAGCAAGCTTGTGTCTAATTTAAATTTTAAAAAAGAATTGGCTTCTCTATAAGTCATCCTTTAAAAAAATCGAGTGATTACTAATACATCTTATAGATGCTTTCTAGTTTGCTTTAGTTTAAGACTGAGGTGATAACTAGGAATGTATTTTATAATATCTTCAGGAAAATAAGAAGTGCTATGGTGACTCTTAATTGCTAAGTTTAGTTTATGATCGTTCAAAAAATAAACCTGTCTTGGAATTGCTAAACAGAAGTTTTTCAGAGTGACCATAATTTCATGACCTGAAATGTATTCTTTTTTTAAAACGTTTTTAACTGACATATCATTTTATCACCTTCCCTTCTCCCTGTATTCTTTAATAATAGCAAATGATGTCTCCGCACCATCTATCATTGTCCATGAAAATGTATGCAAGTCATTGACATACTAAAGATTACTCTCATTGTACTCTTCGAGGCCGAAGTTAACAGGCTTTAGTGTTGCTTTCAGTACTTGAAAGTGGTGGACTTTATGCCTTACAATTAAGCTGATATTGCTTTCAACAGTTGTAATTATGTATTGGTGGTAAAAATAGCGTCCCCTGTTCTTCAAGATGGTGACATGACTTAATCCCAACAGAATCTGACAGCTCTGCTAACTGACATTGAACAAATCTGAGATAGCAAGGGACAGTGGGACAGCGGGAATGCATTAAAAACACGAGGGAGGTCGTCAGCATGCCTGTGTTTTCTGCCTGTGCCCTTGAGAGCACAGAAAGAAAGATCGGGAGTTCCAGGCCATCACCTAAGATATAGGAGACCCTGTTATAGTAATAACAGTTTTGAACATAAAAAAAAAAGAGTGGGCAGAAAAATCTGTGAGTGTCAGCCCTGCATCTGTAAGTTCAAGACCAGCCTAGGAGATAACGGTAATTAGAAACAAACATGGTGGTTGGCCTGGGCCCAAATATGATGTGCTGAGCAAGAATCTCAGAGCACCAGGAGAGATTCCTATAATATACAGCTAAGTTTGACGGGCACCTGCTGTCTTGCAACAGGCTGTTTCTTGAGGATAGATTATTTGTATACTTTGTGTGATCCTTAATTCTTGTAATAAGACTGAAGGAGGAAAAGGCTCCAGTATCACATAAAAAAAAAACAAGCAAAAACAAAAAAGCTGGTAGGTTAATATAGTGCCTGTGTTGGTACCCTGTCACAGCTGGCACCCTCAATTTGAATTGTTTACTTTTAGAGTTAATGATACAATCTACATATATTTGAATACTACTAAGTTAATAAATGACAAAATTAGTTCCAGTATTTATGTTGAGCAGCTTCAACACACACACAGTAAAGGCCCAGAGCCTTTGTGAAGAGCTCCCCAGTGAGGCGAGATGACATTAAAAAAGAAAAAAGTGTGTTTTAATGTGTTTTTGGTTTTGACATTTCTACAAAATCCTATCTTTAATGCCATATTTTCTAAAGATAGTAAAACTTCTGTGTGGGGGTGGTGCACGCCTTCAATCCCAGCACTTGGGAGGCAGAGGCAGGCGGATCTCTATGAGTTTGAGGCCAGCCTAATCTACAAAGAGAGTTCGAGGACAGCCAGGACTATTAACACAAAGAAACCCTATCTCAAAGAGAGACAGAAACCTATTTTCAAAAAAAAGTATTGCTAAATAGTGGAAGTCAGAGGATGTCAATCGCTTTCAGTACAGTTAAACTTTTTAAATTGTTGCAAGATAGAGGGCATGTTACTTAATTATGCCATACCTATACACAGATTGGTAGTAATTTTTAAAGAAGGATTTTTTTTTGCAAAAAGGTTCTCGTATTTTTTAATGGAATAAAATAGGGCTGGCAAGATGGCTTAGCAGCTAAGATGCCTGGCTATTCTTCTAGAGGATCTGGGTTCAGTTCCCAGCACCCACATGGCAGCTAACAACCCTCTGTAACTCCAGTTACAAGGAACTTCCCTGGCCTCTCCAGCACTACGTCACATAGTACACAGACATAACATGCAGACAGAACACACATAACACATAAAAATGAGTCATTTAAAAAGGTAAAGGGATAAAATGCCCAAAAGTGTAGGACATACAATGACACTAATACCATACACACAGTACTTAATTTGAGTAAGGTATGTAATTCAAAGCAACTGCTATTTCTCATTCACTGTTCAGTGTACCTTTCTAGATATTCTGTACCCTTTATTGATCAAGGTTGTCCTGACATTTAATGCAGACCCTTCCTTGCTTTATTTTGAATTAATGCTGTTTGATATCAATATGTATGTATAAACTGTATTAAACTCATCATTAAATAATAGCTAGAAAATATTAGTTCATATGACACTGCTTTGCTCACGGTCTGTCCCTTTTAATGGTTTGCCATTTTCCTGCTGAACGAAGGCTGATTTACTTAGTGCTGCCCTACTAATATGTTCACCTGCAGTGCTGCATTGCATGCTACGGCTTCTGCATATAATTCACATTACCGCATTGAGCATGAATGCAAAGACTGGAGTTTGTGTGCTTCCAAAGTTAAGAAAACAAAACAAGTGTATTTGACTACTAAATTGCATGGTGTCTTTCCACATATAGAGTCTGTTACTTTCTAGAGTGTAGATTCAAATATTAATCATACATTCTAAGTTGGAGAATAATATTTTGGAGTTCTCTTAAGGTAAAGTATACTGTAAAACATTGAAGCCAAAGAAAGTTTAAACTGCTTATGTTTTAAATGTATGATTATATTACCATGGCAATTCTCTTATTTTAATGTTATTTCCTCATTAGCTTCATCTTTAAATAGTTCAAACATAAATTGGTGTGTAGTCAGATTAATACAATTTGATGCAGTTGTGGTCCAGTTAACCCTGGGGGCCAGTGAGGGGGCAATAATCATTTAAGGCAGGTATCACAACAGAAAAACCTATGCCAGGTTGAGTGAGTGGGTGGTTTCTTACTAACCTAGGCATTTAGAGCAGCAGTTCTTGACCTGTGGATCCAGACCCCCACAGGGGTCACTTATCAGAGAGCCTGCATATCAGATGTTTACATTACAATTCATAACAGTATCAAAATTACAGTTATAAAGTCACATTGGAAATAATTTCATGGTTATTGGTCACCGCAACACGAGCAACTGTATTAAAGGGTCACAGCATTAGGAAGGCTTAGAGGGTACAATCTGGGGCCACCTCCCGCCCCATTGGTACCTTTGGGCAAAGCAAAACTTCATGTATACTCTTGCTGGATGAACACAGGCTGTGCCAGGGCATGGTAAGAAAAATGCTAGTTAGATTTTTAGTTCCCGCTTGGTCAGGTGCCATGGAAGAACTTTGAGAATATCAGTTAAAATTACACATGTGACACACGATGTCCCCACCTGTCGCATATGTATTCTAACAAGTTAATACCAGAGAAACATAAAGCAGTTGCCATGAGGCCTGTCCTGATGCTGAGACTGGTCCTGAGCCTAAGAGAGTAGAGAGATGCCTTTTGTCTCTCAAGCCCTGGCTGGCTGGGCAGAGAACGACTACAATTACAGATCACCCTTCACAGTCCTATTAACTGCTGTTGCCTCTTACGACTTCCCTTTCCCTTCAGGGTTCTCCTTAGTATTTATTAAACCCTGATGTTCCTTGCATAAAATTGTGAGCACTAAGCTATAATCCTATCCCACATCATGGCCTTAGTGGTCACTGTGCCTTTTTCGTTAGGTACGTATGGTGTTTACATCCACAATTTCTGAACTCAGGTGGATTGCCTTAAATTCCAGGCTACTCTGGGCTACAAAGTAATCCCCTGTCACAGAGACTATTGAAAATCTGAGTTCCTGGAGTCAGATTCACGGTACCTCCCTTGGCCCCCACCTCTGTAAAATCTCTGAAATATACCATTGTATAAAAGTAATTGATAAGTTTCAACAGCTAAACTAGCTCCTTGGGGAGTGCGTATCTGACATCTGTGTCAGTTGCATCATTTCTCACCAGGGTGTGGCTATTCCCTTGACAACATGTGCTGACTCTTCTAACTAATCCTGGTTTGTGTCTTGGTAACTTTGCCCCAAACCCTTCTGCGTAGCTCATGGTGCCGCCGAGCTGACTGCAGCCTCCTTTTCCTGCTGTGTTTAGCCTTCCCCGTTTGCCAGAGTGGCTTTCCCCTCTTGTCTTGCTTGGCATCGCTGGTGAGTCCCCAGTCAGTCTTCTTTCTCCTTTGCTTTCCTTGCGACACATGTTAAGTGGCCCGTTCCTGCCACCAGCACAGCAGAGAAAAGTCGTTGCCACATGCACACACCATAGGCACACCCACTAACAACAATGAAGTTTTCAGTTAGCTTTTTGTCTAGACCACGGTTATTCCGTCAGCTCTGTTTGGGCTGCTCCTTCCCTTTGGCCGGGGAGTCTGGGAGGCACACCCTGTGTTTACTCCTTGTCGTGTGTCTCTCTGCACAGATCTCCCTGCTCAAGCAGAACCTGGAGCTGCAGCTCTGCCAGTCGCAGACGTCGCTGCAGCAATTGCAAGCTCAGTTCACACAGGAGCGCCAGCGCCTCACGCAGGAGCTGGAGGAGCTGGAGGAGCAGCACCAGCAGAGACACAAGTCCCTCAAGGAAGCGCATGTCCTCGCCTTCCAAACCATGGAAGAAGAGAAGGAAAAGGAACAAAGGGTGAGGTTCCGGGGAAACACCTTCAAAGGCCGTCCAAGAGCTTCATGGTACCTTTAGATTCTTCTTTGTAGTGGCCTGGGACCCGTATGCAGCAAGTGTGGGCCTAGCGTTTGAAGATGAAGTAGAAAGCCCAGCCTTCAGATTCCTAAGAATCCAGGTTTTCCTTCTTTTTCTCTTCTCTCTTTCATTTTTCTTTAAAATGTTATTTATTGTGTTACTGAATTGTTCTCCAGGACATGACTTCCTGTAGGAGTCACCGCGCTTAAGCACACACTAATTGTACATCATAGCAGACAAAGAGTGGCGCTACCATCTGTCTGTTTACCGTAACACCAAGCTGAGCCCATCTTTGGCTCCCTAACAGTTGTGGTATAAATTCAGCCACTGTTCTAGCCATAGTGTATTATCGTAATAGTCTTTCATCAGAATTTTTGAGACTCTGAGTCTCATGTAACCATGCTAGCCTTGAACTCACTTTGTACCCAGGCTGACTTTGAACTCCTGATCTTCCTGACCCAGCCTCCTCAGTGCTAGGATTACAAATGTATGTCACCACACTCAGACTTTTATCAAATGCTAAATTTATTTTCACCCTGGGCCCACAAAAAGAGAAATGGACCCGAGAGATATATAGCTTTGTTTTTGTTTTTTGTTTTGTTTTTTTCTCTTGGTTTTTCCACTTACATTCTTTCATCTTGTACCAAAAAAAAATTCATGGTAAAATGAAATTGAAATAGTTTAAATTATAATTTCCTTGTAATATAACCCCACAGCTTATATGAAAAATTATAACTACAATAACTTAAAATGGGTGGAAATCAAATGAATATATTACTGGATTATTATCATAGTCTTTACCTTTTACGTTGTGTGTGAGCACACATACACGTGCAGAGACCAGATGTTGATGCCAGGTGTCCCCCTTTCTTTCTCTTCTGCTTGTTTGGTTTTTATTGTAAGGAGACAGGGCCCTTCATTGTGCCGGGAGCTCACTGGTTAACTAAAGTGGCCAGATGTGCACTGGCCTGCCTGTCTTCTTACGTGGATGCTGGGGATCGGAACTCAGGTCCAGAGCAAGGGACATGGCTCAGTGGGTAAAACATTTGCCATTCCCCTACAAGGACCAGAGTTCAGAGCCTCAGAAGTCATGTACAGTCGTGCACAATAGTTTGCATCTATAATCCCAGCGTTTTCATGGTGGGTAGTTACAGGAGAAACCCCAGAAGCTCATAGGCCACCTAGCCTGCTATCTGTGGAAAACAACAAGAAACTGCCTCAAACAAGATGGATGACAAGGAGCAACACCCTGAGTTGTCTTCTAACCAACACGCATGCACACACACACATAGACATGCGCACACACACACACACACACACACACACACAGAGTGTATATCTTCAGTCACACACGTTTATAGTCAAGCACATGCACAAAGAAAGAAAACAAACAAACTTAGGTTCTTGTGCTTGCATAACAAAAAATTTTGCTCACTAGTCCCCACATTATTTTATTCTCTGCTGGGATCTCCAGGTATCTACTTCTTTATTTTGTCAGGGAGTGGTGTGTGTGTGTGTGTGTGTGTGTATGTGTGTATGTTTCATGTGGGTGTGTGCATGTGCGCATGAAGCAGGGGTTGGTGTCAACTGTTTTCCTCTGTTTCTCTACACACATTTTTCCCCTTAGAATGAGTCTTTCTATACTTGGAGCTTATCCATTCAGATAGGCTGGCTGGCCAGTGAGTTCCCAGAATACCTCTGTCCCTATGGTCTTCCATCCTATGGTTACAGACACTCGCTGCTACCCCTGGCTTTTTACATGGGTTCTAGAGATCCAAGTTTTTGTTATCATTCTTGAGCCAGTTGCCTTGTCTGAGATATTTCCACAGCACCCATTGTTCAGTTGTAAACCACTAGTGTGACACAATTTGAATGTGATTCATTTTTGTTTAGCTCATTTCTTAGCGATGTATTTTTCACCTTCTTCCTATGATCTCAGTATAACAAAAGTTTTGTAGAAGAACCCAGTCATACTGTCATTTTCATCATAATACAGATTACCTATAAAGGCTATTTATTAATTTTTCATTCAGGTGCAAGCACTAGTTTAAGTAATGGTATAAATAAATGAAGGTTGAATTCAACAGTGATTATAGCTTTTCAACCTGTTTTGTGTCTTGACCATTGTTAACCTTAGTGTTAACAATGTATAATGTATAAGTAAAATGTTTTCTTTGTATACAAAAATAAATGAATTATTTAGAAAAATCTTATGCTTTAAAAAACAAAGAAACACTTACTTACATAGTAAGTTGTAATCTATAAATCATGTCCAGAAATCCAAGGAGGTCTCTTTGGTTAAGAATTAGGCCTGATAGACTGAGCAAGGTGCTACATTCCTGTAATCCCTGCACCCAGAATGTGGAGACAGGAGGATCAGGGTCATCCTTTGCTACATAGCATGTTTGATTTTTAAAATCATTTAACTTTAATCTTCAAAAGGAATCAGAACTTGAAATGTTTCTGTGTTGCATTAAGTAACTCAACTATCTAGCTGTAGGTTCTGTGTCAACGAAACAATCTTTATTTTACCCATAATGGAAGACACTCATGCTCCGTTTCTGAAAAGCGTTTCTCAGATGGTGATAAGCAAACAAATACTAAACTTTAAAACACCACTTCTCTGGTAAAGAAATGTGTAGCGAGTGTTTTTCTGTCCCACCAACCAGCTCCCAAGAAACAGTCCTGGCTGTCCTGGAACTCACTCTGTAGATCAGGTTGACCTCGAACTCAAGAGAGATCTGCCTGCCTCTGCTTCCCAAGTGCTGGGATTAAAGGTGTGCACCACCACCACCCAGACCTAACTAGTTCTTATAACTTAAATTAACCCATACCTTTTAATCTTTGTTCTTTTACATGGCTCGGTTACCTTTATGCTATACTGCCCATCCTGCTTCCTCTCCTGTCCAGCATCTCTGCTTTCTTCTTCCCAGAGTTCTCTCTCCATCCTGAAACCCCACCTATACCCCCTGCCTAGCTATTGGCCACTCAGCTCCTTATTGAACCAATCACAGTGACATATCTTCACACGGGATAAAGGAATAGTCCACAACTGAGTTATAGTACTCAGTCTCACAAATGCTTCATTTTAGAAATTACAGTAAAACAAAGCAACAAAAGTTCTGTTTCACTCAGCTAATCTCTCCCCTGTAAGGACCTGGGTGATGTGTTTCCACTCAACCACTTGTAGACTGTTACATCCATAAAACCTTTCAAGCAACTTATCACATGTAATCTGGAATAGTCGCTTTTATGTCAGAATACTTGACAGAAGGTTGTGTTAGCTTTTCCTTAAAGAGATATGAACAAATGTCTCCTCACTCCAGGTAGGAAGACCCACAGCAGACCAAAGCAGCAAGTCTAGCTTGATGAACCAATGAGATTAATTGGGATTACTTATAGGGGCGCATACCACTAAAGAAAAACGCTTCATACCCTCGCTCCAGCAGCCTTTAAACATCAGGGAGGGATCTTGTGGGCCCAGGGAGCTCTTCTGTCTCCATAGGAGAATGCTCGCAGACTCAGCTCTGAAGGTCTCCTGCAGGCCAGCCCAGCTGCTCTGACTTCAAGACCATGGCCATGCCATGCCCAGAGGGAAGTGCTCCATGGCACAGGGAAACTCAAGGGAGAAAACATTTCCTTTGGCACAGAGTTTCATAGTGATGGGAGCTCCGTACATCACCACAGTCCATGAAGCCCCAACCAGAGAAAGCCCTAACCAGGCCTAAGCCACAGTGTCCAAAGTCTTGTCAGTAGTGACTTTCTACTTCCAGGTAGTCCACTTCCTAAGTGATCATAGAGCTCCTCCAAAGACACCACCAGCCGGGGAGCAGGTGATCGACACATTAGTGTAGAGGAGACATTTCAGGGACAGACAGAAACTCTTCTATCCACTTACCCTCAGAGAATTGCTTCTTCACACAAATAACTTATAGAAAATAGCTGTAAAAGATTCTATCGGAGAGGACTAGAGAGATGGCTCAGTGGTTAAGAGTACTGGCTGCACTTCCAGAGGACCCAGGTTCAATTCCCAGCACCAACATGGCACTTTACCAGTTTGTTAATTCCAGATCCAGGACTTTGATACTTTCACACATACACACGTGCTGGCAAAACACCTATGCATATAAAATAAGTTTTCCCAATGCCCCCACTGTGCTTATGCAAGCCTAACAAGGAACCGACTTTGTGTTATTTTCTTAGTGACAACCCCCTCCTTTCCTTTCCAGACACACAGGTTCTTTCCCTTAGTTTTCAGTAATTGTATCCTTAGCAACTTTAGAAAATGACTTCATTTGGAAACTGCCTGAAGCTAAAAGTCTGTATTTCCAAATTCAACAAAAATGTGGTAAGCCAAACTGGTTTTATAATTGGTTATTTTCTACTGATTGCCCCAATGAATTTGTTTTCCAGTTACACTTACTTTATATCTGATTTCGATGGGAATGAACTACGGCAGCCGAGTCTTCTTAAACACTGGGCTCCCAGGCCGCTTTCTATTTTGTTTCCCGTGGTCTAGTGTAGTGACTTGATTTGCTTCTCACCCAGGCTCTGGAGAATCACTTGCAGCAGAAACATTCAGCAGAGCTGCAGTCACTGAAAGACGCGCACCGAGAGTCCATGGAGGGCTTCCGCGTGGAGATGGAGCAGGAACTTCAGACACTCCGCTTTGAATTAGAAGACGAAGGAAAAGCTATGCTTGGTATTGTGGGAAGGACTATAATCTTGTCCTACTTATTTGTACATTTCTCCATTGTAAACATCAACGGAAAGCATCGAGTTGTGTATTTAAATTTTGGAACATCAAGATGATGTTTCTGTGTGAAGAGGCAAGGAAGGAAGACTAGGATGGTGTCAGCTCCCTCTGTACTCTGAGAAAGCAGTGTTCATAACTGATTTGTCAGTCTCATGGACCTGAATGGAGGCAGAACACTTAGGGATCCCAGAAACCAGTCACTGACCAGTAGCCCCCACGCACCAACACATGCACTCCCACACATATACCAATGCGAGCATCCACATATGCATCCAACATCTACCCTTGCACATGCCCCCAAACATGCATCCACACGTGTACTCATACGTGTGTACCCATGTAATCACCTCACACATGTATCCCACACATATACCAATGCATGCATCCACACATGCACCCAAACATGCATCCACACATGTACTCATACGTGTGTACCCATGTAATCACCTCACACATGTATCCCACACATATACCAATGCATGCATCGACACATGCACCCAAACATGCATCCACACGTGTACTCATACCTGTGCAGCCATGTAATCACCTCACACATGTACTCCCACACATACACCAATGCATGCATCCACACATGCACCCAACATGCATCCACACGTGTATTCATACCTGTGCAGCCATGTAATCACCTCACACATGTACTCCCACACATACACCAATGCGTGCATCCACACATGCACCCAAACATGTACCCACATATGAACTTATATTCATGCACCAATGCAATCACTGCCACACATGCAACCTCACGCATATCCACTCACACACTCACATGTGCAACCCCGCACATAGCTCATGGCTTGGACTTTACAATCATGTGTTTCTACTTCAGGATTTTGTTTTGGTGAGAAAGGGAAAAAGACCTTTTTATTGAAGTCTTTTTCATATGGGATTCTTCCCTATGAGATGGATCTTTATAAAATGAGATAAAGTTTAGAAGAAAAAGTTGGATGTGTTTTTAAATTTTTATTTATGATTTTGTTTTTTGATGTTATTGGATAACTCATTTCTTCCATCTCATTTTCCCTGTTTGGTTTAATTTTAAATTTTCCTGGCATTTTTTTTTTCCTGTGTGTTTGATATAATCCAGTGAGCGCTCCTTCCAGATGGGACTTGGAACAAAGAGGACTAGCAGGGTGTGAGTGATTATCTGGAGCTCAAAGGGGAACCATGCGTCCTGTCTATCACCCATGGGACTGGTGCTGAAGTCCTAGGCCATGCTGTTACAGCTCTCACTACTTCTTGAGAAGCTGTTGTGACATCTAGCTTGAAAGTCACAGCAATCCTGAATATTTATGAAAGATTTGTGAAACATCAAATTGTATGCTGGAGGCTGTACTGTGCGACTTCATTAAGAATGAGCTGTTGGTCTGTCTTTGCATGGAACTCAGAGCTAACACAAGAGGTGGCCTTTGTAGAATTATGGCCATAGAGAATGTGATGCTGTTTGCACAGCTGTGTGAGGTGAGGTTGAAGGAGTTGAGTGTTGGAACTATTCCTATTCCTCTGAGATGTGATTTAACTACCATCAGGTTGAAAAATAATGTTGAGAACCTCTAAAGAGTTTTCTTTTTAAGATAATCATTTCTGTAGAAATTGCCTTTTTCACTCATTATAATTCTCTGGCGTCACCCTGGTTGTTGTGATCATCTCTAGTTTGTTCGTATTCTTTTCTTTCTAGTCATAGTGATGCACCACCGTGTCCCTGTCTGTCCTTCAGCCATTGAAGGTGACTTGGGATTTATTTTGCTGTTGCATGTATGCGCACAAACATCACGTGTATGCTGTCTGTGTAAATACAAGGTTTTGGTTATGTGGAATAAAGGCCAGGAGAATAGTTTCTAGGTCATGTGGTGATTATGTATTTAGTTAGTTTTTAAAGGCCCTGCCAGAATGTTCATCAGAATGTCTCTGCCATTTTTCAGTCCTCTAGCATTGTATCAGTAACCATTTCCCTCACATCTCACCACTATTTGATATTGTGACTATATGTCATAGTATCTCATTGTGGTTTTATTCTTCATTTCCCTAGTGGATAGAGATGTTGAATACTTTTCGTGTTCTCATCAGCTTCATGTCTTCTCTTTTGGTTGAGTTTATCATTGTTACTGTTGAATTTTAAGTATTCTATTTATATGTCCTAGTTACGAGTCTTTCTCAGGATCCTTCAGGTCTGTTTACTCTATCACTCCCATGAACATACTGTCCCTGAGGCCACCACCAACTTTTGAACTATTGTCACTGTCTGGATCTCACCTTATTTTTTCTGTGTGCTCATCTGGCCACTTTGGCCTTCTGGGGTCATTCTGCACTTGTTTGCATGTTACTGTATACTGTCACTGTACCGATTTTCTTATCTGTACCCTTTAGTGAAGTTCTCTGTGAAGGCCTCAACAGGAGCCTAAGTTGGCCAACTACAAGCAAGGGCAGCATTCTTTTACTAGATCTCATGTTTAGCTTTAAAACCCACAATTTGCATTTTACTCATCTACATCTCTATATTAACACTTAAAAATGTTCAAGTAACGCTCATGTTTAAGGAAATAACATGGGTTGGCTCTGAGTTCTGTTAGGAACACAGCCACTCACATCACAATTTGAGGACCATGGACCTAGGGTTTAAAGTAAAATCCCCGCAGGTTCCATTTCCTTCATGATACCGTGTACCCTGTGACCTCCTGCCACACAGACTTCACAGCTTGCTGGACAGGCCACATTCTGGCTTCTTTTGCATGTTCTGCCTTAGTGATAAAAGCACCTCCTTCTCTACTTAGAAGCCCCAGTTCAGTCCCGCTGAATTGCAGGCAGTCACTATAACAGTCTCTCTGTGACCGATCCCGAATCACTGACTCTCAGAAAGTGGGAGACTTTCACCACTGTGTTCTCATTGTACTTATGGGAACCTCTGATGTGCCAGTTAGTTACCCGAAGTAATGCCTTCACCTCTGGATTGTGAAGTTATAAAGAAAAGGTCACATTTTATTCTCTCTTAGGATACTATTGTCATCCAATAAATGTTGTGTGCTGTATGAAATAATTAATTCCAGGGCCAGGCATAACGCATAGGAAATGAAGATTTCTGCCCAGTTGCAGAGTGAGTTCCAAACCAGCCTTGCTTACCTGAGACCCTGTCTCAATAAATAAATAAATCGATAAATAAATAAATAAATAGAATTGAAAGTCAATTCCAAACTCTACTGAATGTGATGTCTGACCTCCAGGTAATTCAGAGTGTTTTTCAGCCAGTACTTCTGGGGATGTTGTAAAATAATTCCTACTGGGAGGAAAATTGCCTCTTAAACATTTATAAAGGTACAACTTTATTATTTTAATAATATAAAACAACCGAAGTATTTCATCTCCACTACCACTTTATCTTCCAACTGAATTCACAAAAACCCACTTTTGTCATTTAAGTTCTTGACATTTTTCATGCCATCATCAAAGCTAAGTAGATATTTCAAATCCACATTTGATAATCTATTTTATGCATATTTTTGAATATCCTAATTTTAAAAGTTATATTCTGGATCTTTTATGGTTTTTTTCCTAAGATAGTGGTAGGATTTTGAAATTTTCTAACCCTTTTCCTTTGCATGCCAGCTTCCTTGCGATCTGAGCTAAACCACCAACATGCAGCTTCGATTGATTTATTACGACATAATCACCATCAAGAACTGGCAGCCGCTAAAATGGAACTAGAGCGAAGCATAGATATCAGCCGAAGGCAGGTCAGTGCGAACACACCTCACTGATCCCTTAAATTTGGGTCCACTGGGCCCTCCCTCTAAGAGAGGTACTTTGTAATAAGTGCTAATTCCATTAGCTATTATCAACATGGTGAAAGTTTCCTTCTTCACGGCAAAGGAGCAACCTTCTTTTTTTTTTTTTTTTTTTTTTTTTTTTTTTTTTGGTTTGACGAGACAGGGTTTCTCTGTTTTGGAGGCTGTCGGTCCAGCCTGGCCTTGAACTCACAGAGATCCGCCTGCCTCTGCCTCCCAAGTGCTGGGATTAAAGGCGTGCGCCACCAACGCCCGGCTAGGAGCAACCTTCTTTTGTATGCCAGCCATAAATTACATTTTGTTTTATGACCTTTTGACTGAATATTTTGCATTTTGTTTAAATGTTAGGAAAATAAGCAATAAAATGTGAAAAAAAATATAAAGAGTAAAGCCATCTCTATTCAATAGGACTATCCACGTCAATACAATGTTCTATGTCTGGGAGGTCCATTGTGGTAGTTGGTTGTCTAGTACAACCAAGGAACTACATATTCATTTTTATATATTTTAACTTAAACAGTCACGTTGTATGACATACTACACAGAAAGAGTAGACCCTCAAAAAGAAGAAAGATAACTCATACTCCCAAAGTATTAATTAACCACTACGGGTTATACTTTTTAGACTTTGCTCTTTGGCCCAGTGTCCTTTTTTTAATTTGATAATCTGTGATTGTAATGATATATGTGTATGGAAGGATGCAGCAGTTGGCACTGCAGAGAAAGATTCTGTTTTTACATTTAAAAGTTTTACTTTGTGGGTTTTCCATGTTAACAAATTAGCCTGGATTTGCTCTTCATTGCTATGATAAATGGACCTCCTTGTAACCATAGAGGGAAGTTACTCTTCAACTATGTGGACAGTAAAGTTGACAATGTCTACAGAATGTGTAAAAACATTGGCTTATAGGGAAGTCTTTCTAGACAAAAAGCTATCAGGACAGCAGTGAAAGCAGTCAAAGGCTGCCTTTCCAAAGAATGGAATGTGAGTGTTGGGTGGGAGGGGGGATCCCTAGATGAAAATCCTTTTGGTATTAAAGGACAGTGGTACAAGCAGTTTACTACAAGATCTATACAACTTACGAAGAGACCTGTGTTCTACTCCAGACTCTGCCACTGATCATAAATTAAATGACAATCTTGCCAAAAGCAATCTACAGATTCAACGCAATCCCCATCAAAATACTGGCACAATTCTTCACACACTGTGAAAGAGCAATAATCAACTTTATATGGAAAAAGAAAAGACCCAGGGTAGCCCTGTACAATAAAGGAACTTCCGGAGGCATCACCATCCGTGACTTCAAGCTCTATTATACAGCTGTAGTCCTGGAAACAGCTTGGTATTGTCACAAAAATAGACAGGTAGACCAATGGAATCAAATTGAAAACCCTGATTTTAACTCACACACCTATGAACACTTGATTTTTGATAAAGAAGCTAAAATTATACAATGGAAAAAAGAAAGCATCTTTAACAAATGGTGCTGGCATAACTGGATTCTGGAATGGAGAAGACTGCAGACACATCTATATCGCCATGCACAAAACTTAAGTCCAAATGGATCAAAGACCTCAACATAAATCCAGCCACACTGAAGAAAAAGTGGGAAGTACTCTTGAACGAACTGGTACAAGAGACCGCTTCCTGAACATAACACCAGTAGGAAAGACACTGACTTCGACAGTTAACCAATGGGACCTTCTGAAACTAAGAAGTTTCTGTAAGGCAAAGGACACAGTCAACAAGGCATAAAGGCAGCCCACAGAATGGGAAAACAATATTCACTAACCCCATATCTGACAGAGGGCTGATTTCCAAAATTTACAAAGAACTCAAGAAGCAATTGTCCAAAACACCAAAGGATCCAATAAAAAAGTGGGGGACTGAACTAAATAGAGAATTTTCAATAGAGGAGTCTAAAATGGCGAGAGACACTTGAGAAAGTCCTCAACATCCTTAGCCATTAAGGAAATGCAAATCAAAACAACTCTGAGATACCATCTCGCTCCTGTCAGAATGGCTAAAATAAAAAACACCGATGATAATTTATGCTGGAGAGGATGTGGAGAAAGGGGAACACTCCTCCACTGCTGGTGGGAGTGCCAGCTCATACAGCCACTTTGGAAATCAATATGGAGATTCCTCAGGAAAATGGGAATCAGTCTACCACAAGACCCAGCAATATGCCCACTCTTAGGCATATACCCAAAAGATGCCCATTCACACAACAAGGATGTCTGTTCCAGTATGTTCATAGCAGCATTATTTGTAATAGCCAGAACCTGGAAGTAACCTAGATGTCCCTCAACTGAAGAGTGGATGGAGAAAATATGGTACATCTACACAATGGAGTACTATTCAGCAGAAAAAAATGGAATCTTGAAATTTGCAGGCAAATGAACAGCACTAGAAGAAACCATCCTGAGTGAGGTAACCGAGTCACAAAAAGACAAACATGGTATGTACTCATTCATATGTGGATTTTAGACGTGTAACAAGGGAGTGCCAGCCTACAATCCCACTGCCAGAGAGTCTGGGAAACAGGAAAGAACCTAAGAGAGATATGCATGGTACCCCAGAGAAGGGGAATGAGGCAAGATTTCCTGAACAGATTGGAAGCGTGTTGTGGGGGAGTGGGAGCTGGGAAAAATAGAGGGGTAGAAGAGGAGGTCAGGGGGCAGCAAGAAAGTTAAGTTGGGGAAAAACAGGGGAGAACAGAATGAGAAATACCATAATAGAGGGAGTCATTATAGGTTTGAGGAGACATCTGGCACCAGTGAGATCTCTAGTGATCTATAAGGATGACACCAACTGGCAAACTAAGCAATAGGGGAGAGTCTATCTTAAATGCCCATCCCTGATAGTGAGTTTGACGACTACCTTATATGCCATCCTAGAACCTTCATCCAGTGACTGGTGGAAGCCGAGGCAGACACCCACAGCTAAACACTGAACTGAACTCCTGGAACCTAGTGACATAGATGGAGGAGTGATGAGCAAAGGGCTAAAGAATCGGCTGGTGAAACCAGCAGAAACAGCTGACCTGAACAAGGGGGAGATCTTGGATCCCAGACCAACAGCTGGGAAGCCAGCATGGAACTGATCCAGATTCCCTGAATGTGGGTGTCAGTGAAGAGGCCTGGATAATCTATGGGACCCTGGGCAGTGGATCAGTGTTTATCCCTGGCATATAAATGGACTTTCAGTGTCCATACCACAAAGAGGGATGCTCTTTCAGCCTGGACTCTTGGGGTCCAGCATAGGCCCTGCCCTGAAGGAAATGACATAATCTGGATATCCCCTATGGGGAAGGGAGTAGGGATAGGGTGGGAGGCTGGGGGGGTGGACAGTAGGTGGGCAAGGGAGGTGGGGAGGGAGAGGAAGCTGGGATTGACATGTGAAGAAAGCTTGTTTCTAATTTTAAAAAGTAATAAAAAAGGTAAAAAAATAAATTATCTTTGAGAAAAATTAGAGTATATGTTGTTGTTTTTTACTCTCAGGGCATACCACCCAGTCCCCAAACAAATCACACACAGAGACTTATTCTTATCAATGCCCAGCCTTAGCTTGGCTTATTTCTAGCCAGCTTTTCTTAACTTATTATCCCATCTATCTTTTGCCTCTAGGCTTTTATCTTTATCCTATATTCCTTTGTTTACTTCCTACTCAGTAGCTTGCTGGGTAGCTGGGTGGCTGGCACCCAGAGTCCTTCCCTTTCTCTCACTCCTAGATCCTTTCTCTCCCTAGATTTCTTCTATTTATTCTCATTGCCTGCTAGCTTTGCCTAGCCTTTTTCCTGCCTTGCTATTGGCCATTCAACGCTTTGTTAGACCAATCAGATGTTTTAGACAAGCAAAGTATCACAGATTTACCATGTTAAACAAAAGCAAAAAAATTTCAACACATCTTTGCATCATTAAACAAATGTTCCACAACATAAACAAATGCAACACATCTTAAAATAATATTCTACAACAACTTGTCAGAACTATTAACATTCAAAATTGTCATCTTTCTCTCCCTCATATCAACACAGAAACCAAATCTACAGAAAACATTATGGTGTTCTTTGTTTTTTGCAGAGTAAGGAGCACATGTGTAGAATTAGTGATTTGCAAGAGGAACTACGCCACAGAGAGCGCCACATCTCAGACTTGGACAAGGAGGTCCAGCACCTCAATGAAAACATAAGTACCCTAACAAAAGAGCTGGAACTTAAGGGGAAAGAAATACTCAGAATACGAAGTGAATCCAACCAGCAGATGAGGTATGCCAGTAACTATAGCAAAAGATGCATTGTTGACTAAAATATTGTTGGAGATATGCTTAGTAATATGACCCTAGTTTTGTGACTAGAGTGCCCTCCCAATAACATATAGAAGACCACTTTTCACTGTATGTGGTGGGTATGATATCATCTGGAAAACATATGTCTGCGTTTTTATGATGTATTTTTATTCATTAACTTTGGGAAATGATGATAATTAAGGATTTTTAAAAATTTTTATTAGAAAAAAGCATTAAAGGAGACAAAATTTAACACTAACCAGACGATTATAGGAAACTACATAGCTTAACTTAACCTGTTTGCATTAATTTTCCAAATGTTATACCAAAAAGGGGGCATTTCAACTCTGGTAGAACATAGACGTTTTGAAATCCTGACTTCAGAATAACATTTTCTTAACTAAAAATAAATTAAACAGGTTGCATGAACAAGATATAAACAAGAGACTTGAGAAAGAGCTGGATGTCATGACAGCAGACCACCTCAGAGAGAAAAATATCATGCTGGCAGATTTTAATAAGACTAATGAGCTACTCAAGGAAATAAATGCAGCTTTACAAATGTCGTAAGTCATATTACACTAAAGAAAATGTGTGTGTGGATAATAAACTGAGGAGCACTGTGTCTAAGCTCAGCTTAACTGTCTGAATCTAATAAAAACGATACTTAGTGAGGAAGACTTAAGTACTATATTACAGATGTAATATCATTGTGATACGTATGTTCTGTAAGTAAGGATATGGCCATTGAATGATTTTGTTTCTGCTGCTATTGCCGCAGGTCTGCTAAAACAATGCATATCTTAACAGTGACCCCCATGGTACATCACTTCTCTGATGATGTCTCAAAGTGTGTTCATTATATAATGTGAAGCTTTTAGTACAATGTGAACAATAGGTATTTTACAAAGCCATGCATAATTTAACAGTACTTATTTTACAAAAAACAAAATGTCCTTCAGAGCAAGCATACACCGTTAACAATGTGACTCCATTTAGCAAGTACATTGGTAGGTCCCAGGGAAGGAAAGGGACAGAGACTTCATTTCCAATACTTGGGGACTGCCTGAATTTCCACGATTAGCATTTAAATGGCTTTTTTAATTTAAGGAATCTATACGATAAAATCATTACAAATAAAGTTATTACTCAAATTTAGTAAGCCCATTATTCAAGTCAAAATTTGTACGTATTTCCTAACACTCATTAAAAAGATTAATAGCCCATCTTTCCAAGATCCTTCCAAACTGCTACAGACAACTCACTTTGAATTCAGTCTGTCTCTCTGAACTAACCCCTGGTCCGCTTTAGGTTATCTTAGGTTTAATATACCCTAAGCTGCTACTAATGGCTTATTCACTGATAGTCCTTCTTGTTCCAGTTATTAAGGTGCTTCAATAAGGTAACAATTAAGTCACCACTACCCACAGGATCAGACTCTTAGCGTTGTGATGCCTTCTTATGCTTTTATGTGACTAATACCGACACACCTACCTCCAATATAGATACCATCTACACATCTTCTGACAGTGTAACCACTCAGTCTCCGCAAATACTCCAGGCATAGGTGCACACACACACACAGACACACTCAAGTAGGAGCAGGCCCCCAGCTGCTTATTTGACTGGCTTGTCCTCAGGGAGGAGGCACTCTTGCTGATAGGCTCTCTCCACATGGTGTTCATATAGTGAATCTGCCATGGATAAATTGCATGTGGGTTCTTACTTAGTGAAGTTACCCATAAAACCGAGAAGAAACTTGTTATTTCCACAAGCTCAGTGGTGTGCTGTTTGCCCTTACCCTTCACCCACTGTGACCTCCTCACATGTCTGCAATGCAGCAGAGCATACGTAGAACATGTTTGGTAGAAATCAGATATGATTGGCCTCAGAGGCATGGCTCTCACATTTCCTGACCTCTGTGTATTCTGGGCAGACACTGATATTCTGGTGTCCCTCTTCACATCACAAAAACAGTCCGTGTTTGTCTGTGTGTCCTGGCATCTCCTTAGAAATAGTAATTTAGGAAAAGGAAAAGTTTTGCTCTGCGGTTTTGCTCATTGTGAAATTTCAACAGATAGTAAACATTAACTTAATGTCTCTATAGTTTGAACTTTTGACAATTGAAGAATTAGTATTACTGATAAGTAAAATGTTTTGCCTTCTTTTTTAGAACATTTATTTTATACTTTGCCTTGGGTCTATACTAACCAACCATACTTCTCTTCTTACCTGCTAATACCATATAGTTCTCCTTTAGATTTAGGTAATCACTTGTTTAATTAAAGTCAAATCATGTACACTTAGTCTTGACTTGCACTGTCCCACAGATTTTTCCATGATAACAAAAATGTTCTTTATTGGCTCTTCCCAGTCTAGTGGCTATTAACCATGAGTAGTTATGGAACACTTGAACTGTAGTCAGTGTGACTGAGAACTTAAACCCTAATTCACCATAATTAATTTAAATGCAGATAACAGTCCATGGACTAGAAGCTGGCATATTGGGAAGTAGTCCCGGATGTTTCTGGCCATGCCCTTTCATGATGACTGTAGATCTGCTGAGTGATTAAGGTTTACACAGCTGATAAGTGGGGAGCGGGCAATGTGAACTGTTCACAGCCTATTGCAGGGGTTACTCTACTGTGACATGAACACCTGCATCTCTGCTTTGGTGCTTCTGATTCCAAACCCAGGTACTTTTATTAGAAGGATGAGAGGGAACTGTAAAGGCACATGCTTCAGCCCGCAGGCCAAAGTATGGGGCTGAGGAAACACTAGAGCATCTGGAAGCTTCTCTTCTAGATTCTTCTAGATTCTGCTACACCTGCTGAACTCTTGGGGAGAACGAGAACAGGTTTAAAAGTCTTTGAAGAGACTTTTAGAAACTGTGCTCTGTGTGCTGAGTATTCAGACCCCCTTAGAGTTTTGTGGAAATTTGATTGTCTTGACGTTGTCCTAACAAGAACCTCGCATCTAATTTTAAAATGTATTGAGTTTCATTTGTAAAAAAAAAAACAAGCAGGGGATAGGACATATCTCAGTGGTAGCATGTTTGTTTAGCACATACAAGATATTAGTTAAATTCCTAAGACCCTAAGGAAGAAAAAAACATAATAGCAAGTGAGAGAATAGGCTACTCAATTTTACCTAAGTGGCATTTTTCCATTGGTAGAGTTTAAGCTAAATTAAAAATTGTCCCAGTACCTTGGGGTCCAGAAATATTTATTGTATTATTGTATAAAAAGTGCTTAGTGTTTGTCATTT
Organism: Mesocricetus auratus; assembly: GCF_017639785.1. Taxonomy (NCBI): domain Eukaryota; kingdom Metazoa; phylum Chordata; class Mammalia; order Rodentia; family Cricetidae; genus Mesocricetus; species Mesocricetus auratus. Next base: position 10,838,609 of record NW_024429199.1, on the reverse strand, counting down.
TAGTTTCTCTGGGTTTGTTATTTGTTGTTATTTTTTTGAAACAGGGTTCTACATAGTTCTTGAATGTCCTTGAACCCTTGTTTTCTGTGTCCCTACCCCACAATGGTTGGGATTACAGATATGGACTATCACTTTAAATTAGCACCTTACTGTATTGGAACAAAAGACTATTTCTTTATGAGAGAATTGTCAGTCTGCACATGGACATTAAACAGGGCAGTAATTTTTAACTATGAGGATAGACTCTGCAATACCAGAATTGCTTATTTTGAGTCCATAATCTCTAAACCTCCAATGATTTTATAATTGTTTAGTTCTTTGTTTAATTTACCACTCAGGCTATTCCCATAAGCTTTGAGGACATCTGGAAGTAGTAGTGGTCTTGTTAACACCAAATAAACATTTGCTTGGAAATTATAGAAGTCCAACAGTGAAATGCTTCAGTCCTCTGTTTCATTTATATATAACAGAATTCATAAAACATAATTTTTGCTGCATATGTTCCAGATAATGTTATTGTTCAGCTCTGCAGTCTCTAGTCATTTATTTTCTTGTCAATTGCGTCTTATAAAGCAACATGAGGTAGATGACAACTTGGAAAACATCTTTGCACAGTTTAATGCAGAACTGTGTTGTTTGTGAGCTATGGAAAACTGACCTTTACACTCTGAGACACACACACACACACACAAACACACACACACACACACACACACACACACACCCCTCAAGAAATATTCTTGGCTGGAGTCTAGCAGTGACCCTAATTAGCCCTCCCGTGTGTTCTGCTTCTCCTTTCTATATTCAGTCTTTCTATATATTATTTTTAGTGATAATGTGAAAACTCAATGAGAATAAAATTGGATTCTACCTACCATATTAATGTTCAGAGACATGACTTTTATGCATTAGGGTCAGAAGTATATTTCATAAAGGCTATTTAAGATCCATGGGACCAAACAGACTCCTTGTGATGATAAGGCTTAGAGGTTGGCTGGCATAGTAGTACATGTCTATAATCCTTACACTTGAGAGACCCAAGTAGGAGCATCTCTGAGTTCACATCAAATCCAAGATATAAACTGAGACCCTGTGTCAAAGAAATAAAGGATGGAAGGAAACAAAAAGAACTAGAAAAAGTCAAACTTAGATTCCCCCCTCCCCAATCTCCTGACTCTACGTCATCCTTTGCACTAGGCCTTTTAGATGCACTGTTGGTCTAGTAAGCTGCCCAGATGGCTGTGAAAAGGGAAAACATTGACCAGCGTTGCCTTGAAGTAGATATTGGAATGGTACTAAGTTCCTTCTCATCAGAATGTTGAATGGGATTCTTGTACACTTAAAAGTTACAACCAGTTCATAATAGTTTCCTCTTCTCTCCTTTAATGCTTTCCTATTCATTCGTATAGATTGCTGCCTTTCAATGCTTACCTTCATTATTATCTAGTTATTTATTAAAATTTTTGCTGATGTAAAGCTGTGCTGTGGGGAGAATTATATTAATTCTGTAGGTAAAAAATGTTTGAGCTAGGGCTGGAAAGATGGCTCAGTGGTTAAGAGTACTGGCTGCTCTTCCAGAGGTCCTGAGTTCAATTCCCAGAAACTATCTACAATGCGATCTGGTGCCATCTGGCATGCAGGCATACATGCAGATAGAGCACTCTCATATATTAAATAAATAAATAAATATTTTGTAAATGTTTCAGCTAAACTAGTTGTGGTGGTTGCACACTTATGCCAGCACTCCAGAGGCAGAGGTAGGTGGATCTCTAAGAGTTAGAGACCAGCCTGGTCTACATAATGTGTTCCAGGCCAGCCAGGGCAACATAATGAGACCCTTTCTATAATAATAATTGGTGTTATTATTGTATTATTATAATATAAATATAATAATATAACAACAGGATGTCTCAGCTATATTAAAACACACACTTGAACAGGGGAGATCTTTACAACAAAAAAGACGTTCCAAAACTGTAAATGGCTGTCTTAGATTCGCTTTACTACTTCTTGTTCTGCCACAAAAATAACATCTAGGCTGGGGTTTAGCTACCCTTTCTACCAGCTGTTCTCTTAGCGGTGGGGAGTGGATCCAAATCTGCTTTGCTTCCAACCACAAAGGCAGCCCTCCAGTGACATCTTGTGGCTGCTCCAGCCCAAAGTCCAAATGCCTTTTTTCCCTCTTGAATAGCTAGTATTTACAAACCTGAATAGAAGACGACAAGCTTGCCTAATAAAATGCATGTATGTTGGCAATTCCTTTCATGTTGTGATCAAAATGCAAGACAATTCTGTGACCTCAGAGGATATCATTTGTTTTTACTTAGTATGCACTGTCAAAAAAGAAAAGGGGGAAATGTACTGAAATGTGCTGTGTGACAAACTTCTGTTCTGACTTAGGCAAGTCCCAGGTGAGCCAGGGACAGTCACTGTCTAGCTCCTCACTTCCCTTCAGACCAGCAGTCAGGGACAGGGCGGGAAGCCAGATATTTTTCTCCAAATCATTTGTTTAGATTGGCTTCATGGTGGGTTTTTCTGACTCTAAAATATAGAGATTGTCTACTCTCTAGGATTTGCCTGTGACAGATCACCAGTATCTTCATGATAAATCATCTAGAAGTTTCTCAATGCTTGTTAAGTAAATTATTTCAAGACTCTTCATTAGCCACAACTTAGCAAGTTTTAATTCCACCTTGTCTATTCTGAAAATAATAAAAATTAACTGCTTTAATTATCTATAATTTCTGAAACCGTTCTCCCCCCACCCCCAAACTAAGCCAGCAGATTTCATTTGCATTCTTTTTATCGGCCCTGCCTCCACTCTTAGACTCAGCATGATCCATGTCACCTCTGCTCGTAAGAATGGTCTGTGTTGTAGTCTTCGGTGGCATTCATTCCTGTTAACAGTCTCTTACCATTCAGACAAGAGTAAGCTGACAAGGAAATGTGATTATTCTCTTACCTGATGAGCCTTTTTTAACTGGTCCATATTGACTCATAATGTAGCTTTAACACTGCGCTCCCCACAAACTAAGACAAGAGGATATCATTCATGTGTGTCTTTTGTTCGCCTTTGTATCTTTTCTTGTTCCTTATATATGTTACATATCTCATCACACACATTATTGATGGTAATCACTCCCAGTAGTCACTGACCTCAGTTTGTGAAGTTTGTATTATTCAGTGTCTCAGTTCCTTCACAGAGCTCACCTCACCTCATTCACATATGACATCAAATGGATAAATCCTTCCAAAAGTAACCTGTGGTGGGAGCACTTACTGGCTCCTATTCCTATGAAACCTTTAACAACTGCAGTTCTTGGGGCAATCATGCTACCATGCTTGCAAGTCTTAGTTAAATGTGTGTATTTAACTGGACTAATTGAAACATGTTGATGTCTATTAGAACAGGATGTGTCTGTGTCATATCAGTGAGATAAAGGTTTTCTCATTTATAGACTAGAAGAAATGGAAGAAAAGTACCTAATGAGAGAATCGAAGCCCGAAGATATACAGATGATCGCAGAATTAAAATCCTTGCTTACAGAGAGAGACCAGGTCATAAAGAAACTAATTGTAAGATATTTTGTTTTTAGTATAACCATGTTAGTAATCAATAGACTATTGGTTGGGAAGATATGCGGAAGTATTTTTGAATAATGGTAAATGAAAATGAAAAATTTTTGTGTTGTGATCAAGTTTATTAAAATGTAATTTCAGATTTCAATTTTGATTAGAATAATGGAGTTTTATGCTATTCAGTGTTTTTATTGAAAGTTTTAATACATATGAAATATTTAATAATATGGCATTACCACTTAAGAGTTAACATCCTATGTATAGGGATGCACATTTTACCACAGAGTTAGAACTAAGAAAAATCTATGAAGATAGCCATGCATTAGAGTGTACTGTCAACTTATAGATGAGTTTCTTTTTATGTTGTTTGTTTTGTTTTGAGATGGAGTTATGCTATCAAGTCCTTTAACCTCACAGCAATCCTCCTGCCTCAATAGCTGAAGTTCTGGGATGACAGGCAGGCATCACCTGCCATCATGTTTCATTTCAAATGAATCATGTTAATTTTCTGAAGTGTATTCCACCAAACACTGATCAGGAGAGCTATGGAGCCATCCGTGTACTCAGGAGACTGGGGTAGGAGAATCTTAAATTTGAGGCCAGCCTGAGCATCATGTCAAACTCAAGAGTATCTTGGGATACACAAGAACCTGTGTCAAAAGCTAACAACAAACAAACGAAAAGGAAGGTTTCATGATCTTGAGGAGGAAGAACTGTGTACTCTATCAGGGAGTCAGTGTGCTGAGTGTGAAGTACACACAAAAGTCCATTCGAGGGAAAAAATAAGATTGTAGCGTAAATATACCATCTTGAGAATAAAAAAATACAAATGTTTGAAAATTTATAAAAATAGTTCAGAATTTTCTAAAATTCTCTATTCTGGTCAGTAATTAAAATGTTGCTGTTCATTGCCACTAATAAATGAAAGTCATGGTAAAAGTGAAAAAACGACACTTACCATCTATATGTTCCTTGGTTGCTTTAATTACACATCCTGAATATTACTGTGTAACAGCACAAGAGCAATATTCTGACATCCTCTAAGAATTACTTTCATGATTTAGAAAATTCCATCTGTTTTGAAGACTGGGACGTTCCTTTTGAAGCCAACATGGGTGATTAGGGTCCATAGAAAGAGCCCAGGAGTAGGCTGTGGAGAGTTCCTATGGCTGTCAAGCACCCAGTTCTCCAAGCGTGGTACCTATGAGCATAGTTCTACCCAACAGCAGTAGACTGGTGAAAAACTGTAGTTTCATTTATAAAGTGAGCAAGTATCAAAAGTACATTGACCTCTGGCCTCCAAGTAGCAATTTATTTTCCCAGTTACTACTTGAAATGTTACTGATACAATTGTATTTATCCTCACCAAAAGGCCATTCCACACTGTTTCTGTAACAGTCATTCCCTGAACCTCAAGGCATGTGGGGCCAAGATCTGTAATGTAAATGACAGTCAGTGGCGACTAAGATGGTTATGAAGGGTCTGCTTGTGCTGGACTACACTAGAATCAGGGCCAGTCTGAACACAGCCTGCATTCTCCCCCTGCTGCTGTCTGCCATAGCCTTCCCAGTCTGCTTGTCCAATTAGCACATCATACTCATGACTCCAAAATGAAAGGTTTTCTCTCTCTAGAGGCTATTCTCTTTCTGTCGTCAGTGCTATAATACATTACTATGTCAAAGAAAACACTAGATGAGATCAAATCCATTTTCAGTTATTGTAGAATACTATATGGTAGTGTCATGTTTATATATGGCAACCACTCAGCCATGTATGTTAACAGAAATTCTTAGGGTCAGCGTCTGGCCCTGGCAACCCTGATACAGGAGACTTGGCCACTCGTTCTCAACAGGCCAATTGTACAGACAATGGTAAAAAGCAGAAAAAAGATATGTATTACATGAGGCCACATGAGAAGAGGTAAAAATAAGTCTCAAGAGCCTCTCTACTGAATTCCATTGTCCATCTTTGGGTCTTGAATGGGACTGAGGTTTGAATGCCAGGCAAGAGGTATTCATAACATAACAGTCTGGCCCAGATTGATGTTACCCGTCATCATTGTCTTAGTTGCAGTCTCTCCAACTAGGTGATCTGGCATCCTGTCAGAACTATTTGAAAACCTGTTTGGGGACAAGTTCTACCTCTGCCTGGCATCTCTGCCTTTTTCCTTCTCTGAGCATGAGACTCGAGGGAAAATTGCAATTTTCTGGAGACCATTGTTACTATACTCTGGTAGGTGTCTCTTCAGGACTATCCTGATTTTGGTCAGGACAGTTGTGTGTACATACACCTCAAGTACAAGTTAGACACACTCAGATGCCACAATGAGTACCACAAAGAAATACAGGACCTTAGTGGATCCTATCTTGAGTTAAAGGTTATTAAACGGTGCTAAAAACTGACCTGCTAGCAACATTTAAGACACAGGCAATCAAGCCTAGACATAGTTAAACAAAATATATAAGCCTTTATAGTTTATTAAATTTTTAATGGAATGGCAATCATACAATTTAATTTTGTAAATCTATAATAGAAAATGTTGAAAGGCTGTTTATAATTCTTTTGCATAGGAGGATAATAAATTTTATCAACTGGAATTAGTCAATCGAGAAACTAACTTCAACAAAATATTTAACACAAGTCCTACTGTTGGTGTTATTAACCCATTGGCTAAGGTATGTGCCATAGACATTGTAAAGTAGGGATGTACTTAAGGCCTGGAGGGAAATGGGCTAAGTTATATGGAGCAAACAGCATAAGGGTAAAGCTCCCCCAAATGGTTTCTTAAGAGTAATAATCTCCTACTAAAGTTTATTAGTTCTTTATTTAATCATTTTCAGAGTGAGCTACTCATTTATAGGTAATTTATACTCCTTAAAATATTTTATTAAGCCGGGCAGTGGTGGCACACGCCTTTAATCCCAGCACTCAGGAGGCAGAGGCAGGCGGATCTTTGTGCGTTCGAGGCCAGGCTAGACCGATAGCCTCCGAAACAATACAGAGAAACCCTGTCTCGTAAAAACCAAAAAAAAATATATATATATATATATATTATTAATATTGAAACAATTTGACTCTGGCCCAAATTTATTGTCATTTCCTTATTGACCACAATCACCTGTGGAGTTCAGAAAGACTCCAGTCCCGATGTCAAACAGTTCTTCCTAGCTCCAGGCCTTCTGTTGTAAGGGACTAAAGGTGACACCATACACTTCACTTTCTACATTCTTTGACTGTTCTTGGCAATTTAAGTACGGCTTTTTCTGACTCTGTATTATTCTCTCAGAACAAATGGAAGAGCCTTGAATTACATCTGGCTAACTTATCCACTATTTCACACGCTCCCTTTCCCAGCCCTAGTGTTTGGGCACAGTGGGTGTTGAGTAAATGTGTTAAACTGCAAATAATTATCAATACAAATTATTCTATAAATAAAGCAAGTAATGAATAAGTAATTGCATATACTGATTTCACATCAATTGTGAATCTCTTAGGAGAAATCAATAATAAAATAAAACTTACATTAAAGCTCTTTATAATTCCATATTTTGTCACTTCACATTGTGCTGATTTCTGCTAGGTTCAAATCCAGAAATTTTATTTTCAAAACTTATACAATTTGTCTGTTTAGAATACCAAATTTACTCTTTCTTCAGGAGTCTCCCAGACTTTGAACTTTAGTGTTTTGCAAACTAAAAATGATAGTTCTATCTTTAGAACTTCTTGTAGAAAGCTCTCAATAAATAAATGAAGAGAGTTAACTTTATGCTAGGTTTTTGTTTTTGTTTTTGTTTTTTGAGTTTTGAAACAATCTCATGTGACCTAGGCTGCCCTTAAACTCACCCTGAAGCCAAGGCTGGCTTTGAACTCACCCTATACTTAAGGCTGGCCTTGACTCACCCTATACCCAGGAGCAGTCTTGAACTCACCCTATACCCAAGGCCAGTCCTGAACTCACCCTATAGCCAAGGCTGACCTTGAGCTGCTTACTGATCCTCCTACCTCTACCTCCTAATCTCTTGGGTTATAGCTGTGTGACATACACTTGACTTTAATTTTATTTTTAAAAGTAATAATTTAGGATAACATAGCTTTTAGTTAGAAAATATTTTAAGGTTTACGTAAACAGCATACTAGATAATTTTATGCATTTATTTTATCAGAATTAATTGTTTTAGCTTTAAAGTCAATATTTTAGAATTTTACCAGAATTATGGGTTTTTTGTTTGTTTGGTTTTTAGACATGGTCACACTATGTAGCCCTGGCTGATATTACTGTGTAGACAAAATTGGCCTTGAACTCAAAGAATGCTGGTATTAAAGGCATGGGCCACCACACCTGGCTATCAGCTATATAATTTCTTAAAGGAGAAAAAAAAAAAGCTGAAACCTTTCAAATGTTAGAGTAAGAAAAGGCATAGAGTGGTGAGAGAGTCTCTGAATGCTGTTGACTCCTAATATCTTTCCACTTTTCACTCAACACACAGTGCTCTGATGCCAGAGATACACTGTATTGTAGACACTTGTCAGCCACAGGGTGACACAGAGAACGGCCATGAGACTGGGTTATCTTAAGTGGAGGAATGTCCTTTCTTAGATATTATTCCATTTTTAAAACTAATTTTGCAAGAAAAGAAATTCAGCATACATCCAATTGAAAAACATGTTGGACTATTCTAAGTCAATTACAGCATACCAATTTTTATTTTTCATGAAGGCTGGTGCTCATCAGTTCTAGAACTAGGAATAAAATCTCTTGGGATTAAATTAATAACTTGCAAGCTGACAAATTTTGATGGTGCATATGGGTTCCTCTTATTTCTGTTCATTTTAAGTACTGATTAGACATTAAAAATTGATTACTCTTGACTATAGCCTTTAAATTGTGAGCTAATTCACAATATTGCCAATTAATTAAAAATGCATATTTAATTATGCAGATTCAATTTTCTTTCATCAGAAAGATGGCACAGAGAATCTAAAATCAAATTATTTGTCAGTTTTAAATCTTTAGTAAGAATATAAGATTTGTTTCAAACTACTATGCCAAGCATTTTCTTATTCCTTTTTTTCCAGGCAAGAACAGCCTCTCTTTGACAGATGGATAAAGTTCATGGACCTCTCTTTTACTATTGTGCTTAACTTCATGCTTCCAATTCTAGCCTAAACCCACTTACCCTTGTGGTGTTAGGAACTTTTCCTACCTCACTTGTCCCCTGCACCCCACACTCCAGCCTATTCTTCTCTCCCTGAGTCCACTGTGTGGTTAGGGACTAGAGGTGAACTCCTTACTGTCCCTTTCCTGTGCTTTCTATCCTGGTAGCATGGTCTATCTTAGAGGATTCCATGTAGGTGAACACTTTCGAGGGTCCCCAGACCACACGTTGGGTAACACTGGTTAATTTGAACATGATAATTTGACTTAAAGGTTCCAAAAATTTTCCATGCCAAATTTCTATTTCCTGTTTTTTTGTTGGTTCCTATGCAGCAGACGAGTATTCTCACGTGTGTTATCTTTAACGCAGCAAAAGAAGAAGAATGATAAGTCCCCAACAAACAGGTTTGTGAGTGTTCCCAATCTAAGTGCTCTGGAATCCGGTGGAGTGGGCAATGGACATCCTACCCGCTTGGAACCCATTCCCAATTCTCCAGTCCATGAAGTTGAGTTCAACAGCAACAAGCCACTCCCACAGACATTGCCGCCCAAAGAGCCAAAGGCATTTTTGAGGTGAGCCTTGTCTCACCAGTAGTTTTTTTCTTCTTCTTCTTTACATTTTTAACTTGAGACATTTTCCTTTTTGTATTGCAGAAATCCACTACTCCAAAAACCTAAAAAATAATTACAATAGTTTGAAAATATTTTACCACTCTAGAGAATTCTGTTTTGACACTGACCAAAGATTTTTTTTTTAATTTATCACTAGTGAATTTACTAAATCCTATCTGAGGTGTTCACATAATACATGTGCTCAGAATTTCAATATTTATAGTTTTTATTCGTGCTTATTTATTTCTTAAGATTTTTATTTTTATGGTTTATATATTTATTTCCTTTTATCTTGCTTATTAAGATACATATGCATATTGCCAAATTAAAGTAAAATAAGCTCTGAGAACTTAATGATACAGTTAAATATAAATAAATTTAGAAACACCTCAGTTTTTAAAATTATTCCAATTTTAATCTGCCTCAGAGCTGATTAAATATATTAAGTAAATTTTGAATGAAATGAAATTATTAAGACATTAAAGGATTAAAAAATTTTAATTACTGTTTTGTGCTCACTTAATACAACTTCTTTTTCTTGTTGTTGATTCAAGTTTATTTTTTTTCTTTTTCCTAAATCCTCATAACTCCACTGGTAAAAATTACTACTGGTAAAAATTACCAGTGGAGCAGCAAGGTCAGGCGAGCACATGTTAGCCTGTCCCTTCACTACGACATGGGTCTCAAGAGTCAAACTAATGAGTACACTCTGGCTTAGAACCAGTCACTTTGCCTGCTAAGTTCTATCTCTGCCCATGAAATCTTACTTTGGCCCATAAAAAAAAATTTACCAGTGGAGTTAGTATTTCTGCTTGTAAGCTAAATGATTTGTAACATAGTCAATGACTAGTTCTTGTAAAGACTAAGAAACTAGTAAGAATGAACAGTAGTTGAGTCTGTCTCTGACCGTGTCTCCTGCTAAATTCTCTGTGTTGCTTGTCTCCCGTGCGTGGGTGTGCTCAGGTATCAGTAAGGATGCATGTGCATGTGCTCAAGGAACTTGACCGCTGGAGCTTCCATTACACATTGTTGCGTGCCTTGTAATTCCCCCAAAGACGGTAGGGATGCTTTTGTTTTCTTAAGTAGCACAAAGGATCTTAGTTAGAATTAAGATGTACTACTTGGAGAATAGAAGAGAGCCAGGTTTCTAATGCACTCTGTAGAGTATCTGCTTAGGGAATGATGGTAGCTTAATATAAATGTGCAAACATTAAAAAGAACTCTACCTTGATTCAGTTATGACTAAATTTAGTTCTTAGTGAAGGATACAAACGTGAGAATCAATGCTTGTGGCAGATTATAGTTAAAGGGGAAAAGTTGCCAAAAGAAGGAACACTATTTTGTTCCCTTTCCCCACAAATACTCAATTTTTTAAAATTTCCAAGATGATAATATTGCTTTAGCCAGCTGCTGTCTTCCATCCTCACGGAGTAATCATTGTGATGTGGCTCCTCTGTTACTGAGTTCTTCTGAGCTGCTGCTGTAACTCCTGCTCTCAGAGCACCCCTCTGAGAAGGCAGAAGGGTAGCCAGTCCTTACATACAGTTCTGACAAGGGTTGCCAGTTATGGAAATCGGTGCTTACTGTTTAATTGCCTTCCCATTACTTTGCAAACCATTTAATCGTGGGTTATGTCTCTCTTTTTGTGAATTCAGTCCTCCTCAGAGTGAAGCTTCCCCGGTGGCTTCTCCAGATCCGCAGCGCCAGGAGTGGTTTGCCCGGTACTTCACATTCTGAACGAATTGTGCTGGCACAGCTCTGGTGGACTGTTAGAAGAGCATGACTGTATCCGAATCATTATGCGGACAGGCTTTCCCATGTAAAGCACTGTGAATGAGAAAGTGTTTGTCTGTCCAATTTGAAAATGCACTGTATTTCTTGTGATATTTATTGGAATCACTCTCTGAGGGTACTATACTCTATTATGTGTGTAATTATAACAATTATTTTTATTTGAGATGGAAGTCTTTAATCTTTGTAATTACTGCATAATAAATTTTGTTAGAACAAATGTTTTTTGTTGTTGTTTTCTATTAAGTGTGCTTTAAACACTTTTTAATACCAGGTGTAAGACCTGTCAATGAGTTTTACTGCATTAATGATCATTAACTGTTACCTTGATAGTCTTAAACTCAGTATAGGGAAATATATTCTACTAATACCTTTCATTGTTGTGTATAATTTTAACTAAATTGTCAATATTTATAAATCCAGAATAAAATAATTTATGTAAATTGTGTACTTTCAAGTGTATGAATTCTTGCTGGTTTATAGTTTTTTAATTTTTTTGTTCTAATAGATAAGATATAAACCTTCAATGCAGCTTGTATCTGTGATTAATATTATTTAGTGTCAGTTTTCATAGTACCCAGTTCTTGTTGACACATGAATACAGATCCAAAGATGTCATATATGGTTTTCTTTTCTTTTTTGTCCATTTTTTATGACTGTTTAAATATATGTATATATACTTTTGCATGCATGTATGTGTACATAGGTAGATGTGGAGGCCTAAAGCCAATGTCAGGAATCATCGTGGGTCCCCTTTTCCAGTATTTATTGAGGCAGGTCAGTCAATCAAACCTAGAGTTCACTAAGTGACTAGTCTTGTTAGATCTGTCTCCATCTTCCAAGACTGAAATACAGGTGGACACCATGCTCACCTAGCGAATATGTGGGTTCCTGGAGACCTGAATTCCTCCAGTCCTTACATTGTGCAGCAATTGTTTTAACCCCTGAGCAATCTCTCCTGCCACACATTTGACAGCAGAAAATACTTGCTGCTGCGACTCTAAAGAATGCAGCGAGAGTAGCAAGTGTTGGGCACACTTGCTTCAAGTTCACTCCTTCAGTTCTGCTTTTGAGTACACAGCTAGCAGTGGAATTACAGGGTGCTGTGGTAATTCTGCCTAGAATTATAGGCTGGGATATCTCCAAAATGGATGTCAGCACCACCATCCTCGCCCAAGTTATAGGCACATAAAGCACCACTTAGACTTCTCCAAAAAAGGTAAGAGCTGGGTGACCAATGCTTTTTATACTACAGTAAAGTCACTGATTTTATCTTTAATAACTAAATTGAATAATTATTACCTGTCAGTTGCTGGCCAAAGATATTCCAAGCTGACGGTAAGTCACTTTCTCCTACTAGTATGTACTTTCTAAGAACACTGTCAGTAAGTAGGGGGACATGACCTTTCTAATGGCTGCTATAGCTATGTATTATCTTCATCCACAAAGATCGGTGGCAGCAATCAAAACGGACTTGTCTGGGCACTTTCTGGAAAGACATTGATATCTGTTCACCTCAAAAGGGAAGGAACCAATAGGCCAAAGATTCCAAGTCTAGCTTCACAAATAAGTGAGTTTATTTGGAGTGGTTCACATAAGATGGTTAGTGCAGGGTTAGCTTGCTGCACTGAAAGTCCCATGCAACCGACATGAGATGTGACTCAGCGGTAAGAGCACTTGCTGGACATAAGTTCAAACCCAGGACTCTCACAGGTTGTTCTCTGACCTAAGTTGGACCCGCCATGATAAATATAAACAGATGCAGCATCTTCCATGGTTCCTGTCACACTTCTTTGGCTGTAAAGTTCATTCTTTGGTGAGAGTGAATTTCGAGCAAAGCGTATGTACTGGACTCATAAGTCAAATAACCCCTTTCTCTCTTGAAGTTGTTTTCAGTCGGATTAATTTTCACAGCCGCAGAAATGAAACTAGACGAGTGAGTTCCAGCAAAACTTGGAAGTCCCTAGGGTGCTCTCTAATGACATTCTTAACTTTTGAGCTGGGGGAAGCTGGTGGTCTGAAAAGTCAACGTATTCTAAAAGGGGCTGGAGAGATGACCTCGCTGTTAAAGAGAATGCCTGTTCTTCTGAAGGACCCAAGTTCGATTCCCAGAACCTACAGGAGGGAACTTACAACTGCCTGTTACTCCAGCGCCAGCAGATCCAACACCCTCTTCTCTGGCCTCCATAGGAAGCTGCACTCATACCCACACAGAGAGACACACATACACATCATTAAACATAACAAATCTTAAAAACAAATACAGTCAAAAGGGTTTCACCAGTTTCTCACAAGAATATTCACAGTCAGACAAAAAGGTTGGCAAGAAATACCTATAAAGAGCTTAAAGATAACCTAAGTTGAACTATGTTGTGGACCTGTCTGCCACATTCCAGTCTTCACAATCATAGAGGTTTTAGTCAGTCAAACTTTTAGTAGTTTCACTGTAAGGTGTGGTTTCTTTCCAGGTACTTTGGTTACTTGTTTTTATTTGTTTTAAGATAGTCTCACTATATACCCTGGCTGACCTGGAATGAACTCTGGAGACCAGGCTGGCCCTGAACTCACAGAGATCTATCTGTGCCTGTCTCTGCCTCTCCTAGAATTAAACTCTAGTGCCACCAAGCCTGACTGCGGGTCCTTGTGATACGGGTTCTTGGAGTGCAGAGGAGCCTTTCTGGGTTTTCTTGGATTGACCTCAAGGAGCTAGGATGCAGGGTGATCAGGGTCACTTGAGCTACCCCAAGAAAGTGGCATCTGGTTTCATTGTCTCATGCCCAAGAAAAACAAAATGTGAACAAGGAGAAAAATGAATATAGATTATAAATTAGTTAAGGAAAAGTGAGAAAGAGCCTACAGTGAGTAGGACACAGAGCAGTGTTAACAAGAGAGTTTATTACATCCTCAAGGTATGAGAGTAGCCAATGGCTACAGGAACTTTACAGAAGGAAACACTCCTGGAATGAGAGTGCACAATGGTCAGACTACTGTGCTGACCTCCATGCTTAGGCTGGGTAAATGCTATTTTTTCAGACTGTTTTCCTGGAGAGTGTTTTTCTATCCAGGTAATTGACAGACTCATTTGGATTAACGTGTTTTGAGATTCCATCTCAAGTAGCCCAGACTGACCTTGAACTGGCTATGGAGCTGAGGATATCTGTTACCATTGAAGTATCACCCCAGCCCCTGGCATCCATATATCAAAGCATCTGGAATGCCCTGGTGGAAGTTCCATCTGGAGCCCCCTCCCCTATCTCTCTCTAAACCCTGTTGCATCTCAGAAAGTCCACCAAGTGATCACTTCTCACCCAGAGATGCTCAAGACCACTCCCACAAGGTATTTGAATTGGTCCCCAGAAAACAGACACTTGATTTTTCAGTCTCTCTTCTTCTCTGGTGGAGGGGAGCAGAAAATCATTGGGGAGCATATTATTCATTAAACATGGGCTTTTTCTAATTCAGTTTAATTTGGTCTCATTTGGATTGCTGCATCAGCTGAGAAGCTTATGGGGTACAGAAACTTTTCAAAAACCCCGAGCTGGTAGCTTACTTCCCAAGTACTGGGATTCCAGGCCTGGGCCATCAAGCCTGCCAATTTGGATAATCACATACAGGTGGGGATGATGATATGTCTCTTATTTTCCAGTAATCCTCCTGATGTAATATTGTAATCTTATTGACATTCAGAATGTCATGTCTATATCAGGGTCCTGAGATTCAGAGTAAAACTCAGATTCTTTTCTTACACACACACACACACACACACACACACACACACACACACACCTTATTTAACAAAATAGATACAAATATTTTCTTTTAAATAAAAATCTGCAAAAGTGGCCATGCTGTGCTGGGAGAAAGTAGCCTTTCCTTAATGGGCCCCAACAAAGCCTTGCCTACATCTTCCTTCCGTTAAGACAAAAACTCCATAAATTGCAAATACTTCTTAAACTCATCCACTCAGAAATTTGGAGACTGAGACTTACTGGAGAACTGGTTCCAAGATTAAGAGCACTTGCTGCTCTTCGAGAGGACCCAGGTTTGGTTTCCTCCATCCACATTGTACCTCACAGTCATCTCTGGCTCTGGAAGATCTGACACCCTCTTTGAACCTCTGATGGCACTAGACATGTACATGCTATAATCCATACATTTGAGCAAAACACCCATAAACATAAAATAAAACTTAAATCTAAAACAAACACTACTGAACCACCACCTAAATCAACGTAAGTTACTAAGTAGGCTATCATAGGCCTATTGATTTACTGTAACAGGAACTAAAAGTCCAGCTATCATTGCAAGGTTCATGCTGAGCCTCAGTGTCAATTCTCCATTCCCTCAATAGTTTATTTTTTTTATTTTTCCAGACTAGTCTCTGTCACATTGTTCTTGAAGTCAAAGGATATGGGAAGAAACCTGCAATTTTTAAATACTTATGCAGTTATGTTTAAATTTTCAATGTCCCGGTATTTCTTAATATATAGGAATACAATTGATTTTTAAGCACTGATCTTAGATTCAGTAAAAACCACTTATGAGTTTTAGTAGCCTTTGTATACATGTCACTATTTTCTACATAGTTTTAGGCTCTCTGAATACAGTTAATTTACTTCTTTCTCATTTGGACACCTTCTTGCCTTCTTGATGCAGTGCAATGTTGATTAAACGTGAGGAGGAAAAATATTTTTGTTTTTACATGGAAAGCATTCAGTATTTTACATGGAAACCCAAACAGTGGGTATTTTTGTAAAGACAATTGATAAACACATTACTGGGACAGAATACGAAATTTAATAATAACCCCACACAAATTTTTAACAACTGATTTTTTTTCCCTTATGTGCACAATTCTTTTCTGGGAAAGGCAAAGCTCTGAAACAAAAGCTAATACATAATCATCCGACATATAAAATTTAGCTGGAAATGAATCAGAGACGTGAGACCTATACTGAACAAAAAATTCCACCTTTACCAGAAAACGTAAAGAAAATTATCATTTGTTGTGATTTTTAGTTGGGCAGATTCCATAGATACTGCCCCAGTCCCGCCCGAGGTTCCCCGTAGCTCTTTCCTAGTCCCCAACCTGGGTTCCTACCGCCCGGCAACCACCAGCGTCGCCCTAACCCCGCCCGCAAACCCCCTTGCCCCACCCAAACTCCGCCCTAGTTTTCACAGCCCCGCCCTTCGCTGGGTCCCCGCCCCCTGCTCTCTGCTTCCCGCGCTGGTAGGGGCGCGCGCCCGCCTGCGTCCGGACCCGGAAGAGCCGCAGCGGCCGGAAAGTTGGGACCGTGCGCGGCTCGGGGTCGGCGGGAAGCACAGCTCTGCCGAGGCCGGGCGAAAGCATCGGGACGAAGCCTGCGCGTCCCCGCGTAAGGCGGCCCCTTCAGCGGCCGCGCGCACGCCCCGCCCCCTCCCACGCCGCGCGGGTCGAGGTGAGCCCCGGCGGGAGCAGCGCGTCCCCGGCGAGCAGACAGTGCGTGTCAGCCAGTAAGTGACGGCCGCAGCCGCGTGTCCCGGGGCTTGTTTCCCTCCAGGGTTAGCGTCAAGTCTCACCCGCTTCCTTTAGTTTCTAAACTACCCGCGGAGCTGGAAGCCCACCTCCAACCACCTGTGGATTAGGAACCAGATTTGGAAAGCATCCCTCCGCCCGGCAGGGATCGCTTGCCAGGCGGCCAAGGGGCGCGCAATGAGCGCGCACCAGCCAGCGGCGCGCAACGTGGGGCCGAGACGCGCGCACCAGCGACAGGAGCGCTACGCGGGCTCAGACGCCCGCCCCGGCAGGGCGTGGCCACAGCATCCGAGGGGCGGGGCTGCGCGAGCCTCCGGGAGCCCCGCCGGGCTCCCTTCCGAAACTGCTCTTTTTGGCGCCACAGTATGAAATAAAATAAAGCTGTTTTTATTTGTTTGAACGCCAGATACTCAGCAAGACAAAAGGAGAGGGAACTTGGTTGTTGTATAGGCATCGTGGCCCAGTTAGTAAATGGCTTAGGTCTGTGCGGAGATACCGGTGTTGGCAAACTTAAGCCATTGCACAGATGTTGAAAAAAAATAACAAAACAGTTTTTTTTGTTTGCTAAACAACCGGCGCATTTAACAGTGTAATTTGACGGTCTAACCAGGCAAAAATTTTACCTGCCCTGAATATAAACCTAAAATTCTTCACCTATGTTGTATTTTAGTTGTTTTTCTAGATTACTAAATTTGATGCTCTCCATTTAGTCACTCTTGAGAGTGGTGTTGGTTTTTTTGTTTGTTTTTGTTTCCAGCAAAGATCATATCGTGAAATACTATGTGATCCCTTTCCAAATACTTCCTGTTTTACTCTTGGTTAAATATGTATGCTGTTACCTAACAAAACCAAGTTGGTTAGTGGTCTTTTGAGGGGTTTTGTTTGGGTTTTTGTTTTTTGAGACAGGGTTTCTTAGTTAACAGCTCTATGGACCAGGCTGACCTGGAACTCACAGAGATCAGCCTGCCTCTGCCTCCCAAGTGCTGGGATCAAAGGTGTGCACCACCACCCCTGGCTATTTTTGTTGTTGTTGTTATTGCTTAGTGTTTTAGTGTTGACTTACTTTCCCTGATTCTCAAAAAAATTATTTATTTATCTCTTAATCTCATACTAGCTTCCTGTAATTGCCAGTATTCTTGGCTTAACTGTGATGTAACTTTACACCTCTCCTACCTCCTAGCTAAGCAGAGAGGTTCAGCGAAGGGAGAAGGCGGTGTGATTCAGCTAGGGGATGCTAAGTTGAACTTTATATCCGTCTTCAGTCATTATGTTTGTAAAGTATGATAAATATTGAATAAATAAAATAAATCCAATTAAAAACACACCTTTGGTAAAGTATTTGCTCTGTTTGTAAACTTAGACTCATTTGCAGCTGGAATGGAACCCCTCAGTGCAGTTAACAGTTTCTCCTCTGGGACTTGTCACTTCATTTAAATTAAATCCCTCCCCTTTGTTCCTTCTTTCTCTCTTAGTATATGTGTACCTGAATGTTATATGCAACACATGTGTGTAGGTGCCATCAGAGGTCACAAAATGGCATCAGATCCCCTGGAACTGGAGTTACAGGGCCTGGGATCCCTCCCTATATTGGTGATGGGTTCCAAATCCAGGTCCTCTAGAAGAGTAGCAAGTGCTCTTAACCACTGAGCCCCCACCCCCTTGCTCTCACTCGTGCTGGGTTTTGACTCCTTATGGAGCAGTTTTGTTTGCTCTGTCCCTTGGGTCTCTGAGGGCCTGGTACTTCTGCTTCTTTTGCTTGTGAGGATAGTGGCTCGTGCATGGTAGATATTAGGAAATGCTGAAGTGGGTTTAGGATTTGTGATGACTGTACCTGTGGAAATGAGGCAGGCTCCTTGTGTTTGTAAATACACGTTTGAGAGAGAGCCAACAGAGTGAAATTCGTGCAGTACAGTGTGCTCCTAGCTTTCCTACGTCCTTAATGACTGCTTTTACTGAAGCCCATCATTTTCCTATGTTACTAAGAGAAAGCAGGAAAAAAGTTTGCCTCCAATGTACAATCCTAAAGCAGACCCCTAGTCATGTTAGAACTGTCAGTCTGACAAATAGTATACTTTGTTATGCAGCAAAGTGTGTTTGTGCACGTGTGTGAGACTGTGTATGTGTGAGATGTGCATGCTTGTAATCCTAGCACTTGGAATACTGAGGCAGGAGAATTGATGTAAATTCGAAGCTCAGCAGAGAGACCCAGAGAATTCGTCAAGAAATCAATAAAGGCAGGGAAGGGAGGGGGGGAAAGGATGAGGAAAAGAAGGCCCAGAACTTTCTACATATCGTGTATATAAATTGTAATGTTTTAATAAAGGGCTAAAGAGGAGAATGATTTAGGGAAAATAGATGAGAAATACTCTGTGTCATTTAACTCTGATGATCAGCAGCACAGGCCCCTTCCCATGGCCTCACACGGTGTGCTTCTCTGGGTGCAGCAGGCTGGTGCTCCAGTTGAACCCAGATGTCTCTCTCATTTCACACCCCCCCAAGCCCCCCATCATTTTCCTTCACTATTTCAGGCATCTTTCCTGGCTCTTACAGATGTCAGGATGCTCAGAATGCACATTAACGCTTTTAACGCACATTGCCTTTAATGTACTTAACACATTGCCATCAGCATGCTAAACGCTAGGCTCTTCCAGTTTTGCCATGGTGACAGTTCTGGAGCAATCTTTTGAACAGTGCTCAACCCCTTGATGTCTGCAACCTATCTTGTAGATTTGCTTGTATGTGGCCAACAGAGCACCTCCATGTTTTCTAATGGACTTAGAGAACATAGAATGGAGCCTCTCCTCTTTTATAAGTCATTTTACCAAGTTACTGGAAGATGGCTGCTGCATCAGGAAGAACTTCACTATTGTTTCTTTGTGCGCATGCTCGTGGGGGGGGTGCGTGCCTATATGCTATAGCATGCATATGAGGGTCAGAGGACAACTTCTAGGAGTTGTTCTTGCATGTGGAGGTCAGAGGACAACTTCTGGGAGTTGGTTCTCGCCTTCCACCTTGAGGCAGGGTCTCTCTTGTTTCTGCAGCTGCACAGTATATTCTACAGTAGTCGGCCCTTGAATTACTGGGCAATATTCCCATCTCTACCATCTCACAGTGATAGTACTAGAATCACATATGTGATACGTATGCTATTGGATCCAGCTGTAGGCGAAGTCACTCTCAGATAACCATAAGAGACTTATTTAATTATAAATGCTTGGCCGATAGCTTAGGCTTGTCCAAGCCAGTTCTTACAACTTAAATTAACCCATTTCTATAAATCTGTGGGCTGCCTGAGGCTCATTTACTTCATCTATGAACTTCCCATGTTACTTCTTTCACATCTGGCTGGAGACTCCTCAGACTCTACCCTTCTCCCCAACATTCTCTCTGCCCCCCAAATCCTGCCTATGTATTGGCCCATCAGCTTTTTTCTTAACAATGAGAGCAACACATTTTCTCAGTGTACAGAAAGATTATTCTACAGCATCCAGCCTGTTGGGGAGGTTCCAGGTATCCAGACTGGGGTCCCTAGGCTTGTGCTGAAAGTGCTTTCCCCCACTGAGCCTCCTCTCTAGCCCCCATGCCATTGCTTACTAAAGCACGTGTTTTACATAACTATACGGGATCATTCATCTGTAGGTAAGATTGGATTCAGATTATTTTGTGACTGCAGTGTGACTGGGATGGTTTGTGAGCACAGGATCTTTTTTAAGTAGTGTGCAAAGCTTGAACAGCAAAGGTATATATAATACCATCCTTTCTTTCTCTTTCGTAACCTAGATTCAAGATGAATAGTGACCAGGTGACACTGGTGGGACAAGTGTTCGAGTCCTATGTGTCGGAGTACCATAAGAACGACATTCTTCTGATCTTGAAGGAAAGCGATGAAGACGCTCACTACCCAGTTGTGATTAATGCCATGACCCTCTTCGAGACCAACATGGAAATTGGAGAGTATTTCACTGTGTTCCCCAACGAAGTGCTAACTGTTTTTGACAGCGCACTTCGCAGGTCAGCCTTGACAATTCTACAGTCCCTTCCTGAGCCTGAGGGGTTTTCGATGAAGCAGAACCTTCATGCCAGGATATCAGGTAAATCATGAGACAATGTTGGTGCATATAGTATTCTGGGAAGATGTGTAAAATAGAGCACGTACAGGACTCAGCCTTAAGAAGTGATTGTGATTTGGGGGCAGGCGAGATTGGCTCAGCAGATAAACGTGCTTACTGCCAAGTTGACAACCTGAGTTTTCTCCCTGAAACTCATATGATTGGAGAGAACTGAATCCCAAAATTCGTTCTCTAGAGATGTGCTTTCAAAAGAGACCATTGGTTTCTGTTGCCTGAAATTCTTAATTGGGTTGATGATCTGATTTTCTAAAGTAAGGCACAAACATGGTCAAGAGCTTCCACACAATATGAAGACCTGAGTTTGGATCCTTAGCTTTACGTATACTGCCAGGTGTGCAGGTGAGCATCTGCAATCCCAGCACTCCAGAGGCAGACGCAGGAGAGTTGCTGGAGCTTGTTGGCCAGGCATTCTCATGGAATTGGTGATTTCCAGGTTCAGGGAGAGACATGGTCACAAAATACCACATAAATAGTTCAGGAAGATACTGAACATGACAATCTGGTATCCACACATGGGCACCTATCCACCCACACACAGTAAAGTGCTGCAGAGTCAGTTATCAAATAGAAATTGATGATGTTATTTTTCCATTAGGTTTGCCCGTTTGTCCTGAGCTGGTAAGGGAACACATCCCTAAAACCAAGGATGTGGGACACTTTTTGTCTGTCACTGGGACGGTGATTCGAACAAGTCTGGTGAAGGTGCTGGAGTACGAGCGGGATTACATGTGTGACAAATGCAAGCATGTGTTCGTGGTGCAGGCTGACTTTGAGCAGTATTACACCTTCTGTCGGCCATCTTCATGCCCAAGCTTGGACAGCTGTGATTCCTCGAAATTCACTTGCCTCTCAGACCTGTCTTCATCTCCAGCCAGATGTCGGGATTACCAGGAAATCAAAATTCAGGAGCAGGTAAATGATAAACCAGTGGGGGGGAGGGGAATAACACATTTGGAAGTGCTCTTTTGTACCAGAGCCAAGTGGCTGGGATTGGAGAATACAGAATGGAAACAAATTACCCCGTGCCTTCACCTTGTGGAAGATCAAAGTCAAAATTGTCAAACATACATTAGAATGTATATTTTAGAAACCATGACATAATCATTGTTTTAGGCACTGATGAGACTTTAGAACCACTTAATAATGTTAAAATTTTAAAGTAAATATTGGGGCTAGAGAGATGGCTCTGTGGTTAAGAGCACTTGTTGCTGCTCTTGCAGATGATGTGGGTTTGGTTCCCAGGACCCACATAGTAGGTGTCTGCAGCTCCACTTCCAGGGGATCACACGCCCTCCTCTGGACTCTGAGGGTACTGCATGCATATGGTGCACAGACATACATGCAGGCAAAAACACCATCACATAAAGTAAAAGTAAATAGAATAAATGAACAGAAAGTTTGTATCAAGCATTCTAAACTAGTTGTTCTTGTTTAATGGCTGCCAAACATTGGAAAGCACAGAGTTTAGGGTTTGGTTCAAAATTTTAAATGTATGATCACTCTTTAACAGATAAAGGGAAACTTACCTTTCCTTTCCTTAAATCCAAAAGTTTGCTTCCTCATGTAAATAAGGAACTAGGCAGCTCAAGGCCAGCATGTCAGCTCCTCAGTATGGGGTTCTTACAGTTCCCTTTTCTTGTCCCTCCGTTGTTAATTTAGATAGGTCTCACTTGGTAGCCCATGCTGACGTGGACTCACCATGTGTGGGAATAACTTCCGAGAAATACTGTTTGAAGCTGTCCCTTACAAATCAAACTTTTGCCCATCCTGTGACCATTCTCTATACATTCTGCTTCTGTGCTGTATTTTCAGTCAGTTTACAATTAACCAACCTTTAAGAAACAGTGTTAGCAACCTTAGTAAACTTGAGTGGCCCCGATGATCTATTCCCTATTTCTCCTTCCTGACGCATTTATGCCTGCGATTCCGAACAATGCATGGGTGAAGATGTGGTGACATAAGACCGTTCACTGGAGGTAGTGAGGCCTTCAAAGCAGTGCCACCCCACAAAGAATGTTGAAAGTGACGTGGGTGTAAATGGATAGTGTCTGTTTGTGGCTTCGTGAGCTGTTCTGAGACAACTGGGCCAGAACAGTTTCCTCCCTCGTGAGATTCCCATAAAAGGTTAAGACAAGAGTGCCCCTTTCCTTTTGGAGGCCATGTTTGCTTTGCTTCAGAACAAGCCAGGCCCACTCTTGGGTAAATGAGAGCAAAGGGCAGTTTCTTTCTGTTACTTCATACCACACTGCCACAACATGTGTCCCAGGCTGGCCTCAAATGCATGATACTCTTCCTGCCACAGCCTACCAAGGGCTGAGATTGAGACTATAGGAATGTGCCACCACGCCTAGCTTTTTCCACCAGCCTCGACACATGGCTTCTATTCCTGTCATGCTTTATGGTCTGGGATGGTGGCTACAGTTTCTAGTCAGAAAATTGAAAAAGGATGGTCAGTCAGATACACCTACCATCTAATAAGTCTTGTCAGCCTATGACTGCCTATGTTTCATTGGTCAGGACTTAGTCTTATGACCACACCTAGGTACAAGGGAGCTTGGCAAAGTCATTGACAAGGCTGTGTCTACATGGAATAAAGCCAGAGTTACTAAGGTACAGTGGAGGGACTGGAGATTATGAAAGAAAATGTCTCTCCATTGCTAAATAAGTAACTTTGTCACTTAAGTCAGTTTGAATATTTATTTTAACCATCTACAA
The DNA here is from genome assembly GCF_017639785.1 of Mesocricetus auratus. Taxonomy (NCBI): domain Eukaryota; kingdom Metazoa; phylum Chordata; class Mammalia; order Rodentia; family Cricetidae; genus Mesocricetus; species Mesocricetus auratus. The sequence continues at coordinate 10,815,112 of NW_024429199.1, read as the reverse complement.
TGTACATTATAGAGTTATTATCCCATATTTGGTGTTTTAGCTTTACTCTACTTGAGTGAATTCTTTTTTTTTAAGTTTTATTTTATGTTTGTATATGGGTCTCTGTATGTGGGTACCCACAGAGGCCTGATGGAGCTGGAGTAATAGGTGACTGTGACCCCGAAAGACCAGTTGAGACATCTCTCCAGCCCTAGTGTTAGTGAATTCTTTGTTTTTTCAAGACAGGGTCTCACAATGTAGCCCCAGCTGTCCTGGAACTCACTATGTAGACAAGCTTGCCTTGAGACACACCTGCCCGTCTTCCACAGGCTGGGATTAAGGAGCACATGCTCAGCTAGTGTTAGTGAATTCTTGAACTGGTATTAGTTATAATTTTCAAGAAAAAAATCCTTAAGTCCTATCAGAATCAAATTATATGATACTATCGGAGAAATGGAGCAACTTCAGGTCCTACTACATTGTGGATACATAGCATCTAGTTAAGCACACTCATGTTTATCATTATGTTTTCTTTGGTAGGTCCAAAGGCTGGCTGTTGGGAGTATTCCGAGATCTATGAAGGTTATCCTGGAAGATGACTTAGTAGACAGTTGTAAATCTGGTAAGGAATTACTTTGTAGCTTTTGAGACAGCATTTCTGTGTTGCTCTCATTAGTCTTCAACTCTTGGGCTTGAGTGGTCCTCAGCTCCCCTCTTCCCCCCAATACCTCGGACTGCATGTGGCCAGCAAAAGTAAACTTTTGGTGGTACACACAAAGTTGTAGAAGGCATTTGTTTTGGGCTTGGAGGGGGAGGAGGTGAGAGCTGAGGTGGAGATGACCAGTCTACCCCTGTTGCCTGCTTGTTGACCAGGAACTGCTCACCTAACACATTTAAAGTGATGCGGCAGAACTGGAGATAGGTCCAGATCACTCACTGGTGATCCAGTGCTCTCTTCAGTGGGTCATGTTTAATGGTGTCATCTTCAAAAGGGGACTAGTTGATGTGGTGGACAAAGGATGCCAGGTGTGCCTGTCAAATGCTACTAAACATCTTACTGGCACCTAAACAAAAGGAGTGATTGTTTCTCTGTGCTGTGTGCTAGTGACTACACAATACAGTGATGCTGATTTTGAAAAAGAATATTTTTTAGCAAAGAACATTATGTTTCCATATAATTCACTGAAACTGAATTATGTCTGCACTGAAATCTTATTTCTTTCCATTGTCATTAATAATAAAGGTAAAAGCAGTCTGTTAGCAGCCATTGGTTTCATTACCCACAGCTAATTTCCCAAACCTAAGAAACCAAAAGGTAGAAATAGTGTAATCCTTGCCCTCCAGGAATTCACACTCCTCAGAGCAGTGAGGTGGAGTACTGTGCTGACAATTGTATTGTAGATCAAAGGAAAGAATCTGACTGCAGATGTCTGCAGGACTAAAGCTGCTGGAGAAGGGAGCGGGATTGGAATGCTTAAATGGAAGATCTCTAGCTGCATGAATAGTTTGCATATTAACTATAGAAAAATACAAAAGTTTTAAATATTGTTACTGCGAACTTCACAATTGCAATGACATATGAATCTGCCATTTGATAAATATTTGTGTATTTGAAAACATTATGTATTTTCAGTACTCTGCAAATGCAAGTTAATTTTGATATAATAGCTAATACTTACTGAGATCCCATTAATTTATATATATTTTATGATTTAATTTTCATTGACAATTCAGTCAGATAATTTGCCCAAGAACAGTGGCACTAGGATCTACATCCAATCGGACAATAATGAGATTGCTGTTACTCTTGGCCACTCTTCATTACTCTGCATTTTCCATATAATCAACTGTTGATTGAAGTCTGATTTTTACTAATGGATACTATATCTAAAGTTAAGTCCCTCATTAATGAATGTGGGAGAACATCAATAAAATCCATTAGAATGAAGGTAATAGGGTGTTTCAGGTAAGTGCTCACGTAAACTTATTCCAGTAATTTTCACCTAAAATGTTAAGAGGGAATACAGTAAAATGCCATTATTTCAGGTTGACTTTGACAGGCATCAAGCTCTCAGGAACATGTATGTAGAACACACATTTATTGTACTTATCTGTCTGCATTTGTCATTAAGGTGCATTTAGCTAGAAATGTGCCTGGTAGTGTATGCAGCAGCACCACCATCTTTATGCAGTTAACACTAAGGAGCCTTTCTCTGGGAAATCAAAAGCTCTGCAGATTACATATTCCTCCTAGAGATTTAGAGTGAAAGGCGTTATAAAAACACGTGTGAGGATCTGCCTACCAGGCATAGGTTTTCCTCAGGTAGGAAGGAGCAAGTTGGTTGTTCCTTTCTGCTCTGAAGTAGAATCGGTATCCATTGATTTATTACAGTTCATTCCTTCTTTGAAAAAAGTGAGTCAAATATTAGCAAAAAAGCAGAAAGAACCACAAGAAACTAAAGTGCATGCCAATCAGCACAAGGCTGTCTCCTTTCCTAGTTCCAAGCTAATTCAGTTTCACTTTCTGGCTGACGAACAGTGATAAATAAACCACCTCGTACTCTCTTCCCAGTAAGGGTAACAATTGTGATTATTACACAGCAGGTTTTTCAAAAGTTAAAACTGCCGACTTTTGACCTTAACTATTCAGAAACAATTACTTGTTGGGGACTGAGAATATGGGGTGTTTTGTCCTAAACTTGCTGACCACTTTCTAGATGAGCATATGTACTCATGTGGTGCTTTTTCTTAGGGGATGACCTCACTATCTATGGGGTTGTAATGCAACGGTGGAAGCCCTTTCAGCGGGATGTACGCTGTGAAGTGGAGATTGTCTTGAAATCCAACTATGTCCAAGTGAATAATGAGCAGTCCTCAGGGATGGTCATGGATGAGGAAGTTCGAAAAGAATTTGAAAACTTTTGGGAACACTATAAGAGTGATCCCTTTGCAGGTTTGTGACTAAGGGCATAATGCTTGTCATAATTGATGACATTCAACTTGGTAGTTAAATGTGATATGTTCTGCAGATGGTTTACGTGCTGTGCAGGTCAGTGGCTTTATTCAAGGGGTGTCATTAGTATCTCTGGTAGCAGGCTTCCATCCAAGTCCACTTCTGGCACTGAGTTTTTATTTCTGTTGTGTGGTGTGTCTGTGCAATTCTGTATGCATAATTGTGTATGCATATGAAAGCCAGAGATCAGTTAAGCTTGTGTGATTCCTCAAGGACCATCACCTGTGTGTCTGTGATCCCCCAGCCCCACCAAGTTGCCTGCCTCAGGTAGAAGGCTCATAGATTTGCTGCAGTGAACCCCAGTGATCACTTCTCTCTGCAGCCCCCCCGCCACCGCTGCCCCATACAGGGATCACAAGCATGTGTCACCGTACCTAGCTTTTTATGTGGGTGCTGGGAATTAAGCTAAGGTCAGTCCTCATGTTTTTTGCATCACATACACTGATTTCTAGCACATTCTGAAGTAATGATAATTCCGTTAGCTTACGATTTTAAAGTTGGGAGTAGATGGAAAAGACCGATGGGAATGATGTACCGAATACGTCATCAAGGCAGTAATTCTGACTGAATTTACCATGTATTACATGAAATAAGACACCATAGCCTTGGGTTTGTAGGGCATGCTTTTTATTGGGAAAAAAAAACCTACATGTATAAGACATGCATTAAATCTGATTTTCATTTTTCTTTGGAGGTATCTTGAGAAAAATATGACTCCAATCTGACGATTATTATTCTCAAGTCACAAGCTGACCTAGACACTTATTTCACAAAATAAGGCTTCCATTTGTCTATAGGGCACTTTGCTTCCATTTTGTGTAATTTTCTTTAATCTTCCATGTGTAATTCCTTGATCTTTATGTGATGAGGGTAGAAAGGAGCCCAGTTCTCTGCACTGTGGCTTGACTAAGCAAGCACTTTGAGAATCATACATCTTTAAGTGCAGTTTTTGACTGAACAGGTCCTTAGAATGATATGTAATTCTTCTTTGAGCTGTGTTCATTCCTTATTCATTCCAGTGCCAGAGCTCATCTGCCTTCACTACATCATACTCTCCCCCCTAGAGAACCCCATGTTCTTTGTACTAATGAAGATCTGTCTTGTAATGAGAAAACCATAGCTATGTAACTCATCTGTCAGATAAAGCACAAAATACATATAATAGTTAGGAAGACCTGGGGAAAATCAGAGCCCCTTCTTACTTTCCTAGGTACAGGTGTGTTTTATTTGACCATTCTGAAATCCTATGTATGTGTCTTGCTGGATTGGGGAAGAGAAACTATATCCAAAGGACATCTTTGCTTTGCACTCCAATGCTGCTCCTCTTGGGGTTTGACTTGCTACTTGAAACTGTGGGAACTGCCTAGGCTGAGCCAAGTGCCTCTATTCTGATCTGCAGGGAGCCTGGTACTTAGGTGCTAGACAGAACTCCAAACACTGTATTTGGGTCTGTGGGACCATTTGAACTCATCATGTGCTGAATGAATTATCTTACAACAAAAAAGGTTTTCTGTATGGCAATGGAGAGTCAGTGACCTTTAAGTAGGACTGTTAATAATATGGACTGAATGCATTGTGTTCCATGATAAAGCCATGGAAAATGGAGGCAATGGATCCATTCTGTTACTGGTCAGAATCTCAAGTCTTCTTGCCTTAGAGCCCTGACTTTTTTCCTAGGCAAGAAGACTTGAGATTCTGACTAAAATCCAAGGGTTACACATAAAACAGAATGGATCCAAGAAACATGTTGAAGAGTACGTAAGCTAGGCCAAAAACTATCACATGCTGGCAGAAGTCATAGCGCAATGGTAAAGGGTACAGGCCTTAGTGTGCAGCCTACACATGGGTCCCAGCGCATCCTGGACGACAGCCTCAGCTTTCCTGCCTCAGTCTACAAGATTCTAATGAGTCTTCCCCGAGCCTTCCCATGGTTGACAGTCCCATGTACAAAGACCACTGTTCTGTTGAGCTACTACTTCCCATCCAGTACTGGCTCAATATTGACTCAGTGTCAAATAATTGATACTGATGAGCCCAGAACAGCAAAGGAAGTAATCCTTCAATTAACAGGAAGCCAGAAGTAAGATGTAGTAAATCTAGGAAGTATATTAACTACTGAGCAGACCAGTGACTGGATAAAATACTTTACTTACAAATATGCTAAAATGAGTCCCAGATGTCTTGCTTTTATTGAAAGCACACAATTCGACTTCAAGATCTTTACCTTGGATTACTGGGGTTGTAGTCTGCAATGATCTTAATATGCCAATACTATATAACTTATTGCAAATAAAACAATTTCCCAAGCAATCAGAAGTCAACTTGCAGGGTGGATTAGCTTTACTTCTTTCTCTTGTGCTTTCAGAAGCCGCACAAGCTCCAGCTTACCTCTTTAAAAAGGTACTGGTTATTATAATGCCTCGTTTCTGAGACTGGCTAATTTCCTTTTAACTAAGTAGTGGGATACTTTGAGGATATATGACTTCGTTATATTAAGGGATAAGGCTTGATAGCTAAAAGTTGAAAAAGAAAGAAACTGCTTTGTTTTAATTCAGTATGACAAATTTATAAAAACTTAAATAGGTAGCATAGGGCAGTGGAGGGGATGAGAGTCAGAGACACTTTTTTCATGGCACTAAATTTAGAATCTAAAAAGGTTAGTGAGATATGGTGCCATATACCTATAATCTCAACACTTGGGAGATTGCATTTGAAACCAGCTTTGGCTACTTTGCAGAACCACCTCAAAACCAAAACAAAAACGCCTAAGTGAAGCTACTCACACTCTTTCCTCATTTTTCTTGGTCCTTTGTCATTTTAGATCGGCACAAAGAGTATGTTTGTAAGAAAATGGCCGCAGGATAGTGAGATTTCAATGAGAGTTTCTGGAAAAACTGTTGAAAACTCTGATCTTTCTCACTTCCCAGGGAGGAATGAAATACTGGCCAGCTTGTGTCCTCAAGTATTTGGGATGTATCTAGTAAAGCTTGCTGTGGCCATGGTGCTGGCTGGTGGAATTCAAAGAACTGATGCTGCAGGAACAAGGGTCAGAGGTCAGTACCTGCTGCCTGCCACATTTTGAGAAATAATAACATAGAGGGGAAGAGAGACGCTTTCTTTCTTGAACAATAACTGCTTGTTGGAGGGTGGGAGCGGTGAGTTATAATGACGCATGTTTGAAAACACCAAAATGAAGTACATTACTTTGTATGCTAATTTAAAGAATTAATTTTAAAAACTGACTGTAGTTTCTCATATCTGGATTTTTTTATATAGCCTATATCTATATTTATCAGAAGCTAGGTTTTCTAGTTTCAGAAAGATGAAAGAATCACGAAATTTTCAGTCGTTATATACTACAAGCCTGTAAAGTACTACAAAATTGGCTCCCTTGTCTCCAAAAAAGAGTGAGAAAGATCAGAAATGGTGTCTTAGTGTCTTCCAGATGGTCTCCATCTGTGACTATGGACTGCTGCTCAGTCGTCTGCCTGCTGATTCTCCTGCTGGTAGAAGCAGATAAGCATCTGCTAGAAGTTGCTGCTGTAGGTCACATTCAAGCAGAGACCACTCCAAGTGCAACACGGATGGCAGAAAACTGTGCAGCAAGCACGGCACACACAGGGCTGTTGATAACCAGAGTTAACCCAAAGACTAAAAGAGCATTGCTCTAAGCCACGTTGTTAGCAGAACTCTTAAGACCGTATAGTACAGTAACAAATAAACAGACATTTTATAAATTATATATCTTGATCATCTGTTATCTGCAAGGCACTCTACTAAATGTTGTTAAGCTTAAATAATGGTTTCTTATTAATATATTTAGAAAATACTTAAGAAATTTGTTTGTCCAGTATAAGTATCTACCATAGGCTAGGCTTGTCCATTTATGTTAAATGGTAAAATTGAGTACTTAATAATTTTAAGGTATATGCTTCACTAAGCTATGAAAATTTACATAAATGAAAATGTTTTTAGTTAATATAATCATAATGATTTGATAATGTATAAAGCACTTATAAAATCCCCAACATTTAGAAGTATTTTTAAAAATAGATACTCTTGTAGGACTTAACATAGACAGCTTTAATCACAGTAGTTTGGATTTAAAAATAAGACAAAAAAGCAGAAAGTTGTTATAAGTCAAGGATTTTAAAAATGTTAAACATGGGCCTCAGCATCTGGAAAAAGCACACATTCTATTAAAAGACTTTAAAATTTCAATGTCACATTCAGTAACTAAAAATTGCTGTATTTGTGACAGACAGCTAACTTTTCTAAGGAGTTTCTTGTTAACGCCTTCCTGAAGAACCTTGCATAAAATTTATCAAAATGCCATTTAAAAAGTGTTGGCATTTCATAAGGGCCACTTCCTTTTTTATTAGCTATATTGTGTTCATAGGTCTTTTACGAATTCTGAACCTTTACACATTTTTTTCCTAGGTGAATCTCATCTTTTATTGGTTGGGGATCCTGGCACAGGTAAATCGCAATTCCTCAAATATGCAGCAAAGATTACACCAAGGTCTGTATTGACCACAGGAATTGGATCCACTAGTGCAGGTACTGTGTGTGACAATTTTAAGTAAATTAAATCAACATTAATATAGAAACTAACACAATTATTTTCTTATGAAAATTTACCTGTTGTAGGAGTCATCTGAGAAATGTAACATCCGTTTTATAATGTTAAGAAAGTATTTCAGAAAGGTTCATGTCCTCTGTATGGAACTTAGTTTTACATAGGAAAATGTAAAGATATCATTTATAAAGATCTACCAAGCACAACATCAAAATAGTGAAATTCATGTCTAAAAGTACGTAGATAGCATATAGCTTAAGGCATTTTGATGGACAACAGTGGCTCCTAATGACACCTCTTAGATTTATATATTTAGAAAGTATATATTCACATATGTACTAAGAAATTTCATTCGTATACTGTAATAAGTATACTTAAAAGCTTTCATAGATAGACTATCAATATCTGGTTATAAAGTGACAAGAAATGTAGGAGAAAGTATTTTTAAAATGTGTCTTGATGTTTTCTCTTTTCACAGTTTTGATTATTTCTCCTGTTCTTCTAAAAATAGGGCTTTGGTTTCATTTTTTATAGTTGCTGTATTAAGGTAGTCTCATTTCTGTAGTCTCTACTCAGAGTTCTGATCAGACACTTAAAAGTTCATCATAAAAGGAAGCATTCCAATAGTCCCATCTGAGGACTTTAAACACTGCTGATAAGATAGGGTCTGTGCATTGAGAACATAGAAGAGAAGAAGTGCTCTGTAAAGAGTGCTGCCGGTACATTTTAAAATCCTTATGGCCCAGTGTGTTCTACATGCTGTAATCAAGAAGACACTGTAATTACATGAAGTGATTCCTAAGCAGTTATGAGGAGTGCCAAGAAACAAGCCCATGCCATCTTGAAGGCAACTATTAATGTCAGACTTACTATTAATACTTTTACAGTAAATGGCCATGGTTTCAAAGTGTTAATGATAATGTAAACTGAATTAGCACTTTGTTAAGATCATAATCTAAATGTGAGAAAAAAGATTAGTAAAGGATTTTTAACTGTAGAAACTTATTGCTACTTTTTCCACACTCCAAAGATGTCCGTGTCATATAAATGCATACTTGGTGTTGCAGGGTCATACTGTATCACTATGAATTGTGATATAAAACTATGCCATAGCTTTTCTTTTCCTTAAGTTTTATATTACCTTTCGTTTATTTTCTGTGTGTGCATAAATGGATGTTAGAGAACAACTTGTGGGAGTTAGTTTTGTTCACCATGTGAATCCTGGGTATTCAAGTAATCAGGCTTGGCAGCAAGCATCGTTACCTGCCATAGACTTTCTTAGTAAAACTAGACCCTAAAACTATAGGGTAAAATAACAATAGAAAATTAAGGATCAGACAAGGTTTTGAATGAGCAAATGCATGCATGCTTCCTCAGTTTCTAGAGTGGTTCTTTAACTCAAATGATACCTTCACAACCTACTCACCTAGCTCTTCAGTGTTATAAATGGACAGACAGAAAGTGTGTGTATGTGTGTGTGAGAAGAGAGAGAGAGAGATGTTTGTATAGGAAATGGTTCTGGGTGTGGTGGTAGGAGAATCTCTTGTGAGTTGAAGGCCAGCCTGATCTACATTGTGGGTTCAGGACACCCAGGACTACATAGAGACCCTATTTCAAAAAATAAAAAAGGGGTCTTGGGATGGTATTTAGCTGTAATTCAAACATGTCTGTAAATGAGGCTAAATAGGAGGAAAATCCCTGCATGCTAATTTCTTAATTCTTAATTTAAATAGTTGTTATTACTCATTTATTTTTTTATATCTAAATTCTACAAAGCAGTAGCATTTAAAATAGTAAAAGGCAATCGTTTTATGTCTCAAACTTTTGTGACAATGGGTTATCCATTTAAAACTTCATATAAAGACCGTCAATGCATAGTGGTTTTCATAATCAGAATAAATACTCCAGTGAATTGCTTTACATGGTGATTTTAGTTTAGATGTTTATTTCTAACAAGCTTATTCCTGCTGTATTGATCACTGAACTCTTGTTTTAACATTTTCTCCTAACTGCAGTGAGACAAAAATGAGATTTTTCTTTTCAAATACTTTTAGAAGTATTTTATTTTTAAAACCTATGAACTGGGTGATGGGTAATACTACAATAATCTGGAGTATTAAATTTCAAAGTTTAACATTTAACAAGACTTGTTTCACAAATTCACCTTTTAAAATAGCAAGAAATATATACAACTTAAGAGTCTATTTAAACAAATGCCTTTTCCTTTCCTCAAAATGCTTTTAAAAGTGCAGTATAAAACGTAGATGTGAAGGCACTGCATAACTTGCATCCTATGGCTATCCTGCTTACCATCAGCACGCATCAAATAAAAATATTCTACTGTAAATTTTAATGGAGCCAAACCTCGAGGAAGTACCTATTTCTTATTAAAGAAAATAAGCTTTTGGCCCATTTATTTGGTAAATTCCTTTCTAAAAATTGTTCTTCAAAACAACTGTCTGGAAAAGCTGTCTAGAATATGTCAACTACAGATATGCCCTGATCTTATCATTTTAATGAGAAGCAAAGGATATGTGGTATTGTAGCTGTGAACTTAAAACATACTTCTAAAGGTAGCCAGCCTAGTAGGATAAAGCTAAGTAGACCTTTTTAAATTACCTTTCTGTAGCAACAGTACAACACATGTTCAGTTTCTGTAAACTGAATAGCAGATCTGAACCATTATAATCTTATACTAGAAACCTTGCATTTGTTCTCACCAGTTGAAATCTCTGGACAATGATTTATGATCATGGTTTTAGAAGTAGGGAAGCATAAACCATAGTCAGAGGGACTTCAAAGGTAGCCGCATTTATTACATAGAAACCAGAAGTCCAGTTTTAACATAAGTTTTGGTGGTAGCCACAAGACACACTGGGGTAGCCTAGAAAAACCTTGGTGGTTGTAGTTGATTTCAAATTCCCTTTTTAAAGACATCTTTTTTACTACAGGATGGAAGTTTGCTCCTTAAATTAAAAGGACACTGTCTTCACAGGAAGACTCATTTTAGTTGAAGTAAACTTTGTTCTTTTAAAGGCTAGTAAAAAGTATTATTGTCCAAGAGGCTACAACACCTTTACAACCTGGTCTAATTAATAATTGATAAGTTTTCTTTTTATAAGTGCTTTAATTACATATAAAGGAGAAGAAAATAATATATATATATATACTTTAACCAGATTAGTTTCATGAACAAATAAAATAACACATTAGAGAAAAAAAGTACTTAAAAATAGTTGTATTTATATTCCACAATTTGCTCAAATACTGGTTTTCTTATAAACTTTCTACAGGATGTTTTTAAACAAATTCTTCACATTTCACCTTGACTATGTACTTACGGAACTTCAGGGAAATAGTTCTGTTTTTAATAGCTTAAACTGTACTACTCGGATGGCACCCGGTCACATGCAGTCCATGTGGGATTCTAACATGACGTTCAGTGAGTTTTCTGACGTGGACCATCCCTTTGATGCTGAAGGTAATGCATCTGTTGAAAGAAGGGACTGTAGATTTGGGTTACTGCTCTCTGCATCTTCCAGTTTTTCTGTGTTATCTTCCCAGTTAATGTGGAATCTTGTGACTCTGGGATTAGATGCCAAAATATTTCTTTGAAGCTAGAAAAGAAACATTTAAATGATGAGCACCAGGAAAGTAAGAGTACCATATGCAAACTGAGTGGCTCTGGTAGTCCTTTTAAAGAACTAAATTCATATGCAAAGGTATCAGCAAGTGAAGCACTTAAACCTAACTAATAAGCAAGGACTACAATAGCAAATAGCAAAAGCACTATTTGTAAGGAAAAAAAATCCATCTAGATCTTCCACCCACACACAAAGTACCTTGCTTTCATACTGGTGCTTCCTAAAGGGGGGAGGCACTTCTGCACACCCTTTAAACGATAGTTTTAGTTAAATAAGCATGTCTTTAGCCTAATGTGTTTTCAGGCTTAGGAACATAGCTCAGTGCAAAGGAAGTACTCTGCCTAAGTCCCTAGGTTCAAATAAGCACCAAGAAATTAAAACAAAAACAAGATTTGAAATTTTTCCTCATAGAACCTCTAATTAGTGGGATATTAACTGTAATGTATTAAAAATCATTTTTAGAAACAGTATTCTAGTTTTTTCATTTTGTTTTGTTTACTGGTATACGAAGGTTCTACTAATCCTTGCTCAACAGGATGTCTCTAAATTGTGGAAGACATCCCACCCGCACCAGCAGAAAGGAGAAGTCTCTAGTCTGTGGCAAGGCTGTCACATAGGGTACCATATAGAGTAAAAAAATCACCAGTAACTAAGACTGGTAAAATCCAAGATACTAAGTATTTTTAAGATGACTGAATCAGATTTTGATGTCTCAGAATTTAAGTTATAATCATCAGAAATACTTAATACCTTTAGTTTAACCTCTAAGAATAGCAGATAGAATAACATATGCAGATATTCTGAATATTATTAGAAATAAGCACACACTGGGCATGCTGACAACTGTAATCCTAAAGCCTGGACAACTGAGGAATGAAGAATGCCATAGTCAAGTTCAAGGCCACTTTGGGTTACAGCAGAAGAAAGACCCTGTCTCAAAACCATCACAAAAGAAATGGACAAAAAAACACATTAATCTTGCTGTGACTTTAGGAAAAAATATTTTCATAATCACTTCACTACAAAAATAGACATTACATGTCCTCAAGGTTGAAATAAAAGACCTAATGGCAATGAAGGCCTGCTCTTTGCAAGAAGCTAGACCATTTAACTCAAGGTACCCACCTAACACTAATTCCTGGAGAGACAGGATTGAGGCCTTCCGTGCAAATGGAACAACAATTAGTTTGTTCAAGCACTACAAAACTTCAGATTTCTTTAAGGCCACGTTGTAGAATGAAATAGCAACCCTCTAAAAACTGGATAGTACACGTAATTAAAAAGGAATAAATAGTATGGGCCAGGCAGTGCTGATATACACTTTTAATCCCAGCACTTGGGAGGCAGAGGAAAGTGGATCTCTGAGTTCGAAGCCAGCCTGGCTTGCACAGCAAGTTCCAGGATAGGCTCCAAAGCTACAGAGAAACAAACACCAAATTGAAAAACCAACCAAATAAAAGGAATAGTAAGAAAATTACCTTAGAAAAATCTGGTTTTACTGGTGGATTTTCCCTTAATTCTGTTTCAGTATATTCATTATTTACATAGTAGCCAACTCTAATAAATTCTTGACCTCGATAGGTGCAAGTAATTAGCACAACTGTTACCCCCACTGCATCTGCATCAGGAATGAGTCCTGGATTCGGTGCATCAGCCTAGAATAATTTAAAAAGAAACACAAAGCAGTCTGTTAGTGCAGGTACAGTGAGTGAGTTTCAATTACTTTAGCACTACTTGAAATCACATTAGTGGGGGAAATTTTTTAATTAATTAATTTATTTTTGGCTTTTAGAAGCAGAGTCCTGCTATATGGCCCTGGCTGGCCTGTTACTCACTGTTCAACCCAAGCTGGCCACAAATTTATGCAATTCTTTCCATCTGCCTCCTCTGAGTGCTAGAAGGAAATAATTCTGGCTTTACTATATGATGATTAATTACATAATACATTATAAATTCCATTGTTTATAGTCAAATCAATCATTGTAATTAATGATCCTAACCTTTTGCAGTCCTAATTTTCAGTCCCAAGTTACTATGTATCAAGTTAGTTTCACAGAATTTATTCCAATAAATGTTTATCCTATCAGTTTTCATCTTCTATCAGACATAGTCAGGTTCTTTAGATCTAGTCAGACACCTTTTGCAAATACTTCAGTAGTAAACTATATAAAACTGACAATTCAGTTTAATCCCCAGAACAACTAAGTAAGCAGTAAACATAAATAGTGAATAAAACTCACACTGGGTCTTCAAAACCATAGAGCAAAGCATATTGTAAGTAGTCACTTGGTTGGACACTGCATATAGCGCACTGCTTGAGCCACATTGGAAATTCAGTGCAGGCAAAGACATTTTGAATCATGATTAAACAAAAGAACTAGAAGTAACTAAAGATACCAGAAAAGGCTGGAGCCATGTTCACAGTAATGAGCAAGATGGCAGAGACTGACTCAATGGAGAAGAACCATAAACTAATAAGACATAGTGGTGTTGAGGCATCTAAGTACAGCCTGAAGCAGCCATTCTGTGTGATAAACAAACGAAACTCTAGCATAACATCCTTTGCATACAAACACTTCACCTCTGTAGATATGTTAACTTGAAAGCTTAAAACTGTTAATTATATAGCCCAGCAGTGGTGGTGCATGCCTTTAATACCAGCACTTGTGAGGCAGAGGCAGGTGGATCTCTGTGAGTCTGAGACCAGCCTGGTCTACAGAGCGAGTTCCTGGACAATCAAGGCTACACAGAAAAACCCTGTGTCAAGAAAACAAAAGACTGTTTTATACATATCATGTAGACAACACTAAAGACCATAAAAATTCATGGAGACTAAAAGTCTCAGTCACTTTCAGCTTCTCTTACTCTATTACCTTGTCACTCTCATTTCTAAAGCCTGGGTGTTAGTCTTTGTCTCTTATGCAAAATACTTCTAAGCTTTCTAAGTTGCCTCAGTTCTAGCTTGTTTATGACTTATATTGCTGCCATTTAAACATGGAACTCTTTCTACTCCTTAGATGCTTTAGTTCCTTCTCTAGGAAACAAACATCTTCAATTTCATTTATAAGGCTCTTCACACTTTGTAACCTCACCTGTGTGTGTATGAATAACACAAATTCTGTGCGATGTGCTGGAAACCTTTCATGCCACTGCCTCAAACAGTACCCTTGGCTATAAAGTTCCTTCGCCACAGCCTCCTAGATGTATCTCTTGATATTTTCATCAAACCTATTTTCCAAGTAAAGTTCTTTCTGATACAGAATGTAGCAGCGTCCCCTTTTTATGTCTTTGTTACTTGACACAAATCTCCTAATCTATGTCTTAACAACCTAAATGCATCTATAAGAATTTATTATTTTAGAGTTTTCTCATTACTCAGTTCCTGTCCTGATAGGGTTTATGATCCCTTTGGACAGACACCAAAGGTGGGGGTAGGTAGGGACAGAGACCCTCTCCAGTAGATTATACCCTTTGTCCTACAATTTTATGCATTCTGGGGTTACTTTCAGGGTATCCAAAGTGATTATGGGAAAGAGCTCAGTAATGTGCCTACCACTCAGCAAATTAGTTGTAGCTGTGTCTGTTTAAAAACATGGTTGCCAGAGGATTCACCTTGAGCAAATTTGGGTCAAGAAATGTGTATACCTCTCAGATCATTAAGGATGGAAAAGTGATGGGGATCACCTTTGTTTACCCAAACCTCAATACCGGGCAGATGTCTGCATATCTCCCTGCGAGTCTTAGACCCACTCATAAGAAAACAGCAGACCAGGAAAATAGGACAGTTTTCTCATAACACAAAACAAAAAGTATGCCTTAGTTTCTTTTTGTTAATAATTGTCAGACTCTGTAAGTTGCATAGGCTAACACATGACCTAAATCATAGTGCTTTCTCTGTTCTTTCTGGCAACATTTACACTGATACCAACAAAAGCTACATACTGCTATGAGATTTTCCTCACAGCACCACCATAGCAAGCCAAAAGCTTAGAGGTATTCCTAACATATACACACACAGATTCCCAGAGGCTCACTCCAAAATCAGCGATACAAAGGGTATATGTGACTATACATTAAGGCGAGCTTCTTTTACTACATCGTACTACATCGTGACTTATCAGTACAGTATGTAGTCCCCAGGCTTATGGGTCCAAACAAATTCTGCCTCTTTATATACTGAGAATAAAATAATAGTCTTAATTAATTACAGATACAGCTAGTTTTGTCAGTAATTTGCTAATTGCCTTATTCCTTCTAACATTATGAGGTGGTTCATTAGTGGGGTCACATGTCTTTGTAAGCAGAAGGATCAGGCATGCCTGAGACTGCAATGCTTCCTTAGGCACTCTGTGTTCCTACAGCTTTCACAAGGTTACTCTCTCTCTCTTTCTATTTTAATTAAAGTATTACAGCCTTTAGATTACTGTAGTTGAGCCTTTCTTTGCCATGTTTATATACACTAAATTATTTGGTTTGCTAACAGCAAACCCTCAGTCCCATCTCCTCAGTTCTGTATCTAAGAGGCAGCTTCTCTACAGTGTGCTCGTAAGCAACTCCTCGCCCATTTCTAATGGATTCCTTCAATGTGAGTATTCACTGAAACTGAAGTGAGAAATAGAGGTCAGGGATAGGAAGTCAATTTTTCTCCTGGATTCTGCCTGCAGTGAGACTTGGTTGGTTAGGCAGAAATACTTCTAACAGAAATTAATAGTTATTTAAAAGCTAGCTCATTACTCCTTGCAGTATTATAAATAGCTCCCTCTAAGAAGCATGGATAATTGAAAAAAGTCACTAGTTTAATATAGCAATTTAATATAAAGTAAGAGAAATAACAGTTATACAGAAGATAATGTCTCAAGCTTAGGCACAGACTTAAATAATGTCAGAGGTATCTAAGAACATGATTTATACTCACAGAATTCCTACTCTCAAGTTCTAATGGGTAATAGACATGTCACAGTGGTCCTCTATGAAAACCTAGATAAGCAGCTTCAGTGAAGTGCCAGCCTTTAATCCCAATAGCTCAAGTCACACACCTCCATCTGCTAACATTTCTTAGCCTTGCAGTTACTATGTCAAAATGAGGTTGTTGAAATTACATCAGCAGACACATATTACTAACCAGTATACCGTCTGAATACACATTTGGGGATACTTTCGTCTTGAAGAACTGTTCCACAGGATAAAACCCAAGTCAGTCTTGTGAGCCATGATACAATTTAAGGTGTACTGTGGTCTGTCTAGTTACCAACAGTAAAGACATTAACATCTCTGCACATAAACTCAAGTACAGAACTTCTTTTATGACAGACACTGCCTGAAACAACAGAACAGACTAAAAATTGGAGTAGATAAGTAAAATTACTTAAAACAAAATGGATCAAGTGTGCTGAGATCATTTAGTCTATTAGAAACTGTAGTGATGTTTTTATTCATGATCTAACAAAGTTTGCACGAAGCTAACCACACTAGTTACCCATAGAGGCCAGGCAGTGGTGGCACACACCTTTAATGCCAGCAGAGGCAGAGGGATCTCTGTGAGTTCAAGGCTACCCTGGGCTACACGAGATTGAACCTATCTAAAAGAGAAACAGAGCTCACACAAAGGTGATCTCAGCACTTGGGATCCCACGACTTTAATCCCAGCACTAGAGAAGAATATAAAGACAAGAGCTCATTGAGCAGTCTGAGGAGCAGTGCAGTCTGGATATGTAATCAGAGGACACAATCGCCCCTTTAGTCTGAGCATTGGTAGAAGTGAGAATTCTCTAGTGGCTGGCCTCTTTGTTCATCTGGTCTTCAGGCAAGCTTTATTTGTTAGATCATAAACAAAATATCACCACAAGAAACATATCTGGCATATACATTTTAAGAGTAATCTTACCTGAAAAACAAACATATGCCTTCCTGCAGGAACGGGGCCTACTAAAACAGAGTCTAAAACTTGATCATATTCTTCACTTTCGGCAGAGCCCACATAGATAATTTTCCACTCCAAGTCTAGGGTTAAAAACCAAAAGCATTATTTTATTAATCAATAGCAATTATATTAACAAATGATAAAGTCCTCATCTAGAAAGATATAGAAATGTTGCTTATAAATTTCTTACCAGAATTCTTGTTTCATTTCAATAACATCTCCAAATTCTCTTTCATTAAGCACTGGTCACTGGAGAGGGCTACTCCCAAATAAAACATGAACAAAACCCAGGGAAATACTAAATTTCCCTAAGTACTCATAAGGTAAACGGCATAATACCCAGAGAACTCCTTTGGTAAAGAACACCTGGAACACTAATCCCATTGCCCAGGTGGTTTACTGTGCAATCTCCCAGGCTTCTCTCACCACTGAAGAAAGGCTGCCCCGTGAAAGGGAAATCAGCACAGAACCCAGAGTAGGAAATTGTCAGCAAACCTTCCTTGTGATTCAAAAGTAAGGGGCTTCATCATCTGTGTAAATTTGTCAGGCTGTTATCTCCTCACTCTTGCTGGCCAAAATAACTGACGGTTTATACTAACTTGTAGTTACCACTGATACATAGTACCACTATACCAACTGTAGCTAAAGGATACAGTGGGGCTGTTTCCTCCTGTTACTCCTTTCTGCCATACATTCTTAAAACCACAAGAAGAAACCAAGGTCCTTACACCTCCTCACACAGCAGGGACATGATACACTCAAGTACAACCTAAGACTTGTCTTGTGATTCAATCTAGATTTCATTAAGCACCATTTTAGAAAAGTCAATGGAGAACAGAGAGGAGTAAATCCATTCTTTCTGAAGAATCTGTTCTTTAAACATGGGTGAAGATGACAGATAATCTCCTATGGTGTTGAACATGTGTGGTCTGTGCGTGGCTTCGTTACAGTGAGACTATACTAAGTACCCCCCCCCCAGCTTTGCTTCCCTGGTTCACACTGGGGAATGTCAACAAAGCCTTTTTTGGTGGAATTATGTAGTTATTCCCTAAATTTGTAGGACTATGGTATTTCTTTGTATTCATACTATATTGTAAACTGAAACTTAAAATTTCAACGCCTTATTATTTGTAATGTTTTAAAATTCAACAGTTTTTGAGGACCCATTATGTCATGGGTTACTACAATGAGTGACATGGAAAACCACAAGTTTTCTTGTTGTACTGGAGATCAAACCCAGAGCTTTCCAAATTCTAGGTACCCACTTTACCAGAGCTACAGTCCTAGTCCCTAAAGGTTTTGAGCAGAGATTCTACAGGGATCCATCCACCTTTTCATCTTAAAGGGTCATTTTAACTGCTGTGCCTTGTATAGACCGGATGAGGGCAAGGAAAAAGAGACTGCCTCAACAACTGAGGATGGAAACTACGGTGGTGTGGTTCCCTATGGTGGCCTTGAGGGTGGTGTAAAACACTACATCCCAGGTAACGTCTGGAGATGGAAGTGGCTACTCCACTTCCTTTTTCCTTTCGGGTATAAAGGAGAAAATAATCAGGAGTTAGTTTTAAACATGTTTGAAATGTCTATTAGATGTTTCATTGTGGATACAACATAGGTCAGATCTTAAAAAATAGAAAATAGGCAATAATACATAAAGACAAGGAAAAGAATGGGATTCCTCAGGACTGAGTCTGTAGACCCTCCAAAGTTGACAGGTCACGAAGATGAAGAATCAATTAAAGTATTAGGAGCTAGTGGCCAATGAGGGAAGTGATCCAAAAGCCAAATGAAGAAACTTAGAGGTATATGAAAATTTAAGTAATCTACTAAAATTCATGCAGCTTACAGATCAGAATGAGAATTTAAGTTGGGTTGCTGGTACTCAAAAGCCTTGGCTTTAAAATAAATACAAGTAACTGGGTAAATCCTGCCTTTCTAGCTGTGAAATAATGGAATTAAAGAACACAGACAGTGGGTTAAGACTAGCAGTGGAGAGCTACATAATCCAGCCTTAGTAAGCACAAGCAGTAACTCAAGAAGGGGCATACACCGAATACTTATTTATTAGTTTGCTTATAAAGCCAGTTTTCCTTTCTGTATTTTAGGAAGTTAAGGATAAGGCCTGTGGCACTACAAGTTACTAGCTGGAATTTACTCACTTATTTAAAAAGTTAACTTTTCCATTTAATCATGGTACTCCCAGACAGACAGCAGCTCCACGTGTGATGGGAGGGGTGTTACCAAGGAAATTTTAAGTTAATTACACTGTTGGGAATCAGTAGTCTAGGAGAAAGTATAAAGCCTTTGCAATCAGAATAGGCCCGAACTTTCAAAATATAAATCCACAGGATCAGTTTTGGTGCACTGCAAATATTAAACCCTAGAAATTATAGGCAGGCCAATCAAACTTGTACAGGCATATCGATGGGGCATAATAAAGCCCCTACTTAAATCCCTTAAAAGTTTTTCGAGCATTTATTGTGTTTCTGTATGTATATGGGTACCGCTGTGGAGGACAACTGGATGAGTCAGTTGCTCACTCTGCCATGTGGATTTTGGTGACTGAAGACCTCTGGTAGTCAGGCGGGTAGCTAGCGGCTTTACTGGCTGCACCATCTATCTCACTGGCCTTTCCATCCCGTTTAAGACAGACGAAATAACCACTTCATCCTTAGAGCAAATACTACTCAAGGCTTCTTCTGAAGCAAGGCTACAGGGCAGCTTCTAAAGGAAAACTGAAATAGTGCAAGATGATTGATGAGCATGACAAACGGTGGCTAATCTGTAGGTTGGGGTAGACACAAATCATAAACTCAAAATTCCCTTCGAAGGATTTTGTAGTTTGATTTCAAGAACTTAAAAAAGAAATCACAGTACAACAACAAAAGTATGGAACCTAGACTAGAGCTTTTGCAAAATAAGTCAACTCCATTTCCTTACTCCACACAGCCTCTAGATGGAGTACACAGGAATGGTACCTTTTTGAAAGATTCCTTTGCAGCTTTGGAATGACTCAGCTTAAAACATCCTAAAATAATGGTGCCCTGGTTTTGAAGTGTACTAGAGTAGGTGTATTCTTGACATAAGTGATACCATTGCTGTAAAAGGATCCCAGTTTAAAACAGAACCTCACTTGGTTTCTGTGGATGGCTGGTTTCGAACTATCCAATGGAGTGACCCTGTAACAATACCCTAGATCATGTCTTCCTTGCACAAAGTTGAATCCTAAAATGGAAGCCATTGCTTGAAAAATACCTGAACTTCTAATGCCTAGAACACTACTACTGCGTTAGAATGGACTCACCCATGCTCTTTTCTTTAATATTTATATATAAATTGGCAGTTAAAAAGAAAAACCAATGTTGGGTTTGGAAATGGGTCTGGTGTGGAAATGCTTTTTACTAATACTATCGGGCAGTAATAAATGGAGTTTTAAGCAAAACATTCTTAACCTTACATCACCACAGCCTAATCGTGATTACTGTATTGTAATTATGAGTCATTCTTCAAAATATTTCCCACATATTAAATGTATGTGCATTTATACTTTGTATAGATTTAAAAACAACAGAGGGGTACATTTTAAAGTCATGGTGTGGTTAGCTAAAAGAGTGGGTGAAAGACCTATGACTTCCTTTTTACAACTCTAAAAGTTTATTGCAACGGGCATATATTGGTTTTTATAATTAAAGTTAACATCCTACATAAAGTTCACTGTAGAGATTAAAAACTTAAATGAAAAGAAATTCTTTCCGGCATGATTAGTATAATACTCTTAAAGGCATTTTTTACGAAGTACTTCCAGGTCCCAAGATGTCCTCCTAACTAACTTAAATTAACACTAATGAAGTTAAACTTTTTGTTTCAAGTTTTGAAAATGAAGCACTGGTTTTAATAAAAACCTAAGAAAACTGATGATAAACCCTCATTTTAGCTTTCTAAATTCTGTATCTCTTCACTGTTTCGCATTTTTTTAAACCGCAAAACGTACTTCGGAAAAGGCGTTTATCTCCTAGCCAACGTCCGTATTTTCCCTAATCCTCCAGGACGTGGAGTTATTTTAATTGCATCTTCGTACGTTCTGGGGAAAGTCTTTGAGACTTTTTAGAAGCCAGTACCGGGAACTGTTGAAGCGCCCAGCTTTGGTTCTTGAGCAGGATGGAACTTCCTAGCCCGGCACTGACTGTTTCAGAGAGATTTCCGTCCTCCTGGAGAGGCGTCCACACTGCTGGGGAGCCTGCGCGCAGCATCCCGGGCGTCCGCAGGGAGCACCCCGGGGAGGACGGCGGTCCCCGGGAGCCAGGCGCGGAGGGACGGAGTCAGCGCCCGCCTTCCGCCGCTGGTTGGTGGAGGGAGCCGGAGAACGGCGCGAGGACAGCCCCGGAGGGGCTCGGGCGGGAAGGCGCGGGCCCGCTCGCCCCTGGCGGCCCGGAGCAGGCGTCGTGCCGCCGGGTAAGATGGCTCCGCTCCCCGCCGGGCCGCGGGGCCCTGGGGCCGCCGAGGCCGCACGACCCCCGCCGGCGCCTCGCGAGCCGGGGCCGCCCAGCGCCGCCCGCCGCAGACAAAGCTGACAACATGGCTCCCTCCGCCCGGTAAGTTGCTCGCAAGTTGCGGCGCGGCCGGCGTCCCTCAACTTCAAGTTTCCCTCGCATGGCCGCCCGCCCGCCGCCCTCCCGCCGCCCGCGGCCCACCCCGCGCGAGGCCGGGCCGGGAAACTTTAACGTCCGCCGCCACAACTGACAGCCCGGCGCCACTCACCTTCAGACAGGTCCTCGATGCACTCGAAGGTGATCTCGAACTGGAACGGGTTGTAGAAAGGCGACGGGTTATCCAGCACCACTACATTGTTCACCTGAACCTTTGCCATATTTTGAAGAAAACACAAACAATGGGGCCGGGGCTGGCGGCACCACAGAGTCCCGCGCGCGGCCGCTCGGAGAGCGCAGACCCCCGCCCCGGCGCGGCGCGGCCCGACGTCGTGCAGCGGCGACTTGAGAAACTTTTTTTTTCCTTTTTATTTACACCGCAGCACTCCACAGTGTTTTGCAGCTTTCCTATTCCACTAAACTACAGCCCATTCTGCCCTGATAACTAGCAGCGTTGCGCGCGATTGGCTGCCCCCGAGCTCTGACCCTCCTCCTCCAGCGAGGGCCGTGGCGGCGAGCAAGATGGGCTCCCGCTCGCGGAACGGACGGGAAACTTTCACTGCGGCTCCACCTGCTGGTGTGGACCAGGACAAAGGCGCAGAACAAAGTGAGTGGAATAGGGGCTGGGAGGCCCGCGCGGAGGCCGCCGCCGGCGCCGGGGGGGAGGGGCGGCGCAGGCCCCGCCCCCGCCCGCCGGGCCCGCGCCTCACGTCGGGCGTGGCCGCGGCGGGACGGAGGGGGCGGGGCCCGCGAGGGGGCGGGGCCGGCGGCCGTGGCGGGAGGGCGCGAGCCGGCCCCTCACGTGCGGAGCGTGGGCCTTTGCGTTTTCGGGTATCAACCCCCCTCCCCCACCCCCGTCTTTAACGTTTGTCCGTCAGTGAGGCGGCTTTTGCGGGCTCTGCTGTATGTAGCGGAGAAGATGGGATTTTCTGCACTCGTCGGGCCCAGCTGTCTGTTTCCTGTGATGGTAGGGAGTAGGAAGAAGGGCCGGTTGCAATGGAAATAAATTGCATCTCATAGACCCGTGGCAGTTCGAAAGGAGCAAGCCATTTTGGAAGTCAAGTTCTTGGCCACTTCCCGGCGTTTTGGCAATAGAAAATGAGGGCGGGGGAATTACACACACACACAAACACACACACACGAGAGTCCGGGGAAAAAAATCTAAATATACGATCTTTGGCTGCACCTTGCATTTCTTCCCATTTCAGACTGAAAAGAGATAGAATGAAAGGGGAGAAAAAAGGAAAAGATGCAATCAGTTAAAAGTCTTATTTCTGCTCTTTGGGGCAGCAGAGCAAGAAGTTAGAAGTCAAGAGAAGGGAAGTGTCTGGAGACCAAAGGACAACAAATTTATTACAATAGCGTTTGAGAAAGGAGAAAACTAAGTATACTATGATATTTGATCTTCAAGAAATTTATACCAACTGTCCATACATTAAAAATAGCATTACACATTCTGAGGAGCCCTTCTGTGACTGTAATGCCTGTGAAAGCATTTCAAGGCCTAATTGAGGAAATGGTGCTTGTTTATGCTACTTAGCTACTATGGTGGGCAGGGAAACGGAAGCTGTTAACACCTTTGTGAAAATTAACTTTCCTTTTGCTAAGTTGAGGTGTTACTCTTAAACTATTGTGCCCCCCCTTGGAATTAAACTACTAAATGTTATTAAATAAAATTCAGATTGAAAATTGTTTCTTAGTGTTAATCTGCAATTTGCAAAATTTTGGTTAGTCATCTTGTAGACATTTTCGGACGTAGGTAGGTCGCTAATGATGAGAAACCTTTGCCTTTTAAAGTTATTGTGGAACAGGCCCATCCTCTTAGTTGAAGGAAACGAAAGTGGGGGAGAGAACCACTCATATTGTCAGACTGAGCAGTCCCCAGGGCCTATGATGGCGAATGTCTTTAATCCCAGCACTGGGGAGGAAGAGGCCAGGGAATCTCTGTGAGTTCCAGCCAGCCTGGTCTACAGAGTGAGATCCAAGAGAGGCTACAGAGCTACACTGGGAAACCCTGTCTTGGGGGAAAAAAAAGGGGGGGGTGCCTACCAGTTTAATCACAGTTGTTTCTATGCATCAGAGTAAAAGTCACACGGTGGTGGTAGAGGCAGTATATCATGCTCATAAGTAATACACAAACACACAATACATATGCATAAAGGCCTTGTGAGCAAAAGAATGAGAAGATAGCATTCACAAGCTATGAAAAACAACAAACCAAAGCCTCTGAAGAAACAAACAAAAGCTGTGAGTCTTGGAAGGTCTAGCCGCCAGTATTTTGTTATGATAGCCCTAAAAAAATAGTGAAACTACGAAACATTTTTTTCTGATGGTGAATGAAGGTTGCTTGAGTATTTAAGCATGTTTAGTCCCGATATTTATCAGTTATCAAGTAGTTTGTGAGCCAGGAAATGCAACACGGAAGATGCTGTGGAATCAGGGTGTGCGTAACCATTCTTCAATGGAAGAACCTATTGTTGAACATGTACCTTGACATTTGAATAGATAAGCAGCGTTTCCATGGATCCAAAACTCTACAAAGGGCTTCTAAGACTAAAACATTTAGTTAAATTGAGGTTACATAGAGACCAGTGAAAAATCAAGTTAAATTCAATAGAATTAAAATGTGCTGAATGAAATTTTCTTGGAACTGAGAATGAAATCGAGTCCTGCCTACTGCAAAGGTAAAATAGAAATGGCAAAGTAACTTTTAAAAAGTGTATTATAGGGCCTGGAGATGGTGGCACTGCCTTTAATCCCAACACTTAGGAGGTAGAGACAGATCTATAAAACGAATTCCAAGGCAGCCAAAGCTGCAGAGAAATTCTGTCTCTAACCCTGCCCACATGTATTATCAGGGTGTTGGGGGAAACATGAATGGAGATCAGAGCACAGCTTTGTGTAGAGAAGGCTCTCTCCAACCTACATGAAGGTTCTGGGGCGGAGCTCGTGTCACCAGACTGCCGTATGGAGAAGCCATCTTGAATACTCCTAACCTTGCTTTTGTCGCCCTTTTCTCGTTTTATCTTGCACAATCACGTGTTGCCTTTGAAGGTTATTGGTATTATTAATCCCGTCTTTAAAAGCAAAACTCGCATGGGTTACCTTTTTGTTTGTTGGCTTGTTTCTGTTGTTTGCAGCGCTGGGGATTGAACCCAGATTCTCCCACGTGGTAGGCAAATACAGGCCAAGTATACTGAACTCTGATCCTCATTAGCGTAAAGGCCTCTTTTACAGTAGCAGAGTGACAAGTTAGGGACTGTTCTAAGCATTGTTTCCCTGTAAAACTAGAATGTGCAGATTGCTGGGGTTTTCTAACCAAAATCTCAGTGATTTTCATTTATTGCATACATACAGAGAGCATTTATCGTGTTAAATTTCAGTGCAAGGCTCTACCATAAAGCTATAAAGACCTTATGGTCTCGTAGCAAAGGTAGCTTATGTGATCAAAACTTATGACTAAAAGAGAAAGATCTACGTTCCTTCTCAACCAGTGACATTAAAATGAGCGAAATAAATTTTCTTTATTCTTTGTAAAGAATGTTAAGTGTCATACATTTTGAGCAACCCAGTACCCTAGAATGGCTAGGAGGGCAAGGAACTACTATTCAGGGTAGCAATTAAGGGCTACTACTTAGGGACGGATGACATAAACTCTCTGTCTTCACCACATCAGGTAAAATTTAAAGTATTGTTAATGTGTGGAAAACTAGAGGGATAGAGTTTCCTGGGGGAGAGGGGGTAGGCTGGCCAGCACTGTGTTAATGACTTCACTAAGGAATCCCTAAAGACAAAAGTGACTGTAAATGGTCAAGGCAGGTGCTGGAGATGGGGTGTGACCCTACTGAGAGAACCGCCCCAGGGAGGAGGGCTGACAACCTGTTTTGAAGGGACCGCTCTGAACGTGGGGGAGGATAACACCGCACATCCACCCTGCACCCTTACATGTCTTAGAGTTGGTGCCAAATTAGGAATCCCACCCCCTGCTTTTTCTTTGGTTTGGCTTAT
This sequence comes from Mesocricetus auratus, assembly GCF_017639785.1. Taxonomy (NCBI): domain Eukaryota; kingdom Metazoa; phylum Chordata; class Mammalia; order Rodentia; family Cricetidae; genus Mesocricetus; species Mesocricetus auratus. The sequence goes on along the minus strand of NW_024429199.1, from coordinate 10,789,323 downwards.
AGCTAATTATCTTTTGTTTTTTAAGGGGGGGGGAGGAGAGAGGAGAGGACGGACACAGCATCACACATGTATGGAAGGACAACCATTGTGGGCTCTCCCCTTCCAACCTGGGTTCTGGGGTCAGTTTCAGTGGTCAGGCTTGCCTGGCCAGCCCTTTGCTCAATGAGCCATCTCAGCAGCCCTTTGAATCTCCTAAGGTTTCCATGTGCTACATACAGTGTACCTTTTCTCATTGTCTGTTCCATAGTATTCCTAAAGGTTTTACAGTTTGTTATTCATCGCTGTCCACCACTCTGTTAAAAATGTGTTAAATGTGCATCGGATACCTATTTGTAGCTGAACTACTGTGAAATATCCATTAGATGGTTATAAATGAAAGCACCTGCTTTCCGAAGCAGCAGTATTATGTGTTAAAATCTGTCTTATTGTTGCTAAAAAATTATTCTGCCATCCCAATTTCTTAACCATTCTGTCCTCCTCCTCTTTTAAATTGGGTCTTTCTAACCCCTTCAATTCAGTCTTCCTTGCAACATGCCTTCTTTAATTTTTCTTTAATTTCTTTGTCTCTTGCACTCATCACAGGTTTTCCTGTTTACCTCATGGGTCAGGGATGGGAAGTGATGAATAGAGGACTCAGATCTTTAAAACACCTCTAGGCTAGACCAATGCTTGTACAAAGTCACTGCTAAACAAAGCAGCTTTTTCTAGTTGGTTGCTATAGAGACAAATGACATTAAATGGAGTCACATTTGGCAGAGACTAAGCAAGTAGGCTGTGTAAGGCTGGGGCCTCATATGCATGGCCTTTTAGAGGCAGAGCTATATTCACAAATGAACTAATGAGTTATTAGTTGGTAAATGTTGTTCAAGTACCCTTTGGTATGATTACACAGTATTTTTAAAAATACAGCTTGAGATATAATTCATAATATGTTCCCTCATTTAAGGTATCTAACTTACTGGATTTTTATGGATATTTAGATGGTGTAAGCATCACCATAACTAGGATTATTTATCATTTCAAGAAGGTACTTTTGGGTCTGGCATGATAGTTTATACCTATAATCCCATCACTCAGAAGGCTGAGGCAGGAAGATGGCTAGTTCAAGTGCAAAATCTTATCTCAAAAGACAAAAACAGCTGGGTTGGTGTTGCAGAGCTTTACTTACAGCACCAGAGGACCGAGGCAGGGAATAAATGCAGTGTCACCCAGATCTACGCAGAGAGTTCCAGGCTGGCCAAGGCTACATAGTAAGTTCTGCTTTTAAAGTGTGAGTGTGTGTGTGTGTGTGTGTGTGTGTGTGTGTGTGTGTGCATTTATTCATACTCTATTTGATTTTGTTACTCATAGCTTTCTATTTTGTAGATAAAACTCATAAAACTCATTTCATTCATTGTCAATTGTTGGATATTTGAGATGCTTCCACTTCTGTCTATTATGTATAATATTGAGAGGAACATTTGTATGCATATGACTGTTTTCATTTCTCTACATTTATGCTTAGAGATGAACCTGGTCATGTATGGTAACTCCTTTTGAGGAGCTACCAGATTGTTTCCAAAAATCTGCACCATTTTACATTCCCATTAGACTTGAGTGTTCCAAACTCTCTTTACTGCACTTGCTATAATGGGGTCTGGAGAGATGACTCAGTAGTTATCAGTCCTGGCTGCTCTTCCAGAGGATCTCAGTTCAGTTTCCAGCACCCACATGGCAGTTCACAAGCCTCCATAACTCCAGCAAAACCCTGCTCTGGCCCCCATGGATGTGGTGCACATGCATGCAGGTAGACCACTCATAAAATAGCAAAATTTTTAAATACACTTTTGAATGTAGTTATGACATGTAAAGTATATTTCATCGGGGTTTTGATTTGTATTTTCCCAGTGGCTAAAGCTGTTGTCTTCAGTCACATGTTTGACATTTGTGTATTTTCTGAGGAGGCTGTCTTCACAGCTTTTCCCATTTTCAGTTGGCTCATTTGTCTTTTTATTTTGGAGTTGTGCTCTTCACACAATCTAAGTCAAGTCTTTTAATCAATACATAGATTTAATTATTTTCTGTGGGTTGATATTTTTGGTGGTATCTTTTCCAGAATAAAAGTGTGTGTGCTATATCCCCTCCCCTTCTCACCTCCCCTTTCCCCTTCCCTTCCTCCTCCCTTTCCTCCACCCCCTCCCCTTTCCCTTCCCCTCCCCTTCCCACCTCCCCTTCCCCTTCCACCTCGCCTTCCCCCCTCCCCTTTCCCCTTCCACCTCCCCTTCCCCTTCCCCCCTCCCCTTCCCCTTCCCCTCCCCCTCCCCTTCCCCTTCCCCCTCCCCCCTTCCTCCCTCCTCTTCCCCTTCCTCCCTCCCCTTTCCCTTCCCCCTCCCCTTCCCCCGCCCCTTTCCCTTCCCCCTCCCCTTCCCTCTCCCCTTTCCCCTCCCCTTTCCCTTCCACCTCCCCTTCCTCCTCCCCTTTCCCCCTCCCCTTCCTCCCTCCCCTTCCCCTTTCCCCCTCCCCTTCCTCCCTCCCCTTCCCCTTTCCCCCTCCCCTTCCTCCTCCCCTTCCCCCTCCTCTTCCCCCTTCCCTTCCTCTTCCCCTTCCACCTTCTCTTCCCCCCTCCCCGTGTGTGTGTGTGTATGTATGTGTGTGTGTGTGTTTGTGTTTGCATGTGCGCAAATGTGTTCATTTGTGTGTGAACTATTTTGTCTATTTCTTTTTTTTTTTTTTTTTTGCTTGTGCTTGTAAATTCTCAAAACCATTACCTATTCCATAGTCATAAAGATTGCAGTAGTGAGCTGGGCAGTGATGGCACATGCCTTTATTCCCAGCTCTTGGGAGGCAGAGGTAGATGGATCAATGTGAGTTTGAGGACAGCCTGGTCTACAGAGTGAGTGCCAGGACAGGCTCTAAAGCTACACAGAGAAATCCTGTCTCAAAAACAAACAAACAAGCAAACAGATTACAGTAGTGCCTTTTTCGTGTATTTTTAGCACTTTACAGTTATGTCTTTGATTTCAGTTTGAATTATTTTTGTATACAATGTGAAGTATGGAACCCAAAAATCATATTTCTGCAGGGGATATCCAGCATCCCGGAACATCTGTCGAATAAATTCCCTAGGCAGCTTCCTCTTTTTTTTTTTAACATTTGTATTTCTGTGTCAAAGTGTCTGCCATTTTTATGCACATGGAGGACAGAAGAGGACCCCAGACCCTCTGCAGCTGGAATCCCAGACAGTTGTGAGACGCCTGGTGTTGATGGTGGAGACCAAACTCAGGTCCTCTGAGAAAGCAGCAGATGCTCTCATGTATAGAAGTAGCTCTCCAGCCTGTTAGTGTGGAAGTCTTACGAAAAATGAGTTTGCTATGAATACACGGGCTTCTTATGGACAGTAGCACTCCTGAGCTGCCGCACTGCACTGACACTGTAGCTTACAGACAGTTTCCAAATGAGCAAATGTGAGTCTTCCAGTTTGTTCTCTGGCTTCCAAGATTAGCTAATGAGATCATTAAATGTATACGTGGACTTTAAGGACACTTTGTCAGTACCACAAAGAAGCCACCTTCAGTGAGTGTAGATAAAGATTGAATTCAACCTGTACATATGTTTGAGTATTTCTTTTAAGCTTTAAATTATGTATGTATATTTGCATGGTTTTGTGCATGTGGGAACAGGCGCCCACAGAGACCAGAGGTGTCAGGTTCCCTGGAACTGGAGTTACAGGTGGTCATAAGCTGTCTGATATGGTTGCTGGGAGGGAAACTCGAGTCCTTCTAAAAAAGCACTATGTATTGTCAACCCCAAGTCATCACTCCAGCCCCACTTCTGAGGAGTAGTAGCATTTTAACAATATTGTCTTCTAGTCAGCAAATGTGAGATGTTTTCCTTTACCCCATCACTTTTAACTTTTTCAGCAGTAATTTGTAGACTTTAGAGTCTTGAGTTTTGTCCTGTCATGTTGGATTCATTCCAGCTTTTTTAGGCTACAATAAATGGAGATATTTTCTTAATTTGAATGATGTAAAAAGCATCTACCTTTCTCTTTTTTAATTAATTTATGTTTTCATATAATATATTTAGGTCATATTTTCTCATCTCTCCCAACTCCTCCCTGTAGGTGTCTGCTATGTAGACCTGTAATGGTGGCCACACCCCTTTGGGTGTGATTAAGGCAGACAGAAGTGAAAGAGAGGAGCTTGAGGTGTGATTTTTTTTGTGTGTGTGTGCTCTCTTTCTGTTGGGTCAGCGAATCCAGTAGGTAGGAAAAGCAGGGAAATGCTCCAGTGGTTCTTTGTATTTTTCTGTCTAATTGTTCCCTGATAAACGCCCATTTATCATTTATCTTAGGTCTAGTGATATAATTACATCCTTGCCTTCACCTCCCAGACCGTTCCTACCTCCCTACCCACACAACTTCATGTTCTCTCTCAAAAACAAAACAAAACAAAGCAGCCCAATTTAAAAATACATATTAAAATGAAACAAAAAAAACATAGACTACAGTTTGTGTTGGCCAATTACTTATGCGCATGGGTCTTGCCCTAGAGTGTGGTGGACAAGAGACCCAGTGACACTCCTTGGATGAAAACTGAGTTTTCTTTGTCAGCAGGTATCAACTGCACATAGCGTCTTGGCATTCACTTCCCCTTCTGGGTGCTAGAACTTGATGTCTGCTTTGAACCTGAGCAGATCTTCTGGGTGCTGTGACAGTCTCTGTGGGTTTATGCGTGAATCATTTCTGTTGTGACTGGAAGATGCTATTTCCTTGAAGCCATCTACCATGTCTGGCTCCTACAGTCTTTCTGCCTTCTCTTCTCCATAGATCCCTGAGCCTTGAGGGGAGAGGTTTTACAAAGACACCCCATTTAGGATAGAGTGCTCCAAAGTCTACTTTTCTCACATTGTCCAGTCATGGGCCTCTTGTTAATTATCTACTGTAAGAAGAAGCTTTTCTGATGGGGACTGAGTGATGTACTGGTGTATGGTATAGCAATATGCTAGTCAGAGTCATCCTTTAGCAAAATAATAGTAGTAGTAGGTTTTCCCTTGGGCCCATGACCTATCTAGTCTCAAGTTCTTGGCCACTTGGCAGTGTCAGATATGGATTCTATCTCATGGAGTGGGTGGTAAATCCAATAAAAAAAAAGTGGTTGGTTACATCTCTAACACTTGTACCACTATTGTACTAGTATATCTTGTAGGTGAGTTGCTCTTATAGGTCATAGGATTTGTAGCTGAGTGATACTAATTACTTTTCTACTCCAGTACCATGCAAAGTACCTTCCAGCACCATGCACACCAATCAGTAAGGATAATGTTTCTAGCTAGGCACCATCTTCAGTAATAGGGTCTTGCCATCAGATTATGGAGAATAACCCAATAGGTTTGGTAATTGTGATATTTTAGAGAATCTATGAGACCTCTCTCTATTGCTCCTTTTGGAAGAACCCCCATGACCTCTTACTAACTACCTAACCTCTGTTTATTTGGATTGAAACACACACACATCTAAAGCTTTAAAGCTAACATCCACATATAACATGCAATATTTGTGTTTGGGATAGTGAGTAACCTCACTCATCAATTTATCTGCTTATATTACATTTTCATTTTTCTTAACAGCTGAATAATAATGTAAATGTACCACATTTTTATTATCCTTTCATCAGTTGATGGGCATCTAGGCAGTTTCCAAGCTGTAGTTACTATGAATAGAGCAGCAATCTACATGGGTGAGCAAGTGTCTCTGTAGTCAGATGTAGAATCCTTTGGGTATGAGCAAGTGTCTCTGTAGTCGGATGTAGAATCCTTTGTGTATATAGCTGGTGGTGGTATATCTATTCCCAGCTTCCTGAGGAACCATCACCCTGGTTTCCGTAGTGGTCATGCCAGTTTTCCCTTCTCCGAGCCCCTTTCCCACAACTTTGCCAGCATGTGCCCTCATTTGTTTTTATTAATCTTGGCCATTCTGATAGGTGAAAGATGGAATCTCAAAGTAGTTTTGATTTGTATTTTCCCAATGACCAAGGTTGTTGACCATTTTAAGTGTTTCTTGGCCATTTGTGTTTCACCTTTGGAAAAACTATTTAGTTCTATACCCAAATTTTTATTGATTTGTTTTCTTGATGCTCAGGATTTTATGGTTCTTTATATGTTCTAGATACTCACACTCTATAATTGATAGAGTTTTTTCTTACATTCTGTAGGCTGCTTCTTTGCTTCTTTGCTCAAATTATGGTGTCCTTTGCTCTGAAGAAACATTTTACTTTCATAAGGTCCCACATAGTAATTGTTGGTGTTAGTGCCTGTGCTATTGATGACCTGTTAAAAGAGTAATTTCTTGTGCCAAAGACTTAAATCCTATTCCTCACTTTCTCTTCTGTTGGATTCAGGTAGCTGGTCTTATGTTGAAGTCCTTGATCTATTTGGACTAGGGTTTTGTGCAAGTGATACATATGGATCTATTTACATTCTTCTACATGCAACAGTTCAGTTTGACCAGAACCATTTGTTGAAGATGCTGTCTTTTCTGCAATGTCTACCTTTGAATAATTTGTCAAAAATCAGGTGTGGAATTGTCTGGGTGTTCAATTGAAACCATTGATCAATGTGACTATTTTAATGGCAATACTACCATATATTTAGTACAATAGCTCTGTAATACAACAGGAAATCTGGGATGGTGATACCTCCAGCAGTTTCTATTTTATTCATGATTTTTTAGTTTTTTTATGTTTTTATGTGAAGTTGAATATTATGTTTTCACTTTCTGTGAAGAATGTGTTGGAGTTTTGATGAAGATCACATTGAGCCTTTCCATCTTCTGATATCTTCTTCAACTTCTTTTTTTAGTGTCCTAAAGTTTTTTCATACCAGCCTTTCACTTGCTTGGTTAGAATTCTTGCAAGATTTTTTTCTTGATTTTTCCTTCAGTTTGTGTGTCATTTGTGTATAAGAAAGCTACTGTTTTTGTGCTGCTTTGCTGAAGGTGTTTGTTACTCTAAAAGTTTCCTTGTGGAGTCTTTAGGGTCATTCATGTGTACCGTCGTTATCACCTGTACTCAAGGGCGCTTTGAATCACTTTGACCTCCTTCAGGGGTCTTGCTGCCCCACTTAAGACTTCAATTACTAACTATATTGAATAAGTATGGAGAGAGTGGGCATCCTTGTTTTGTTCCTGATTTTAGTAGAAATGCTTTGAATTTCTCTCTGTTTAGGATAATGTTGGCTATGGACTTGCTATAAATGTCTTTATTATGTTGAGGAATGTCCCTTGTATCCCTAGTTTCTCTAGTACTTTTATCATAAAGGAATACTGGATTTTGTCAGAGGCCCTTTTTGTGTCTAATGATCATGTGGTTTGTCTCTTTATGTGGTATATTACATTTATGTATTTACTTATGTTGCCTGCAATATTTGGATGAAGCCAACTTGCATCTATCCTTTGTGGTAAGTAAGTGTGTGTGTGTGTGTGTGTGTGTTTGTGTGTGTGTGTTTGTGTGTGTGTGTGTGTATGTATGTATGTATATACCTTAAGAGCTGAATGAGCAGTAGTACTTTTTGGAACACATTCACTAGCTGGGGGATTTCAGTTGTGTTTTGTTTTGTGTGTGTGTGTGTGTGTGTGTGTGTGTGTGTTGAATTGGGAGAGGGAGGGAAGCATACAAGAGGGAGGAGGTTTGTCACATACTCTGAACAGCCATCTTCACAAAGTTTTAGGCATTTTGCATAAATGTTTCTTGCTGTATGCCCTTTCCAGAAACCATAACTATTGAGTTTTGAGAAGTCGTTTTCATTAGTTATGCTTGTTTTACTGTGGAACATGCCACTGGAGCTCTTCACTGCCGGTCCAGGAGTGGGCTCCCTGCTGTGACAGTTTAATCCTATTTTCACTGCTGAGTTATTTGCACAGCTGTCATAACTGGTTTACCAGGAGCCTTGCTGCCAGTGTCCCCTTTCATGTTTTCAAGTTTTCCTTGGTGTGTGTCACTGGTTCTTGGTGCAGTACATTCTACCCCGTGTTAGCTTAGGATGGAACAACAGGAAGAACACTGCCCTTGTTATCATTTGTTAATTTGTTAAAATTGCCAAACACTTCATTGAGCAACCTTAGTTGTGTTCTGCAAAGGACAAAATTTTTCAAGTGTAAGACTGCCTCTGACTGCTGTCCTTTATAAAAGATTACATAGTATAGTATTGATTGAAGGTACTACTTGGGAAGTGCCAAGGAGGAGGGAAATGTTCTTAGTGACCTGTTTCACAAAGAAAGCAGGATTGAAGCACAGCAGAGGAGTTAGAGAATATAAGAACCATTATTATAGCATTACATTAATCCTTGGCCAGCACCATATTTGAGCATATTATACATTTAAACACATGCTTTTACAATAGCTTGCTGAATTGATAAATACGAGAACCCTCTTTAAACAAAAACAGAAACACAGGGTGAGGTGGGATTCTCCCCTTGCTCATTGGTTATCTTCTCCCTTCTTGTTCTAGCATTAAATTCTCCAAGTGTGACAGTAACGCCATCCATATGAACATTTGGATTGCTAAGTACCTATTACATATACTGTCTGTGTTTGCTGCATTAAAACCACCCCATTCCCCTTGCACTCTCAAACCTTGCATATCTGGAATTCAACATATTAACAATGTTATTTAAAAATAAGTATACATCTTACATGTTAACTGTTTGCCACAGATTTCAAGAAACACCTAAGGAGCCCTCCTGTAGTCCTAAGAGTCACAGGATTGGAAAGGACGTTCGTGACTTCTGCATTACATAAAATACGTTTGTGTGCCTTCTTTGACAAATACCACTTCCTCCTCTAAATGCTAAGGAATGGGGATCTAGTGTGATTATTTCCTTATTTGTGAATGCTGTTCCCACAATGACATATTTATAAGACTGTATGCCAATACTGCCTAATATTAACTTGACTGTTCCAACCCTCTTTTGTGTACTTACTTCAATGAAATCTTTTCTGTTCTTTCACTTTTAACTTGTGCTTTTTAAGTCTAAATTATGTCTCTTATACATAGAATCTACCAAAGTCAAACTTTTCATTGGTATATTTAAACTGCTGATATTTAGTGTGATTACTGATACGGTAGAATATATTTATGCCATTTCCTCTTTGTTTTCTATCTAATATCACCCCCATTCTTCTTATTCTTCTATTTTTTCCATTACTGCCTTTTTAAAAAAATTTCAAGACAGGGTTTCCAGCCTGTCCTGGAACTTTTTTTTGTAGACCAGGCTGGCTTTGAACTCACAGAGATCCACCTGTCTCTGCCTCCCCAGTGCCGGAATTAAAGGCTTGTGCCACCATGCCTGGCTCTATTACTGCCTTCTTAACTGACTTACTGAGGTTGTTTTTAGTGATTGCCTTAGGTGTTACCACAATATACTACAATTTATTTATTCTTCTGTTTGATAGACTTCTAAATTATTTTCAGTTTTAATTATTCTAGAAAATTCCTGAGAATTGTGTATGTTTAAGAATGTTATGATCATTCCTTTATATCTATATATAGATAGGTAGATGGGAAGATAGAGCATTTGATCTTTCCTGTGGAGCACATGATTATACATCCTTTGTAAGGAATAAAGTAGCAGTAAAATTCCTCAAGCTAATCATTTGTAAATGATCAAATTATTTTCCATCATGGTTTTGTCAGTTTTGAGACAGGGTTTCCCTGTAGCTTTGGAGTGTGTCCTGGAACTGTTTTGCTTATAAATGCACGGCTTGAACAGTGCTCAGCTGGGCCAGGTTTGTTCTGTTGTATGCATATCCCCTGTGCCAGCTTTCCTGGAGCCTGGCAGATCTACTTTCAGGATATGAGCTGTATGGCTGCTGCATTGACGCTACCTTAGGTGACAGCTCACCCAGGGCTGGGCATCCAGCACCTCATCTTCCTCCACGCAAGGCTTGTGTCGGTTCTTTAGGCTTTTTCACAGTATAGTAAGATTCGGGCTCTAAAAGTTTAGCATTTCAAGAAAACAAGGCAGAAGTCTGTATATTATGAACTAGCTTTGAAAAACACATAGTATCTGGAAAACACATAGTATCTACCATCTTCACAGTTGACTGCTACTCAAGATAATCCTACAGACCTGCCCTGGTTAGGGAATGTGTACATGCTGAGTATCTTTCCATGTACTTATTTGTCAAATGTGGTTTGTTTGTAAAAGGTATATTCAAAACTTTTACTATTTACTTTCACCTTACTCAGTTTTGTGAGCTCTTTATATATTGCATAAATGAGTCTGCTAGTGAGATTTATGACTTATAAATAATTTATCAGACTGTTGCTCATTTTTCACCTTTTCTTTTTCTTCCTTTATTAAAAATAGATTCTTCTCTCATATAATATACCCTTATTACAGCCCCCCACCATGCCTTCCAATTCCTCCCTACCTCCCCTCCCTTTCTCTCTCTTTAGAAAAGTACAGGCTTCTAAGAGATAATAACATAACCAAATAAAATATAATAAGATAAAACAAAAATATCATATTGAAGTAGTACAAAGCCAACCAACAAAAGGAAAAGAGCCCAAGAGAAGGCAAAGGAATGAGAGACCTACTCATTCATACACTCAGGAGTCCCATAAAAATACTAAGCTGAGAGTTGTAATAAATACACAGAACTCCTGGTTTGAACCATGTTGGCCCTGTGCATGGTCTTCCAGTCTCTGTGATTTCATATGAGCTTTGTTCAGCTGATTTAAAGGGCCTCGTTCTCCTGGTATCCTCCATTCCTACAGGCTCTTGCACTTTTTCCAACTCCTCTTCCATGGGGTTTCCTGAGCTCTGAGGGGATGGATTTAATGGAAACATCCATTTAGTCTTGTGTGTTTCAAAGTCTCTCTCTCTCTCTCTCTCTCTCTCTGTCTCTCTCTCTCTGTCTCTCTCTGTCTCTCTCTCTCTGTCTCTCTCTCTCTCTCTCTCTCTCTCTCTCTCTCTCTCTGTGTGTGTGTGTATTATCTGTCTGTAAGTCTTTGTATTTGTTCCCATCTACTGCAGGAGAAGGGTTATCTTATGATGGCTGAGTAAGGCACTAATCAGTGAGTATAGCAGAATATTACTAGGAGTCATTTCTTTGTTTATTTTCTTTTTTTAAAGACCAGTAGTATTTGGTTTTACCCTATGTCTCTGGGCTATCTAGTGTCTGGTTCTTGGTCACCCAAGCAGTGTTGGGTATGGGTTCCATTTCATGGAGTTGGGACTTAAGTTAGATCAAACATTGGTTGAATATTTCCACAAGCTTTGTACTATCTTTGCTGTAACAGACAGATTGTAGATTAGAGATTTTGTGGCTGGATTTGTGTTTACATTTCTCTTTTGGTATCCTGTAGACTACTTTTCCATTTTAAAGATACTAGAATGTAGGGGTGAAGGTTCTTTGTAGGCACCAGCTGAATCTCTCAGTGTACAGTAAGTTGTGTGAATATTATCTTCAGCAATGAGGCCTTGCTCTCAGTTTATAGATAGCAACTTATTGTCTTAGTAACAGCCTAGAGTAGTTTGGGGCTTTCCTTGGGACCCTTTTGGCCAACAACTCAATTAGATATAACCCCATCCCAGGACTGGAAGCTTTGTTTTTGTGACAAGAGATGGCCAGTTGGTACTCTATGTTCCTCATTATTTGGAGACTTCAATATAATTGCCTTCATATATTGTAGGAAGTTTCCACTGCACTAGGTTTTCATACCACCCCTCAAACATCCCCAATTCTAGCTTTCCCTGCAATCCCTCTCCAAACACTATCTCCCCTCCACTGCTCCACCTGATCCTCTCATTCCTGTCCCTACCCCACCCACAGTCCACCCACAACATCTGTTGTTTCTAGGGAGATCCATGTATCCCTTCTAGTCTCTTCCTCTATAGCTAACCTCTCTGAGTTTATGGATTGTAGTTTGGTTGTCATTTATTTAACAACTGATATCCACATATAAGCAAATGCATACCATGTAAGGATGAATAAACTGAAATAAATTTATATATAGTATAATGCTACTAATAGCATTTCCTTTTCTTACTTCATTGTAAGGTATATAATTATGTCCTCTCCTTAATTCTTGATAGTTTCTACTTACGACTTCTCTTTTTATTTTTACCCCCACCTTGGTCTGTCTGTCCAGAAATGTATCCATTTTATCAGTGTAGTGATTGTTAGTACTCATAATGAGTTATATCCCCTTTAAATATCTTTCCTAGCCAGGTGGTGATGGCCCACGCCTTTAATCCTAGCACTGGGGAGGCAGAGGCTGGCAGATCTCTGTGAGTTTGAGACCAGCCTGCTCTACAAGAGCTAGTTCCAGGACAGCCTCCAAAGGCACAGAGAAACCCTGTCTCAAAAAAAAAAGTATTTCTTTTACATATTTGAACTCACTATTTTCTGTTGTTATCCTCTTTTACAGATAAACTGATGCTGATATATATTAGGAAACTTGTAATCCAGTAGCCAGAGTGACATAGGATTCTAATCAAGTTTAGCTGGCTCCAAAGTTATTTTTAATCACTTTCTTTATTGACTAGTGAATCAGAATCCAGCAATATATATGGGGAGGTGTTACCTCTCCAGTATTGTGACTGAAAACATGCTTACCATTTCCCTTGGTGTTAACAACTGTTTGCTGTTATTGCATGAGGTACTATTGGGCACTCCCAAAAGATCAAATGTCCATAGTCAGGGCACCCATAGGGACACTGAGAAAATTTTAGAGGCTTCTAGTTGCCACAAAATACTAGCTAACACATTGGATTATTTACATCACATAGCACTCCTGAAGTCTTCTAGTACCTGGACATGGGCTTAGGTGCTATCCATTCTGAAGCAAATGAGAGCCTTGACTGTGTTTTTCACTTTCACAGACAGATACACTTTTGAAGCTAGAAGTTAACATAACTTCTTTGTTTCCTCAGGTCTGACAGTGACAGCTGTGAAAGACTCAGGAGAATGGAATTTGGAGGCTGGAGCCTTGGTACTTGCAGATGCTGGCCTTTGCTGTATTGACGAATTTAACAGCCTCAAAGAGCATGACAGAACCAGTATCCATGAAGCAATGGAGCAACAAACTATAAGTGTTGCTAAGGCTGGGTAAGCACTTCTGCTCCCTAAAGTCTACGGAAGGGAGGGACTATTGAGTATAAATTCAAGAAAATGGGTACCTTGTTGGTACACTCAGGGGTTATGTTTATCAGTTTTCACTTTCCAAGTACAAGGTGTTTGTTATTAGAATATAAAAGTGAATAAGAAAAAAAACTGAGTTATTTTGAAAAAGAAAGATTAACAATAAAGTATAAAAGTAGACTTTTTTTTTTTTTTGGTTTTTCAAGACAGGGTTTCTCTGTATTGTTTTGGAGGCTGTCCTGGAACTCACTCTGTAGATCAGGCTGTCCTCGAACTCACAGAGATCCGCCTGCCTCTGCCTCCCGAGTGCTGAGATTGAAGGTGTGCGCCACCAACGCCCAGCAAAAGTAGACTTTCTTAGTATACCTTGACCAATGCACGGTTTAACTGAGGGCTTGCTTATAGTTTCAGAGGGTTAGTCTGCTATGGCGGAAAGTGTGGTACAAGGCAGGCAGGTAGGCATGACACTAGAACAGTAACTGAGTTTACATCCTCATCCTTAGGCAACAGGCAGAGAGAGAGCAAGAGGGGACCTGGAGTGGGCTTTTGAAACCTCAAAGCCCTCCCCAATGACACACCTCCTCCATCAAGGCCACACCTCCTAATCCTTCCTAAAAGTGACACACCTGTTCCATCAAGGCCACACCTCCTAGTACTTCCAAAACACTCCATCCCTTGGCTTATAGGGCTGTCTCCTTCAAAGCACCACATGGACTGATTTAGCTCAGGAGGAGCTATTTGTAGCTCTCTTTCAATGCAGGACTCAACTTACTCTTTCCATAGAAATTGTGTATGTACTCAGGGTATATCAATTATTAGGGATTTTGAAAGATTCATGAAATAAATCTAATGATATATCTTCTAAGATAATACCTGAAAGCTGTAAGTATTAGAAGGTGCTTTGTTTCACCTGAAAGTAATGCTGTTATGATATAAATGTTCCCCAACCAGTCTGTAGGCTCCATGCTCTTTGGGTCAGAATTCTAAGAAAAAAGAGTTTCTTTTTTATGTAAGTTGACAGGCTGAATTACAAAGGATGAAAGGCACAGAAGCTAAGCTTACCAAAAGAAGTTTGAAAAGGATAAATATGGAGAACCATATGACCCAGTTATACCTTTCTTATGTAATACTTAAAAGAGTCACATACAGTGAAGATACTTAGACTCCGTCTTTATTGCTGCACTACTCACAGTCTTTGGAAATGGAAGTCCATCAGCGATGACTGAATGAAGACAATGTGCTATATATACACAATGGAATTTTACTAAGTCATAATGAAAACTGAAATTTTATAGGAAAATGAATTGAACTGCAAATCATGGTGTTAAGCAAAATAAGCTAGACTCACAGTCAAATACCACATGTTTTCAGTTATGTGGGAAGGGAAGAAGAAATCTTACCCGAGTGGGAAGGAAGAGAAAAGAGAGGAATGGAAAGCATGTGACATGAAAGTGGAGCGAGCTGCCTAGAGGAAGAAAGTGGGCCAGCAAGAGGGCATGGCAAGGCAGTGAGGGAAGGAGACTTTTGGAGCACAGTGCAATTGATACTACATGTTTGAAAATAATGACGCCCATGACTTTGTACGTTAGCTTAAAGCTAATCTTAAAAGAAATTTATGTAGATGGAATAAACATGCTTGAACACTTTGAAATCCACATGCAAAAAAGGACCGTACAAACATGGTTTATAGCAGCATATATCGACATATATGACATTCTAGAAAGGGCCAAACTAAGGAGAGATGGTCAGTGTTTGCTGGTGGTTACAGAAGAGAAATAACTACAGAAAGACATCTCTCTTAAGGGATGATGTTCTAGTGTTGTGTTCTAAAAACAGGGAAACTCAAGCATTTGGGTTGCTGCTCAGGTTTCTGAACACTTCTTCCCGGCTGGTGTCTGTGTGTGAGCATAGTTCACAGCTCTCTTTGGGCTCTCTTAGTAAACCTACCTAGAAAAATGCCACATAAGAAGAGATTGAAGGAAATAATGGTGCCTAAGTCACTGGGAGAGTTACCTGCAGTTGCCCTGTTGTAACTGAAATAACGCCTCCCAGAGGAACTATTTTGAAGAATAATTTTCAAGTTGGATTTCCGTATTTGAGAAGAAAAGGACTCATTTTAGAGTATGAGAACCTGTTGTTGGTACTGCTGGCAGGTTTTCATTGTTTCCTTTGGGAACTGTCTAACAGATACTTAATATGTACTCCACAGTTTGCCTAAGCAGCAGCTTGAACATTCTGATTTAATGAACTGTTCACTGGGGCTTCCCATGTCGATCACCACACCTTGGGCACAGTGGTTATGGTCACTACACAAAACATCTGTATTGTGTTTTAAGGGAAAGCGCCCATATGTTTCTGCTTCACCTTGGTCTCCCACCCAGTGTTAATACTTCCTTGACTGGAGGCCCTCACCACAGTTAGTGTCTTCGCCTTCTGACCTTTTTACATTTATTTAAGAAAGTTTTTACTTTGCAAAGCAATTTAGCATATTTATTTTACTTTAAAAGTATTGTAGGGATTGGAGAGATGGCTCAGTGGTTAAAAGCATTGGCTGCTCTTCCAGTGTTGATTCCCAGCACCCATGTGGTGGCTCACAACTGTCTGTAACCCCAGTCCTGGGGGATCCAAAAACCTTTTCTGTCTGGCCTCCAAGGCATCAGACATACCAGTGGTGTCAAGACAAACATGCAGGCGAAATACCTATATACATAAATAAAAATTTAAAGATTGTTAATTCTTTACTACATTCAAGGAATGATGGTTCAAGGATCATTGTTCTCTAGTTATTACAGCTAAATTGGGTTTTAATCACTCTTCTTGTGTTGATATTGCTAGCATTCTGTCCCCCCATAACTATTCCTGGATTCATAAGGACTTTATACTATTTTACTGCTAGCATGTGTTTTAAAAGCATGTACTTTGCCAGGCGTTGGTGGTGCATGCCTTTAGTCCCAGCACTTGGGAGGCAGAGTCAGGTGATCTCTGTGAGGCCACCCTGGTCTACAGAGGGAGTTCCAGGACAACCTCCAAAGCTACACAGAGAAACCCTGTCTTGACAAACAAAAAGAAAAAAAAGCATGTAATTTAAAATTCCTAACATTGTATAGTATGCAATTATATAAGTTTTGTATATTAAATTTCTTCATATTGAAAAGGATTCTTTATCAATTTAGTAAAGATAGTTGTAATCACATTATGATAACAAAGCTGGACTTACTGCATTCTCTGAATTTAGTTAATTTTTCCTGTCTGTTTTTTGTGATGCAAGGGGCCACATGTTGACATGCATCCAAGAGCATAATTTTGATTTTGATTTTGATTCTGAGCATTGTGTTTATAGTACATGCGGACCTGGAATTCTCAAGTAGGCTAAGCATTTTCTCATACCTTAAAATTTTAAATTTCATTTAAAAACAGAACAGTTGTTGCAGTGTGGGTTTAATCTGTTTGACCTTGAACTACTAGATCTCACATTTTCCATATAGAGGAATGACTTGAAATAAAAACTCCCAAGAAGAGCAAATGCTTCCAAGAGGCCAAACACCTTCCTCCCACATTATTTTTCTCTCTAAATTTTCTACAAAACTTATGCCTCTCTCATCACTCAGAAGCAAGCAATACTCAACATGGACAAGAGCAACGAATACCCCTTATTTAGCATAAAGCGTATCTGAATTGTAGATGCTCTATAGAAAAGTCAAAATGGGTTCTATAGAGAGTAAATTCCTTGCCTCAAAGACAGCTGGCGTCAATGACAACCTGATAGGTTTCTGACCTTGTGGGGCAGGCCTGTCTTTCTTTAGTCTCTAACTCTGAAATGAATGTCACTGCTTTTCCTTCCAGGATCTTCTCTTGTTGTTATTTTCATTCTTTTTGTTTGTTTGTCTTGCTTTTTCAAGATAGGGTTTCTTTGTGTAGTTCTGGCTATCCAGAGCTCACTCCATAGCCCAGGCAAACCTAAAGATCTCAGAGATCCACCTGTCTCTGTCTCTCAAGTGCTGGGATAAAAGGTGTGCACCATTACCATCAACTGTTTTTTTTTAATATTTTGTGACTGATATAATTATGCCATTTATCTCTTCCCTTTCTTCCCTGCAAACCCTTCATGTACACACATGCTCCTGTTCTCCAAATTCATGGCCTTGTTTTTCATTAATTGTTTCTCTGACATGTTTTAGCATGTCACTTCATGCATACTAAAGGGTAATCATTCTTTTCAAAAATAAGAGCTATAGACCTCATTGTTCCATTTTTCCATGCTTATTACCCAAGTTGCCTTTTGCATTCATGTTAAACATTATATACTCTTTTCACATGATGGGCACATAACCCACACAGACATGTCACAACCCGTACTTTTCCCATTGTAATTTGAAATTGTTACAAAATTGGGAAGGAATCAAGATGGTTTCTGCAATATAAACTCTTATTAAAATCAGAATATTCTAGTTCATTTGTAACCTTTTTTTTTTTTTTTTACAGCTGAGTAGTACTCCATTGTGTATATGTACCACATTTTCTTCATCCATTCTTTGGTTGAGGGGCATCAAAACTGCTTCCAGGTTCTGGCTATTACAAATAATGCTGCTATGAACATAATTGAGTAAATGTCCTTGTGGTATGAGTGTGCATCCTTTGGTATATATGCAAAAGTGGCATTGCAGGGTCTTGAGGTAGATTGATTCCCAGTTTTCTGAGAAGCTACCATACTGATTTCCAAAGAGGCTGTACAAGTTCACACTCCCACCAACAATGGAGGAGTGTTATCCTTACTCCACATCCTCTCCAGCATAAACTGTCATCAGTGTTTTTGATCTTGGCCACTCTGACAGTTGTAAAATGGTATCTCAGAGTTGTTTTGATTTGTGTTTCTCTGATGGCTAAGGAAGTTGAGCATTTCCTTAACTGTCTTTTGACCATTTGAGATTCCTGAGTGAAGTAACCCAGACCCAGACACAACAAGGCAAATATAATAGGTACATATTAGACATAAAGCAAAGGATAACCAGCATACAGACCACAACCCCAGGGAACCTAGTTAACAAAGAAGACACTAAGAGAGCGATACATGTATCTGCCTAGGAAGGGGGGGAGGGAAGATAGGATCTTCTGAGTAAATTGGGAGCTTGGGGGAAGGATGGGGGATGGTGGAAGGGGAGTGGGGGGGAAATGTATAGCTCAATAAAAACAAGTTCAAAAACTAAGAATATGAACAAAGATAAAAATACTCAGGAAGCCTAGAGTTTACAAAATATAAATAAAGTTGGTAACCAGAGAGAAGCTTCCCAGCAGATGTTGAAGAAGACCAACGGTTCATTCCTTGCTCGTGTTGCTTAAACCTAGAACCTTTGGGTAAGGTAGTGCCATCTGGCCACATTACCCATACTAACCTCAAACTCTTGAGCACAAGGGCTCCTGCTTCAGATTATCAAGTAGCTGGACCAAGCATATAGCACTGTTTGTAGCCCTGGAACATTTTGCATGTGTGTATATGGTGTTGCATGCATGTGTATGTCAAAATACCATCAATATGTTTTTATTTTGTATAGCTTTATGGTGTGTGTGTGTGTGTGTATGAATATATGTTTGTGTATGTGTGCTTTGTGCTTAGCAGCTGTTTCTGTAATTTATTTATTTTATATGCATTGGTGTTTGCCTACAAGTATGTCTGTATGCAGGAATCAGATTACCTAGAAGTGGAGTTACAGACAGCTCTGAATCACCATGTGGGTTCTGGGAATTGAACCCCAGTCCTCTGGGAGAGCAGCCAGTGCTCTTAACTACTAAGCCATCTCTCCAGCCCCAGCAGTTATGTTTTTTAACTGAGGTTCTCTTAATATAGGAATGTGAGACATCCTAGAAACATTTATGTAAAAGTAGCATCTCAAAATGATTTTAGAGCGGATGCTTTTACTGCTGTGTTTGCCTTGCCGAAAGGGTCCAGAACATACTAGGAAGGATTTTACTCTTGATTAGTCTGAGTGAACTAACCACTCCAGCAAACAGTAAACACACTAGAAGGTTATTCGTTGCTTATATCAAACTCTAATCCCATTGTGAGGGCCCTGCCATCATAACTTCATCTTAACCTAAAACTTCCCAAGGGCCCCTTCCCCCTTTGCCATCATGCTGATATTAGGAAATTAATATGTGACTCTGTTCTCCCCACTCCTGTGTTAGGAGGATGTAAAAATGCAAAACAAAACCTACTGACTTCTAACAGGTATGATTCATTGTTAAATACAGTCGTGGTGTTACGCAGTCCTTTTTCAACTCTTTGTCTTACAGACTGAAACCAGAACTCATTGACTCTGTTTTGTTTCCTGCTAAATTCTACGTCTGGTGTCTATGAGCTGGTTTACCCTCCATACTTCCTGTAACTAGTGCTGTCATTTTACTTACCATGATGCCCTGGAGTCCACCCATATTGTAGCCTGTGTCCGGGCTCCTGAAGGATGAATATCTGTTTGTTTCTCCTTCTGTGTACACTGGGCTATCTCTGTCCCTCAGCAGCTCTATCCAGGCTGCCAGAGAAGTGTAGTGGCATCAGCTGCTTAACTGTAGCCATCTTAATGTCATTTCAGTAGAAGATTCCATAGTTTAAAACACTTTATACAGTTCAGGAAGTTTGCTGGGTCTCTGTTGTTCAAAAGCTTTTTTCAAAGTCTTGGCCTTCTGTCTTGGTTTTTAGCATAATTTTTCTAAACCTCAATTTTCTAAGCTGTCTTTATTGTCATTCATTTCTCCTTAAAACCTGGTCAGCTCTTTCTTACAGTCATCTCTTTCCTGTGAAAGAGGAAAGTCTTCTACCAAGGAAAGTTTATCTTTTAACCTAATGCAGGTTGAAGGAGGATGGCCCTGTTCCATGCAGCCCCCAGGCACAGGCTCCTTCCCAGTGTGACTGTGACTCCAGGGCTTTGTCCTTCCCAGTTAACAAAGAAAACTATGGTGGATTGTGCAGGAAGGCTGTTAGGGCCTAGAACAGGCACCTACAGGCGGTATATGCTTTCTGTTTGTTTTATGGTATTATAGTCGACTTGGTATTAGTAGCCCTTCTCAACTGTGGAAGGAGATGGAAAGTACATCCATTTTCTCTCCATTTCCAGGGAGAGGAAAAAACAAGATTTAGTAAGGATACAGGAAGCATTCCACAGACTGGAGCTAATTGGAAGGAGCAACATATGGTAATTATGAATGCCATGAGTAAACATGGGGATTAGTCCAGAAAGAGGTATAGGAAAGTGATGAGAGACCATTATACACACATTTCTTTAGGATCTGTGAAAATAACATGTACAACATGTTTATGATTTATAGAAAATGTATTATTGTATATTTAGGACATTTTTAAACATGTGGATGAAATAAGTAGAAAAGTAGCTTGTTCAGTATCTACAGCATTTTCTGCCCTTAAAGCTATTGCAGGAAAATGTATATATCAGCATTAAGTTTCAAGACTGTTGAAGCTATGCATATAAAATGATAGTTTCATAAATACTAAACAAGTTGAAGCTTTATTTTTACTTTTTAAATATGTCCATTTATTGAGCATTGCCAGAGAATGTGAGGATGACAGTAGTTAAGTCCCTTGAGGGAGATCAGATGTAGTACAGAGAATAAGACAAATGAGTACCTAGCATGCCAGGCAGATCAAGGTCACAGCAGTGGCATGTCTACAGTGAGTTGGCTCACAGGGACACAGTCTAGAAACGAAGGAGCATTGGTCTTGGCACTCAGCAGAACTTGTCTTGAATCTTGGAGCAGCTGCTCCTGGGCAACTTCCAGAAGTTTGTGTCTCTGAACTTCTGCTATATTTCCAGGCTTAATTATATGATTAATATAATTAACAATAATACCTGACATCCAGCATTTTTGTGATGATAGACATAATGCATATACACTTAAGTGTTTGATATTATAAATATGGTGTTTTTATTACTATCACTGCAGAAGGGAGTGTTCTGCCTTCTTTAAATCTATATGATTTTAAAAACTAATCTCCTTTGTAGCGAGCTGCCGGTGTTTGCAACTACAGTACTACCATACTTCACAACGATCCGAGGCTAAGGACTAAGGATGAAAATAAAGACAAAGACAGTGGCTCATTCTTACAAGGAGAATGGCATTTATTTTTACAAGGGTAGAGCCTCATACACCAAAGGCAGGCATGATGGGAAAACACCAAGGTCAGAAGCCTACCTTCCCAGGGCCCTCCAGCAAAGGGTGGGCCAAAAACAGGAATTAGTTTTTAGACAATAAACAGGAACTTGCATGCAGGCCTTACTAGGAGGAGGGGGCCAGAAGTGTTTTACTAAAAGCTCCTAGTAACAAGCAGTCAACAGACCCCCATGGGGGAAGGGTGCAACACTCCTTTATACTAACTTGTAAATTTCCTTCATTCAGTGGTTATTCAGTAAGCCATGGCTGACACAAGTATTTAGGACCTAAGTATGTTTGAGCCTTTATTGATTTTCTAAAACCCTAGTTGGTTTTTAACAGAAATGTAGTAGTACAAGTCTGCAATTGCCTTTCCCTTCCTAAGAGTCCAGAGACCACCTGGCCCCATGCCCATCCTTCCTTACCAGGGGATCTGCCCGGCCTCTTACCCCATGTCGTCTTTCACCCTTCTCCTGCTTTGGGTTACTTGCCTTCACCAGCCAGGCCTTCCTTATCCTCTTCCTTAAACTCATCCTTTCTGTTTTTCCCAGTTACCTCAGGAAAAAAATGACCAGTTTCTCTTACTCTGTGTCAAGTCAAAGAACACTCGCAAACTATCCAGGTGTCTGCGCAGGAAGTCTCTCCAATAGGCTCCTAAGGCCGGCACCGACACCAACACCCGACCCCTGGCGGCGGGCGGGTGCAGTGCAGAGCCTTTTCATCCTCCAGCAGTTCTGCTCCAGGCTGATTGGAGACAAGAAACACAGTGGATTCTCAGCACCGTCCTCTGCACCACAAACGCCCTGTTTGTGGACCAGGGAAAGAGGTGTTTCAGTCTTGACAGATGCAGTTTTGTTTTGTCTCACTGCTGGTCCTGCAGAAACCCTCCTTGGTTATGAGTGCAGGAACATCACCAACGATGGACAGTATGCTTTGCAGGGTTAGGAAATACTGTTAAACTGAAGTAATGAGACTGATTTCAAGCCCCAAACATCTGCCAGTTTGGCACAAAAATTGTAAAAGGTGTACCATCCATTTGTCTTCTCTTCCACTAAGCTTTAAAAGGGGCTGAGATTTTGGTAGAAGTGACTTGTCTTTGTCTTATTCAATAGTGGCCTTCTGAGCTATGTGCCACAAGTAAAGATTTTTAAAATTTTTTCGACCTCGGGGAGTGAAGAAATTGCTAGAGCCATCTGGATAGAATGGAAATGGCAAATGCAGCTCATGTGTGCTGTCTCAAGACTGTGACTTCCGAGAGGCAGGTACCCCACTCCAAATGTGGTTACCAAGTGCAGAGCACACACTAACAGATAAGAATGCTATGCTTCTGCTCTTAGTAAATGTGGCACAGTTTGGGGATTAATTAGCATTAAAGTGGTATCTAAATACGCTATCCATTCCTGTTACTCCACGGCCTTGCTTAGGACTCTGTGTCCCTTTTACCAGGCCACTGATTATGCTAGCTCCCCATACATTTCATTTCTGTGTGGACTGGTCCTTCCTAATTACCAAGTCCTTTCATAACTGCTCCTAAGAACTCTGTGTCAAACGGATTCTAGCCTCCTTCCTGAGTTCTTCCTCCCGAACTCTTTTCTTTCCTATCTAGAATGGTCAAAGCAAAGCCAGGCAAGGTGGTTCATGTCTGTAGTCCTCCCTCACAAGGCCAGAAGATTCTGAGCTTGAGTTTGATGCTGGCATGGGTTACGTAGTAAGTTCAAGGTGGTGGGGGAGGGATGGGTAATTCCTGATTTCAACTTGACTACATCTGGCATTAACTAAAACCCAAGTGGCTGGGTACCCCTGTGTGGGATTTTTTATAATTAAATCATTTAAAGTAGGAAAACCAGTTTTTAATCTGTATCTTTTGAGGTGGAATGATCCACCTTTATTCTGGGCCACACCTTCTGGTGGCAGCCTATATAAAGGACATGGAAGAAGGATGTTCTTTGCCTGCTTGCCCTCACTCTGGCCAGCAAGTCCATTCCTTTACTGGCATTAGAGCCTACGTCTTTGGGACTCGGATGTATACTGAAGAGCGATGAGACATCCAGCCCTGTGGACTGAACTGCTACTGGATTCTTGGACTTTCTGTTGGTAGACAGCCATTGTTGAACAAGCAGGACCAAAGCCTATAAGCCACTCTAATAAACCTCGTATATATATTTTCATTCATTCTATCAGTTCTGTTTCTCCCGAGAACCCTAATATAGGCTTATAGATAGATGGATGAATGATAGATAGATAAAAATCAAAACAAAATTAGCAAATGCATAGGAAGTTTTTGCTTCAACCATTTCCCAGTATCATCCGTTCCTTCTACCCCCAACAGTATCAGTATATAGCCTTTCAATTAATAATGTCCAGGTGACTTGAAGGGTCTAGGTCAAAAGCTGCTTCATCTCATTTCTCTGGTTATCTTTTTTCATCTAGCTAGACAAATACATGGTGCCTTATTTCTCCTGTAACTTTAACCATAAGAGAACTTCCAGTATGCTGCCTTGAATTAGATTATAGCTAGTAGAGTGCAAACTCCTTGAGTATTGTGTCCATGCTTGGTTTAATTTTGCATACCTCTGAGTATTTAACGTAGAGGGTTCTGCTCAACACAGGAGCATAGGAAGTGTTTATGGAGCAATTCTCTTCAAGATACTCATTCTAGTTTATTTTGCTTGAACTGGGTGGTCTGTGAGATATCTTCTTCCATCTCAACATTTTCTTTCACAGAAGTTTCTCTAGATTTTCAGAGTACAAGTACAGCCCAATTTTATAACAAACCTTATCATACCTCTTGCTTAAATCTGAGTTAATGAATTGTTCCCTTTATCTTGGTAGCCTCGTTTGTAAGCTGAACACAAGGACCACCATCCTGGCAGCAACTAACCCCAAAGGCCAGTACGACCCCCAGGAGTCCGTGTCTGTGAACATTGCCCTCGGTAGTCCACTCTTAAGTCGATTTGATCTTGTCCTGGTCTTGCTCGACACCAGGAACGAAGACTGGGATCGTATAATTTCTTCCTTCATCTTAGAAAATAAAGGTAGGTGAAGAGAAACGAATCATTCACTGCAACAAGGACAGATTAGACCTAACCAAAGGACATTCCCTTAAGTTAAATACTCAAGACATATATGGTGACAGGTAATAGAGAGATACTTAGACAGAAGGCATCTGTGAAGTTAGTGGGCTTCAGAATAATGAACAGAAGGGAAAGTGGCTTTCTCCACCTCTATCACGAAAGTATATAAACTATATATGCATGTAGGGAGGCAGGTAGATGGATGGATGGATGGGTACACAGATGAACAGACAGAGAGCGCTAGATATCCTTTCTCATAAGAGACATCCTTGTGGTAAAAAATTAATACTTTTGCACACAAAGAAAACTGGAAATAATTATGAAACGGAAATCAATAAATGTTAGTTTTCTTTAAATTAGACTACTCAAGTCCTTATTGCCATAAATGAGACCAGAATTATTCTTTTTTAGTTTGTTTGTTTTTCAAGACGGGTTTCTCTGTATTGTTTTGGAGGCTGTCCTGGAACTAGCTCTGTAGACCAGGCTGGCCTGGAACTCACAGAGATCCTCCTGCCCCTGCCTCTCAAGTGCTGGGATTAAAGGCATGTGCCACCAACACCCAGTGACCAGAATTATTCTAAATAATTTTCACTCTGGGGTAAGCTTCTTTTTATTAATCTTACATCATAAAACAGCTTATTCAGGAACTGCATGCTACAAGGAGGATAGGTCTAGATTTCAGTGAACATAAAAACCTGAAGCTTATCTTTTAAAAATGTGTTAGGAGCCAGGTGTGGTGATGTGCACCTTTAATTCCAACACTCGAGAGGCAGGCAGATCTCTGTGAGTTCTAGGTCACCCTGGTCTACATAGTGAGTTTCAGGACAGCCAGAGATATTTATGTAGATAGACTCTGTCTCAAAAAAGGTCAAAAATAAATAAATAAATATTAAAATGTGTGTAGGAACTTCTTCAAATTCCTCAAAATAAGATGTTTTCCAGCTGTTTCTAATTTACTGATTCAATGTCTGATGTGCGGCAGGTTACCCAAGCAAATCAGAGAATCTGTGGAGCATGGAGAAGATGAAAACCTACTTCTGCCTCGTTAGGACTCTCCAGCCCACACTGTCTGATGTGAGCAATCAGGTGCTCCTCCGATACTACCAAATGCAAAGGCAGAGTGATTCCCGGAATGCAGCCCGGACAACAATCCGCCTATTGGAAAGCTTGATCAGATTAGCAGAAGGTTTGTTTCATTTTGCAGATATTTTTATTAGTGCCCAGTTTGTACCAGGCATGCACCATGCAGTCAAAAATGATAAGAGTAATCACCACTCATAGTAAAGGCTGAAAGCATGTCAGAAGATGGGATGGATAGCTTAGCAGATGAAGATTCTTGCCCTAAGCCTGATGACTCGAGTTTGGTCCCTTGGTCCCACATGGTGGAAAGGAAGTATTGACTCCCACAAGTTGTCCTCTGACCTCCATACACACATGTGAAAACACACAAGTAAATAAATGCAGTTATAAAAATTAATAATAGGAGTTATAGAGGTGGCTCAGCATTTAACAGGACTCCCTCCTCCAACAGTTTCCAAGCTTGGTTCCTAGCACCCATGTCAGAGTAACTCCAGCTCCTGGATCCAATGTCCTCTGCTGGCTTCTGTGGGCACCTGCATACCTGTAGTGTACACGTATGTGAGTGCGCACACACTTTTAAAATAATAAAAATTTCATGAATTAAAAGTAAAGGCTCTGAGCCCCCAACTACCATGCTTCTGAGGATACATAGTGATTATGGAGTGAGTCGTTGTACCATTTATGGACCTCCCACAGCTTAAGCTAGTATTCATTTAGAAAGCCTTACTTGTGCTGTTTCTCAGTAGCAGACTCCCAGCATTTTAAATAATGCAGTTTCTTGCTTGTTTGGAATTGTTTCCTATGTAGTGTTACTTGTTCATATCCAGTAATTGCCATTTGTGACTCATGCCTATTCTTTTTTAATAGAAAAATTTTTTTCATATACTATATTCTGATCACAGTTACTTTTCCCTCATCTCCTCCCAGATTCTCCCCACCTCCACACTCATCCAACTCCATACCTTTTCTCGATCCTTCTCCCTGTAGAAAACAAACAAAAATACAGAAAAAATAAAACAAAAAATAAAAGGCATAAGGAACATATACACTTAGAAAAACATATATAGACACTCACAAAACCCATGAAACACAAGCAGAAATATATAAACAAAATGCCAATAAGATTAAAAAAAATACCCCAGCGAGGCATTATAAGACAACACCTATCCAAGCACACCATTGAGCTTCTTTTGGGTTAGCTATTCACTGCTGGGCATGGGCTTTGCCTTTAATCATGATTTGTTCCTAGTAAGATTCCATTGGAGAAAACTGAATTTTCCTTTACTAGTGGTTGTTAATTGGAGATAGCTTCTGTGTTAAGGATGGGAGCTTGTGTCCACTTCATCGCTCAGAATTGGGACCCCACCCGCTTGGACCTGTGCAGGCGCTGTGCGTGCTGTCAGTCTCTATGAGGTCATGTGTATGTCAGTCCTGTTGTGTCTGGAGGACACTGTTTCCATGGTGTCTTCCATCCCCACCTGCTCCCTACTTCTACCTCCTCTTTCCTGCAGTTTCTTGAGCCCTGAAAGGAGGAGTTTGATGAGGACGTCCCATGTAGGACTAGGTGTTCCAAGGTCTCTCACTCTCTACCTGTTGTCCAGTTGTGGGTCTCTGTATTTGTTCCCATCTCCTGCTGTAGAAGCTTCTTTGATGATTGCTGAGCAAGTCACTGATCAATGAATGAGTATAGCAGAGTGTCATTAGGAGCCATTATATTGCTGTGTTTAGTAACAACAGTAGTATTTGGTTTTCCCTTAGGTCCTATCAAGTCACCTGAGCAATGCCAGGCATGAGTCCTGTCTCTTGGGGTGGGCTTCCAATCCAGTTAGGTGCTGGTAGGTCACTCTCACAACTTGTGTGTACATTATGCAGTCAGGTCACCATTGTAGACGGAAGGTTTTGTACATGGGTTTGTGTCTAGCTTTCCCCTCTGGTAGCATGCAGAGTACCTCCGTACCATGACCACCAGCCAGCTGGGATGAAGGCTCTCGTTAGGCACCAGTTGGACTTAATCATGGTCAGTGAGTATATAGGTGTTGTCTTCATCGACAGGGCCTTACCTTCAGTTTGTAGAGAGTAACCAATAGCCTTGATGATAGCCTGAGCTGTTTGTGGATTTCCATAGGGTGTTGTTCGCCAGCACCTCAATTAGATGTGACCTATTGGTGACACTTGAGGTTTCACTTGATGATGAGAGAAATCTACTTGGGACTCTGTCTCCCCCATTATTTGGTGATTCCACTTAGATTTCTTTCATATAGGTATGTTTTTAAAGAAGCTTCTATTGTAATAAATTTCCATATAACCCCTCAAATGGTCCTTAGTTTTAGCTGTCCCTCCCTGTATCTTGTGCCCCCCTCCCTTTCTCTCTTTCCCTTCCCTTCATCCATTTAATCTTCCCATTCCAGTCATGGCCTTGTCCATTCATCACTACATATTCTATTTCTCATTCTTTACCAAACCTCTGTGGTTATACCAATTATAACATGTCTTTTGGATGCTTAAAAGCTAACATCTAGCCGGGCGTTGGTGGCGCACGCCTTTAATCCCAGCACTCGGGAGGCAGAGACAGGCGGATCACTGTGGGTTCGAGACCAGCCTGGTCTACCGAGTAAGTTCCAGGACAGGCTCCAAAACAATACAGAGAAACCCTGTCTTGAAAAACCAAAATAAATAAATAAATAAATAAATAAATAAATAAATAAAAGCTAACATCTACATGTAAGAGAATACATACCATATTTGTCTTTTTGGGTCTGGGTTAACTCAGGATGATTTTTTTCTAGATCCATCTATTTACCTGTGAATTTCATGATTTCTTTTTGTACAGATGGGTAATAATGCGTTGTGTAAATATACAACTTTTTTCATTATTCACTCATTTGTTGACAGGCATCTAGGCTCTTAACAATTTCTGGCTATTATGAATAGAGCAATAATGAACAGAGATGAGCAAGTATCCAAGTGTTTCTCAGCCATTTGTGTTTCATCTTTTGGCTACATTCTGTTTCATTCTGTACCGCATTTTTAAATGGGTTATTAAATTGGATTATTTTCTTCATGTCTAGTTTTTTTGTTGTTGTTATTTTTATACTTTAGATATTATCCCGCTATTGGATATGTAACGGGTAAAGATCTTTTCTCATCCTGTGTCCTGCCACTTTGTCCAGATGCTGGTGTCCCTTGCAATGCAGAAGCTTTTCAGTTTCATGAGGTCCCATTTATTAATTGTTGGTCTTAGTGCCTGTGCTATTGAAGTTACCCGCTAACTCTGTATAAGGATCAATATGTGATTTTAGCTATAGTGGTATTTCTTTTATGAACTTGGGTGCCCTTATCTTTGATGTGTAAATATTTAGAATTCCAATATCCTTTTGGTGGATTTTTCCTTTGAGTGTCCTTTCCTATCTATTTTGATTACTTAGGGTTTGAATTCTGTTTTGTCTGATAATAAAATGACCATACCAGCTTGCTCCTTGAGTCCATTTGCTTGGGATATCTTTTGTATCCTTTTACCCTGAAGTGATGTCTGTCTTCAATGGTAAGGCATATTTCTTGGATTTCTTTCTAGCAGAAAGGTGAATCCTGTTTTCTAGGCCAATCTGTTACTCTGTGTGTTTTGGGGGGAGGAATTTGAGTCATTAACGTTGAGAGATATCAATGGGCAGCATTTACTGATTTGTTATGTTGTTGTGGTGGTATGGGTTTTTTCCTCCTCTCTTGCTTTGCTGAACTACAGTTATTTGTTCCTTGTGTTCTTGTGTGTGATTAATCACTTCAGATTGAAGTTTTCCCTCTAGAACCTTCTGTAGAGCTGGATTTCTAGATAAATGATGTTTAAATTTGATTTTATCATGGGATATTTTTATTTCTCCACTTATTGTGATTGAAGTGATTGGAAGTTTTGCTGGGTACAGTTGTTTGGTGGCATCTGTGGTCTCTTAGAGTTTGCAGACTATCCATCCAGGCTTTTCTGGCTTTGAGTCTCCTTTGAGAATTCAGGTGTTATTCCAATGGGTCTGCCTTGATATGTTATTTGGTCTTTTTCCCTTGCAGCTTTTAATATTCTTTCTTTGCTCTGTACATTTAGTGCTTTGATTATTATGTGCTATGGAGAATTTCTTTTCTGGTCCTGTCTATTTTATATTCTATATACTTCTTGTACCTTGATAGGGACCTCCTTCTTGAGATTAGGAAATTTTCTTTTCTTCTATGATTTCATTGAAAATATTTTCTGTGCCTTCGACCTGGGTTTCTTCTCCACCTATCTACAAAAAGTAGAAATATTTTGTAGATTTGGTCTTTTCAGTGTCCCAGATTTCCTGGGAGATTTGTACTTGGATTTTTTTTTAGATTTAACATTTTCTTTGGTAGAGGTATCCATTACTTCTACCTTGTCTTCAACACTTGAGAGTCTCTCTTCCATGGCTTGTATTCTTTTGTTGAGGTTTACCTCTGAGGCTTTTGTTTGACTTCCTAAATTTGTCATTTCCAGTTTTATCTCAGTTTTAGGTTTTCTTTTGTTTTCGGTGATCTTATTTCTTTGTTAAATTCTACTTTCATGTCATGACATTTTTTTATCTTTCCACTGTTTGTGTTTTCACAAACTTCATTAAGGGATTTGTTCATATCCTCTTTAAGGTCCTTGAACATATTCACAATAGCTATTTTGAAGTCCTTGTCTTGGGCTTCAGCTATATTGTATTTCACTTGACCTGCTGTAGTATGATTTTTGGGTTCTGGTGGAAGCATATCTTCTTGGTGATTATTGATTGCATTTTTGTGCTGGTTGTATTTTTGTGCTGGTGTCTAGGCATTTGGGATTGAGATGATTGTGATACTGGCTTTTGCTATCTGCTCTTGTCTTTGCTGGGTGGCTGTTCCTTTCCTTGTTTTCTGTTGGCCTATCTACATCTTAGGGAAGTGTAGTGCCGTGCTTGTACAGGTCAGTGGGTGGCAGAGAGAATAAAGGGAGGGCAGGAAAATAGGTTGGGAGAGACTTCAGGAAATTTCAACCCAAGGGAAGGAATTCTGTTCACACCTAGAGTTGGAGTCCCCAGGGAGTTAGAGGTGTTACAGAAAGAGGGGATCCTGTAAGTATGTTGCAGTCAGGTAAAGAATTTTCTGGAGAGACAGGGCTGAGACCCAGGGTCTGAACCTAGAGTTGGAGTCTCCAGTGAAGGTGTTGAGGTGGAAGGAGGCACATCTGTAAGCAGGTTGTTACTTACTCAGGGGAGTGTGAAGAGACCCTAATGGATGGCATGAAATGTAGAGTGATTTACCTACCTGAGTCCCTGCCAGGTGTGGCCACTGGGGCCATGGTAAAGTGTTTCTAGGTATTGGGGACTAACAAGAAGGAATGGGGTCAAAGGGTGGGGTCTGAGAGGGTCTACAGGAAGGAGGAAGTCTGGGTCCACTCCAGAGTTTGACTGAGTTCCCCAGGAGTGCAGATAGGGGAGGAGGACATGCTCCTGCAAGCAGTCTGTTACAGGACTGGGGGTGAGATGGGCAGATTGTCATGGAGGACAGGGAAAGAGGGTGAGAATCACCTACCTGACTCTCATCGCATATGGCCACTGGCTTCCCAGGTAAAAGTGTTGCCAGCTCTAATAGGTAGCTGAAACCAAGGGATGGGGTGAGGGGGGGGAAGCTGAGTCCACAGCAAGGTTCAGTGAAGTCGCCAGGGAATGGGGTAAAACAGGAACATGGGCTTGTGCAAGCCTCCTGTGACAGTGGAGTCCCCAGGGAATGGGGGAAAATAGGAACATGGGCTTCTGCAAGCCTCCTGTGACAGGGCTGTTACAGGCTTGTAATAGAGGACAGGAAGAAGAGTAAAAATCACCTACCCAATACCCATCCCAGTGTCTCATGCCTGTTCTTATAACCAAATCAGCAAAGCTGTCCCCTTCCTGCCCCAAAGGCTTAGGGCTTACATGTACATATGCAGCTAATGTCCATCTCAGATAGCATTTACACCTTACCTGTGTTCAAATTAATAACATTCATGCAAATTGAATGTATCATATCCTGAAATCACATAAACTTAATGAAAATGCCATAAAACAAATGAACCTCATTTTATTCAAGAATTTATAGCTATTATTCAGGCAAGAAAAATCTAAAATTTTTTGCTTTCTGGTTTGGTGCTTTAAAGGGCTCGTAAATCATAGATAAAAGAGGTGCCAGAGATGAGAAATGAATTTTAATTTTGTGTATTTAAATGACAGTAAAAATGAAGAGTAAAAATTGCTAAATATTAAAGATAGTTTTACAGTGCCTTTCTTTGCTAGAGTCTAGAATGTTCTCATTTAAATCCACAAAATTTTGTGGGCTATGAAGGACTGGGCCTTCATATGAAGAAACCGCTTTGAAGATGGTTGCCTACTGTACTAAAACTATCTGATATTTAATTTAGCTCATTGGTAAAATGCAAGTCTAGAGAGGAGAGAAGCCAAGTAAAGGATTGCATTTATCACCTCAGATATTCCTAAAGTGTCTTTCTGTCCTAGCTCACGCTCGCCTGATGTTCCGCAATACTGTGACACTGGAAGATGCCATTACAGTTGTGTCAGTCATGGAGTCCTCAATGCAGGTAAGGGTATTTTGTACCTAATGTTCACCCAAATTACAAGCCCTTCTTAAAATGACACTTTATTAACATACTACGAGTTGTAAAAATGATCATATTCTGTACTTTGTACTTCTTGGGAAATTCCAAAACCAGTATTTGAAAGAAGGGGCTGTTGCAGATGGAGAGCTCACTCTGCCTTTGCCTTTGTCTACAAATGGAAGTAGCTGGTCTCAATATTTTCCCTTCTCAGCAAACCTAGGAGAGTTCCTGCTCTCACTAGTGAAGGTGGCTTCCTGGTGCAGTGACCACTCACTGCCCTGCAGGACAAGGAATATAGAAATATAATGATTAATGTTTTTTACTCTTTCGCTCTTCTTGGCCTTTTTTTGAGGGGCCCACCACCCAGCACCCAAGTAAATCACACATGGAGTCTTATATTACTTATGAATGCCCGACCTTAGTTTGGCTTGTTTCTAGCCAGCTTTCCTTAACTTTAATTATCCCATCTACCTTTTGCCTGTGGGCTTTTATCTCTCTCTCCTAAAAATCTTACTTTAGCTCTTACTCCATGGCTGACTGGCTGGCTGGCCCCTGGTATCATCTTCCCCTTTTTTCTTACTGCTCCCCCTTCCTCAGTTCTCCTGTTTATTCTTTCTGCCTGCCAGATCTGCCTATCCTTGCTTCTGCCTTGCTATTGGCCATTCAGCTCTTCATTAGGACCACCAGGCATTTTAGACAGGCACAGTAACACAGTTTCCCAGAGTTAAACAAATGCAGCATAAACAAAGGTCACACACCTGAAAATTATAGTCTACTGCACAGAAATTTGAATGGGTCCCATTGTTGTGATGCCCAAGATGAGGATGTAGAGGAGAACGGGTCTTTCCCACCTGAGCTCAGTGGTCCCTGGTGTGTCCTTACTCTTGTGCAAGTTGATCTGTGACTGCTCTGGTGTTCTCTCGCCCCTCAGGGAGGTGCTCTGCTAGGAGGTGTGAATGCTCTTCACACATCCTTCCCTGAGAGCCCGCAGGCACAGTACCGGAGGCAGTGTGAACTCATTCTGGAAAAGCTCGGGCTCCAGAGTCTCTTGAGCGAAGAACTTGCAAGACTTGAAAGGTAAAGGAGGAAAGGAAAGGCAGATAGTAGAGATGGCATTTGGTGAAATGGGAAGTTAAAGCCAGGCGGTGGTGGCACACGCCTTTAATCCCAGCACTCGAGAGGCAGAGGCAGGCGGATCTCTGTGAGTTCGAGACCAGCCTGGTCTACAAGAACTAGTTCCAGGAAAGCCTCCAAAGCCACAGAGAAACCCTGTCTTGGAAAAAAAAAGCAGAGAACTGCCAGGCATTGTATCTGTTGTGTATAACCAACCACTGCAAAACTGAGTGCAGGTGTGGGGAGGAGACACACCCACTATTTTAGTACTTAATTTTTGAGGAACCAGAAATTCAGGCTAATTAAGGGGAAGATGGTTATCTCTGTGCTCCTTATCATGTTGACTTAGTCAACAACTGGGGAATGGCACAGCAGTGTTTCAAAACTCATCACTTGTGAAGTATGCACAGTACATGGGAGTGATGTGTTAGGCGAATTAAAATTTTACCTAAAGATATTTGACCTGAACTTCAGTGTTCCCTAAATGCATGGGTTTCTGTAAAGCTAGACTTTGAATCTTCACCTCAGAAATGAGTAAGAAATGGCAAGACTGTTTGTCCAGGCACCTTTGTGACCAGTCAGAGTAGCATCATAATATACCTCAACTTGTAATCAGTGTTACCTCTAAATCAGGTAATGACCAAAATGCGTGTTGAAACTGAGTGGCTGTCTGCATTGGGATTGTTGATTGCATTAAGTCAGAACTTGAAAATATTTTCCTATTTCTTCACTCTGCTGACTCCCTGGCTTCTCCCAGAAGCATTCTGCTTCTAATGTGTCAAACCTAAGCACGTTTCTCCTGGGGAGCGGAGTGGAGTTTACTCACTAGTAACGGTATGGGCTGTGGTAAACTGTATGAAATTAACCAGTCTCTCCTTGGCCCTAGCCGTTTTATGACCCAGAGCCATGTATGGTTAGGTGTAGCTGATCTTTTGAAGTTTCAGCTGGGCTCAGTTCAGCTTTGCCTGGGGGAGTCTGCTCATTGTGACCAGCTGGAACGACCAGACCAGACGTGATAAGTGCTGGAGTCAAGAAAAGCTCAGCCTTAGTCATCTCATATTTGGGAGCAACTCCTCGACTGGAATGGGGAGAAGTGTATATGACTTTCTGAAAAGAAAAAACCAAACCTGAATGCTACCTTAAACAGTCCACCCTACTGTTATTTCTTTATCACGCAGAAACATGTTATAGTGTTGATCTTCAAAACAGCAAAACCAAGTGCCTCACACTACGGGTAAATTATCTTCAAGATCCAATTGGCAGCTAATCTCATCAAGTCATAAGAACACAAATATCTATATGTTTTTGACTTTTAAGAAAGACTTCCCCAATAGATCTCATAGTAAAATCACACATATTTTCCCCATACTTTCTTCCATAAAGCACTAGGCTGGTAACCACCTCAAATGATGGCCATTCTGTCTACTCAAGTCAAATGGCACAGATAGCACTTGGCTGTAGGATGCTGTAGCACACCTGAAGAAGTTTTATGTAGAAATTTAATTACTAAGCAAGAATGGCATGATCAAATCATTGTACTGCTGAAATTCCTCAGCTTTGCGGCCATTCTTACAGCTTTATCAAATGTGAGTGCGCTGACATTATCTGATACTGACATGTCTACTCATGGCAGTGATTTGGAAGGCTGCTTGCTTCTCTGTTTGGTTGCAACCCAAATTAGAAACAAGGAACATAAGCACTCTGGCAATATTTCTAAACCTGTGCGTGATAAGTTTATAATCTATTTTTATAATTTGTAATTTTATAAAAGTAATATACATTCTTTGTATTCATTACTAGAAGTAATGAATTAGTTAAAAAAAAGTCAAATGTAATCTTATTTCCCAGATCTATATATTTACTTCTTAGTATATTTAAATTTGTATTTTTAATTCTTTTTTTCTTTACTGTAAATGGATTTTAGAATAATTGCTCTTAAGTGTAATTTCCTTTCAGATTTAGCACAGGGAAGCAGGTCATATGTTTCACCAGTGAGCCAACGTTTCTAAGTTAAGAAGGACCTTCTAAGCACCCTCCCTGGGCTGTGGTGATACTTTGTTTATGCTTTAACAAATACTGCTTGCCTGAAGATCAGAGTGGGGAGCTAGCCGTAGAGGCCAGGCAGTGGTGGCACACACCTTTAATCCCAGCACTCAGGAGACAGAGGCAGACAGATCTCTAAGAGTTCAAGGCCACTCTGGACTTCATGAGATTGAACCAGTCTAAAAGAGAAACAGAGCCAGGCGGTGGTGGCTCACCCCTTTAATCCCAGTACTTGGCGGTCACATGCTTTTAATCCCAGCACTAGGGAAGGGAGGTGGAGACAGGAGTCATGTTGCTGGGCAGAGAGGGGAATATAAGGCCGGAGGAGACAGGAGCTCATTGCGTTCAGTCTGAGGATTCGGTAGAGGTAAGAACTAGTGGCTGGCTGCTCTGCTTCGCTGATATTCCAGCATTTACCCCGATATCTGATTCAGGGGGTTTATTATTAAGACAGATTAGAACTCAGCTACCCTGGGGAACTGTAATTCCTGCTAGAAAGTAGTTCTGACCTGTACTCAGCTTTAACATGCCCAACACTGAGAGCAGGCTGCCTGAGTAATCCTTCATTCAGAGCTGAAAAGCAGGTGCTAATTCCAAGTCAGACTGCAGGAGAGCTGCCCAGTCTCCGAGGAACCGTGATGGGGTTTTATAGGAAAGGGTGCACAGTGCCCAGAGGTTCTGCTGTGCTTGTGAAGATGGATAGGCATTGGTGGCAGCAGAGGCTCTGCTGTGCTTGGGAAGGTGGATAGGCATTGGTGGCAGCCGCAGGCAGGAACCACAGGCTCTTTACTTCCATGGAAGGCAGTTCTCATGCACACTAAATTTCAGTACCTCCTTTTGGTAAAGCTGCGGGTGAAATCCACATCTCCAGACTCTCACTTTAATTCTGATCCACAAACTGCCTAGGTAGCATCACTTAGCAACATCGGCTTCTGTGCAAGGAGACACAAGGATTTCTTGTATTTGAACATTACACTGGAAAGGCTCTGAGTAAGCATTTTACACTGGTCTTTAGAAGGTCTCCAATGAAGTCACTGGCTTCCTGAGAGATCTAAACATGAACCAGCCTCTGGTTTCGTTTTCTTTATTACAGTTTTAGGTTGAAAGAGAATGCTTGCCAGAGCACTGGATTCAAAGTAATTTTCTTCTGCTCAAGGAGACTGTACTTATTATTGACTTAAAATTGTGTTGCACTTAGATGTGGCATCTTAGAGACTAAAGAAACAGAAGGCTGGCATAGAATTTCTTCCTTTCAATGTTTTCCTTGTTTGTCTCTGCCCAGGTTACAGAATGAGAGTGTGCACCAGCCCCAGCCACAGGCCGTAGATGTTGTGGCGGCTCCCTGTTCCTCGAGAAATGACCCAAGGGACAAGCCAAGGCTCAGGACTTCAACGCAGCAGGGACAGAGCTTTAGCTGCGACAACTCCTCCCCTGCTGGTGGTCCCATGGAATGTCCTGATGGAGACTCCACACCTGGTCTTTGTCTTAGTGGATTAACAAGTAGTAACCACTCAGCCGAGCACAAAAGTGGCAGAGATGACACCTTAGACCCCTTTAACCTTGTGGCATCTCCTGAGATTGAACCAGAAAGCAGTGCTTTGTCTCCTGAACTGAAAACAACTGAGGAAAATGTGGCTTTGAAAATCCCTAACAATAAATCTCAGGGCAAAGAGAAACGCGGGCCAGGGCACAGGAACAAATTCTTAGAAACTGAACATCTTCCGTCACTGGGAGCCATGGATGCCCCCTTAAGGTCACATAGTGTCAAGGGTACAAAGGTTAGAAAGGCAGCAGTTCCATCTGAAGGAGCAGGACAGGATGGTGAACCAAACTTTGGTCTGACTCCTGTACCCCACAGGTCCCCCAAGCTGAAGAAAGAGGGGTCCCAGAGTGTACATAGCAGTACTACCCGGGTGCGATCACTGCCTTTTACCCCTTCCATTCCTTTGCCTGGACCAGAAAAAACAACAGGAACACCCAAAAGAAAGAGACAGAAATCTCCCGCTCAGGTGCCAGAGTCTGAGCGTGTTGAGACTGCACATACTCCATCGGTGAAACTGGCCAAATTCACTTTCAAACAGAAAAGTAAACTGAGCCACTCCGAAGCCCACAGCCCTGTGCCTCCCACTTCCTCTAACATAGCAGTCAACGGTTCTAAAATTTCCCAACAAAGGACAAGAAGAGAAGCAGCTGTGCCTGTGGAAGGCCCAGGAAAGTTGACATCTACCTCAGGAGATGGATGCTCTGACCAGCTGCAGGCAAAGACAAAGGAGCTCTCAAGGCAGCTACCAGAGAGAAGTCAACCACGAGAGGAGAGGGACCAGGGGCCTGAAAGAAGGGCTATTCAGCTCCAACTGGAGCTTGGGAACCAGGCTGGGCACTCTGATCCAGCTTGTGAGACAGACAGAAAGGAAGGGGTTTCCTGCAGTAATAAAAGCAGCAAGGTTCATGCTGGCACATTAGCCAGACTGGCAACCTTCTCCTTCGCTTCCCCACCAGAATCCAAATCAGAAGCCCTCCCTCCTGAAAGGAAGGACCATGGGGAGAGAAGGCACAGCCCTCCCGCAGCCACAGTTCCAGTGCTTGGCCAGCAAAGGCAGTCCTTTCAGCTGCAGCCGTCCACTGAGAGAGGGAATCTCTCCACACACTCCCTCTTCAGCCTATCAGAACTAGATGACGAAGCATTAGATTTTGACTGGGAGGAAGAGATGAGAAAGAAGCCATGATTGTGAAAAGCCGTCTGGCCAGAATTGTCTTTCCCAACTCAACCGAGCGCCTTCAAAGGACATCGTCGTGTTTACAGGTGTACACACAATGTGCATTAAGTGCCATGCAAAAGTCCAACTCCCTTGTTGGGTTTATAATTTCAGGTTTATGTTCATGAATTAAAAGGCTAATGAATTTCAGTCAGTGTGATACCAGCACGTGGGATGAATGAATTAGTGTTTCATTTCACAAAAAGATGACTTGCCATGCTAGGGCATTTCTACTTTTTCACCTGTTCTTGGGTGGCTTTTGTTGTGTTGCTTTGGTTTGTTTCATTTGGTGGAGAAATTAATTTCTAAGTTGCTTCTTTCACTCATCCAGACCAAATGGCATGAAAGGAGCACTCATAAATCTAAGGAGGCAAATGAGTGTTGTCTGTTTTCTCTGGCTATTTTCTTTTATATTTTCTCTCCAGTATGTACTGAATGTGGTGACTATTTATTAACATTTGGAATGCCTTGGGAAATCATGTGGTTTTCTCACACTTTTGCATTCATTCACATACAGCAGATTAAATGTGACTGATGGGTTTCTGTCTTTGAGAAGCTTCTTCCGTTCCCTGGCATCAAAGCAAGTGGTACAGTGACTTTCTGAGCACTGAGCTTTGGGACTTTCTCTTTTTTCCCCTGGAGCCAGTACTCACTGACTTGATTCTCTTTTGCTCTCAGGAGCCTACCTTCACTACAACTTCAATCATGTGGTTGGTAAAGGGTGTGAACCAGGACCCCAGTGTAATGGGTCACATCTGCACCAGTGTTTATATGGAAATGTAACCCTGCTAGGCTGTCATTTATGTGTCTTTAAAACCAAACAAATTGGGCCCAGAAGTAGAATGCTTATCCATCATGTATGAAGCCCCTTATTAAATCCCTTGCACTACAAAAACTAAATACATAAGCAAAAATAAAAGTAAATAAACCAAAGAAGTTTCTGATGCTGGTGGGAATAGATGACTCAAACCCTGTTCTTCTGTGTGCTGCTAAACCTCTTTCTTTGGATTCTAGCAGGGTCCTTGGGGTTCCTAGAGACTTGCTTCAGAATGTGCATTTATAACAGTGATCAATTCTTTAATTGACTGGGGGACTTTGGGACATGAAGAGTACTCAAAACTGTATGTGCTTTGTTAATGTTTACTTCATGAAATTCATACAGAAAAAAACCCACAAAAGTTTATAAAACCCATTTTCTTAAGTATTTAAAAATTAATTACCAAATTGACTATCTTTCTGGAACATTTTAAATTGTTAGAACATATTTATTACTTAAGAGTCTTCAGGCACCTCAAACAGTTCATAAAATGTTTATACAAGCAGTAATTTTAAAAAGTATTGAAGTATTGCATATTCCTTAAACCTGCTCAAAAACATTAAACTATGGTTTAAGTAATGTGTTTTTGCAATTGTTTAATAACTTTCAGGCATAGAATGATCCTGAATATATTACTAATCCCCTATCATCTGTTTCTTTTCTGCATTGTAGTAGACGTCCTAGAACTGAAGAGGAAGAAAGGATTTGGTGTTTTCTCCTTTGGGGAGGGAGTATATACATGAGTGTGCTTGAGTACTCTCACCGTTTGCGCATGTGGAGGCAGAGGTTGATGTTGGTGTCTAGCTCAAGTTTTTCCACCTCAGTTTTTTCAGACAAGGTCACTCACCCAATCTGACCTGTCATTTCTGCTACGCTCACTGGTCAGAGAGCTTCCTGAACCCACCTGTTTATGCCCCCAAGGCTAGGGTTACAGACATCCACCTGGCTCAACTTATATATGGATGCTGGGGATCCAAACTCAAGGCCTCATGCTTGCACAGTGAATGCTTTGCCGCCTGAGCCATCTCCCAAGCCCCATATGGAGATATGCAACACCGTGCTCTGCTCTTTTGGAGCGGGGGAGGTGAGACAGGATCTCACTCCATGGTCCTGGCTGGCCTGGTACTCACTGTTCTGTTATGATGGTCTTGCTGTGTGTCCTAGTTAGGGTTACTATTGCCGCGATGAAACGCCATGATGAAAAGCAAGTTGGGGAGGAAAGGGTTTGTTTGCCCTACACTTCCTCATCACCGTGCATCTCAGAGGAAGTAGGACAGTAACTCAAACTGGAAAGGAACCTCGAGGCAGAGCTGATGCAGAGGCCATGAAAGAGTGCTGCTTACTGGCTCGTTCTCCATGACTTGCTTATCCTGCTTTATTATAGAACCCAGGACCACCAGCCCAGGGATGGCACCACCCACAATGGGCTGTGCTGTCCCCACCAGTTACTAATTGAGAAAATGCAGTACAGGCTTGCCTACAGACAGACCTTACGGAGGCATTTTCTCAGGCGAGGTTCTCTCCGTTAGATGACTCTAACCTTGTCAAGATGACTTAAAACTAGCCCGTATACTCTGCTTGTATTTAGTTTCAAAGTCTCCCACCTTAGCCAATGGGAAAGTCCCTTATTCCAGCATCCTAATAACTCCTTGAAATTTCTGAAAGCAAGAGGGTGTTTGACAACAGTGGACCTCCCAACTTATTTATTTATTTGAAACTTATCTGTTTGTTTGCTTGTTTTACATTCCCCAGGTTGTAGAAGTAGCCATCCCAAGGTCTCTCCATTTTAGAGGTGAGAACTAGTAGAGACCAAGGTTCAGTTCCCAAGATGCACAGAACAATCAGGTTCCACTGCTGCTGTTCATGTCACTCTTACTGATCTCAGAGCTGGAAATACTTTAACAAATTGACTTGTGTATTATTTTGAGACACATAACCCTTGTGTAGCCAAGGCTGCCTAAAACTTACTATTTAGCCTAGGCTGGCCTTGAGTTCCTGGTCCTCTTGCCTCAACCCCTCCCACCCGACAGTGCTAGGGTTACAAGTACATGTATCATTATGCTCCAGTCGGGTTCAGCTTCCAGTGTTCATCTCACATGTGGCATAGATCATTAGTTATATGGGGACCCCCCATAATCCTTTTCACTGTCACTGTAATGCACACAGCACTAGTAACTGCCATAAAGGCACACTCTTAACTGTCCTATTCGTTCCACCCTCCTCTAAAGCCTGTAAAGGTTAGGCCAGGTGTGGCATAGGTTAGACCAGGTGTGGACCTACGATCCAACCCTTGAGAGGCTGTGTCAGGAGGGTTGCTGGGACTGAGATGTCAGCCTGGGCTCCACGGTATGTACCAGACTAGCCTCGGTCAAGCCGTGATTATGAGCCTGTCTCAAAAAATAGAACAAAGAAGACATACAATGGTGTTTGGGGACTGTTCAGGCAGAGGAGTGCTTGAAAACATTAGGCTGTCTCCCGCTCTCTCCTCTCAGATTGGCCCCTTCTCACCCCTCCTCTTTTCCTGTCTACCAATAAACTCCACGTGTAGCTGTTAAAAAGAAAAGAAAAGATTAGGACCTCGGTTCAATTCCCAGAACCCATGTAGAAAAAACAGATGTGCTGGTGTGTGCTTGTAATCTCAGTTCTGGGGAGCAGAGACAGGTGGACCCCGTGGGGCTTGCTGGCCAAATTTGGAATAGGGGGAATTAACTTCTGTTAACTTTGCCACCATCGGTGATCTCATTCACAAAAGCAAAATGCCAGGTGTATTTGAGTTAGGAATGGGACAACATCAGAGGCTAGCTGAAATAAAACTGGCTTTGCTGGAAGCCTCTCGTGAAGGATGAGAGAGTCTAAGGGCCAAGCATCAGCTTTCCCTCAGCCTCTCCCAGGGCCGCTGGGTCCTGTCTCTGCTTCCATGCATGTGCTCGCCCTGCCCCCGCCGTAGCCATCCCCGGTGGGTGATGAAGACTGGTGTGCTCCAGGCCCCCTGTAGTTTGTGAGATGCTCTGAGGCCTGGCTCCAAATGTCACTTCCTTTCCCCTTTCAGGTGAGCACCTACCTTCATCTCACTGACGCTGCTGTTTGCTTTCTGTTTCAGAGTCTTGGTTCACAGAGAAGGAAGGGTATAAGTACACAGCCGACTGGGCCGAGGGTGGAGACAATCTGGCCGGCCTCCCACATCCCTGTTTCCCAGTGGGTTTACGGTTGTTGGGACCATAAATCCCAGGGACTGGTTGGGAATGCTCTGGAACTGCCTTTTCCTAGGAACCATGGGAGCTGCCTGACGACAGCAAGGCCTTGCTGGCGGTGCTGACGTACAGACGAGGCTACAGAAAGCAGAGGGAGCGGCCTACTGTGCTGCTGAGTTCCTGCTTCATCGGCCCATGTATATGTTGATCTTCACAGCTGTTAGAAATGCTCAGGTGAGAGCCAAATGGCTGCAAGTATGAGGAGGGTGTGGAAATACACTTTATGTTTTTCCAGATTGTTTAACTAACTGCACAGTTGCCAACGAAGTAGAGACTAGATCCACTTTGAGGAAACAGAAATACCAAAATGCCAGGTACTTAATCCTTAGAATTATACAGAATTATAATCCTTTAGAATTATACAGAAGTAGCAGTCCATAATAATGATGTATGTTATCATTGTTAGAAAATTATTTTTAAAGGTGGAGAATCTAGCCAAGTGTTGTGGCTCCGTTCCTATAATCCTGGCTGGCACTCAGGATATGGAGGCAGGAGGATTTTAAGTTTCAGGCCAGCCTAAGATATATAGTAAGTTGAAAGAACCCTGGGCTATGAAGAGAAATCCCCCTCCCTCCTTTCTTCCTTCCTTTCCTCCCTCCTTTCCTCCCTCCCTCACTCCTTATCC
This sequence comes from Mesocricetus auratus, assembly GCF_017639785.1. NCBI lineage: Eukaryota > Metazoa > Chordata > Mammalia > Rodentia > Cricetidae > Mesocricetus > Mesocricetus auratus. Next base: position 10,746,673 of record NW_024429199.1, on the reverse strand, counting down.
CCTTACCCCCTCCTTACCCCCTCCAGACCAGTGACATTGCAATGAACATTTGCCAGTAAAACTGATGCAACAACTGATGTCTCCATTGCCACCAGGACGAATGAAGAGGTGTTGGTAAAGCACCTCTTGTTGTGGGTTTGTCTTTGGTTTTGCTTTTGTTTGATTTGTTTCCTTATGGGGGGCGTGGCAGGGATGAAGGGAGGATATGGGGGACCAGAAGGTTAAACAATCAGGGTGCATGATGTGAACCTCCCAAAGAGTCAATAAAGAAGTTATAAAAAAAAAAAAGAAGGAAAGACAAAACGAACAACAAAAAGATGCATGCATGAAGATAAGAAATGGATCACCTCTTACCTTCCTTTAGGTCTTTTAAGTATGGAAGTAACTTGTGTCATTTACTGTGAGGTTCTCATTGACACTCTTGCCTCAAAGGTGTCTGGAGGCAGCATGAAGATTGTTCCCAACTATAACTTTTGCCCCCAGGTAAAGGAAGTAATTTCATCAGTTGTACCAGTCCACTGAGAGATAAGCCTGAGCCAGGAGTCCATTTGTTACCCGCCCTATGCACATATATTCTGCCTGGGGACCTTGTTTTGTGACAAACCCGATTTCATTGTCCACTCAGACCTTGTGACCAACAGTTCTTAAATTCAGTTCTAATTCAGTAGTTCTCAACCTGCATGTCAAGATTCCTTTGGGGTTGACTGACTCTTTCCCAGGAGTTGGATATCAGATATCCTGCATATCAGATATTACAATTCAGAAATAGCAAAGTTACAGTTAAAAAGTAGTAATGAAGCCAGAGCTCTTACACAAAGAAACCCTGTCATGGAAAAAAGAAAAAGTAACAAATATAATTTTCTGGTTGGGGTCACTACTTCATAAAGAACTGTGTTAGGGTCACAGTGGTAGGAGGGTTAGAACCCCTGGTTTAGTTCCTTTTCCCAGGGTGCTATGGCTTGAATCTGAACAGGAGCCCCCTACTTTTCCCCAAGCTGTGGGACCTGTCGGAAGTGAAGCCTAGTTGGTGGGAGTAGGTCCCTAGGGGCTGGCCTTTGAAAGCTATCTTTACCCTGTAGAACATTCTCTGCTTCCTAGCCCATGTAAAGGTTTTAGATTTGCTGAAGGAAGGCCCCAGTATGCAAAGACAAAGAGTGTTTATTCCAGCATGCAGGGTCACCATTTGTACAAAATGGCGACCTAGGACAAAGGCACACAGGTCCTTTTAAGCATAGCTAGGGAAATTCCAGGAACAGCTATGTCAGTTCTAACGTGATTGATCAAACAAGCAGCAGTTACATTAATACATTTTGTATTTTTGTCTTGTCATATTTGGGCATACTTGGGCAAGCCTGGGTCTGTTTCAGGGCATTATAGGACCTGCCATTATTTTGGTCATTGCTTTGAGATACTGTGGGGCCAACTCAGGCCTTTGTACGTGCTCTCTCCTGTTGAACTGAGCTCCACCATGTCCGTTGGCCGTGTTTGAAGAAATGCCTCTGGAACCATGAGCCAGAGGAATATCAGAAGAGTTGCTTCTGTCACAGCAGTGGAAAAGCATGGGTGGCTACCCAAGTTGGTGCCCTTGGGGAAGGACTTGAAAATCGATGTCCTTCAGGGTTGCTAAGGTATGGAAGAACAGCCTTTCTCTTGAGTCTAAGCACTGAATCACGTCCAGGAGCTAGCCACAGAATTGTGACTTTACTGGGATGGTTTCTCTAAACTTCTTCGTGGCCCTTTCTTTCACTATGTTGACCCCATGCATCAGAATCTCCTGGGGCTTGTTAGGATACAGGGAGCTATATAGCAGTCCCTTGTCTCGGATCTCCTATTCAGTAAGCCTGGGCAGGACTCTCAAAACTGACTTCTTCCTCACGGTTTCTAAGGTGCCACCTGGTGCTGCTGGTGATCTTTGTTATGGTGGGAGCTTCACCCCAGCCCCTGGAATGTTCTGGTGGAAGTTCCACCCTAGTTCCCCTCCCCTATCTCTCTCCGAACTCCGCTGCATCTCAGAAAGCCCACCAAATGATGACCCCTCCCCAAGAGATGCTCAAGGCCACGCCCGCAGGGTATTTAAACTGCCTCCCAGGAAATAGATTGTAGTTTTCCGGTCTCTCTTTCCCATCTCCTCTGGGGGGAAGGGAGGGTGGGGCTGGAAGGCCATCTGGGAATGTTGTATCCATTAAACATGGGCTTTTTCTAATTTGATTTGGTCTCATTTGGATTGCTGCATCAGCAAAGATCAGGGTGCAGAAACTTTTCAATGTTTTATTTATGATCTAACAAATCAAGCTTGCCTGAAGATCAGAGTGCCGAGCTAAACCACTAGTTAGCCAGGTGGTGGTGGTACACACCTTTAATCCCAGCAGTCGGGAGACAGGAAGGCATATCTCTGTGAGTTCAAGGTCACCCTGGGCTACACCAGATTGATCCAGTCTAAAAGAAACAGTTCACACAAAGGTGATCCCAGTACTTGGAGTCACATGCCTTTAATCCTAACACCAAGGAGTTGGAGACAGAAAAGGATATGGCTGGGCGGAGAGAGGAATATAAGGCTGGAGAGCACAGGAGCTCAGGGTAGTCTGAGCAGCAGTTAGTCTGAGGCAGTCAGTCTGAGGATGCAATCTGAGGACAGGATCTCCCCTTCATTCTGAGGTAGAGGTAAGAGCTAGTGGCTGGCTGCTATGCTTCTCTGATCTTTCAGCCTCTCACCCAATATCTGACTCCGGGTTTTTTATTATTAAGACCTATTAGAATTCATGCTCTGGGTACAAGATGACATTTTGGAAGATCACTGATATAGATCGAGTAATATATTGCCGGCCATGTCTTGCCTCTAGGGACTCTGGTCATTTCCACTGTTCTCTGGTCAGTTTCAGCACCAGTCATTCTCACTTGACTGCTAGGTGAGATGTCTACCTTGCATTTGACAGCCTTATCCTGACTTTGATTAGTCTAGGATCTCACTCTCCACCTTGATTAGTAATTGACTATTGCCTTACCCCAAGGGAGGGACATGAGCCCCTCTGCAGCTGAGGGCCCAAAGGGTGGAGAACTCAGCTGTGGGCCGCTACTAGCTGCGCACACTTGGAGCTGCAGGAATAGGTGCATCCAGCTGAGAGGAATAATCCAGGCCGCATCCACCATACATCTCCCATCATGCACCTGGGGCCATGACAGACAATTTGAGATAACAACAAAATGCAGTGACCAGAATAAATATTTGTAAAACAGAGTATTTTTAAAATGATGAGCAGAATATTGAATTTTAATAAGGATTAATTAGCACCATCCCTCACTGTAATGAGACTCTGTGAAGTCATGGGATGTCTCTTTTCTCATCAATGCATCCCATTATTTAGAAGAGTGTCTAGCCATAGTAGGTATTCAATAAATATTTCTTGAATGAAATATTTAAGACCTTGAAAGGAATTATTGCCATTATCATAATTTCCCATTTTCCTTCTCTCTTTTCCCACTCTTTCTCTACAGTTTACTATATGTGATGTGTTGTCTCCATGAGTCAGGAAGGACACTTAGAGGAAAAAGTGGGTGACTTGGGGACAGCACCTGGGCAAACAGGATGCATTCCATCGCAAAGGGCAAGTTTGCCCCTCCCCCCCCTCGTGTGTGTGTGTGTGTGTGTGTGTGTGTGTGTTTAACCTTTTTTCATCACTAGACCCCAGAGGTGAATAGAATGTTTCATTGTCCTAACAACAACAAGTTGTTTGAGAAAGTTAAGTGGAAAATCTTGACATAGTGGGAAAAGAGAAGAGTTCTTAGTTCTGGGCTCCCCAGGCATTCTGTGGTGGTCCCAGCAGGTGAAGAAAACACTTACTGGCCTGGACCTGCACTAGTTTAGCACATGATTTGGGAAGAGGGCTCACCATGCCTCCATAAGCCCCTCCTCCCTTCTACATTTATGTGGGTACAACCAATTTTTTTTTGACTTTTTTTTTTTTTTGGTTTTTTTGAGACAGGGTTTCTCTGTTGTTTTAGAGCCTGTCCTGGAACCTGCTCTGTAGACCAGGATGGTCTTGAACTCACAGAGATTCGCCTGCCTCTGCCTCCCGAGTGCTGGGATTAAAGGTGTGCATCACCAACGCCCGGCACAACCAATTTTTTCTAAGCCAGTGATTTCTCTGCCTGGTCAGATAACAATTTCTCTGGGTTAAGTGTCGTTAGCTACAGAAAAATGAGATTGTGTCACCAAGGTACAGGAGGAATCCCAAGTCTCGGATGCTCCATGTAAGGATTCAGGCATTATGCTGGCCTGCCCCTGTCACCTGGCAGAATGCACTCAGGCAGTACCCTGGTGGGCCCAGGGTTCCATGGAGATGCAAAGGACCCTTTTAAGAGAAAGGTCCCATCCACTTAACTGTCTTTTTCTACCTGCTCCTCTCTTTCTGCTCTCTCCTCTTTCCCAATCCTCTCTTTCCTGCTGTTCTCCTGGGGCAGACCAGACTTTTCCTGTCTCCCTCTTCTCTCCTTTATTCCCCCTTCCATCTGTTCCTGGTTGGCTATCACTTACCTCTCCCTTTGCTCCCTTTCCCAATTAAACTCCATGTGTGTTTGTTGATGTTTGGTGGTTCGTGTCTTATCACCTGCTGCTGCAGCAAAGGAACGACACTCTGCCATTTAAAAACAAAACAAAGCGGGGTGGGTTGGGGAGGTGGTTGGCAGGACATGCCTATAATCCCCAGCATTCTGGAGCTAGAGGCAGGTGGATCTCTCTTGAGTTCGGGGCCAGCCTGGTCTAGGACAGCCTGAATTCTAGGACAGCCAGCAGCTACCTGGAGAAACCCTGTCTCAAGAAACTAAAATAATAATATATGATTAATTAGAAAACAAAGCACAACCCTGCTTAATAAAAGCTCAAACCTGAGAAACTTAGGAAGCAGGTGAGCTGTGTCTGGTTGTTGGTCCCTCTCTAAGGCAAGGACAATATGTGAAACCTGGGGTGGTCAGGGTACTCTAGAGTGCAGAGCCAATAGAATAAATATATATTAAAACAGTTTGAGCCGGGCATTAGTGGCGCACGCCTTTAATCCCAGCACTCGGGAGGCAGAGGCAGGCGGATCTTTGTGAGTTCCAGACTAGCCTGGTCTACAGAGCAAGTTCCAGGACAGCCTCCAAAGCCACAGAGAAACCCTGTCTCGAAAAAACAAAAACAAAAAACAAAACAAAACAAAAAAAAACCAGTTTGTTAAACCAGCTTACTTCAAAATAGTGACAACAGCTGGATCACACTTGAGAGGCTCAGAACACCTGGTAACTGCTCTGTCCTTGGGGCTGAAGCCTCAGCCATCAGAGTAGCCCCACGGTGACAGTCCCACACTGGAACACTGGAGAGGCTGAAACCCCACTCACCCCTTTCAGTCCAAGTCCAAATTCGGTTTGAGAATGATGGGATGGGGATGGGGGGGTTCTGGAGAACAGTCACCAAAGGCAGCCTGGAGACACTGGTCTGGAATCAGCTAAGGGGAAAAATTAACTTCAGTGGCAAGAGCGAAAGCAACAGGTGAGAAGTCTTGCTTTTGCCATGCCTATTTTTTTTTAATATGTGCTGCCACCAGAAAGTACTGCATACTGCTCCCATTTGGGGTAGGTTATCTGGCATCAATTAAGTCAATTAAGAGAATTCCCCAGTATTTTCTGGAAGTGCTTCAGAAATGAGGAGCATTCTTGCAGTCAGACTGTCAGCCTTCCGGAAGATGTCAGCATCATCTGAAGAGGCACACAGCCACTACGAAGGGCTCCAGAGCATCCCTTTGGAGGGACTTCAATCGCATGCGCGTAAAGGTGAGTCTCCACTCCATGGGGAGAGAATGAAGAGCCTCCAGGTTGACGGATGATGAGGAACACGCTACTGTCGGCACTACCTGTAGTCATATTGGGAGAGATCAAGGGCTTCTATTACACGATGAGGTCTGCACATGCTCACATCACATCGTGATTAAGGAAAATGGGTCCTGGGTTGAAATCCAAAATTTCTTTAACTCAGAGAGTTCAGATTAGGACAGGTGTTACTTGTTCTGTCTCTCAGGCCCAGAAGAATGGTGATGCAGGCTGATGAGTTAAGACCCGAGTTACCCTGCTGCAGAACGAAAATCCTGGATTATAAGTACCATTTGTGATGACTTTGGGGGACAATAAACTTCTATTTTAAAAAATTCCTCAACTGTAGCTCCCTACTCAGGTGCTTCTCGTTTGTAGCAAGTTGACACTGAAACCAACTATTACACGAGAGACCGTTTATGTTCCATGGCAAAGTGAGGCCTGAGGAGAATGTGGGAAGGTGATGGTGCAGAAGGGATCACCATTGGGACCAATAGTACATTCGCTATCATATTAGACATCACATGTGTATGTGTAAGGACACACACACACACTCAATGTACATGGGACCAATAGTACATTTACCATCACATTAGACATCACATGTGTATATGTAAGGGCACACACATACACACACTCACACTCAATGTACATGGGACCAATAGTGCATTCACCATCACATTAGACATCACATGTGTATATGTATGGACTTACATTTATATATGCATCATGTACATTATATAGATAATATACATTAGATGCTTAGATTACACAGAATTATGTTAGAAAAGTATTGCCAATCATGCTTCATAGATGAGCATGGGTTTTGTGCTCATCTATGTAGCATGGTTAGCAATACTTTTTTTTTTTTTTTGGTTTTTCGAGACAGGGTTTCTCTGTATTGTCTTGGAAGCTGTCCTGGAACTCACTATATAGGCCAGGCTGGCCTCGAACTCACAGAGATCCACCTGCCTCTACCTCCCGAGTGCTGGGATTAAAGGCGTGCGCCACCAATGCCCAGCTAGTAATACTTTTCTGACATAATTAAACCCAAGAGGATGCTAATATCTCAAGGTCACATGCAAACAAATGAATTATGGTAGAGCTAGAATTGTTTGATTCTAAAGTCAAGGTCCTGATGGAAATGTGAATTACACCAAGACACCTCCCAAAGAAGTCACCCTCCAAGGCAGAGCATGATAGAATGGCAAAAGCCATAAAGATTCTTAACCCACCTCTCACTCAACTGTCATTCACTTTCAGAAGAAAGAATGGGGTAGCAGCCCCTTGGTGACCAGGGTACCTCCTGGTGACCAGGGTAAGTGCCAGGCTGAGGATGCTTCTCTTGTCCACTGCATGCAGACCTTGGCAGCTACTCACGTGGTTCAAAGCAGAGAAGCCATCCTCTGCCTAGAGTAGCCATCCTCCGCCCCACATCTAAGAAACGGAGTAGCAAGCTATGGAGTATTGGCCCCAGAACACCAGCTACACACGGAGAATATAGTACCCCCCGGGAAATGGTCCTGCAAAAGACACTTCATTTTCCTTCAAGTTCACCCAAAGTCTTTTTCTAGAGAACTTTCCCCTCATGTTTCAGAACTGTACTTTGGACTAATGTCCTGAAGGGGTTTTTGTTTCCTGCCCTTGTTTGATTAGAAAACGGATTGTTCCCAGAAGTCAATGGATGCACTCTTGGAAATACAAGCTAGGCCAGCCCATCTACCACTAGGGGGCGTGAAGTACCCGACAGAGGAACCTAGAAGGCAGCGAGTGCACAGTGGAAGATTCCAGGGCACTCAACTCGAATCCTTCAAGTATTTATTTCTTCCAGTGTCAGCCTCATTTGGACACCTGCAGAAGACGTGTGTCATTTGATAATCCTGGAAATTTTTCATATGAAAATGGGGATGGGGAGGACCTAGCTAGCTCACATAGGAAGGTTACAGCAGAGCTTCAAATTCCTGAGACCGTGTCAGGCCTTCTCTGGAGAGCCAGCATTTATTTAATAATGTGACCCTTCAGGAGGTGCTGGACAGGAAGTCACACTCCACAGACACGAGGTCCTAAAAGAGATCCTGTCCATCAACAGCAAAAAAAATAAAAAATAAAATAAAATAAATCAGTAATCAATAGACCCTTCAGCACCCAGAGAAATCAGTGTGTGGATGGGACTGGCCACCAAATGGATCTGGGTTCCCTAGCTCTGCGGGCTTCTGGATGTCAATAAACAGCACGTGCTGTATACCACACACTGTGTACTGGGCAGTGGGGAAACAATGGGTCTCTGCCTGCTGAACATTACTTTCTACTGAGAATCCTATACCCTTGGGGACAAATTTGATATTCCTGCATAGTATGTGACATCATAGTTTGTGCTCTTTTCAACTATATCTTCCCCACCCCTGTGTGTTTCACCTTAAAACTGTAGTATCCAGAGCCAGGTCAAGACTGTGCTTGCAAACGTCAAGGTTTTCCTTTTGTTTTGCAGTTCTGAGCATTGAGCATAGGACTTTGTCCACGCTAGGAAAGTGTCCTAGTACTGAGCTGCATCCTCAGCTTTACACTTCAGTTGTTTGTTTGATTGTTGATTTGTTGGTTTGGGGGGGGCAGTTCTAGACAGGGTTCACTGTATAGCTCTGGTTCTCCTAGAACTTGCTCTGTAGACCAGGCTGGTCTCGAACTCAGATATTCCCCTGCCTCTTCCTCCCAAGTGCTGGGATTAAAGGTAAAAGCCACACTGCATATCTCACACTTCAGCTCTTAATCTGCTTTTACTTCTATGTTATTAGAGTGTGGTAAGCTCAAGAGAACTACAATCATTTATCTAAGTCCTCTGATCTGACTCAGTGCCATTGTTTGAAGAAGTTTCCAGCCTCCCTGACCAGGTTGTAAACATTACCTACTCACTAACTCAAGAGCCACTTATATTTTTATTGACAATTCAGGGCTCAGCCGGTTAGGTGTGCCCACACAGTTGTCTGATTCATCCACAGAGAATGCACAGTCCACTCAGTGGAAACATTATGACAGAGACAAGCCTCTCACTTCCTTGGAAACAGTGGTAGTGTGACAAACAGTGACCCCATGCAAGTATCCCTAGCCTAGTTTTCTGATCCTCCCCCTGACTCAGTGAGCTACCCTATTCAGCAAAATTAAATGCACAAAGATGAGTTTTGTTCCTTGCAGCCATAAAACTCTGATATACACAGGATGACAAAGTGATTAAGCCATTGGCATGTCCTTTAGGAGCTCAACACCTAACTGGAAGAAAAAACAATATTTTCAGGGCATCTAATGTGTTGGCTTCTACTGTACTAGACAAATCAGCAGTTAGCAAGCTGAGTACCTGGCTATAAGGAACTTGGTCTTCTGGAAGAACGAATACCTCAATGAGTAATGACATATTTACATAAAATAGTTTTAGATATTTTACTGGATAGTTTTATGTCAGCTTGACACAGCTAGAATCATCAGAGAGGAGGGAACTTCAATTGAGGAACTCTAAGAGACTGGGCTGTGGGCAAGCATGTAGAGCATTTTCTTAAATTTATGATTGTTGTGGGAGGGTCAACCTCCATTGTGAGTGGTACCACCCTGGTCTAGTGGTCCTGGGTTCTATAAAAAGCAGGATGAGCAAGCCATGAGGAGCAAGCTGGTAACCAGCACTCCTTCATGATGCTGAGAGCTCTCTCTTCACTTAGGGAGTCCGCCCTGTGCACATCTTGATCTGCTGACGTCAAACATCCAGCCCCAGCCCTGTGAGAAAAGGTTTCTGTTCTTTACAATCCCTGCTGCCCCCCCTCCCCCTGACCTCTGATACATTGTCCTAGCAGCCCTGGAAAACTAATATAGGTTTTCAGTTGAAAAGGAACAGGGGGAAGAGGGAGTGGGGGTGGAGACAATACTATTGTGAGTGAAGTCTATTCATATTACAACTTTTTAAAATCTGTGAAAATATATCATTGCATTGGATAAATGAAGTTTAACTGGACCATGTTTTGAAGACAAAGCATATGAATCCGTTTCTGTAACAGGAGTTAAAGCAGAAAGTGTCTCAATGTGCATTGAAGTGGGACCCGTGCAAACTGTACCATAGAAAAGAGAAGCTTAATTAAGACCACAGCGTGTTTGCTAATTAGCTTTCTCCTCTCTGGTGAGGCCAGCAGAGGCAGCCGTAAACAGCAGAGGACATAGATGCAGGGATGCGCAGATAAGACAAAGAGGGAATAACTGCTCAGTGCTCAGTTTCCTTGCATGGCAGCAGCACTTTCATTAATAATGAACGCTGTCTGTCCTCATGTCTTCTGAGTTTCCTACTAACACTACAGTTATTGGTTTGAAGCAGGAGACTTGCAGTAACCACAGGCAACCGAGAGATTCTTAGAAAGCATGATGCTGCATTCCAGGGGAAAATCCATTTCTAGCGTATATTTCCTAAGAAATTTCATATTTAGTGTGGGCATGCAGGTGGCCTGATGTTGGCTTGCAAGTGCTCTTCATGTCTAGGATCCTAGAAGTTACTTGAGCCTAAGGCCCTAGCAGGCCTATATTCTGACTTCTGTAGACAAGAAATACATTCAGAGCAACCCAGCCACAGGTCCGAATCATTTTAGGATTTTAATGCTTTGTAAATCAGAGGGACATTCATAGTCTTGTCCAACTAGTCCTGTTTTCAGCTCTATTCTGTCCTTTAAGAGTCATGTGTGGATTGGGGAGAGATCTTGGTTGGTATGGTGATTCGCCTTGTAAACACAAGAACCTGAGTTCAATCCCCAAAAGCAACATTAAAAAAGAAAAGAGAAGAGAAAGCAGAAGAGAAGGGAAGAGAGGAGAGGGGAGGGGAGAGGAAGGGAGGGGAGGAGAGGAGACTAGAGGAGAAGAGAAGAGAAGAGAAGAGAGGAGAGGGGAGGGGAGGGGAGGGGAGGAGAGGAGAGGAGAGGAGAGGAGAGGAGAGGAGAGGAGAGGAGAGGAGAGGAGAGGAGAGGAGAGGAGAGGAGAGGAGAGGAGAGGAGAGGAGAGAGAGAAAAGGAAAGTTTGGTGGGGTAGTGCATGCTTGTTGTAATCTGCAACCCTGAAACTGGGAATGTGCAGCCAGGTGGATTGCCAGCATTCACTGCAGGTCAGCCCAGTCTACTTGGAAAGCTCCATGCTAGTGTACACCTGTCCATACATAAGCAAGCATGTGTGTGTTTACGTGTGTGTGCACCATACACACAGCCATACATTTCCTGTTTGAACAAATTTAAAGCCAGGAAACTTAGTTAAATGTTTCATTTAGACTGAAGTCACTGTCTCCTTTCTCTTTACACAAGGGAGGGCCTGCTCTACAGTTTGCTTCTTCCCACACTGGAAGGGGATAGAGTTCTGTCTCAGCTGATGTGACGTAGGCATGATGGATGTCCTTAGAACAACCCTTCTCAGTCTGGGTGGGGGGCTAGCGCACAAAGAATAAGGTCCATTTCATGCACGTACCCTTGAGAAAAGGCCACTCAACTCAGATTTGGGAAAGAGGGGGAACCTAGTAACTTTTAGAAACAATATACAGTGGATGGCATTCAATCCAACTCTGAGTCAATGAATAGGAAAAGTGGGGGCTGGGTGGGAAAAAGAGCCAAAAGTGAGGAGGGAAATTAAAAAGAGACGAACGCTTTTTTCTTTCCCTTTTGTTTTAAAAAGTGTTTTGTCTGCATGGGTGTCTGTGCACCACTTCAGTGCCCGATACCCAAGGATTCCAGAAGACAGTGTCAGGTCCCCTGGAACTCAAGTAATAGACAGTTGTGAGTTGTGGATGCAGGGAATGGAACCCAGGTCCTCTGGAAGAGAAGGCAGTGCTCTCAACCGTTGAACTAGCTTCAAAAGCAGAGAAAGGTGTGCTCCGTACAGAGACGGCAACGTACATTAGAAAGGAGAGCTCGGAGACAGAGGGTGTCCACGCACTTTCGTGGCATCTTATGCTTTCTTTATTCTTAACTTTTATTTTACCATGTGGTCCCATGTTGTTTGCCAAAAAGAAAAAAGAAAAACACGAAAGCACAAAAATTATATCAGCAGGTAAATAAGCCTCATCTACAAACCACGGAGTCACATGAACCTTGTGTTTTTTCCTGTCACTCACTGGCCTGTTTTTTTGTTAGCTACAGAGACTTGGATCAACTTCCTATATCTACTCTTTGGGCCCATGGCCCTCTTCTCTCATGTTCTCTGATCTTTGCATCTCAAGCATTGCAACTGCCTTCCTAACAATGTAATTAAAGTAGCAACTCTAACGACAAGTTTAAATGAGCATTAAGCCCTTGATCTCTGGTATACTTTGCAGTGTGTTTGCCCTTAGCATTATCCTGAAGGCATCGATGGACTGAAACTGCCGGAAAAGTATAGGATTTTTTCGTTTCTGATGGACAATAATAATTACGTGGCCATGAGGGCAAATTTGTAAACACATTCTTGTTTTCAACTCTTCCATGCTCTAAGGCTGCTTGAACACTTCTTGGGGGAGGGGGTGAGAAGACACAGCACTATAACTCAGGCACTGAGAGTCAGTGAGTAGCAGAGCTTGCTGCAGACTCGTTTATTAAGGAAGTCAGGCCTGCCTTTCTACCCCTTCCCAAGCTCCTATTGGCTCAGGCAGCTGACTCTGCAGCGTTATCCTTTCCTCATTGGTGTCTCTAGGTCAGGTGTCTCAGTGTCTCTGGGCTTGGCTCAGGGAGGAAGTGCCTGCCTGGCATGCTCACTCAGGCTGGCCTGGGCACCTGGGCAGGACAACTGTGGCTTGGGTAGACTGGCCGGCAGTTTCTCCTCCACCAGGCCTTCCCAGTCGAGGAGTCTGGTGATTCCTGAGACTATAGAGGAGCTTCGAGACGTGCAAGTTGCTCTTACAAAGGATGTTCAGACATCTGCTTACAGGCCCAGGGAGCTCGGTAGCCAGCTCACGTGTGGCAGCAATCTCTATGCAACTGTACTTTTCTTCAAAAGTCAAAGTCTCTTTTCCTTTCAGGATTCACCAAAGTGTTTTCTTTTAACCCTTCACACTACGAGACACTGAAAGCTTCATTTCCTGGAACCATGGGTAGGATGACAGCCAACTCAAATGCATCCCAGTGGAGAAGGCTCGGAGACATGAGCTCCCAACTCAGGTTTCCGGTGGACGAGCATTCAACCCGCAGACTGGAAGCTGAGGTCATGGATCACTTTCTCATTTCTACCAAGTGTCAAGTCACTTTCTGCTCCCTGACATAATTGTCTGACATCATGCATAGCAAATTACTTTTAGCCCATTTCCTCTCCTCACTCAGACAGACTTCTAATCAGCTATGAAAAAGCTGCTATTAATATCTCTCAGTTTAGATGATGCTAGTGAGGAAAGTGTTGAGAGTGGCTGTGTGGAGTGTTAGTCTAAGGGTCAAATAGGGAAGCAGCTTGGGAAACTGGGCTTCATTAGCTGGAAAGAGAACGTCTAGAAAATGTAAAACTTGCTTCACGCAGTTTCTGAGCAGCCTGGAAACAGGACTTTAACCCACTGATAAATTTCTTTATTCATATAAAGGAAACAAATCAACAGTGTCGTTCCTTTCTGGTTTTCCCCCAGGGCTTTGAAAATGGGGTTGGAAACAGAATTCTTTGGGAGACCTGTGTAAGCAGAACAGAATGCTGAGGTTCGTCAGACTCAGTCCACCGCTAATCAGCCGGGCAGGCCAAAAGGTTTCCATTCACAAAAGGGCCAGCCTTACTGCGACCTCACTGCCAGTGCTTGCTGGCGCCTCCTTCTCCTGAAGCCCTGTGAAGTGAGCTAACCACTAGCAAGCTCTCTCTTCCAGAACTCCTTTCCTTGCAAAGGAGAATTGCCCTCTGTGCTGCATTTGGGATCTGCTGACTGATCTGTAGAGAGAACAGACAATGGAGGTCTCTGTATCACTACAGAGGAAGAGAGGAAAGCCTGACACCCAAACAACCACATCTGAGATCTGTCGTTGCCTGGGGGTGGCCCAGTGATCACTTCATAGGTCATTAGAGTTTCTCACTAAGAAAAATGCCTACTTTAGTTAGGAAATGAAGTCTATCCTCTTTTGTCATCCTTATAAGTCCGGTGTGTGAATATGTGTGCGTGTGTGCGTGCGTGCGTGCGTGTGTGTGTGTGTGTGTGTGTGTGTGTGTGTGTGTGTGTGTGTGTATGTGACTTCACATTTCTGAATAGGTTTTGCAATACTGAGAGTTGCATAATCAGTTGCAGGCTCTGTAACTCCACTGAGGTAACTGAACACTAAGCCAATTATTCTAAATGCTCTTTTCTTTCAAAAGAAGGAAAGCCGTGAACAGTATGTGTGACAGTTCAGTGTGGTGGCACATATCTGAAATCCCTACACCTGAGAGGTTGAGGCAAGAGCATGGTGAATTCAAGGGCAGGCTGGATTACGTTGCCTGACCCTGTCAAGAGATGGGGAAGGGGCAAGACGATGGTGTGACAGAGACTGTGATGGTATGACATTGTAGACCCTGAAAGGTTTCCTTCCTTCCTGCAATAGGCAGATTTGGGTTCTATAGAGAAAGGAGGCAGACCTAGCCCGGGACAGATAAAGAAAGCATTCTTTGCACGTCTATAAAATTATAGCATCATTTTGCCAAATAATTCTGTGCTCTATGGGGGAGGAGGGGTCAGAAGCAGCTTTCCTCCAGGGTACTTGAGAGTTTAGGGCAGTTGCTTTCCTGGGGGCTTTACTGGTGGCCAGCTTTCTGATGGGTGATGACTGGTGCTGACTGTCACCCTGACAGGATCTAGAATCACTAATGAGAGACATATCTGTCTGTGAGGGATTATCCTGATGGCTTGAGCGAAGACCCACCAAGATGTGGGCAGCATCACTCCGTTGTTCTGGTGCCCTGGACCGGATGAAAAGGAGAGAGCCAGATGACTAGCATTCACCTCTCTAGCCTTCTTGACCGTGGGCACAATGAGAGCAGCCCCTTCCGCTCCTGCCACTGCATACGCCCTGCCAGAGTGAACAGCATCCTGTCATCAGACTTTCTGTTCTGTCTGACGGATCCCAAATAACCAAATGGAGACTTCTAATTAATTACAAAAGCTCAACCAATAGGTTGGCCTTGTTCCTAACTAGTTCTTATAACTTAAATTAACTCATATCTTTTAATCTCCATCTTTTATGGGGCCCAGTTACCTTTACTCTGCACTGCCCAGGTTGCTGCCTCAACATCTGGCTGGCAACTGCCAGCATCTCAGTCCTTCTTCCCAGTGTCCTCTATGCCCCAAAATCCTGCCTAGCTATTGGCCTTTCAGCTTCTTATTAAACCAATCCGAGTGACAAATCTTCACCGTGTAGAAAGCAATTATTCCACAACAGCATCCTTTACGAGTGTAGGGAAAAAATAAACACTCCACCCCTCTGGTTGTTTGTGCTGGGTATTTATTTGCAGCAACAAGACAAGTCAGGAACACAAGTTACACTGTGAGTGAGGGTTAGCGTGTGTTTCCACAGGAGAAGCCACATTTTAAAAACATCTTGAAGCATCTCAGAAGTGACTCTTAAAAATGATTTGTGAGTTGGGTAGAACTGGATTCTTTCACAAAGGGGTTAGGCTGAATGCCAGGATCCCTGTTCTGACTGTCCTTGATAAGGAACAGCAATGTGGAAGTGTAAGCCAAATTAACCCTTTCTCCCCAACTTGCTTTTTGGTCATGGTGTTTCATCGCAGCAATAGAAGCCCTAAGACCACAGATAACTTGGAACTTTTTTTGCTCCCAGAAATGACTCATTTGGTCACACCTATGGGCTAGGGACCTGGGGATATAATTTTTTGCCACACAACCATGTGTCAACAAAGACTGAGTTTTGTGTTTACTAATGAAGAGAAAAGAATAGATTTCAGGACATACTTTTATTTTTTACTTTTATTTATTTATTTTACAATTGACAGCTAAGCTGACCTCACTGGAAAGAAAATCCCAACTTTGTTCCCAGCCACAATAGCATTTAGCCCCACAGTTCTCTATACCCTCAGAGCATGACCATAACATGCAGGAAAAAAAAAAAAACCCAAAAACCATTTTAGTCAATACTTGAAGGCTGAATGAAGGAACTGGGCGATACCATTTGGCTGCAGAACATCTTTTCAGGATTGTAAGGAATCTGATGATGCCATCTGTCTGCATGCCACATTTTAAGGGTTGTCTGTTGGGAAAGGAGGGAAGAGAAGAGTAGAGAGAGAAAACCAGCTGTGTCCCAAGTCTGGGAACATGCTTGGCTGTCTCCATAGGAACTCTGCATTGGAAATAATCTGTCAGAGTTCCATGCCAGATTGACAACACATGTGCCTGTAACACCTGCTGACAGAGAGAGGTTTAGGGCATGGCTCTGCGGCTGGACCGTTCCCCTAAGCAGTGGTTCTCAGACATCCTAATGTGTAGACTCTTAAAACAGTTCCTCGTGTTGTGGTGACCCCCAACCATAAAGTTACTTTATGCTGACTCATAACTGTGATTACTCTACTGTTATGAATCATAATGTAAATATCTGATATGCAAGGGTATGTGAAGAGGTCCTTTGATCCCCAGAGGGGTCGTGACCCACATGTTGAGAATCACTGCCCTTAAAGGGGAACACGGCATTCTCTGTACTCCGTCTCCCTCCCTCACTACTTTCAAACAAAATGTGGCATGATCAAATTACCTGTGCTCTTAAGATACTATTTTTCGGTACTTAGCTAAGTACATGATCTAAATATGGCTCACAATTATTCTAACCATGTAGATAATCGATCAAGTAGATGTGCAGTGTTTAATCGAGTGTTTCTTGATAGACATCTGAGAACATTCCTATATTTTCTTTTCCACATAGCTCAGCCACAAACATTCTGGTGGACATACCTTTCCACACACATGTAATCGTCATCACAGAACAGTCCCTAATGCAAAATGGCTTGGTCACAGGTGTTCTCGATCATGTAGCAAGGTTTGCTGCCTGGCTGCCTCCCCAAGAGCTGCACTGATTTCCCAAGCTCTGGAAGTAATCTACGTTAACCTTCCTACATTCTGCTTATATGAGAAAAATATCTTATTGCCCTATTTTCTTCCTTCCTTCCTTCCTTCCTTCCTCCCCCCTCCCTCCCTCCCTCCCTCCCTCCCTCCCTCCCTCCCTCCCTCCCTCTCTCTCTCTCTCTCTCTCTCTCTCTCTCTCTCTCTCTCTCTCTCTCTCTCTTTTTCTTTCAGACAGTCAGTGTCTCTCTACATAGGTCTGGCTGTCCTGGAACTCACAGAGATTCATCTATCTCTGCCTCCAAGTGCTGGGGTTAAAGGTGTGTGCTACCAAGTGCGGCTTCATTGCTTTCTTAATCACATGTACTAGTTAATAAACATGCTAAATTCACTTCATATGTCAACAAGTTGTAATCCTGATTTATTTTCTCTTTTGTGACCCTTTGCCTACTTCTCTATGGTTTGTAAGAATCTGCTATGGTAAAGATGCTAAGTGTCTGGTTTGTAAGATACTGTATAATATTCTAATATTGTTCATGTCTGACTTTTCATCCTCTGCCCTGACTCAGCCTCTGCCATTATCTCTTCTGCAGTTACTGGTGAAGCATAGCTAGTAAGCTTCTCTCTCATCTAAATCTACAGAGATAGTTTGTATGAATTTTATTCTAGTGCTGTTATACATTTTACTGTCAAGTAGCACATAGTATTGAAAAAGACATTTTTCTCACCAAGCCCACTCTCTATGTATGTCTGTGTGGGTGCATGTGGGCACACATACATGTGTCAGCCAGCACTCTCTGTGTATGTATGTGGTGGCCAGAGGCTGGTGTTAGAAGGTATTTTCTCTTTTAACTCTCTACCTTGTTTCTGAAGACAGGGTCTTACATTGAGCTTGGAGGAGCTCCCTGATTGGCTGGACTGTTGACCACCCATCTACCTGGAATCCTCTTATCCTCCCCCTCAGAGGCAGAACTACAGACACCCAGCACATGGCCCGCTTTCATCTGGGGATCCAAACTCTGGTCCTCAAGCTTGTTCAGCAAGCGCTTTACCAACCAAGCCGTATCCATAGCCCCACGAGCCGCTTTTAAATCTCATCTACTTCTCAAACCCCACTGAATTCCTTGTTACTGAGAATAATAATGAGGAAAACATGGTTTTCACCTTTCAGTGTGGTTGGTCACTTGGATGCAACCACAAGTCCTGCTCTATCAGAAATGCCCCCGAGTCAACAGGATTATAAATAAAGGAATGAAGAAAGGAACTAAAAGTAAGCAGCAAGTTTGGTGCTATTGCTCTCCCAGCCTTGGATAAGCCCGGGGAGTCACCAGGGATGATGTCAAGTGGACAAAGCAGGGTTTTAGACGGCCCACTTGTTACAGTCCTTTCTGCTCGGCCCCTGATCTAAGCCACAGCCCCTCCCCCTCTGACTCACAAGATGCAGGCTCCTGACTAAAGACCCGCATAGATCTCTGGGGTTCACACTTTGTTTTCCCTCCAGGTTTTCTGTTGTCGCTTTTGTTTTACTGAATCTGGATCTCACTGTGTATACAGGATGGCCTTGAACTTCCTAGTCTCCTGATTCAGCCTCTTTAGTGCTTGCATTACAGGTCTTTGCCACCAATGCCTGGTCTGGTGGCAGTTTTTTATTATTTTGTTATTACTGGTGGTGGCTGCCAGTTGTGTGTGTGTGTGTGTGTGTGTGTGTGTGTGTGTGTGTGTGTGTGTGTGTATGCACAGGTGAGATGTGTGTGGTGGACACAAGTACGTCATATGTGTGTGGAAATGAGAGAACAACCTTGTGGAAACAGTTCTCTCCTTCCAGGCTTACAAGGGTTCTGGGGATCGAACTTAGGTTGCCAGGCTTGTGCTGCCAGTGCTTTTACCTCTGAGCCTTTTCACCAGCCCCTGGCAGCATTTTTAAAATGACTACATTGACACCTAATTAATATGTCATGAAATTCACTCATTTTCAATGTGCAGTGTGAGAATTATTAGAAAATTGCTGCGCTGTGTATTCATCACTGTCATCTAGTATGAGAACATTTTCACTACATTTCCCATCATTCCTTCTAGATCCCCGGTATCCATTAATCTACTTGCCATCTCCAGGGATAACTCCAGCCCCAGTTCCAGAGCTCACTGGGCTCTTATTTGTGCTTCCAAATTCCTCTCCTTTCACTTCCCTGATCTGGGTACATCTTTAATGTGGAGTGGAAATTTTACTTATGGCTGTTTAGAAAAAAAAATCACCAAAGATCATCTCTCCTGAGCTCTGACTTCCTGGGTGTTTTGTTGTTTTGCTTGGTTTGGTTTTTATCATCCACCAGAGGGTGCTGCAAAGACCGGTCTTTGACTCCCTTGTTATATATAGCTGAGCAGCTCAAGAGAGAGAAGTCACTTCACTGCACCCTGGGGGTTTCCACAGTACTTTTCCTCTTGGACAATAGCAAATGGCAATGAAGCCAAGAGCGAAAGCGTGTCTGAGTGCACAGTGGGGGGGGGGTCATGCTCAGGCTTCCCAAGCCTAGAGCTCTTCCTTTTATAAGAAAGTATAATCAAAGAAGCTGGAGGAGTTCTTAACTTATAACAATTTGATTGAACAAGTAGAAAGTAATCAAAGTAGTAAGGTAAATTGGATAATATCGTACATTTTAACATAAAGTAAGTAGAAACACGCTTCTCCCCCCTCTCTGTGTATGTGTGTGTGTGTGTGTGTGTGTGTGTGTGTGTGTGTGTGTGTGTGTGTGTGGTCAGGCTTGCATGTGTCAATCAGAGGACAACATCAGGTGTCTGTCTTTGCTTTCCATCTTGTTCATGATAGGGCGATTTTCATTGGCTTCTTAGCTGGCTCATGTGCTTCGAGGATACTTTGTCTCTCCCATCTTGTCATAGAAGCCCTGGGATTATGGGTTCCTGTACCATATCTGGGCTCTTACTAAGATTCTGGGAATCCAACTTAGGTTCTCAAGCTTGCACAACAAGTACTCTAATGACTGAGCCACGTCTTCAGCCCATGTTCTCAAGTTCTTACCTAAACTCAGTATTTGCTTAGCTGTGATTACCTGAGTAATGATTCAGTGCTCCAGTTTGGATCTGAAATGTCCTCGAAGGTTCACATGTGAAAGACCTGGTCCCTGTCCTAACACAACTGGGAGCTGGTGGAACCCAATGAAAAGTTCCAGGTCTGGGGTAAGGGATGCCCTCAAAAGGGTTTGGGTAGTGCTAGTCCTTTCCTCTCTCTTTTATTTTAATTCCTAGTGTAACAGGCCTCCAGACCTTAGCAAGCCCTGGGGCCTTAGCACAACCAACTCCATAGTAGAAATACCACTCCGCACATAGACAGAGCCATCTGCCAAAACCAAAACATAGGCTTAATCTATCAAAGTCCACAGTTCTGGGAGTCTCCAAATATACTACCCTGGCTTTTTGGGGGTCTGTCGTTCTGCTTCTGGCTGACTGTTCTTGTTAATTGAAGTATGTCAACCCAGAATGTGGTTTTTGTGCTTAAAAACTCACCCCGAGAAAGGTTCAGGGCTACATTGGGATCCCAAACACCCAGCGTAGTTGCTGGCCAGCTAATAGAGACTTCCTATTGGCTTAAACCCATCTTTGAGCAGTCCTCTCTGGTGGGTACTACACACCTCTAGTTGCCATGAAACTTGCCCCACCACTCACTTTTCCACTAGTCACAGGCTCCTAAACCGTGAGACACATCAAGCAGGGCCTAAACCTCCCAGATTGCAAAATAAACCCCTTCTCATTTTCAATTGATTAATCTGAGCCTTTTGTTACAGTTACAGAAAAAAAACTGAGCAACATATTCAGTACTGACAACTCAGATTAGGTTTTGAGAAACAATTTCATCATGATGTATTTCCAGGGGCCTGAACTAAAAGTGACTGAATTTAGTTGTCAGTTTTGATTCTAAGAGGGGCTTTGCTTCATGGTCTTCAAGGTCTGGGGGCAGATATATTGTTAGGCTCCTTCCAGCTGAATGCCTCCTTCACCCACCTCCATTGGGGGTATATCAGACAAGCGGGTGGCTGGAAAGATACGTGGGGTTTGCTCGGCAGTCAGAATAGTAGCTCCCGGGAGTGATTTTAGGGGAGCTTACTGGTGAATTGTGTGAGCAATGCATCCTGGGGCCATATGTCTGGTGTGCTGTGTCTATTCATGAACTACATAATCCCTGGAATCCTGGCTGCTGTGTCAGAACCAGCACTTAGTCACATTCACAAGATGAGCTTCAGGACTGGCTCTCCCTGCACCTGCCAGGTATGGTGTGGCATTCTGCATCATGTTTCTTTTAATCTAGAAAGTGGTACCACTGTTAATGTTGCCCTTCACCACCCCCTACCAAATGGATGGAAGCGTGCTAGACTAACATAAAGTATTGAAGCACTGTACTGCTGTGAAATAATCCTTCTGTACACTGCAGATGTGTTGCTCTCATTGTTAATAAAAAGCTGATTGGTGGACAGCTAGGCAGGATTTTGGGGATAGAGAGAATGTTGGGGAGAAGGAGACACAGAGGGGGCAACATGGGAAGTATGTACCTGAGGTATATAAGCCTATAGATGAATAGAAATGGGCTAATTTAAGCTATAAGAGCCAGCTAAAAAACAAGCCTAAGCTACCAGCCAAGCATTTATAATTAATATGAAATGTCTGTGTGGTTACTTGGGAACTGACTGGCGGGACATGAAAGGCCACCTACACTGTACCTGAAAGACAAAGGGGGAAGAGGCAGAGGCAAAAGCTCAAAGACAGAGCAGTAGAGAAGAGGAAGAGAATCAGAAGAGGAAGAGGAATGAGTCTCTGTTATATTGGTGTGGCCTTCCCTGCATTCACCCAAAGGTATGCAAGGCCATCTTCATCTTTACTCTTCTTTATTCTAGCTGCCTCCAGGTGTCTTTTCTTGGGACAGTGAACTCTAGAGTTGCCTGGCGATTTGGAATGGCCGTGTCTGGTGAGAATGATATCTAGCCCTAGATGTGTTGGATGAGCATGGTGAAGCCTCCATATGAGGGCAACAAAGTGAGTAAGTTATGGAATCTTCTAGAACCCAGAAGGAGCATGAGGAAAGGTGGTAACTATAGAATCTGCTCAGAGCAGGGCAAGGACAAGACCACACCAGCAACCATACTCTTCATGATAACCAAAATCTAAACTGCAAACATTAACTTTGATAACTGTCACCTGTGGTTTGAATGGCTTCTCCCCACACCACCACCACCACAAAGTTTTTATATTGGGACCTTAATTCCTTGGTGTGGCAGTGTTGAAGAGAGGGGCACAGTAAGGGGTGTTTGGATCATTAATGGGCCAGAGCATCTTGGATGACATGAGTAAGGTTCTATGATACTCTGCTGTGGTCACTGTGAATGAACATTAAGGAAAGTTGAGCCTCCAAAGCTGACTGGCTCAAAATTAAGAATGAAGTCTATAGCCTGATGATTGAAGGGTGTGTGATCCTATGGGTACTCCATCCTTGGAAGACATAGACTAGACTTTGTGGACCTTGAATACTGCGGTTTGAATAGTCTCAGGCAGTCTTTTATTACTGCCTAGACTAATGAACTAGGACTAAGAGTCTTACATAAATACATGTAAATATTGGCCAAGCCTGGTCTGGCTTGATGCCTCTCTCATTTGCATAAACAGCAGGAGTGAGAGTCTCCCAGAGAAGTTACTCTATGTAAACTAGTTCCTTTCTTTGATCTTTCCATGCCCAGTTTTATTTTCCAGTGCAATGAAGAAATTTCATTTTCTTTTCTTTCTTAAACAAAGCCTCCCATTTTCTCTTGGACTCTTTTTAAATGAACTTTGGTTGATGAAACAGAAAAGAGACTAGTAAAGTACTACCAAATGGACATTATTCTACAATTGGAAACACCTACACAATTACCCTTTAGACAATTGTGTAGGTCTTTCACTTTGACCAGATCATAATTGGTTGCATATATGGGTTAACCCCACTAATGAAGACACTATTGGTCATAATGGCCGGCTTCAGTTTGGACTTACAGAGTGGATTTACAGTCCTGGGCTTTTCCTCTTACTGGCTCCTTCCCAGGATCTGTTGTTTCCTGAAAACAGATGGGTTTGGTTTGGAAGGAAATAACACACTTAAAGACATTCTGCCCTACCCCCAAGCCCTCTGTTGTTTACAAATGCCTACGGGGGGTTGGGGGGAAGGAAAGAGAGAAGTTTATTGTAAAGGAAAGAATTTGCCTCTGGTCATGTCTAGCACGAGCATCCCTTCTTAGTTTGCAATGCGGTTAAGAGGACAGGAAATGCTGGTGACATGGTGTCAGTAATAGTGCGGAGCATCTATTTCACCGCTCTCTCTGCCAAGTGCAACGCTATTCTTTCTGCGGACATTCTCATTGGTTCATCATAACCACCCAATAAAACAAGAGTCCTAAGTCTTATCCCTCCTCCGGAGACTGAGGCTCAAGAGCAGCCTGCCCAGATCATATAGCAAATGAGTGTTTGAGGCAGAGTTTGAATCCAGGAAGTGTGACAGTAGGAGCCCTAGTGGGTTAAACTATTCTTATTTAATTCATGCAAAACCTCTATGCGTTTCTTATGTTTTGCAGATGAGAAAACTGGCTAACACTAGTTAAATGGCCTGAGATTGCTGCTGTGACATAAAGCAGTTGAGAATCAGGCCTGGTGTTCCTGGGCCCTCAAGCTTTGCTCTTCCCATTAAACCCGTGATGCATTAGTTTTCTTTCTCCCCAAGGCCACTTTAAAAACAGAAGGGAGATTACTGAAATCGATGATCAGCAAGACTAGTTTAATGGCAGTTGATACTCCTGCCAACCTTTTACTTCTAGGAAGACCCTGGGGTCTGTGTTCTTTGCCTGCTCTTAGCCCCTCCCTGCAGGTCTCTGGGATGGCACTGGGCATGGATTAGATAATCAGGGGTCATTTTCTGAGAGGGATAAAAATACATAACACACATTGAGGTTTTGGGAAGTGCCAGCCAACAGCTATGCAGGATCCTGATGTGAGAATAGGGAATATGAGATCCTAAATTTACAAGTATTTTCCTGGGCTGCTTAAGGGTTGTCTGTTAGTCTTCAGGACTTGTTTGATTCTCTCATGAAAAGGAGCTCTTCCATTTGGGATGCGCACTTTATACAAACTCAGGGAAGTTCTTGCAACTTCAGAGTCAGAGCCAATTTTCTCTCCCAATATGTATTTGCACATGCAGCATGTAAAGGACTAACGACCTCAAAGCCTAATGCT
This sequence comes from Mesocricetus auratus, assembly GCF_017639785.1. NCBI lineage: Eukaryota > Metazoa > Chordata > Mammalia > Rodentia > Cricetidae > Mesocricetus > Mesocricetus auratus. The sequence goes on along the minus strand of NW_024429199.1, from coordinate 10,722,591 downwards.
GGCTAAGTAACATGTGCAGGCGTAGGATCCGGGGAGTTCCAGATAAGGGAGTCTAAAGGATGGTGTGGCCTCCTAAACTAAGCAGGTCATTAAAAGAACACCATAGCAACCTGCATTAGTAATCCCAACTCTGAGACTACAGAAGAACACTCCGGCATAAGGCCCTTTTCCGCCCTATAGCCCACCCCCATGCCGCGTGCACAGACTCCATACCCGAGGAGAAGTCGACCTCCTTCTGATTGCAGGACGACCTGCTTCTGTTAAGGTCAGCTCGTCCCTTCTTTTATTTCCATCCTTTCCTTCCCATGCTGCCTCCACCCATCCCACTCTAACAGAATATATTTAACTATCATCTTAGGATGAGCAGTCACGAGACTGTTGGGAGAAACCATCGGTGATAATCATCTCAAAACTGACATTCTCAGTCAGGGAGTTGGTCAACCAGGAAAAACCCAGATTCTGCATTTTAAATGTCCTACTTTGTTTGTTTGTTATTTATTTATCTATTTAGAGGATCTTGCTATATATAGCACAGTCTGGTCTTGTAGTGGTGGTCCTCCTGCCTCAGTCTCCCTAGTACTGGGATTGAAGGCAAGTGCCGCCATGCCTGGCACTGACGCTACACTTAGGTTCCACAGTGGCAGCAGCCTGCCTCTGCCACCAAAGCAGTTAAGTTGCATCATCACCTGTCGCCAGGCGCCTTTCCACCTCAGCTATGCGACAAGTGCACCCATCCCAAGTGCCTGCCAGGCACAGCTCGCTCTCTTGACTCATGCCTCTCTTCTTCCTCCTGTCTCTTTCCTGTCCTCTCCGTCTGTCTCTGTTTCTCTCCTGACCCCACTCCCAGCTGGCCTTTCGTTCTTTCATGATCCTCCTCCCCCAGTAAGCCTTTTGAATGAACTTTGTTGCTTAGTGAAATACTTTGGCAGAGCCTGGCCAACAGCCAACAGTACCCACTTCACCTCTCTCTCTCTCTCTCTGTCTCTCTCTCTGTCTCTCTCTCTCTCTCTGTCTCTCTCTCTCTCTGTCTCTCTCTCTGTCTCTCTCTCTCTGTCTCTCTCTCTCTCTGTCTCTCTCTCTCTCTCTCTGTCTCTCTCTGTCTCTCCCTCCCTCCCTCCCTCCCTCCCTCCCTCCCTCCCTCCCTCCCTCCCTCCCTCCCTCCCTCTCTCTCTCTCTCTCTCTCTCTCTCTCTCTTTCTCGTCTTCACCTAAATGGAGGCTATGATTAAGATACCTTAGATGCTGCCTAAAACTCTTCAAAACACATTTAGGGTGAAACACCAAGCAGCCAGTGTTCGCTTCAAACAGATTTAAACTTGGTCAGGAAGAGGAAGTGAACAAGCCAGTTGACTGCCCCGTCCAGCCTGGAAGAGTGCCCCGGATCAGGGCCCCGAAGCTGGAGGCTCTGGTTTCCTTTTCTTTTTCTCTGTTTTACAAGGGAAAGAAAAGACAGATGGCCCAGCGCAAGCTTCTAGCCCCGGACGGATGCAGGAGCTTTGAAAGCGTGTTATCAGAAGATGCTGTGAGGAAATGCCATCTTTATCACTTGTCACCTGTGTCAGTAGCCAGCCGGTTTCAATTGCCTTCGCCCGAAAACAGCCAGTGTTGTTCAGTGAGCAGGTCCCGGTGGGGCAAGCGCGAGGCGAAGAGAGCCAGATTTGGGTCAGAACACTGCTGACAGCCCTCAAGCTGTCCCTTGTCTTCTGTTCCGCCCCAGGCTCTGGAGCCTGTACTCGGGAAACCCCTAGCTTAAACACATCTCCTGACATTTTCTCAGCCTGTTTTCTTTCCTCTGAGGTCTTTCGTGCTGTGGACTGCACTGCCCACTGTAGCCTTCTGCATTGCTGGTGGGACTCCAAGCATCTGCCCAGAAAACCCTCCCAAATGGGAGGAAGGCCAAATGTTGACCTATGGGCGAGAATACAAACAATCGAGCCTAAAAAGGCTCGTTTCTGGATTTGGGAAGCTGAGAACACCAAATCAAAACTTGGCAGCAGTGGAGAAACGGAGGCCCACTGGAGACCACACAGGCACCGAGCTGACTCCGTTTTCTAAGCCAGGGAGCTAGAAACAGCAGGACGCCTTGTACCAGCAGCTGTGCCCCGGAGTGGGACTGAACAGAAGAGCGCGGAGCCCTCAACTGGAGCTCATCCGGCCAAGGGCTTTGGAGTGAGAGGCCAAAGCTCAGGATGCAAAGTTGGCTTTTAGGGTTGCTCGGGCCCTGCTGAGAGGGATACCTCAGACAGTTCGGACACCAGCTCTTACTCCCCAGAATGTGCATTCTTTAGTTTTTTTACTTGATGGTGTAGTAATTATCATCTCAACCCACTTTAAACCACTGGCCTTTTTTATCCTCCATGATTTTCTTCATCCTAACTTTTCTCTAAATTTTCCCTTCCTGGAGCATTCCTGTCTTCCTTGTTCAGTAGGTTCAGGTACCTCTGAAAACGACATTGCCCACCCAGTCAGGAGCTCTGTCCTGATTCTCTGACTTGAACAGCCTCAGACCAGTTACTACTCTACGAGGCCTCCCAACGGGCAGTCACTGTCACAGCAGACAAAGGCTTTAACAAGGGGGTGGCATGCAGGAAGCCCTGAGTGTGTGATGGCCTCGCTGATTGTGTGCTGTTGACATGGGCATGGCCATGGCAAGGACCTTAGCCTCAGACTGGGAAGGAAATGCCAAAGCCTTCCCTTCTGGTCTGAGTGTGAATGCTAACTGTGTGGGTCCACCATAGCTTTCTGCCCCAACCCAGGATATTTACATCCTGAAGACCTCTCCCCTACAGAGACTGTTCCTACTAATTAGCTAAACCCTCTGTACACCATAAACCCTGCCTCCTTGTTTATCAGTGTGTAATAGCCATACCTCCTTATTCAGCTGTATGCAATAGCCTCTAAATAATAAACACACTGAACTTTGGGAAGGAGGCTGTGGTTTCTCCAGCAGAGGGCCCAGACTACCCAAGCCCAGCTTCCTGTTCATGTGTCCATCTGTCTTCATGTCCATCCTTTGAGCTGTGTTGGACATGGCATAGAATGCCCAAGGCCCATCTGATGTAAGGTGCCACCAAGCTGTTCCTACTCTCCTGATTCAAGGGAAGGGGATTTTCCAGGCTCGACCCTTTAAACTCAGAACCCAGTCACTACAATGGAATCCGCACTCCTGAAAGGGAAGTGTACCTGCCAGGGAGTCATGGGGCACTTGGAGTCACTTGCCCCGAGGAGGGTAAAAGAGAGGCACTAAGTTGTGAACTGTGGGCACTCATGATCAAGGTGGTGTATTCAGCAGATCCATTACTTTGGTTTACAAGGAGAACCTTATTTCTTTTTTCCTGTTTCTTAATCTCTCGGTTGAGGGCATCCAAAGATTGACCAGATCCTTTATCCCCAAGCCTACCAACACTTTTCTTGTTTGCCTAGCCCAGGACTCTGCCATTCGCTGTCTAATTCCTGTAGGTACTCATCCTGTGTGGGATCACAGATGGCTGCACTGTTAGACTTCATTTTATAGAAACTTGCCAGCACAACACACATGTGATGAACATTAGGACAGTGAGTGCTTCCTAGAGAAATTTTAGAAATCCAATTAACAGCACATTAGCCTTGAGGCATCTCCAGCCATTTAGGAAGAGCACGGGTCCATTTGATTCCAGTTTGTATCACTGTCTTAGCAAGCAGGGTGTCTTATGGTCAATTCCATCAAATACCACAAATCCATCTCTGGTTTCTATTCCCCTAGCTTTATTGCTGCAGCTAGTGCCTCACCTCATACAAAGGGTCTTTAGTCGGGTCCAGCAATCCCTACTGAGTGCATGGTAGATATTATTCCAACCATGGAGGGCATTCAGAGAATGAGTAAAATAGAACCCCAGATCTGGACATTTCTACAGACTTACATGCATGTATAAAAGGTATGTAGGCTGTAGGCAGAGCAATTGCTCCCAAAAGATGCCTATGTCCTGATGTCTGGACCCAGAGACTATGTGGTTTTACATAGCAAAAAAAAAAAAAAAATGTAGGTTGGTTAAATTAGGTGGTTTGAGGTTGTAGGATTATCTTGGACACCCTGAGTGGACTTAATTGATAAGAAGTCTTTATAAGGGCCTGCATCAGAGAAGGGTAATTATCACAGAAACATGTGATCAGGGGACATAAACCAAGGAGCACAAACAGACTCCGGAAATGATACCGGAAGTAGCTTCTTCTGGAAGCATCTGGGTGGAACCAGACTGCTGTCCCATTTGGGACTTCTGGTCTCCAGGACAATAAGAATAAACTTATGGTCTAAGTCACTGTGTAAGTAAGTGGCAGTAAGTTATAGCAATGATAGGAAGGAAATAGTATAAAACTGGAAAAGGAAAATTTGCTACATCAGAGGACGATCACTACAATCTGAATCTTTAAAAAAGAAAAACTATAGGAGCTCAAGAAACCAAGTGTGATCAACTGTGATACAGGGCACGTTTTTATTTTTATTTTTTATTTTTATTGCATATGCTTTTTTATTGAGAGATTATTTTTTATTATTTTAATTTTAAATAGCTTGTTTTACATGTCAATCCCAGTTCCCTCTCCCTCCCCTCCTCCTGCACCCCTCCACCATCCCCCCCAGCCTCCCACCTTATGGCCATTTCCTTCCACATAGGGGATATCTAGAGTCTGTCATTTCACTCAGGGCAGGGTCCAGGCACTCCCCTAAGAGTCCAGGCTGAGAGAGCATCCCTCTTTGTGTTATGGACACACGATGTCTGTTTGTATGCCAGAGATAAACACTGATCCACTGCCCAGGGCCCCATAGGTTGCCCAGGCCTCCTCACTGACTCTCACATTCAGGGGGGCTCCCAGCTGTCAGTCTGGTGTCCAAGAGCTCTCCCCTGTTCAGATCAGCTGTCTCTGCTGGTTGTGCCAGCCCATTCTTTGCCAATTTGCTCATCGCTCTTCTCTTCTGTCACTGGGTTCTATGGGTTCAGTTCAGTGTTTAACTGTGGGTGTTTGCCTCTGCTTCCATCAGTCACTGGATGAAGTCTCCAGGATGGTTATAGACATCAAGTTCATTATCAGGAATGGGCATTCGAGGTGGTCTCTCCACTATTGCTTAGCTTGCCAGTTGGTGTCATCCCTTTAGATCACTAGAGGTCACTCTGGTGCCTGATCTGTCTTCTAACCTATGATTCCCTCTTCCCCCTATTCTACCCCCACTCAACCTTCCTGTTCCCCCATGACCTATTCTCTCTTCCTCTTCTCCCCCTCTCTTCTGAAAGTAAGTGGATCCCCCATGTTTCTCTGTGTACTCCTGCCTGGTCATCTGCTGGCCCGCTAGAGTCTGTAAGTCCATCACAGATTAAATCCAGCCCTTGGAGAGTCTGAAGAAGATGTGGAAGCAGGAAGGGAGAATATAGAATAAGGTCTCACTTAGCCCAAATTGGCTTTGAAGTCCTGATCTTCCTGTCCCTACCTCCCAGAAGATGATGGGATTTCAGGTGCACCATGGCTGGCTGGCCTTTTTCTTTGGAAACGTCTTTATTGCAGCCCATTGCGGCCTGAAATTCAGCTCACTTGTAAGAGTGTCCCCACAGTCAGTGCCAGATTGGAGGGGTCTAGATTTGTCACTTATTTTGCATTGCTTGTTTCTTTTTGTTTGCCACAAGCCTTTTCCCTAAGGAAAATTCATGGAACCTGTTAATTAAGACTCAAATGAGATCCTACTGCAAAAATAATTGTGATAAAACATATTCTGGAAAGAAACTAAAGTTTTCATTACATATTGTTTTTTAGAATCAATTCTTTTCAAAACAATCGTTTTAGTGTGGAGACCTAAACAGAATATTCAGTTTTCACTATGAAGTCTATATCAGACTTTCAGGGGACTAGAGAAAACCTCACAGAAAAAGTGAAATATTAATTATGGCAAATATGTCTTTGGCCTACAAGGCAGAGGAGAAGCTGCCTTGACTGCCAGAGCAGGCGGTGTCTTCTACCTCTTTTGTCTCTCGGCAAGCTGCTGTCCCTCTGAGCTTCTTATTGACCTTAATTTCTGAACTGGAGGAGGTCTGTGATTTTGAAATCAGGCCCTTTCTGATATTAAAATTCTACAAGTGTCTTTGGAAATAAGGGCTGCTGGGAGCAAGAGAACTGCTGGGAGAAATGATTCTGTGAGGCTTGGTCCCAAGGTGACGTGGATTAGCGCGTGCTAAGGGTAGCTGCTATCACTGAATGGAAGCAGGGTACCTCGAGGTTCTGTGATGTCCTAAGAAGTTACCTTTGGAGTCTCAAATGCCTTGTGTTTACTCTGTCTACTATTTCTTACTAAATACAAGCATCAAAAGTGCATAATTCAAATGCTGTTAAGTTTTCAGACAGGGTAACTGGAACAGGTCAAGGAGTTTCTTGATGCTTGTAAAACAGTGATATGCCATAGCATTTGTGTCCTCAGGGAGGTCTCAGAACATTCCGAACTTAGGCATGCATATCATTTTGCTTTATGAGTGACATTGAATATATATATATGTTAATCCTCACCCCCCAGAAAATTTTACTATAGTAAATTTGATATTTTAAATCCCTTCTATAACTGGGTAGACTTGTTCATGCCTGTAATCCCAGTGCTTGGGAAGCTGAAACAGAAGGATCATGAGTTAATGGCATATCTGTACTAAACTACAAGGCCTGTATCAATAAATAAATATAAATAAATCAAAATTCCACCAATGTCTACATGTTAAGACTGTGGTGTCTGGTCCAACAACTGTATTAGGATGTAGTGAAACCAATTAGGTTATTGGCATGTGCTGTGGGATAATCCTTTTGTATGCTGTGAATATGCATTACTCCCATTGGATAATAATAAAGCTGATTGGTCTATAGCAATAAAATTATGCGGGACTCAAACTGAGGACTCGGATGAAGAAGGGTGGGATTTGGGGAAGATGCCAATGAGCCACCCAAGAAGCAAGATCCTAGAGGACAGGTAAAGCCACAAACCATGTGACAATACACAGATTAATAGAAATAGGTTAATTTATATGTAAGAACTAGTTAGCAATAAGCCTGAGCTATTGGCTGAGCATTTATACTCATATATAAGCCTCTGTGCATTTATTTGGGACCAGGTGATTGGGATGGGATAACTACTATTTATAGGCATGCTCTTTAGGAGGGAGAACCTGGTTTCTGTGCCCAAATCTATCCTTGCTTCCTAGATAGCATGAAGTATGTAAGATGCTCTGCAATGTATCCAACTGTATGCTACTTGAACACGGGCTCAAAGTGACAGGACTGTTGGGGTTTGATGTGACTGTAACTAACAGGGTCAGGATTGAGAAGACTTGGGCCCCAGCTGGTGGAGCTGTTTGGGGGAGGCTGTGAAATCTTTAGGAGGTGGAATCTCCTAGAGGAAATGGGTCACTGTGGGTGTGCCTCTATCTTTGCAGGCTGGCTCTACTTCCTGTTTGCTCTCTGCTTCCTGACTGTGGATGCAATGTCCCCAGCTGGCCTCTTGCTCCTGCTGGGGTGGGTCAGGACAGGATGGAACAGGAGTGGGTCAGGTATTCTGGCACATGGGAGTCACAGAATACTGAGTGTTACACAGCTCAGGTGGAAAGGTATCCTGGAGCTCGGGAGCCAAGGATCACCACAGGTTGCAGTAAGCTTGGCAGCTTACAGCCTTGCCTCAGAGAAAGGCTTCTCCGGTGTATCAGCTCCGCTCCGGCAGGACAGGGTCTTCCTGCTGGGGATGTTCGCCTAGTGTAGCAGTTTTGCTAGGCAGGAGGTTTCTCGGGGGAAGTTGCTGCAGTTCAGCTCTGCTCCTGGAGAGCAGAGAGCTGAGAGCAGGGAGCCGGGAGCAGAGTGTAACAACTCAGCTCTGTCAAGGAAGGTTTCCTCGGCAAGTGTTACAGCGCTGCTCCCTCTGCTCTGCCCAGGGTCGCCTCTGCTCTGTCACCACCGCAAAAGAAGATCTTCACCCAAAGCTCATCCAAAGGGGTTTATTGGAAGGCAGCTGGACCAGCCAAGCTGAACATACACAGGGTTTATATAGGGATTCTTGGGGTTGGGGGAAGTTTTTCCAGAGTAGGGATTGGTCCGATTTCAGTGCTGAGCTCAGATTGGCTAGAGCTCTGCTCCGGGATTGGTTACTTTTTTACACAAGATTAGGGTCAGATTTGGTTCTGGTTTCAGGGCCAAAGTGTGTTTCTTTCTCTGGTCCTTTTTAGCCTTTTGGCTCCAATTTTAGGGCCAGGGTACATTTCTTTTACTGACTCTGATTCCAGGGACAAAGTGTGTTCCTTTGGCACTGATTTTAGGGTCAGGGTACATTTCTTTGGTTGTGGTTGCAGGGCCAAAGTGTGTTTCTTTGGCTCTGCTCAGGGTGTGTTTCTTTGACTGGTCCCTTTGCCCTACACCTGCTGCTATGCTTTACATGACATTCTGACATCCCGGAATGTATCCAAACTGTACCGGTGAAGAGACACTTCTGACCTTCCGTTGTTTCTCCTCAGGCTGCTGGTCAGAGCAGTGAGAAAAGTAACTAAACTGGCTGACCCTAGGAACCACAATCTGAAAGAAATCTTCCCATTCTTAAAGCAGTCATTTGGTAGAGAGTTTTCCTAGTATTCATGAGGCCTTGAGTTCAATCTGCATCACTGCACAAACCAGGCATGGTGGTGCTCACCTATAAATTCTAGTACTAAGGAACCAGAGACAGAAGGTTCAGAAGTTCAAGGTCACCCTCAGCCACTTTCCAGGCTAGCCTAGACTGCGTTAAAAACTGTCTAAAACAAAAACAAGCAACCACACAATATAAAGCTTAATGTAAAGAAAAAGTGATTGTCTCAGGTATTTTTATAGTTGTGGAAACTTGACCAAACCCAACTCAGCACTGCTTATATTTGTATTGCACGTTAACACATATGTCATATGAACACCATACAACATTGCTTTCTACATTTTAAAATTTCTTATAAATGTAACACATCTATATCCTTCTTCAATGTGCATAGTTTTGGCTCACATTCTAGGTTTTTTTCTACTGATTCATGCAGTCTTTGTCCCACTCTGGATTCCACAGCTCCAACAGTCAGTCCCCTTCCAAGCAAATTTCTGCTAACAAGGATAATGGGATAATCATGGTTATTGTGAACCAGATGTGAGTCCTATGCTTAGCCTCAGCACACTTGTTCTGACACTTAGAGGTTTGGTAAACAAGGAAAAGTAATGGGATGTCTAAGCTTTGGGCAGCCAGCTCTGAGTCCTGGCTTTCTAAAGAGGTTGGGCCAACTTGACACTCCTAAGCAGGACACAGACTTACCTGTTGCACCCTTTCCCATGGGGGTCTGTTGACTGCTTGTTACTAGGGGCTTTTAGCAAAACACTTCTCATCCCCTCCTCCCAGTAAGACCTGCATGCAAGCTCCTGTTTATTGTCTAAATGCTAATTCCTGTTTTTGGCCCACCCTTTGCGGGAGGTCCCTGGGAACTTAGGCTTCTGACCTTGGTGTTTTTCCACAATACCTGCCTTTGGTATATAAGGCTCCACTCTTGTAATAATAAATTCCATTCTCCTTGTAAGAATGAGCTGCTGTCTTTATCTTTATTTTCATCCTTAGGCCTTAGCCTCAGATCATTGTGAAGTATGGTAGCATTGTAGCTGCGAACACACCAGCAGCACGCTACACTTACCTGTTGTGCTACAGCCTGCCACCACCTGGTAATATGAAGCCTGGTTTGTTTTTGCCAAAATGATAGTATGTAATAGTTGTTTTCTGGCAATTTGGAATTGGGAGATTCTGGTCTGTTGGCCTTTAATTAACTTGGGTTTTATTTCTATCTGAGCATTCAGACAAGATTCAATTGATCCCCCCTTTCAAAATCTCACAGAGAAACTATGAGTCCCAGAACCATTTATTGATTAAGACTTTTTCTTAACCAGCAAGAGGTGGGTAGGGAATGTGAGAGAGGACAGTGGGAGCTGAGGGTGAATATCACAGAGTAAAAACACGCATGTGTATAAGAGTGGCACAATAAACCAGGTAATTTTTTGTAGACTTTGTGACGTCATCCATGTCTCCTGTCATATGTCATTTTGGGGAAAGGAGGAAGAAAAGAAAGAGAAGAGGAGAGGAGAGGAGGTGAGGGAATGGAAAGTAGGTGAGGGAAGGGAGAGGCGGGGAGGTAAAGGAGAGGAGGGGAGAACAGAAGGGGAGGGGAAGGGAAAAGAGAAGAGGAGAGAAGGGGAGGAAAAAGTAGAGAAAAAGAGGAGAGGAAGGAAGGGAGGAGAAGAGAGGAGGACAAAAGAGGGGAGGAGTGGAGAGGGGAGGGGAGGGGAGGGGACAAGGGAGAATCTGCTTCTGGACATTCCTTGCCCATCTGTCGTCATTAGTACACAGTTGGACCTGGATTTAGGGTGACTCTGACATGCAGGAGGATGAGACTCCCCACTCTTGTTTGCAGAATGCACTGCCTATCATGGTTTCTTGTTTGACCATGGGGATCTCAATGAGTTTGCCAAAAGTCCTCTGGAGAATTTTCCTGAAGCTCTGTTAAATATTAGGGCCCCTGGGGAGAATGCCAAGCTTTGTAAGCCTGGACCTATAGTGACTCAGCACCATATATCTACTGACACAACTCTTCTCTCGGGTTCTAGTTAGTTTCAGACACTTCTCATTATGATCTACCCACAGATGTTTTTTTTAGTTTGTTGATGTTATAAATGGTATTTTAAAATGCATTTCGTGTGTTGCTGATAGAATATATGAATGCTGTTGAGTTTTATAAATTGTTTTCATATAGACTTTGTCAAACACTTCAATCTATCCTGTTAATTTGTATGCCCTCCTGTCTACAAATCATATGAATTTTCCTTTCCTTCACCATCCTTGCATTGTATTTAATCAAATTTAATTAAGTATAAAAATCTTATTTTCCTTGTTAACACTCGGCTACCTAGCTCTCCTAGTGCTTAAGCAGAGATTGCTGGTGACCTGCCTCGTCCTAGGAGAGAAGGCCCCTGTCACGTCTCTGCTGTTGAGGTGTTTACGCTTATGCATCTGTGCTGTTAAGTGGGACTGGTCTGCACTGAAGCTGTCCTCTGTTCTCCTTGTCTGGTTCTGTTGGCTGGATGTCCTCACCTTTTGCAAGGATTATCCAAACTAACCTTAACCTAAATAACATGGCTGTAGATGCTCTCAACTTTTCAGTTCAAATTACCTTCTAAACAGACTCAGCACCTGTATCATAGTTCATAACATCTATTCAGTGTGTTTTTGACATGAGGTCTCTAAAGAATCCTTCAGTCTGCAGCCTCCGGCCTCTGTGCTGTACTATGGAGGAAACATGGGGTACACAATAGTGAGCGAGGCATTGCTGTGGGTCAAAGTGTGTCTTGTGTTCCGAAGCTTTCTTATTTCCAGTGCGTCAGAATGTGACTGTATTTGGAAACAGGGACTTAAAAAGGCGATGAAATGAGCCATTGAGTGAGCCTAATCCAATCTGACTGGTACTCTCCAAAGCAGAAGGGTTAGGGCATGGAATTCACAAAGAGAAAACTGTCTAAAGCCACAGAGAATAGGTGGCTAATTCCAAGCCAAAGAGGCAGGCTGTCAGGGGAAACCAAACCAGCAGATCTACAGCTTGGATTTCTAGCCTCCAGAACTAGGCCATTTGGTCTGTGGCACTTATAATAGCCAGAGCACACACATACAAGCATGTTTACTGCAGCAGGATCTTACATTCCACAAAGAGCAGAGCACACACAAAAGTACTTAAGATGCAACGGTGAACGTGGTTAGCCATCCCTTCAGATAGGGCACAGGAGGAGAGCTTAGAGACTGACAGATGAGGAATCTTAACTGTATGCAGGGGATGGGTAGACCCTTTATTTTAGATAGAGGTGGCAGGTCCTGAAGAGGATGAAACATGAAGAGCCAAGAGGGAAGAAAGGTCTGTCAGCAGAAAATAAGGCAGTATAAGGTGTCCTGTCTGGGTTTAGTGGCAGCCCCGAATGAATCAAGGAGCCCAACAAATGCTTTTTGTTCAAAGTGAAGTTCTAGTGCACCTTCATAGGATTTTCAAAGGAAATGGCAAAACCAATTTTGCAACATTTGGCACTTTACACAATTGTAGGGCATACAAAATATTAGAATTTATAACGAGAAATTATGTGAATAAAAATTATCTGACAGGTAACCCCTCTCTCACTAGCTTTCTCATTGTGTCTCTGTGTGTGTGTGTGTGTCTCTGTGTGTGTGTGTGTGTGTGTGCACGCGCGCGTGTGTGTTTGTGTGTTTTAAGGGTAACTCTCAGAGATCTGGATCATGTAGGGATAAAAGGCAGCTTCCGGAAGATTGGCTGTAAGATCCACAGGCAAATCTGTGAGTGGATAGTTACAGCGGGGATGGAGCTTGGTGGCACAAAGCATGCTTGAGAATCTTTTTGGGGGCCAAATATAACCACACGGGAGTGACGCTGCCTGCCCAGGAGGTTTGTCAAGAGTGACTGACACTTTCCTTACAGAAACGAGGTGTTTTTTTTGTTACATCACAACATTGTTTATTATATGAATTTTTTAAAAATTCAAACAATAAATACAGCTATGCAATATATGGATACAGCTAAATGCAGAATGGTGACTTTTTTTCTCTTTGAGAGGCTGTGATTTCCATTTCTAGTAAAACAAAAGACTGAGTACAGGTAGAACAGGTTGGTCATTAGCTTCACAATTTGCCTAGAAATGATCTACAAATGCATTTCTCTTCCTGCTACTTAGCAGAAAGTGTAAAGAGGGAGATAAAGGAAAGTTTCCTTGTTGGTTCCTACCATATGAAAGAGTCTCTTTTAGCAGGGCCAATATATGGAAAATATCTAAATTAAATGTTATTACAAAAATGAAGCAGTAGTGAGATCCTGGCTAAAGGGGCAATAAAAGATATATGTGTGTGTGTGTGTGTGTGTGTATACATATATATATGTGTATGAATGTATATATATATATTATCCAACACAAACAAACAACAACAAAAAAGGTTGTTATAAAAAGCTCTAGGTGCACTATAAGCATATAGGTTTTTTTTCCATGTGTACTTTTAAACAATGGAAGTGTCAAAAATAGGGTCCACTGTGTTAGACTAAATACATTATTATATAGGCTGCATTGAATGGAATCTCTGTTTTATACTTATCATAAAGAAACATAATTTGCATCATATTATGGCAATTTATCCTCAATGAAAATCTTCCAGAGTCCTGTACATGATTGTACAACAGTAAAATGTTCTCTTGCATTAAATTGAAGACGTCTTTTTAATTAAACAACAACAACAAGAAGGAAATGTAGAAAGGTACCTAGAGATGTTAATTTCTAAGTACACAATATCCTAGACAATTCAAGACAACTTAATCTCCTTTGAGAACAACAAAAAATAATTTTTATCATGCTGTTAAATCCATCATTATGGATAAAATTGGTGCAAATTGGTCAAACGGATCCAGAAAACCCTGATGTCCAAGCTGGCATATTGGCAACTAATCCATAACTGGTAGTCAAAGAGCTTAATTTAAAAGAACTTGCCTTTCTTCTTGTTCTTTTCCAAGGTTCTTGAAGAGTTCTGTTGCGCTAAAGTGCATTGTTGAGCTTCCCAGTTTGCTTTCTCTTCTTCAGACTGGCGGCGTTTTTCCTCTAATTCCTTGTGTTGTGCTTCTAAATTCTTTTTCATTTGCTCATGGCGCCGCTGGAGCTCAGCTTCATAGTCCTTCAGTTTTTGAACTTTTTCTTTGACCTTCATCTCAAACACCTGCTCCATCTCCATCTCCATTTTCTTCATCTTTGCTGCATGTTCCCTTCTTTCTTCTTCCATCTGTGCCAGAGGGCTCTTAGTAAGTAGTCCTTTATTATTGTTGTTATCCACTCCATGTAAGTCATTGCTGCTCATTTTCTGTTTCCATAGTTCTCATAGTTACGTTAGTAGTAACATCTTTCAAATTCTGCATGTGTGTTCTTATCAACGTATTTCTTAGAATTGTAAAATCACAATGTTCACCATTTTCAACTTCAGCCACACCCCAAGGATATTGCCTTCCTCTGACTCTTTTGCCAGTAACTTCGACGATAGCATTACTACCTACCACAGCAGGAGGTAAATGATCCTTTATCTTCTTAACCAGCTTATTCTCTTCTTCATCATCCATTTCTGGAAATTCATATATTTTAATTTTATGTTCTTGAATTCCTTTCATCATCTGGTTTTTAAACTGCTGACATTCCTCTGGTATGAGTGTATCTGCTTTGGCAATTAGTGGGATGGTATTTACTTTTTCATGCAAACGTTTCATGAATTCAGTATCCAACGGTTTAAGTCGATGTCCTGAACGAGCGATGAAGTGTAAACAACACTGCACCCTGTTATTGGGCATCTGCCGTCTGCTCGCTCGAGATTCTGCATTTAAGAAACCCTCAACTTTACTGTCAATGTAGTCGATAGCAGGCTGCCAGCAATTACTGTATCCACTGCATCCCCAACTCTTGCCAGCAATTACTGTATCCACTGCATCCCCAACTCTTGCCAGCAATTACTGTATCCACTGCATCCCCAACTCTTGCCAGCAATTACTGTATCCACTGCATCCCCAACTCTTGGGGCGTCAACTATCGTCAGCCGCAACTGAATGCCGCTTTCTTTGATTAAAACTTTGGATTGCTCCACCTGTACAGTCTTTTTTATTCTATGGGAAGGGCCTGGATACTCTGGAGAATACAAATCTGTGAGGAACAATGAGTTGATTAATGTTGACTTTCCCAGTCTAGATTCACCTACAACCGTTAAGTGTCAATTCAAATCCTCTTTTCACCGATTTTCTGTACACTTGATGTGGAAGGTTGGCAAATCCCACATAGCCCTCAAGGTTCTTCGGTTGAGCTACCATAGTGTAGCAGTTGACGCTCCTCTCCTCTATAGCATCGGAGCTTGCACTGACCAACATCCCCTCCCACTCTGCAACCAGCCCTGGCCCAGAACTGAGGTGATTTTTAAGGCTTTAAAAGCAGAGGACTTTTGTCTTCCACAAATGGGCAGATGTGTTCTGTGACTTCCCCAATCTTCACTGAGGGTAAGGAGAAGGGGCTGAGAACAGGTTGAAGGGTCTGTGAGTGGGAAGAAAATGATGTCTTCTGATTGTGCCATCAATTGTGATCTCTTCTCATAGTGATTATATAGCAGGCTAGACAGGAAAAGGGTGGGGCAAACTGTATGACTACTGGAGGCTAATTGATACAGAGCTGAACTTCAGTGAGACTACTCCAGACAGACTACAACACAAAAAAGCCAACCCATATGACTTCTGGCTGTCCACTGCTACATTATAAGGCCTGGCAAAACTGCCTGTTCCAATCATGCATCAACATTCCACATCCAGCACCTCCTTGTAAGGATAGAAAATGGCCATGAAGGGCTGGAGAGATGCTCCAGGGGAAAGGCACACACTGACTACCCGAGCTTGACACCGGCACCGACATGGTGGAGGAGAAGAGCCATTATCCCCTGATCTGCATCCCAGCACTGTGGTGTGCTTGCCCCTCCCCCAAGGGTGAATAAATAAATAAGGGAACAAATAAATGTAGTTTTAAAAAACCAAGAAGGAGTGAAGTCTGGAGATCCTGACCTATTCCTGGGATTTCCGACCTTAAATCACAAGCAATCTTCCTCTTTATTAAAACTTGCCCATATAAATAGTGATCAAAAAATCCCACCAGTTCCTCTCATGCTTCACAAATGAGAACTCATTTGTACCTATTGTGAACTCTTTCCCAAACCCTTACTTTGTCTTGTTTTTGGGTTCTTTCTTGGGTGGACATGAGACCCTGGAAACACTTGGGAGAGATCTGAGTGTGTTCTTTCTATCTTCAAAACCTCCAGGCTTTACCTGCCAGTACAGTTATCACAGCTTACCTTGCCACAAACAGCAACATGGGACATCGGGAAATATGAATTACAGGTAGTGAGGATCTGTAACCACGTGTCCATCATTCAGAATTTAGTTTGTGGGCATGGAAGGAGGCAGGTGATGGAGTGAACTGCTCAGGGCTTCTGCAGCCATTGAGATGAGGCAGCTGAGGAGGCACACAGAAGCCCAGCAGCCCCCACCATTTTCCTGCCCAAGGTCCCAACCCTGAGACTCTGGGACACATGCATGAACTTCTGAATTTATGTGCTGAGGCTGTAATCTAAGCATCTACTCAGGGTATTGTCTCCCAATAATGGCAAAATTGTTTTCTCTCCTATTAGTTATGTTTAGGTTTTACTCAAAGTCTTCTGTTTTGTCAAAAGTGAATAGGGCTTTACAAAACACTATATTTTCTGTTTTTCAGATATACATATATTTATATTTTTGTGTATGTATATGCCTGGAGGAAACTAAACAAAAGCAAAAGAATGATTAGTCCAAAATTCACAGCAGTTGAAACCACTGGGAAAAAGTAGCAGAAAAGGGGGAGAGTTTCTGGGGGGTGTTATTGCTCCAGATGGATTGAACCTAAATGAAAAGAGAGGTTCAACAAGAATTTAAATAGAACAGGTAAGGAATTTAGGAACAAGTTGAAGATAGAATGAACTTCACTTCGAGACAAACTGACAGAGATACTTGGTCTCACAGAAACAGTGGGGGAAAGGGTGTGTTTAAAGACTGCAAGCAAAAGGAAGAAAATAGACCTGCATGAATAAGTCACTTAGTGTTGAAGTCAGGTCATCTGCTGAGAGTCCAAACAGGTGGGGGTGAGGGTGGGGGTGGGGCAGTGTCTCGGCATTCAGCGCCTGGAATATGGTTGCTGCACAATGAGTTTGTGTCGAATGAATGGTGAATAAGGGCAGAGTGGGGAGTTGGAATAAACACTCTTGGCCATCTGCTGGGACGTAAACATGAGAGAACATCTAAGTAAAGATGACTCAGATGACTGTGTGGTGGGTTCAGCTGAGGTTACGTCACAGGAATCCATGGTGTAAAGGTGACTGCCAGCCTGCATGTTCTAGAGAAGGGTGAAAAAGATGATCTTGGGAAGCGGGCAATGAAAAGCTCCAGAAAGCATGAGTGAAATAGCCTGGCATGGGCCTGGACAGCTGAAAGGGAAATAGAGCCAGGAAGCAGATGCACTTGGAAGCAAACGGTTGTCTTATCATCAAAGAAAGCAAGACTATTATTGACCTCAGTTTCGGCTACTGCCCCCTTTGTGTGATGCATTTATCTAATTATCCTTTACCAATTAAAACTGGGGAGTCAGATATCCGGACAAGAACCTGAATGATCAGAGCAGCGGCTGGTGACCTCCTTTCTCTCTCACTCCTCCAGCCAAAAAGGGCAGAGACCCACTCTGCTACTAACTGTTTGTCCTTCAAAACCTCTATGGTTCATTTTTATCAGTCGGAAGCTAGCTCCGCCCTCTGATTCAAAGAAAACTTTATTGTCACAATGCAATCAAAATGTCACACATTTCTCTGCTATCTTTTTGCAGTATGCACCTTTCAAAGAGTTTGCCACATCTGCTGTTTCAACATTTCCTCCTTCGACACTCTGAAATACACCCCAGTGAGGTGTCTCTTCACTGAAACCACTCTGGTCAAGGACGCTGCTGTCTCCCAGATTGCTCAGTATAATGGTCAAGTCTTAGTTCTCATGCTATCAGATCTTCTGGTAATTTTAGAAATGTTAGACATAGTCAATGATTTTCTTGGACAAGATAGAGTCAGGGCCCCTACCCTCTTTTCTCATCTTCACTGGCTGCCCATTTTTCTTTCTTCCTGAAGCTGGTTCTTCCTCTTCTCTTGGCTCTGTTAGCCTTGGAGTATCGCAACATAAATCCTTGTTCATTTTCTTCACTACGTGTACACATTTTGTTCAATGTGATATATAGCTTATGAGTGCATATGTCAAGATCAAAAATCCCGTCTGATATTCAAACTCACAGATGAATGTCCTATTCGACATGATTGACATTTCAAAGTGAACTTGATTGTCCTACTGACACTACCTTTACATCTTCACCCATATTTTTCTACTTCTCAGTTAAAGGCAATTCTCAGCGTCCATGTGTTCTAGACGAATATATTGGTAATGACCTTGATTCCCTTCCCTGACACTCCAAATTCTGGTATCAGTTGGTATCTGCTGTTGGCTTGAGAAACGTATCTGAAATCCAACTAAGCCTCACTACATCCATTGACTACAGGCTGAGTCATCACAGTCTACCTGGACAATAGAACAGGACAGTTAGACTAGCTTTGGACCATGACTTCGTCCTTCTGCCTTCCCACTCCCATCAACTCCCTCCACTCCATCTCAATATAGTATTCAAAGAGATACTTTTCCAAGGAAGTCACACTGTGATCCTTCTCTATTCCTAAAACTCCCCTAGCTTTCTGTGCCTCTCAGTAAAGGCTAAGGTTCCCTGAGTTCTCATATTATTCCACAGAGCTCATGTTTACCACTCTTTTTTAACCTCAGTTTCTCCACGCATGTCAACCACACACCTTGCTGTTCCTAGGACACACAAGGTTCCATGCTGACGCAGGACCTTTGCAGGCTCAATGCTGATGCAGGACCTTTGCAATAGCTTCGTGGCTGCAAATACTCTCTGTCTAGAGCCTACAAGACTAAATGTTCTGTCCCATCTTTTCCCAAATATCAGTGATCAATTTAATATCACACCAATATTTTTGTGCTGCCAAATGATTTTCAACAGCCTATCTAATGGAAAAAACATATTTTCTAGCATATTCCAATTTCCACAGTGCAAATATTCAGCAGTTTTGACGCTACCTAGAAATGTCACCAAACTGATGCTTTTGAACATGCGGTTGGGAAGAAATGGCACAGTCAACTCTCAGTGGCAGTTGCAAACCAGCCACAGCACACCATTCTCAGCAGCACAGCCCCAGCATCCAAATCCCTCTTAACACACTCTGTCGTTTCCAGACTCCACCACTTTTCACATATCAGGTCACTTGTTGTTTTATCATTATCCTCCTCTCTCCCCCACATACTCCTAGGGACCTTTGTGTGCTTGTTCACTGACACGTTGTGAGAACAGTGCCTGGCACAGGGCAGGTGCTCTACATGAAGTCAGCCAGTTAATAGATGGCTTTTCCTATGAGACTGATGCCATAAAGATAGAGAACCTGTGAGAAACGGGAGAATTAGCCAGCGGAGATGTGTAGTCAGATTTGAAGACTTAGTTGACAGGACAGACGTAGCCCTGCTTAAGAAGGACTGGATGGAAATGGAATTGGGTCTGAAAACACTGAGGCTGGGGAATTCTGAGCAGTCACCTGCGAGGGAGTGTTAGAACCCCCCCTTTTCCTCAGCAGGAGGACCAAAACCCTCAGGGCTTTCTGGGGCTCCACACTAGTCCCTTCTTTTGACGCCCTCTCTTTAATTTAAAGGATATCATCTAATAATACATCATTACTATGGGCTCCGAAGAACCGTGGATGCTCTTTGGAAGTGATCAAAGAGAACAGATAGGTGGGCATTCATTAAATAGGCAAAATGCCTAATGCTTTAGGAAATGCTTTGTGGTCATTTTCTTTGATAACCACCACTGGATGCTTAGTTTTTATTAGGTGAATGAATGTGTCAATGTGACTTTCTTCATATCTTTACCTGGGGCCGTGAAGATCTGGATACTCCCCCTCTCGGATATATAAGCCCTCCAACAGCCTAGCAATTCCATTTCCACTGACATTTCAAAGTCTTTTCCTAAAACGTTTTCTTTTCCATATGTCATTGCTGCAGAGCCGTGTAAGTGAGCATGTTGTTCTGATATATTTGAATTGTTCCATCCTTCTGAAATGCAGCGTCATGCTGTTCTCACGCTGGGATATAGTCAGCCTCTGTACGTTACCTTGATTTGAAAGCTATTTCTGATTTTACCAGCAGCCTTCAATCTTTTTTTTGCATACTTACATTTAATACATTTAATATTAGAATAATAAATGCTTAATGAACATTAGTATAGTTAGCTAGCATATTGACAGTTTCCAAAACTTAGATGTAAACATATAGTTGTACAAGAAAACAGAAAAATAACTACTTGTTGTATTTGTGGTCCCTGATTTCAGCCTTCAATCTTTAAGGGCATATTTTAGTGGAAATTATTACACTTATCCTACTTGTGCAAATATCTTTCATTAATGACATATTTATATTTAATATTTGACTTTCAACATATTGAATCTGCTGTTTGAGTTCAGGGAAGAAAGGGTGGAAAACATCGAAGTTGTGAGTATTTCACTTCCTGTACTAGAAGTTCACGTTTGTCTAGGTGTGGAACAGGCATGGAGTCCCAGCTCTAGGGTGCAGAAGCAAAGACCACGGTGAGTCTGAAGCCACTCAGACCTTGCCTCAACAGAACAGAACAAATACACAGCAGCAAAAGAAACTTCAGACCCATCGTGAACTCCCAGATTGGAAATACAAGGAAGACAAGAAACAGGGAAGGAGAAGAGCCAATTCCTTGATTCACAGTAGGCACAACCCTCTGTTCTGTTGGGTTCTGGAAAATCATGCTCCAGGCCTTGGCTTTGACAGAGCTCTGCTGTATTGAGTGTGGACTGTGATAGCGTGGCTGCTATCAGAACTGTGGCTGCTGAGACTTCCCTCCCTGACTACTATTATCCACACCCGTTGTCTTAGTTAGGTTCTCTATTGCTGGGACAAAACACCAAGACCAAAAAGCAATGCAGCAATGCGGAGAGGAAAGAGTCTTATTCGTCTTACACTTCCATTTCATTTTTATCATCAGGGAAAGTCAGGACAGGAACCTGGAGGCATGAGCTGATGCAGGAGCCTTTGAGGGGTGCTGCTTATTGACTTGCTTCCCATGGCTTGCTCAGCCTGCTTTGCTACAGAACCCAGAGCCTCCAGCTCAGGGGTGGCCCCACCCACAATGGGACAGGCCCTCCCAGTGATCACTAACTAAGGAAATGCCCCAATGGCTTGCCTACAGCCTAATCTTGTAGAGGTATTTTGTTAATTGATTTTCTCCGACTCTAGTTTGTGTCATTGACATAAAACTAACCAGGACTCCTATTTATATACCACAGAGGTCTTGGCCCTGTGAAGACTGTCCTCCACCTTTTGCTTTGATGGCCATTTGATGTTTTTGTTCTGGATGTTAATGAGTTTTTGGTCCCCACTTGAGACTGCGTCGCTCTGACCCACAGTGCAGAGGCCTTGCTCTGGTTTCAGTTTTATCTGATAATTCCATGTTTCCTTGGCTAGCCACCATCCCAGAACTTCATCTCAATGTGCACCAAGCAGCAGACATGGCTGGATCAGTTCAACCTAATTTTCTCATGCTGTTTCCTAGAAAGTTTCTAAGTCCTTTAACTGGAGTGGTTGGTTCATTCTGCACTATTCACTTGATTACCTCATTGTGTCAGATGCTCCTAGAAGCTGGCATATGAGTCAGGGATTTAACAAAGAACAATCAATAAAAATAAGTTGTAATGAATGCTGACCACTACAAAGAAAGTGTGACAAGGAGGGAGAATGAGAAGGTGGTGGCTCTTTCAGAGAACGTAAAGATGCTGGGCAGGGGTCCAGCTAGTGTCCTCGCACTTGAGTGTAACATGTACCTGGAAAGCAAGGATGCAGCAATTCCTAGTGTAAGGAAACCCTATTGCATGCATTTTAGGTTTCCATTCACAGACACAGGCAAATGAAAGTACAGAATTAATAGTGAGAATAAAGTATAGCATACATTAAATCAGGATGAACCAAAGGAAAATACTGCATGAAAAGTGGGAAAGTGTATGATGAACCAAAGGAAAATACTGCATGAAAAGTGGGAAAGTGTATGAATCACAGTTTCAGGTTAGGCATTCTGATGACTTTGTTTGACTTTTGGTTTTTGTGCCATAGCATATATAATAGTGTAACTGCGCCATCTGCCTTTGTGAAGTAACTCGAGAGTGGCATTTTCCCTGTCTAGGTAGCTTTATGGCTTGTGTCATCAGGCTTTATCTCTCATGGGTTATTTATGTGGAGGGACAGTACCGGGGTGTATATGTAGTAGAAACGCCATATTTTCTAGCATATGCCAATTTCCATGGTATGAATACTCAGCAATTTTGAAGCTACCTAGGAAATGTCACCAGACTGATGCGGTTGGGAAGAAATGGCACAGTCAACTCTCAGTGGCAGTTGCAAACCAGCCACAGGACACCATTCGCAGCAGCACAGCCCAGCATCCAAATCCCTCTTAACACACTCTGTCGTTTCCAGACTCCATCACCTTCTCATGTACTTCTCATGTATCAGGACGCTTGCTGTTTTATCTGTGGTGATATCCACCTCCCTCCCCTATACACTCCTAGGGACCTCACAGTGACTTTCTGGTATTCCCTTGGCTCCTGACTGCCAGGGTTGTTGGGTCCCATAGAAACGGTTCCACTTCATCTTGACTTAAGGTCAGAGAGTCCAAACCCACGATTTATTTATCTCTCAAGGTTAAACAACAGAATGTTTGACCTGAGATGTAGCTAAACTAATGGGTGTCTTGCTCTAACGACAGGATATTGGGGTTAAGGTGTAGCTATTGTGTATCTTGCCTTGAAATCAGGATACTTGGCTTAAGGTATGGCTACTTGATGTTTTGGGTATTGAGAAGGTAATATGATTGCTTGCTCTTTGTATCTTGGTAAGGAAGTCTCATTGCCTTCCCCCACTTTTGATGGGATATGTAAAGACTGTGTGTAATAAACTTGGGCAACCCCCCACAGTGTTCACTGGAGTGCCCTTCTGATTCCCTCCTGTGTCTTTTCTTTAGAGTCTTTAATTTTTCTACCTGCTACTCCTTAATCCATACTTACCCTCTCAGGCATGAACATGCAATGACACAGGATATCTTTCCATCTGAGCTGCAATGCTTACACCTAGAGGCTGGCTGGTAACCAGTGGACTCACCCAGGGAAATAAGCCTTGACCAATAAGATTCAGGATGGGAGAAGTTTACCAGCTGGATCCTCTCCTTTTATGAGCTTAGAAACACGAAACACAGAGGAATTGGCAGCGGGAAGAGAAGCCAGAGGGTAGATGTCAAGATGGTGCCTGAGCCACACCTGTGATGGGTGATAGGCACCAGCAGACCAGCCTTTGTTGGCTGCAGGAAGAAGGCTGCAGGACTGACAAGCATCCACCCTGTCCTTACTTCCTGTCATCCCCTCACCTTCCCAGTGACTCTAGTGGCCAGTATCTGTTTCTGAATCCAAAGGCTTCATTTCCAGACCCCATAGCAAGCTGGAGGTTCTGATGGTATATTAACATCTCTTGGAAGTAGCCTTCATTCCATGGTTTCCCAGCATCGGTACATAAATACCATCCAAGTACCATTGCCCCTGTGGTGACTCTAAGGTTTTTCTTTTTGTACCATCACATTTCCCTGTGAGATTAGTTTCATTTACCTACTAAGAGAGAGGCTCAGTGAGGAGGTTTTTATTAGTGCTCTGCTCCTTTTCTAGCCCACTTGAGGAAATTCCTGCAAGTCACAAACTACATACTTGCATTTGAATTTTTAATTTAAAAATTGTTATGTAGCTCAGGCTGGCCAGGAATCGGATAGCCTTGTCCCTGCATCTCCTGAAAGCTGGATAACAGGTGTACACCACACCCAGCCTGAACTTGAATTTGTGTCTCCTGCTTCCTCCAAAAGACCAGGAGGGCTTGCATCTTGAACATGTTGCTCCTGGGTGGGCATGGTTACAGTCTTCCTCTTACTAGGTGAACCCTTCATAAGCAAATGTCGGTTTCTAGTCCTATCAGAGCCCCAAATCTCAAGGCAGGAAGCAGGTGTTTGGGGAAGGGAAGCAACTGGTTGCTTCTTGGAAATAGAGCCATATCCTCCTTTGGAAGAGTTTTGGTAAATGTGTTTCATGTTAGGACACTCTGTTAGAACAAAGTCAGATTTCTAGTCAAAATATTTAATGCAAGATTCAAGACTTCCGGTCTGGTAATGTCCTGTGATTGATGGTCATGGCAACAGTGGCAGGCATTAAAGGTAAGAGTGCAGTCTTAGCAGATGAATCATTTGTGGGAACAGCACCTGGTTGCGAAATTCCTCTGACACATGTTTCTTAAAGAGAATGGAAGAATCAGGTGGGTACATTTCATTTATTCTAAAGGGGAAATGGTTCTTCATAACCTGAATCTTTATAACTCAAGCTTCTACATGTGTATGAGGAATGGTTTTTGTATATTTATAAAATAAAATACTATACTTATAATATCAATGAAAACCACAAAAGACTTTACAGTAGGTAAAATAATTAGTCTGGGTTATAGACACACCCTTCCTATCACTCTCTACTTTCCATTGTTATTGATAATCTGAGTTGCAGAAAACAGAAACTAACACACAATATTATTATCAATAGAAATGCAAAACAGTCATGTACTTGCTCATTTCACCTGTTTGAAACATTTGTACAAACTCATTTCAATGTTTCTGATTGTCTGTGCATCCATGGTAATTTGCCTTCCCCTTTGAACTGATAGTAACATATTACTTAAAACATAGTGTGTTAAAAATATCTTGTAATTGTTTTCATTTTATTGCAACAAAAATCATACTTTTGCCTTGTCCTTTGATAATGATGCATAAGTACAGGAAAACAAGTTGCAAATTGGTATGCATTGTGTTAATAGGCTTTTATTAGATTCAGAGTTGTCTGGAAGCTTTAGAACTGGAGGAGTGACAGGATGAGGTCTAGCAGACTTCTT
The DNA here is from genome assembly GCF_017639785.1 of Mesocricetus auratus. NCBI lineage: Eukaryota > Metazoa > Chordata > Mammalia > Rodentia > Cricetidae > Mesocricetus > Mesocricetus auratus. The sequence continues at coordinate 10,697,834 of NW_024429199.1, read as the reverse complement.
AGTGGAAGCCTTCTGATGTAGGTCCAATGCACAGAACGCAGCCGTGATAAGTCCAAAGCCAGATTTCACAGTGAGCTTGTTACAAACCCAAACTCCCAACCCTTCTAACAGCCAGGAATTGCCTTTGAAAAACAGCAATGTCTTAGGGCTTTTTGGGGGAGTAAATGAGTTAGAGCATGCTATACCCTACACAGCACCTTCATGTGTGTGCTAACTAGCTACAGATAATGACATTGTCTTGTGAATTTTCAGGAAGTTGTAAGGATAAGGTAGTTAGAACCATGCATGGTTTCCTGGGCTTGAGCCAGACAAGGCCAGTGAGCTGCAATAGAAACAGTGGTCTTTGGTGGGGCGGGGTGGGGAGTAAGAGAGGAAAAGAAAAGTTGTCAGTAGCAGAGCATCTGGGAAGCTTTGGAGGAAGTAGGAAGGGTCCTTCCACACAGTGGAGAAGTGATGGGGGAGTTTCCAGCACAGATTTCAAGGTATTTAAGAGGCAAACACAGAGACCGGTACTGTGACACCTGTCCGTAATTCCAGCTATCCCAGAGGCTGCATCAGGAGGAGTAAAACTCAGACTCCAGGCAGAGAAGCCACACAGAATAGGAAACTGAAAGAGTTAAGGGTCTTTGTGTAAATATGAATTCTTTCCTGAAAGACTGAGGGACAGTGGACTGGACAGCAGAACCTAGACTCAAAGGTGTTCAGTCAGGACATTTGTCCATGTGAGTTACCAAGGACAAAACCTACCTGTCTTTATCCGTAAAGCCTCAGTAATGGAATATGATACACCAAGGCCTCTCTGTTGAGAGATCCTACACACACACACACACACACACACACACACACAAATACACACAATCACATGTGCTAGTGCACATACATGCATTAGCACATACAAGAATACACATGTGTGCACACACATGTACACGCACGCACACCTATGTAGTATGCACATGCACGCACACACATGCACATTTAGTCTCTGCATGTTTCAGGGAGGGCAGCCAAGAAGCTAATTCAACCTGCCAAGTGCAGCAACAGCTGGAGCAACAGCTGACTTCTGAAGCCAGAGTTGGACTTGTTGGGGCTTAGAGACTCCTCTGCCTTGGTTTTTAGGAAGCAGATGTCTTTGCAACAGAGAAAGGTCTAAACATACAGGGAAGGGGCAAATTTTTTTTGGACAAAATGGCACAGTAGTCCTGAGGGCAGTACTACTGTCTCCCTGCTGGGTACATTCTGTTTGCTTATCCCACTCAACTATCTACATACCCGACCCCTTTCTTCTTTCTTCCCTCTGATTTCTCCCTGTCCAATGAAAGTGTAGCATATAGCAATTTATACCTCCACTTCTGTCTGTCTGTCTACACATGCACATCCGACCTTTTCAGTAGAGCATATAGCTTCCCCGCAAGTTCTCTCTGTAGATAGGATGAGGCAGGAAGTGCTAACTGGCCAGGTAACTATCCTCTTGACCTAACTGTCTTATCCCATACATGTACCACCTCCATTAGATTTATTCCCCAGTCCAGCCCTTCCTCGGGCAGTCACTATAAGTAGAAATATGACTGTGAAGGCCTCAGACATACAGAGGTCTCCTGGGCTTTCCATCCCCTACAGATATTTCTCTTGTCCTGGTCACATATTTGGTCACCACTGAGGTTACCTTTCAATTGCTGGCTAAATACCTACTGGACTGATGAGAGTGTCTGGTTCCCACCCACTGTGAAGAGGAGAGGGACACTGAGAGCAGAGATCAGAACATCTCAGCATATATTCCAGGCTTGCTTGGGGTCATTTGTATTTCTTCTTTCAGAGTTCCAACTAGGAAGTCCGCATGAGCTTCTACTTGCCCAGCTTCCCCTCACTTATAAGCACCCATGATTCTATATGCTTGTTCCCTCTGGTCCATTGCCTATCTGGTCAACTTTGCCAGCCTGCTTGGGTGACACTAAGCTGCCCACTCATGTGTGTGTGTGTGTGTGTGTGTGTGTGTGTGTGTGTGTGTTATTGTTCTCCATGCTAGAACAGATCCTGCTGGATTGAAATGATTCTTTTCACACCCACACCTGCCTCCTCAACTGGGCTACAGAATTCCATGAGACCAGGACACAATCTTTGTCCTACTTGTATTTCTGATGTCAGTCATTTCCCAAGAAAAGAGAAAACTCATACTTTTTGGCATTAGTCTTGAGGTGGTTAGGATATATTCACTGTTTGCAGGCTTCATGCTTCTTCCCTTCTTTCTTTGATTACAAAGGTAGTGACCAGAGCTTATATTTCCACTTAGTGTCTGCTTTCAGTTTATATCCTGTTTCTCTTGTCTAGAACATCAAGTCTTACCACCTTATCGTCTAACTTTGGAAGGAACTCTACCCTTGGAACGAGCCTGTCATAACTGTTAACAGAACAACCTGAAACCAGAGCAGCTTTAGAACCACAGTGCATTCATTAGCTGCTCACAGACGTGTTTCTGTGGTTGTCCATTTAAGTATCAGGATCCTTGGAAGGATCTGGACTGACTGTCCGAGTCACAAGTACAAGGACTCAGTCCTTGCTCTGAGCAAGTGTCACTGCCTAGCTAAGGAGGCCAACGAGGAAAGGAATCCTTGTTAGGTAATAACAGGCCTACTGTGAAGGTTAAGGACGAGCTGTCCTCACCCAGGATGGAGTGAGACACTATCACCAGAACAGAAAGTTATCTCAGCAGAGACAGAGGGAATTAACATGCAGGAAAAGGGAAGCATAGTCCCACAGCTACGGCGATCGGGCCTGGGAAGAAGTGGTATGCTTAAAGAACAGTCACGTGATGGTGCGGTAGCTGATGTGGTAAGGGGAATCTACACTACTTGATGAGTCAGAGACCCAAGGGTTTGCAATCAGTCACATGCATTGCAGGGATTACATGCTCACACATGCTTTTGTGACCCAGATTGTCACCCCCCAGAGAAGACTGTGTGGGAAACACTTGCTTTCCGAGCCTGTCCACGAGGCAGCTGCTTCTCATGGCTCTCATATTCCTCGCTGAGCTGCTCACTGGACTGCCATTTGTCACTGGCTGGCACCTCTGGATCACTGAGCTACTCAACACCAACACAGAGGTGAATGTGAGGCTACCCACTTCTTATTTCCCTGGTACACCGCCACACAGGCCATAAAGACAAGTCCAACTGTGGATGATTTGAGATGATGCAAAAGTCTGAGTTATAGTAAGGACTTTTCTGGATTTCAATGGGGGTTCAAATCCCCTTATCTGTCATTCTTTTGTTTTCTTTATCCTTCCTTCCTGGATTTTTGAGGAAGGGTCTCACTGTATATCTTTGTCTAACTTGCTACTCACCATGTAACCAATGCCACCACTGAACACACAGCAAGGCTCCTGCATCGGGCTGGGATTTGTAGAAGTGTATCACATGCTTGACTGATCTGCAATTCTTAATGCCCCAAATATCTGCAGACTGGCTAAAAGGTTTGCGCCCTCCTACCCGTGCCTCTCTCTGATGTGTCACTGTGTGGTTTTGCATCCTGGAACAATCTCCTGCTTTGGGAGAATGTCAGAGCTGAGGTTAGTGCCGTGTGCAAACCCCTCCTCCGAGCCAGGAACTCACTGAAGGAAGTAAACACAGCCTGACTTGGCTTCGGGGTTGCGTATGAAGTCACTAATGTGGTAACTACAAAACAGTTTTCTAGAAACAATGGACTCTGAGAGCTCGCTGCCAAGAGAATTTAAAGGGCAAATGTGTTCCCCCACGCCTGAGGAAGATGGGCCTTTCAGCTCAGACCTTTCTCTTGGGACACAAGTGTATGCTTTCTGCAGGGTCCTGTGCCGAACCAAAGGCTTTTCCAGTGTAGCTACACTTCACATGGAAGTTTGAAGGCAAAGAATTAGTTCAGGGCACAAAGGTATGGGCCTTGAATGTCAGTCTCAGGAGGATAAACTTTAATAAACAGAGCTGAAAGCTTTCAAACAAAGCCTGTACTTGATTCTCACAGTTCACATTAATCTGCTGTGAGGTTCTGAACTAGCAAATCCTGGGTCATCTCTGCTGTCTGAGGCTGTATTTTGCCTCTTATCACAGTTCCCACTGAGCCTGGACTAAGTCCTTATCCTGTGTTTCTGCTCAGAGACACTGTGTCTAGTGTTTATTGTTGATTCACTAACAACAAATTCATTATGCACACATTTTTTAACACAAATATTCTATTGGTTCTTCTGGAATTTCACATCATGCACCCCTATTCCACTCATTTCCCAGTCATTCCCTCCATAACTGCCCTTCATCCTTACATCACCCCCCAAAGAAAATGTAAAAAGTATTAAAACCAAGCAAGCAAGCAAGCAAACTTTGCTCCTCCATATTTTGGCCTCTCCAACATCTCCTCATTTGTCTTAGAGGCACTGGGAGCCCCAGTGTGTCACACTTTGTCCTGTCAGATTGACTTGCAAATGTTCATTACAAGGAATCATTAGTCTGGTTCAAGGTCTGTTGTTGGGGAAGTCCTGTGTATTTGTCAATAAAGCACTGTTGGCCAATAGCGAAGTAAGATAGGTGGGACTAGGAGTCGAGGAGGACTCTGGGTAGAAGAAACAAAACGCCGAGATGTAACACCATGGGGTAGGAAGCCTGGAAACTTCTCCGGTAAGAGAAATACTTAGATTAACAATTATGGGGTAATTACTTAAGTCAGAGTTAGCCAGTAAGAAACAAGCAAGCAAGGCCAACAGCTTCATAATTAATATAGTCTCCTGTGTGTTTATTTGGGACTGATGTGGCTCTGGAACCAGGCTGGTGGGAAGGTTTCTCTCAAGGAAAAGGCTTCTCTTTATAGTCTGTGGTTTCGGTACACCATCTTCACTGGACCCTCACCAAGACTCTTCTCAGATATCCCAAGGCTCCCCGAGTCATGGAGATGCTATGGGTATCGTTCTGTAGGACAAGTCCCTTTACATGCCCCAGTGGGTCACGGATGGAAAAGATGCTGAGGTGGGCCAACCCATGGCCCTGGATATGGGCCTGGTGGTAGTGAACTGGTCAGAACTGGCCAACTCTCCTATTCCCATACCACCAAGGCCAACTCTCCCACGCCTGTGGTGAGGGGTGAGGCCATATCTCCTGAGTGCACGGGGGCAGCTCTCTTGTTGCAGTGTTCAGCAAGATGCAGGGCCAGCTTTCCTAGGGCCAGCAAAGAGCAGAGTTGGGCTCAGTCTGGCCCTCAGATTTCATCATGCATTGTTCTTAGGGTCCCTGTAGCGCCACGAACCACAGACATCAACACAGACCCCAGCTAGGGGAGGATCACGGACCCAGATGTGGTTCTTGGCAGCAGCTCGGACCTGGATGTCACCATGGCCCCTGTGGCAGCTCAGGTCATCCAGATCAGTATGACCCCAGCGGCAGCATGGCTCTTGGACACCAACGTGGTCTCAGGTGGCTGACCAGACCCCAGGCATCCTCATGGCCCTTGGAGGTAACAGAAGCCACGGATGTCAACTCAGACCCTGCCTGTTGTAGGGACATGGACCCAGATATGGCTCTTACAACAGATCAGACCTGGATATCACCATTGCCCCAGGTGGCAGCACAGGCCACTCAGACAGGGTGACCCTCAGATACTAACCTGGCTCCATGTGGCAGCTCAGACCCCAAGTATCTTCATGCCCTTCGGTGGTCACAGGAGCCACAGACATCAACACATCTCCTGATTGCAATGAGTCCACCGACCCAGACATGGTCCTTATCTGCAGTCTGGTCTGGATGACACCATGGCACCATGGCACCAGGTAGCAGCACAGGCCACTCAGCTCTGTATCGTCCTGGCTGCAGTATGGCCCTCAGACACCAATATGACCTCAGGTGGCGGCCCAGACCCTAGGCATTGGCGAAGCCCTTGGTGGTAACAAGAGCTACAGACACCATCACAGACCCTGACTGCCGCAGGGCCACGGTTATCCACACACTTTCACTATTTGACCACATTTTTGTTCCGTGTTTCTCCTGTGGATGGAAGGAGCATTTCTCTTTTGTTGAAGCTGATCGCACAAACTATTCCATGAGATTTCTTTCCCAGATACTCAGGACTCACAGCATAGTCAGTACAAAGTGATATTTTACTTAAGATGCTCACACTCCTTTGTTAAGAGTACACATTAATAATAAATGAATTCCTAATTGTTCTAGCTCAGATCACTCGAAGGTCACTTGAAGTGAGCTCTAGGGACTTTGTTTCTCTTGAGAGGAAAATGAATGGATGAAGGAAGGAAGGCTGGAAGGAAGGAAGGAAGGAAGGAAGGAAAGTGGGAAGGAAGCTTGTCAATCTTTTCTTTCTTCAAAAGGAACACAAAGGAAAATGGCGGGGGACAAGTCTCCCTGGAAGGCAAGATGACAGACTAGAGTTGCTACAGCCTAACCTGACTGGAAACACATATTTAAGCTTTAGTCACAGTTACTCTGCTCCAGGTCCACCTGCAGCTGTCAGATCAAGAGGTCTCTCGAGTTTATGTGGCTGCCACATCCTACTGCTGCACAAAGTCTTGTTCTGGCCAGATTCCTGAGACTCCAAGTTTTTAGCATTCTATGCGTGTTTGTTCACTGCAGTGCCGAAACAGATTTCCTTCCAGATTGCTTTCCATCTGGTTGTTGTATAATCACAAACAAACTGCGGTGGCAGTAATTTTTCAAAAAACCTCAACTCTCACTTTCTATTCTATTTTATGGAGGTGAGCCTTTGAATGAAATCGTTAGTTTTTTAAACAATTTTTGAATGAAATCATCACTGGTGTGCATTTGCTTCTACAGTGTGTGTTTCTGTGAATACTTCTTCATATATCTGTATATACGTCAATATGTGACAGGTCTGTATATATGTAACACACATGCATATCGAGCTTTTCTCCTCAATAACTTTTTATTGTCATACTTTTTTTGTTTTTGTTTTTCAAGACAGGGCTTCTCTGGGTAGACCCAGCTGTCCTGAACCTCACTCTGTAGACCAGGCTGTCCTCAAACTCAGAGATTCACCTGCCTCTGCCTTCCAGAGTGCTGGTAGTAAGGTCATGTGCCAGCACCACCCAGCTTCACATGTTCTTTTATGCCATCATGGTTTTAGGACTTGGCCTGTTGATTGGTATGTGGAAAAAGACCAACGTCATGGGAAACCGAGGTTTGTTTTGAGGCCCTTCAGGAAGGAAAGAGTTACAAAAATGTGCCCTGGAAAACTTGGTGTCCAAGTACAAGTCATTGTACTGAGATGGAGTGCAAACCAGGGTGTTGGTCTTATGGAGGCTGAGAAGGGAAATGCCCTCCCCAGGGTCCCTGGCCTCACAATGATGAGCTGATAGGAGAGAGGCCTGTGTGCAGAGAGAACTTGGGGAATGAAGCGGCTATCCAAATGCCTCTTTTCTGCCCCTGGCCATTGGAGATAAAATCATTTCCCATCAATGCTTTGAGGCAACTTCTATCTTTACTAAAGTATTAGCGGAAAAAGAGCAATGTGCGCAGAAGCTGGAGAGGAGTGTCAGCATCTCTCACGTACCTCTTCTCTGGTGGAGCTCCCATTGTCCTAGAACCCAGAGACACTCCGGTGTCTGTCGTGAGCAGCCCGGTGAGGAAGCCTGCAAAAAAAAATCAGTGGTGACAGGGTGCGTGTGGTCTCCCCAAGCTGCCCAGTAGGCATCCCAGGACTAGCTGCTCCCAGAATCCCAGAGACACCTGCTGCCTGGGAACCTCCTGAGTACAGGTGAATCTGGGGGAAGTTAGGCAAGCAGCAATCTAAAGCTCGGGAGGCCATTATGGCTCCTGTGTTAGTTAACTAAGACACTGTGGAGGTAAGAGCAGGTGGTGAGGGCAAGGTCACTGGAGGAGAGGAGGAAAAGGAGGCTTCTCCCTTCCCCTTATAGAACACCGAGTGAACTATATATGGCTACCCTCAGACTTATTTTGATCTTCAATGCTATTTTAGTCACTATTATTAGGAAATAATAATTTTCAAACAATTGGTTTTAAATAGATACCCATCAAGCTGTTTTTGATTTATGGCCGCTAGGCTTACGGACCTTGCTTTTGCTTCACAACCTGGCTCCTTGACATAGAGACTCTTTAGATCTTCACCAATCTCCTTCCCCTAATGGTGAGCATACTCATGCTGGCAACAGCCATGCAAGGCTCCCAGGCAAAGAGCAGCAAGCATGCAGCCAAGTCTGGGCTACATCCCTCCAGTACACAGCAGCGCGAACGAAACACGGCTTCTCGTAGAAATAGTTTTTGTGTTTACTTTCCCTCCCTTACCTCACATTTGTTCAGCTTTTGTGATGTACTGCCTGAGCGTTTGGACGCTGAATTGCTCTCCTGTTTCACCAAAGCTGTTTGCAGTTTAGTGCACCCTAATAGTTCTTCGTCTCTTGGGAGCTCTTTGCCTAGTTGCACCAAAGATACAATCAGCTCAGGCAGGCATTCTCGTTTGTTTGTTCGTTGCTATTTCCACAGCACGGGGCAGACGCTCCACAGGTATTGCGTGTTTTTCCAAGACTAAAGCATCCGCTCCTGGGCACAGGGGACTTGGCTTCCAGGATGCCTTAATGCTTTTTCTTTGGATTTCATCAGCTCTACTATTGCTGATCAACTTAACATATCAATGTCCCTTTCTTGAACAGGTAGAGGGTGCTTCCTCTCTCTCTCTCTCTCTCTCTCTCTCTCTCTCTCTCTCTCTCTCTCTCTCTCTCTCTCTCTCTCTCTCTGGACTGGATTCTAATTAAACCTCCTTTTTTATCAGCACTGTCAGCCTTGTAGCTCCCAATTCCAACTCAGAATTCCCCTGCATATACTTTTTTACAATGGGCTCTGGCCTCCTTTTCTGGCTTGCACTCTGCCTCCTTTGAATGCACTGTTCTCATACTTAGGAAAAATAGGTACCTGGAGTCGGTGTGAATGCTCAGGGAGTAAGGGTACTTACCACCAAGCCTGAGGACCTAAGTTAGAGCCCTGGGAATCTAATGATAGGAAAGAACTGATGCTGTGAGTTGTCCTCAGACCTCCCATGCTGTGGCATGAAGGTGCCAGTCTACCCTCCACAAAAAATAAATAATCAAACAATCTTAAAAGTTAAAGACAAATTTGTCTTTTGAATACAAATCTCACTTTGCTGCTACCCCCAATTCCATGAAGAGGAAAGGGCAGTCTTCTGGGGTCATGTCAGGATAGCCCTTCTTCACACATAGCTCCTGAGCATTTTCTTTTTCTTTTTTTTTCCTTTTTTAAAAATTTAAATTAGAAACAAGCTTGTTTTACGTGTTAATCCCAGTTTCCCCTCCCTCCCCTCTTCCCTTCCCCCCACAATCCCCTATTCCATCTCCTTTCTGCTTCCCAGGGAGGGTGAGGCCTTCCATGGGGGAATCTTCAAAGTCTGTCATATCATTTGGAGCAGGGCCTAGGCCCTCCCCCATGTGTCCTGGCTGAGAGAGTATCCCTCTATGTGGAGTGGGCTCCCAAAGTCCTTTAGAATACTAGGGACAAATACTGATACACTGCCAGAGGCCCCATAGATTGCCCAGGCCTCCTAACTGACACCCACGATCAAGGGGTTTGGATCAGACCTATGCTGGTTTCCCAGCTATCAGTCTGGGGTCCATGAGCTCTCCCTTGTTCAGGTCAGCTGTTTCTGTGGGTTTCTCCAGCCTGGTCTTGATCCCTTTGCTTGTCACTCTTCCCTCTCTGAAACTAGATTCCAGAGTTCAGTTCAGTATTTAGCTGTGGGTGTCTGCTTCTGCTTCCATCAGGTACTGGATGAAGGCTCTAGGCATATAAGGTAGTCAGCAATCTCATTATTGGGCAAGGGCATTTAAGGTAGCCTCTCCACTACTGCTTAGATTGTTAGTTGGGGTCATCCTTGTAAATACCTGGACATTTCCCTAGTGCCAGATTGAGTGTTAATTCTTGGTTGTTTTGGATTTGTTGTTGGTGGTGGTATTGTGTGTGGATTTACTCCACTTTTTCTTTTGGCTTTTGATAAAGTGGGATTATCTATTGCCTATGCTTTTCTGAGTGTAGTTAACTTCCTTAGGTTGGAGTTTTCCTTCCAGTACTTTAGTGGATATGAATTGTTTAAATCTGGTTTTGTCATGGAATATCTTGTTTTCAATATCAATCTATGGGGATTGAAAGCTTTGCTGGGTATAGTAGTCTGGGCTGGCATCCATGGTCTCTTAGTGTTGGTAGAACATCTATCCAGGACCTTCTGGCATTCAGAGTTTCCATGGAGAAGTCAGGTGTGATTCTGATAGGTTTGCCTTTGTATGTTACTTGCCCTTTTTCCTTTGCTGCTCTTAATATTCTTTCTTTATTCTATATGTTTATGATCTTAATTATTATGCGGTGAGGGGACTTTTTTGGGGGGGGGACCCTGTCTATTTGGTGTTCTGTAAGCTTCTTGTACTTTCATTGGCACGTCTTTCTTTAAGTTGGGAAAGTTTTCTTTTATGATTTTGTTGAATATGTTCTCTGCACCTTTGAGTTGGGTTTCTTCACCTTCTATACCTATTATTCTTATGTTTGGCCTTTCCACAGTCTCCCATATTTCAAGGATTTTTTGTTAGGGGTTTGTTGGTCTTAAGATTTTCTTTGGTCAATTAATCTATTTCCCCTAGTATATCTTCAATGACTAAGATTCTCTCTTCAATCTCATGTATTCCCTTGGTTATGTTCGAATCTGTAGTTCCTAATCAGTTACCCAGCTTTTCTATTTCCAGCACTCTCTCAGACTGTTTTTCGTTTTTGTTTTTATTTTTTTTGTCTCTATTTCAGCGTTCAAACCTTGCACTGTTTGAATTGTTTCTTCCAATTTTCAGTTTGTCTTTTCCTCCATTTCTTGAAATTTTTTGTTTGTTTTTGTCTTCCATTTCTTCAAAGAATTTTCTCATTTCCTCTTTCAATGTCTTTATCATTTTCATGAAGTTGTTTTTTGGGGGGGGGTTGATTTTTTAAATTTAAATTAGAAACAAGCTTGATTCATATGTCAATCCCAGCTCCCTCTCCCTCCCCTCCCCGCCCCCCCCAACCCCGGCAACCTCCCACCCAACCCCCCCACTATCCAGGGAGGGTGAGGCCCTTCATGGGGGATATCCAAAGTCTGTAATATCACCCAGGGAAGGGCCTAGGCCCTCTCCCATGTGTCCAGGCTGAGAGGGCATCCCTCCATGTGAAATGGGCTCCCAAAGTCCATTTGAATGCCAGGGCCCCAAAGAATGCCAAGGCCTCCTCACTGACATTCATATTCAGGGGATCTGGGTCAGTCATGCTGGCCTCTCAGCTATCAGTCTGGGGTCCATGAGCTCCCCCCCTTGTCCGGTCAGCTGTCTTTGTGGGTTTCACCAGCACAGTCTTGACCCCTTTGCTCATCACCCCTCCCTCTCTGCAACTGGTTTCCAGGAGTTCAGTTCAGTGTTTAGCTGTGGGTGTCTGCCTCTTCTTCCATCAGCCACTGGATCTATTTCCCCTAGTATATCTCTAGGATGGCATACATTACCAGGGAAGGGCATTTAAGGTAGCCTCTCCACTATCGGTTAGATTTCCAGTTGGTTTTGGGTTGCTCTCTTCTGCTTCATCTGTGTTGCGATGTTCATGTCTGTGGTGTAGAGTCCCTAGAATCTGGTGGCATTATATTGGTTTTTCTGTTGTTGAATGTGTTCTTACATGTTCGTCTTCCCATCCCTTCTTCCAGTGGATGCAGATGGGGTCTTTTCCTCTCCTGGTGGGTACAGGTCCAAGGTTCTCTTCTGGTGGGTGCAAGCTGGTCCAATATTCTGATGGGTCACATGATTGGTGCAGTCGGGTCTGAGACACTCTCTCTCCCAGTGGGTGGAGGCAGACTCTGAATGGCTTGATCCACCTGGGGTGAGTAAACCTGCCCAAAGTCCCCAGACTAGGGCAAGCAGAAGTCATGCCTGAGACAGGAGCCCATGTTCACCTCTCCCCCGAGTGGGGGCGGGATTAGCATCGCGATGTCAGCAGACTCTGGGTTGCTTGGTCCGTGAGTCGACCTGTCCACAGTCCCCAGGCCAGTAGTTCCCAAAGAGCGTATTATAAACTCTTGACACTCCTAGTTCCTGCGTGATCATCAATCTTGCAGAATCCTCTCACTCCCTCATTAACTTGCCAGTCAGAATCGCTGGCCTTGAAATTCCACCTCTAATATCCTGTGGGTTCCCTGTTGATGCAGGCAGGATCCTAGGCCAGAAGTAGGCTCTCCCAGGCTTTAGCCCAGGTTGATCCTTTGGTTCAGCCAGATTCAAATCTCCTGAGCATTTTCCATGAGTCTTTCACAACGGATGCTAAAATGCTCAGTAGGGTTTTGAACAGATCCCATTTATATAAAGTTTGTATTGTTAATTCTTTTTAATGCAGATTACATATTGAAATGAAAAATTTGGATTTCTTGTGTTTAAAGAAACATCCTCTGAAAATTAAGTTTTCCTGTTTTGTTTTAAATATTATTCCTGATTTTGAGAAATGTGCTACTGAAAAATTTGAAATATGTATATGGCTCACTGTCTGTTTCTCTAGGGCAGTGTTGCTCCACAGCATAGATGGAATCACATACCATCACCAGTGGTTCTCAATCTCTGGGCCACAACCCCCTTTCACAGGGGTCACATAGCAGATATCCTGTGTATCAGATATTTACATTACAATTCACAACAGTAGCAAAATTACAGTGATGAATAATTTTATGTTTGGGGGTCACCACAATATGAGGAACTGTATTAAAGAGTCGCAGCATTAGGAAGGTTGAGAATCACTGCCCTAATGCATTACATAGGCTCACCTACTAGACCTTGTGTTTCATTTTGGGTGCTGTATGTTCAATCAAGTACATGCACGCACGCACGCACACACACACACACACACACACACACGCACGCACGCACGCACCCACCCACGCATGTACGCACGCGATCGCAGCCACACATACACACTGTGGTTCTGTTTCCTGAAGCCCTGATCCCAAAGATCTGCAATTGCACACTCCAACCACTAGGAGTCAGGCTCTTCCTCAACAGGAAGTGGAAAGGCATGCAGAGGAAGATCCAGGACATCTGCAACTCCTCCCAGGTGCAGGGTTGGAGGGTGCACATGTTGGACCTCAGGCTCTTCCTCAACAGGAAGTGGAAAGGAGTGCAGAGGAAGATCCAGGACATCTGCAACTCCTCCCAGGTGCAGGGTTGGAGGGTGAACATGTTGGACCTCGGCAATGGTTGCTCCCTCCTAAGGGATTTTCTGAGTATTCCCTTAGATTTGATTTTCCTTTGGATGGTTGTTGTTACTGTTGTCCGCCCTTTGCTTTGGGGGCTCACTGAAACCAGACACCCACTTCCCTTCTTTTCCCATAAAGGGGCTTTTCACTCAAGTGCATGATCTGATCAGCTCATCGGTCCAGAACACTGCCGTGGTCTCTGCCGCTGAAAATACAGCTTCGCCAACTTCTCCTGTGACTACAGTTCTCACGCGGGAGTTTATAGTGGACACTGTGAAAGAGAAAGGATGTAATTTCAGTGTTGAGGTGCCATTCTTGGCTCTGGTGTCAAGAGGCACAGCTGAGGAATACCATTGTCTCAGCTCTGTGTCCCCCTTTTTAAGTGAGTCCTCCATTCCCTTTATTAACATCATTGATTCTTAAAAGTTGCCTCTTAAGGACTCCTCTCAGGAGTTTGTTCCTGAACCCTGAACTATTTTGCACAGAACAGCCATGTTAAATTTATCTTTTCTAGTGTGTTCCTGTGTCCCCATCCCTCACTGGCTTATGAGTGTCTTTACAGCAGCAACCAATGCTTGGAACATCCGTGACCCTAAAATCAGATATATGGGGTGGGTAGGATAGCAGGCACCTTTCTGAGATTCCCCATAGTCCTGACACAGTACCTTAAATATATTCTAGGATCAATTATATTGTTTGACTAGCCTAAAATTAGGCTCCAAGATACACTCATTAGACTAAGCTACAAAACCAAAATAAAAACCAGATTGTTGATCTTGCTGCCAGTATTTCTATGTTACAAATAACCCCATATTTGAATTAAATCTGGGTCCAGCTTAGAGGTAAACCCAGACAAACAAGGCAGATTGGGAGCATGCGTGACTGCCAGGGCTCCAGCAGGACAAACAGCCGATTGAAGAATCTCTTCTCACAGATGTCAATTAATCATTTCCTAATTAAAAGTAAATCCATTACAACTAGCTTGCACTTACTGTCACTGAACCTAAAGTATAAGGCGTAGAGATTCAGGGATTGCCCATCATTGTTAAATCTGGCAGCTGTTTGTTTGTTTGTTTTGCCAGGTTTTCTTCACTAAGTCATTAACTTTCTCTGAAACTCTTTATTCATCTGAAAACAAGCCCCCCTGCCTACTATACTTGATAGTGATGAGATACGTCATGAGCTTTGTAAACCACAAATCATTGTAAAAGCACAGGTATTATAATTATAATTCACACGGTTTCCTACTTCCTCCTGTGATTTAGAAGGAAGTAGTGGAATAAGATTATATAATTGCATGGAAACGGTGGGAAATTCAACTATGTTTTATCTTTCCAGGTACTTGTTCATGTAATTGCTAATGGGTATCCACCTCAAAAACTATCTTTATCCAGTGAGGCGTTAAAACATTTTAATAAGAAACAACCTCTCCCTTCATGAAGTTCAAATATCTCTTTTGTTATTCTGGCAAGTCTCAACCTGATGCCTTGAACATGCCTTTAATTCTTTGCTTTTTTGTTGTTGTTTGTTTGTTTGGTTTTTCAGACAGGATCTCAATATGTAGCCAAACTAACCGGGAACCTATCCTTCCTAAGAGCCTCACCTTCACCTTCCAGAGGGCTGAGGATACAGGTGTGTGTCACCATGCCTGGCTTGTTGTGTTTCTTTATGAATAAAACTTTGATCTGTAGAAAAGTTGAAAATGTGTATGTGTGCATATGTGTGCGCGTGTGCCTGTGGATGGTAGAGACTGAAATTCAGCATCTTCCTTAATTACCCTTCACCTTGTTTTTTGAGGCAGGATCTCTCACTGAACCTGAAACTAGTCTGGGTAGCCAGTGAGCTCCAGGGGTCCTGCTGCCTTTACCCTTTGCCCCTCAGTGCCCAAATTACACATATGCACTGCTGAGCCTGGCTTTTTACATGGGTGCTGGAGATCTGAACTCAGGTCTACATGCATTCACTGCAGGTCTTTTACTCATTAAACCATCTCCTGAGGCCAGTGACAGGAAATACCTTTCCTGTTACAGATTTGTGAGTACTTGGGCATATACCTATTCATGTGGATCATGAGGATTGATCGACACCTCACTGGGAGCTGAATTTCTTCATTTCTAACACTTCTTTCTTCGCTGTTATATTTATTTTTACATTATACCTTGTAGTAGAATGAATAATGGCACCAAAAGATACTAAGACCTACTTCCTAGACCTGTAACTGTTACCTTACATAGGAACAAAAGGGTCTTTGCAGATGTGACTAATTTGTGGGTAGCATATGTGTATTTCTGCACATGTGTGTGTATATGTGTGTGTGGTGTGGATCTGAACCCATGTCTTCATGCTTGCTGGGCAGGCACCTTACTGACTGAGCCTTCTCCCCAGCCTGTGGTTATGAATTTTGAGATGGGAAACTCCGAGATTTTGCAGGAAGGCGCTAAATGAAATTGCAAGTATCCTTGTGGCAGAATGATGATGGTACACTTAACACAGGAAAGAAGATGACATGCCCCATGCCAAGAAATGCTGAGAGCCACCACTTTGAAGAAGGAAGAAATGATTCTCACCCAGAACCTTCAGAGGACTGTGGTGGCCCTACACATCTTTAGTCAGCAGAATGAGGTGCCTTGAGGAATTTTTACTAATAACATTGTAAGAGAATTTATTTCTGTTGTTAAGCTGGGAAACATGTGAGAATTTGTTATCATAGCATGAGGAAAATTTTCCTGGGACAGAGGAAGAAGGACACTTGGCTAGAACCCTAGCCTTTTCTCCACACATTTAACAAAAGTGTCTTTCGGAGTCCTGGTCAAATGCCTGCAATGCTGGTAGATACACAGAGAAGGATGGAGGGAGTAAGAAACCCCACCTCCCCCTGCAGGGCTTGAAGAACTAGGACAAACCCATGGCAAGTATTTGGCACACAACTCAAGACAGTGATTACTTGAGGGATCGTGCTTCACATGACAATGTGACCAATGAGCAAACACAAGGCCAGGATGAAGGAGGTGGGGGCAGGGACAGGAAATCTGGGAACACTTGGTACGAAGATCCAGGCAGAAGGGAGTGGGAATAAGCACCACAGTTAGGAAGGGCACCTTGGCGAAGGAAAGGGAAGCCATGGCACATGAACTTGCTCCAGAACTTGAGAAGCATCAGCCCCGAGGAGGGAGACGGTGGTTTCCTTGTCCTCTTGTTTCTTTTGAGGGGATAAGTGCCCTCTGGCTTGTTTACTGGTCTCGTTTCTTCTAATATATTGTCACACGTGAGATTTTAGAGTAAATTTTTCCTATGAGACATGGCTGGGACAGCTGCGAGCTGCTCAGAGTAACTATAAAAACCCTGGGAAGATAATGGCTCTTTCACTCAATAGTTCCAATTGGATGTGGCTGAAAGATTCCCAGATCACGTGACTTATGAACAAGGACGTCATTTCTTTCGTGTTCATTTTCATGGCTGGGTTCTGGGTATCCTGATGGAAGGGATGTATCTACGGAACCCCTGCTTTTTGGACCTCCTGGAATCCTTCAGTCCAGCATGCCTCTGGTCCCCTGAGAGCAGACTGTGGTGGGCATGCACCAACCCCACACCCAGCATGGACAATAACAGATACTATTGCTAGCAGGGTGTGCCTCAATTCATGCACTGGAGCCAGTGTCAGGCAGGGGCTCTTAAAGGACCCTTCCCACATGCAGGGCCAGGTTATCCACATACACATTTGGAATCAAGACACATGCACAGCTATAAAAGACAACATGAATCTCCAACATTGTCCAGATCAATCCCCAGGTTTCCTAGTGTCCTTCTTTAACTTGGTGAGGGCACTCTCACCAAATGTTGTTACCTTTTATTGGAATGCAGAACACCGAGCAATTCCAAACTACAAATCGCCAGTTCAGTCATTATTTTACGTTTTCTCCAAAACAACATGTTCCTTTCCGTTTCGTATTTGCAGCAAATAGCTGTTCTAATGATTATTTCCAGAGAAAGGAAATGCGCTGTAGAAAGTTTTCATTAGCATTCTTCCAACTCTCAGATAAATTAAAATCCCATTCCTGCCATGGACCATTATGTATTTGCTACATTCCCAAATGAATCTCACATGCATTTATTCATTCAACAAGTCATCTTTTGCTGGGAAAGGGGTGGATCAAACCCAGGGCCTTCCATATGCCAAGTAAGTACTCTCCTAGTTCTTGGTCTTTGATGACATTGTCTCACTACGTACCCCAGGTTGGCCTCAAACTTACGAATCCCCTACCCCAAGATTCTGAGTATAAAGATTGCCACATACTCCATTGATACTCCATTGTGCTTGTGTGGATAAAGGGAAAAATAACAGAGTATTCTTCCAAAGTATATTGTTTGATGTAGAAATGCTTAGATGTGCTGATGTATAAATATGAGAAGGCGAAGTACAGAGGAGAAGAGGTTGTCATAACTAGAACCATGTGTGATGTTTTGAAGATTGGGTAGAAAGACGGTCTCATATAAATTTTTTTGTCCTAAGCTTTATAACGACTGCCTCTTTGTATGAGTACACTTAATTTTATCTCATATGTCAATCAAGTTGCAGAGTGAACATGAACTCAGACCCCCCCCCATGTCTCTATTTGACCCAGCACTAAGTTCCCTGTCTTTGTTTTGACCATTTGCTTTGCCCACTGGCCATTTGGGGGCATGCTCACTGACGACTGTCAATAGAGAACTCTGAGTGATGGGTTTCAATTATCTGCTCTCTCAAAGGCACTCAGGGAAAGAGATGGAGAAGAGGGCTATGGGATCGATGTCGAAGATCTCTGTGCTGTAACTGGAGAAAGGATGGCAGGAAGAAAGATTAGATGTCTACAGCTGACCACAAGAGTGAACTCAGAGCTGCAAGGAGAAACAGCCGAGGGAAGGCACAGCAGAGACTGTGTGCTGGGCAAGGGCAAGCGGGAAGAACGACTAACCTTGTGTCTCTTTCCCCTTAGACGGCATGTTCATGTTGTGTCCGGTGACTTGCCTGTGAAACAGATGGAAGGAGGATCTTCTACGGAGCTGTCAGGCATCTAAAGACACAGTTATAAATTAGACTTGGCTCCACTTGTTCTTATACGGACAGGAGTGTCCTAGTTGCGTTTCTATTGCTTCGATAAAGATCATGACCAGAAATAACCTAGAAGGGGAAGGTTTGCTTGCCTTGTGTTTCTGTGTCACAGTCTATCACCAAGGGAAGCCTGGTCAGGAGGAACCTGGAAGCCAGGGAGGAACCTGGAGGCAAGAACGGAAGCAGAGGCCATGGAGGGAGCTGTTCATTGGCTTGATATCCATGGCTTGCTCAGCCTGCTTTATTGTACAACCCAGGACCACCTGACCAGGGGTGCCACTACCATGGTGGACTGGGCCCTCTCGCATCAATCATTAATCAAGAAAATGCACCCCCAGATTTGTCTATTGGCCAATCCTTTTTTTGTTTGTTTGTTTTGTTTTTTGTTTTTTCAAGACAGGGTTTCCCTATGTAGCTTTGTAGACCAGACTGGCCTCCATTTCACAGAAATCCGCTTGCCTCTGCGTCTGCATGGGAAACCCTTTTTATTGTAGAGGGACAAGATAACCATGCCAGCCTCAAGCCATCTAGGATCACCCAAAGCCGTACAAACTTCAGGGGCATTCATGTGGGAATGTGGGGTGGGGATTATTTGCTGAAAGACTTCTTCCTAAATGGAAATGACTGAAATTAGAGCAGGGATGGCCATGAAGTCACCTCAGAAATTGCAAAAGCTAAACTACGGTACTATAGTAGATGTGGTAAAGAAGGAGAAAGAAGAAATATATTTCAAATAGGTGAGCAGCAGGTTAAATGCACATTTAATCAATGCAGCCTTCTGAGTCGGAGTCATAGAAGATGAATTTCATTCCATCTGGTCCAAACCACACTTTCTGTGTCTGTTCAAATTAAGCAACCCCCCCCTCGTATGCCCCATTTTTGTGTTTAATTCCAAATAGAGTCTAGTTGGCACCCAAGAAGAGCCATCACATTTGAGGTTTTTCTTTGTTTGTTTGTTTTTTCGAGACAGGGTTTCTCTGTATTGTCTTGGAGACTGTCCTGAAACTCGCTCAGTAGACCAGGCTGGTCTCAAACTCACAGAGATCTGCCTCCCTCTGCCTCCCGAGTGCTGGGATTAAAGGCATGCGCCACCAATGCCCGGTTCACATGTGAGTTTGTATCAGGTCATACACTTATATTATAATATCTAAGAGGCCACCTGAGAGTCTTTTGACAGAGGAACAGATATAGAAAGTGTGCTTTGAACCAGATGGAATGTAGTGCATCCTTAAAATGTAAGGATTTGCTGCTACAATATGGATGAATCTAAAAGACAAGAAGTTTGTCTTAGTGTTTGTATGATCATGTAACTCCTATAAAGGAAAACATTAACTGGGGCTGGCTTACAGCTCAGAGGTTCAGTCCATTATTGTCATGGCTGGAAGCATGTTAGCGTGCAGGCAGACATGGTGCTGGAGAAGTAGCTGAGAGTTCTTTATTCAGATCAGTGGACAGCAAGAAGAGAATGTGAAACACTGGCCTGGCTTGAGCATCTGAGAACTCAAAGGCCACCCCCAGTGACATACTTCTTCCAACAAGGCCACACCTACTCCAATAAGGCCACACCTCCTAAAGTGCCATTCTCTTTGGGCCTCTGGGACCCATTTTTATTCAAACCACTGCAAAGTTAAATGAACTAAAGCAGTCACAAAAGGATCGTGTATTAGTATAACCACACAAAACAGTCATATTCATAGTGACAGAAAGTAGGATAATGGATTCCAGGAATCCAAAGAAGAGATAAAAACCAAGCTAATAATCCAATGGTCATGAGTTTCAGTTGTACAAGACAAAAATAGTTCTAGATGTGGCTGGTGGTTCACAGCAATGTGAAGGTATCTGATGCCACTGAACCATATACTTGAAACTGGGTAACATGGTAAATTCTATGTTATGTGTATTTTATCACAATTCAAATGTGAAAACACAACAAAAAGAAACTGTAAAACTTCCGGGCTTTGTAAAACCAACAGCTATTATTACCTCTTCAGATTGAAGCCTCTAATTCTATATTTTGCTCACAGAGTAATTCCTTAATATAATGCTTACACACTCCCTACTGTCCAAACCCTCTGCTTGCTCCTGCATTCCAAGGATTCCTGTCCTAATTAACATTTCACTCTAATAAGATGCTCTGTCTTCCTAAGTGTTGACTCATCCATTATTGACATCTCCTGGGATATGGCCAGAGATAACCCAGTTATCTACAGTTGGACAGGCAGCCTGGAGGGGCTGGTGGGAAGCAGGCTCAGTGGACAGGTTCCCAAAGAAAATGTGTAAGCAGCAGGGATGGAATCTGGACAGGTGGAAAGAGTATGTGATCAGCCCTTCTCACAGTCACTGCCAAGGAATCCACCATTCTGCATCTTAAGCACAGTGACTAGGTCTTCATTTTTAAAAACAAAACAAATGCTCAGAAAAAAACAGGTAAAATTACACATGCAGATTGACAAAGATTCCTGATCTTGGCTGAAAAGTAGGGTGAAGACAGCTCCTCTCTCTCAGGCCTACCCTTCTCTCTCCACCACTGGAAAATTAGTCACCCCATTCTCCAGTATTCAGATGGTGACTCAAGTCTCACTCACCCAGCAGGTTGTCAGCCTGAAAGCTACTTAAGAGTCTAAGTCTGTCTGCTTTCCATTTTTCAGATGGGCTTTGAAAGAAGAAACCAGGATGGAGGATTCTTTGAAACATAGGAGCAGTGTATGTTCCAGAAATATCCAGCATGTCAAACCGTGTCTGAAGACAGCTATGACTGAGGCAGGAAGTATAGGTGGGGCTACCAGACTAGGAGAATTCTGGGAAGAGGAAGGTAGAAAGGAGCCATCAGGAAGACACCATGTAGCCACATTTAATTGTGATGGCTTGGTGACTGGTCAGAGGTTCAGTCCATCATGGTGGAAAGCATGGCAGCACGCAGGTAGGCATGGTTCTAGAGAATAGCTGATTGTCCTACATCTGGCAGGCAACAGGAAGTTGTCTGACTGCAGGCTGAATGAAACATCTGCAGAAGGTGTGGCCCAGATTAAAGGGTGCCCTCCAGCCCCAAGGTTTGGATTAAAGCCTTGTATAATCCAACCTCCTCCAACAAGACCACACTTCCTCCAACAAGGTCGCGCCTCCTAATAGTGCTACCTCCTATGAGCTTATGGGGACCAAATATTTTCAAACTGCCACAGAAGCCTTGTCCTTGGTGTAGACAGGCACCCACCAGGAAACCAGGTGCAACAACTGCTGGGCAGGATATAGATAGGAGGAGACTAGGGCTCAGAGGAGTCTAAGAAATCTCTCAGATCAGTAAGTGGCAGGCAGGGCTGTGACTTCAGTCTGCTTCTGGCCTCCACACAGGGCTTTTTCTCTACAATGTGAACTTTTGCCCTTCCAAAAATACATTTACAAGGATACTGGTCCATGAGATTCCTCAAGCAATTGTTCAAATCATATATATATATATCTACCTCCATGCCACACCTCACACCACACCTCTGTTCTGAGGTCAGGATGAGAACAGGAAAGTGTATCACAGAGCAGTTCAGAGAACCCTGCTCCAAAGACGTCTGTGAATATAAATTAGGTATAAAGCTTTGCCTAGGACCCATATGAATAAAGTTCGTCAAGTCAAGTCACACCTAATCCCATGTTTTAGGAACATTTTCCACCATTTTTCCATTAGAAGGGGAGTAGTAATCAAAAGATCACGTTCTAAACACATATACTTTAAGAACTTTGACCTGGCTTAGTGTATAGATTTTAGGGGGTCTTAAGAAAGGTGGCCCTATGTGCAACAGGGTGGTTGGGCATTTCACTGCTTTTGTGTCTAATGCACTGATACCCATCAAACCCATGAGATGAAAAGGAAAATCACCTGCCCCTCAGCACTGGCTTCAGAGGATTTGGTGTCTTTTCCCTGATGGATTAATCCTGCACTCTGTGGCTGTGACATCCAAGAAGGTGAAAGGGGAGGCAGAACCTTCTAAAGAGAAAGAGTCAATGACTCCAAGCCTCTGGAACGCAGCTGGCCCAAAAGGCAGAACGTCCTATACGAAACAGTTCACATGACAATGACTTTCATTTTGCTGATTTGCGAAATATTGCTCATTTCTGATTCAGGTCACACAAGTCAGTGTATGGCAATTGTTAAGAACGAACTTGGGTCATATCTTTCAGCAAACACTGCTAACTTGTCTCCAAGCGCATTAATGATGCCAGTCTCTCCTGCATGCTAACTGCCCATTGAGATGTATGCTTATATACTCACACTAAGAAATATCACATTTGTCTAGATTTATGATGGAAATTCGGTTCAGGACAAGATAACAAATGACTCAGATGAAATGATAGGTGTATTAGGAGGCTGTTACTAAACATTAAATATAGTACTTTATCTTAGAAGTTGTGGGGGTAGTAAGATGGGTCAGCAGGTAACGATACTTGCCATGAAAACATACTGACCCAAGTTTGATCCCTGGGACCCATGAAAAGGTAGAAGGAGAGAACCAACTCAACAAACTCGTCCTCTTACACCCACAAGAACACTGTAGCAAGTGTTTTTCTTCAGATGAGTTAATGACTGCTCCATATGAGCAAATTCTGGGATCCTGACACGGGAAGATAGTTTGGTTTTGCTGTCAAGGTTTTTGAACTAAAGTTAAAAGTACCAACTTGTGAGTCTTATACCCAAGTGGCATCTTGGTTCCTTTAATGTCTTACTCACTTCTGATACTTATATTAGGCGAGCTAGGTGCAGGGTTTTAGCCCAACCATGGAAGGCTGAGCTGGGTCGAAGGGTAAGTGTGCTGCTTGCGTTCCCTAGACTTCTAGAATTCCGGAGACAATCAGACGCAGCAGGGAGTCTAGTCAAGCAAGAACTCATTTATTACCACACAGCAAGCATCTTTTAAAGCAAAAACCTGCAGTGCAGGGGAAACAGCCACTCAATGGTTTTAAAGGTCAGCCCATCACTCACCTAGGTGCCCTAGGCTTTACCTAGTGAACACAAGTTGTTCATGCAGAGACCTCATCTGGTTCCATCTAGGCAGCCAATCATCTTTTTTTGTAAACAACTCAGGAATCGCCCTCTTGACCCCCCCCCCCAACGCCATCTTTGACTGGCTCGTGTGCCCTACAGTTAGGAATTCAGTTTTAGGACATGATGACTAGGTATGAATTTATTACTCACTGTGGAAACTAAAAAGTATGGTGCTTACTCATATTATTAGGGGCCACATAGGAAGTATCTTTCCCAAAGGAAGTTTTGAGGAAGATAATAAAATAATTGAGAGGCTGACCTAGCAGGTGGCCCGATTTTCTGAGGTTCTGGACATTTCAGGAGGTGGGACCTAGCTTGGGGAAATTGGTCTCTGAGGGTGGGGTGTCCTTGGGCTGTCTTGTCCTGAACTCCTGCTGTCTTCACCACTGCTCCTTGTCTACCATAAAGTGAATAGTCTCCACCATGTAACGCTGCCACAGTTATTATATTTTGCCAAAGCACAGCAGAGAAACAGCCATATGAACTCCCAGAGACAGAACTGAAAACAAACCTTTAAGTGGCTTCTGTCAGGATTTGAGCCACAGTGAAGAGAAAGGTAACGAATTTAACTATATCATTTTGATCCTTCACTATATGTAGCAGCGTTGATTGTGAACTTGACTACTGAGAAGTGCTGCACCATATTAGTTACTTGTCTCCTTGCTGTGACAAAATACCCCAAGAAGGGCCAGCAAGATGGTGTACTGGGAAATGGTACTTGCTGACAAGCCTGGCGACCCAAGTTCAATTCCCAGAACCCATAGGGTGGAGGGAGAGAACTGATTCTAGCAAGTCGTCCACCAAACTCCACATGTATCCCCCTTCACTAAGTAAATGTTATAAATATTTAAGACATACCCAAATAGAAGCAAACTTAATGAAGGAAGGGTTTAATTGGGTACCAGTCTGTCATGGTGGAGATGGCAGGGAATCAGGAACTTGAAGCAGATGATCACATCTCACGTACAGTCAGGAAACAGAGGATGATGAATTCTCATGCTCAGTCCACTTTTTCCTTTGTATTCACTCTAAGATGCCAGCCTATGGAATAATTCCACCTACAGTGGGAAAGTCTTCCCACCTCAGTTACCCAATCAATCAATCAATCAATCAATCAATCAATCAATCAATCAATCACAAAGATGCCCGAAGGCTAAGCTACACTAGGTAATTCCCAACAGGTATACTGGGGAGGCTTGTTTTTTATGTGATTCTAGGTTCTGTCAAATTGATAATCAGTATGAGCCCCCCACAAATACCTTATTGAGTAATAAGGTATATTTCTAGGTATGTCTGTAGGGGCTTTTCCAGAGACAATTAGCTAAGAGTGGGGAGACCCCCCCTAAATGAGAGCATGTACTAGTGAGTTTTTGTCAACTTGACACAAGCTAGAATCAGTTGAGAAGAGGGAGCCTCAAATGAGAAAAATGCTCTCACCAGACTTGTCTCTGGGCAAGACTATGGGATACTTTTATGATCAATGATTTACGTAGGAAGGCCCATCCTGCTGTAGATCATGTCAACCCTGGGCCAGTGTCCCCAGCTGTATAAGAAAGTCTGAGCAATCCATGAAGAGTGCAGAAGCTAGTAATGAGCATTCCTCCATGGTTTCTGCTTCAGATCTATCCCCCAGGGTCCTGCCCTGCTTGATTGAGTTCCTTCCCTGACTTTCTCCTCAGTGATGGACTGTAACCTGAAAGTGTAAGATGAAATAAACCGTTTCTTCTCCAAGTTGCTTTTGATCATGGTGTTTTATCAGAGCAATAGAAGCCCTACCTAAGGCAGAGCAGCACCATCCAATGGACTGGGATGCCACATGGAATGCCTCCGTGGGGAAGAAAGGGGAAGGCTGCCAGTGTCTATCTCTGCTTCCTGGCCTCCATCAGATGGGCAGCTTTGTTTCTTATACCTTTCCACCATCACGTAGTGTTTCACCAAAGTTCCAGATCAAGCCCAAATAAAGCATTCCTCATTCAAGATGCCTTTTCACCAGGTGTTTGTCATAGCATCAAAAACTAAAACGGGTACCATGCTACCTTCTTGTACACATTGCCAAAGTTTCCTTTCCTGCCATTTTTTGCTTTAGTAATATCCCATCTACTTCAGTTCACAGATGCGTGAACAGTCATGGGGAGGCTGAGCACACTTCTGGAGACTGTATGGCAGAATTCAGACTCAGTTCTGCCTAAAGCCAAAACCTGTGCTTTCAGCTTTCATAAGGTGTGTCTAATGTTTTAGAAGAACAACACACCAAGTGTAATTATGTATTCTTACAAGTCTTATTGGGAAGCTCCACCCACGTCTTAGCATCTGAAAGGTGCTGGGGTTTCCTTCCTTGTCCAAAAACAGATCAGAGGTTCATGAGGAGTAACATGTTTTCCATAAACCCTGAAACTTTATATGGCAGGAGAAAGTCCTTCATGACTCTCAGCTGCTCAGTATGCATTTTAGAGCTCTGACTAAGAAGTATGGATCCTGCTGCAAAAAGATAGAAATAGAAGATGTAATGCATTCTTTTGAAAACTCTCCAACATTTTTGGAAAAAATATTTCAAGGACACAAGGTTGCCTAGGGAGAACAAAGCAGGATATTCAAAGTTGATCCTGGCAGGTTAAATAATCAATCCAGTTTCAAAAAACAAGGAGTGGACAATAAGACCACAATGCCAATTTTCTTGGGTAACGCTGTCACCTATATGCTGTGTATAGCTTGCATTCACATCACAACCACTTTCCGTCCCATCTCTGACATCCAGCTGGTAGTCCACTCAACAACCTAGTGGCACCTCACCTTTTTAGTGACCAAAGCCAGGTCTTGCACAATGGCATAAAGCAAATGTATTCCTTTAGCAGCTGGTGAACTTTGGGATGAGACAGATGGTGGAGTTGACAATGCAGCATGAAACATTTCCCTGTGTTAGTAAGACTGTCAAAAAAAATGTCTCAGCTCTTCCCTGACAAGGTGGGAGAGGGAGCAAAGAGCGTTCCCCACAGAAGATGAAGGTTAGGAATAAGAATGGCCTCCATTACTCAAGGAGGGACGCATGGATCACCCTGGGACGTGAAATTAGATGAGAGCTACAGGGTAAACTGGGGGTGGGGGAAGGGTGGTAAAGGAGAGGGAATGACAACGTGAGGAAACTGGATGGCCTAGGTGGGGAGGGATGCAAAACAATGTGTTGTGTCTAAGATACGAGGCTGCCTGTTGCTCTCGGTGAAATTCTGCTTTGGTTGTGTTGACTTTTTGTTGCAATAAACAAATCATAAACCTGAAAGAAGAAAAAAAAAAAAGAATGGCTTCCATTAGTGAACTTTGAGTCTGTAATACAAGGGGAAAATTTAGCTCTATGATGAAAAATAACACAAAAGATTTTTCCCTATGAAACCCCAATTTATTGAATCTAAATTCTGTGTTCTATTTCTGGTGGAGTTTGGATCATATGTCAGTTGGTTGCCACATACAATTACATGTATCTAAAATAATATTTATTTTGCACCCTTGTCCTGTTTATAATGCCTAGCAAATGTGAAGTCTGCTGTTACCAGCTCCACGTTTGGCCAGCCTCCTATGTTTCTAAAAGTCACAAATCCCATGATTCCTTGCTCTGTGACACCACTCAAAACTATGTTCTGTTTTCATTGACATGAGTTTTTCAGATGGGATTTTGCATCCAGACAATGGAAACATTCATCTCCTGCCTCTAGTTGTTTTCTTGCTTCATGCCAGCTTCCTGAGCACCAGCCTTCTCTTGAATGCTTTTATTAAAAGTTAAGTCAGAGTCACTCAGCAAATATTCCATCACCTTATTACCCTTCTCATTGTCATGAGCACCGACTGCATCATTAAAATGTGTCTTGTGCATTTGATAGTGATCCTCTCTATCAATAGACAGTTCTTCACCTCACTCTGTTCAAGCATTCTTTGCCATGTGGTGTCCTAAGAGCTATTGTGAGATGTAGTAATCCACATCGATGGGGCATCAGCCAGGTCCAGCTGACCTGAGAGGGGGAGTGTGGATTGAGGAAAGGAATAGGCTAGAGACAAGAGAAAGAGTTGGGAGGGCACCTGGTGAATACCAGGATCTGCCCCAAGTTTATTGTTCAAAGATATTTTATACCCCCCTTTCAAATAGGGGGAGAAGGCAGAAAACTTCCTTTGCAATGATA
Organism: Mesocricetus auratus; assembly: GCF_017639785.1. NCBI lineage: Eukaryota > Metazoa > Chordata > Mammalia > Rodentia > Cricetidae > Mesocricetus > Mesocricetus auratus. The sequence continues at coordinate 10,670,308 of NW_024429199.1, read as the reverse complement.
CAAGGAACAGAGTAATTACCTCTTCAATACCTGAAACATCAAGCAACTATATCCTGAGTTAAGTAATCTGTTATTTAGGCAGGACATGCAGTGACCATGCCTTAGGCCAAACATCCTATTGCATTTAAATCTTAGGCCAGACATCCTTGTTGTTTTACTTTGGAAGAACAAGAGCAGGTAAAAACTCTCTGATCTTAAGTCAGAATGAAGTAGAACCGTTTTTATGGGCACTGACAGTGTGAACAGCTTTTTTCAGCACCCTACTGTCTTTTGAGTTATAACTTATACAACAATGGCTATATTAAACTTGTCTTAGCCTTTCTATTGCTGCAAAGAGACACTACAACCATGGCAATTCTTATAAAGGAAAACATTTAATTGGGGTGGTTTGCGTTCTTAGAGGTTTAGTGCATTATCATTATGGTACAGCATGCAGGCAGACATGGTGCTGGAGAAGTAACTGAGTGTCCTACATCTTGACTTACAGGCACCAGGAAGTGGTCTGAATGTCTTACTGAGTGAAGCTTGAGCAAAAGAGACCTCAAAGCCTACCCCACAGTGACAGACTTCCTCCAACAAGGCCATACCTTCTTCAACAAGGTTATACATCCTAACAGTGCCATTCCCTTTGGGGGGGCATTCTTTTTCAAGCCACCACAAACTAATTAAATTTTTGCATGCAGTTTTGTTCATATTTTTAGGTTAAATAGAGGTAATCGACTCTTTGTTAATACTTTGTGACTTTCTTAGACTTTTCCATCTACACAATATTCTTCTGTATTTCCCAATACTTGTATCTCTTGGGTCTTAATTAGATCATGAAGATAGCTCTTTTTATGTTACTCTTTGAGTAATCCCCATCTCAGTGCAATATCTCTTTCAATGTTTCTTTCTTCTTGTCCATTTCCCTTCTTTATACAGCACGTCAGGGTGTATGTCAAATTTCTTCATTAAAAGTCAGTCACTAAGAGCATTTTAAGGTCTACCTCCTTCAGCAGCAGATGTTCTTTATAGAGGAGTACTGCCGAACAAAACACTCAGGTGGTCATAGGCTACATGATGAGCTGGCTTTCATTTTTGAGGCAGGAGGTCAGGTAACCCGGGCTGATCTGAACTTGCTATATAGCTAAGGATAAACTTGAATTCCTGATTCTCCTGCCTTCCCTCCTGAGTGATGGGATTATACACAGTACTACCAAGCTTGGCCAGATAAGGAAGTTTTCTTCATTGTTGTAGTTTAAGTGTCACAGTATATTTGACACTTGGTGACTGTTGAGGAATATTAGTTTAATTAGATAACTGCTGCCTTTGCTAAAGATGTAAAGATGTGTTACATTTGTTTACACTGTATTTGCTTAACTATGTAAAGATGTGTTGTATTTGTTTCATCTTGTCTGCCTAAGGCACCTGGCCCGTCTAATAAGAAGCTGAACCAGCCCAGTTCAGCCTAGAATACACCTTTAATTCCAGTAGTCTGAAGGCAGAGGCAAAGGGATTTCTGTGAGTTTGAGGCTAGCCTGGTCTACAATGCTAGTTCCAGGATAGCTAGGGATGTTACACAGAGAAACCCTGTCTCAAAAAAACCAAATAAATAAATAACTAAATAAATAATAAAATTATTTTTAAAAAAGCTGAACAGCCAGTAGGCAGGAGAGGGACAGGTGGACTGGCAGGCAAAGAGAATAAGTAGGAGAAACCTGGGCTCAAGAGAGAAGGAGGAGAAGAGAATGAGAGAGAAAGGGAGATACAGGCCTGGGGCCAGAAGCCAGGCAGCCACCGCCAGCTAGACACGAGGAGCAGTGAAAGTTATATAGAAAGAAAGACAAAAAGCCCCAAGGCAAAACATAAATGAAGAGAACAGGGTAATTTAAGTTATAAGAGCTAGCAAGAAATAAGAGCTAAGGTAAGACGGAGCATTCAAGACTAATAATAAATCTTCGAGTCAAGATTTGGGTGCTGTCGGTCCAAGAAAGCCTGCTACCAGCGATGCTTTGTCACCTGAATGAATGAATGGATGAAAGACACTGTACGAATCTCACCAAACCCTGATGAAAGGTTTCTGTGCTCTCTGCCCTGTCACTGATGCCACTCTGAAGTCCCCTGAAAAAGACCTTCGGTTCGTTTCCTAGCAGCTGAACTCCTCTAGGTTATTATGCTGAGGTCAGTCTGTTGAGAAGAGTGGCCGTGTCTTGAGTGCAATTACCTTCCCATCTACGCTGTACTGACCCCCTTCTTCACTTAAGTATTACTAATAAGTGCCCAGGGCTTTGTGGAGAGGAAATGGCTGTGTTCTTTTTGTTTCTTTGTAGCCCAAGTCTTGAAATTCACACTTGCACAGCAATGGCTCTGACAGATGGGCTGTCATCGGTCATGGAGCAATTCCAGTCAATGACCGACCGAGTTAAGTAGCCAGTGCTTCTGAATCAAGTAATGCGGCTACTGGGTGTTGATCGGGGCCACAGTGGTTCCTGGGAGTGTGGATGCTGAGGGTGTGCAGGAAGTATACACTGCGGTTTGGCACAGCCACTCAGGTTGCCTTCTGTGAATATGCATGATGCGCCGGTGCTCTTGCTCTTGGATTGAGCCTCACCCCCGCAAGCCCATGTCCTTCCTGCCTATCCTATGAAGACGTCCAGGAAGAGGTTTCAAAAAGTGAGTTGCTTCTCCAATTCTGGAGGGCTTACATTTCCCCCTCCCTCTTAAAAGATGATGACAAATTGCACCCTGGTTTATTTTTATTCACAGTGAGTCATTTGCTAGTCTTATTTTATAAATAATATTATCTAACTCAGAAGCAGATGGAAAAGTTCAAGGCAATACCTCCTGGGAGGGAGGCAGAGTTCCCCAGTCTGGGTTTGTGGGGTGGCGCCTTTTGCTGGGGTCCTGATAAGCAAGCGCTGCCATGAGGAAATGAACAGATGGCAAACGGCCCTTGCGACAAAGCATTTCGAGTGGGTTTCTTTGTGGTAGGAGTGACTGTCACTCTGCTCGTCCTGTGAGCTCTGTGTGTTCCTCAGAATGCAGAGAACGGGCTGGAAAGCCTTTCCTATTATTCATAAAACAGATCGCTGGCTCTCAAAGGTGCTTGGCCAGTTGAGAGCTCGCACACGTGTGTTCTAGTAACCCTGGCTCCATGTTGTCTTTGTGGGAGGAAGTGGGGGAGGGGCGAGGAGGGCCTGGCTCTGCTGAAAGCCAAGAGGCAGCTCTCCAGGAACCCACGTGCTGAGCAGCCTGCTCTGGGAAATGCCAGCCTGTGCTACCCCCGCCCTCCCCCAACACACACAGTTTGGCAAATAAGTTTAGCTCCTGTTGGACATACTACCGCAACAGACAGGGAGAAGCCGGGTGTCTTCTGTGGTCAGGCAGCTATGAGCAAGGGGATGGCAAATGTAGGTTGCTATGCAGTTGTTTTGCTGGTGGTGTGGAAGCGGTGCCAGGCCGCACTTGGGACTCTCTGGACGGTTTTGTTACTTCATGGAGATCGCAGCCTTTGTACCGGAGAACCCACGCTAATGTGTTTTCCTTAAGTCACAGTGCGGACAATGGGCACTGCACTTACACAAGAGTGGTGCCTGTTTCTCTGGGCTGGAGAGCTTTCCAGGGAGCTCCCTCTGGAGGAACCCCGACTTGCCGTATTCCAAAGGGTGCCTGTTGTGAAGTTTGTTTTTAATGTTGGCTGGCCTTCTGAATAACATTCACACGTTGAAATATACGCACAGCACGTTGTTTTGACATTTAAAGTTCATGATTTAAGAGCTGGTGGTTTTGCCTCATCGTTAAATAGTGAAATAATGGGGTCAAAGTGAGGTTAACAGGATTTAGAACTTCAGCGTGACTGGGGTCTTTCCTTCTGAAAATGAGGAGGAAATGAAGAAGGGAGGGTAGAGAGGGAGGGAGGAAGGGGGGACGGGACAGAGGGATAGACTGGAAGCAGAGGTTTGTTCATGGAAGTCTTGGACATGTGAGATCTTAAACTATCCAAATTTATAAACCTTTTTATAGGCTCCTCCCATGTCTTTATTGATCCCAAGCCTTCCAAGAGTATATTTCTTGAGCAAAACAGTCTTATGACTACCAAGATTACCTCTTTTTTTCCATCTCACTCACAACCCTTTTTAGTTGTGCCCCTCATGTTCTGTCTCCAGTGCTGCAAGAGCGCCTGTGACTTTTATCAACACAATTTTGTTTCATGACAAATTAGGTTTTAATCTCATTTCTACAGAACTGTGGGTAGGCATGCACTTATACCGGTGCGTGTGTGGGGATCAGGGAAGAACTCGTGAGAGTCAATGCTCTCCTTGCACCATGTGTGGCTCAGGGATTGAACTTAGATTGTCAAGCAGGTGCCTTTATCCTCTGAGACACACACACAGACACAAAAACACGCAGACACCACACACAGGAACACACAGACATAGACAACCCCCCCCCCACACATACCCTAGCGGTTGTTTAATCTTTATTTCTGACCATTGATAAGTTTGAGTATCTGTGTATTTCTTTAAGGCTGACATTTGCTGCTCTGTTAATTAGCACTTTTTATACTTAATTCATTTTAACACATAAGACACATCATCTTAACAAAGCCAAAAAGGATAAATCTCCTCCTACCTAAAAGTCTAATTCGAGGTAAGCATCCTACAGAAATGCTTAGGCTTGGAAAGGGATACGAGTGAGCACCCCATCAGAGCACGACTTATAATGACAAAGAGTGGCAACTACTTACTGGGGGCTACAATAGAAGTAAAAAAAGAAAGAGATAAATCTACATTTTCTGCAGAAAGGCATTTCAGCATATTGCCAAAAGCAAAAAAGACAAGTTGGAGAATATAGATTGCCAAGTCTTACCCCACATTTGGTGCGTGTCTGGGCATCGTGGAAGAAACTGAGTTTCGGTTGGTCTTTAACTTTAAAATACTATCTAACTCACCGAAACAAGCAGGCAGCAATTGCAAAACCTACATCAAATCCGAAACATGCACCTATCTGTTATAATGTGGGGAATAAAAATAGCTTTTGTTCAAAAGACGGAAGAGGAGGAGGGTGGGGGTTGAATCAACTATGGTTCAGTTCTGATGAATGAAGAAGCCATCATTTGTTACCCATCGGTACTGCATTTGGCATAGGATATCAGTGCCTGTATTACTCAAACCAGGGTTGCAACGTAATGTCAGTAGACAGAGATATTTTAGACTGTAGGTAGGTTAGTATAGAGTTTTCGGTAAAAGTGTTTAAGAGTCCTAATCTGTGTTTGTATGGTTTCACTGTTGTGTTCCCTAACTTTCTATATATTTGTAGCAAAAGTAATTAATAGAATTTGAAGTTACTTAAGATTTTCACCCAAGCTAATGAGTCAGCAAGTGAGGCCTTTGTTTTGTTCCTAGCTCATTGGCATTGCCTGTCATTTATCTCATTTACAAAGCAGCTTCATTTAAAATCTAGGTTTTGGCTCGATATCTTTGCTGCATAGGGAACAAGGTTTATTTCAATTCAAAGGAAGGAACACCTTTTTAATGTTATTTTCATCCCTCAGACTAATTATGTGGTTTTCACAATGTAGGCGTGTATACGTTTGGCTGCAAAGCTTTTCATGAGGTTAAGCCCACAGAAATGAGATCTGACTGGTAACAGTGTTTCCATGCAGGGTGAGAGACTCCAGAGCACTGGTTCTCAACCTTCCTAATGCTGTCACCTTTTAATACATACAGTTCCTCATGTTGTGGCGACCCCAGCCATAAAATTGTTTTTGCTCTGCTTCATAGCTGTAATGTTGTTACTCTTAGGAAAAGTAATGCAAATATCTGTGTTTCCTGATTGTGTTAGTGACCCCTGTAGTGTCATGGCCCCTAGGTTGAGAACCACTGCTGTAGGCTCTTCTGATAAAGCAGGATGGAAGGAAAAGGAATTTAGCGCATAGGGGTGGGTGTGAATAAAAGGTGATAAGACACCATAGTGTTGACTGGCAGCTCAAGCTGAAAAGAGAAAACAGTTGAAAGAGACGTGAATGCATAATCATCCTATGTTTAAAGCAATTAAAGAAAGTAGAAAATGCCAGGGAGTTTAAATATATATATTTCATTAATGGACCTCACTCTAAGACAAAAAACATTCCTGAACCTCTCAGGAGACCTGAGAGTACCTAGACTCTGAAAGGAGAACCGTGGCGGCTGGCTAATTGCAGTTCTGGCCAGGCATCCTCAGAATGCCCTGGAGTGGATGCTGTGTTCACATGTATCCCATTTTCAGAATAGCTGACTTCAGGCACATCAGGGTTTTCTCTTGAAATGGGCAGCTGCATCTCAGGACAATTTCATTTTTGGTTGTTTGGTTACTGGTGAGCAAGGACTTCGATGTAAAACAAAACAAACAAACAAACAAACAAACGTACCAACCAACCAAATAAGCAAGCAAAAAAACCAAACCCCAAACTACTCTTTCTTCTCTCTGGAAAATGAAGCCAAGGACCTGGGGAGATGGCTCAGTTGGCAAAGAGTTTGTCATACAAACACAAGTACCAAAAAAGCCAGGAGTATAGCCTGAAATGTAATCCCGGTGCAGGCAGGGTGGAGAGAGGAGGCTAGCTTGAGCTTGCTAGCTTGAGCCTGAGGTCCCAGTGAGACTGACAGACCTTGTCTACAAAACAAAACAAAAAACCCTGCTGGCGTGTGATGAAGCAAGCCGTCCCAGCACTCCTTGTGCATGTGTGTATTATTGTTCCTTGCATGATAGCTTAGTAAGCATTTATTACACACGTGACCTAGGTGCTCTTATGGAGACCAAGACTCAGCGTTGGGTCATGTGTTCCCAGGTCAGGCTGTGACACTACCAGTGAAACAGCTCTCAACACTCCCCAATTAGTGCAGTGCTAACTGTGCTCAAAACAACTGACAGCCACAGTGTCGGGCAGGCTTAGCAAAGAAGGCCTCCCAGGCATGGCAGAAATGCACAGCGACAGAGAAAGAATTCACACCAAGGGGAGAAATTATTTATGGTATTGCAAGGTTGAAAAGGAGATTTCTCCAAACATGCTGGTATGTGATACTCTGCTCTAGTGTTTGGACATATGGAGTTACCGTGCCTGTTAAATTATTAAGCGTGCCAGAAGCCTTGGAATCCCTTGAGAACATGTTGTGAGTAGGGCTGCCACACACCCATTTATGCCTTCAGCACAAGTGTCACGTCAGATTGAATTCTGGAGAAGGACAGACATTAGTAAGCCACATCATGAGCTCTCGTATTGTTTTTACCCTTTGTTTTGTGCAAACCTCCCCCAGTCTCTTCACAACTCAATAAGATAAAGGCCCACAGCCAGTACTTGTTAGCTGATCTGGTCTCCAAGGAAAGCCACTCAACTGGGGAGGGCTGGATTTGCTGTAACGGGCCTTCATGAAGCCACGCAGTGCTTTAGAGTGCTCTCTTTCATTGTTCCCATGGTAGGACTATTTCTTTTCCTCATCCGTAGTTTAAGTAAGCTCAGAGGGATGCTTTGTGCTTTTGTAGTGTTATCTCAGGGTCTGGAGCAAATCATTAATAAAGGAAGCAATGGCAGCTAATAAGAGGCGAGGTGTGGAAAGTGTGCATCTACAGGCATAAAGACAGGGAAGGCAGAACCCTTCATTTTCTCCTAGAGATTATAAGGCTCAAATAAAGTTGTTTTCTTATTTGTTTGTTTGCTTTTGTCTTGGTTATCTCTCTCTCTTCACTAGAAGAAAGGAGCTGAGAGTAGAAAATGGTATAGAAAACCTTGTGTGTGGGATGTGGCTACTTAGCAACAGGGAAGCTTTCAGCCGGTGTTCGGAATGGAATAGAGGAAAATTGGGCAGCGGGGAATAACTGAATGGGAGCAAAAATGAAAGGGAAGGAAGCAGCGGTGGTGATGAAGAGGTTAAGAGAACAAGGACCAAAGCGGTGAAGGACATGTTTGAAAATGGATGTGGTGTGGATCTAAATGACCAGAAGATCACAACTGAGAATAGCTGATGTCGGGTAGGGAGCTATAGGTAAAAATAGCCGGAAAGGTATCTGCCACGTTTGCTGTCTGGAAAATGGAATACAAAGCCTATGTGAATAAACTCTGGGCACTTGGCTCTTGCATGCAGTTTCATAGAGACCACACCAGGGAGGGTCTGAAGAAAAGTGGCCAGACCATCCCACATCACACAGTCTGATTAGATCACTCTCAGAATGAGCAAGGAGGCTGGGTGGCCAGAAATAAGTAAGTCTATAATATTTTTAAACAGGTATGCACCTGAGGTGACTCTAAAATAATGGTGCGATCTTAGGATGTCTAGGCCTGATCCCAAGGGAAACCCCAGGAAGAGGTGGAGGAGCTTGAGACACGAAAACTTCTGACCCCCTCTTCGCTTCCTCCATACATTCTGAGAGTTAAAACACACAGTAGGCCAGTAGGTACCTACTGTGGACAAATATCTGTTGACATTTCCCCTGGTGCCATTATCACGGCAAGTCTGTGATACCTGGTAGCATGTGTGTTTGTTTAAATTGTAGAGCAAGCACAGTTCCTTTCTGATTTTGTCTCTTAAAAGAGAAACCGAAGTTCCCTGCCCAGTTTTCAATATTTGATTATCCATGTACTCAACAATAATGTATTTTGAGCATTAGTTCCATATACGTATGCCTGAGTTCATAAGTTATATGCATGAAAGATTTAAAGAAACCTGAGTTATTGGCTATGAAATACAGCTTAAGTATACTGAGATGAAGACACAATTAAATACATATTTTAAATTTTGCCAGGGTTAGGTGACATACAGCCCTAATTCCTGCATTTGGAGGCAGAGGCAGGAGAATTACAGGTTCAAAGCTTGCTGGACCAATGTAGAAACAGTCTGTCTCCAAATAAAACAAAAAAATAATTATTTGTGTTTTCTTGTGTTTGTTAGTGAAAACCCCATCTCCTCATCTTTATTTTCACTTTTCTACCCAACCCTCAGCCTGAAGGACTGATGAGAAGATGCATTGCAGTAGCATGGAGTAGGGAGCACTGCGTATTGCACTAAAAGAAGGAAAAAGGGTTATCTCCCAAGTACTGAAAAAATCTATTTTAAGTTACATTTGTTTTATTTCAGGGTGTGTGTGTGTGTGTGTGTGTGTGTGTGTGTGTGTGTATGTGTGTGTGTCTATGTGTGTGTTGTGCTCAAGAGTTCAGGTCCCTGAGGCAATCAGAGGGATTACATCTCCTGGAACTAGAGTTACAAGCTGCCATGATCCACCCAATATGGGAGCTGAGAACTGAACCACGACAGGAGTGCTACTCACTCTTACCTGCTAAGCCATCTCTCCAGCCCCATTTCCCCAGTTTTTGATGTAGAGATTACATGACCTTTACAGTGTTCACCAAGGGGGTTTTCCTGCTTGTTTGGAGACAGTGTTGGGTCCCAGCCCCCACAACAGTTGCATCCTGTTTTCCAGTCCGAGTGCATCCTGTTTTCTAGTCCTGGCTTACTGCCCCAGCCTTGCCCCACTGACATCAACATCTAGCATGAGGAAAACATGACCTCTTCCACCCGTTTTTTCCCCCCACTGTGCTGTAAGCCTGTATATAAGGTTGCTCCCTCTCTACAATAGAGACCTCTTAGCACTTGCAATGAATACAACCACACACATTCTCTTGCAATAAAGCATTCTCTTAGCACAAACGGCCGGACGTCTTGTCTTTCTTTTCCCAATACTTCAGACTTGCTTGTGGCTCGGGAGCCACAGACAGTCTTATGGGCCAGCCTCACACTTAAATCATTGTGTATCTGAGGATAACCTTGAACTTCTGATCCTCCTGCTTCCACTTTGATTGCTGGGATTAAAAGCGTCAACTACCAGGCTTGGCTTGATGTGGCGCTGGGATCAAGCCCAGGGCTTCTCTGCGAGACAAGTGCAGCTCCACAGAAACACATCCCCAGACATCCCCAGACCAGTTGCTTGCCACTTTTCCTACAAGTCTAAAGTCATTTCTGGTGTTCTATATGAAGAGCAGATTCGAGTTTTCACATTCCTTTTAAAAATAATGTTTTTCATCTATAATGTTTGATTCCTAATTAAATATGATGAAATAAAAGATATGCTTGCATTTTTCCTAAATCCCATTAACACAGTGATTTTCAACCCATGGGTTGAAACCCCTTTGGGGTTTGAATGACCCTTTCATAGGGGTTGCATATTAGATATCTTGCATATCAGATATTTCCATTGCAATTCACACAGTAGGAAAACTACATTTATGAAGTAGCAACAAAAATAATTTTATAGTTGGGGGTCACCACAACATGAGGAACTGCATTAAAGGATGGCAGCATCAGGAAGGTTGAGAAACCACTGCACTAATGCCATGATAAAAGGAGAGATCACAGATCAGCAGTGACAGTTGTGGACCGAGGATACCAGTTACCTATTGCAGCATGGAAATTCCCCCAAAACTTTGGGTTTAAAATATCAGCCATCTGTTCACAGTTCTTGGGCAGCAGTGTGTGCTGGGCTCAGCCAAAAAACTCATCTCTGCTTCTGCTGATGCAAAGGGATTGCTTCAGTTTCTGCCAGGGAGCAGCTAGCTGGGGGTTGGTAGACCATGAAGACATCTCTGCTGTCTTCTCCTAGCTCATTCAGAAGACAGTGTCTGGCTTCTCCCCAGTTGTAATAGTTCCAGTAAGGCAGAGCCACTGAGAAGGCCTTGTATGAAGTCACAAATAATTCTGGGCAGGCCGGCAATCAAAGGAAGTCCAAGATCAGCTCGAGCTTAAAGAGTGAGAAAATAGATCTTACCTCTTGATGAAAGCGTTTGGAAATGAGCCTGTGACCATTTTGAGAACTTCTTTGGAGGTTCTAGCAGGGGCGCATAGCTACTCCAGTTACTCGTATACCCTTGACTGAAGACCGGTCCTCCTGTTTTCGTACAGCATCAAGAGGGAAGTACATGGAGCCCTGAGGGAGGAGGGGGACACCCATCTAGCCAGTCAGATCAGCCGAGTCAACTCTGGCAATCAATGGGGTGACAGATGTCGCAGCCAGATCGCCCTCACATAACCTATGACCATTTTGAACCCAGTAGGTTTGCAAAGTGTTTTCTTGCTTTAGAAATGGAAGAATATATAAATGAGTACTTAAAGGTATGGCAAACACAGTGTTCCTGTTTTTCTCTCACTCCTCTTCAACTGCTCTCCAATGGCAAGTTGCATGGGAACATTTCCATCTAAGTAAACAAGCAGAAAACATGTGGTAGACACTACCCAGTTCAGAATAAATAGCAAGTGATATCAAACATAGTATTTCCACTAAAACTGGAAACAGAGGAATCCCTGGAGCTAGGTGGATGGCTAGCATAGCTTACTAGTTTATTGCAGGTCAGAGATATTTTGTCTCAAAAAACCAGATGGATGGTACAGGAGCACCCAGGGTTATCCTCTGGTCCCCACATGTATATACACTTATGTATGTGAACAACCACACACAACTATGTAAACACACACCTGTGCATACACATAAACACACACAAAGTTACTGTTGTATTTTTCAGAAAGTCGTGCTGTACTTCTTGTCACATCCTACACAATTGTCTGATGGCCAATGGTGAACTTTTAGGAAGTTCCAGAGCACAACTGTGGCCCAAGCTGAGCAGAGATTTGTTCTCCAAGCCCATAGATTTTCTGGATGCAATTGCCTAATCAAAAGCAGTTTACACACACTAGAATACTGATGGCAGCTTTTTAAAAGGACAGTCTTTTTTTTGCTTCCTTCTGCCTCAGTAAACAGAGAAACAGCAGCAGCAGTTTGATTTTATCTTAGGGGACAGAAGCGCATTTTCTTAGATGCTTACATCATCTGTCTGTGCTCTGTGCTGTAGACTGGTCCACGGGAATTGTGTCTCTTTACTCTGGCCTCACCGAGAAGAATGTGCTGATGAGGTCAGGCAGCAGGAGGAGGCTGTTATCTTTAGATTAAGACCATGTGTCAGAAAGTGAAAATAAATCCGTGGAAACACAGTGAATTTTCTTGGGGGTTGGTGTTGCATTATATGCATTGAACCTCTCCAATGTCAAGGACAGTTTGTTTCCAAATCTAGAGAAAATAGTAAAATGGATGTTCTTTTTGGATTTGGGAAGTGACACATATAGCTCTATGACCCTCAGCTATTTTCCCAAGCGACTTGATTGCTTTTGGGCTCAGGGAAAGACTATCTAGATAGCTGATACATCCCACGTGGCTCTTAGGACACGTGGAGGTCAAAGGCTAAATGAGACCATGGAAAGACTGCATGCAGAGTTCCTGGAGAAAACATCGGGATGTTAGAGCAGCCAGTCTTCGGGGTGACACTTTGCTACTGGGACATGATAGAAACCAGGCGAGTAGAAATGTAATCTGCCTGGCACACATTGACTGTTATCTAATCCACCTGGTTGCAAAGTTAGCCACATCTAGAATGGAAACAGTATATGCGTGAGTGCATCTGAGCTGGTCCTGCTAGCTCAAGTTTCACACCGATGGCTCCTCTTGCTCATGTTTCTAGGCATGTCACTCTGCCCCTTATGAAACTGCCAGCTCTTCCTGATTGCTTCTTTATTGTCACTTAACTGAAGAAAAAGAAAGACCTAGCAAGTTTATATATAGCTTTGCATGGTGAGCAGGCACCAAAGAGTGAGTCTCATACATTGCGGCAGGCTGACTCAGTTCTCTTCGGCTCCACTGAGAACTAGAATTCCTCCAGCAGGTAGAACATGGGGCGACATCTCATCTTTGCCTTTCCCTGAAAAGACATAGGATATGACAGGTGTCACAAATGGTTCAGTTAAATTGTCACGGACATGGAAAGAGAAAGAGGATTTGTGACGAGAGGTTTGAAGCAGCAGCTGTATGGTCTCAAACCCTGGACACGGGGTGATGACGACTTTACAGACTCACCCTGCATTCCAGGCTAGCCTTGAACTCTGCTCCTTTTGCTGCAGTCCCCCAGATTCTGTGATTGTCAGTGCACTCTCAAGCCTGGCCTCTGTGAATGTCTCTAGCTGTTAAAATGAAAATAAGAAGGACTCTCCTCTGCGTCTAGGTATCCGTGTGTGAAGATGTGCTGCCACGAATAGCTGTGGCTTCCTATAACCATGGAATAAAATAAGATAATGCATCCAAGATGGCAAAACAAAAAGACAGGACAAACTAGAGTCATCTGATTAACTGTGTCTTGAGACCCTACCCAAGGACTTCCTGATATGTGGCACAAACTATTTCTTATATGAACTATTCAAGTTTTTCATTTTCTTTGTATAGAAAAATGAAAGATCATTAGCACTTGATAAAAGCCCCTTGTGGAAGCAGCTTTACAACTGGGTGGACACAATACACAGATGTTCTCACTGCTCCAGACTGGATACAATGCACGATGTTGTCACTGCTCCAGGGTGGACACAATGTACAGATGTTGTCACTGCTTCACGGCTCACTCACTATGTTCCACAGCTACTTAGATGCAATGATTCACAGACTAAACAGTGTGAACTTGCCATTCCTAATATGGATTGTCACTACTGGGTGACCATTTACTACAAACAGCAGTAAGTCTTGAGGCTTTGATAAGTCATTACGTCCTGGGACCCAGCCAGTCACAGAGTGGCAGGTTAATTTATTGGTTGCCTAGAATTATAGTGTACTGGAATTTTGTTTCTGGATTTGGAGTTTTTATCTCTCCGATATTCCTAGTGTAACCATTCTAGACATAGTTAACACCTCATACAAAGGTGAGTGCTCCAGTTTGCCCCACATAGTGACAGTTTACTGCTGCCGCCCTGGTGTAGCTCTAGCATTCCCAACAGTGTCCTAGTTTTGACGACAACACACTATCATGGTATCTTGTATGGGTTGCTTCTGATCTGAAATTCATTCTACAGTGAAATGAGTAGCAAAACTGCCAAGCTTTTCCTACAGAGAAGAAATAGAGGCAGCTGTCAGCCAAATTGCAAAATGGAAATTCTGTAATGTAGACCATGACACAGATTTTCAGTGGATTTCAAAAGGTGATCCCAAGACCAACAAAATCATCACTTGCCAGATGTAAAATTTCTGTGATCCCACCCTAGAGAGACTTAAAAGTCTCAGAGCCAGTGCACAATCAGTGATTAATGAAGAATACAGCATGTTTGGATACATATAATTTTGAGAGCCATTGCTTTGAAATGTCACCCAATAAATGTTGCTCCCCTCATAGTTAATACACTCACACATCAAGTAACAGGAACTCACTTCACTCTGTTAGCATCTAGTCATTACTTTGTTTCTCCTTCCTATGGCCATGAGCCCTGTATGTTTAGAACTGCATGTCCTTAGAGAATTGATGCCACTAGAAGACAAACATCGTTCCATTGGATTGGAAGCTGAAAATGCCACCCAGTCATGCTCAGATCATTTTCATCACTCAGGAAAAATGTTTTATGTCACTGGCTTGAATAATTGACTGTAGAGATGACAGACTACTTAAGAGAGTTGCCCATGAGGGTTAGCAACAAAGAGAAGTATGAATGGAAGCGCTCTTGAGGGACTTTGTTCTTAAAAAATTATTTAATAATTGTAACATCTGCTGGCCTTGGTGTGCAGAAACTGATGCCCTGTTTGCATTGCTTTATCCTATATATGAGCACAAGTGTCTCTTGGTGTATCTAAACCAACTGAGACATGCTTAATGCCCAAACTGTATTTCAGCAAATGTTAGAATACACAAAATGAGTACTAAGAAAAGGATAATGAGACTACAGGATCTCCCTCATTTGCCCCTTGTCCTTCCCTATTTTGTATTTTTTCCTTTGTGTTTCTCCTAAAGCATCAATTTTTATGGGAAAACTCAATCACATTTTAGCAAAATGACTGCCAGCAATTTAGGATTGGTGTCTAGGGACAACAGTCTCGACATTCCTGAGGGTAATAAAAGTTTTTAAAAATGACTGTAGTTGGCCAAGTATAGCAACCTGGGCCAACCCCACCTAGCCTTAATTGGACAGTCTGGATGAGGTACCCATTCCTGTGCAGAGAGGAAATGGCACCTTGAGGTTTAAAGTCTCACTTGGGAACAGAGAGTTATCTCAGGAGAGTAAGACCTAAAAGATTTGGTACATTATGATATTCCCAGAGTGCACTTGGCAGATGCAGAAGTAGAAGCAGAGAGTGGGGATGCAGCTCAGTTGCAGCCTGCATGAATCCTGGTTTTCATCTCAAGCACTGAAGAGAACAAAATTAAAAAGAAATGGAAAATATTAGAATTAGTTAAGCCTGGCACATTGGATATGATCTACATGTCAGACAACAAAAAATGATTCACGCAGAGCATGCTGGGACCTTGTTTTACAATCCCAAATCACGTTAGCATAAAGAGTTGTCTTCAGCGGGGTGTTGCAGCACATGCCTGTAGTTCCAGCAGGGTGGAGGATGATCAGGAGAACCATGAGTTCAAGTCTGGCCTGGTCCACACAGTGAGTGCTGGCCAGCCTCTAGAGCAGTGGTTCTCAGGCTTCCTAATGCTGTGGCCTTTAATACAGTTTCTTGTATTGTGGTGACCCCCAACCAAAAAATTATTCCGTTGCTTCTTCATAGCTGTAAATTTGCTACTGTTATGAATTGTGATGTAAATATTTTTGGAGTTAGAGGTTGGCCGGGGTTCATGAACCAAACAAAGGTTGAGAACTTCTGTGCTAGAGGCAGTGAAACTCAGTCTCAGAAATCTGGGGTGGGGGGAGGTGGAGAAAAATTGAAAACAAAACAGAAGGGAAGGGGCCAGGAAGTAGTAGAGGCTCTCCTGCCAAGTCTGGCCACCTGAGTTCAATTTCCAGCCACGTTCTGGAGAGAGAGGGGGGGGGTAGCGCCAGCCAACTCCTATGGGCTGTTCTCTGATCTCTAAAGGCATGTTGAGGAACACAAGTGCCTTCCCCAATACCTGAATAGTAGACGTTACTACAAAATAAATAACTCTATTAAGAGAGTGGAAAGACAATGTACTCTTATGAGGAAAACATGATTCACTTAAACAACTAGTGTGTATTGTTGTTATAACCCATCTCCTTATTACAAAATGCTGCAGTGAAAATGGTCTCACAATCTATTCCTTTGGTGGTCACTTGTCACAATGTCTTAGTGTGAGAACTGTGCATCTACCAATCAGAGTCATAAGCAGGACCAGTTTCTCATATTAGCACCGTAGTTCTTAATTTCTGGATTTCTCTGTACCACAAGAAATCAAATGACACCAAGAATGTTTTAAATTTGTTTCCTGCCACATTGCACAATAGAATTTTCTATATCCTCTCATTTCTAAGAGAAGCAGAGTTTTGAGGCCATTTTCCTCACAGAACAACTTAAATCATCCAGGAATTGAGAGTTTAAGGGTTTGAAAGCAAGAGAATATACAAATGGACTTCAGATTTCCTTACCAAACAAAGCTTATAAAAAGTTCTATATGGAGTTCAATGAGATGTCTCAGTGTTTAAAATGTGTCATAACCTCATGACCTGAGTTCCATTCCCAGAACCTACATGTGGCGAGACAAACTCCTATAAATTGTTTGACCTCCACATGTATGCACTGTAGTGGGGCTTGGGCACACACACACACACACACACACACACACACACACACACACACACACACTAATAAGTTTATAGAGCAGTATGTGAAGTTACATGCAGCAGTCTATAGTATGAAATTGAAGACCAATGATTCTGAATGAGTTGGGTATTTTTTTTTAGCTTTAAATTTGGCAATAATTTGCAATGAAATTAAGACCAATAAATCATCTATCTATTCTGGCTTCCACTCAAAGTGGAGGCTGAGGTGTAGCTGGAGGTTATGTGAAGAGAGCTAATTCCTGGAAAGAGGAAACCTGGAGAGTGAGTCAGGAGAAAGAAGCCATTCAAAATGAAATGGCTGCTGAAGGGGACCAGGCTTCACTGCCTCTGAAACTTGTAGGGTTTTTCTGTATGGAGATGAGGCAGGACTCCCATGTTCCTTAACAGCTGACATTTGTCATGGCAAACACAAGCATAGCCCTGAAGGGACGCGAGCACACACATTACACCGGGGCATAGGAGAGGCCTAAAGCCAAGAGCAGTTTCCTTGTACCCACCTGCCAGGGAGATGACGGGAAGCTCCTAGGAGCTAGAGACTGCAGCTGATAGCATGCAACAGAGGCCACCGAAAGAGGAGAAGTGAGGCTCCCAGAACCCCACACATCAATCACATGTGAGGGCTAACTTGCCATTGACTTGTGGTCCAGATCAAATAGCTTAGTGCCTCAGTTAGGGTTTCTATTGCTCTGGAGACACCATGGCCATGGCAACTCTTATAAAGAAAACATTTAATTGGTACAGCTCAGTTTCAGGGGTTCAGTCCATTATCATAATGGTGGCATGAAGGCAGACATGGTGCTGGTTGCATCATGATCAGAAGGTAACATGAAGTGAACTGTTTCTCACACTGAGTCTTGAGAAAAAGACCTCAAATCCCTCCCTTATAGTGACACACTTCTTCTAACAAGACTACACCTACTCGAACAAAGTCACACCTCCTAATAGTGCCACTCCCTTTGGGGGCCATTTTCTTTCAAACCACCACAACTTAGAATTCACAGCTGAATTCAGAGAATGGTTCACTGGCTTCTTGTAGAGTCTAGGGATTCAGTATGGAATTGTAAAGGTGGGGCAATTCTGGTATCGATTTATGTATCAGTTCAGAAAATTTACTGAGCTTTTGCCACATGTGAAGTTCAGAGATGGTCAAAGACATCTGTTACAAAAATGCAGCAAACAAGTAAGACAATGGTGAGGGACACACGGTCACTCTTTCAGATCCATTAGCTTTCAAAGACCTCACTGCATTAACAGCATTTCAGGAAGCATCTGAATGGAAAGCAGAGAGGTGAATGAAGATAGGAAAGATAATTCTTGGCCATGGGAATAACCCGTCTAAGATCCATCCTGAGGTTAAAATAAACCTTAATGTTTGAGGATCAAACACCTCACCATGAGGGAAGTTGAGAGGAGTGGAAGGGGCTGGAGGCTCTCAGAAGAGGCAGACAGGTCTGGTACTGTGGGCTTCGGCAGGGGTGTGGTGGGCAGACCCTGGAAACTGCTCCAAGAGAAGGAAAGACTATTCCCAAAGTTCTGTTTTCAAAAGCCCTCTCTGCAAGTGTGGTTTCTGGAGCTGAGGAACAAAATGCATACATCTTTGTATATCTTATATGAATTAACAGCCCTTCAGTTCACACTTTGCTATAAAAAAGTACATGTCACAGGGACCTCATGCAACCATTTTCTAGCAGCTTTATTCAAAATAGGCAAAAACAGAACTAACAAAAATGCTGATCATCTGATAAATGGAAAAGCAAAACTCCGTCCTTAAGTGTGTATTCACACACTGGAAAACATACTGAACAAGAAAAAGAAATATGGAGATATGTCATGCTACAGATGAACATAAGAAAGAGCCAGGCATGGGTGGCTCACATCTGTAATCTCAGTGTTTTGGAGGCAGAGGTAGGGGATTCACCCACAAGTCTGGGGTTAACCTGGTCTCCATAGTGAATTCCATATTTGCCAGGGCTATGTAGCAAGGCACTATCTTTAAAAAGAGCTGAGTGAAAAAAATCCAAACACAGAGAAACAGATATTGCATGATTCTATTTATATGAAATGCCCAGAAAAAGCAATCTATATATGGAGAAAACGGTGTGGTGACCGCCTGGGACTGGGAGTAGGAACAGAGATGAATTGTAAAGGAACAGGGGGATCTTTCAGGGGCCCTGGACATGTTCCAGCGTGAACTGTGGCAATGGTTGCACAACCCAGCGAGGCTGCCACAGCTCCTTCAATTGTGCACTTAAAATGTTGGATCTTTTAAAGTATTTAAGCTGCGGTGGGTGAAACGTGTGAAGGCTTTTGCTACCAAGCCTGCCACCTGAATTCAATCCCCGGAACTCACATGGTGGAATGACAGAACTGAGTCCAAGTTGTCCTTGAGCCCACACACACACACACACACACACACACACACACACACACACACACACACACACACACACAGAGAGAGAGAGAGAGAGAGAGAGAGAGAGAGAGAGAGAGAGAGAGAGAGACAGAGAGAGAGGGGGGGCGAGCAAGAAAAGTATTTAAATTGCTTAAAATATTTCAAACAGACTTTAGTGAGGTTGTTCCTGACATAGGCATGTATTCTCTAAATTTAGAACGTAAGTCTCCTCAGCATCTGGGCACTGTCTGCCCACAGTCCTTGATGTGAACTGTGGTTATGCGTGCCCTCCCTGTTGCTCCCTGACATTCTCCTTGTTCTATCAAGCACCAAGCTGCCCTGACCTCCAGGGTCACCCAGAGGTCCACTTGGGAAGGGGTTGAC
This sequence comes from Mesocricetus auratus, assembly GCF_017639785.1. Taxonomy (NCBI): domain Eukaryota; kingdom Metazoa; phylum Chordata; class Mammalia; order Rodentia; family Cricetidae; genus Mesocricetus; species Mesocricetus auratus. The sequence continues at coordinate 10,650,925 of NW_024429199.1, read as the reverse complement.
CTATTGTTTCTTCCTTTCCGGGTCGTACACTTTCCATGCATTCCCCACATCTGGCATTTCCTGGTCTTTTGGGCTGGTTAGATCTTTACCACCTCTGACCTACTTCCCCTCCTACTTTCTAACCTTTGCCAATGTTTTCAGGGAATTTCTCCACTATTTCCCTTTACTGTTCTGATTCTCACTTCTTCCTGTTTTCTTCACTGTCATCCATCATTCTTTTGTGTGTGTGTGTTAGATTTGATTGTGACCCCCCCACACATACACAGGAGTAATTACAGTCATGAAGAACAGAACAGGGACATGTTAGAAAAAAGGAAAACATTAGGTTTCATCATGTCAACTTCTAAACGTCAAGGAGCCAAAAACTGCAGGTTTTTTCCCCTAATGTACTGTGTCATTCAAAACAGCTCTGTAATTATGTTCATAGGAAACAAAAGTATTATTTATACTTGAAACATATTTTAAAATTCTGCTTCATTGTGAGCAAGAACATTTTATCAAGAGAGTTTTTTGCTTGTATCAACATATTTTGTGAGCTAACCTGTAACATGAAAATAAAAGACCCAGAGACAGATATTGGGATTCAAGCTTCAAGCTGAAGATCAGAGAAGCAAAGCAGCCAAGGCACTAGCTTCCACCTCTACCTCAGCGCAGACCAAAGGGGTGATCCTCAGATTGTGCACCATATCACTGCTCCTCAGACTCATTCAGACTGCTGTGCTCTCCTCAACGTGGCTAGAGACTAACTCTCAGGCTGAATGCCAGCTCTGAGACCCTGCTCCTGTCCTATATACCTCCCTAATGCTGGGATTAAAGGCATGTGATCCCAGGTGCTGAGATCACCTTTGGGTGAGCTGTTTCTTTTAGGACTTGATCAATTTCGTGCAGTCAGTGTGGCCTTGAATTAACAGGGATCAATCTACCTCTTAATCCTGAGTCCTGGGATTAAAGGTGTGTATCACCACTGCCTGGTCTCTACAACTTGAGGTTGGCTTTGCTTTCTGAACCCCTAGGCAAGCTTTAATAAATCATAAATAATATATCACCACACTAGCCACTGAAATCAACATGACTAATTGCATTATTTCCATAGAGGGAAAGGTGGATGAACCAATTGGTGTACATGCCTGCTCTCAGGAGCTGGTGTAGCAGGATGGTGAGTTACAGGCCAGCATGGGCTACACATCCGAGTTTAAAAACATGGGTGTGGTGAGACTCTGTCTCAAAAAAAAAAAAAAACCAAACAAACAAACAAAAAAACCTAACCAACCAACCAACCAACCAAACAAACAAACAAAAAAGTCTGAAGTTCGAGAAGTAGTTAAAGTTTTCTTTGGTTTAATTGGAGACTATGATTATTTGGTTTGGTTTAAGTACATTTAAATGTTTTAAGAATCATATTATAATTGGTCACCCTCATACTTTTTCTAACTGCAATTTGTGTTATATAGTTTTTCCTGCTTGTTGTCCCTCCCTCTCTCCCTCCTGCCTTCTTTTCCTGTCTTCTGTCTTTATACTCTTGCCTACTGAGCATGAGCTTTGACATTAAGCCACACTCCTACTCCTTCTTTCTGTTATATTTCTAAAACCAAAAGGGAAGTTATGGTTATAACTAGACAAATGCAAACTTACACTTCAATATAGAAGATGACTTTTTAAAATCATGCTGTCACATGAACTGTATAATGCTGGAAGCAATTAGCATAGTAGTACTCCTCGGTGCCAGGGTTTGATTCTTATTTAACAAAGTAAGCATCCTGAATGCCTTTGAAATCCAACTTAAAGGAGATGAGGAGGCCTGCAGAGCATCTTGCTGTGTTCTGTGAGATCATGGGGTCATGGGCTACTGTCTTGATGGAGAGGAGACGTAACTGTTGCACTAGCAGGGCAGGCAAGCGGGCAGGGAGAAGCTGGGCAGCCCAGTACGAGCAATGTAGGCAGAAACAAAGACTACATTTCACAGAAGCTGTGAGAATCTGTTGCAGCTTCCAAATATTGCTAAGTTCCACACATACCTATTAAGATACAATAAGGAAAACCAAGATCATAAAGAAAAAAAACTCCATGTAAATGAAAGGTAGAATTTTACAGAGTAAGAAGGAGAACCCTGTCCCAGCAGAAAGAGTTTTCTTGCATGCTTTGATTTTTTTTTAACATAGAAAAGGGCATGGAGTTTGCTTTAGCTTCAGTCTCCACTTCCTGTGTAAGCCATTTGGAATAGATGATTAGTATAGATATGAAATCATTGGGGAAAACCAAACAAAGGAGAATGTTGTTATGAAAAATTAAACATTACTTTTCCATGCAGTGTTTTTAAAAGAAAGGTCAATATGGCAAGGTGAAAGAGACTTGCACAAAATAGGTAGCTCTGGGTCCTGCAGGTAGTCTCACTTAAAAAAAGAGCCTGTAGCTTTGGTCCATGAGTATAAACTTAGAAATTTAGAAGACAGGTTGAAGCTATGTCAATTTAGTTAAACAACAGTAGCAAGTTCCTTCCTTGGACCTATGATCTGCCCAAGTATAGATTGCTGTCTGGGTTTAAAAGTACCAGGCATGGATTCCCTTTCATGGAGCAGGCTTCAAATCCAATCAGAGAGTGGTTTGTTACCTCCATAGCAGCAGTCCTATTATCACATGTGGGTACATGCTGCCTGGCAGGCTAGTTTGTGGGTATGGGCTTCACAGCCTGGTAAGACCACTGATGTCTCTCTCTTCCTCCTCCAGCAGCCTGAACCAGAGAAGCCTCTCCGTAGTGAATGATGGTGAATGTCCAGATGCACGGGTGGGTGCCTAGGATGCTGAGGATAAGTTGTTGAAGGCTCAGTTCTAAACAAGATGTTTACACTGCCCCCCTAAGCCCCGGGAAACACTGCAGGGGGGGGGATGAGTACACAAGAGCATGAAGACAGGGTGATGAGTTGTGAAATGTTATTCTCTGTACACCACCACTGTAATAATGAATTCGCAGCAGAAGTGGTTATTTACACCGGATCTTACCAAGACTGACCCTGTGGCCAGGCAATCATGAATGGACCAGGGGGCCTTCCCCTTGGTTGTTGATAGGTTTGGGGAGGGGCGGGGATCACCATCTTCTGTTGTGTACCCAATGCTGAGCTTTCGGGGCTCCAACAGAGAACCCAAACCCACAGTCACACAGGTAGTGGTCCTGGTTAAATGCAGTAGGTCACAGCACAAAATGAATATACATGAATGTGAGGAAGAGATTTGTAGGGAAGAGGGGTGGCTAGACTTGTGGTATGGGAATGGGGGTTGAGGAGAGAGTCTATGTAGGTGTGCATGTGCAATTGTCAGAGAACAAATTTCCTTCCTTAAATTTGGAAGGAAAGAGGCCCCATTAAAAAATGTCTCATTCTTTAGAAAGATCTTCTCCAGAGGCAAGTAGGCCATGAACCAAAGCATGTTTCTATACTCCATAGGCCCATATCTGCAAGAAACAGCCGAGTGACATCAGGATGTTTACAGGGTGGAACGAGTTTCTTGTTTCTGTTTTGACATTAAAATATAATTACATCATTTTCCTCATTCCATTTCTTCTCTCCAGCCCCTCCCATGTATACACTCCTCCTGCCAGCCTCGCTCTCTTTCAAATTCATGGCCTCTATTGTTTCATACCCACATTCCTAAATATATAAACACAACCCTTGCAGTCAGTATGTGTGTATATAATTTCAGGGCTGATTACTTGGCATTGGATAACCAATGCATGCACCCTTAAGGACTATTAACCCCTTGCAGCATCCCTTAGTTGCCTGTAGTTCTTTTCCAGGGTTTGGGGACCTGTGACGTTTCCTTTTTCCATGTTAGAATGTCTGTTGGTGTCATCCTTGCTTAGGTCTTGCTTAGGCAGCCATGCTGATGAGACTTCATGGGAGTGGCTTTCCTGTCATTTATAAGAGATGCAGCCTCACAGTTGACTGAGATTTTTATGTCCTGCATTTTAATAAACTACTATATGCTTTACAAGTGACACATTGTAATGCAACCAATAAAAGGCAATATGGTTTTCACAAGAAAGTGTTTATTTGAGGCCATGGATTTGACTCTCCAGTAACAGACACACACACACACACACAACCACTCTCAAACAACAAACAAAAAGTGTTTTGTCAGGTGTGATAAACAAGCAGCTAAAATGCAAGCACTGCGGGGTATAAAGGTGGAGACAGGAGGGTCTCGGCTCTAGGCTATCCTAGGCTATACAGCAAGACACTAACTAACCTCTCAACAAACAAGTGCTAGGGATGTAGCTAAGAGGAGGGGTGCTTGTCTAGCATATATGAGCCTTGAGTTTGATTCTCAACACAATCACTAATAATAATAATAATAATAACAACACATATGGTTCATATTCTCTCATGTTAAAATTCAAAGGATATGGGGGAGGAAGGAACTCTACTAGCTTATCTTGACAAGATTAGAGTCTCCAAAACTAAGCATAGTGACACACTCTGTAATCACTTAGCACTGGGCCAGGAGGATGGCAAGCTTGAGGCCAGCCTGGGTATATAGTGAGTTCTAGGGTATATAGTGAGTTCTAGGGCAGTCTGAAGACAGACTTGGAAGTCAGGCATATATGGGAGGGTTTGAGGGGAGAAAATGGAAGGGAGAAATGTTGTAATTAAACTAGAATCTCAAAAACTAAAAAGAAAGCCATTTATAAAAGCAGACACAATGAAAATGTAGTTACCAGATTTTTATAAGCATAGTATAAGATTCCTCAAAATCATCTTCTCAGGAATCTTCAGATAAATCCTATTTAGGATTTATAATCAGTTGCTTTTTGGAAGCTTGCATGAGTCTACTCTGTAGCTTCCCTTAAAAGTAATTACACAGCTCCCACTTGCTAACTGGTGCTCTTTCATGTTCAAGTTATAGCTCCCTGTTTATTACTCTAGTTCCCTTATCCCAATGTGGTTATTATTACCACTATGGAATGTCAAGAATGATGTAAACATCTACATCCAGGCTCTGCACACATTTCTAAACTGGAGCTGTGAACTCCAAAAATAACATTTTGGTACAAAGTACTTGTTATACAAAATCAAAAATTGAGGGCAACATTAAAGTGTGGGGGGGGGGATTGAGTGGAAGACTCATATATTTCTGTTTAAAGTTTTAGTGCTTAGCTAGGTATGGTGGGGCATGCCTATAATCCCAGAAACTGGGGGAAAGACACAGGAGGATCAGGAAGATCAGGAGTTCAAGGTCATCCTGTGTTAACAATGAGTTTGAAACATCCTGGACTACATGAGACTCTATTTAAACATGTGTGTATATACATGTGTGTGTGTGTGTGTGTGTGTGTGTGTAATAACATCTTAAGATATTGTATTAGTTACTTGTGGTATTGCTTTATGAAATACCTGACAAAAAGCAACTTAAGAAAGAAGGGAGAGAGGGAGGGTGGAAGGAAAGGAGAGAGGGAGGGAGGGAGGGAGGGAGGGAGGGAGGGAGGGAAGAAGATAGGTCTGGAAGAAGGGAGGAAGGACTTCTTTGGGCTCACAGTTTGAGAATATTGCCCATCAGAGCTGGGAGGGCCTGGTGGCAGAAGCTTGAGACACCTGGTCACATTTCATCTTCAGTCAGAAATCAGAAACCCTTGGCTTCTGTCACTCAAGCTCTTCTTTTTATTCAGTCTATGATGCCAGCACATGGAATGGTGTTGCCCATGTTGAGGACAAATCTTCCCACTTCAATGAATCTAATCTTAAAACTCCCTCAAAGACATGCCCAGAGACTTGTTTTTGTGGCAGTTCTAAGTGCTGTCAAGTTGGCAATCAAGATTAACCATTGATGGTTTGAAGGTCCATGCACCTTTACCTGAAACACAAACCAAGGGAATGGGAAACACTTGGTAATTAATAGAGGAGTTGCTTCAATTCTTCATGTTGTTTTGGGACCAAATCACTTCCATGGCTAAGTATCACTCCTCTAAAACTTCTTCATGGAATTAAACAGGGATTATAGTGGGGAATCCTGTGTCTCAACATGTTAGACCAAGGACATCAAGTAACTGACTTATGATGGCTATTCTTGATTGTCAACTTGAGTACACCAGGAATGAACTGAAACCGAAGTAGCTGGATACACCTATGAGGGATTTTTCTTGATTGAATCATTTGAGATGGGAAGGCCTAACTTTAATCCAGATTTTTTAAGGTGAGAAGATCCACCTTATATCTGGACCACACCTCTGGTGGCAGCTTGTATAAAGGACACAAAAGAAGGAAGTGCTTTGCTCTTTGACTGCTTGCTGTCACTCTAGCTGGCAAGTTCATTCCTTTACTAGTATTAGGGTCTATTCTCCAGGATTCTGGCATATGCTGAAGACCAGAAGAGACATTCAGCCTTGCAGACTTAACAATTATTGGTTTCTAGGATTTCCTGTCAATAGACAGCCGTTGTAGGGTGACAGACTATAACTCACTCTAATAAATCACTCCCTAAATATATATGTATATTCAATCAGTTTTGCTCCTCTAGAATACCTTGACTAATACACCACTGACCAGAGGAATAAGAGAAACCCCCAAATAAGGAAGTGTGTATTTATAAATTGCTGTGACCAAGAAGTGTAGGACCTTGAAGTGGTTACTCTTGTCATCACTGTGCACAAATTCCTGGCTGAAACAATTTAAGGAGGTAAAGATTTCTTTTCTTTACACGTTCTGAGATTCAGTTCTTGGTTACTTGACTGTGTGTTTCTGGGCCAGGGGTAGGACAGAACGTGGTAGGGGAGCATGTGGTGGAGGCTCTTCTCAAGGCAGATGGGATGGAGGGAGGGACTATAGAACAGAGCTGAAGTTAAGACCTAGCCTCTACGAATTGCTCCCAGTGACCTACTTTTGTAGGCTAGTTCCTCCTTTATTATTCAAATGCCCCAGTAATGCTACTAGTTTCTGAAGCCACCAGGAAATATATTCGCTTATTAAGCCGGATCCCTCGTGGTCTCATTGTTATTAGAGATGATCTCCCAGACACATTCAGAGGTGTCTTCTCCTAGGCATTTCTCAGTGCAAGCAAACTTGGCAATTGAGACTAGCTATATCAAGGGTCTTACTTGGTAAATTAGCCTATGCTATTTAACTTGCAAGAACTGACTTAGGTTTTGCATATCTAAACCCAAGAGCTAACACATTTTATTTTTATTTGATAGTTTTATTAAAATTAATACATTTGAAATGAATATTATATAGGTAAAAACATACCAAAGCAGTATGGTATTATGTAAGTATTATGTAGGTTGTTGTTGTTGGTTTTTTTTTTAGCTATCTATGAAATAAATGGTCTGATATGAAGTGGCTCTCATTAATGAATTTTCTCACTGCTGTGACAAAATATGATAAAAACAACTTAAGTGTGTGTGTGTCTGTATTTTGACTCACAGTTCTAGGGGATACAGTCCATCATGGTGTGGAAAGTTCAGGTCAGGTGTAGGAGGTGGCTGACCACAGTGATTGCAGCCAGGAAGCAAAAAATGGTGAAATTGGTGCTTGGTTTGTGTTTTCCTCTTCACTCAGTTCCCAGCCCAATTCTACAAAGTCAAGCTGCTCATATTTAGGGTGGTCTCCTTACATCAATTAACCCAGCTTTAAATTCCTCACAGACATACCCGGAGATTTGCCTATTATGTGATTCTAGATTCTGTCTAGTAGACAGTCAATGTAAACTATCACAGAAAGAGAATAAAATAATGATTAAAGTAAAACATTTTCTGGATATCAAAGGTATTTTTCTAATCTCTCATCTAATTTTTCTTGTTTTGTTATATTTTTGTTTGTTTTTAAGCTAGCTCTCATGCCGGGCATTGGTGACACACACCTTTAATCCCAGCACTCGGGAGGCAGAGGCAGCCAGATCTCTGTGTGTTCGAGGCTAGCCTGGTCTACAGAGCAAGTGCCAGGATATGTTCCAAAACAATACAGAGAAACCCTGTCTCGAAAAACCAAATAATAATAATAATAATAATAATAATAAATAAAAATAAAATAAATAAGATAGCTCTCACTCTGAAGTATAAGCTGACCAGGGATTCAAAATGTAGCCAAGGCTGATCTCAGTCAAACTTTCAGTGATCGTCCTGCCTCAGCATCCAAGGGACAGATCGCAGGTGTAAATTGCCACATCAGGCTTTCCTGTAACACATTTTTTAGTCATGGGAGGTACAAGGCCTGGCATTGTGGTACACCCCGATAATCCCAACATTTGGGAAACTTACAGCAAGAGAGCTTGGGTTTGAGATCAGCTGGAGTACAAAGTGAGACTCCAGAAGAAAAAACAAAGGGGTGGTTGGGGACAGAAAGAAAGGCAAAAACCATAAAAATAAAATGAGGAACAAAGAGCAATACTCATCGTTTTGAAATCTGTTGTCAGCCATTTTGAAATCTCTGGCCTTCCAAGCAAACCTGACTGCTGTTAGCGTTGAGCATCCTGAATTTCTTCCAGGTCTGCAATAATTAGTATTCTAGCCCTTTCGAGCCCTTGTTTCTCAGCTCCTCATGGTTCTACACAAGAGCTTGAGAAGATCTTGGCACCTTATGTGCTACAGAACACAAAAGCCAGCATCAGTTACAAAGTGGTCTGTTTATTGCAACTGTCTTCCCCTTTAACAGCTATAACCCACCTCTTTCCATTTTAATGCGAAGGGCATTCCGCATTTTAAGGTTAAAGAAATTGTTTTCTACGATGGGTTAATGGTAAGAGGCCAGCAGCCCAGAGAAAGTTCCTCATGGGCCTGACTCAAAAGTTCTTCTGTGGAGAGCCAAGCAAACACTTGTCTCTCAAAGCAAATGCCATTTGCACAATAGTTCCGTTGTGGACTCAGATGCATGCTCTGTTTCAGTGACAGCAACGCAGCAGTAAGCTCCTCCTCGGCTTTGGGATGTGGACAACTGACATTTGAGAGTCACCCCAGACTGTCATTACTAGCTCTATTGGATCTTAAGCTCTTGTGGAAACTTGATTGTTTGCAGAGGATTGTTTTCTCTCCTGCCTGCCACCTACCTTGTGTATAGTCAGTTTCACAATCCACCTGCTGTCTGATGAGCTATAATGCTAGTCAAGTTTGCTCACTGAGATGGGATTTGCAGGAATTTTTCATCGTTTTTGGTATTTTTGTGAATATTTTCTGTAAAGAGTGTATATCATTTTTAGAATATCTTCTTTTAATGTTCATTGTGTGTATTCTCTAAGCTTGGTATTTTGTTTCTCAGGGACATTTCATAGAGTATATTGTGTGTATGTGTATAATAGTGTGGGGGCATATGTGTACACAGATGTGTAGTGCGCATATGCATGCAGAAGGTCAGAGGTCAACAACAGGCATCTTCCTCCATTGTTCTCCACCCTATGTTTTGAGTCAGAGTCTTTCCTGAACCTGGAGCTCACTGATGGGCTGATGGGCCAGTGGGCTTTAGGGACTGGCTCATCTCTGTATCTCTGGAGCTACATGTTACAGATGAATGCCCCAAGACTTGGGTTTTGAATTCAGGTTCTGGAGATGGTACAGCAGACACTTTACCAAGTGAGCCATCTCCTCTACCCATATAATACTATTAAGAAATAAAATAAACATTGGGAGCCCATTCCACAGTGAGGGATGCTCTCTCAGCCTGGACACATGGGGAAGGGCCTAGGTCCTGCCATGGATGAAATGACAGACTCTGGAGATCCCCCCAAGGAGGGCCTCACCCTCCCTGTGGAATGATGTGGGGATTGGGAGGAGCTGCTGGAGGGACAAGGGAGGAGGGGTGGGAGAAGGAGCTGGGATTGACATGTGAAGCATGTATGTTTCTAATTTAAATAAAAGCATATATTGAGAAAAAAGAAATAAAATAAATTTTATAAAGATTTTTTAAAAAAATAACTATGCCAAGGAAATCACACACACACACACACACACACACACACACACACACACACACACACACGTTAAATTTCTGATTCATTTTCCTGTGAGACCATACAACCGTCTCAGCAAGACTTTTACTTATAAGAAATAGAGAAACAGCCTCTTTTCCACCCAGATAAAAAATGCCATGAACATTTCTCACACTGAATTCTATTGTAATTCAGAAAGTGGAGTTTCAAAATAGGCAAAAGGGAAGTCAAATTGGTGTCTGCTGGCCATCATGTGAAGCCCACATATGTGTCCCGTTTGGTGACCACATGACTAAAATGAAAGCTGAATGTTTCTCTAATGGACTAAGTTCCCTGTGGGCCCATCACATTTAGGTCATCCCTTGGCCACTGGAGGCATTTCAGTCTGACACCCTCATGCAAGCTTTGGTTAAGATGTAAGTAAAGACACAACATCATCGAGACATGTTCAGTGAAGCAACAACTATGTTGACACCACCCTTCTGCCCTTAACCTTGCACAAGCAGAAAACCAACTTCAGATTCAGGAACCCTAGTCTCTTTTGAGCCTTCTGGCTAAGGTCAAATGTAGGAGTAAAGAATTCCAGCTAATTCAGAGGCCACAGCCACACACTTCATGCATAACCCAACAATCTCACACAACTCCCTTCTCTGTCTGTTCTTGCAGTGATTACTTCCTAGCTGACATTGCTAGAGTCTGACTTTAATCCTATTTAAGTTTTACTCTTTCTTTCTTTCTCTGTCTCTCTCTCTGTCTCTCTCTCTGTCTCTCTCTCTGTCTCTCTCTGTCTCTCTCTGTCTCTCTCTCTCTCTCTCTCTCTCTCTCTCTCTCTCTCTCTCTCTCTCTCTCTTTCTTTCCTGTGTGTCTGGTCACTCTGCTAAAAAAAAATGTTCCATGCTCAGAGTTTATACCTACCCCCAGAAGAGATCAGATGTATGAATTAATAGTAATAGGATTTGGTAGCTGGTAAAGAGTAAATTGTGTGGAAACATGGAGAATGAAGAATGGGGCTGTGCTTGGCATAAGGTTTCCAACGGTGACAAATGAGCTGACTCTTTAACTTGTGTGTGTGTGTGTGTGTGTGTAGAGTGTGAGTGCCTGTGGAGGCTAGAGAATCAGATGCCCTGGAGGTCAAGTCACACATAGTGGTGAGCCACCAGACATGAGTACTGGAACCAAACTTGAGACTCCTGCAAGAGCCACAAGCTCTCTCAACCACCGGGCAATGTCTCCAGTCCTGAGCTGAGCCAAGAGTAGGTACAGAGTTGATGAGCAGTCAGACAAACAATCAGGCCAAGGAATGAGTGGCACAGACAGAACTCATGGCTTCAAAAGCATCTTGGGAAATTCAGGGATCTGCAAGTAGTTTGGTTTGACGGGCACACCGGAGCCTAAGGAATGGGAAGACAGGAAGCTACGTTCACACACTTAGTGGTTCATCTCATAAGCTGTCTGGGTGACTGAAAGTACCAGCAGCTTCACCATCCACCAACAGTTGATGGGGTTACAGTATTTACTGTAGTATTCAGTCTAGTGAGGATTACAGTAAAGAAAGCATGGTGGATGGACAGAGGTGCATACCTATAATCCCAGTCCTCGGGAGGGGGCAGGGCAGAGGCAGGAGTATAGCCACAAGTTTGAGGCTAACCTGGGCTGCACAGGGAGTTCCAGTAGGACCTTGGACATAGAGCAAAACATTGTCTCCAAAAAAGTGTCTTTAATTTACTAAAGTATAAACTAAAGTGTTGTTTTATATTCAGCGCTATGGCTGCTCTTTAGTTTACTGCCATTTCAGCCAACAGTTGCAACTCCTCAGATAACTGATCTGTTTCTCTAGCAGCAGCCTGGCCACTCAGGCTGCAGCCTGGTGGGAATTCCCTTCCTGCGGGCATCTGCTCTGTCGCTGCTGCTGAATGTAGCTTTAACTAAATCTCTACCGTTCTGTTTATAAATAAAGCTCGGGAACCAAAGGCTGGGATGAAAACCTGCTGGTTCAGAGAGGTTGAAAAACATCTAGCTACCTATCTCTCATTGCTCTAAAAGAGCCTTCCTTCTGTTCCACCAAACCAAAGAAAGCCTGGCCACTCCAAACCCCTCCCTGCTACTTCCGGTGCATCTCTATCGCTTCCAGATGTCCCCTGAAGCTCTTATGATGACTTTCTGTTAACTAGTTGCTAACTCAGCCTCCTGACCCAAGGTTAATTTTATTTAATTAACACACACGCAGACTCGGGGTTCACAGTGTGATCGGATGTCCCCCAACACTAGATGTGCTGAGCCGTGTGTGTGACCAACTAAATGCAGAGGCTGCTGGAGGCATAAAGGACGCGTGCATGCTGGCCGTGGGTGTGTAGGGAGCCTCTGAGGGGCTGCCTGGTCTTCCCTTAAATGAAGGGCTTCTTTATGCAGCTTCTGGGAGTGACCCTAGAAGATGCTTGCAGAATGTAATGTCACTGTGATCTCACTTCTATCAGATCAAAGTTCCTCCAAAGCGTGACCAATAGTCTGTAAACGGGGGCCATGTAGCTCCAGAGCTGCCCCAGGGAGGCGCAGAGCCTGTCACAGCCTGTGTCTTTTCTCTGTCTGCCCACCCATGCTTCATCCATGCGTAGGTGCTGCTGACCACGGGGAACACTCTGCTGCAGTTGACGAGTTGTTTTCCGTACAGACTACAAAGTGTCCTTGAGTGAGTGTGTTGGTCCATGTAACAGAGTTTGTGCTCAAGCTAGGGACAGCATTTAGCAGGGAAGTAACTGGGTGATAAGTATAAGGGTACAAAATGGAAGACCAGGAGATCAATTAGGGGGTTCTTATAACAGTGTGAGCAAGAAATGTCTGGGATTGGTGAGATGGCTCAGTGGTTAAGGGTATTTGCTATCCCATCTGATAACCTGAGTTCAATCTCCAGAATCTGAATGGTGAAAGGAAAAAACCATGCCCCTCAAATTGTCCCTTGACCTTCACATGCTTGTGGTGGCATGCCACGTCCCCTCAAAACAATGGGGGTGGGGAGGCAGGAAAAAGCTGTACTCTAGGCGCCTAAGAAGACAGTTCAGTCAGTAAAGTACTTGCCTAGAAGTATGATAATTGAGTTTGACCCCTGAAAATGCCGAGTGCACTGGCACATATCTGTAATCTTAGTGCTGGAAAGTCAGAGGCAGGAGGTTTACTCTAGCCAGCCTAGCCAACTCAGGCCAGTGAAAGACTCTGGCAAAAATCAAACATAAAAAGGGAATAGTGTGCTGAGCAATGGTGACGCACGCCTTTAATTCCAGCACTTGGGAGGCAGAGGCAGGCGGATCTCTGAGTTCAAGGCCAGCCTGGTCTACACAGCTCGTTCTAGGACAGCCAGGGCAACACAGAGAAGCCCTGTCTTGAAAAGACAAAAACAAAAAGAGGATAGTCTTCCTAAAGAACAACACTGAGGCTGGCCTCTGGCCTCCACATGCCTGTGTATGCATGTGTACCTACACACAGGTAAAGACACACACAAGTGAGCGGAGGAATATTTGGAATCGGAGTAAATATGGTGACAGGAAGTAGAGAAAAAGAGATCAATAAATGAATGTATTTAGAGGCAATATTGGTGAAATGTATAGTTGGTTGGCATGGTAGGTATTATCTCTATCTCCTAAGTCTATGGCTTGGCACAAAGAATACATTTTGGTGTCACTGGAGAAGACAGGGAACTGGAGGAGAAGCAGGGTCATCAGTGACTGGAATGAGTTCTTATCTGGAGTCACCTCAATTTAGGGAATGCTTGGCAGATGGATGAAAACACACATGAAATATCAGGAAGACGCCAATGCTATAGGGTGAGATTCACCAGTAACCACGTGGTAGTTAGTCACATGGATGATAATGAGATTAGCTGGTCACTGTTCTGGCCTACAAAGGCCAGATATCCAAGGCACTTACCTTATCATTTCCCAACTCCCCACTAGATTGATACAACTAACCATCTTCAATACTGTGCAGTGTGGCTTGTAGCTTCTGTTCTATGTAGCACGAATAATATAAACCCAGAGAAGATATTGGGGTTCAAGTTGAAGATCAGAGAAGCAAAGTGGCTAGCCACCAGAGAGCTCTCACCTCTACCAATGCTCAGACTAAAGGGGACATCCACCGAACCTCGGATTGCATCTCCAGACTGTACTGCTCTTCACCAAATCTCAGACTGCTCCTGAGACTGCACTGAGCTCCTTGTATTCTCTCTAGTGCAGGGGTTAAAAGTGTGAGCTCTGTTTCTCTTTTAGATTGATTCACTCTCATATAAACCTGGGTGGGTAGCCATAAACTCAAAGAGATCCATCTGCATCTGTCTCCTGAGTCCTGGGATTAGAGGTATGTGACACCACTGCTCAGCTCGATTGCTAACTGGTGTGGCTGGCTTCGCATTGTGATCTTCAAGCGAATTTTATTATATCATAAACAATATAATACCACAGTTCTAGGTACCTAATGTTAGCTCTGTTAGAAAAAAAGCTTATTATATCTGTCTAACATTTTTCCCTTCCACTCTACTCCTTTCTAGAGCCATATCTCATCAAGATTTCCTACATTCTTTTTAATCAGGTGAGGAACTTGGGGCTCAGGGAGACTAATTTGACCAAAGCCACATGCCTTAGAAGGGAATACAGACTTCCTGGGTTATGGCTTAGTGTTCTCCTTCGATAAAATGTGAAACAAAGAAACTGCACAGTCTTCTTAGTAAAAAAAAAAAAAAACTCAATAAAGACATGCTTGTCAGAAGTGATGGCATACACGTGTAGCCTAACCTGAGCTACAAAGCAAAACCTGACTTAAGAAAAAGCTGAAAGCACACAATTAATCAATGAATGATCTAGACGTGTGATGGAATGCTCACATCTCTAACTGTGGGGGAAGTGCAAATTGAAACCACAAGAAGCTTACACCTGCCAGATGACTCAAAATGGCGAATGATGTCAAAGAGAACCCTGAATGCCATTGGTAGGAAAGTAAACTAGTACAGCACTGTAGGAAAAATAGTCTGAAGGTTACTAAAACAGGGTTTCAATATGATAGAAGCAATACTATTTCTGAGTAATTAGTCAAGGGACTTGAAATGTGGATGTTCACAACAAAGATGCATAAGCAGTGTTAGTGTCAGTGACTTACTGAATTAAAAATATGGGCACTACATAGCTGTCTTAGTTAGGTCATCATTGTTATCATGAAACAACATGAACAAAATCAAATTGGGGAGGAAAGGGTTTATTTGGCTTACACTTCCACATCACAGTCCATCACTGAAGGAAGTCAGGACAGGAACCCAAACAGGGTAGGATCCCAGAGACAGGAGCTGATACAGAGGCTATGGGGGGATGCTGCTTACTGGTTTGCTTCCCATGGATTGCTCAGTCTGCTTTCTTATAGAACCCAGGACCACCAGCCCAGGGAAGGTACCACCCACAGGGAGCTGGGCCCTCCCCCGCCAATCACTAAGAAAATGCCCTTGAACTCATAGAGATTCCCCTACCTCTGCCTCCCAAGTGTTGAGATTAAAGGTATGTGCCACCGCTTTCAGCAAACCTATTTTTAAAACAGTTTTAAGAAATACAGCTTTCATCCTTAAATATTTCTTGATTAGGAGTGGATGGATGAGCTATAAAATTGTACTCTTGTCTTCATTATACTAATTAAAATTGCATTTTTTCTTTTTACCAAGCAGAATTTTATGTACTCTTAGGTCTGTTGCTAAAAAGATTGAAGTGAATACTTACATAATAATAATGTTATGAACTAGGTGTGGTGGCTCATGCCTGAAATTTGTACACTTGGAATGTTGAGGCAGGAGCATTGGCTCCAAGTTTGAGCCCAGTCTGGGATACATAGTGATTTCCAGGCCAGCCTGGCTGCAGAAGGAGACCCTGCCTCAACTCCCCCCATCCCATCCTTTAAAGACAGCAGTAGAAACAAAACATAAGGAAAATAGGAAAAAACCAAATTGAAAAATGGCAAATGAAGTCATGAGGGAATTTTGTAAATAAAATGCAACTTGCAAAGTAACTCAAGTGCACTTGTTAGTTAGCACTGAATCTTTGGTTTTGATTTTCAAAGCCATTTTTAGAAGCTTGACCCCATTATAGACAGTGTCTAGAAGATGTGAACCACTCAGTTGTCCTGGACAAAAATAATTTCCCCTTCCAGATTATTGAACCCCGTGAGAAATGTCCCTAATTGGCTGACACAAAGACCTCATGGGAAAACATTATGACAACTGTCTTTATGGCCAGTGCAACAGTTTCATGAGTCATCACTCCATACATGCTGCAGGCACACCTCTCTTTTCACAGGAAAGTTTACTAAACTCATTACTGATTGTGTGACAGTCTCAGCACCAGCAGCAGTCCAGGTGGTGGTGCCAAATGAGAACATATTTCCTATCAATTAGTTTATTTCCATAGACAACCTAAGCCATTTAGATGGTTCCAACACAGTTCAATAACCTTGAAAGACGTTGAGGTCCGCACACATACTGTTGGATAAAATGCATGCAAAGGGGGCACGGGGTTTTATTGTACCATCAGGTTTCTGTTTTAATAGTACTAAGTAACAACCACGCATGGATTTTAGAAGCTTAATGCAGCAAATACTTTTATTTCAAGGTTTTGGTCAGCTCTCTATTTTCTCTCCCCATTTTTAAATCAGTAGCTATTCAGTAGATTAAAAAAAGAAGAAGAAGCTGCCTCCACTGCAGGACATGGCAGCCCACAGTTGTAACTCAGGCATTCAGGAAGATGAAGCATAAGGATTTGTATAAGTTTGAGGCTATTCTGGGATACATACTGAATTCCAGGGCAACTCAGGCTACCGAGTGAACTCTTGCCTAAAGACATAAAAACAAACAACCCCTCTGCTTGCATCACATATGACTTCAGTTTGCTAATAGCAGGCCAGATGGTCAAGCCCTACAGAGTCCTAGGTGGAGAGATACTCTGTGTACTTGGATGGAAGGGAGTGCCGAGCCTCTTGATAACTGTGTGACTTACAGCAGAGGGAGTGAGGAGCTGTAAAGTATCTAATGGCTATATCCACGGTTCCATTGTGATTCTCTATCCCTTTAATTTTCTACTTAGTCCAGCTATGTGTGGCTGAGTGAGTAGCAAGGCTGCACTCCAAGAATTTACGGACAGGCCCTTCTGTCATCGTGTGAACAGTGTGGAGTGTGCAGGCCTGCACAAACCCTGATGGGACAGGCACCCCTCAAGGAAGCATCTTATGCAATGGAGGGACCTGGTAGACAAGACATCTGAGGCTGCCGGTGGCCTAACAATATGGCTTGATGAACTTGGAATTGTTTTTACTGTTTGAAATTAAAATACAGTTACACCATCTTCCTTTCCTTTTTCTACCCTTTTCTGTCTCAATTTCATGGCCTCTCTTTAATCTCTCTCTCTCTCTCTCTCTCTCTCTCTCTCTCTCTCTCTCTCTCTCTCTCTCTCTCATACACACACACTCACATACAAGTAACATTAAGTAAACGTAAAAATATGTGTAAGTAGGGGGCACATGTTCTGAGATAATGATAAAGCATATGATGTGGTAATAAGATGAACTAGGAAATAGTTGTTCATTGTCTGGTATTATATGCCATGCATAACTGTTTATATTGTACTTCTATGGTTATCAGTGTGGTGGTTCTGTTTACACCAATAGCACCGCAAACATGAGTGATGTGATGGCTATGACATTGTGACAGGCACAATGTCACTGTCCCTAAGAATTGTTCTATCCATTCTCATCATACAGGACCACTCTTACTTGTTTCAAGTACTTTGTCTGCTGAAACACTGTTACAACACACACAGCACACACGCCTGTTATTTCTAAAATGAGTGCGGTTGGATGTGTCAGGAAACTTAATGATAGTTTGTATATTCTTTTCATTTTAATGGATTAGGAGTAGATGTGGCCCAGAGAGATGAGGGGCCTGGACCGAGGTCACATGTCTGTGTACAGCTCTACTGCAGTGAACCAAATAGTGTAGCTATAACATTGCCTCTAAACGTCAACACTACGTGAAATTGTGAGTTTGGTTTAGGTGGTGAGTATGGTTTGTCCCCAAAAGTCAAAGCCTGGGTCAGTTGCAGGTATAAAGTCCCTTGGTAATTCACCACCAGGAGACTTGAAATTCTGATTTGGAAAACTATTTTTTTTCCATAGTGATTGCTGCCAGGAGAGGGATTGGTAAAGAAAATATTTACAGATTCTGGGTTAGCAGTTTAAAATAGGTAATATTTCCCGAAGGAAACATTTGATTTCTTTCCCAGAGGCTCTCCATTGTCCCCAGGTTTCATCTAACAAAGAATCAAACACGAGGAAGGGCCGGGGGTGGCTAGGTGGACACAGAGTGGAAGGTTGCCAGAGCCGGAAAGCAGATCTCAAGCGGGGCCTGTCGGACTTGATTCTGGTTTTGAAGTCACTGTAATCACCAGCGGCTGTGTGTCTGGCTTACTCCTCAAAAGCAGATCTGAGCTGGTAAGCAAGTGGGAAGCCCAGACACGCTGGGCACGGTTTGCTTTGAGAGAAGGGAACAGCTGTCCCTTTGGGGCAGACGGGGAGGCTGTCCTTACCTCTGTTCCTAGATGATGTTGCTGACAGCTTTTCTCTGTGTTGTTTACTGCTTCAATCGCCTAGGTCAGTTTGACCCGATGTTTCATTTTTAAGACACACTTCATAGCTGAGATTATCTGTTACTCATATGCTGTGTAAATTTGAATGCCTCTTTAACGTTGCATGGTTTTGCTTCTCATTTATTTACTTCTCTTCAGCAAAATCAGTCCCCCTAGCCAGAAACTTGACTCCTGAGGATGACATCATCTTGGAGGGAGTTGGGCTGTGCAATAGCCACAGGGTAGTTTTTCTGAGAATCAATGATCTGACTACACATAATAAGCCAGATAATTAGTGGCCATCCAACAGGAAAAACAAAAGGCATTGATTAGATATACAACTTTAAAATAGAAAAACAGGGATGGATGTAAAATGTGTGTTAAAGTAATTATTTCCTATCCCTGTATTGCTGAGTTTTCTTTATTTTAGCCTTGAACAGATGGTCCCCAATTTCCAACTGTGATCTAGTTTTTAACAACATACATACTAAAACTTGTGGTAGGAGTTTACTGAGGAAATACATATGGCAAAAAACATACTCATGACTCAGGAATGCTTATAAAGCCAGACTATACTGAACAACAACAAAAAGAGACTGGGTATACAAATCAGTGCAAGCCACCTAGTTCAGGGTACAAATAAGTGTGCTTGAGGGTACTTTGGGTCCTCTTGTCATAATTTTAAAGCTCCCAAGAGATCCCAGGCCTACAGGTTGGCATCTAAGTTGTCTTTTACACCTGTCAATTGGAGGAGCTGTTCTATTTAGGGACATTGTTATTCTCCTCTCTCCACAGGCGTTATATATTTCTTACTGACTGGCTCAGATAAGACATGATATAATGAACAGAGTTCGGTTTCTTAAAAGGGAGAAGATTAGATTATTTGCTTCTTTACTTCTTATCTACCAATATAAATTTCCTTGAGGAACTCAATATTATTAAAAATGTTTTTCCTTCTGGAAAAGTTACTGAAGCTGGAGTCATAGGAAGATTATTCTGACCAATCCAGAAGTTTATTTCGAAGGTCAAATTAGAAAAGGTAGGATTTAATACATGTTGGCAGGACAGTCACTGGTTTCTCTGTATCTTCCTATTTCCAGGCGACTACTCTGTCTCTCCAGACTCACAGTGGGCTGTGGGCAGGCCTGGAGAGATAACCTAGGCTCAGGATTTACCTCTGCCATTTCTCTGAACAAAGCTCTCCCGACCTCAACCTGTTCTCAATAGAGAAGCAGACCCAAGTTGAAGAGGTGTTCATGATCTTGTATTGAGGTCTTTTTCTCTTTCCTAAATGAAATTGGATTAAGTTCAGTATACAAAGAAGATAACCAGTACACAGCTTCCACACGAGGCTAAAAATGTTCACTATAAAAATAAAATAAACATAATTCAAACAAACAAAAAAATGTTCAGTGGGCACAAGTAATGCCCTAGGATAGCTCACAAGCTCAGTTCATGCTGGAGTCCTAACTCTATATTAGAGTCTCTACACAACAACACCAGGCATCACTTGGTGAGGTATATTCCTGCCCAAATACTGCTAACTGCCACTTACTGCACACATCTTGCCCTGATGGTCATGTCCACTTACAAAGTCAAGTCAGAAGTCAGAACTGTGAATGGAAAGGAGTCATGGCAAGTTTTATATTGTCAGGGAATCATGTTATTAAGCAATGGTGACTCAGTTCAGCACCTTTCCTCATGTTCATAATATTTTTCTCAAAGAATGGGAGCAGAGCCAGGCGTGGGGACATGCACCAGTGTTCCTGGGAAAACTTGGGGTTCCCTTTTGGGGTCCTTAGTCTTGCTAATAAAATATTTTAAAAATAGACACCGAGGGATGCTGAGGGGCAGTCTTACTAGTGTTTTGGAGGAAAACAGGATAGACAGGCTGGAAGTTTGGCATCTGCTGGGGAGAGAGAGATGGCTAAGAAGAAAACAAAGTCAGGCTTTTAGGAGAGCAGGCAGATTCAGCAATGAAGGTTAGCTCTGTGGTGGGAGGAGGTGGGGGAGGGAGAGCTTCAGAGAATACATAAGAAAACCCAGGATATCTGAACAAAAATGCTTAGGGATTTGGCCAATGTCCAAAAGAAAAAGATAGAAAGAATTAAGAAGAAAAGAAAAAAATTACATTTTTTTCTAGTTAGATGAGCAGACATTAGCTTAGAAAAAGTAGATAAGATTAACAGTGCTGCCAAGATGGATGCTCTGTTGGTCACTGTCCCGATGAAGAGGATTCTGGGAGGAAGTGCATTACCTCATGAAGGGGCAATTCATCCTCCCCTTGCTTGGATATGTCTTCAGGTGAATCAGATTTCCTGGGGATGGAGTTCTGACTAGGTGATTGACAGGATGGGTCAGTGGAGGAGACAGTGCTTTGTGTTTAATATTTATTTAGATTAAAATATTAGATCTCAATTGGAGGTTCGAGCTTGAACTTTGTTACACCAGCACTTGGGAGGCCAAGGTAGGAGGATTCCACTGTTCCAGAACAGCCCATTTTACATAGTAAGTTCCACCACAACCTAGGATTGTGTTAGGCCCTGCCACAAACAAGCAATGCTAAAACACAAACAACACAATGGGTTAGGTAATTTAGAAGCTCAGCTCCAAGTTCCCCAAACTAGAATTAAAAAGAATACTCAACACAAGCTTCACTTGATCTTTTTTTTTATGTCTTCATAGAGAACTCCACACATGTCGGGCTACCAGATAGGGGACAGAGACTCTCTGAGGGACTGTGTTGGGTCATCAGATGTGTATATATGCGCTTTAAGAGTCTGGCCAGGCAGCCATTCAACAAGGCTTAGAGCACCCTCTTCTCAGATCACAACTTTGCTACTGCTGGAGATAAAACTGTTTGTTCTCTCAAAAAGAATAACTCGCATTCCTTCTCCCCATACAGAGATGTAAAACATGACTCTCCATAGCTTCAGATATCGTCAAGTGAGTAAGTATCTCACTGGGGAGTCTGGTTTCCCATTCTCTGATCTGTGAAGTACCTACAAGCTTCACTGCCATGCAGGATCACGCTTGATTCATCTTTGCTCAGGGCCTAACAGTACCCGACATCCAGAAGACAAGCAGACGAGTGACTGACAGAGCAAATGAATCGGAATGATTTTCTGTCAGCTCCTTAAATGGGGAAAGACTGAATTCCACGATTGTTTTTGAAAGCAGCCCTTTCCGCGTTTATAATTCGGTTTGTCAACAAAATGAATCCAACATTGGGAGGGCTTTAGAATGCAGTTTCCAAAGCACATGTTTTCAGGGTGCCGGCTGCACTGTCTTCGCTTGTAGCCCAGAGAGGACTGAGGGCGGTATGGCTGGAGGCTGGCAGAGGACCACTCCTGATGAGAACCTGAGACACGCCCACTTCGGTTCTCAGCCGACCTTCCCCTGTTGGCTGTGTAGTTCTGAGCAAGTTGCTATATCAGTGTCTAGAAAATGGATGCTTCTCCATGTGAAGACTTAATGAATTCATGCTGACACTCTCAGAGCCAGGCACACTGCCGTCAATAAGTACCGCTCCCATGCACTCATCTGGGTATAGCGGAAAGAACCTACATTTTTGGGTTAAGCAAAATAGGCTTTTAATTCAAGCTCAGCCCTGCATCTCTAATTTCACCAAACTTGTTTGGTCTTGTGCAAAATGAGGGTAATGACACGGCAGAGGAGCAAAATGGTATTTAAGCTATTGCAGTCTATAGTCTTCTGATGTCTCCACATCTGAAATGTAGGGAAATGCTTTTATGAGTTCACTTTGAGTATGGAGGGGAAGCCCTAGGTAGAGGATAGTGTTTTGTATAATACATAAGAATCTTGAAGGCAGTGCCCTGGAGTGAGCATGTCCCCCTTCTACTTAGGAGACTAGGGTGGGAAGGAGGATCCCTGAGTCTGGGGATTTCAGAACAGTCTGGGCAATGGTGGGATACTGCCTTTGCTTCAAAAGCTGATTACAGGCCTGTGGGTGTGGTGGGGTAGAGTATGTGCTTAGCATGTGTGAAGTTCTGGGTTTGATCTTCAGTGTAAAAGGGAGAGAAGAGGGGGGAAGGGAATGGGGGGCAGTTGGCCACATGTCTAGATGTGCACCATTAAGTTGTTTCGTGACACCTGAATGGGCCATCCTTATCTTCTACAGAATTAAATAGATACTCCCCAATGTGGATGACACTTTGAGGACTGTATGAGGAGTAGGTGGTGTGGTGCATCTAAAGAGGAAGTAAACACAGGGCCAGGAAAGGGATGGCAGTGTCCTTGCGTGGGTTGAATCCCAGAACCCTGACTAGGGACAGAGAGGACTGAAGAGATGACAGAGACATGAACATCATTGCAAAAGAGCAGAGATAGCTGAGTTGCATTCCTTTTGATGGAGAAGCCATAGCACCCCAAAAGTTCGACACGTTTATGGTATATAGCTGAACAAGGGGGCAAGATTGCTTTTACTGCATACTGAACAAGGAGGCGAGGTTATCAAATGCAGACAAACAAGAAGGCAGTGGTATTATTTACAGCTGAGCGAGTTAATCGTAGTAGGGAAATCTCTGTAGGGGAGCAGTCTTCAGGCACTGAAGATCCAGAGGGAGGCAGCTATGATGGACATTTTCTGCCCAGACTGTCAGCTTTCGCACACAGACCCAAGGAAGGCTTTATCATCCCCTGTGCCTCACTCAGGGAAGGAAGGTATCGCCACTCTCATGGGGCTGGGCTTTGGGATCCTTGACATTACTTATCAACAGAATACAGTCACTCAGGACTTTGCTAGCTCCCTGTAAGGGACACATAGGGAATTTGCTCGCACAGAAAAATGGAATGTGAAACAAAGACGAGAACCATGGAGATGTGGGTGAAGCACTGGGTTTCTTGCCGGTGCTCAAGATGGCCTTCAAGAAGTTCTATCTTACAGAATATCAAAGGTTGAAAGCCAAGAGTGAGCCGAGGACACCGAGCACCCTGCCATTTGAGTTACTTACTTGGCAGGATTCTCACGACAATTAAAGTTAATGGATGTAAACCCCAGGCACAAAGCAATCATTTGATAAATGGCAGCTACCATCATTCGTTCTGTTGAGTCATGTATTATTCAAGAAGTATTTATCTAACCCCAGGAAGCTGGGAAAGAGCATCTGGTCCACGTGGGGACAGTGGAGCGTTCCACTACCCACTCTGCCTCCCCGCATCTCGCCATAGGCTTGTCTGTCCCTTATGCAAACATACAAAACCACACTCCTTATAGAAGTGTTGGCTTCTAGGAGTGCTCTCTTGGAAGTGCCCCTCCTGATGTATGGGCAGGTGCGTGTGATAGTAAAAGAGCTTTTAAAGTTGTGTTCGTGCCCTGCAGACTCAATGTGTTTGATTTATTTCATTCATCACTATGGTAAGAGTGATAAGCAGGTGTTCTGAAAACATGACGTTACTTAGCAAGTGACCCGTCTTCCAGTAAGTGACTACCAATATAGCCAGAGCACAGAATAGGTAATGGCTTTGTTTACCCAAGATGTAGTCATTGTGATTATTTTTAGACGAAGGATTTGGAGCCTGAAACACAACTCATAATTATGTTGCAATGAATCTTCAAGCAGTTGTTTGGCAGAATTAATTTGACTGTGGAAACCTTAACGTCATCACAATTTCTAAAAAACTCAGAGATTGAAAACTGAAAATATGACATTCCACGACACCAAGTACCGTCTCCTGAGCATGTCTGATTTATTTCCATTTTGTAGTAGTGTGTGCCTGCCTGCTTTCCCAGGCCCTCTCCTAGATCTAGTTCTTACTGTGCCCTCTCCTTTCTGGACTAAACCCACTGATGGCTTCTGTTCAGGATGTCACTTTCCACTGGCCTCTACACTTTCTTGGAAGTCCCGCCCCCCCATGTCCCTTACATTCCAGTCTATTTTGAGCAGCATCTTTCTATTTCTAAAGCCTGGGAATGTATTGTGCAATACATGAATATCATAAAAACAATATACCAGATCAATATGGCCAAAGGTCTGCGAGAAGGAAGGAAAATATTGATCTCATTGCCTTAATATAAAGTGTGTACCTATCATTCTATAGGGATTCTTCTTGAGACTTTTCTATGCTTACTTTTTCATTGAGTTAATCCTAACGGTCATGCAGTTCTATATACTGATTTTTCCAAGTAATGATACCTCTTAATCTTTACTCAAATTGCTGTATAACTGAAAGGTTGCAAAACACTGATGATTCATCTATAGCTAAAGTTTTAGACTGTTGTTACAGTTAACACCTTATATCTAAACAATGTGGTCTAGGTGTGATATGGTACATTTATACTATATATATTGTGGTATTGTTTTCTCTGTAATAGTGTCCTCAGAGGAAAATTTCTGAATCACAGAATATAATTGTTCTTAATGCAAGAAGTGGCACATATTGTTAAAATGCTTTCCATAAGAGTTGGAGTAGTTTTTTTTATCACTGGAAGTATTGGGTATGTCAGTTCCTCCATAACTATTCAAATATATATATGCTCAGCATTAGCTGTCCTCTTTACTTTTTTTTGTTTTGTTTTGTTTTGTTTTTCGAGACAGGGTTTCTCTGTGGCTTTGGAGGCTGTCCTTGAACTCGCTCAGTAGACCAGACTGGCCTCGAACTCAGAGATCCGCCTGTGTCTGTTTCCTGAGTGCTAGGATTAAAGGCTTGCACCAACACTACCCAGTTGTCTTCTTTAATTTTTGACTGAATTATTTTAACCATGCAGAAAAATATATGGAGAAAACCAGATAACCCCAGACACTATATTTTCTAATTTTAACAATTTCCCATGTTTTCATTGGCTTTCAAAAGTATTACATATTTTGAAGTCTTTTCAGGCTCCCTTCTCAGGTCCACTTTCCCGGCCTTTTACAAAGACAGCTGTGATTTGATAGTTAGATTCATTTGTTTTCTTATTTCCATATATGTTACCTGCCAAATCATTAATGACGAATAAAGCTTCGTCATATTCCATAGCAGAACTAATCTGAAAGTGCTGTTTCTTGAGTCAGATACACCTGTTGTTGAATCGCTCATTTGTCCCTTGCTACCCAGCTCAGTATCTCTCTTTACCTTCAATGGTGAGAGAAGAGTGGGCCTTACGGCCCCTTTCCATGTTGTAATGGAGGTTAAATGGGGAGGGCATGCAACAGTGTTGGCATGGAGGTCAGCACGTAACATGTTTTATCACAGCTTTAGTTGCCTGTGTATTTCTTAGGAAGATGGAATCACTTAAGCGTATGAAGTTTTTTTTCAGACATGGTCATAGTTGGCGGCTGTCTGAGCAAGTACTGCTGTGGTCTCTGCTACTATGGAGCAGAGATAGCTCCAGATCCTCAGCCTTTGCTTGTATTTGCTGAAGCTCTATGAACTAAGAACTTAACCAGTCCTACCATGGTCCATCAAATGAGGCAGTTTTGTAATTTTCTTTAACAATATTCTGGATAGACCCTCATATTGCCTCATCTGTGGTTCCCCTTTTTTTGATTAAAATCGTTAAAAAATTCTATGTACATATGTTTGTGTCTGTGTGGGTATGTGTGTATGAATGCAGTTGCCCAGGGAAGCCAGAAGAGGGTGTTGGACTCTGGAGTTGGAGTTACAGCACTTAAGAGCCGTGCAATGAGGGTGCTGGGAACTGAACTCAGGTCCTCTGCAAGAGCAGTAAGTGCTCTTAACTGCTTAGACTCCTCTCCTTTCCCTTACCTGTAATTCGTTCCCTTCTTTGCTTTTTTCTGAATTTTCTATATTAAAAGATTTTATTTCTTGTATAACACTAGTAGTCTTGCCATTAATAGTATATTATTCTTATATTGTCAGATTTAGAATCTCATATATATTACTTTCTTCCTGAACATTTTAAAAGATAAAGTAAAAATCTTAAGCTATTTCTGTATCCTAATTTTAGTTCATTAGTGTATTAGTCCTAAGCATTTCAATTAAAACCACTTCATGATAATTATCAATGTTTATTAGTAGTTCATGTAATAGGATTGAAATTTTATGATTTAAAAGCTTAATTTGAAAGAAAAGTTATAATAAGCCTTGTCAGAATGTTTTTTGTAAAATATATTCTAAGACATCATTTTTTATTGTTTTTCAAGATATGGAAAAGGTACTCTGGACATAAAATGAAGTCTTTCATCCATGAATAGAGCATGCCAGTTTTGTTTACATAGTATTAAGCTGCAAGAAACTTTAGATGACATTATAATGTTAATTTTATTTTTACCCAGCTTATCAAATTCATTTTAATTGAATATTTTGTCCCTTCTCATACTTAGTGACATTTCCTTATTATATTTAAGAAAATCAGATGTAGAGGAGCCAGGGTGTGAGGTAACGGACAGATACAGCATGACCCAGGATGCAGGGCCTTCTGAAATAATGACTGCGGAAGCCAAAACCATCCTAAGGGAGACTGAACTACAGATGCATATTATGTAAAGACTATACTGAAATAAATAGAAAAGTGTTTTCAAAAGACCCACTCACACACACACACACACACACACACACACACACACACACACACACTGATAGAGAGAACTTGGTTGGGTAGAGAGATCTGTGAGGAATTGGAGGAGGGAAAATACAATCAAAATATACTTTACAAAAAAAGATTAAGTTAAAAAAATAAAATGACATTCAGTATAAATCCCACAAACTCAAAGTGTTAGTTTTCTGCCACCAAGAGAGTAATCTGACTCCCTGGACTCCCCACCCCTGGGGTTTACCTAGATGGCGGTGTCAGTTAGGGGTGCTATGCAAGCCTTTGCCTTATAGATGATACTGATGCCCTCCCTTGGCAATCTGCCAGCTCACTCAGTTACTCCCTGGAACTGTACTACAGGCCTGGCCTTTTGCAACATTGGATCCGGGATCAAGGCATCTGAGCTCCACATAGTCTCCTTTAGCTGACAATTTTTCCAGGGGGGCCAGCAATCGTCCCAACAAAGCCACCTTATCGCTGATAATGTTTTCCTCTTAACAGTGAGTATACTCACAGGTGAATGCCCGTATACACTGTAACCATTGAAAGGAGGCCTGTGACCCCTGGAGAAAAAAGTGCCTGGTGCTGGTGTCACGTTAGCAGTTAGGTACTTGGGGGCGATCATAGCCAGGGAAGCATGGCCATATATCACTCATCTGCTGACTACAGCCCATTTCCTAGCAGACATTTTAAGCCATCTGTTCTAAGAGTCGGTATGTGGGAAGACGAAACGTCTTAAAAAAAATTAATGTGATAAAGCCCGGAATCAAAACTGAGGAAAATGTAGTATTGCTCTTCTATGCTTTAATTTCTGGAGAACAACCCCAGGGAGTAAGGCTTGCAGCAGGCTTGTGAGCCAAGCAAATTCAGGGCCTTTTTAGGGCAGGCCAGGGTGGGATTAGATGTTCCAGGCTACGCTGTTCTCATAAGCCTGCCATGATCTGAAACTTAGATCTTGGTTCTGGGCCAGACTCAGACTGACCTTCAAAGGACAGCAGAGACATCTAGACAACTGCCAGGCAAACCCTCTCTGTCTGCCTTCTTACTCCTTCCTCCTCCTTGTTGATCAAACCCTGTAGCTTCTATGTATGGCTCTACAACCCGACCCTCAGTGAATCTACAGCTGCTTCTTGATGGGATTTTATGAGAGTGTGCCTTTGTACCAATAGGGAATTAAACGCTAATCACCATGGCTTTAGGCCTCAGTTGAAGACAGTGTCCTTCAGGTATCATTACAACAAAAATAACTTGCCCAACTTTCTTAAGGTAGATGTGTGCTATTTAACATTTACTATTCGAAAACCTTGCTGTGTTATCTATATAGAGATAGACCAATGGAAAGTTTTTAAGAATGTCTTAATTAGGGAACTATTTGATAAATTAATATATATATATATATATATATATATAGGTGTGAATTAGATCTTGATGCTTTGTTGTTTGTTAATTCACTTCGGGTGGTCTCTGTGAACATTATGATGAGGACTATATTTGATATTCAGGTGCTATTCTCATTTCCATTATAATTGTTTTATAATTGGTGAGTCAAGGTACATTGAACATTAAAAAAAAGCCTGCTCTTGGTTTTTAATACTCATCTATAGGTCCTTTCTTATAGATTAAAAAAAAAACCTGCTAAACTGGGCGTCATGGTACACACCTTTAATCCCAGCACTGGAGAGTGAGGTAAAAGGATTTGAGTTTAAGGCCAGCTTTTGCTATGTAACAGAACCTTGTCTCAAAGGTCTGAAAGCCCAGCTGCAGATTAATGATCATTATTATGTGAAAATTATTTTGGGAAAAATGTATCTATTTATTTGTATATGTATATGTATATGTATATGTATATGTATATGTATATGTGTGGTTGCATGCATGCTGGAGGAAAATTTCTGGAAGTCAGTTCTCTTCACCACATGGGTTCCAGGGATTGAATTTAGATCATCAGACCTGATGGAAAGTACATTTACCCACTAACCTACCTCTCTGGTTATATAATTAATATGTTTTAAATAATTTGTTTTTGATGTTTGAAACCAAGTCCACTCCATGGTCCAGGCTAGTTTTGAATTTCTGGGATGAAGCAAACTGCCTACCTCAACCTCCTAAGAACTGGGGTTACAGGCATGTTTGTCTTTAAAATGATCTTTACACGTTTGCTTATTTTTAAACTTAACACTAGACTTTATATATAGGTTGAGTTTGTGTCAGGTTAAATGACTTCTCCAATGAGTGCCTCATTGATCAAAGATGAGTAGCTAAGAGCATTACCCATAATCTAAGAGACCATAAGACGATTTTCTGGGGAATCTCTTCAGTTAAACAAGTTACACAGCTAAAAGCAGTGGTAATAAGTATCCATCTTTCATCCTTGTCTCTAATTTTCATGTTTTTACTCAATTTATCGTCTCTACAATATAGTCTCTGCCAGATATCTTAGTTAGGGTTTACTATTGTTGTGAAGAGACACCACAACCATGGCAACTCTTATAAAGGAAAAATTTAATTGTGGTGGCAGCTTACAGTTTCAGAGGTTCAGTTCATCATGGTAAGGAGCATAGTAGCATGTAGGCAGGCCTGGAGCTAGAGAAATAGCTGACTGTCCTACATTTTGCAGGCAACAGGAAGTTGACTGACTATCACATGGAGTGAAGCTTGAGAAAAAGACCTCAAAGCCCGCCCCCACAGTGACACATTTCCAACAGAAGGTGTGGCCCAGATTTATGACCCTGCAGCCTCAAGGTCTGGATTAAAGGCTTGTGCTGGGACCAGGAAGATGGCTCAGCAGTTAAGAGCACTGGCTATTCTTCCAGAGGACTCAGGTTCAATTTCCTGTACCTACATCACAGCTCACAACTGTCTGTAACAACAGTTCCAGAGTATCTGATACCCTCCTGCAGACATACATGCAGGCAAAAACACCAAATGCACATAATATAAAAATAAATAAAACTTAAAGAATATTTTTTTAAAAAGGTGTGCATCATTCAGCCTCCTCCAACAAGACCAGACTTCTTCCAATGAGGCCATACCTCCTAATAGTGCCACTCCCTGTGAGCTTATGGGGGCCAAATATATTCAAATCACTATAGCAGATAATTATGAGTATTTTCTATAAGGCACACACACACACACACACACACACACACACTAGGGAAAAAAGATAAGAAATTATTTCCTCACAACCTGAGCATTGTATCTGTACTTTGCTTTCTAAGTCTGTTATTACACTTGTTAAAATCCCAGCTCCTCTGATAGATCAGAAGGATCCATTCCTTGAGTTAGTTCAGGCCCTCTAGGGCTTGTTTCTTACAATTCCAGAGATCGCTGCACTCTTGCTTTGTGCAGAGAATGCCCTGAAAATTCCTTGAAAAGAAATTTACTAAAGTCAGTGTGTGTGTGTGTGTGTGTGTGTGTGTGTGTGTAATGTTTTAAGACAAGGTCTCATTCTGTAACCTAACGATGACTGGAAGCCACTATGAAGCTCAGGCTTGCCTCAAACTCCTGGCTATCCTGTTGTTCCAGGATCCTGAGTCCAGGGATTTCTGAGGTGAGCCATCATGCCTGGCTTCCAAACTTAACAAAACAACTCAGAATAAATCCTCTCCTGCTATCTGGAAGTAAATTTTACAACGAAAGCTATCTTAATGATTTTGCTATTTGAGTAGTAACATCAGAACCAATTAATTACTCTTAATTAACTCATTAAAATTTTACTGGCATCAATGAACACAATATACTACTGGAAGTACTTTTGACAGCAGCAACTTTTAAAAATTGGAGCAGCAGCTGCCAGGCCCCTTCAGTCAGGAGCAGCCTTCTTCGCAGGGGCTTGTGCACACCCAGGTGGAGTTTGGAAGCATCTTAATCCTGCCGTTCCCCTCATCCTGCCGGGCAGTGGTGGCACACGCCTTTAATCCCAGCACTTGGGAGGCAGAGGCAGGTGGATCTCTGTGAGTTCGCGGCCAGGCTGGACCGACAGCCTCCAAAACAATACAGAGAAACCCTGTCTCGTAAAACCAAAAAGAAAGTGGAAATGTCAGGAACTCTTTTTTTTTCCCGCTTCCACTTTCTCTGTCTATGTTGCATTTTCTGTCTGCTGTATTTCTTGTTTCCCTTCTTGGTGTATCAGGCTGTGATACCCAAAACAGAAGCCACCTGAGTGGGCATTTGGTGTCTCTTCTGTTGGTATGATAAAAACACACCCAGAGCAATGCAGGGAGTAAGGGATTTCTTCCAGCTCACAGTTCTGGGTGACAAGTCCCTCATGGTGAGGAAAGGAAGGCATCAGGGCTTAAAGCAGAAGGTTGCACTATGTCTACACTCAGGAGAAGAGGGTCATGTGTGCATGCATGGCAGTGCTCTGCACTCTTAAAATACAGCCCAGGATTCCATACCTAAGGAATGTGTGTCATCCACGGTAGGTGGGCCTTCCAACATCAATTAATGCAACTGAGAATAACTCCCTATAGGAATGTTACAGGCCCATCTCACATCTTTATAACCAGAGTTTTTCATGGTAACACACTAACAATCACAGGGAGGCAAGGTTTATCTGGATTACAGTTTTTGTTTTTTTGTTTTTTGGGGGGGGCTTGCAGTTCTTGAGGGGTTGTAATCTGTCTTGGTAAGGAAGGCACTGCAGAAGGAGTCAGTCACATTAGATCCACAGGAAGCAGAAGCTGAGCAGGTGATGGGGAAGTCCTGTGTATATGTCAATAAAGCACTGTTGGCCAATAGGGAAGTAAGATAGGTGGGACTAGGAGTCCAGGAGGACTCTGAGTAGGAGGAACACAGGAAGTCATCATGTAGCCCGCCAGAGAAGTAAGATGTCCATCCAGTAAGAGAAATACTTAGATGGGTTAAATACTTAAGTCAGAGCTAGCCAGTAAGAAACAATCAAGGCCAACAGCTTCATAATTAATACAACGTTTTGTGTGTTATTTGGGGACTACAATGCGGCAGAGCCCAGGCGACTGGTAGGGAAAAACAAAGCGGCTGGCAAGGAAAAGGCTTCTCTCTATAAGCAGGAAGTAAGGCAGAGCCGTGAACCCTAAAGCCCACCCTCAGTGACCTATATCCTTCATCAGGGTTCCACCTCCTACTGATCTGTCACTTCCAAAACTTCACCACCAACTAGAGACCATGTGTTCAAACACAGAAGCCTGTGAGAGCAAGTTTACATTCAAACCACAATACTTGGTAAATTGCATTCCCCTAGAAACATTTTTGCCACATTCTCTAGGAGCTCTATCTACCTGTCTCAAACAAATGATCAAAATCCCAATTCCTTTCTATCTTTACCTTCTTCACAGACTGTATACACTGCATACTCCAGGAAGCAGATGCTAAAAGAAGTGTGCAGGCTAACAGGGTTATAGATTATGACCCATGGAAGATGTCAGAGCCAGGAAGCAGATCTGAGAAACAAAGGGTCAGACTGCAGACAAGGACTGTAAAGGGTTCAGCCCACCCAACAGAGGGAGGGACAGACTGATTACTGGGGCTGTCCATCGGAAAGAGTGGGACCCCTTACTATGTTCTGTGTTCGGTAGAAATATCCTGAAATTTCACAGCCTCCGCTCAGAAACTGACGTGCATCCTGTGGGTGGCAGGAGCTGCAGACTGTTAGCCGATTGCTCTCCTGACTCCGGGACATCAGGTCTTTGCTGAAGGAAATCAGAGAGACACAACTTCAGTGGGACTCACTGATCAATTCTTTCACCTCTCAAAACTTGAAACACTCCTCTCTTTTGCCCTCATTCACATGTTTGGAGTGTGTACTCCTTCAATCTTGGTGTGTTTGTTCTTTGATCGTAAAACTTCCACTTCCTATTCCCTCCCCAAACTCAGCAACCCACCACTTCATTCTCCAGCCAATGTTCTTAGATACGTGTCCTAAGTGCCCACACTGCAAAACCCAGCTTTCTCTTCCATCCTCCTCCCCCCACTATCCTTACACAGTACTGCAGACTAATGTCACTGCTGGGGATCTTAGCACAACTGTACACAATACACAGTGCTCCTATAATTAGGTCCTTCCTTCTCACATGGCATCTGAAGAATACTTTTCTAATTTCTGTTTACATGTTAAAGAGCATGGTGGGAAAAGCATGGTCCTTAGAGTCACGTAGATCAGATGTGAAAGCTAGATCTTTGATTCTATTCAGCCATCCCTAGCATCTCTGACTCTTTCTCCCAATCTGTTAAATGGAACTTAAACTAGCTCCTCATAACAGATTATTTTAAAGATCATGTGAAGTCTGTAGCTGCAGTATTGAAATGTCTCAAAACATTGAAATTTATAATTAAAGTTTTTTCTTTCAGTAAATGCTACTAACCATGATCAGGAGATAACCCCATTTGCCACGCAGAACATTTTGACCTAATTCTATGATGTTTGGGACAGTTTAAGTTGTTAAATAATTCCCTTGTGAACTAGTGCAGCTCAGTCACAGTGTGTGTGTGTGTGTGTGTGTGTGTGTAAGTGTATATGTGTAGTGTGTGTGTAGTGTATGTGGTGTGTGTGTAATGTGTGTATGTGTATAATGTGTGTGTGTAGTATGTACATATGTATGTAGTGTGTCCAGTGTGTGTGTATGTATTTGTGTATAGTGCGTATGTGTATATGATATAAATATATATGTATATATATATAGTGTGTGTGTGCCTATCTATCTATCTATCTATCTATCTATCTATCTATCTAAATTTTATCTGTTCTGTGTATCCTCCATTATCTGAAAAGGAAAGAAGGAAGGGAGGTTTTGACTTTTTATGAACTACCAAGGCTGCTGTCTTTTTCTATTGTAAGTGATCTTTCTGCTTGTCATAAACTCAGTAACATGAGTTGTTGACTACAAGTTCCTGGGACCAAGGCACCAGGACAAACAGTTCCAGTAAACACTGATGTCCCTTGAAGACTCTGTTGGCTGAGTCCTGCCTTTTATGCCCTTCAGTAGCCTGAGTGCTAGACCCGTGTTCTGCAGCTTACCTGCTCTTTCAATGGATGCCACGGTCCAACTTCAAGGCAAAAGTTGAGGTAGCATTCATTTTCTGCACTTGCTCCCTCCTGAAATGAGGGGTCCTGGCTCTCTCAGGTGGTCATACTATGCAGCCACATCTCCCAGTGTTCCTTCCTCTATTTTGGTAGTGCAGGTAGGAGATTTCCACACAGGGAGCTCAGGGAATCACAGCCTCCATGAAAGCTATCATTAACCTGGCCCTGGAGAGTTTGCTAAGTATTTCTCAATAGTACATCACCATAATTCCTGAGCTAATTAGTAACCACAAATGGCCAGGAAAAGACTGCAAACAGTACCTTACTCCACTTGGACACATGTACATAGAACAGGATCCACAACCTATCCCTACACCAATTAATGCTACTTTTCTTTTCTTAGTGAGGCGTAACAATTTTATATTTTTAGTGTATATTTGTGTTTCAAATGTGGGTCATGCATGCAGTACTCAAAATATAAAGCAATTAAATCTCTGCAACAAATCTTTGAGATGGCCACTGTTACAATCCCAAATCATAGGTGAGGAAAATTGAGGCTCATACTAGGTAAGCAACCCACTTGTCTTCTAGATACTGTTGGATTAATGAATTCTGTGTGCCAGGAACCAAGTAAGAATTTCAAATCCAGCTTAGAAAAGTGTTGTTAATTTTAATTGTTATGAAGGATCATTTGAGTCATAACAACACATACAAAATTGAATAACTTGTCATTTCTCTTGTGTGGGAAAATTTACACATTGTAGTCACTGACCTGTCCTTAAAACACCAGAATTTCCTAGTTATAGTGGTTTTTAGATTTCCTCCATACATCTTTCTCTATCTATTGGTAATCACTTTTGTGGAACTTTTTCAATTATTTTTTTTGTTGTTGGGAGTTTTTCTTATGTATTATCCATCTTGTTTTGATGGACTATGTAGTTTTGTAAGTAAAAACTATTGATCTTTCCTACATTATGGTATTTTATTCTAATATTAAAAACCACCTTTATTCATTATTACATCCTTCTTGTTGCTTGTCCAAGCTAGTAAGTTTCAATCATGAAAAAAAGTACTAGAACACAATGTTAAGAGAAGCTTTTCCTTGAGAGAAGCCTTCCTGCCAGCCTGGTTCCAGAGCCGCATCAGTCCCAAACAAACACACAAGACGCTGTATTAATTATGAAGCTGTTGGCCTTGTTTGTTTCTTACTGGCTAGCTCTGACTTAAGTAATTACCCCATAATTGTTAATTTAAGTATGTCTCTTACCGGAGAAGTTTCCGAGCTTCCTACCCCATGGCGTCACATCTCGACTCTCTTGTGTTTCTCCTACCCAGAGTCCTCCTCGACTCCTAGTCCCTCCTATGTTGGTTCTCTATTGGCTCAACAGTGCTTTATTGACATAAGACTTCCCCAACAACACAATTGACTGAATTCTTATCAAATTTATTAATGTAACATTTATTTTTTCATTTAAAAGACTTTTTACTATTTGATGTGTATGTGTGTATGTTGGGGCATATGAATGTGTACCCCATGTGTTCAGAGGCAGGAAGAGGACATCAGAACTGGAGTTATTAGTGATTATGAGCTGCCCCAGATAGGTGTTGGGAACTGAACCCAGGACCTCTGGGAGAACAGCAAGTGCTCTTAACTGCTGAGCCATCTATACAGCTCAATATTGTTTTTCTACAAATATTTTATCAGTTCTTTGAGAAATTCATACAATGTATTTTGATTATATTAATTCCTCACTCTTTCCCCAACCCCTACAGATCCACTCAATAATGTCCTTAAAAGTTTTTTTTAAACCAAGAGTTTTAGTTTGGTATTAAATTTATTCTTAGTATCTTTTTTTTTCTCCCACCATTCCCTCCCTCCCTTTCTTTATTTCTTCCTTCCTTCCTTCTTTTATTTTTTTTCTTCCCTACATAGGGCTTCTTTATGCAATTCAGGATAGCCTTAAACTCTTATGTTGTAATCCAGGAACTCCTGATCCATTGGTTTCCAACAAATACTGGGCTTACTTGTTTGTACTACTATACTTGGCCAAGATTTAATCATTTATACAAAATAAACAATTGCATCTATCTCATTAACATACATATTTGTTTTCATCTTTAATAAATGGGAAAATTGATGAGTACCAAAGGATTTCTTTAAAACAAATTTATGAAATAAGCAAATATTTGACTGGAACAACTATTTCGTATACCTATACATCCAGTGTTGTGTAAAATTTCTTGAACAATCCAGGGTTGTGCAAAAAATTTCTTGGACAAAAGGGTTTTAGAGTTTAGTTTTAAGAATCCCTGAACTGGGTAGGTGAATTTTTTTCCTTCTTTTTCTTTGGGGAGGGGGGTGGTGTTTAAGACAGGGTTCCCCTGTGTAACATCCCTAGCTGGAACTTGCTTTGTAGACCAGGTTGGCCTCAGACTCACAGAGATTCACCAGCCTCTGCCCCCAGAGTACTGGGATTAAAAGGCCTGTGCCACCATGCGGGGTTTTGATGATTTTCTTTGTGGAACTTCTAATAAACCCATCCTTCTCAAGGGTCATAATTAATTCAGAAAATTTTAATTCAGAAAAGAACCATCTGATTACCTTTTCATATTTCTGTCACATTCTAGCATCGTAATCGCTTGACCCTTGACCAACATCACAGGGTTTGGAGAAATAAGTCTGCAGGAAGGCGACTAGACGTACAACCTCAGTCGGATACATTTCAACAAATGTGGTGAGCGATAGAATATACTTCCAAATTTAAACCTCACAAGTTTTAAATAGTATTTTTTTGAGAAAAATATGTAAATATGAGGCTTTGTTAACAACTTCCTCAGTAGGAAAAACAACACTGGACTTGAAGCCTAAGGTACTTGAGTTCTGCTTTTCTTTATTGATATGCTGAACACAGCGCCCGCCTCCTGCTATGGTGGTTGACCAGTGTTTATTTTGTGTCTAAATACTGCAAGAAGAATTTGAAGTGGATGCTGCGTCCCTTTGTCTTTTCTCAGGACGTCTGTTCCTCAGAAGGGAGGCAGTAAAGTGGAGCAGGGCTCTAAGACGTGGGAGGCAGGGACGACCTCTTTTCTATTCCCACCGTGATCCGTAGACGGTGCTCCTGGAATGCGTGGTGACGATTTAAAATCTGATCTCCAGTCTGAGTCAGATGGAGCGCCCCTCATCCGCATTTGACCTCTTTTTTTTTTTTAACTAGTAGTGATGGGTTCCGTGGACTACTCGCACCTTTTATAACAGTGCCCCAGATGGCGTGTATAGGAAGACAGGGCTTGGGGTCAGATCGTGGCCGCTCTCTCGGCTTGTAGGAAACAGGATGCAGAAGTAGGCAGGTACCAGAGCGGCTTCAGAGATAATCACCAGTAAGCTTTGGGCAAAAAGGTCTCTGCCTCGCCAAGACCGTCCGAGACCCCGCCTCCAGCCCCGCCCCTGGGTCCTTCAGGCCCCGCCCCCAGGCCCTCCAGGCCCCGCCCCTCGCGGCGCAGCCAGGCCCGCCTGGCTAGGGTTCTTGTGGGGCGGAGGGTGCTGAGGGGAGCCGCAGCTGCAGATTCGCCCGGAGCGTCGGAGCCTGGGCACAGCCCGGGATCGAGCCGCCGTCCCCGGGGAGCCGCTCGCTTCCTTGGCCCGGGCCTCAGCGCAAGCCGGCTGGGGCCATGGCAGCCGCCGAGTTCCCGGGCCGTCGCTGAGGAGCCGTTAAGCCGCCTGCCCTGGTCCGGCCCGCGCCGCCGCGGCCCAGGCTCCGCTCAAGTTTCCGCCCAGAAGCCGAGGCGACCGCGGGCCCCGAGCTCCCGGCTCGCCCGCTCGCCTGCTCTCCCGCTATGTGGGGCCGTTTCCTGGCCCCGGAGGCTGGCGGCCGGGACAGCCCCGGCGGGGCCCGCAGCTTCCCCGCGGGTAAGGGGGACGGGGGGACGGCGGGCGGGTAGGGTGGTGGCTGCCGGGGTGCCTCGGGAGCCCTCGCCCTCAGGCCTGCGACCCCCGCAGGGTGACAACTCGACCCCTGTGGGCCGCTCGGCCGGGCTTTGTTGTCTCTCGTGTGGTGCGTGGCTGGCCCACGCGGGACGCGGGAGGGAAGGTCGCTGCGGTGTCGCCCGCAGCCGCTGGACCAGGGACGCTGCTGGGGGACGTGGTGGCAGTCAGTAGCCCCCGGGGGTTCGACAGCTCCTAGAAAGCGGGTAGCGGCTGCCTGCCACCTCCTGGGTCCCACCAGAACCTAGCCACCTTTGAGCTGCAGGGCTCAGGGAAAATGGGGGCGGGGGCGGGTTTGCAGCATTGCCTGGGTGGAGGGGGCTGTTAGAATCGGACGACCATTTCATGCCCGTGTCACCCAGAAGTTGTGTAGGAGCCACTGGATTCTGGAATAGAAAAGGCTTGGCTTGACCATGACAAGTTATCTAACGATGACAGTCCTTAAGGGCATTTTAATCTTAACTGAGTTTGAACCTCTTTGAAAAGCTGAAGGATACATAGACTTCCCCCAACCCCCAAGAAAAAGGCCACATACCTGTATGCAAAATTTCTCCTACAAATATAGATATTTTTGGTTACTCATCTGTAGTAACCCTGTTCTACGAAGTGTTTGAACTTGTAACTTAGAGACATTTGTGTACATTTTCCAAAGCTCTAGATACATTTGGTGGGGGTCCTCTTGTGATATCCTCAGCTTTTTAGAAGATACCAGACAGTCCTATTGCTATTGAAATTTCAAACAATGCAATTCGGTGGTAGTTTAGTTCAAAATTATCAGAGGTTCTCAGTCTTCCTAATGCTGTGACCCTTGATATAGTTCCTCTAGTTATAAAATTATTTTCGTTGCTGCTTCATAAGTGTAACTTTGCTACAGTTATGAATCGTAATGTAAACATCTGATATACAGGCTCTCTGATACATGACCCCCAAAGGGGTCGCGACCCACAGGTTGAGAACCACTGGTTAGAAGTTTGTGATATGTGTGATATACATGCATATATCATGAAATTATCTCACACTTTAGACCCATAGTATTTTTAGAAGTAATGGAGATTAGATTAGCAAAAATATATGTATGGGATTACTTTGTAAATATTTACTGTTTGTCCTCAAGAGGAGAGAGCAGTTTCAAGGTTTCTAATGCTTACCTAGTTGTCGAAGGTCCTGGCTCTAAGTGGCTTTAGCGATGGAGAAGATACTCATTTTCGGGGGGGGGGTGGAGGAGAAAGAGTGGTTTCCATTTATTCATATATGTCAAAAGCCATCTGTGATGTCTTTGTAACCTAACCTGGAACATCCTCTCTGTGGTAATGGCCTGTGTTGCAAGTATCACAGAAGCACCGTATCCATTCCCATTGTTTTCTACGAAGAAAGCACCTTAGAGTTAGAAGTTAAATAACTGAAAGACTGCTGTTACACTGCAGGTTTTAGGCATTTGCTATTTGTAGAATACAGAGAAAGAAAATACTTTAAAGTAGTACCCAGATCTAAGGGATTTGGACAGTATATAGCCTTCTAAAACAGTTTTTTCTTATCGCTGACACCAGTAAGCCATAAATCACAATATTTCTTTCCAACAAAAATAGTGAAAAAATTTCAGATCTATACTGAGAATGGATTATTTTTATAGTAATGGTGATACAATTATTTTCTCATTGAGTCAATATAAATAAATTATTTAAAATTAATTAAAAAGTTATTCTTTAGATAAACAAGTGTGGTATATCTAGTGGTCCAGTGAGAGTCAAGATAACTTAAGGCCTGGTTCTTGGGGAAAGCTTCTTTTGTTCTAAGAATGTGTCTTTGAAGTACTGGTTGACAAATACAACTTTGGGTTAATTTGAGCAATTTTAGGGCCTATATGAACAAAAGTCAGTTTTTTATTTTCTGTTTTTCTGGGAGAGGATCTCATGTAGCCCAGGCTGGCCTTTAGCACAGAGTTGCAATGAAGCCAAGACTGGGCTTGAGCTACTGATGCTGCCAACAACTCTAAAGTGCTGGGAGATCACAGGCTTGAGACATCTGCCAGCCCCGGCTTCTGATGGAGTTGATGAGCAATATGTTTGGTTCTGAGACAGTAAATCGTTTTCTGATATTAAAAAGATTCTATCACGGTATGCAAGAAGTGAATTCTGGGCTCTGGAACTGGATTCTACAAATAGGTGATTGACTAATGGGGAAGCAAAGGTGCTACAGTGTCAGCTTTCTACAGTGGAGAGAAAGCTGCTGCTGCTGCTGTGTTTAATGCAGTAACAAATGGGAACGGTATGCGTACTTTAGAAAACAGAAGCATTTGTTTTTCCTTTAGGGTTTCATTGTGTTTTGTCTTTGTTCAGTTTCTCGGGTTTATGGCTAACAATGTTCTAAAACAATCTAAAATGAAAATTGTCTTACATTTTCATGTAAGAGATATAAAGTCCTCCCGCTACACTTAAATATAGCTTAAAGGCTACTTTAAAATAGAAGTGGTGTGTCTTTTGTGCACTTGAATGTATTTGAAATGACTCTTTTTCAGAATGTATAGCATCATCAGAGTTGGTTGAAAGATGAATCTATCTCCCTTATTCTTTTGAAATCTAGAATTATGCAGTGGTATCTGGAGGGCTTCCAGTTACAGTGGACATGTTCTTTAATATAGGTCAACACATACACACAGTTTTATTTGTTTGAGACAGGGTCTAAATATGTAGCCCAGGTTGGCCTCAAACTTACAGCAGCCCTCCTGTTTCTGCCTTCCCAGTTCTGAGATTACAAGTATGAGTCACCATTCTTAGTTTTGTAAGTCATATTTTAAAACTTATATATCCAATCCTTAAAATATTTTGGGGTAGAATATTATACTTTTAAAACATGCTAAAACTGTTACAGTTAACACTTTCATGATGTCACTTGCTCATTGCCTTGAGCTTTAAATTTGCATCTTCATAGTCGATG
The DNA here is from genome assembly GCF_017639785.1 of Mesocricetus auratus. Lineage (NCBI taxonomy): Eukaryota > Metazoa > Chordata > Mammalia > Rodentia > Cricetidae > Mesocricetus > Mesocricetus auratus. The sequence continues at coordinate 10,609,979 of NW_024429199.1, read as the reverse complement.
CATCACTTACAAGCCGCTTAGTGATGTCATAATGATAGTGGTCATAGCTACTGAGATTCCAACAAATGATGTTTTCTGCTGTGGTTCTGAGTTAGATGGACCTAAGAGCACTCTGGTAACAATGCAAGGTAACGCTCTGTCAGCTCAGTTGGACATGTTCTTTCATAGTAGTCATTGGGTGTGGGTGAATCACCACTTGAGTGATGACTTTTGTGAAATGGACTTGATTAGTAATTGGAATTTGATCACTGCTTGGCTTGAATGAAACTGGTGTATTAATCTGAGGCCAGGAAATAAATGGTGAGTTGAACTGATGACACCCATTGTTGTAAATTTTTATGTATATTATGAACAGAAAGATATTAAAGCTTTTCTGTCTATAAGAAATATGTGCCCCGAGAAGATAATGAAGATTTGCAGTCTCTTAGATACTGTTTTTATTGAATTGTAGCTTAATTAGTTCCCACAAATTATGCATTAAATAAGAAGAATGTGATCACCCAGGTAACATGTAGCCCCAACATATTGTTATTACTGCTTTAAAGATTTTGATATTTTATGCTTTAATCTTTAAAAATATTCAGAGATCAGTTTATTGTGGAAGGTCACTAATTAAGAATAGAAGTACTGAACGTTGTCTTGCCTTCTTATAATCCCACACTAGATGGGTAGAGGCAATAGTATTGTATCTAGTTGAAATCCAGCTAGGTTTACATAGTGAGTTCCAGGCCAGCCAGGAGTGTGTAGTGGGACCCTGTCTCAACAAACCCCAAACCAAACCCAAACAAAAAAATCCAGGCTCAGCCACACCCTACAAATAAAACAAAGAATAGGGAAGGACTATTGTAATACCAAACTTCTTTTTGTACTGATATTTTATTTTAGCTATTTTTATTTATTGATGTAATACATTGTTACTATCTAGTATGGTACTTTCCACCTAAGTGTAAGTTTTTGTTATCAAGTATTAACTATATGCCAGGCTCTGTACTAACATGGTGTCATACTGTGGGACCAGAGATGAAGGCCCTTGCTATAAAGGAGCTTACATTCTCCTGGGGACAGTAAGTGATACATAAGAAGCTAGTTCAGCTAGGCTTGCTGACTAGGAAGGAAACCAGCAGAAGTGTGGGCAGAATGACTTTGGGCAGCCTGGTCAGGGAAGGCCTCTCCAAGGAGGCTGTGCTGAGACCTGAAGGTGCGTCTCATGAAGAGAGGTGTGTGTGGTGGGGCTTGGATTGCATCAGGACTGTTAGTCCTGAGATCAGTGAGCAGGGATGTGCAGAGGGGAGGGCCCGATAGTAATGCAAGACTTTTTTTTTTGAGATAGGGTTTTTTCTGTGTAATAGCCCTAGGTGCCTTGGAATTCACTTTGTAGACCAGGCTGTCCTTGAACTCACAGAGATACACTTGCCTCTGCCTCCCGAGTGCTGAAATTAAAAGCATGCGCCAACACTGCCTTGAAAAGCTTTATTTATTTTATTATGTATATAGTGTTCTATCTGCATGCAAGAAGAAGGCATCAGATCTCATTATAGATGGTTGTAAGCTACCATGTGGTTGCTGGAAATTGAACTCAGGACCTCTGGAAGAACAAGCAGTGCTCTTAATCTCTGAGCCATCTCTCCAGCCGCACAAGGCGTTAAAACTTTTTTTGTGATTTTTTTTTTTTTAGACAAGTCCTCATGTATCCTGCCCCCCTGGGTGCACCACCACACTGGGCTGGATTTTTTCTGTATGTGGACAGAAGTTACCTGAGTAAGGGCGAAGGACTGTTCATTCTTTTCCTCAGTGTTTGAGGCACACATTGTTTTGTGCACTGGGGTCACATATGGACATCCTCTATTTATGAATCACATATTGATTGTGTAGGGGAAGAAATCATGAAGAGGTAGACGCAAGAATAACAAAAGGAAGCCAGTCTTTATATCATTGCTGTTGGATTAGGGCAGTTAGATGGGGTTTTGAGAGAAGAGAAAGGCTTAGACTGTTTGTGAGAAATAAAGCTGATAGGATTTACAAAGGAGGGACAGAAATCAAACATGACTTCTTAGTTGCCCTGCAGTAGTTATAATGACCTGTGGTTCCCCTTTTCTGCAATGGGAACTGTTGGAAGTGGGGAGGAGTTTGAGGAAGGTCAAGTGTGAAGTCTGATGACATTTTTATGTCTAGGTGAGATTCAGTGGGAAGCTGGCATACACCTAAACTCTTCCTGAGTATAATGGTATTGGCAATGGGAGTTGATTGAGTCCCATGGAGAGGTTACAGAAAAGATACTGGGGAATGTAGGGGAGATGGCCGAGGACTGAACTGTGGGACACCGATTTTTCTGATTGAATAGGGAAAGATGAGCCTCCAAAGAGATTAAGCAGGAGCAGCCAGGGGAGTATAGAGGTAAAACCAGGAGAATATGGTGTTTGATCACCAAAGTCTCATACAACTAACAGGTCATACCTGATAGGTCAGAAGGAAATGGTTGAATGCTACTAACCACTGTCAGTGAGGGACTTAAAAATACAAAACTGGCAGAAATTAGATAGCTCATTTCATTGCATAAGATAGATATCTAAGTTTTCCAATAATGTTGGAGTACATAAGGTAAAGCCATCCCCTCCTTGGGCTTGCCTGTGGCCTCCAGTTTTTAAAGTAGAGACCTGTCCTGGATTTTCCTCAGATGAAACAACTTCTTGCGATGGATGCTTTGACTGCTGTTTCTCAGAGCACCTGCCTGGTGTTTACATTGTTACCTCCCATCAGAATAGGAGACCCATCCTTCCCTCTGTTCCTCCTTCCCTCCCTTCCCCCTCTTTTATTTTTTTATTTGAATAAGGTTTTTCTATGTAACCTTTGCTGGCATGGAACTTACTATGTAGACCAAGTTGGCCTGGAACTCAGAGATCTGCCTGCCTGCAGAGTGCATGATTTAAAAGTGGGCACCATCACACTCACTTTGATGTGGACTTTTATCTCATGCTTTATTAACTGTCCTCTGGACTTACATTCTCTTTTGCTTTCCCCCAGTGATTCATTATAAATTTACTAGGTAGTGCTAACTTACATTTCAGATAGTTGATAGGATTTTAGGATACTTTAAAGAGAATGAACCCAGAAGCTTCAGTCTATGTCTTTATTTACATGGTGGGTGTCAGCAGACCAAAATTTGTTGATAACAATACTTTGCTGTTTTTAATAGTAAATGTTGTAGGCTCTCAAATGAACTGTAGCTTTTATTTATCCTTAGAAATGGACTATGTGTCCATTTTAAAGCTTTTACCAGTTGACCCACTTTTGCATTTAGACTTATTATTCATGGTGCTGATGCTACTAAGAAAATTAAGAGTTATTGAGGAATAACTTGCCTACATGTTCAATGTAGGCTACATATAATAAAAGTAGCCTTCACAGCACTTTAACAGTTTTGTTGTTTAGGAAAATTGATTTTGATTTGGTGTTTATCTTCTTCTGTGGACAGACAGAATTTGCTGTCATAAAGAATGCTTTCTGAGTGCAGTGATGAGTTACAGCCCAAGAGAAGGGCAAGCCTGTGGAGCACTGGTGCTGTGCTCCTGTACACATGGGGTGGTTTGATTAATTAACAGTCTCTCAGGGATTTTCAGAATACCTAAGGTTTCCAGTTCCTGGCAGAGACTAATAAGAAAAGTATACAGATGCCAAAATACCTGTTAGATTGTGTGTTTTCACATAACCAGAAAGGAGTGCGACTTCCTGTCCATCCCTGATATCAACAGCGGGTAATGTTTTCATAGAAGAGTTAGCCATATCTGTGTTGATTGCCACCCTAACCTTTTGGTTGCTTCTTGTAAGAAAATTTGGTGAGGAAATATTTCTTTGAGTTCATAATTTCTTTATGAAAGGCAAACTATTTATTTTCTGATTATTTTTAAATGAGCTGTTTTAACACCAGCCCAGACCAACTTCAAGGATCTAATAGTAGAACTGAAAATAAGGAAATTCAAAGCATCTGCTTGTAGTACCTTTTGTGGTCATGTTTTCAAAATTATTTGTAGTACTTACTTAGTAAAAAGGAACTTTGAGCGTTTTCATATTTACATTTTATTAATTGTGGTGGTTTGAATGAATATACTCCCCATAGGCCCATAGGGAGTGGCATATTGGCAGTGTGATCTTGGAGTAGTTGCGGCCTTACTGGAGGAAGTGTGTCACTGAGGGTGGGCCTTGAAGTTTCAGATGCTCAAGCCCGGGCCAGAGTCTCTCTTCCTGCTGCCTGTGGCTGTAGATGTAGAACTCAGGATTCTTCTTCTCCAGCACCATGTCTATCTGGTGCCTCCATACTTCCCACTGTTACGATGATGACTGAACCTCTGAAACTGTAATCCAGCACCAACTAAATGACTTTCTTTATAAGTGTTCCCATGGTCATGGCAATAAAAACCCTAAGACATTAATGTAAACTTTATTTTAATAGTTAAACAATAAATTCTTTTTGTTTTATAAGACAGGGTTTTCAGGTAGCTTACTCTGGTCCCAAACTCATGATGTAACTGAGGCGGCCTTAAAGTCCTAATCATCCTCTTTCCATCTTTTAAGTAGAAAATTACAGGAGTGTGTTACCCACCATTCTTGGCTTTTACGTTTTATTTTTAATTAGGAAAAACGTATACATTTATCAACACATTTTAACCTAATAGATTCTGTAGAAAGATTTAATCACACTCATTAACATTCTTCACTTTTTTGTGATGATGTTGTCAAAAATTAGTCCTTTAGCATATTTTGGCGTATACAATATATTATTATTAAATTGTCACCATGAAGAACAAAAGTTCACCAAGGCTAACTCTTCCAGGTTAATTGAAACTTTGTACCTTCGATCAGCATTAACCTCTCTTTCCTCTCCCCTTTCACATTTAGAAAGCCACATCTACTAGTTACTGATTACTTAAACATTGACCTAAATCTTTACATGTAAGAAAGCCAGTTAACTTCCAGATAACTAGACGTTAATGTAGTCCCTTTCTGACTGGCTAATGTGTTTAATGTGAACAGACCGCTTACTAATTGGATGCTGTTCACTTTATCTTAACTGAATGAAGAACCACCCTCAAGGACTGCTTTAATTCCCATTATGGAATTGACCTTGTTTTACTCTTAGTTCTTTTCTCTGACCTAGAATTTGACCCCCAGTTGCAGTTCATATCTGCACTGATCATTTGATCTCTTTGTGATTGGAGGAACACAGCCTCTTACCAACCCTCCCCTTCTTTGCCTGTCCTTTTTCTCCGACAGTTTTAAAGATACTTATTTTCTATATGTGTGTATATGCAGGTACATGCATATGAATGCAGGTTTCTGAGGAGGCCAGAGGCATGGGGTTCTCTGGAGTAAGGGGAGACTATGAGCTGCTTGATATGGGTGCTGGGAAATGAACTTGGGTCTTCTGCAAGAAAGCAAGTGCTTTTAACTTTTAAACCCTCATAAATATCTAAAAAATATATTTTGCATTAATTCTTTGACATTTCATATGTGCTTATAATGTATTTTGATCATATTCACCTTTTATTTCCTTAAATCTCCTCCCAAATTCAGTGCCTAACTCCCCTACCTACACACACAGACACAGACACACAGACACACACACATACACACACACACACACACACACACACACTACCCTTCTGAATCCATTTGTGCTGCCTGTTTGGGTGTGGGGCTCTCCCCCGGGACAGCATTGACCTGCCAGTATCCACACCCTTAAGGAAAATTTACTTTCCCTCCCCTATATTAAGAATGTTTTCTTATATGGTTTAGTGCTTTTGTGTGTGAGAGAGACTTTTTGTGTCTTTTGACCTATTTGAGACTACTTTCTCATCCTTCTTAAGGATTTTGACCACCGGCTCTATAACTGTTTTAAAGTGCTTTTTAAAGCTACTTTGACAATATTTACTGGTCTTTAAATAGATATGTGAATGCATACTGGGTCAAGGGATAGTTGAAAATACCTTGGATTTTAAAATAAACAGAACTTCCCAACAAAGTTCTTGTTTTAATCCTTCTTCTAAAGGGAAGGATATTTTTGTAGGTCTAATTGTAAGGCTTCCAAAATTCTAATTTTATTCAGCGAACATTTATTGGATATCCAATGCTCACAATGACTTCATTTGTTGACACTGCCTGAGTGCACAGCTCTGGGGCTAGTTGGGGACACTTAGATAAAAAGTTTGTTCTTTGCTTTTCAGTTTGGTGAAGTAGAAGAAAGTCATGTATGAGTTAATACACTTTGGTAAATTCTGTGAGATAATTTAAACCAGAGTTTGGAAATGAACAAAGCAGTAGTCATTTAATGCTAACGAAAGAACCAGGAAGAAAGAGCAAGTAAGTCCTTTAAAAAGCTAAAGAGGGAAGCAGTTGGAGTTATAGACTTGACTGTTCTGTATGAAGAAGAGGTGAGTGTGCCTAGCTGTTCTGGTCTGTTGGAGAGCTAGATGGTGAGAGCGGTTGGAGCTGTAGAGTTAGTGCGAGATTTCCAGTTGGTGAAGAATTCCCGAATGTGAGTTTGAGTTTTCTTACTGTGCCGCCAGGAACCCATAGATTGTGTCAGCAGGAGCATGATACAAACGCACCTGATTCAGAAGTTAATTTTGATGGATGGGTGGTGGATGATTTGGCAGTTACTCTATCAGGAGCAGAGCTTCCTGGTGCTGATTACAGCTCTCCAGCTACAAAGTGTGATCTGTGACAGCAGTGGACATGTTAGGAGTACTGCAGTTACTATTCAGAAAGACCATGAAGCGTTTCAGGTTGGTTGGCTGTATGGATTATTCTGGGGGCGTATTCCTGAACCTATTCTGTACATTGATTTCTCTCACATCAACAGGATAGTTGAGGGAGATGAAGGCTAACCTGAACTATGTGGCAAAGTACTATTTTTTTTAATAATTCTGAGTTGTTAAAATGTAAGATATTTATGCTTTTGAGGTATAAGAATTAGTGCACTTTGATATTTTCCATTTTGTTCTATTTTGATTAAGAATATTGGTGTCTAAATTGAATTTAAGATCCATTAATGGCTAGCGGCCTACATTTTGAAAAATACTGTGGAGGAGGTGGAAGCAGGAGGGGTAAGAATTCAAAGAGCTCAAGGCCATTCTCAGCTGCATAGAGAGTTCCAGGCAAGCCTGGGCTAGTGAGGTACCCCCTGCCCCCAAACGATTGTAATTTGTATTTATGATTTATGCTGCACATCCAGATTTAAATAAAAACTTGTATATTTGCTTTATCATGAGCTGTGTTTGTTTTCTATGGCTTAGTGTTGTCATTAGTTAAGGAAACTCATTGTTATCCTAAGTATAGTTATAGGTATGGTTATTCTTTATGGAAAACTTGATGCTAACACATTTGTGCTTCAGACACGCTGCGGAAAATAAAATACAGTAGGTGACTCTTCTGATGCCCAGCTTCTTGTATTTCCAGTATGAGAAATACTGTTTTTCCCAGGAGGTGAACTTAGTATTGAAAAACAAAACATAAGGTCTTCTATTCCAATGTGTGGGTCATTAGGATTTTTATATCCATAAAGCAGTGTTTCTGTCTTTATGATAGAGGAATCAGAAAGGCTCAGCGCCCCACTAGTCTCTGTCTCCCCGCGACTGGGCTCACAGGTGGGGGTTGTGTCCGACTGTTGTGTGGGTGCTGGGACTAAATTCAGGCCCACATGCTATGGAGCAAGTACTTTGCTGAGCAAGGCATCTTCTCAGTGCCTCATGTTTTCCATTGTTTCCAGGTTATTTTGTGTGTATTCATGTACAACTCTGTATTGTAAACAATCTAATAATATATAAAATGTATTGATCATATCCACTTCCAGTTCTTCCTCCCACTTGTCTCCAGTACTCCGCTAACAGATGCTTCTCCCACCTTCATGTCATCTTCCTTCTTTTTTATAACCCAGTGAGTCCAGTTACTGCTGCCTGCCTGCACATGGGCAACCTACCGGTGGCCACATACCAAAGAAAAATGTCTTCTCACCTCTCAGCAGCCATCAACTGCCATTAGCTGCTCAGCTCTCAGCTAGTGGTAGAGCCTCATGACCCCACCCCCATGCTAGAATTATTGATTGGTCTTATGCAGCTAACTATAGCATCTGTGAGTTTATGAATGCAATGATGATGCCGTGTCTGGAAACCAGCATGTTGTATTTCTAAACACTTGAATTTCAGTAGTTTGATTTATGTTAGGATATAACCCATTTATTTCAGAAGAGGCCGACATTTCATTCCCATTCTAGGAGAGAATATCCTAAGACTTTAGTTAAATGGCATTTAATAAGTTATTAGTCTTATTACTGGTAAGCATTTTAAAGAAATAAGACATTTTTCTAATCTAAGTTAAACTGTAGTAATTCAAAATAAAATAAAAGCATGGCAGTCAGAGCAGTGAGCAGTCTTGACATCTGGAGAAGATTGCAGCAATGTTTGGATGAGTTTCTTTCCAGTCCCCCTGAGTTGTCTTTATTTCATTCTATAATCTGACTGAAGTAAGGACTGGGACGGTGGCTTTGCACAGCCAGGTTTCCTGCCTAAGGGAATAGGTACAGAGATTGGGTACTGTGATTTGTGGGTTCTGAGTTCAGAGAATTCCTAGACATGCTGAAACCTGAGGTTGTGAATTTCCTTCCTGTGAAATTCATCCTGTTTAAATTGACAATGTAAGCATTTTAGATCCTTAGTTACATTGTATTTTACATTTATTTCCCCTGTTTATGTGCATGTGTGTATGTGTGTGAGTACACACAAATCAGTGCATGTGTGGAAGTCAGATGACAACTTATGGGAGCTGCTTCTTCCACCATGTGGGTTCTGGATTCCTGGGGACCACACTCGGGTCAGGAACACTGGCAAGCACCTTTCCTTGCTAAGCCATCTGGTCCCCCACAGGAACATTATTTTAGTAGTCAAAGTTCTGTTCCTTTCGCCTTTTCTTTCATTGGAAATAGTTTTTAAGGAACTGTCTTCTGTCTAGAAGCTCACTTTTGCAGATTTTAGATTTACACTTTCTTTTTTTTTTTTTTTTTGTATATGGTTTCCATATATACCTGCAGGCTGACCTGGAACTTACTAACTTGTCTTCCAATCTTCCACCTCAGATTGCTAGCCCATTTCAAGTTTTTTAAATTTATTTATTTATTTATTTTTTTGATAGGGTCTCTCTGTGTTGCCTTTACTGTCCTTGAACTTAGTATGTAGATCTGCCTGGCCTTGAACTCACAGAGATCTGTCTGCCTGGCTTTACTTTTTCCCCTTTTCCTTCCTTTCTATTTGTAGTGCAGACATTAACACAATCTTTAGGAGTATCTTGGCTAGGTTGCCTTTTGATTTCACATTAATTATTTATCAACGAGCTTGGATTTTTTTTTTTGCAATAGTTTTTTATCCATCTGTGTATTTCTTAGCTTTATATTTCTCTTTTATCTATTTTTTAAGTTTTGAGGAGTGTTGAAGTTTTTTTCTTTTCACATTTGTTATTGTTTATTACTGCTTATTTTTTTTATTCTTTTTTTAAATTTAAATTAGAAACAAGCTTGCTTCACATGTCAATCCCAGCTCCCTCTCCCTCTCCTCCTCCTCCGCCTACCCCACCAGGCTCCCAGCCCCCACCCAATCCCCACTCTGATCCCCAGGGAGGGTGAGGCCCTCTCTCTATGGGGGATCTCCAGAGTCTGTCATTTCATTCAGGGAAGGGCATGGGCCCTCCCCCAAGAGTCCAGGCTGAGAGAGCATATCTCATTGTGGGATGGGTACCCAAAGTTCATTTGTACGCCAGGGATACATACTGATCTACTACCCAAGGCCCCATAGATTGCCTTGGCCTCCTCACTGACACCCACATTCAGGGGGTCTGGATCACTCCCATGCTGGCCTCCCAGTCATTAGTCTGGATTTCAAGAGCTCCCCCTTGTTCAGGTCAGCTGTCTGTGGGTTTCAACAGCCCAGTCTTGACCCCTTTGCTCATCAGACACTGTCACTGGATCCCAGGAGTTCAGTTCAGTATTTAGCTGTGGGTGTCTGCCTCTGCTTCCATCAGTCTTCCGTCTCATGGCTTATATGTGACAAGTCAAGTTCACATACAAAATTAACCATGACCCATATTTTACATCGTTTAAGGTTTATGTACCATATAGTTAAAATGTGATTGTTTTACTGTGGAAAAAGAAATCTGAAAGACTTGTGTGTCTTTCTAATCCTCAAAACAAAACAAAACAAAACAATCCCCTTAGTAAGACTTTTAGGAATTACTATATTATAAACATCTTGGCTTGCTGTTATGTATTCTAGAATGAGCAAGCCTTTCTTACAAATAGGGGAATGAATGAACAGGCTGAATCATTTATTATGAATCAGTTGAATTTTTGAGACTGTTTTATTGTGCTGTTGAAATTTTAGCAAAAACTAATTGTTTCCTTATTCTGACTCTGTCATGAATATTTTTTTTTTGTTTTGGGGAGTGGATAAGTACATGCAAATATATCCAGCAGTGAGAGTGTAAAATCCAGTGTGAAGTTCCACATTTCAGTGTGGCTGTTCTAACTGTATAGATGCTCATTGGAATGTATGGATTTTGGTTGGGTTAAATTTTGTGTGTGATATTTTTTATTTGAAACTTTTGTTTTTTTCGAGACAGGGTTTCTCTGTGTAGCAGCTCTTGCTGTCCTAGAACTCACTCTGTAGACCAGGCTGGCCTTGAACTCACAGAGACCTGCCTGCCTCTGCCTCCTGAGTGCTGGGTATAAAGGCATGTTCCACCACTGCTGGGCTCTATTCGAAACTTTTAAATGGAGTTTTAGTAAACAGTTTACCAAAATATAATTAAACAAAAATTCTCTTGAAAAATTATATTTACAATGACTGGGGCACAGTAGAAGCTTTTTTCTTTTAATCTTTCATGATGAGATTATTCAGTACCTTGTGTAATCAGAGGTGTCTGACTGAAATATGCTAGGGCAGACTGTTGACATTTGATGATTGATTTAGCTTTCTGGGTTGTTTATTTGTTTTTTCAGGAGTCTATCTCAGTAGTCTAGGTAAGCCTCTTCCTCATTGTGCTTGAAGCTGTCCTTGAGCTCTTAATCTCTCTATGTCTGCACTTCCTGCATGCTGGGATTACAGTTGTGCATTAGCATATAGCTAGATAGGATTTGTTTATTTTTATATTTTACTTTTTTGAGATGTGGTCTCACTAGGTATTTCTGGTTGTCCTGGAATTCACTATGTAGATTAAACTAGCTTCGAACTCAAAGAAATCTGTAAAATCTGCCTCTGCCTTTTGAGTACTGGGATTAAAGGCATGTACTATCATGTCCAGGCAGATTATGATTTTAAACAGCAGTCCATCTTTAAAAGTTCAGTGACTAGAAGCAGAAAACAGTCCTATGGTCAGAAGGTGCAGAATCAGCACTCAGTAGCCATCCCTGTGATACAGAGTTTATCTGATGAGTTTTGATCTTGTTGGTTTTTACTTTGAACAAAAAATAATCTCGTAAATACTATGTGTATTTTTATAAGGTTAAAACATCTTTTGCCTTCTCCCAGATATTTCACATGCGTTAATTTTGTATTTTTTCCCTCTCTAGGCTCAGATTATTCATCAGCATGGTTACCTGGTAATGAATCATTGTGGCAGGCCACAACTGTTCCATCTAGCCATCGAAATAACCATATCAGGAGACACAGTATAACTTCTGACAGTGGAGACACTGGCATTGGCACTTCCTGTTCTGACAGTGTGGAAGGTAAGCTAATGTAGAGTAAGGTAAGAAAAGTTATCAAGAGATGATTCTAAAGATTGTAAGGTCGTATTTGTGTTGTTGGTAGTATTCAGTATTACTACATATAAAATAACAAATTCTGTTTATATTGCATTTCCCCCTGCATGAATATAAGATTTTTATTTTTATCTGTGTGTATTTTCAGAGCAGCTGTAAAACTGATTGAAGATGAAAGTGATTTCCCATATACTCCCTGTCCCTTCTCTCTGATTGCTGTTCAACCAGAGTAGTGCATTCATTATTATTGATGAACCTATATTGCCTCTTACTGCTGTATTAGTTACTTTCTACTGCTATGATAAGATTCCATGACCAGGGCAACTTCTAAGAGAAAGTTGATTTTCGGCTTGCAGTTCCAGAGGGTTAGCGTCTGTGAAGAAGGAGCAAAGGTGGTGATCTGCTAGAACAGTGGCTGATAGCTCACAACTCGAGCCTTAAACAGGAGGCAGGAAGTGCATTGGGAAGGGTGAGAATCTTCTGAAACCTCCAGCCTCCTCTCAGTGACTCTCCTCCTCTATAGTCCTTTCCAGACATTTCTAGCAAGTATGGACCAAGTATTCAAACATGCAAACCTATGGGACCCTTCTCATTTGAATGCATCACACCCACATGCTGGTAACTGACTGTCAGTTTGAGAGGATGTTTGAATTACATAGGGGCCACACCTCTGAGAGGGCAGACCTTCGAGGCCATTTTCAGGGCAGCTAGATCGCCTGCAAAGAGAGTTTCAGTTGAGCTAATTGTTTTTATCAGGTTGGTCTATGGGTATGTTTGTGAGGGATTAATTTGTCAGTTTCTGTAGGAAAATCTAGCCTGTTGTGGGTGATACCATTCCCTTGGCTGGGCCTTAATTGTACAAGAGTAAGGAAGTTAGCTGAGTGTAAGCACAGCCAAGCAATCGGGCAGTGTGGGTACATCCATTTCTCTGCTCTTTACTGTAGATTTGATACAACCAATTGTCTCAAGCTCCTACCTCTGTCCTCTGGTAATATAAGCCAAGGGAGCACTTTCTCCCATCAGATGTCTTTTCATCAGGCCATTTTTATCATGGCAACAGGAATGAAGGTAGAACACCTGCCATGATCCTTCATGACGCATCCTTCCTCTCTTGTTTCTTGTCGGGTATCTGGTCACAGCAATGAGAAAAGTAGCTAAGACACACCCACCAGATCTATAGTTCAGGTTAAGGTTTACCTAGAATTGTATGCCCTCTGAAGTTGGAACAATTTATGCAAGCATATGTTCACCATAATGTATTGTGACTTATGAATCTTCTGTCCATTTGTCTCTCCGTATGCACGTCTCCCATTTCTAGTCTTGTGCAAGTTGTGTGCTGAATTTGTGGGTGTAAGAGCCATGCTATTACGAAAAAATTTTATTTTTAAATCAGGAGTGGCTATTGAATTTTTTATCACATGCTTTATCTATGTGGATTTCATCATAAGCTTGTTAATATTCTCAATAGTTAGTCAATATTTTCAAATTAGATGAGTTGTGATAATTTCTTTTAGAGGAAATTTACTGCTGGCTCATTCTGCCTGTCAAGTGTGTATGTGTAGTGAGTTCCAGCATTCTCTTATCATTTTGATATCTGTAGGATTGACTAACTATTGAGAATATTTCACACTTAATTCAAAGATTTCCAAAAGAGCAAAATTGCTTATCTCATGATTAGGAACTGAAAGAGGATTGGAGGAGACCAGGATTCTATAAGCCTTCTGGAGGGCAGGCATAAAGATCTCTCTTAGGAATACGCCTGCCTACAAAACTAAAGGTTTCTACCACTTCTCAGCAGCACCAAGCTGGAGATCTTGGATGGAGTTTTGCTACATTTGAGATGCAAAATGCATTCTTCCTTTGGTCCCAAAACTTTATGTTTATCTCACACTGTTAAAAATATTTAGTTAAATCTAAGAGGATCCCCTAGATTTAACTGTTTAGCATTGCTCAAAGGTCTAAATACAAAGCTTTCTTTTGTAACTTCATTGTGAACCTTATAAAAAAACAAAAATAAAGTTACAGCTTCTCTGATACAATGGTATAAGAGGCACAAAGCAAATATCTCTGCACCAAAAGAGGAATAGAGGAATGGGAAGAAAGAATTGGACAAAGCAAGACTGGAAGCCAGTGTGGTAAACATTGAATCTTAAACCTCCATGTCTAGTATTTAGGACACATACTAGGATGTGGGCTTCCAAGGCTAGAGTACTGCAAGCTTACAGCTGTTTTTATAGTCCACTTGGCCACCCTTGGTCTGGCTGTACACTGCCTGCAGCTTTCTTTAATAGGCATCCTACATTGCTGTCACCATTTTCCTCAGGTTTCCATCCCTCAAAGCCTTAGCTGCTATTTTGTGGATTGCTTGTAGGGATTCTGTGTGTACCACACATTTCCTCAGTTCTCTGTGTAATAAGCTGACTTTGTGGGGCTTCAGCTGACTTGCCTGGTTTGTACCTGAGAGGGGAAGTATGAATTGAGAAACAACAGCTAAAGACACTAAGGAAAAAACAGACATAGAACAGAATTAGAAGGACAATCCAGTGAATACTGAATGTGCTGTTTATTCTTCAACATCTTATATACCCCAACTAAAAAGGGGGAAAAGAAAGACTTTCTTCCTTAATTCTCGAAACATTTGGTAGCCATGTCTTATTTAGATAAAACATTCATGCCTAAAACCAAACATCCTATAGTAGCTCACCTTAGACCTTTAGGTCTTATGACTTTAACCTTGGAAAAGTAAGGATAGTTTTGAACTCTCTGACTTAAGATGAAGCGAAGCCATTTTATGGGCCCCAACATCTTTGCATCAGAGCCTCATGTGCATTTGGCTTAAAGCGTCTAGTATTATGCATGCAGTGCCCAAGTACGTAGCTGCTTTGAAATTTCTACACATAAACTGCCTCATCACCTTTAGACTTGGACACTTAAAAAGATCAGACCATGAACAAAATGTATCTGATTCTTGCTGTGTATAACAAGAGTTGCCTGCCATCTAGATCCCAACCATACTCTCACTTGTCACCCGAAACCTCCACAGTATAGGCTTCCCTGTCAGTATTCTGGTGTTAAACATGGCTTATATGACTTGAAGCTTTATCTAGCCTGATTGTCTTCCTATGATCTGGGCATGGAAGCACATAACTGTAATCTCAGCACTAAGAGGAAGATTGCCATGAATTTGAGGTTAGCCTGGGCTGTAGTAAGATCTTGTCTCAAAAAAAGAAAATTCCAAGCAAATAAATAGATAAATGGAAGCTCTTAATGTAGGACGGTCCCATGGCTTTTCTAACTTGTGAATTGCACAGCAATGGAGACTCCTCTAAGTATCTGTAGAGCAATTCTAAAGCCTGTCCACAGTGAGATATGAGTAAGTGTAAAGTCACTCTTCTCTAGGTTCCAGTTTCTGCTACTGTAACAAATAGTGAAACTAATAGCTTATAAGTAGGAAGGGTTCGTTTTGATGCATGACCTCTTGGGCTCATCATTTTAATTAAAGCAGCACAACATGGGAGGGTGTGTGGCAGAGCAGAGCTGTTCACCTCATTGCTGTGAAGTCTGGGAATGGGTAGAAGGAGGAGGACAGAGGGAAGAGGGGCTGGAAAGGCAGGGAAGAGAGGGTTCCATAGTTTCCTTGTGTCCTGAACACCACTTAAGTTTATTGAACCTCTCAGTACCTCTCAGTTGTTAGAACCTCTGGGGACCAAGCCTCTAAAATGTGATACTTGGAGACTGATGAGATGACTCAGATGATGGAGGCATTCTCCACCAAGCCCAACCTTAGTTTAGTCCTTTCCTTGGAACACATATGGAGAAGAGAACTGACGCCCGTAAATTGTCCCCTGATCTCTACACACTAAGGCATGTACCCTTCCCCTAAACAAATAGCTAGAAAGTGTGATGCTTATGGGGACAATTAAGATATAAATTGCAACATCTCCTTTCTCATAAAGTGCTTTATCTGTGTCCCACAGAGTTGGAAGTCTATTTTCATTTTTTTATTTTTCCGGATTAAAATATGTTCTATTGGACATAATAGTGAATAAAATTTGTTTCAAATCAATAAAAGACACACTGCTTTTACAAGTATTTTGCATTATAAAATTTGTATTAAACTAAAATAAAGCTCAGAAGTTGAATTAATAAATGCCCTAAAGCTATTTTCCATCCGCTTGCCAAACTATTGAATAATGCTATTTCATTTTCATAATGTATTTTCATTTTTATTCAGTTGAGTGTATGTGTGTGTAATAGTTTAAATATATATTATATGTTGATTTTGCTGGCACATATGTAAGTGTATCACATACCCTTAAATTCAGAAGAGGATGCCAGATCCTTTGGAACTGGAGTTAGAATGCTTATGAGCTGCCATGTAGAGGCTGGGAACCGAACCCTGGGTCATCTGGAAGAGCAACAAGTTCACTATGTTTTATACTTTGTGACTTTATCTTTTCACCTTAGGATTATGTAGAGCGTATATTTATTTATTTATTTATTTATTTGCTACCTGTCTTAATTAGATATTTTTGTTATTGAAAGGAATGTAATACTGGTTCCTTATTTTCAATTGGCTGACTTCTTTTGGTACCCAAGGGGTAGAGGAGAGCACTTTCTTACTGCTGGTTGGGTAGATATGGAATAAAATAGGTTTCCCTTGGTAACATCACTGATCCCAGTGTGGATTACTTCTTACCTTCTTGAGGTGTAATGGACATTCAGAGTCTCTATTAGGGTAGGTCTCCTCTGCCATTGTGTGTGTGTGTGTGTGTGTGTGTGTGTGTAGGGGGCGTACATCCACCCATGGATGGGGATGAGGCTGCTGTCTCCCTGTGTGGTCCCTGTTGTTAGGCCCTTGGATGCTTTATTACTGCTTGACAAGATTGGAAGCTTAGGTTTCTCTCTTGGCGTTAGTTGGTGATTGTGCAGGTTGGTCTATACTGTTTTAGGTGCTGGTTGGTTAGTGAAAAGGAGTTGCCATGCAGACCTTTTCTATCTTGATGTATTCTTTTTTTGTTCTTGGGTTAACATGAATGAGCTTTTGTGGGGATTTTTTTGGATAGCTCCTATTGGTCATTTTAAATTTCTGGCTTTGCTGTTCCAGAATCTAGAGCCGTGAGGCAAAAAGAAAACTTAAAGAACATGCTATTTCCTTGTTTCCTCCTTCTAAGGTCCTTGGATGGTCTGCCTTCTTCCTCTAACCTTTCAGGTTTCATATATAACGTTCAATACTTTTTGTTGTATTTAGACTGCAGTATTGGGAAAATAACTTTTCTCTCTTTCCACTGCTGTTTTGTTAAATCATTTTAAAGTATTACTAGCTCTCATAACTTGGCTATTAGACCATAGGGTATTGATTTCATTGTCAGTTTGCATAAGAATATTTCTAACTTTTAAACTTTGTTATACTTCTTAAAGTTAGAAAATAAAAGAGATATACAGAGTAAAATTTTTAAATAAAACTGATAATATTGGTAACACTTAAAGAGCTCCTACAAATATAGCTAATGCCCACAAGTTCATATTCATATATAAAATTTTATGTATTTAGTACTTTATTTAACACAGATAAAAAATACAAGAAATTATTCAGTGAATTGCAGATGACTATAGGATTGAAAAGATGATCAGATTTCATCATAGTAAAGTGAATGTCAGATGAGATGCCAATTCTTACCAATGAAACTGACCTTCCTTTCTCCAAAATACACAGTGATAGCCAGATTTGAGCAAAGTTGAAAATGTTACTCCTTAGAGGGGCACCTTGGCAGTGATAACATCTTTATTGCTGTTGCTATAGTCTAGGCACAGTAGTTACTTTCTTCCCCCATCTTCCAGAGAGAGAGAGGAGAGAGAGAGAGAGAGAGAGAGAGAGAGAGGGAGGGAGGGAGGGAGGGAGGGAGGGAGAGAGAGAGAGAGGGAGACACAGAGAGAGAGAGAGAGAGAGAGAGAGAGAGAGAGAGAGAGAGGAGAGAGAGACAGAGAGAGACAGAGACAGGAAAAGGAGGGAGGGAGGAGAACAAGGGGTTATGTAACTTATTCCTAAGTGAGGCTCGGGGGTATAACAGCAAAGTGCTTAGGGATCATGTACAAGGCCCTGAATTCAATCTTCAGCACTACAACCAAACCAAACTAGCCAACTAGAAAATCAAAGACAAAAGAACCCACCAGAAAACAAATCATAGGTAGCATATACATGTTCTCATTCAGTGTAAGCTTGTGTTGGTGAAACTATATAATATATACAAGAATATTTACTGTAACACTGAAAAGTGTGAAACAATTTTAAGAGTCTCTACAAAAAAGGAAAATGGTTAAATATTTCACTAAGTACCCATTTAAATTAACTATGCGTGTATGGGAACACACATTTTTCCTATATATTTTCTATATCTTACAAGAAGAAATTCAAGCAAGTTTTCAGGTTAAGATGACACATATACTTATATATTCCCCTTGAAACTCTGCTAAAACTTAGATAAAAGAACAAAAAGCTATATGAAGATAATAAAAAGAAAAATGTTGTTAAGATTATGAGAATTATTAGATTAATAACTTCAGCAATTTTAGCTGGGCGTGGAGGCTCATACTTATAATTCCAGTATGTGGGAGACAGAAGCAGGCAGATGTCTGTGAGGTCCATGCCAGCTAGTGCTAAATTGTGAACCTTGCTCCCCCCCCCATTGTTAAAATTATTAGCAAACCCTAAGTAACTAGACCCTAAATTAGCCTCAAAAAATTTTAAAGACCCTCAGGGTCTTCAGAAAGGCTTGAGTGCTGCAGATCCAGGTTTGTATGGCTTCTGTTGTGAACTCCCCATCTAGAATCTATTCCTTGGATGTAAATTGCAAAGGGAAGTTTCACCTTTATCTCCCTGAAGGTTTTTAGAGATTGTCTAAAACCAGGATGTTGGAAAACCCTTTCCTCTGAAGGCCTGAGGCAAAAGGCATGGCTTTTTTTCTGGTAACCCATTGCACCCTTTTCTGATACTTGTCTCCTTTTCATGTCCCCTTTGTCTTCAGATGTTTCTCTTTCTTTTCCTTATAAGGAAAATGTTTGGAAATACCAGTCAATGGCTTTTGCGTCTACTTAATTCTGTATGACTGTTATCCTAATTTTGATTACGTCTGCAAAGGACCGTTTTTCTTTTTTTTCCTTCCCTTCCTTCCTTCCTTCCTTCCTTCCTTCCTTCCTTCCTTCCTTCCTTCCTTCCTTCCTTCCTTCCTTCCTCCTTCTCCTCCTCCTCTTCTTCTTTTTTTTTTTTTTTGTAGTTTTCGAGACAGTGTTTCTCTGTGTAGCTTTGTAGACCAGGTTGGCCTTGAACTCACAGAGATCTGCCTCCGCAGTGCTGGGATTAAAGGCATGCGCCACCATCACCCAGCTATGACTGATTTTGAAATGAACTCATTTACTGGTGTGTGTGTGTGTGTGTGTGTGTGTGTGTGTGTGTGTGTGTGGAGAGAGAGAGAGAGAGAGAGAGAGAGAGAGAGAGAGCAGAGGGAAGAGGGAAGAGAAAAGAGAGGAGGCTTTTATTTTAGTGTATCTTAAGTATGGTGTGACACAAAGACAACATTCTGTGTAGTGTTCTACACAGTTTGTGAGGTTAAATGGAAAGGCATAAAAAGTGCTGGAGAGTAGCTAGAACTAAAGTGAATTTAAA
Source organism: Mesocricetus auratus (assembly GCF_017639785.1). NCBI lineage: Eukaryota > Metazoa > Chordata > Mammalia > Rodentia > Cricetidae > Mesocricetus > Mesocricetus auratus. Next base: position 10,590,516 of record NW_024429199.1, on the reverse strand, counting down.
AACGAAGCAGGGGAACTGTGCTCAAAGCTTTAAACAATACTTTTGTTATTTGTTCTCTTAGCAAACTTTAAAATTTATTATAATGATGTGGCGAAGATAGTAGATGGGGGATTTGAAAGTTGCAGAGTGTATGCTCTGTTTTCTTAGGGTTGTTTTGCACTTTTACGTTAAGCAGCTCATTCTCTTCTGTAACCTAGAGGCTCCTGTGTAATGCCTTCTCAGATAATCATCTGAGAACCAAGAAAAATTCTGTAGCTTTTGAAGTTTTGACTTGAAAGCTCACTAATTCTATAGTGAATTACTTAAGCTCAAAAGGATATTATATTAATCAGGAAACTTTAGAGTAATATGTACAGACATTGCAGTTCTTCCAGGTGGCACAACTAACATTATCTCACCTCTCACTCCAAAGCCTTTTTTTTAAAAATAGATTTATTTATTTATTTATTATATATATGGTATTCCTCCTGCATGTATACCTGCTTGCCAGAAGAGGGCACCAGATCTCATTACTAATGATTGTGAGCCACCATGTGTTTGCTAGGAATTGAACTCAGGACCTCTGAAAGAGCAGTCAGTGCTCATAATAACCACTGAGCCGTCTCTCTAGCACCTCTAAGGCCTTTCTTAACACTGGCATGCCTATGCTTAGAATGAACACAGAGGCGAAAGCACTGAACAGTCAGTGTGGTGTTGTCTAGCTACCATTTAGATGGAGAAAAAGCCCCTGTTTTTATTTTGGGTTCTGGGCTTGGTTAAGTTAGATAACCGCTATAGGCCAGTTGCTAAATTTATGGTTGTAGGTTAAAGTATACATAAAATATTTACCTAAGATAGACAGATTACTTTGAAATATTAATTTTAAAAAGGAAGAGATTACTTGTGGTATAAAAATGTTTTCCCCATATGTTATAGTACACTGTGATTATGATATTAGCAAGAAAGTGAAAGAAAAAACCTATCATGATACGTAAAAATGATTGTCTTGTGGCTAAAGTAAAATATTATTGCAATTTATATTGATTAATAATGATGGTCCTACATTTTAAATCAGAATGTTTTGATTTGAGGTTTTATTTTTAACTAAAAACTTATGATTTATTATTATCATTTAGATCATTTAATTCCTTCTTGTTACAGGAGAGTAAAATCAGAGAAGATGTGGAGGAGGGGAGGTTCTTTGTAAGAGAAGATAGAATCAATGTGTTCATAGATAAAAATAACAGAAAGCTGAGATTTTGTTAAAAATTCAGAAGTGTTATCTTAAATGTAATCTACTTACATTGCTAGGTTATAGTGATGTCCTTAAACAGTGTTAACATGTCACTAGCTCTTTTACTGTTTCCTGAGTGCTACAAATCCTGTTCTCTAGTTTAAAAGGACTGCTTTTCAGCTAGTTTCAGATTGTACTGTGGCAGTTTAGATGTGGACTAGATGATTTGACCATAGCTTCCATTGAGACTTGTGGCTACAATTAGGTAACTTAAAGCACATTACATTGCTTCTATCTTTAGTTTTCCTGAGAAAAATAATATTTTTAAAGGGTTTACACAGTTAACACTTTCTAGATGCTTCTCTTAACTCAGAAGTAATAGTCAGTCCCCACAAGACGCTCTTACTGTCAGATATTTGAGACCCTGTTTATTTATTCATGTGCTGTAAGTGCATGTTATGTATGTACATATGTATGTAAATAGACCAGCCTTTGATTGTTTTTAAAATTGACAGTAACTGCAGAGTCTAGAACTGGCCAGAGTGCCAAGAATAAGGGGCTGCTGAATTCTGAGCCATAAATGGAGTCCTATATCACCCACTTCAAGGCTCAGGGAGCATAGCAGAAGATGGGTGGAAAGAACACGGGAGCCAGACAGAGGAGGAGTGGGATGAATTGGAACACTCCTAAGAATGACATTACCATTGCACTCTTGATCTCAAGCAGTTATGACTCCTAGTATAGGACCTGCGCAAGATTGGGCCTGCCAACATTGTGTCATGTGGGGAGAGGAAGAAGAAGAAGGACCCATGGACATCCCAGGCCCCGTCCCTATAGGCAGATAACAGTAGCTAAGAGACTAGGTCTCATGAGACCCCGCTGCTCCCTGAGCATCTATGGCCACTTAGTGGTCCACTAGGAGGGAGAGGCATTTTCTTCAGTGGGTAACTAATGAGTGTGTGTGCCCTGTAAATTATCCCTCTTCCTGTACCCTACAGCAACCTCAAGGAAACTCGCTTATCAAGAATACACAAATGTATAGACATAGCAGTAGATGGCTATGGAGGGGATCATTGGGAGCAGATGGGAAACAGAGCAGAGAAATGGGTATAGTGATGTTTGAAAGTATGTTAAATTATTTCTGATAACCTTAGAGTGATAATAGTCCTAGCAATTGCCTTATTTTAAGGAAGAAACTCAGAAATACGTACTTGGAAGTCACATCCAGATTTTTACTGTGGCATTTTTGATTTTATATTATATTTTGTGTTTTTAAACTGTTAACTGATACTGACATGACAATCTTTCCTCGTTTCAGATCATTCAACTTCAAGTGGCACACTATCTTTTAAACCTAGTCGATCATTGGTTACTCTTCCCACTGCCCATGTGATGCCATCTAACTCCAGTGCTTCAATTTCCAAACACAGGGAATCTGTAGCATCAGATGGCTCTAAGTGGACTACAAGCCTTATGCAGACTCTGGGAGACCACAGTAGAGGGGAGCAGGACTCCTCACTAGACATGAAGGACTTCAGGCCCCTACGGAAATGGTCATCTTTGTCCAAACTTACTGCCCCGGATAACTGCAACCAGAGTGGCATTGCATACACGGAAGAGTTGAGAAATGATTTGGAAAAGACAGGGAAGGGCAAGAATTTGCCACCTCACCTAAGGACCTTTGGGCCCAGTTGCTTACATGACAGTATGGAGATGCTTAAGCTAGAAGACAAGGAAATAAATAAAAAGCGGTCATCAACTCTGGACTGCAAGTATAAATTTGAGAGCTACAACAAAGAGGACACCAGAGCCTCCTCCTCTGCTCTCAGGAGACAAACCTTAGACATGACTTACAGTGCCTTACCTGAGAGCAAGCCCATTGTGACAGGCTCAGAGACTTTTGAGTCTCCCAAGTATTTGATGCTTGGCCAGCAGGCAGTCGGTGGAGTTCCCATTCAACCTTCTGTGAGGACTCAGATGTGGCTTACAGAGCAGTTACGAACAAACCCATTGGAAGGCAGAACTACAGAAGATTCTTACAGTTTAGCTCCTTGGCAACAGCCACAAATTGAAGAGTTTCAGCAAGGAAGTGAAACACCAATGCAGGTAAGCCTTAAAACCTAGTGTTTGCTTCCCTCCAGTGGATATTTTGTTTATTGCAGTAAGTATATGACTGCCTACACCACAGGTTCTTTTCTCTATCTCCATAAGTGCTATACATTTGACATGCTGTTTTGGTTATAAAAACAAATCCTTTGAGATAAATTAACATGAGAACCTTAAACACTGTGCTAAATTTGACCTTTGCTTTATCATTTATTAAGTACGTGTAAAAAGAAAACATATTTCCACATTTCTTTATACATGGTATAACAGAAAATTAATTTAGAAAAATAGCTCTTTTTTCTGATCATATCATATTAAGGCCTGATTTTTTCTTTTTCTTTATAAAGTTTTTAAAAACTTTTATACAAAATGTTGATTTTATTATGGGATTTTTGTTTTTTGTTTTTTGTATTTTACGAGACAGGGTTTCTCTGTATTGTTTTGGAGGCTTATCGGTCTAGCCCAGCCTCGAACTCACAGAGATCCGCCTTCCTCTGCCTCCCGAGTGCTGGGATTAAAGGCGTGCACCACCACCGCCCGGCTTATTATGGGATTTTCATACATTGTTTTTCTTGGTTCTCTGCTCCCCCACCCCCAGTCCAGTTTCCTTCTATTGGTTCCCCTCCTCTTCCCACAAGACATGTTTTGCTCTCTTGTCACATATAATTTGCTACCCTCTTTTTAACTCTTCCTCCATTTTAGCCCTTTGTAGTTTGGTAACTGTTAACCCTTAGATTTGTTAAAATTAAAAACTAGGTTACAATGTGAGAGGAAGCATTTGGTATTTGTCTTTCTGGGTCTGGGGTACTTTGCTTACTATAGTAATCTCAAGTCCCATTCATTTTTATGCAGATGTCTTGATTTCAGTTTTCTTTATGGCCAAGTAGAATTGTATTGTCTATATGTACCACATTTTCTTTCCCATTCATATATTGATGGACTTCTAGGCTGGGTTCGCTTCTAGCTGCTATGAATGCCAGTAACCATGGGTGTGCACTCATTTCTGTTGTAGAACTGTTAGATTTTTGGGACTTAGTCTTAGGTACTGAGAACCTAGTGTCTTGTGACTTGTCACTTAATTTCTTTGGGTCTTAGTTTCTTCTACAAAACGAGAAGGTGGAACCCAGTTATTTGTACCATTTTGGTAATGGTTTCTTTGTATTTATGCTTATAAGTCAACTGCTGTTGTTAAATGAATTGACTATCATGGGTTGAATCAGCTTTAAAGGAACTACTTTATGATAATCCAAGATATAGAGAAACATAGTGTATCAACCCCTATTGAGTCTGTGGATAACATGCTAATGGGTAAATTTCTTGATTTGGATAAAGGGGTTGATGTGATGTACACTGTGGAGAAAAAAAACTCAGTTTTAAATCTTCTTAGAACACAGTAGAGGGAGAGAGAAGACAACTAATGGAAAACATTCCTATATGCTTTAGAGCAGGTTCTCAACCTGTGGATTGTGACCCCTTTGGGGGTTTGAACAAACTTTTCACAGGGATAGCACAAGACCATCAGAAAATGTAGATACTTGCATTGATATGTAACAGTAGAAAAATTATAATTATGAAGGAAAATGAAATTTTGTGCCTATATGAATCATAAAGTGGTTTGATCAGTCAAGGGTATTTTAACATGTTAATGGAATCTCTTTTGTTGATGAATAACATAAAAGACCTTTCTCTTCAAAGTCGATTGTGCATAAAAAGTCTGACTTCTAGCTTGTAAGGATTTTATTATGTTCTTTGAAATTTTCCTTGTCTTCACTATTTTTGCATGCTGTTGTGTCTTTGACTTTGAGATAATCTGCATTCTGAGAGACACGATGATGACAGTATACAATGTCATGTTTATATAATTTAACATGTAGGTTCAAGATATTACAATGGCTATTAGCATAAAACCGAACCTTTTTATGTGATTCACCATATTGCAATTTTTTCAAAAGACTTAAAAACAAGGCTAAACAATATCTGGCAGAAAAATCATTATTTTATGGAGGTACCCCCTCTCTTATTTGTTTTAGAAAATTTTGATTTTTACTTTATTTGGGAAAAGTACCCCCTCAGACCTTTACAACACAAAACTCTTTATAATTAGAAAATTTTCTAGCCACTAGCATATAATTGTATAGCAATTTCACTAAAGCCAAATATTCATTTGAATATAGGTGATTCTGATTATATTTTACAGATAAACTTATGTTTAAAAATTAGTTTGTTTTTAGTATCCTGCAAATTAAGATAATTTACTTCATTGTTCTTCAAAGTTTTATTCTTTCTTTACAACTTACTCTGTGTATCATGATTAATCATGATTAAACAGAATAAGCTTGCATTTATAGAATGGACTTTTTGTTCCTCACTTTAATGAACTACAGTATTCTGGAATCCTCACAGGATCAGATTGTAACTCTATTAAAGACAGAATGAAAACGACAAGAACGTGTTGTACGGAACTGTAAGTTGATGGCATTAACCTTGACGTTGATGTGGTAGTGAGCAATATCATGAAAGACATGGGACTTTTTCAGTGGCACTTTCACTTTTCCTATCAGTACAGCCAGCTACAGAACGTGTGTATTTTTGTGTAGGTAATTACTCAGATCTTTTATTAGTGGTTCTCAACCTGTGGGTTGCAACCGCCTACAAACACTTTTATCTCCAAAATATTTACATTATGATTAATAACAGTAGCAGAACCACAGTTATGAAGTAGCAGTGAAAATAACTGTAGGGTTGGGGGTCATCACAGCACGAGTAATTGTATTAAAGAGTTGCAGCATTAGGAAGGTTGAGAATCACTGCTTTAGATGATTATGTCATCCATACTTTATATTTATTTTCTGTCTGTGGGAATCTCAAACCCTCACTGGAGAGAACCCTGTTAACATGCACTCCTTTTGACTGCTCTTTATAACTTCTGACCCAAATATCTCCTTTCTACGAGTGATTCAGACAGTGTGAATGAGCATCTTGGTTAAGGACACTCATGTTAGAAACAAAAGTGAATATTGATGCTTTATATCCTTGTAATCTTTGTTTAAAGTGTGTCTAATTACAATTTCTCTTCCTTAGTAATTGTTGCATTGGTAACATATCTTGCACTGGACTTAAAATTAGGGGATTACAAAGTAGAGGTCTAATATATATATATTTGTTTTTTTGAGACAGGGTTTCTCTGTATTGTTTTGGAGGCTGCCCTGGAACTCACTCTGTAGACCAGGCTGACTTGAACTCACAGAGATCCGCCTGCCTCTGCTTCCCGAGTGCTGGGGTTAAAGACATGCGCCACCAATGTCCGGCCTGTTTTATATTTTATCCAAAGTAATTTAAGTTACTAATTTTTTTGGTGAATATATTTTCCAACATAATTTTTTGTTCTATTTTATTAGTTAATAGAAGATATTTAAAAATTTAGGAAGATTTAAAACATATTCAACAAGAATTATAAAGTAATATTGCTAGTTCTATTAAATTTAGTAAGGCAAATGTTTATTCTCTGGGCAATAGAGGAAGACAGAATATTTCAGAATAAAGCTTTACACTTAAGTAAAATGAAAGAATTAGTATTTGGAGAGAGAGAGAGTTCAGAATTTAAAATTGTACAATGTTCGAAATACCGTTTCCTGTTTTTGAAAATCTGATTGGAATAGGAGAAACCCTATAAAACCAAGGATATCCATGTCAATGTCCTTCTATTAGTAATTGTCACAGCCACACAGTAAGATATTCTTGCTTGTTGATCACCAAACCCTAGAGAGAGCAGATTTGTGGTTAACTTAAATGTACTTGAATTCCTTTATCCTTGAGAAAAATTAGTGATAAGGAATTTTATTTATATGAGAATCTGATCTTTTCCCTATTTGATTCTCATAAACTTAAAAAAATTAGTGTATAAATGATATGATCTGTATTTCAAGGTATTTATTCTGACAGGATAACTACCAAGACTTCTGTGTAATAATATGGTAATACTACTACTACAACTACTACTACTATTACTACTACTACTACTACTACTACTAGTCACACACGTGAGGATCCAGTGAGCTATTTTGAATAAGAACACTTCATTTAAATGATCTTTTTTCTATTTTGTGGAGATTTGAAGAATGCTTAGTTCCTGTAAAAAAAAATAACTGGACCTATAAAGTGAGTTTCTTATCAGTACAGCTAGTGCTGGGTGTAGAAAGTGAACTTTTTTGTAGTGCTTTTTCAAAATTAAAACTCATACTTCATTCTCAGAAATAATTAGGAAAGATATTTATGGACCATTTTGAGGAAATTGGCGGCTACATTATGCATACTTAGTCATTGTAAAGTTTGTTTACAAGATCCAGTAGATGAATACATTGGCTAACAATTTGCTTCCCTCTTAATCTTGACCTTCAGAAAGACATTCAGGCAGGGAGTAGGCTGTATTGTTTGCCCTCTTGAGGGAGTGCTGGCTTGAAGCTGAGCTGGCATGTTACAGATCTGGAGGTGGGTGGCAGCACTTCATAGAAGCATCACGATGATGCAGATCAGCAGGAGACATATCAAGATGAGACAGAAGTTGATAAATAGATTCTGGAGATTTTGACGTGCTTGCTGAGGCATTTCAATAGTTGAGGCTCTCCTGATAGCAGAGCGAGTGAGGTATTGGACCTTTTCCATGATGCAATAGAGCAGGAAGGCAATAGCAGGAAACCTGAAGTTTTTGAGTAGTCAAGAGAAGGATAAAAAGCTGGTTGTAGGCAGGCAAATGTGAGCTGTCTTCTGTTAGGAGGCCTGGAATGTAAGAATAGTAAATGGAATTAGGTTAATACCTATACCCATTCTCTAGATAGATATGCACATTGTGTTCCCCATCTCTGTGTCTTATAACATCAACTGTCTCTGGGCTCCAGGATCTCTCTGTTTCTATATCTCATATGTTACTTCACAGTCTCATTTGTCTTGTTTGAGCTGTAGGAACTGTAGTTTTTGGCTACTTGGTTTATGGAATGCTATGATTTCTTTAAATCTCTCTGTAAACACAATTGAGATGCATATAGTAAATTGTATTCTGGATTTTAATTTTAGTTCAAAATAAAATAGTTCACTGAGAAGTTAAATATGAAATAAAAATAGAGTCCAGCTGTTTGCCATTCTCCTTTATGATTTACACCTTTGATGTCCTCCTCCTGACTTCTCCCTTGTCTGGTCCCTTGTAGAAGGCTATGTTAAATGCTTTAACATGATGTTAATGAGTACTAAAGACTGCTAAGCTTGGAAGACACAGTAATAATTATTGTACTAAACTACCATGGACAGTTCCAATTTTCAGTTATTCTTGCTTACCTGTAGTGGCCTTCTTTCAAAGTTCCTAAGCCATTGCTGCATAGGGTCTAAAACACTGATAATTAATAAACACAACAAAATAAAGCTTATTAATAGGAAATTAGATACGAGTTTAAAATAAACTAAGTGAGCTGTCTTCAGCACATTTACTATATAATCAGTCTGGCCTCAAACTGGAGGCCACTTTTCTGCCTTTGCATACTAAGTAAAGGGATTACTGGCCTGTACTACTATGCTGGACTAATGTTTGTCTCTTTTGTCAGAACATTTTTGTGCCAGTTGTAAAACAGGAAGAATAAAAAGAAACAAAATTTGCAGTAATTTACTGTCTAGAGACCACTGTGTCTAATTTGTTGATGCATCACTGTCAGCAGGATATTATCACAGACTAGCTGGCAGTTGGATTTCCTCCCTTGGCTCTGTGCATATTTGGGAACTTACCTCAGGCTGTTGGCCCCACCCCTGAGACAAGTGCTGAGGAGAGGAGTAAGGAGACTGGGAAAGGGGAAGATTTGACTAAGCAGAACCAGTCAGAGCTTGGTGTTTATTTTATAAAGAAACTATGTGCTGTATGCCAGTCAGATGCCGTAGTTCTCAGCTTCAGCGTGGCTCTATTATGGTTTGTATTATAGTAGTGAATTGGATTTCATTTGGTGTGTGTTCTGTCCTTCATGTGTGTGCCCATGATAAAGAGCCACACAGGGTCAATTTATACAAAAGTCTGTTCTCAAGAGTAGTAATAGCTTGTGTGTGTCTAGCATGTGTTCTCTATTGTCTGTTTGAATTCTCCAGATACAATGCTGTAGGAATAAAGTAAATTTTTAAATAAAATGTATCCTTCAATTAGTACATGCTTCTGTTAGTTTATTATAGGTCTAGGGAACTTATAGTGTTGGAGCATTTATATATTTAATATTGACAAGTCATTTTATAGGAAGATATATAATGAAGTATAGTTTTGAGAGAAATAAGAATTAGTATTGGCAATCCCTATTGAGTCTATGTATATTTTTTTGTAATGGTTCAGTGGTTATTAAAAGATATGGTTCATACTTGTAATTCAGGTTCATACCTGATAAGACCTTTCGAGTCAGTAAGTAGAAATCATCAACTTTGCCAAGTTTTAATAGTATTTTTTGTCACTAGGTCAGGATATATATCCGACTATGCTATAATTTCAGTATATATATGTTAGTGTCCCCAACTTGAGCTTCTATTATATAAGTGAAGGGAGCATGTATGTTCATTCTGTATCTCTGTGCATAAAGTTAGCATGATTTAATTAAATCTATAAAGTTAGATAAGTTTCTTATGACTAAAATTTTTAGAAAATAGTTAAAAATGCAGTATTGTAATTAACCATTTTAACCAATTTGATTAATAGGATTTGATATTAAACTCATCAGCGCTAGTATTTTTCTTAAATCTCTTCTATTCATAGATGAAGAAAATATAGCTTAGAGGAGTTGTTTCCTAAGTTAATGTTTTCTTGTTTAACTCAACATTAAACTGAATTAAGCTTTATAAAAGTGAGTATTTGGTGTTTGTGAGATACAAAGAGATATGCTGTCAACTACTAAAAATATACTTTTGAAGCTGGAGAGATGGCTCGGTGATTAAGAGCACTAATTGCCCTTCCACAGGATGTGTGGGCTCGCTCCTCATCACTCAGGTTAGACGCTCTTCCAAGCTCCAGGGAATGAAACATCCTGTCAGACTTTCACACAGACACACACGCATATATAAATAAAAAATAAATCTGCAATAAAATAAAAATGATTGATACACTTACAGCATCATCTCACAACACTTTTTATTGAAGGTTTTGTTCAATTGATGAGAAAATTGGATATAAAAGACAAATAGTGACCAGACCAAGCACTAACAAGCTTAGAAACTTGTCATAATTATAAAGTGATTTGTAGCAAGTTTGTAATCTTGGCTAAAACTGAAAGCATATCTGCTTTATAAGAAGAAATGTGCACGGTATGCATGTATGCTTTTTGCTCAGGTTATTTTACAGTGCTATAGTTGGTATTTTGCTAGACTTCTAAATCTGTTGGATAATGACTTAGCTACATTCCTCCATGGGGGCTTCCTTTCATCTGTTGAGATTTGGAAAGCTGAGAGTTAAGAACAGTGCAGACCTAATTTTAGATTTATGTATCTCGCTACAGATGTCACAGTTTGTAACATGGGGGTCAGGTGGTCTTGTCTGTTCTGCACCGATCACTTCTTTTCCGTTCTTTATAATAATACTTTAATACACTAATATTTGATGAACAATATAACTCATCTCTTTTAGGATCTTAGAAATAGATTAGTTGGGATGTAAAATTAGCCTCCCACATCCTTTTTTAAAAGGCTGGCCATATATGTTTATTGGATGTTTGATAGGGACAAGGAGACTATTCACTTACAGACTAATTTAAAATTTAATCATCGTGATTGTAGTACTGGAGTACTGAAAATGAGAAAGATGTATGCTTGGTTGTGGGAAATGCCAGATCATGTCTCTGAGTTGTATGGAAGAGGCAGAAGAGTAACCGGTGTTGTGTTGTGTGTATGTGGGATCTGTTAGAGTAACCGGTGTTGTGTTGTGTGTATGTGGGATCTGTTCTAATCTTTGCAAGGACTGAATGCTATCACCAGTTCTTTACTTTTCTTAGTGGGAGCTTGGATGGAACTTAGAAATTAAGTTGGAAAGAGGAACACTGCAGGCAGCTGCAATCCTTCAAGTGTCATACTACCAGGTGTGGTAGTGTCTGCTTTAATCCTAGAACCTGAGACGGAGAGGGAGAGGTAGGTGGGAGCTCTGGGAGTTTGAGGCTTTGCAGTGAATCCTACTTTAATAACATGTTAGGTATATTCTTTGAAAAACAAACCCAAGAGATTTGGAAAACATTTGGTGGCCTGTCTTATTATGACTTACAGGTAATTGACACATTAGCACCTTTGTATATGATGAATAGGAATCCCCACTCTAAACACTTTCATTGCCTTGAAGAACGTTCTGAATTTTAGGGTTTGGGGTATTGCTTCTGCCAAAGCCTCATTCTTGAGACTCCTCACGTTTAGTTTTACTGTAGGCTTTTGCTGCCCCCTTGTTTTTGTCTACTTGTTTATAGTGCTTTTAAGAAACCTGGATACATTTTGCTTGAAAATTCAAATATCGAATACCTAGGACCACAGTCTGACAGACACATTTAGTATTTTTTCTATTTGATTAACTTAGATGATTGGAATTCTCTATTAAGTTTGAGTGAACAGGATTTGTCTTCATTTATTTCGCTAGGCAGTGGTGGCGCACATCTTTAATCCCAGAACTCGGAGGCAGAGGCAGGTGGACTTCAGTGAGTTTGAGACCAGCTGGGACTACGGAGTGATCTAGAACAGTTAAAGCTACAGAGAAACCCTGTCTTGCAAAACCAAAAAAAAAAAAAAGTAGTTGGAAGTTTTTATCTTTTGTATTATCCCTTCAGCTATTTATTACCATAACTTTAAATAAGACAGAAATTGGTTTGTTTCTTGTTGTTTTAACTTGCTAAACTACAAATTACAGGTTTATCATTAGATTTATAATCAACCTGTTAGTTTGTGCAAGGTCACTGTGATAAAAGTTTAAGATGGCCAAACTGCAAACTGGCAAGTACTGTTTGAAGTTCCTTTGTGGCAACAGCACCCCTTTCCCAGCTGCTTCTACCTGGTTGTGACAAAAACTGGTCATAATAAAATGTCTTTGATTTCTAAATTGGCCCAATAAAGAAATACTCTGTTTAAATTTCCATCTTGATGAGGAGTCATTGAACAACAGGATGGATGGGATCAGGATGGGGATCTTCCCATTGAAATTGGCATATGGCTATGGCTCTTTTGTCTGTAGATTTATTTTCATTAATGTTAAAATGCATGTATTTGTTTGTATTAACATAGTTTTGGTTTTGGACTGTATAGTCCATGCTGGTCTTACTGTGTCATACTGGTTAGTTTTGAATTCTACAGTCCTGCTTCATCTGGGATTTACAAGTGTGTGCCACCATAAAAGTGTTTTTTAAGCTTATGTTGAGGCTTCAGAAAGAGAATGTAGGGAGAGAGTGTTAGGGAAGTACTAAGAAAAACTGAATAACACTTGGCAAATATACAACCCCCCTACACATCCAACTCACCCCACTCACCTAACTCAGCTCTTTTTGAAAACCCTGGAGAAGTACACTCTAGACAGCACTAGAGGGCCTCAGTTGACTGCCGGAGGGGAGGGAGGAGCATATACTCAGGCTATATTTTCCCATGTTTATTTGGTAATGCATGCTTCAGACTTGTGGCAGGTAAGGATACCGATGCACTGTTTTTGGAAATGTCTGAAGAGACTACGTCTTATCTGTTCATGCTGCTATAACTTAGAAGGATTTTGTCCTTGATTCCCAATTAATTTTTGATTTTGTTAGTGTGTGAATTCACACAGTAGATAAAAATTATTTTCTTAATGAAGATAACAAAGCCAGATTCTTTTGTTCAGGAACCTTGAAAACAATGACCTTGAGTAGTTAAAATGGTAGAGTGAGTGGGTAAGAAAGGAAATTGATTGAATATGAGAGTGGAATAAAATATCGAAGTTTTGTGCAGCTTTAGGGAAAAGTTAATCTGATTTTTAGGTAACAAACCTAAATGGGTTGGAGGCATATTTTTATCAATGAAGCAAGCTATAAGTAACTGAAGATTTTAATTTGATTGACTGTGGTATGTTAATATCTGTGATTACTTTGGACATTTCTGATTAGAACTTACTGCTTGGTATCAATGATTATTTTATGCCTGGCTTTGAAAATGATATCTAAAATAACATACAGAGTAGTAAAGATACAACACTTGATGGATCTTAAAACGAAATGGAGCACATTTTTAAGTTAATGGAAGTTGCATCCTCTGCATTAGTCTTTATAAAAAAGTACCATTTCCAGGACACTTTCTTTACTGTTCTCTGTCAGTGTGATGCCTTGTTTTAACCATGCTAATAAGTGACTAGGATGAGATGCACACATGGCCTTGCTTGCTAATGTTCTTCTATTTGCACGTCGTTCTGTGAAGCTGATCAGCTCACCCTTTTTGAATCTGTTTTCTAAATTGTGATGTAGAGATGCAGGACCAAACACATAAAGAATTAAGATCAGGGAGAGTCTTTGTGTAAAAGTGCACTTAGGAAATTGTTTGTCAGAATAAGGAAGTTTGCTATTTGCGTTATAGAGGTGTGATCTATACTTATTTATTTTTAATATACAATTTAAATTATATAATCCCTGTAATTTATAATTCAATAATTTTATATATTAAGATTTTAATTACTTGAACAATTTAATGAAAATAATAAGTCTTAATTTGGTGAGATTAAGAAACAACATTTGAAACATTACATTTGTATGTTGACCCAGATGTAATGATTTCCCTTTATGTCTATCAAAATATATTTATAAAATTATTTTGATTTTCTTTAGAAAATGACATTGATGCAACTCCTCTTGGAAAAGCAAATGATCTCATTCTTTTTTCCATGATAAAAGTTTTTATTTCATAATTTGTCTTTTACATTTCTTCTATTTGAAGAAATTTATCTGACTTTTTAGTGCTTGGTTTTAAAGAATAAAACATTACTTCAATGTCACTGTAAAGCTATGGAGAAATGCAATTCAAACATATCTAGTTATATATATATATGTGTGTATATATATATAATTTTAATCACAGCCCCTAATTATGACTCCCTCTTAACCTGTTAAAGATACTTTAATGACAGAATTTGTATTTTTTTCTAGAAGTTGTCTACTTTTTGGAACAAAATGTGATGTAGGAAAATTCTGGTGGAAAGAAACTTATTATCTACCCTCTCTCTCCATTGAAAAAATATTTTAGCACACATCATTGAAGTTTGAGAATATTATTTTATAGGCTTTAAAGAAAAAATTTAGGGGCAGGGAGATGGTTCAGTGGGTAAAGGCCAGGAAGGCATTTGCTGCCAAGCCTTATGACAACAAGTTCAATTTCTGAAATCTATATGGTGGAAGGGGAAAACCGAGTCCTACAAATTATCCTTTGACCTTCACAAACAGGCCATGGTGCTCTTTCCCCCATATATCTCTTACACACACACACACACACACACACACACACACACACACACACACACACAGCGAGTGCGCAAGCGCTGATAAATAAAAATGTAAAAAAAAACCACAAAAAAACGCATATCAAAACTTGGCACCAAGTGTCATTTGTGTACCATCAAAAGACAAGTGTTTTTATGAATGCTAAAGTATTAAGAGGCAGGTTAAGGCTCCTGAGTATTAGAGACACGTACTGGAAATGTTTTTGCATGTTAAGAATGCTGCCTAGGAGACTTCAAAGTTTTGTTTGTCATAAGCGACAGTTACTATTAGAGGAATTGAGAAAGTTTTATTTTAGCGTATGCGTATGTTATAAATAAAAAGTGATATAATTTTCTATGTGGTCTAATAGATTTAAGGGTGCGAAAACATTTTATTAAGCTGAGGTTTGTAACAATAGTAAAATTTTTTATGGCATCTCCATTCCTGGGCATTTTGTTTTTTCTTGTGTTCTTATAAATTTATAACAGGAAATTTAAGAACATTGGAGAATAAAAACTTGACAAAAGTATATTCTGTTGTTAGATGAATATACATTTATAATTTTTTTCCTATTTAGGAATATTTGTATACCAAGACGACCTCCCCCTTAAAGGTTTGAATTATTTTTCTGTCACTTAAAAAAAAACTAGCTAAAATCTCTAACTTGTTTATAGTATCAAACTTAAAACAACCCTTTCTGTTTATGAAAATGGAAGTTCTAGAAATGTTTAGAATTGACTGGACTCTAGAGAGTAAAATTTCTTAAATATTTAAAAAGGAGCTCTGTTATCTATTCTTAAAATCTCTTATGTCACATTAAGAACCATAATGAAAGCATCAGAGTAAGTATGCTAGCAGGGTGTGTGTCCCACAGCAGTCAGTGCCCCTGTCCTGCACGGTCTCAGCAGAGTAACACACAACAAATGAAGCCATTTCTTTTACACGAATATTAATTTACCTCCACTACCATATATGCTATTATAATTGAGAGGGTTTTAAATTGGAAGAAGTTCATGTTTGGAAAACCAAAACAGTAGCCAAAATTTAAAGATGTATAAAACCTCTTTTAAAGTTGCCTAACTTTTACTCTCAGTAAATGGGCAAGCATTTTTCTAGAAATTAAGCATTTTGTCATTCATAAAAGATTCTTTTATTCTCTGCCTTTGAATTGGAATTTGGAAGATAAGGATTCTTTTAAAAGTTTAGTTTGAATTACAGAAAGCAAGGGTTTCCCAAAACAGTGATATCATGTCTTACCTTGGCTTCTGTGATCATCACAGCTCAGAATATGAAGTTGTATGAAGTCTCAGAGGAGTTTAGCTGGGAAGTTTTCTCTTCCCAAGGTTATGGGAACAGTTGCAGTAGGTGGAGGAGAAAAAGTGTTCTAGGGAGGTCTTGTGATGTCACGTCGGAATTCTAATGCTGTGATTGGTTAGTTAGCTATGTTCTTATCACAGCCTAGTCTTAGAATTTATCTTACTTTAGCTTTGGAAAGCCATTAACACTTTATGCTTTACATTTAGTTTTTAATTTTAAAATGTGTGTAGCAGATAACTGAGAAGAAAATAAGCAAGCTTGAAGATACAGTTTTATAGTAGATAAAGAGTTATACATCTTCAGACTTGGAGATAATTATATACTACTGGTGGTGTAGAAGAACTAAAATGATCCTTGTGATGGAATGCAGGTAGCTAGTGTGAGAGGGATGGTGTGGGCTTAACAGGAGCAGTGTCCATGGAGCTGCCTGCGGTCTTCAGGGCTACAGCTTTGGGTGCAGCAAGCATCCTTAGGCAGTGTTTGATGCCTTTTCCTGTTCCTTTTTATATTTGTGCTTCATATCTGTCTAGGTATAGGGGAGAGAATGTGTATGAGGAAACTAGATTAATAATTGCTTTGGGTTTTGAAAAACAATTTTTCTTATAGTTGAGGAGGGGTATTTAATTTGTTGTATTTTCTTCAGTTGGGACCTTAACATTGTTTTCTTGAGTGATTCCACATTCCAATAGCTATGCATTGTATCCAGAAATATAGTAAGATATAAATTTAAGTCCTTAAGATTGTTTGTATAGCTACATTATATTACCACAAAAACCAAATAGACTTTTAGTAAGCTGGTATAATACCAACGATAGCTTTTTGGAAAAGAATGGCTGTAGGTTCCTGTCAGTTGTATGGCAATGAGGCATTGTTGACCAGGTTTTCAAGTGTTGAAATTTAAGTGCTGGAGCGTTTCTGAAAGTTTTTGCACTAACCTAACATTTTTTTTTTTGTCTGAAATGTAAGAAAAACTTTAGAAAGTAGAATGACACTTGTAGTTCTGTGCTGTTTTTAGGTAGAACTGAGTCCTTCTGCAGAGCCGAGCATTGCTGTCTTGCTCTCTCTTCAGATACTTTATTGCTTTTACATTACATGATGTAAATCAGCGCACATGCAAATCCTGATTTTTAGATTGAATGTTTAGTTTTGGAGACTCTCTTTGTAACTTTTAGAGTGCTTATAGCAGAATAAACTCAGCCTCCCCTTTCCTGTGGGTAACAAAAATGTGTGACTGTAGCTGCTCGTGTGTCCTTAAATGGATATGATCTTGGCTTCTTGCAAAGTGAGATGAAATCCTCCTCTTGATCAGATCTCTTGTTACTTAAAAGGTTAGCGAAAACCAACTGAAAAACATTTAATCAAAGTTCTTCTATAAATATTATTTAGGCAAGTATTTACCACTTAGGAGTAAAGTGCAGACTCCTAAGTTATTGCAAGAATTCCCTATCAGTGTGTGTAGTGCACATAGTCAGTGTTTGACACTTTCCTTGATGCTTTATAACTGTTTTCTTTCTGTCTTTACTTGACAAACTACCATGTTACCAATTGTAGATACCGCTAGTAATGTGAAACATTAGACAACTCTGTGGTTTCTAGTAACTTATCAAAGGTAACAGCTGGAAAGAGCAGATGAGTACTGCCATGAGGTGCGTTAAATTACAGTTCCTGGTGAAATTGGCATATTCTAGGGCAAAGCCATAATTTGGATTTAGCCTTCAAACC
This sequence comes from Mesocricetus auratus, assembly GCF_017639785.1. Classification (NCBI taxonomy): domain Eukaryota; kingdom Metazoa; phylum Chordata; class Mammalia; order Rodentia; family Cricetidae; genus Mesocricetus; species Mesocricetus auratus. Next base: position 10,572,693 of record NW_024429199.1, on the reverse strand, counting down.
ATAGCATATATCAGCAAATACGTTCTTAAGGTAGTTATAAGTGAATTATTCAAGACCGTGACTATTTTTACAAAGTCTTCTTTGTCAGCTACACACATTTGAGAATTAAGTTTAGGGAAAAAAGAATTGATAATACTTGGTTGGAAAAAGTAAGGAACTGCTACAGACTAAATATGTCCTAATTATTTTACATGCTTGCAAGTTTATTTAAAAAAAAAAAAAACAACACAAGCACAAACCTTGGGAAGGCACTCTGGGGTTCTGACAATTGAAAACCGGAATCCAGTTCCATTCTGTAGGTGTGTATGAGGGTGAGGACCTTTCAGGTTTGCCCTTCTGGGAAGTTAGCTGTGCCACTAAATTCCATGGTGATAATTCCGATGGAATTTTAGCAATTATTTATGTTTCAACAAGATTCATAAATAGATTGTTTAGTAGAAACATTGGTCAGTTATCGAGTGTTGCTCAAAAAATTGCTGTACTTGAATCTGGAAAATCCTTTAGAAGTATTTGCCAGGCTTCTGTAGGAATCACATTGTCATTGGAATCCACTTTGGGCACACGACTTTAAGAAATGTGTGGAATGATATTGTGGCTGAGGGTTTAGCAACAAGAAGTGTACACAGTGATTATCAGAGATTCTGTGACAAGGTATCCATTTCATGTTAGTACTCAAGAATGGAGTGCTAATGTATGGCCATGAATAGATGTAGCACAGGTCCTTGAACATGTTACAGAAAAACAGTTATTTTTACTAAGCTGTAAATGAAATTTTTCATTTATTCGTTTTCTTTTTCTACAGAGCAGATTTATTAAGAAAATGTGAAAAAAAACCCTCTTGAGAGTGGGAGGGGCCAAGAAGGAAAGCCCTGTTTGTTCATTTTGAATTGTAGATTACAAGCTACTGAAATGCTAGCTGTGCATTTGACTCTTGCTATGGAAATTTCACATAATTTCATAAGGTTGAGTACTCTGTGGATTCTATATTCATGGATGCAGCCAGCAGCAGATAGAAAGTAATTCAAGAAACTTGCATTTGGAATGCACACAGACTCATCACTCTTTCATTATTACATAAATAATAATATACAATTTTTATTACATTTCACAGAGGTGATTTACAGTATACTAGAGAATGTGTGTATGTTGTGTGCAAATAGTGTGCCATCTTTATAAGGGACTTAAGCATTTACAGACTTCGATATTCAAATTAGGATCTGGTACGAAGGGAAACTTATTATGACAGTTTGAGACTTTTTGAAATAATGTATTTATCACTGTTTTGAAATTGCCATAATTAGACCTGCTTATACATATTCCTTAATGTACCAGGCTTGGTGATGCATGTATGCCTGCATCCTAGAACTTGGAAGGATGAAGAGTTCCTAGGTCATCATCAGTTACATAGCAAGCTCAAGGCCAGCCTAGACCATGTGTAACCCTGTCATAAAAATCCAAAAATAATTAAAAAAATGTAATGCACTGACAAATAGCTATATTACTGTACCACAGATTGTTTTTAAAGAACAATAATTTGATTGTAATTTGTTTCTTTTCTAATCCCATGCATTCTACCTTTTAAATGAAAAGTTTTCAGTTTATAGAGTTATGACAGAGATGGTATATATGTTTTATATCCAGTTTCTCATATTACAATTTTTAATTAGTATGTATGTTTTCTCAACAGTTGTGCAAATGCTAACATGTAATTTTAGTAATGTTGTTACTTAAATTTTCTTAATCTCTCTCTCTAAAACTACATTTAGTAATCATGTCTCTTTTCTTCTCACTTGGTTTTTATCAATTTCCCCAAACTTGCTTTTAAATGATCCTGGCAGTTCTGAAGAATAGTGTTTATTTTATAGCATCTCCTTAAATCTTGATTGCCTGATGTTTCTCTAGTGCTTAGGCTAGCTAATACCTTTTTGGTATTAAGGTCAAAGGGGCAATATGCCTCTTCATTATATTCTTTATCAAGGGTCCTTTTCACTGACATTGATCACTGTTGTTAATCTCGATCCCCTAGAAGAAGTGTAGTGCTTTCCAGGTTTTCCACCCTTATAAAGTTATTCTTTTTCCTCTTTTTGAACTGTTCTTTGGAAGTATAAGAGAACAGGCTTCTTTTCTTCCCTCATCCATAGATTCATGAGTGAGGCTGCTAAGACAAAGGGCAACGTAACAAGACAAAGGCACACACATTTAAGTATTGCTTGTCATGGAGTCTTTATAAGAAAATAGCCCAAAGAAACAGATAAGCTTGCATTTTTTTATGTTAGGTTCAGTAGAGAAGTAGGTAGTAATGGAGAAATATGATTAGATAACAGGGTGTGATCTTGCAATAAAGGAATGGGAATTTAGCAAGTCATGTCTGCTCAGATTCTTCTCTGGGTCTCTTGATCCTGTAGGTATGTACTGCCATGCCAGGCACATTGTGTAATTTCTCCAGGCAGATCTATTTATGGTAATATGAAAGTAGTGATAAATACAATATTTCATGGCATCTGAGAGAGTGTAATAGTGGTCCCTTTCCCCTGGTCATAGGGGACCACCTCTCCAGTGAGGATCCTATCATCTGTTTTAGTGGGGCAAGGGTAGGAAGAGTCAGGGTGACTTCCCTAGGTTAGATGATTTGCTTCAGGGTTAAGGCAAAAGGAAGGTGATGGTGGTTTTCCTGCTGGTGCTTTCTCTCAGGTGCCAAGGTGCTCCATTGTGTTGTACTGCTGAAGTGTGGACTATCTCTGGAATTATTTAGAATTCTACGTATTTTATTTTTTTTGCATTCTGAGAACAGAGCATTAGGATTTAGCTTTACCAACAGGGTCTGTGGGACACAAAACTATATAATTCCTGTGATGGGGGAGCTTTTGTGGTTGGGACAGCCCTTTTGAGTTTTTTAGCAGACTGAAATCAGATATTGTAGCTTGGTCTTTCAGGCCCTATCTATCTGTTTTGTTTTGTCTGTTATCGCATTCCTCTGTGTCTTGTGCTCTGACTCTGCACAGCTTCCTGTGACCCTGTAGACAGGTTACTGTTCTATTTTAAGCCAGGGCACTTTTCACAGGAATGTCCCATCAGAGTGCTTCCTCAGTTTATCTCTCTGTGAAGCTTTCCCTGCCCTTTACTAAACCATTTGACATTCTGCTGCTCATTTCTGTCTGCTTTGTTAGTTTATCTGCCAGACAAACTGCAAGCTCTTTGACAACCAATTCAGTAACTCCTTCTATTTGCTGTTTTTTTCATTTTTCTTTACTCTTTTAAGCATTTAAGGTCTTTTTATGTATTCCAGACTAGACTCAAACTTACAATTCTCTTCCCTCAGCCCTCAAATTCTAGGTGTATATAGCTGTGCCGTACTACCTTCTATTTTTTTTTTTTTGCTTTGTTTGGTAAACACGGCATCTTTTTATTTTGTTGTGATTTTTTTAACCTTCTATTCTTTATAATACACTTTTCTGGTGGAGAACTGGCCTATGGTAATTCGTAAATACTGAATGAAGAGTTGAACACAATAGTGAGCTCTGGGAAAGATTGCCAGGTGATTTTGAGTTACCTGTAGAACTTTTAGGAACAATTCTTAAATCCTCTTTAAAGCTTATTTAGGGGGAAAGAATATAAATGATTAAGGCACCATTCATTAAGATAGATCATCACACAGAAATCTGTGTTTACATGACCTTAGCAGGTTTCTGAGCTTCCTAAAAGCAGAAGTATATGAAATACTAGATTGCCTTTTGTTTTGACCCTTCTCGGTTTAATCTTCACTGTCATATCATAGTTTACTTTCTCAATTTTACCTTCTCAGCTTCCACATGCTGAAAACGCCCATTGTATTCATTGTCACTTCAGGATTAAAACCTAAATTTTATAGAATACATATTTTCTCTTTTCTGATTAAACCATTGTCATCTATTCACACCAGTACAATTGCACAATTCTGTCATTGTATGTTATTACATTTACAGACGTCTGTCATTCTGTTGAGCTCCTACAGAAATAAGTAGGAAGCTCTGTTCAGATGTTTACATAAATTGTAAGTGATTATCTCATATTTCAGAATATCCAGAAGTTTAGCTAAAACTTTATGAGCAGAAAGTGAGTTTTCTAGCTTTTTAAATACCTTTTAAAGGTCTTACTATATTTTTGAAGCTCATGAATGTTTTCAGTACTACTTGCCATCAGAGAACAAGAGTAAGAATATAGGTTCAGAGACTTTAAATGAGCTGGTTCCTTTCTCCTTAGCAGTCCTGAGAACCTGGGGTTTTAAATGTATTCCATCTCTAATCTGTTCTCTTTTTGATGTATGTGCAGTATCAAAAGAAAACTGTCAAAACATTGAGTTCTCTTATCTAATTGGCTTGAACACTGTGATTCATGAATCAGTAATTGATCCATCTACACAGAAATGTCTCTTATGCTAAATAAAGATGGGTTTTATAGGCAGAACAAGGCTAAAGGAAGTGGCAAAGGTTCAGAAAATCAAATTGACCCTTTTAGTTAACCCCAAAGTATTGAAAAGGGGCTTCCTTAGCCTTTGGCTTCTGATTGAATGTTGGAATCATTCTGGGTTTTTATTTTATTTTTTCAGTTTGACCATGAGATTTCTAGTGCAGTGACTCCATTCCTATTTTGTCTGTCCAGTGGGTCTGGTATAGGAATGCAGTCTAAACAGTTGACCCATAGCTGTCATAGTAATATGGTGACTTGTGGTGTGGTTGTGTGTCACTCATGGCTTCTTAATATTATTTTCAACTGCTATTCCTCCTATCTTCTTCCATGCTTAACTACTTACAGGAATGGTTTTGGGGGAGTAAATTTTCCTGTATTCTAGTGTTTCTACAAATAATCAAAGGTCCAATGTTTTGATTACATTAAACTAGCTTGAAAATGTAGTTATGTTAATTTTAAAATTAGCATGCAAATTTCACAAAAAGATGGTTTCCAATTTATTCTTTTTAAAAATTTTAATTATTGATTTTGCATCCCAACTGCATCCCAATTATTTATTTCTCCTCCCTCTTCACCCATCCACCCCCCTCCCCATTCACTTGTCTTTAGGGGCAGGCCTCCCATGGTTATCAACAAAACATGGCATGTCAAGTTGGCTGTAAGACTAAGCACATTCAGTACTGGCCAAGGCAATCCAGTACTGAAGCATTAAGGACAGTCCCTGCTCCCACCCATGGTTAGGAGTCCCACAAATATACCAAACTATACAGTTGTCACATACATGTAGAAGGCTTATGTCAATCAGTGCAGGCTTGCTGGTTGTTGTTTCGGACTCTGTGAGTTCCTATGAGCCAGGTTAATTGTTCCTTTGGCTTTTCTTGCGATGTCCTTGACCTTTTTGGCTCCTACAACCCTCCTCCCCCTCTTTAGCAATGTTCTCTGAGCTCAACCTAATGTTTGGCTGTGGAACTCTGCATCTGCTTCCATCAGTTACTAGGTGAAGGCTCTCTGGTAATAATTAGGGTAGTCACCAATCTGATTACAGATGACAGCCAGTTCAGACTACATATCCACTATTGCTAGGTTTCTTAGCTGGGGTCATCTTTGTAGATTTGTGGGAGTTTCCCTTGTACCAGGTTTCTACCTGACCCTGAAATGTGCCCCCATCAAAGATAATCTCTTCAATTACTGCTCCCTCTATCCCACCTTCAGTCGATCCCTCATGTTCCCATTCTCAACTGCCCATCAATATCTAGGAGATATTTTTTTGCAGGGCAATAAATACAAGACTGCATTAAACCCTCCAGAGAAGCTAGGAAACAAGGAGGACCCTAAGAGAGACAAACATGATTCCCCAGAGAAGGGGAAAGTGACAAGAGCTCCTGAGCAAATTGGGAGTACGGAGGGAGGTGCAAGGGAGGTAGAGAGAGAAAGAGGAAGAGAGAAGAGGAGGGATCAGGAAGACCGAGTAGGGGGAAGACTAGAAGAGAGCAAGAAAAGAGATACCTTAATAGAGGGAGCCATTATAGGTTTAAAGAGAAATCTGGCACGAGGGAAATGTTCAGGGATATACAAGGATGACTACCTTATATGCCATCCTAGAGCCTTTATCAGTAGCTGATGGGAACAAAAGCAGACATCCACAGCTAAGGACTGAGCCTAACTCCTGGATCCAGTTGCAGAGAGGGAGGAGGGATGAGCAAAGGGGTCAAGACCAGGCTGGACCAAGTGGGAGCACATGGACCCCAGTTGTAAAACTGGGGAACCAGCATTGGACCCAACCAGGCCTTCTGAATGTGGGTGTCAGTTAGGAGGCCTGGGCAATCTATGGGACCCCTGACAGTGGAACCAGCATTTATCCCTCGTGCACAAATGGTCTTTGGGAACCCATTTCCCATCGAGGGATACTCTTTCAGCCTAGATACACGGAGGAGGGTATGACAGACTTTAATGATCCCTCATGGAAGGCCTCAACCTCCCTGGGGATTGAATGGGGGGTTGGTAGGAGGGCAAGGGAGGATGGGAGGGAGAGAGAACTGGATTGATATGTAAAATAAGTTTGTTTCTAAATTAAATTAAAAAAAAGATTGCAGTAAACTGAGAATATAGACTAGACATTGTCTCAGTATATAGACTGGGCTGACCTTACACTCATCGTTCCCTGCCTCAGCCTCTGTTGCTGGGATTACAGGTAGAGGTCACCAAGCCTGGCTTGGGAAAATGTTTAAACAGTACTTTCAATATATAGAAGAAAGCATTACATATCTCCAAGTGCAAAAATAGAAAACAATCACTATGTGGACAGTAAGGAAAGCTAGATAATTGATATAGCATAAAAGCTCTCTCCCCTTCTAAGATAACCATCATTAATAGTTCTACTTAATACATTCTCTGGTGTGGTTTAATGAAGGTTTCTCTGTGGCTTTAGAGGCTGTCCTGGAACTAGCTCTTATAGACCAGGCTGGTCTCAAACTCACAGAGATCCACTTGCCTCTGCCTCCTGAGTGCTGAGATTAAAGATGTATGCCACCACCACCAAGCTTATCTTTTTCTTTCATCTCTTAATAGTAAAGTAAGATGAAAACACTTTGGTAATCTGAATTTTAATAGAAAGTATGTTCTTATTTCTGTTATAGCTCAGATTTATTAGAAGCTATCTGTATTGTCTGGTACACTATTACTCATAATGTTAAATAGCATGTAAAATAGACCCATATTATATTAAATACTTAATTTTGGTAACATGTACTCTCACTCTTTTGAGCAAAGCGGGTAAAGTGGGTATATCTTGTATCCTAAGCCAGCTTCAAACTTGCTATGTAGTGGAAGATCACCTACAGTGCTCCTCACCCTCCTGCCTCTGCCTCTCATTTGCTGGGATTACAGGTCTGTGGTGCCACATCTTGCATTGATTTCCATCTTATAGTTAACTTTATTATGAATTATAAATATGCATTTAGTCGTTTTTATCCAACTTGACCAACTAGTCTAATTTATTAATAAAAATAAATTGAATTCCTCTGTTAATAAATCTTGAAAGTAAGGGCAATAACAGTTTTGGGGGAAGAAATTCATGATTAACTTTATTTGAAGGTGTAAATCTTTATTTAATCTTTTAAGGGAAGTGTGTTTTCAGTTTATGTGTGCATGCATATATGTGTGCCAGGTGCATATGTGTGGCTGTGTATGTAGATGCCAGGGCTTGACAGGCAGTGTCTTTCTCAATCACTTTCTTCTTCCTTTTTTAGATAGTGTCTTTCATTGAATCTGGAGCTCACAGATTTAGCTAAACTGCCAGACCAGCAAGCTCTAGGGAGCCTTCTGTCTGCATCTCCCTAGTTCTGGGATTATACACATGGGCCACCATGTCTGTCATTAAAAATGTATTTTAAAACTATGTGGATGTCTCTGTGTGTGGATATGTGCACATATGTTCAAGAGTGAAGGTGCCTGAGGAGACAAGAAGGTGTTGGATTCCCATGGAGTTGGAGTTACAGACGCCTGTGAGTCAGATACAGGTGCTGGGATCTGAGCGTGGGTCCCCAGGAGTAGCAAGTGTTCCTAAGTCATCTCTCCATCACCTGTGCCTGGCTTTTAATAGATGCTAAAGATATGAAATTAGAACCCTGTGATGCATGGCAAATACATTACTCACTAAGCCATCTCCTCAGCCCTTATTCTGCAATTGTTGACATACCATGCAATCATTTTTATAACTATAGTAATACCATGTTTCATGTATCAATCTTTTCTTTGTTGGTATTTTAAAAATAAAGTACATGAGAAGCTAACACAGATGTAACCTAGATTGAGTTTTGAGAGGAAACAATGTTTCTTTCTCTAAAAGAAAGTTAATGGCAATTTAGTTATGTAGTGTGATAGGGATAAAACCTAATGTTTTATTTTCATGCACACATACGTTTAAGATACAAGCGTATATATGTACATATCCTCTTTTGTTTTCTTTTACCTTTTGTGTAATTCAATACATTTGAATGTTTATTTCAGTAAAGTGTATTTGGATGACAGGAGAGCATTATAGAGTTAGTAAAGTAAATTGAAGAAATAACGGTTCCTGAGCTACCTGTGGTGTGTCCACCAGTAATTCTCACAGTTAAGACAGGAAGATCAGGAATTCATGGTCAACCTTGGCTATATATAGCAAGTTCTAGGCCAGCCTTAACTATGTGAGACCCTGTTTCAGGAAATCAACTAGATGACTTATCTTCCCATCTTTCAAAAAAAGACATTCTTAAAGGAAGAACAGTTCCACAACACAAAGTTCCTTATGTAATTCAGAGATTTGAGAACTTAAAGGTCACTCTGATTGGAAAAGATGACCAATGACATTATCAAAAATGTTTTTGCCTTGGTTTTGTTGAAAGATGTGGCTATGTACTGCCTAGAAAATAACATAGACATAGTTCAGTTTTCTACTAAATTCTTTTTTATTTCAGTAAATAAAAAGCTGTTAAATTCTGTGCTGTTTGTGGTTTTCTTTTTATTTATTGACCTTTTTGAGTTTGCATTTATAAAGTACTCTTTCAGATAGACTATTCTGGGAAACAGATCTGCTGTGTTATTTGACGTGCTGTGAGTGATGCATGAGCTCAGGGACAAAGGCACATGAAGGAGAGGGAGATAACACCCTGAAGGACTGCAGAGGTGGTGGTGTGCCCAGGCAGCACACTGCAGTAGCGAGGATCAGCACTGTCCAGCCAGAGAGCACGAGCTATTTTCAGATGCACTCGAGTATACTTTTATTAGAACCATGTTTGGCCACTGACATATTTTGGCAACTTTCATAGCATCTGGGTTTCATCTCAATAGCATGTTTGCTGTTGTTGTAGATGGGAGCTATCCTTATTCAATTAGGAGAGTGGAATTTGCCAGATGGGGGAGAGAGAGGGAGAGAGAGGGCGGGGAGCTGAGTCTATATGTACATACTCAAAGATGTTATATTTGGTTCTAAGTAGCCCTATATACAGAGAAGTTACAACTTTTCTTTGACTCTTGAACTAGTGTTTTCTTCTTTAATTAGCAAAAATAGTGTATTTTATGCATTTTTAGGTAAAACATCTAAATGAACTTTTTTCCATCCCTAAATTTGACAACTATAAAATATGTTCATAATAACATTTGCTTGTAAAAAAACAAACAAACCCATTGTTTCTCTTTTTTAAATTCAGAACCATCACTTTTTGACAGATGTTCTGTTCCTTTCTCAGTCTGGCTGACACAGTTACAAGCCCTTATGATTACCTTTATATTTTATGTTCCTATTCAGTTAAGTTTTATTACTTATGAGATACATAAGTTACATATTTGTAAGTTTTCTTATATGCTTGATTATTTAAATTGTCTGCAGTCAATAGCAATAAGCTATACTGTTGAAATTCTCAGGAAAGCATCATAACAGCAGTATTTTTCTATTTTATGTGTAAATTTTGATAATTATTTTTTCTATCAAACAGTAGTTACGTTTTCTAAATTTGGTAAAATTGCATTTTGCTATCACTATGAATAAGTACACACTGGATATCATGGCAAGTTATGGTTTTATTTAACATAAATTCTTTCTGTTTTCCAACTTCTTGAGGAAAATATTTTGATAGGATGTAGAGTAGGGGTATTTTCTACATGAGAGTGGACCATCCTCACTTTAATAGAAAACAATTTTGTTCTCCTAGAATATTGATAGCTCTGAAAGGCCAGCTTGACTTTTGGTTGTTAGTAAGTCTGATCTTGCATTGTATTGGGTGGTTATTTACTTCACCTGGACTTTTATCTCATGCTATTTGAAGGTGAAGATAGAACTGAAATGATAGCAAGAAAAGACACTAACTGGGGACCATCTGCTCCAGCGTCTGCAGTGCACACTGGCAACCATGAGCGTTGCTCTAACAGAGGGTTCTCTTGCTTTCCTGGCCTCATGCCTTTAAGGTTCACCCCATGAGATGCTTCTTACCATATTGATTTTTGTCTATTGTTTTTCTGGCTTAAAGTTCCTTGATTTCTGGTTTGGGACTTATTTTCTTCTACATGCTTGCTTCATGGGTTGTGTAAGTTCAATTTAATTTCCACCTTGGTAGGATCTAGAGTTACTTAGAGAAGTTTCTAGGCATACCTGTGAGGTATTATCTAGATGAGGTTGAGATGGGAAGCCACATGTTAACTGTGGCTGGAACTATTGGATGGGATGGGATTCTGGACTGAATTACAAGGAGACAGTGAGCTGAGTACCAGCATTCATCATTGCTCTCTGCTTCCTGACTTGGATGCAATGGGACCAGCCACTCCAAGTTCCTGCTGCCATGGTTTTTCTGCCATGATGGACTATGCTTTTGCACTGTGAGCCAAAGTAAAACCTTCCTTCCTTAAATTGCTTTTTCAAATTATTTTATAATGGGAACAGAGAAATGTAATTAATATGTTTCTAATACCTTCTTATTGCCATACACTTCTGTTTTTCTTTCACTGTTTCTTCACTTTTGATATTTTCATTCAGTTAAAGTCACATTTTATTTTGAAGTTTAATTTCAGTGATGCCCAAAGTGATGATGGTGTTTTGAGTTTCCACATCTATAAAATGTCTTCTTACTTTAAACTGTAATTTTATAACATTTGTTGCTGTTCAAACTCTGTCTAATTGCTTGTCTTAATTCCTTTTTATTTCTATGAAGAGACAGCATGACCAAGTCAACTTTTAAAAGAAAGCATTTAACTGCAGGCTTGCTTACAGAGTTAGAGGGTGACCCCATGGTCATCCTAGCAGACAGCCTGGCAGCAGGCAAGGCGCTGGTGCTCCAGCAGTAGCAAAGAGTGTCCACCTTGGTCTGCAGCTTGGAGGTGGGGGGAGGGAGACTGGGTGTGACTTTGGAAACCTCAAATCAACACACATCCTCCAGCAAGGTGACACTTCCTCCAACAAAACCATACCTCCCAACTCTTACCAATCAGTTCCACTAACTGGGGACCAAGAATTCAAACGTGAGCCTATGAAGGGGTCACTCTCATTCAAATACCACATTACCTTACTCAAAAGTTGTGTTTTGTTTATCTTTTCCCTAGATTCAAATAGAAACTACCTGTAAAATCATGGCTTTGTTTGATGAATGGGTTCATCCCCCCTCCTCTAATTCTCCCAATTCCAGGAATATCAAACTTACTCAAGAAATTATTTGAAATTGACAGTTTCTTAGAAAATTATTCATTTTACATAAAATTTAAGACTTGTTGATGTATGCTTTTTAGAGTGGGCACAAAAATGTGTCCATGGCACAATAAGGACTAAAACCATAGACTTCCTCTTTTATTAGTTTGATTAAGAGTGAGCCCACGTTTGAATTCTTCACTTCTCTCCTGTGTCTTCCATCTGTCCATAGCTGTGTTTACTGACATATGGATAGTCTGCCTTTTTGTGCATCTAAACTGTCTACATACTACATACTACAACATACATACATACATACATACATCTATTCTGAGTCAGGGCCATGAAAGAGTATATAACTAGAATTAAGCTATGAATTTAGCCTAGCTTGTAAACGCTGGTTGCATGGGAAGGTCAAGGGTACATTGTTCTCTTACAGGTAGGATAAGCTTAATCAGGCTGAGCACACAGTAGGGCAGGAGGTGAAATACAGTCTTTAATGATCCCAAGGCACATACTTTGGGAAGATTTCAAAGTTTTTGGAGTTGAGATATTTTCAGAAAAAAATGTATCATTAGTTAGGATATGCTGTACATCATTATACAGTTTTGAGGCATTTTGTGCACTAATTTTAAATACATTTGCAGACTTTTAAATAGATATTTATATTCATAACTTTATATGTCTAGATAATGTTCTGCAGATGTTACCTTTGCTGTTGAAAAAGTAGTCTAATAACATATAAAAGAACGAATATGACTGTTTCATTAACAGAGATCTGCCTGTGTCTGTCTGTTATCCCTGATTTATAAGCATGCTCCAGTATGCCTGCCCCTGCCCCTCGGGTCTCTTATGTAGCCCCAAGCTATGAATACCAGACATATTCACAGAGATGCCTTGCCTCTGCTTCCAAGTGCCACCCCTGGTCTTTGCCAGCATCCACCATGCCTGGTCTATGCATAGCTTGTGTGTGTGTGTGTGTGTGTGTGTGTGTGTGTGTGTGTGTGTGTGTGTGTGTGTGTGTGTGTGTGTGCGTGTGTGCTGAAGAAGGTAACTATTGAGCCATCTTTCTAGGCTTACCTTTTTCATTTCATGCTTTCATGCTTGTAAGAAAAGTACTTTACTGACTGAGTAATCTTACCAGCCCAAACTTTTAAAAATTATTTTTTAAGATGTGTGTGAGTTCTGCGTGGGACTGAATTTCATTACGTGTAAGAGTGAAAAACCATTACTACATACTTTTTATTGATATAAACAGTACTATGTAAGAAGGTAGACTGCAAGTCTCAATACTCTTGATCCACAATAAAACAAAAGAAAACTGTGAGGACACAGTTACCCTGATGTCCAAAGAATCAACAGAGAAAGAAATACAGACCAATTTCCCCCATGAACATTGATGTAAAAATACTCTAAAATATGTGGAAATAAAGTACGGGAAAACAAAATCTAAGAACACATTAAAAATATCATCCACCATGGTCTAGTGGGCTTCATTCCAGAGATCCAGGGATGGTTCAACATAGAAAAATCTGTCAGTGTAATCCACCATACAAACTAAAAGAAAAAAAAACTTACATGACTATTTCTTTAGATGCTAAAAAAGCCTTTGACAAAATCTAACACCCCTTCATGATAAAACTCTTGGAAAGACCAGGGTTACAAAGAACATGCAAACATAATAAAAGCAATATACAGCAAGCTGACAGCCAACATCAAATTAAATGGAGGGAAACTCAATGTGATTCCTCTAAAATCAGGAATAAGACAAGGTTGTCTCTTTATATATCTCTTCAATATAGTGCTTGAAGTTCTAGAAAGAGCAGTAAGACAACTGAAGGAGATCAAGGGGATACTAATTAGAAAAGAAGAAGTCAGAGTATCACTATTTACAGATGATATGACTGTATATGTAAGTGACCCCAAAAAGCTCTACCAGGGAACTCCTACAGCTGATAAATACTTTCAGTAATGTGGCAGGATAAAATAGTAACTCAAAAAAAATCAGTAGCCCTATTATATACAAACTATAAAAAGGCTGAAAGAAATCAGGGCAACAACACTCTTCCTGATAACCACAAATCATATAAAATACCTTGAGGTAACTCTAACTAAGCAAGTGAAAGACCTGTATGACAGGAAATTCAAGTCTTTGAAGAAATTAAAGAAGATATCAGAAGATGGAAAGATCTCCCATGCTCATGAATTAATCAGCCTAACATAGGAAAAATGGGTATCTTACCAAAAGCCATCTATAGATTTAATGCAATCCCCATCAGAATTCTACATGATTCTTTACAGACCTTGAAAGAACAATAATCAACTTCATATGGGACAAAACCCCAGCAGATCTAAAACAATCCAGTACAATAAAAAACTATCAGAGGAATAACCATTCCAGATCTCAAGCTCTACTACAGAGCTATAGTTAAAAGAAAAAAAAAGCATGATACTGGCATAAAAACAGACACATTGATCACTGGAATTGATTCAAAACCATGACACAAATGCACACACTTATGGATGCTTGATTTTTGACAAAGCCAAAATTATACAAGGGAGAAAAGAAAGCACCCTCAACAAATGCTGCTGGCATAACTGGATGTCAGCATGTAGAATAATGCAAATAGATATCTATCCCCCTGCACAAAACTCAAGTCCAAGTGCATCAGAGACATCAACATAAATTAGTTACACTGAACCTGATAGGAGAGAAAGTAGGGAAGTAGCCTCAAATTCATGGCACAAGAAACAGCTTCCTGAATAGAACACCAGTAGCACAGACACTGAGATTGACAATTAATAAATGGGACCTCCTGAAACTGAAAAGCTTCTGTAAGGCAAAGGACACTTGTCAGTAAGACAGAATGGCGGCCTACACAATGGGAAAAAATCTTCACCAACCCCACATCTGACTTATGGCTGATCTCAAGAAGCTATCCATAAAAAGTCCAAATAATTCAATTTAAAAATGGGGTACAGCTGTAAACAGAAAATTCTCAATAGAAGAATTTCAACTGACTGAAAAGACACTTTTAAAGAATTGTTCGACATCCTTAATCACTATGTTTAAATCAAAATGACTCTTGAGACACTATCTTACACCTGTCAGAATGGCTAAGATCAAAAACATTAATGACAGCCTATGCTGGAGAGGATGGGGAGAAAGGGGAACACTCTTCCACTGCCATTGAGTGTACAAACTTGTAATCCATTTTGGAAATCAATATGGAGGTTTCTCAGAAGATTGGGAATCAATCTATCTCAAGACCCAACTATACTGTATTGGACCTATACTCAAAGGATGACCAGCTATGTTCTTGGCTGCTTTATTGTAATATCCAGAACCTGGAAACAACCCAGATGCCCTCAACTGAAGACCATTCAGTTGAGGTGGTACATTTACACAACGGCATATTACTCAGCAGAAAAAAGCAACGACATCAGGAAATATGAAGGCAAATGGATAGAACTACAAAAAAATCATCTTGAGTGAGATAACCCAAACACAGAAAGACAGACATGGTATGTGCTCCCTCATAAGTGGATATTAGCTAAAAAGTAAAGGATAACCATGCTAAATTCATAGACCAGAGAGGCTAGGTAATAAGGAGGGTCTAAAGAGAGAAACATGGATTTCCATGTGAAGAGGAAATAGAAGAGATCTCCTGGGTAAATTTTGGGTGGGTGGGAATGGGAACATGAAGGATAGAGATGTTTTGATGGGGCGAATTTTGGAGTTAGCTAGAAATCTGGTACAAGGGAAATTCCAGGAATCTACAAAGATGACCCCAGCTAAGTCTCCTAGCAACAATGGATATGTAGCCTGAACTGTAATCAGATTGATGACTACCCTAATTGTCATCAGAGAGCCTTTACCTAGTAATTGATGGAAGCAGATGCAGAGTTTCACAGCCAGGCACTGGCCTGAGATCTGGGAATGCTGTTGAAGGGAGGGACCAAGGAGTGTATAAGCCAAGGGGTCAAGGTCATCACAAGGGAACCCATGCAGAGACAACTAACTTGTCCTTATCGGAGCTCACAGACCCTGGACCAACAGCTAAGGATCCCTTATGGGACCGATCTAGGTTCTCTACATATGTGTGACAGTTTTATAGCATATATAGATTGGTATACTTGTACAACTCCTAGCAGTGCAAATGAGGCCTGTCCTTAATGCTTTGGTAGTCTTTTGGGACCCTGTTCCTCATACTGGGTTGCCTTACCAAGCCTTAATATGGGTGAAATAGCTCAGTCTTACCTCGACTTGATATGCCATGCTTTATTGACACCCATGGGATGTCTGCTCCTTTCTGAACAGAAACAGAAGGAGTGGATGGTGGTGATGGGGAACCTTACCTTTAAGTTCATGTGCCATATTTGACTGCTTGCTGTGTTATACTTTCTTGTGTTTTTTGTTTGTTTGTTTGCTTTTAAATCAGTGTTGAGGTTTAGTAAGGAAGACCCCTGCTAATTTTGTTATTGTTTGTATAATACTACCTTCTTATTCTTTTTTTTTTGTTTGTTTTTTTGGTTTTTCAAAACAGGGTTTCTCTGTATTGTTTTGGAGGCTGTCTTGGAACTTGCTTTGTAGACCAGGCTGGCCTCAAACTCATAGAGATCTGCCTGTCTCTGCCTCCCGACTGCTGGGATTAAAGGCGTGCGCCACCAATGCCCGGCAATACTATCTTCTTAATTACAGGGCAAGGCCCATGTTTTGTTTATCACTGTTTGCTCATTTTATAGCTATTTTCTGTTCATTTTGTTTCTGAAGGGTTTATATCAAGGATTACAATTCAGAATAAAACTATGCTTATTTTTTAAATGTATGTATGTTCATGAAAGTACTCGGCAGGTGCTTTAGTGGTCCATCCTGCCAATGGTTCAAAGTATGTAAAATCAGGTAGCACTGGCAGTTGTCATTTTCTTGCAGACCCCTTGTTCTTTCTGCTTAGTTCCTATTTTCTTGTTGCCAATAAGTGTTTAAACAAAATAAAGCATGGCAATGTAAACAAAGGCTTTCCCTGAAGAATAGTTTTAGCTATGGGGAGAGAATTCAGCCAATGATATGTAGAGAGTAGAGTTAAGGCTTTGTGAGGAGACAGTTATGTAGCTTCTTTTCTAATAAAAGAGGCAGAGGATATTAAAACTGAAATACAGTTCTTAGATTATATGCTATAAGCTTATTAGTTAGCACATAGGCTGAAGTTGTGTGTGAAGAACAGAATATTCTTTCTTGGGATCTCAGCTGTAGCTCTGGCTACTGAACATAGTCTGCTAGCCAGTGTGTGGAGGGCTGATTTGTTCAGGAAGTAGCCAGTCAAAAGAAGGATGCCATTCATAGATGGAATAGAGTCCTCAAGGATCCCTTGTGTGCTGGGACATAGTTCCTTATTTGTTGTATTGTGGGGGTGTTCTCAGCAGTGGTCTAGGAAGCGGAGAGGGCAAATGAAAGGGAGTGGGTGGAGGTAAGTCACCAACCACAAGGAAAATACTTGAGTGCTTCAATAACAGGTGTACATAAGCTTGAGACCAGGTTTATAGTACTAGACATAAATTCCCTCCTGTGGATTAGACCCTCAATCAGAAAGTGGCTGGATTCCCCCTCAGACTTGCCACTATTATACCAGTGGGTACATTTTGCCCAACTTGTTAGTATAGCCCATAGGGTCTATAACTGAATACTATAGATGACAGTTTAACTTCAGCAGCCAATCTGCACTTTTCTAGCACTATGGAAGCTAATCAACAGGAGGAAGCTAACAACTTAGTTCCAGGTTGGTTCTCTATGTCCTGCTAACAGAGTACATGGTGTCTATAGCAATAGGGTTTTACCATCTGGTGGGCAAACAGCAATAGTGGCAGTTGCCTGTATTATTTTAGTGAACTTGAATCTCCTGAACCAACAGCTTGTAGTAGAGGGAGAACCCACCTGTGGCACTGAAATTTTATTTAATAACTTGTGTTTTTGGTAGCAGCTTTGTACATCCACAAAGAGTATCTTGTTCAGATTCTATTGTTTTTTAATTAGTTTACTGAATATTAGGCTTCATTATGGTTTTTCATATATTCATGTAGTTTTGAATACTCTCCCTCCACCCCTTTTCCATTTTCTTACCCACTCCTCCTCTCTTAAACTTTTCTATTCCTAGAATTCCCCTCCACTTTCATATCACATGTTCTAGTACTTACTGTCACCATTAAGGCTTCATTTTTGTTTGTTTGTTTTTAAGACAGGGTTTCTCTATCACTGCCCTGGGTGTCCTGGAACTCACTTTGTAGATTAGGCTGGCCTCAAACTCACAGAAATCTGCCTGCCTTTGTCTCCCATGAGCCACCATGCCTAGCTAAAGTCTCTTTTTATTCCCCTCTCACAGACTGCTTTCTAGTTTTCTGGCATTGCCACATTGATTTTTATTATTGTTGATATATGTTAAGTATCTGAAAAATTTCTTAAACTCTAAATATATTATTGCTAGATTTTATAAATACAATGGAGACAAATAGCCATTTAAATTTTCTGCATAATTATTTGTGAGTAATGTTTTATACCTTGGGAAAGTATAATTTTGAAATTTTGATGAAATTAATTGATGTATGATCATGACAATTTAAAGTTTGGATCTTAGGTGCTGTGCTTATCTTTTTCCTATGGTAACCCTTCTGGTTGTGTTTGTCTGAGCCATAGAACATTTCCTTTATTGTGCTACTTACTGAGGTAATAACTGACCAGTTTTTAGTAAACTTCTCCTTAGACAAGATACTGCATATAAGATGTTATATATAGTGCTACAAATAGGCAGACCTTTTGAAACTTTCATTGTCGGTTCTTCGTTAGACTTAAATACTTAGTTTGGAAAGTGCTTGAAATTCTTTAATGTACAGTGTTTGTAAATGTGTGTTTTATGTAAAAGCCAGTTTTATTGCATTTTAATATATAATTGAATGTCATTAGGTCCAGTGTCTGTAGTGATGACTCCTACAATTCTTTAGTTTGGCATTAAAAGACTCCACGGTGAGAGAGTATCATGACACTGTGTGTCAGGGAAAGCTGCAACAGTGTTCAGAGCCTAGACATCAGTGCTGCAGTGAGGTAGGAGCCTGCTTGAGGGGGAACTGAAGTTGCCATTTGGGCCACCACAATCTTGTTCTTCAGGCTCCACAATTCATCCTTTGGTTCTGCATGGATATGGGTTGGACTTGTGTGGCAATGACTGCAAAAGATCTGTTAACCGGTGCTAAAAGGCTTGGTTTCTTTTCAGCACAATTTTTTTTTGTAGTCATGGCAAGGGACTTCCCAAAGGAGCTTTTCTGGAGAAGGGGAAAGGGTTGGAAGCAGACCTTTGGGTTGGCCAGTCCTTGCAATTGCTCTTTCCTGGTCATTATGTAGTCCATGTGCAGGCCCAGCTCATCCTTGAAAAATGTTTCCCCTCATTCAACAGGAAAAGAAGATGCCAAATGCCAGACACACAGAGTAACTGTTCAGGTGATCCTGAACGAGGAAGTCATCTGTCAGTTCAGCTGCCCTCAGAAATTCCAGTGCTAGAACCAGTGCACCCTCGAGGGGCATATAGCAATGTGTTTGGATGGATTCATAAAGCATTACAGCGGAAGAGGGTTGTTTCACAATAGACTGCCCCACAGTGGTGAATCATTATTTTTAATATCTTCTGTGTTGTGTTCATAAAACAATACAGTTTGAAGGTGTGTCTCCATCCTGCAATTTGTGAAGCATTTGGTAAGAAGGGTTAGCAAAGCTTGTCTCTCTGAGTATTCCAGATGCTGCCAAGATCTAGCTGAAAGTACTGGCATTGCTCGTGGTTATCATCATTTCTTTTATAAATAATTAGCTATCCCCTCCCATAATTCATGAGTACTTCTTAGTCTGTCTTCACCCTGCTTTAAGTAGCCCTATTCTGGAAATTGAAAAATTGGTGGGAAAGTTTTACATGGCTTACTTAGCTACTAAAGGTTTTTTATATTGTACTAAATAATACCTGATCAAGGAAGACATCTTAAGGCAGTCCAGCATTGAAGGGTCAGGGCAGGGACTCAAGGCTGGAAACTGGAGGCAGAGCCATGGAGGAACTGCTTGATGGCGTGTTCTGTATATGCGCTTTTGGTAGTCCTTTGACGGATGGGGAGAGGGAGAAAGGGAACAGAGATATCTGTTTTTCTTTTTTAATGGAAACCATTGGGGAAATACCAGATGATATGTAAAAGTTCCCTTTAGATAGCATTCTAAATACATAAACTTTTTATGCAGGTTTTGCCCGGATCATCTCGTCAGAGTTACTCACCTTCTGGCCTTCAGGATTTCAGTAAGTGGGAATCAGTGTTGAAAATAAAGGAAGGACTTCTAAGGCAGAAGGAAATTGTAATTGATAGGTAAGTCTGTTTTTTAATTACTATTTCAGACAGTAAAAATGTAGACTAATGAAACAATTACTATCACATCCACTACTTAGAATTTGAAATTAACAAACACATTAATGTCTCATGTCTGCCCTCTCTAGTCCCATGGCATGCAGGAGGTGTCAGCACTAAGGGTAGGTGTGTCTGTCTGGTCTCTGACATGCTCTATATTTGCTTTAGTGAGATTCATTCTTTGGAAGATATTCTCTACCTTTCTCTATATGCTGCATCTGTCAGAGCTGCAAGATGATATCTTTTTATTTGCCTTATGATACTGCCAGATTTAGACAACCACATTAAAGTTATGAGCTCTTTTGACTAGCATATATTAGATTTGAGACCACATAAATATGAAAAGGATATATTTTTAAATTTATATAGTCTAGAGTAAGAATTATGGGTTTCTTTTCAGCATTTAAAAACTTTTAATATTTTAGTACCAGAGTAATCAAGAATTTATTTAGACTTACTAGAAAGTTTTGAGCAACAATTGTAAGGTTATTGTGTTATGCTATCTTTAAAATATATGGATGTACATCATTTATATATACTTCTGGTATTGTCAAGGGTGTTCATATTAAGATACTTTAGAAATTTTTGGAGGAAGATTTTTTTTTCTGAAGCCAGTGTTAACTGTTGCTTATTTTTGTGTGCAGTGATAGGATAAACAAAGGAAGTAAAAAGATAGCTGAAAAGAGCTTGAAAAAATGGGGTGAAGTAGAAAAGAAACCTTAACATCATCAGCTGCCCAGTTTCTTAGCAAGTAGGGAGGAGAAGCAGTGGCTACTAGTGGAGTTGAAATAGGGATTGAGCTTTCAAGGGTAGGCTACCCAGGGCTAGAGCTCAGTTCAGTAGTAGAATGTTTGTTTTATGAGCACAAGTCCCTCCTTTCAGTATCCAATATCATAAAGAGGGGAAAGAATGCTAGTATTTCCTAAATGGTCAAAGTTTAAGGGTACTGGGACCATGGCTCAGTTGGTAGAGTGCTTGTCAGGAATACACAGTACCCTAGGACCATTTAAAACTGGAAGTGGTTAGAATGCCTGTATCCCTTGGACCTAGAAGGTAGAAGCAAGAAAGCAGGAAAAGCATGAGTTCAAGGCTATCTGTGGATAAATAGCGGGTTGGAGGCCAGCTTGGGCACCATGGGGGAAGGGAGAGGAGAGAAAGGGAGGAGAGAAGA
Organism: Mesocricetus auratus; assembly: GCF_017639785.1. NCBI lineage: Eukaryota > Metazoa > Chordata > Mammalia > Rodentia > Cricetidae > Mesocricetus > Mesocricetus auratus. Next base: position 10,551,496 of record NW_024429199.1, on the reverse strand, counting down.
GAGAGAGCAGAATTGAAAATAGTAGACTGCTCAGTAAGAACAAACCAGAAGAGATATCCTAACCAACAACACACAAATTACAACACAGAATCTACCAGAAGCATGGGTGGGGTTGGGTGCAAAGCAATATGACTCCTTCAAAAGATCATAATTCTGCAACTATAGAACTCAAATATATTGAAATGAGTGAAATTCCTGATGAAGATTTCTAAGGTTTCCTGTAGAGAATAGTCAAGGATATGAAAGAGAATATAAAGAGCTGGAATTCTCAGAAGGTAAGCAACACAGAGCAAGAAGTCATCAAAGTGGAGGGAAATCAACAGTATGGATGAAAATTCAGCAGGGTAGAGAACAATTTGAAGTTTTGAAAAAAAATTGTTGGACATGAAAACCTCAGCCAAATAGAAAACAGTATGAATAGTCTTGGCCATGTGGAAGAAAGATCTTCAAAAATGGAGGGCGAAGTTGATAAAATATGACAGTCATACAACAGTAAAGAAAAACATGAGCACAGTGTTCTCAGAACTCTGGGATATGATGAGCAGACCAAACCTAAGGACCCATGGGATAGAACAAGGTGATGAGATAAACACTAAAGACATACTGAATCTAGTCAATGAAATTATAGCAGAAAATTTCCCAAGCCTTTAAAATGAAATAGATGTTCAAATACTAGCCATTTTAGAACAACTTAAATTAACCTGTAACCATCAGAGAGATTGAAGTAATAATGTTTCATAAAAGGGCAGTTGACATTATTATTATTACTTTAGCTAAGGCATTAAAAATACATATACATACATACATTATATATACATATATATGATAATAAGATACAAATAGGAAAGGAAGAGGTCATCTCTTTTTATAGGTGACAAGATTTTATTTAGTGTGGGGTACGATCCTATACTTCAAAGACCATAAATAGTCCACGTAAAAATCTTAGCTCTGACAAACACTTTCATCAAAGTAGCAGAAACAAAATCAATACTTTAAAATTAGTAGTGTTTTTATGCACCAATAAATAAATATGCCAAGAAGTGAAAATCCCATTCACAGTAGCATTAATAAAAATAAAATACCTAGGAGTAAACCTAACCAAAGAAGTGGAAAACTTCTACTATGAAAACTTTAAGGCACCGAGGAAATTGGAGAAGACACTTAGAAGATAAAAACCTACCTTTCTCATGGATTAGCTGAATAAATTTTGCAGAAATGGCTAAATTACCAGGAGCAATCTACAAAGTTATGGAAATTACCATCAAAATTCCAATGATTTTCTTACAAAGAATTAGAAAAAAAAATCCAAAATTCCATTGTGGGGCTGGGAATATAATTCACTTGGTAGAGTGCTTGCCTAGCATACACAAAGTTCCAAATTCAGTTCCCATAACCGTATAAACTCAATGTGGTATGTGTACCTGTAGTCCTAGTATTCTGGACATGGGGGCAGGAGGGTAAGAAGTTCAAGGTTCCATGTAGTGTGAATCTTTTTTGTTGAGGTTAGAGAAGTACATTATTCTATTGATAAAAGGGTAAGTATTAAAAAGGCAGCTTAATATTATGTCCATTTAGCAAAATAAAAGTAAGTTCTCCTCTGGGGACTATGATCTATGTAGTCACGTTTGTCTTCACCCAATTTGCAATTCCAGGTATGAGTTCTGTCCTCTCCACTCATTAAGGCTTAGAGATCATTATGGAAGATGGGGTAGAAAGATAAAAAAGATCTAGATGTTTCTGTAAAACTGTAACATCATAGGACTGTTTCACACAAGTATTCACAGTACCTGTAGTTGCCTGTACAAGACCTGCTCAAGATGAAGTCAGTCAAATTCCAGCATGGGTGGGGGGAATCATAAAGCCCTACCCCTAGCAGAGGGCTGTTGACAGTTGATGTCAGTTTTCTTCAGGGATGTTCCTGGTATAGGGTCTGGTATTCATGCATATAAGGGAAGCATTGATTGGACTCAGTTATTTTTCAAAAAGGCTACGTGAAGTAGAGATGGAGACATTGTGGGAGGGATCTAGGAGGAATTAGAGGGAAGAGCGTGGGGAAGGGGTGGATATAACCAAAATGCACTGTGTACATGTATGAAATTCTGAAAGAATAAATAACAAGTACACACAAAAGTTTGAGATCTCCCATGGGCTATCTAGTGAGTTTAAAACCCACCTGGAATACCTAAAACTGTCTTTTAGCAAGATGACAAGACAAAACCTTTATAAAATACACTTAGAAGAACCAAATCCCTTAAGAACAATGATGGAGATTTTAAATTATTACAGAAACACAGTAACAAAGCAACATGGTATTACCACAAAAATAGACATGTAGACCCAGAAGCAATTTCCACAGCTACAACTATAGTGATGCTAAAAACACACACTGGAGAAAAGACAGTCTCATTAAGAAATGGTACTGTTATACTGCTGTTTCCCAGAGTGATAGAGATCCTGCAGCTGTGGTTTCGAAGGATCAGTTCCTTAAAACACTCCAGCAGATCATAGATCGGTAGATGTTGGGAAGTGCCAATTCCAAGTCTTAGATGTGTGCCTGGGTGGCAGCTGAGATGGTCAGTCTAGGTCACTGAGACTGGCTTTTCTCAGGTGAGGGGTTGAGCCAGCTCCCCCAGGTCCACAAAGAGGGGTGGGGTGAGTTTTCCCTAGTATGGGGAGCCAGCTCTCCTACTAGGGGCAGGGCCAGAGTATTGGTGGGGCCTAATTTTGATGGTGTATTAAAACTAGAGGCCTTGAATCTGACCAACAACCCATTACACAGTGAACATTTGCATGGAATGCTTTTTTGGACAAAAGGGTATATACATCCCAGTGCCACTAGGATGAATGAAGTGGTGGTGGGGAGGCAAGAAAGATGGAGGAGCGTTTTCATTTTCTTCACTATATGTTTTTATTTAAATTAGAAACATGCATACTTCACGTGTCAATCCCAGCTCCCTCTCCCACCCCTCTCTTGTCCCTCCACCAGCCCTGTCCCCCAGTCCTCGTGGCCCAATCCCCACATCATTCCCCAGGGAAGGTGAGGCCCTCCTTGTGGCGGGGGGGCGGGGCGGACCTCCAGAGTCTGTCATTTCATCCAGGGCAGGACCTAGGCCCTTCCCCATGTGTCCAGGCTGAGAGAGCATCCCTCCATGTGGAATGGGCTCCCAAAGTTCATTCGTACACCATGGTAAACGCTGATCTACTACCCAAGGTCCCAGAGATTTCTGAGGCCTCCTCACTGACACCAAATTCATGGAGTCTGGATCAGTTCCCTGTTGGCCTCTTAACCAATCAGTCTGGGGTTCAAGAGCTCCTCCTTGTCCGGTCAGCTGTCTTTGTGGGTTTCACCAGCCTGGTCTTGAAACCCCTTTGCTCATCACTCCTCCATCTGTCACTGGGTTCCAGAGATTCAGTTCAGTGTTTAGCTGTGGGTATCTGTCTCTGCTTCAGTCAGTCAGTGGATGAAGGTTCTAGGATGACATATAAGGTAGTCATCAACCCTATCATCAGGGAGGGGCTGTTAATGTAGTCTCTCCACTATTGCTTAGTTTGCCAGTTGGTGTTATCCTTGTAGATCCTTGGAAATCTCATTAGTACCAGGTCTCTCCTCAAAGCTATAATGACTCCATCTATTATGGTATCTCTCATCCTGCTTTCCTCTATTCTTACCACGATTCAACCTTCCTGCTTCCCTATGTCTTCTTCCCCTCTCCTCTTATCCCCCTCTCCTTTTCCTGGCTCCCTTTCCCCTCCCCCCATGTTTCCAATCTGCTCAGGAGATCTTGCCTCATTCCACTTCTCTGGGGTATCATGCATCTCTCTTGGGAACCTCCCTGTTTACCAGACTCACTGGCACTGGGATTGTAGGCTGACACTCCCCTGATCCATGTTTCATTTTTTAAAAAAAATTGTTTATTTTAATCTCATTTTTAGTCTTTTAGCTTTCTTTATTGGGGGCACTATAAGAGTGAGGGGTGGATACAGCGGGACTGGGAGATGAGTGGGATTGCATGACGGGAAATTCCCAAAGAATCAATAAGGAAAAAAGATAAGTCTCATATATCAGTCTTACAAGGTAAAAAGGCCTGGAGATAGATAGATGGTAATGGTGACCACACAGTAATGTGGATGTCCTTAAGGCCACTGGATGTCCACTTGAAAAAATTAAAATGATACGTTTTTTGAGATGTATATTTTGCCTCATTTAAAATTTTTATATAAAATAAATTTATATAAATACTTAAACTCCCCGCCCCTCAAAAAAGAAATGGTACTGGGAAAACTGTACTGGGAAATCTCTTGCATGTAGAAGAATAAAATTAGATATCTCACCCTGTAAAACTTAACAATTCAAGGAAGATTCACTACCTTAATACAAACCTGAAAGTTTGCGACTGCTAGAGGAAGACTAGAGTATGGGCATAAGCAAAAATGTGCTCATAAGAAGAGGTAATGCCACGTTGTGGAGCTTGTATAAGATAACTGTGACGTTACTGTGAACTATGGATGGGGCAGACTGTTGATGTTCTTCCCACCAAGTGTCCTATGAAGAACTGATACTCTGTGTGCCTTAGGGTCTCTATTGCTGTGACATAACAGCATGACCAAAGCAATTTGGAGATGAAAGGATTTGTTTGACTTACACTCCATGGCACTGTTCATCATCAAAGCCAGGACAGGAACCTGGAGGCAGGAGCTGATGTAGAGGCCAGGGAGGTGACTTGCTCTCTGTGGCTTGCTCAACCTGATTTCTTATAGAACCCAGGACCACCAGTCCAGGGGTGGAAACTCCTGGCCTGGGTCCTCCCCCATGAATTACTAATTAAGGAAGTGCTTACAGGCCTGCCTACAATCCAGTGTTGTGGAGGCATTTTCTTAGTTGAGGTTCCCTCCTCTCAGATGACTTCAGCTTGTGTCAAGGTAACATAAAACTGTGCAGCACATTGTGGTAAGTGGAAACACTTGAAAGCAAAGCCATGAAGGGAATGCCCTGGCATGACCACATTACCACAGAGGGAAAGGCAAAGGCCTGGAAGGAATATTCTTGGCTCTTTCACATGACCAGAGATGTACTCATAATCTATTAACACTAGTATATTCCCTTCTGCCTTTGCATTTGATGAAACTAGCTGTAAACATTACCTTGTGTATTACTTGCTTTAGTAATAAAAAGGAGAAGTACTCTGGGATCTGTGGAGACTTAGCCACTGCCTGGGGTGTGTTGACAATTGACAAATAAATAAAAAAAATCAGCACAGCAATAGACAACCCACAGAATGAAAAAATCATTACCAACTTTATCTTATACAGAGGATTAATATCTTGAATTTTATAAAGTATTATAAAACTTAACATCACAAAACTAAGTCATCTCATTAGAAAATGGCCTAATTAACTGAATAGAGTATTTCCTGAAAGAAAAATACAAATAGCCAATAAATACTTAAAAAATTTGGAAAATGAATATTCAAGGTGCTTTCCTATTTCATCTCTCTATAGTCAGGATGCCTGTTTTCAAGAAACTATGTGGCAACAAATATGGAGAGGTCAATCCTCACTGGTATAGGGAATATGGGAACAGATGAGTCCTTATTCACACCTGGTAGGAAGGGAAACAGGTACAGCCACTGTATGGATCCATAGAGATTCCTTAAAGAACTGAAAATAGAAATCCATGGGATTTAACCATACTCTTAAGTCAACATTACTACAGAGATATTTTTCCATTCATGTTTATTACTGTACTATCACACTAACCCAGACATGGAACCAGCCAAGAATGTCTAAAAGATGAATAGATAAAAAGATAGGTGATGATACATACATTGGAATTTTATGCAGCCACAAGGAAAAGTGAAATCATGGCATATTCAGAAAAATTGATAGAATCTCTTTGTGTGGAATCTGAATTTAAAATTTGTGTGTGTGTGTGTGTGTGTGTGTGTGTGTGTGTGTGTGTAGCTTATGAAATGGGAATTGGATCATGAGAGGGAAAGAAGAGATCCTAAGTGAGGGAGGAAATAGAATAATGGAATACATGTGATAAGAAAACTTAAGCATGGAAGGTAAGAAACCAGACATCGGGTCAGAAGACCTGGGGGAGGGATGCGGGGGGAGAGAACAGATGCAAGCAAACTGTGGCACATGTGTGACGATGCTGTAGTGAAACTTACAACTGTTATGCCAACCAAAGAGGAACAAATGAATAGCAAAATTGGTGTTAATGGCAACTTAGGATACATTCTTTGGCTTTGTGGTGGACACTGTAGTAAAGGAGTAGTGGTTATTTTGCATCACAGTTGTCAGTTAAATTTGAACATCTAAATACAGTTTTGATGTTTACTTTTTTCTTTTATCATTTTTTATTTTAATTTTAAATAGCTTGTTTTACATGTCAATCCCAGTTCCCTCTCCCTCCCCTCCTCCCGCACTCCCCTTCCCCCCCAGCCTCCCACCCTATTGCCAATTCCTTCCACATAGGGGATATCTAGAGTCTGTCATTTCACTCTGGGTAGGGTCCAGGCACTCCCCTAAGAGACCAGGCTGAGAGAGCATCCCTCTTTGTGCTATGGGCACACGATGACTGTTTGTATTCCAGGGATAGGCACTGATCCACAGCTCAGGGCCCCATAGGTTGCCCAGGCCTTCTCGCCGACACTCACATTTGGGGGGGTCCAGATCAGTCCCATGCTGGCCTCCCCGCTGTCGGTCTGGGGTCCAAGAGCTCTCCCCTGTTCAGATCAGCTGTCTCTGCTGGTTTTGGCAGCCCATTCTTTGCCAATTTGCTCATCACTCCTCTCTCTCTGTCACTGGGTTCCTTGGGTTCAGTTCAGTGCTTAATTGTGTGTTTGTCTCTGCTTCCATCAGTCACAGGATGAAGGCTCCCGGATGGTTATAGACATCAAGTTCATTATCAGGAATGGGCATTCGAGGTGGTCTCTCCACTATTGCTTAGCTTGCCAATTGGTGTTATCCCTTTAGATCACTCGAGGTTGCTCTGGTGCCTGATCTGTCTTCTAACCTATGATTCCCTCTTCCCCCTATTCTACCCCCACCCCCTCAACTTCCTGTTCCCCCATGACCTACTCTCTCTTCCTCTTCTCCCCCTCTCTTCTTCCCAGCTCCCACTCCCCCCACCCCTTGATGTTTACTTTTTATTGTAGTTTATATTTATGTACATAGCATATTGAATCCATTATAGATTATTTTTAAGTATATTTTTCTAATCTCAACTGGTCAGTTCCACAGGTCAATTCTAACATTGTTGAGCTAGCATTAGATTCCACAGGATCAAAGACATGGTCCCCAGAAACCCTTTCTTTGCTTCAGATGCCAGTCACAGACATGAGACCTCAGGCAATTATCAAAACCATGTTAACAGAAAAAATAATTTATGGTAGCTTGAAATTCAGTGCAGGAAAAGAATTAGAATATCTAAAAATTTAGTTGCTGAGAAATTTTTAAAAAAGAAACAGTGTGTATTTGTTAATTTTTTGAAAGGGTATCTTTGTTAAATTTTCTCAGAAGAATAGTTTCCACTGAGGAGTTTTGAATCTGTAATTCAGGAATTGATACGTAGACTTCTATTTATTTACACACATATACTATACATATTATTATTGTGTTGTGGGTAACGTCTTCCAGTCTTATTTTTTCCTCTTTTGTGTATGTGTATGTCCTTTTGTGTGTATGTGTCTGTTTGAATGCATATTTACTTATATGTGTAGGGGCATATGTATATGCAGTATGTTTAAATGTATCTGTATGTGTGTGTAGGCCTGAAATTGAACTTAGGTGTCTTCCTAGCCCCTTCTCCACTTTATTTATAGAGGCAGGATGGCTAACTGAACTAAGGGCTACCCAATTCCAGGTAGACTAGCTAGCCAGCTTGCCCTGGGGATCATATCTTCCATGCCTGCCTGATGTGTACATGAGTTCTGGGGATTTGACTCTGTTCTTCATGTTTGGGTGGAAAGCATATATTGAGCTATCTCCTTAGCCCCATGGGTTTTCTTTTCTTTTGCATAGGAAAAGTATTTAGTGAACTAATTTCATTTCCCCCAGTGGTTGATAAAAGATAACATTTTTATACACTTTTTAAAAAATAGTAGAATACTAAAATTTCTCTTCACTATTTCTTAGGAAAGTATATTCTTTATAGTGTGACTTCAATTTATGTTTTACAGGCAGAAGCAACAAATTAACCATCTACATGAAAGGATAAGGGATAATGAACTACGGGCACAACATGCCATGCTAGGACATTATGTAAATTGTGAAGAATCTTATATGAGCAGTTTGCAGGTAAGCCTAGAGAATTCTTTGTAGTTTGAAGTCAACTAACAAATCTCTATTTACAGTATACTTTCTTTATAACATTAGAACATGATATATCAGTGTTTTAAAATAACAGCAAATTTGCATAGTTCATATTTGTCTGTAAAAGGTTCTCAACTACTTTCTTCCATTTGTCCTTCATCCCTTTCCCACCCACCCACATACACACTTAGCTGTTCTCAGTTTCTAGGGTGTCCTTCCAGAGTTGATGCATACTGTAAATAGATAAAAATTCATTTTAGTTCCTTAATGTTTACAAGAATCCTTAAGAATATTCACATTGTTTTATACCTGTATCATTCTTATTAATATAGAATTATTGTTTCTACATCATTTTACATAAACCATTCTATTTTCATTTGCTTTTGTAGCTACATGATTTTCTATTTTATAGAAATCATAATTTATTCTACCATCTGTCTCTCATTAAAATTAAGATTGTTTGCCGTTTGGTATATTATAAATAATGTTGTGAAGAGTAGCCTTTTGTATTGATTTGCTCCTCACATATATTTATCTCTGTAAATTAAAGTTCTGAGAAATGAAATTTCTGTTATATAGATGCATATGTGTATGCTTAAATGGAGACTCTCAGTGTGACTTATTTTTCTTAAAATGATGGTCTCATTTCATCCCTTTTCCTGGAAATAACGGTTCCATTTTTCTTTAGAACTGAACAAAACTCCATCTTGTATACATACATTTCCTTTATTCATCTGCTGATTGGTACCTAGTTTCATATTTTGACTATTACAAATAGTGTAACAATAAACAGGGACATGCAAGTGTCTCTGGTATGCTTAGCTTCCTTCCTGCTTTGGGTGGTAGTGCTGGATCGTATGTCAGTACTGGTTTTAATCTTTTGAAGAACCTCCAAGCTGCTTTCATAGTAACTGCACCTGTTTTCATTCCCACCACTGTACTTAATGGATCTTCTTTCCCAGCCTTGCTGGCTTTTTAAAAAATGATAGCTATTCTGATTGGAGTGATAGAGAATTTCACTGTATTCATTTCTCCACGACTAAGGTTTTGATCATTTCTTCAAATACGTATTAGCTATTGTATTTTTTCTTTTGAAAACTGTTCATTTGCTCATTTATTGGCTAATTTGTTGTGCTTTTGTTTTTTTTTTTCATTTTGACTTTTGTTAGTTCCTTTTAGAGTCTATGTGTTACTCAACTGTAGGATGTATATTGCCAAAGACGATCTCCCATTCTGTAGATTGTCTCTTTGCTGCTGAAAAATTTATTTTGTATTTTTTCAGTTTCTGCAGTTGTTTCCTGCGATGTTGGTATCCTTCCCAAAAGCCCTTGCCTATGCCTATATCTTTGGGAGCTTTTATATTTAACATTTATCAGTGTGTGTATATGTGTCTATGTGAGTATGTGCCATGGCGTGTGTGTGTGTGGTCAGAGGACAGGTTTTTCTCATTTTGTGGTGCAGGGAAAAACAGTCAGGTCTGAAGGCATGGAAGTAAGTACCCTTTCCTGCTGAGTCTCTCTCCAGTCCCTTCTCTAAAAGTTTCAGAGTTTCAGGTCTGACATGAAGCTCTTGAATCCGTAATTTAATTTACTTAGGTTTAAATTGAGAGGCATGTGCCCAGTGTTAGTTTTCTGTAAGTAAATATCCAGTTCTTTTAGCACCATTTTGTTGAAGTCTCTTTTCTCTAATGTATGTTTTTGTTAACCTTGTCAAAAAATTGGGTGGCTGTAGCTTTGTAGGTTTATTCCTAGTTTCATCCTTTTATCTTGTATGTCTCTCTGTGTGGCAGTATCATGGTAATTTTGTTACTGTGGATCTGTAGTATAATTTGAGGTTAACTGTCATGTATCCTTTAACATTGCCCTTCTCCTTAGGACTGCTTTTGCTATTCAGGATATTTGGGGCTCTCATACCTTGTTTCAGTTTTTTCTAGGTACGAGAACGATGATAGGATTTTATTTACTTTGGTTTTTGAGACAGGATTTCACTGTGTAACAGCCCCAGCTGTCCTGAAACTCACTCTGTAGACCAGACTGGCATCAAACTCAGAGAGATCTACCTGCCTCTGCTTCCTAAGTACTGGGAATAAAGGCGCGTGCTACCATTGCACAGCAAGGATTTTTTTTTTTTAAAAATAAGGATTGGTAAGCGAGTTCTCCACCATTTGAAGCTAAGCCATGTGACTTAACGGCTATACTGCAACTACCCTGAAAATATTCTTCTTTCCTTTTTTCCTTTGTTTTTTCCCTTTGTTTCGCTTGTTTTTTGATTTTTCATTAAATTTGGTTTTGGTTTGGCTGGGAGAGGTAACAAGGGCAGAGGGCAGATGCAAGAGGACTAGGAGCTAAGTAGAATAGGAATACATGCTGTGAAGTCCACAAAAACTAAAAGTTGAAAAAGAAAAAGTAAGAATTGCATTGAGTCTGTAGATCACTTTCAGTAATTTAATCATTTCCATTATTTTAATTGTACCAGTGTGTTACCATGTGTGTGGTGGTGTCTGTCAGTGTATGTCTTAGTTAGGGTTTCTATTACTGTGTTCAGATACCATGACCAAGGCAACTACTATAAAGAACATTTAATTTGGGTTACTCAACTTAGAGTATCAGAGGGTCAGTCCATTTTCATTATGATGGGGAGCATGGCAGATGTGCCAGAGTAGTAGCTGAGAGTCCTACATCTTACAGTTATCAGGAAGTAGACTGAGATACTGGACTGTATCCTGAGCATAGGAAACCTCAAATCCTGCTCTCACATTGACACACTTCTTCCAACAGGCCGTACCCATTCCAAAAAAGCCACACATCCTAGTAGTACTACTTCCTGTGAGATTGTGGGGACCAATCACATTCAAACTGCCATAGCTAGTGCCTTCAGTTTCTTTCTTACATGTTTTAGTAGGTTGCTTTTTAAATTTCCTTGTTTGTGTCTTTGAGAATGTAGTGCAGATATACCATTGGGAATGGCTCCACATGATCTTGGTAAAGGACTGTGACCTGGGAACAAAATTGTGAATAAGCCTAGTTTGCCTATACAATCCAGTGGGAATGCAGAAATAGTGTCTCTAAAATTTTTGAGGCCACTTTTTAAAATTATTTCTTTCCATTTTAAGAATTTTTTTCTTAAACTCACTTGCATGTTTTTTGTTTATACATTATAATGGGTTTATTTATTTCCAAAAGAAAAATATTGGGTTTTTTTGTGATTAAAAAGTAAAAAATGTGGGGCTGGAGAGATGGCTCAGAGGTTAAGAGCATTGGCTGTTCTTCCAGAGAATGTGAGTTCAATTCCCAGCAACCATCTGTAATGAAATCTGGCACCCTCTTCTGGCCTGAGGGCATACAGACAGATGCTGTATACATAATAAATAAATCTAAAAAATGTTGAAAAATTTTTTAAAAGTAAGAAATGAACATTTCTTGGAGGTTTGTGCTTCTGTTTATGGAATAATTTTTGTTAATGTCTTTATTCCTAGATGTTAAAAACTCATCTGAAGTGGATTTTTTCCTTCATTGCACTCAGATGTGTTACTTGTATTAATTAATTAGACATTGGAATCATGAAATGCTAAATACTAACTAGCTGTACGACTGAATGCAAGTTAGGGGAACTTAGCATAGTGGTGTAGCTAGCCTTTTCACTTTGATTGTACTACATCATGATACTTCATTGCTGTGTACTCTACTTTGACTTCAGTTGCAAACAGCAGTTCCCTGTGGGCTAGTGCTCAGACTGGTAGTGCAGTTACGTGAAAATAGCGTTCTTGTCCTAAATAACTAGTATAATTTGTTTTGAAAACAGTAGTTTAGTAGATCCATGTAATATTTCCTTACAATTTCATTCTTAATGTTATTCTTGGATTATACAATTATTGTATTACCAAAAGCATGTTAAAAAAATATCTGAATAGTGTTTGCGGCCAGTAGATGGCTCTCTAAGTCAGTGAGTTTATCAGTGATTGCTTATGTGGTTCTTGCCTGTCCTGTGAGATTCAGAGTAGCCACTCCAGTTCAGATGGTCGGGATTGTCCTCCAGTTTTTTTTCTTTTGTTGTGTTTTGAAAATGTGTGTGTCAGAGGGGCGGGGGAGGAGGAGGAGGAGGAGGAGGAGGAGGAGAGAGAGAGAGAGAGGGAGAGAGAGAGAGAGAGAGAGGAGAGAGGAGAGAGAGAGAGGAGAGAGAGAGAGAGAGAGTGTGTGTGTGTGTGTGTGTGTGGTCCATTTGGTGATTAGTTTAGGGAATGATGGTTTCTGTTTTAGGATGGTCAAATTATGTATTCAACTTCTTTATTAATATAATAAGAGTCTCCGAATTTCTTTTGTGTGTGAGCTTTGACAGATGTTGTTCCATCTCATTGAGTTTATGAGGTTTTCTGGGACTGGAGGGTTCTATTACTGTCCTTTTTTCATTTCTGATGTTAGTGATTTTGGTCTTTTTTTGTTTTCTTCTCTTAGTCTACCTGAAGAATGACTTTTTAAAAATTGGTTTTAATAAATGCTCAACTTTTGTTGAGTTTTCTGTATCTTATTTTTAATTTGATTGATTTTTTTGCTCTAATTTTTTCTATTTACTTTGAATTTAATTTTCTGCTTTTTCTAGTTTACTGGCATTAGAGACTTACATGAATTTTAGATCTTTCCTATATAAAATAAATCCAGTGGTATAAATTTCCTCTAAGCCCAGCTTTATTTAAATCTCATAAACTTTCAGTTATCTTTTAGTTGAGACTTTTAAAGTTTCCCCTGAGAGTTCTTCTTTTAGCCATATATTATTTAGCAGTACTTTGTTTTGGAATATCCCAGGTTTTTGTATTTGTTTGGATTCTGGTTTAATTTACCTGTGGTCGGAAGGTAGGTATTTGATGTGTTTTCAACTTCTAAAATGTTATTTATGAATTATAATGTTGTTTTTCTGGTGATTGTTTCAAAGGAACTTCAAAAGTATGTGGTGTAGTTGAGGAGTGAGCAGTCTGGGGATGTCAGCTCATCTAGCTGCTTGATGGGCTGTGAGAGCAAGTGTTTCTTTCTTCATTGATGTTTTGCCTTCTGTGACAGGACAACTCTGAAGCTGTTGATAAGTCTTCAGTGACTACACTTGATGTGTATTTCTTCTTACAGCTGGTGTACTTAAACCTCAGACGTTCATAGTGATCATGGGGACAGTTGACTTAATTAATACCACATGTGTAAATATTTTCTATTATTGTTCTGAATCTTAAGGTCAGTGTCCACATATGTCTAGTTTTGTGTCAAGTTGACAAAAATCAACCACCACAGCAGAATCCACCTATTTTTAAGGAAATATCTCAAAAGTTACTACCCTACTAAAGCCCATTTATCCATTTTCACAATGTTCTTCATTTGTTCTTGTCCAGCACTTTGTACTTTCTGTGACCTTTATTTGGTTACCTCATTATATTGTTTCCTGTGCTGCTATAATTATCTAAGGGCTTCTCCTTTCATATTTAAGTTCTTAAACGCTAGTGCCAGAGTCTGCCACATTGGAATACTGCTGCATGTGACAAATATTACTCACAAATTGAATGAATGCCTAGCTTTTGGCAAAGGACTAGTGCTTTAAGACCCTGTTCAAAATCACGTCTTTCCACCTTCCCCCAGCTACTGCATATGTCACTATCTTAGCCAAGTCAGTTTTGGTTGTGGTTTTTGAACCCTTTTCCAAAGGGTCACCTTGTTTATTAGACTTACAATCTTGACCAATGGGGGTATATGTTATAAATATCTGTTGAGTAAATAGCAGATTCTCTGTTGATTGAATATTCATTTTGATTCATCTAAAGGAACATATGTATTTTTCTGTTCACACCTTCCAGATTTTAACTCAGCGAGGACCATTTTTTCCTATAGAAGAATTTCCATCAAATATTTCTAAATGGAAGAAACAATACTTTTTTCTTCCATTCTATGATTACTTTTGAGCAATTGTGTGGTACCTAGCATGATTCTAGACAAGTAAATGATCACACCCTACCATGGACAAAAAACATGACTTTATGAATCTTACTTTTAGTTATAGAACCAGTCTATTAATGCATATGAGTTTAAGTAGTTGAAATGATCACCTGTGAAGAAAATTTTCATGCATTTTTTTTGAGACAGTATCTTTACTGTGTGACTTATGCTGGTCGTCCAAATCTCATTCTTTTGTTTTCAGAGTTTTTTTTTGTGTGTGTGTTTAATTACTTCCCTAAAAGCTTCACATCTTTAGGACAAAGGTGCATAATACATTATTTGTATTTTTCAGTGTACTTTTAATGCAAATAGTAGCTGCCTTTCATTGAATTTTTGTTATGGCTAGGAGCTTGCATACTTAAACATTGTAAAATGGCTTTATTATTTCTATTTTTGGATAGTAAACCAAGACTTAGTGATGCTGATTTACTTTAATCATGGTCAATATCTAGGAAGCAGAAAAGCTAGGATTTAGTTTGAGGATAGTCTGTTTGTAAAGCTTATAGGTATTGTACTGTAACCCCTTCCCATTTCATTTTTATTTTTTCAAGACAAGTAAACTTCCGAAGACTTATCTGCTGTTATTTTTTCTCAATAGCCACAGTATGAGAACAGTCCAGTCCAGACTCCATTTTCAGAGCAGTCATTGTCCCATCCCCAACAAGAAGAACTTGAACAAAAGCTAGCATCTACTGAGAAAGAAGTTTTACAGCTCAATGAGTTTCTCAAACAAAGAATAAACCAATTTAGTGAAGAGAAGAAGAAATTGGAAGAAAAGGTGGGTATCTTGTGTAAGATTGTGGTGGATCAACAGCTTTCTTCAACAATGAATGCTTGCTTGTCATTAGTCGTGTTCCGGGTGTTATACACATACATATTATAGTAACTAATGCTATATACACCAACTTTCAAGAAACTTATGCTATCAGAAAAGGTTTAAGGACCTTTAAGTTTTAACTACACTTTTCTAACTAGTAGTGAAACTTTCGAAAGCCAGATGCCTACACCAATGACTTCGTTCATTTTCCTTATTCAAATTCCTTCTTTCTTCGTCTCATTGACCATACAGTATTGGAGAATGAAGTGAAACTATCTTCAAAAACTTACCTCAAGTTATTAATCTGGAGCCCCTACTCTGAATAAGTAGATTTCATGTCATGTATATGTGGTTTTATATGTCTATAAAAGACCTGTGATCCACAAATGAGAGAAATTAGTCAATATTTACCTTTTTAAGTCTGGCCTATTTTACTTACTTTACTTACAAATGAGATGATCTCCATTTGCATCAATTTTCTTTCAAATGACACAAGCTAATTCTTTATGGCTGAATTAATTTCATTATATATACACACATACAAGACAAAGAGAGAAGTGTGTGTGTGATATGTGTGGTTGTATTAGTAAAACATCATATTGTCTTATTGCCTTCGTCCATTCATCTGCTGATTGACACCTAGATTGATTCTATAGGCTGTCTGTTGTGAATAATGCTGTAATAAACATGGATGTGCAGATATTTCTGTTGGGTGTTGACTTAGTGTTGTTGAGGTATGTGCTCAGGAGCAGTATAAGCTGGGTTGTATTGTAATTCCATTTTTAGTTTTATGAGTAGCTGCTGTACTGATTTCTATAGTGGCTGGGCTAAATTTACGTTTTCTCCACTTCCCCCCCCCCACCATCCTCACCAGTGGCTCTGTGATTTGTTTTCTTTATGGGAGCCATTCTCTAATCTCAGTGTAGCTTAAATTTGCATTTCCCTTATATGCTAAAGGTTTTGAACCTTTTCTTTTCATAGATTATCCATTTATACTTCATCTTTTGAAAACAGCCAGGTCATTCATTTCATTAGTCTGTTTATTGACTGGGCTGTTTATTTTTTTAATTGACCTTAGTTGTGAAAGCGTTTTCTGAATTTGAGATGTATAAGTTAAAGTTAGTCAAATGACTATATAACATCTGAAATTAAACCTGTACAGACTGGGGGTTTACTGGGGTTACTTAATCTTGTTCAACAGTAGATAGTAACTTCACATAATACTTCAACCCTAGAGTGACCTCAGTAGTGAGGCACTGTACTATTAGAGTTTAAAGAAAGAAAGTATGGTACAAATTCACTTACAGTACTATATAAAAATGTCCTTGCTTGAAGTTTAAATTGGCTGACTTAGCTCCTTATCTGTTTCTGAATATTTGGTAAGTTCTCTTGGGTTTGCAAAATTTTAATAACAAAATAACTGATGTATCTTCTTTTTTTAGTTCATGTAAAGTATTTTGACATAGCTTTGGATAATTAGAGATGAGAATCTGTTCTCTAGAGACGAGTATTTGAAAAAATCTATTTGTAGCTTTATTTCTGTCTTTTTTGGTACCTAATATCCTTTTAAGATACAGTTATAATTAAATCATTTTAGCATAACATTATTTATGTGATAGAGATATGAATACCCTTATCCAAATTTGCATATGTATAGGCTATAAAAATGATCATTACTGTCCCCTGGCTTAGTACAATTTTAAAATGCTATAATTTATAAACGCAAGCAAATATCTTCCAGATTCTTTATTTCAGATCTATAAATGTTTCAAGGAAAAGAGTCTTAGAATGAAATAAGGCAGATCTTAACTCAGTTGATGATCTTTACTGTAATCTGAGACTCATTGATAAATTCAATGATACCCAAGAATGAAACACTGATTTTGTAATTTTCAGTAACTCAAAACAATTGGGGATTCATAATGTTTTCCTTTAGCTGAAAACCAGAGATAGATACATCAACAGCCTGAAAAAGAAATGCCAGAAGGAATCTGAGCAGAACAAAGAGAAGCAGAGAAGAATTGAGACCTTGGAAAAATACTTGGCAGATCTTCCAACTCTAGATGATGTACAGAGTCAGAGTCTACAGGTAACATGGTCAAACATGCACTTTTGAAATGCTTGCAGTGTTGTAGAGATTTAGCTGCCTAGAAATTACATACTCAGTTACTGCTCCTAGGATACAAGTTGATTCTAAATTGCTAAAAAGTAGATCTCCATGATAGTAAATCTACTGTCTTATATAGTGTTCTATTTTTGAATTCTATTTTTATTTATTGTATGTATGTATGTCTGATGTGTGTATGGAGGTCAGAGGACAACTTGTGGAATTGGTTCTGTACTTCCACCTTTAAGTAGGTTTCAGGTATCAAACTCAGTCATCAGGCTTGCACTGAAAAACACCTTTATTTGCTGAGCCATCTGTTTGACCCCTATCATTGGTTTTAGTTACAGGTTTCTATACCTGTAACTAACTCTATGTCATATATCCTTATTTATTCTAATCACTCTAGCTTTGGTTTTGTCCAGTGTTCTCTGGGATTCAAGGCTCTTCAAGACTTGTCGAGTATCTTTATAAATGTTTATTTTCTTCACTGCTAATCTTTTCTTTTTAGATATTTTTTATTTTTAAATTTAAATTTAAATTAGAAACAAGGTTGCTTCACATGTCAATTCCAGGTCCCTCTCTGCTTCCCTCCTCTCCTCCCGTGCCCTCCCACCAGCCCCCCCCCAATATCCCCTCAATCCCCCAGGGAGGGTGAGGCCCTCCATGGGGGTGTCCATAGTCTGCCATTTCATCCAGGGCAGGGCCTGGACCTTCCCCCAAGAGTTCAGGGTGAGAGTGCATCTCTCATTGTTGGATGGGAGTCCAAAGTCCATTTGTATACCTGGGATAAATACTGATCTACTACCCAAGGCTCAATAGATTACCTAGGCCTCCTCACTGACACCCACATTCAGAGGAATCTTGATTGGTTCCATGCTGGATTCCCAGGCATCAGTCTGGGATTCAAGAACTAACCCTTGTCAGGTCAGCTGTTTCTGGGGGCTAAACCAGCCCAGTCTTAATGCCTTTGGTCATCAGTCCTCCCTCTCTGTCACTGGATTTCTTGAGTTCAGCTCAGTGCTTAGCTGTGGGAGTCTTCCTCGTCTTCCATCAGCCACTGAATGAAGGCTCTGTTTCCCAGACTCTTTGGCCATGGGATTGTAGGCTGGCACTCCCCAGATCTATGTCTAAAATCCATATATGAGAGAGTACATGCCATGTTTCTCTTTTTGTGACTGGGTTACCTCGCTCAGGATGGTTTCTTCTAATGCCATCAATTTGCCTGCAAATTTCAGGATTTTTCTGCTGAATAGTACTCCATTGTGTAAATGTACCACATTTTCTCTATCCACTCTTCAGTTGAGGGGCATCTAGGTTGCTTCCAAGTTCTGGCTATTACAAATAATGCTGCTATGAACATAGTGGAACAGACATCCTTGTTGTATGAATAGGCATCTTTTGGATATATGGCTAAGAGTGGAGTTGCTGGGTCTTGTGGTAGGTTTATTCCCATTTTTCTGCTTCACTGCTAATCTTGTTTTAATTTTTAATACACCTTGATTTGAAACCTCTCTTCACTCCTCTGACTTCTAGTTTTTGTTCTTAATACCTCATTCCATCTCTTTACCAGTTCTGGTGGAGGCTTCTTGAAATGTGAATGCATTCCAGTCATCTCAGTCCTTCCAAGCCATGGGTTCAAACAAAGGAAGAGGCAGTGTTAAGTTCTTTAGATAAAATATAGAGTGACTGTAAGCAATAAGTCTATTTAACCCTGAGAAGAGTAGTAATTTTAATGGTAGTAGATTTCATATTGCATGCAATTCAAGCTGTAACCTTTTTCCTTAGCTGCAAGTTCTTGAAGAAAAAAACAAGAATTTGCAAGAGACTTTGATAGACACAGAGAAGAAGCTTGAGGAGATTAAGAAGCAGTGTCAAGACAAAGAAATGCAGCTATTGTGCCAGAAGAAGAAGGAGAAGGAGCTGGTGACTTCTGTTCAGAGGTGAGGGGACCTTCCATGTCTTCATGCTCTTTAACCTGCCAATATCATTATATAGTATGTTCTATTTAAGAAGTACTTTGTTATTACCTTAGTGTCAACCTTAGAAATATGCTGTATCATTTACTGAAACTGATTGATTCAGTTTTGAAGCACTATATCAACATTTTGCCAAAAATTTTAGGTGAAAATAGCAAAAGAATGAACAAAGAAAGTCAACTTAACAACTAAAGCCTGAAAATACCATTGCAAACTCTTTAGTTGAAGGTTTTATCACTGGTAAAAATTATAAACAGTAGAGTGTAACGTATAAAATACACTATGTCCCTACATAGAGGGTGTGCCAAAGGGGATTGATAGGCTCTGTTTTCATCTCACTGTGAATGACAGGTTTCCGTGTGCTTTCCAGACCCACCTGCATACCTCGCCTCATTTTACGCTTTAAAATCTTTCGGAGGACATGAGAGTTGCAGCAGATAACAGTTAGTATTCAGATGTCAACCCACCAGGAAGTTAATCCTGTCCAGGCAAGGTCTGTAGGACCATCCACTCTGGAAACCGTTGCTCACACTTGCTAAAGCAGCTTGTATCTCCCCCAATACCTGTATTGTAGTGTGTGATCTCATGTGATGTGTATAAGTAATCTCATGATTACGTCCCAGTCTTATGGGCACATATATCTATGGGTGATCAGGAAGGTGATTTTTCATTTGTATAATTTTGATACATAGAAAATATACTAGGACATGCTTCATAACTAGATCTATTTGTCCCACAAGAACTTTAGCTATTTAAAAGCCTGTTTTGTCCCTTTTTCTCAGACTAACGGCACACAATTAACTCATTTTACCTCAGAGCAAGTTCAAACTAGACTAAAGATTTTTGTAAATAGATCCTAAGTTTAAAACTTGAAAGCTATACATAAGATCAGAGTCACAGATGTCCACTTAAGGTTGCTCACAAAGCACCCTAAGAAAAGCATGCCAATTCCTTGCTTGCCAAGTATGCTGACAGAGCTGACTCTGACCTATGTGTCAGAGTGTGCCACTGGGCACTGTTCCTGCCCTGGTCTGATTTCAGTCTTACTCCTGTAACCTTGGAACCTTGTGTTGTCATGGTAAATGGTTCAACTATTTATCAATTACCCTAGGAATGTGCTTTTGACTAATGAGAGGCAACTCTTGTGACTTTTTTTTTTATAGCTTTAAGGTTCCTGTAAGAAAGAGTTTTTAGGCTAGAAGAAAAGAAGCTAGGAGGAATTAGCATAAGGACAGGAAAATTAGAATAGAAGCAGAAGAATAGAGAGACTTGTTTGGAACAGTGTGATGTGAAAGAATTCACTTGCCCTCAGATACCCTAAGAATGGAGTGCCTTTTGCTTCCTGTAGCATCTAATCTGAACCCTGAAGACCCCAAGGTCCTGATTAAAAATTCAAGTCTCCACTAACACAGTGTATAACATTTGTTGGTCTCCTCAACTTTATATTATTTTTATAACTCTTAACCTTATTGTAACAATTATGAATAGATCAAACTATCCAAAAAAGTCAAATAATAAAACAGCAAAAAACTGAGTGCAAGAAATCCAGTCTTCAGAAGTGTATTAGTTAGAAGCTTAGTATATTCATGTTAATACTATTATTTTTTAAATCTAAAATATACTTGGTTTGCTATTTTCTCATAGATTTAAATACAGTGAATGCTCTGATTTCTGTTCTTGATGTCAGTTCCCAAAACTGTAACAGTTTTGAGTTTACATTTTTATACCAGTATTTTTTCTTTCTTGCACTTTAATTTTTAATGAATCCATAATAATGTATACCAACTTTTTTAGTCTTTCAAAAACTTCCTGACCTTCACTAATTTAAACATTTTTTTCTTTATTGACAAAAATAAGAACACTGCCAGTGTTTTGTAGGCTATTGTTATTGAGGAAACTTAAAACTGTGGAGTTTGGAGCCATCATAACAGTTCTAGACGATTACTGAATGCCATTTTGTCCCACTGTTTGCTTTTGCAGATTTGTATCATTTTCAGTGTTCTCTTTCGTTAGGTTTTGTAGAACACTAAGCCACAAATGCTTGATTTGCAAGGATTTGTATAATATGTTCCAGAAAATATTTTCCACTTTAAATTTTATCTTGAGACTGACATAGATATCTTAGATGATTCCTCTTGCTTTTAGGTGAAAGTTTATTTTTAACTCTCCAGTATTTATATTGACAGTGGTGTCACATAATATTGAGGGATAGGAATGGCATTTAAGTTTCCTTGGCTCTAGTTTATTTCTTATATTTTAAAAGAACTTCAGATATATATGTGACTATGAGTTATTACGGTTTATATAATGTCTAATCTTTTATTTTTTAATTTTTAAGAAATTCATAAATTAAAGCTTTTCATTAGAAATGAAAAGATAAAATATATAATAATGCATAAGGTAGTTCCACTTTTCAAAAACTTTCTTGCTTTTGGAAATGTCCTTGATACATAATTCAAATGTATGCATGAAAGAAAACTTGGTGGTGCACAGCAACATAGTAATTCCCTCCTTATTGTTGACTCAAAATTTTAAAGGCTGTGTGTGTTCATGTGGGTGTGCATGTAAGTGTCACCTTCTGGTATCATTCCTCTGGAGCTATTTGCCTTGATGTTTGGGTCAGAAACTTGCCAAGTAAGATAGTCTAGCTAGCTATCCAATGAGATCCGGGGATCTTCCTCTTCCTACCTCCCCAGTGCTGATTGACAAGCATGTTTGCTTTATTAACATGGCCAGGTCCTTGGACTTGTTCAGACTGACTTATCTTCTCAGACAGAAAGATTAATTTTTAAAGTACATTTTATCCTCTTGTAATGCTGTTAAGTACATGGAACACAGTATTTTACATCAAGTTGGCAAAATATAATTGCACTTGTAGTTTGAAAAAGTAAATACTTTTTGCAACAACTAACAATGTATTTCCAGGCAGTACATCATATCAGTACTACATAAATGATCACTAATGCCATTAATTCTTATTCTGCCACCTAGTGTTATCAGTTCTTTTTCCGCAACCTAAGTAGTGTCATTTCATCATTGAAGAATATGGCTTTAGATTGCTATAATACTTGAAAAGAAGAAAAACCAAAATCAGAGATACAAGAGAAGTTTCTTTCAGTCATCTGCAGCTTGTTTGTTTTGAGAAAAGGTCTTGTCATATGTAGTGCTGACTGGCCTGGTACTCACTGTTTAGCCCAAGGTGGCCTAGAACTCTGAGAAATCCTTCTATTTCAGCCTTCTAGGATTCCAATTATACAACTACTATGAATGACATGGTTTGCTTTTACCAATTACTAATCTTCCATTCTGATAGATAACACCTCCTTTCCCTCTATCTTTTATTTTGAGAAAGTTTTTTGCATAAAGTACATTTTGATCATTTCCCTCCCCCATTTTCCCCCCTCTCTCTCTCTCTCCCTCTCTCTCTCTCTCTCTCTCTCTCTCTCTCTCTCTCTCTCTCTCTCTCTCTCTCTCTCTCTCTCTCTCTCTCTCTCTCTCTCTCTCTCTCTCTCACACACACACACACAGACAGACACACACACGGAAATCAAAATAAGCAACGCACCAGTAAGATTAAAAAAAATGCACAAGCAAAGCAAAATAAGACAAAAACTCTAAAGGAATACCACTGAGTTTGTTTTGTGCTGCCAGCTATTCCTAGGCTTGGGGCCTGTCCTTAAGTGGGGTTGACACTGCATGGAAGAAACTGACTTATTTTTAATATGCCAGAAGTGCTTCCTTTGCCATAGACAGCATGACAAACCTAAGTAAGCTGTTGGCCTGGTAGAACCACATTCTTATTAGTGAAGGGAAAGTGATTCTGTTGGTTTGGCAACAACAATCCCTACAATCAAACGTTCACTATGCTCATAGAAAAGGCAAGAACACATATTTGTTGATCTTCCCACCCTACTCTTCTTGGTCAAGTAGTACTCTACTGAACCGTGTTTAAGGTAATGCTCATCTAGGGAAGAAGAAAGGAATGGGGTTAGATTACAGAGTTCAGCTTCATGAGATGGACTTCAATGGGATATAGGGATGCCATACTATAAGCAGCCCCAACTTCAGTTTGTCATTTCTAAAATGATAACCAGCCTCTATCTAGTTATGGGCTCTTCTTACTTATGTAAAATACATAGCTATTTATATATTTTCTGTGAATCTTAATTGTTTGATTAAAAAGGCTTCTTCATGAAATTGCTTTTTCTAAACAACAGCTTACAACAAAAAGTAGAAAAATGCCTTGAAGATGGAATCCGCCTTCCCATGTTAGATGCAAAGCAGCTTCAAAGTGAAAATGATAATCTCAGAGAGCAGAATGCAGCTGCTAGTAAGGTTAGTGTACATACACTCTGGAGATCAGAGGTCACATCTGTCCTGTGGAGCATGTGTATCTTTAGAGCTTTGTAATTTTATAAATTTATATATCTTTAGTTTATAATTTTAGTGATATTTAATAGTTTATAAAATATTTAGCTTACTTTGATTTAGAAAGAAGATAGCAATTTAATATATTATAAATTATTTAAACTTAAATAAAAGCCTTATAGATACTAAGGAAAATGTTTACAGTTTTACTTAGGGGTGGTCTATGTCATCTTGTAATTTACAGAATATTTACGAATGCTTTTGTAAATAAGATGTTTAAAAATAAACTTTTCTCTTTAATTTTCTTGAAGTATTGATGCTTTTTTAAAGTAATGGAAAAGATTCAGACTAATTTATTTGCTGTGTTTTAGATAATAGAGAGCCAGCAGGATGAAATTAACAGAATGATTTTAGAAATTCAGGTAAGGAATATTTTGTATGCATTTTAGTGTCTATATCACCTAAAAGTATTAAAATGTATGTGTAGCTATATGAAAATATAATATTAATAGTACCTGAGATAAAGTTATAAATTAATATTAATCTGAGCACAATTCATAGTGTACATGTATACAATTGTGAAAGACCAAGATTTACTAATAAAATAAAATTCTGCCTGGTAAACCACTTCTCCAAAGGGATGGTAAGATTGTTTCCTCTTCTTTGTCGGTCTCTTCCATAATTGATTGTAGTCTCTTCCAGGTGTGGAGAATGCATTTGATTCAGGTTGTCAGAGACCTAATAACAAGAGAGGGTGGAATGTTGTTAGTCTACTTATTAACATTTAATTTTCATATACTAGTTCCATCTGGAAACATATTTCCAACCAACTCTACCTGTTTTATGTTCTTTTCCTCCATCGAATTTTCTTTAGAAGTCTGTAATGTTCTCACCAGCATTCCATGGTACTGCCCAATATTGAGATCTCCAAGATCACTCTGTCTTTCTTGTTGTTTTCTGATTTTGCTTCCCATACTGCCATTTTGCTATAATGCTATAGGTGATGCTCACCAGTTACAGGAATAATGTAGTGTCTGTCACTTGTGGAGTACTTCTATTATGTATCAGTTAAACAATCAGTTCTAAGTATGGCATCCCCACAATCTGTTTTTATAGTTCCTCCCTACCTATGTATCCTTTGAGTAAAAATCAAAGCCCCCTTAGTGCCTGTGTCTGTCAAAACCTCCTCAGCTGTGAAGACTGTACAGCACATTGTCTCATACAGCATGGAAACATGTTCCCAGCCTTTAGGTGAAATTGACAGTGCTTCTTTTATTTTCCCTCTTCTTCTAATGGCGCTGTTGCTCTTTCTGTGTTACCAAATGATAGCATGCCACGTTTATGTTTTTACGTTTTACTGAGTTTCTTGAGGATGATGCTCTGGTAGCTCAGCTGGGGAGTTAGAACTAACTAAAACCCTGGACACATAATGCATACTTGAAAAGTTTGGAAGCTAGTAGGTCTTTAATTCCTTTATTCATTTGCCAGATACTTATGAAGCCTTTGTCTATATGGTGGACACAGTTCTTGAATTTCATTAGTGAGCAAAGCAAGTCTCCAGTGGGGTTGGAAAAAATGGAAATACATATCAAGTCCTATTTTTTTCTGTTATAAAAGTTCTAATTAAAAACATAAGTAGGTTACAGGGCAGTGACAGGACTCCACATGAAAGGCTGACCATGGCAGTTTTGTAAAGGAGGTAATTTTTGAGCAGGGACTTCAATGAAGATAGCTAGGGGGAAGCATAGTGCATGCTGGGGAAAGGAAGCAACAGATGCCCTAAGTTGTGTGATACGCTGTACCGCCAGCAGGGAGGCTGCCCTCCTAGAGAGGGGGACTGAGGCAGTGAGGTGAGGTGAAGGTGATGGAAGAAAGTAGCCTGGACAAGATGATCCAATGTTTACATTTTACTCTATATAGGACAGAAAACCACTGAACAGACTTTACTGAAGAATATTTTAGAATCATACATCCTCATGCTAGCAATACTTTGAGACCTTCTTTGGAAGTTCTAGCAGGGAACACAGTTACTCATATACCCTAGGGGAAACAAAGATCCTCTATGAGAAAGGTCATCCTTTTTGATAGGATATGTAGCTTTTGGGAAGGACCCACATGGTCAGTAAGGAAGGGAAGAGGCCCACTCCTAGATAGTGTTATGAGTGAATGTACTCTGGTAGTCATTGCATAACCATTGTCACAGCCTTATCACCCTCATTGACCGTAGAGTCAGCAGCTCACATGTCAGAATTAAATGTATTCTCATGTTGTCTGTTGCCTGTGTCAAGAATTCACTGATGGGTTGATTCTCCAGACAAAGCTTCTATTGTCCTACAAGTTAGAACCATAGAACTATTAGGTGCTTCCAAAAAGTGGGTCTAACGAAGTTTTGTTATTTTACAACAATAAATGCATGGATTTTTAAAAATGTTTTATTTTTTTTAATTATTTGTATGTAGGCTTGTGTACATTAATACAAAGGCCTTTTAGAGGTCAAAAGGTATCAGGTCCCCTGTAGCTGAAGTTAAAGATGATTGTAAGCCACATGAAATGGGTGCTGGGAACTGAACTCGGGTGTTCTTCAAAAGCAGTCATCACTCTTTTGAACCATGTCAGGAGCCCCTAACACATGAAAAAAACAATACAAAGACTCAATGTTACAGAGATCTGCCTGTCTCTGCCTCCCAAGTACTGGGATTAAAGGCAGGTGCCACCAGACCTGGCATGAAGATGCTATTTAAATACAGCTGTCATCTGCCATTTCATACCTGGTATAGGTCATTGGCAAATGTGGTTCAGTTTTAGAAGGGGACAGAGCTGATCTTGGACTAGTAATAATACTGCAGCTGTTAAATACAGAAAGAGCAAGGCTTCATATAAAAGCAGATATTAAATTGGAAACTGAGTCCTATATGAAACTGAACCCTGTAAGGTCCAGGTTTCTATACAGTTCGGTAAGCTGTCAAGATGGCATTGTTAACTGGGATGAATACCTTGATGATTAATTGATTGTGTAGAAATGTTTCTTTTCTTTATACCCAGAGACCAGGAAAGGTAAACCGGCTGCCCTTCAGGCTTTTCTTCTGTCCACTTACGAACTTTCTCCCATCATTTCTGTAAATGTTACGGTTACAGTCAGAATATGATTGATTTCCTCACTGTTAGGAGCATTTCACCCTGATCAGCTTACTTCTAATTATCTGTTACCATTGCATTTTGTATTTGTAGTCTTGACAAAGGAAGTATAGACTTTAAAAGTTTCAACCTCATTTACTGGAAAGAATAAAATATTAAAATGTTTCCATAATGGAAGCAAGTATACCATTAAATGACCTTTCTGAATTGGCATCTGTCAATGAATGCTTATTATAACCACAAAAGATAAAATTACTTTTAGATGTTGTTAAGAATGCCTTTAATCCCAGCCCTTGGGAGGCAGAGGCAAGTAGATCTCTGTGAGTTTGAGGTCAACCTGATCTACAGAGCAAGTTCGAGGACCCTAAGCTAGGGCTGTTACAGAGAAATCCTGTCTTAGGGGAAAAAAAATGGGAAAAAGAAAAAAGAATTCTTACTCTTATAGGCATGACTGGGACTTCCATTCTCAAAACTCTTGACAGTTTGTCCTATTTATAACATGTCAAGAGAAGATATTTATACAGTCTTAGAACATTCTATCCTAATGTTTACCAGTATCTTGTAAAGTTCAGTTAGTGGCTTTTTTCAGTAGAAATGAATCATAAGCCAGTAGGATTCCTTATAGGTGGAATATGAATTCTTTAACCTAAATAATTGAATTTTCCCATTGTAATATGGTTTTTATTTCCTACCTTTTTATATTAATTTCATAATGTGAAATTCTTTCTAAGCTTAATTCTTAAAATATGCTTATGAAATTCTTCATGTCATATGACAAACTAAAACTACCTTATCAATTTTTTGGTCTTTTTTTTTTAATTTAAATTAGAAACAAGGTTGCTTCCCATGTCAATCCCAGCTCCCTTTCCCTCCCCTCCTTCCATACTCTCCCACCAACACCCCTATCCCCTCCCCCAACCCCACTCCTTTCCCCAGGGAGGGGGAGGCCCTCCATGGGGGTGTCCATAGTCTGTCATTTCATCCAGGGCAGGGCCTAGGCTCTCCCCCAAGACTCCAGGCTGAGAGTGCATCTCTCATTGTGGGATGGGCACCCAAAGTCCATTTGGATGCCAGAGATAAATACTGATCTTCTACCCAAGGCCCCATAGATTTCCTAGGCCTCCTCACTGACATCCACATTCAGGGGTCAGGATCAATCCCATACTGGATTCCCAGACATCAGTCTGGGGTTCAAGAGCTAACCCTTGTCAGGTCAGCTGTCTCTGTGGGTTAAACCAGCCCAGTCTTATTGCCTTTGGTCATCAGTCCTCCCTCTCTGTCACTGGGTTCCTTGAGTTCAGCTCAGTGTTTAGCTGTGTGTGTCTGCCTCTGCTTCCATCAGTTATTTGTTGAAGGTTCTGTTTCCCAGACTCTCTGGCAGTGAGACTGTAGGCTGGCACTCCCCTGATCCACATCTAAAATCCATATGTGAGTAAGTTCATACCATGTTTGTCTTTTTGTGACTGGGTTACCTCACTCAGGATGGTTTCTTCTAGTTCCATCCATTTGCCTGCAAATTTCAAGATTCCATTGTTTTTTTTTTTTTCGATGAATAGTACTCCACTGTGAAAATATACAACATTTTCTCTATCCACTAACATCTGATCTTCGACAAAGAAGCTAAAAATATACAATGGAAAAAAGATAGCATCTTCAACA
The DNA here is from genome assembly GCF_017639785.1 of Mesocricetus auratus. Lineage (NCBI taxonomy): Eukaryota > Metazoa > Chordata > Mammalia > Rodentia > Cricetidae > Mesocricetus > Mesocricetus auratus. Next base: position 10,523,146 of record NW_024429199.1, on the reverse strand, counting down.
AATGGTGCTGGCATAACTGGATGCTGGCATGTAGAAGAATGCAGATCGATCCATGTCTATCACCATGCACAAAACTTAAGTCCAGATGGATCAAAGACCTCAACATAAATCCAGCCACACTGAACCTCTTAGAAGAGAAAGTGGGAGGTACCCTTGAATGAATTGGTACAGGAGACCTCTTTGTGAACATAGCACCAGTAGCACAGACACTGAGGTTAACAATACATGGGACCTCCTGAAACTGAGAAGCTTCTGTAAGGCAAAGGACACAGTCAACAAGACAAAATGGGAAAAGATACTCACTAACCCCACATCTGACAGAGGTCTGATCTCTAAAATTTACAAAGAACTCAAGAAGCAAGTCTCCAAAACACCAAAGGATCCAATTAAAAAGTGGGCTACAGAACTAAATAGGGAATTCTCAGTAGAGGAGCCTAAAATGGCTGAGAGACACTTAAGTGCTCAATATCCCTAGCCATCAGGGAAATGCAAATCAAAACAACTCTAAGATACCATCTTACTCCTGCCAGAATGGCTAAAATCAAAAACACCAATGACAGTTTATGTTGGAGGGGTTGTGGAGAAAGGGGAACACTCCTCCACTGCTGGTGCGAGTGCCAACATGTACAACCACTTTGGAAATCAGTATGGAGATTCCTCAGGAAAATGGTAATCAGTCTGCCTCAAGACCCAGCAATTCCACTCTTAGGCATATACCCCAAAAATGCCCATTCATACAACAAGGATGTCTGTTCCACTATATTCATAGCAGCATTATTTGTAATAGCCAGAACGTGAAAGCAACCTAGATGTCCCTTATCAAACGTAATAGTTGAAAAACCTACCAGCAAATATAATGCCATCTATCAGAGAGAGATCAGCACCCTTTCAAATGCTCTTTCCCCAAGATTTTAATTCAGGAGACTTTTAGTATACATATTATACATTTGTTGTAAGCACTTTATAATTTTTGCATAATGAAGATGCCAAAAATTGTAAAAGGTAAATACAGTTTTTGAAGAACTATCTTTTTACGTCTTGATTGGGGAGGAGGCAGTCTATGTAAATTATGAAAAATTTTCTTGAGCCTGTTTGTGCTCAAGAAACTTGGTCAGTCACCAAGTTTGTCTGGATAGTTAGATTATTTTGGGATGCTTTGGAGTCTGACTGTGAGCTTTATGAATTTCTATCTGAGGGTTGAGTTTGAACATGGATTGAACAGACTGAGGGCATCACTTGATTGCAGTCTTGTATCTAGTCCTGGATCCTCTGTCTGTGGTAAATCTTAGCGTTCCCTGCCCCTGAGTGGGAGCTGAGAGGGAACACTAGCTGGGAGGTGAACAAGAAAGTTTAATGTCTAAATACCATATTATGCTGCTGATAAAAGACCCTTTTTGTTTACGAACCAAACAAGATCTCTCTCATTAGTGAACCAAAATACAGATTATAATTCAGAAGAAAGGGAATTCAGTCAGACTTTTCTTTATATTGTATGAAGTTTTAATAATTCTGAGTCATAATTATCACAATATACTTTTCATGCATTTATATTTTACATTTTTGTAATATATCCAGTAGATGTTGAGATTCCAATCACAACTTTAGAGTACTTTTATCGCCTTCAGAAGAAGCCCTGTATCTTTTATTTGTTCTCTTAAGCTCTCCTCCCCTCTTTAGCTCTGAGCAGTCACAGACACTGCTGGCCTCGGTAGACTTACCTGTTTCATAACTTCAGGTGTCTGTGCCATTTGCTCACATTAGCCAGTTGTTAAGCTCCTCTAGTTGCCATGGATGCTTTGCTTTCAGCTGTTCACTGTGGCACAATCTGCTTTACAGATGCACCCATTCTGGTTCCTTCGCAGGAGAGCAGCATAGGCAAGGGAGGTTTGTTCTGCCTGGGGGACTATGCTTCCCACCTAACTGCCTCAAATCTACATTTTAGCCTGTAACATCAGGGTAATCTGTCAGTAACCTAACAGTTGCCTTTTGCCACTCTGGCAGTATTGAAAAAAAAATTATGTCTATGTGTGTATTGCGTGTGTGCAGGTGTCCATGAAGCTGGAGGAGGGCATTAGAGCTGGAGTTACAGGTGGTTGTGATAGTCTTCATGTGGGTGCTGGGTACCAAGCTGAGGTCCTCCTGTGGAACAGAAAGCATTCTTAATTACTGAGTCTTGTCTCCAGCACCTCCAGTGACTGTGAAAGGCTTGAATTTCTCTGCATACTCTTACAAAGGAATCCCATTTCTTTGTGGATACATTTGTAATTCCATATTATGTTCTTTTTTCCCCTGAGACAAAAGTCTCTGAAATTGGAGTTAATCACATACTTTGTTTTTCCTAAGGTGTGTGTGTTGTGTGTGTGTGTGTGTGTGTGTGTGTGTGTGTGTGTACACCCCACATTCTTACTTCTTAGATGTAAGGAGATAGAAATGAAGTGGGGCAAGTTCAAAGCCTAGATTTCTAAGATTTGATTATGAAAATTCTTTTGGTAATACATAATAATTACTGGCATTTTAAAATGCCCTCTCCCTCACTTTACAAATACGTTTTTTCTTGAAGAATAATGTTTAAGTACAGGAAGCTTTACTGCAGAGCAGGCTCTACTAGAAGCTTCTCACACAAAGCGTGGACATGTAGCCTGGACCTCAATGAAGTGTGAATACTGGCCTAGCAATGGGTATTACTGCCGACTTTCCTACACTCTGTTTTTGTCCACCCTTCTTCCCTAAGTAGCCACATTCCACTTCCATATCACATGAGCTTGGTCACCCTTTCCCCCTGTTTTCTTTCTCCCTTACTTGAAAAGGCCTTCCCCCTCTTTTTAATTTTTATTTTCTATTTATTTTCTTGGTTTTTCAAGACAGGGTTTCTCTGTTTAACAGCCCTAGCTGTCCTGGAACTTGCTCTGCACACCGGGCTGGCTCGAGCTCACAGAGATCAGTCTGCCTCTGCCTCCTGAGTGCTGGGATTAAAGGTGTGTGCCACCACTGCCTGGCTCTCTCTTATGTTTTTTTTTCCTTGTCTTATTACCCTTATTCGTGCTCACATGCAGTTTCATAAAAATTAAAATGTAAGACCCAAATATGTGATAAAACACATAGTGCTTGTTATCTATTTTCCTGCAAACGACAAAATTTCATTTTTCTTTATGGCCAAATAATGTTCCAGAGTGTTGATGTACCACCTTTCCCATATCTGTTCATCTGGTGATGGACATTAGGACAGCAGTAAACATGGATGAAAACTATTTCTCTCATAGAACTCACTCTTTAGGGCATGCATCCAATAAATCCCCTAGTTTTTTGTCTCCAACTCACATATTTGTGTGTCCAGGTTCCTGTTCAGTATCACCACACAACTGGTGACATACTTGACATAACACATTAAAAGCAAAATCACTGAAACTTTTTGAAAAAAAATCTACTGCAAACCTGCCATACCTCCCAGTCCTGAACTATTAACCTTAACTCTTAGCACATTTTTCTCAGGAAGTTCCATGACCTTTAAAATATATCCCTCTCTACCTTCCCCCTGTTGCCAGCATCATCCATGCAGGCATCGTCTGAGCTAATTTTGTTTCTCTTGTGGAGTTGCTCTTCCTGCCTCTATCCTTGGGTTCACATAGTCTGTGCTCTTCTTAAGTGATACTGTTGGACAGAACTCAGATCATGTTTCTGCTCAGAACTCTTCAATGGTTTCTTTTATCCAAAATAATAATCCAAGTTCTAACATTAATTTATGAAGTCTGTACAAAGTATTCTTGCTCTGTAATTGTAGTCACTCTGGCTTTGTTGCCCTACTTTCTTTTAACCAAACAAAATGCAATATCTCTCCCAGAATTTCTGCAGACTGAAATTCTCTTAGTATCTGGTGGGCACAGTGCCTTGCTCACTTCAAACCTTTCATTCTACAGCAGTAAACAAACTAATAAACATTATTATACAGCTACAATTTATTTTTTCTTTTTCTTCCTAGTAAAAATTCCACTGAGTCCAACAGCTTTCCTGTCTTGTTCAGGGATGTATCACTGAGTATAAAGAACAATTTGCTCATAGATTGTTTTGGTAACTCTTGTGGGACATGTATGCGTGTGTGCGCACATGCATTCATGTATGTGTGCAATACTAGTATGTTTTTCTTTTCAAATGATTCCTTTTAAGTTGGGTTTACAGATTATGTGGAGTCTATCGGCAGAAACACTACTTTCCTTCATTTGAGTTATTTGTGTATTTCTATATTCTTATATCTGAACAAAATATTAATTTAAAACCACTTGTCAACTTCAGAAATGCTCATAGTAAATGCCAGGAGGTTATGAACTTAGAGTCTTAAGACAGTTAAATCTGGAATTTAAAAAGATTTTTGACATTTAAGACCTAATTCAGTACTTTAATTTTATTAATTCTTAACATGGCTAATGAAATTTAACAGATTGGTATCCTACATTTCACAACAGCCGGATATTTATTTCAGAAAATATGGGACACTTATATGTATTATACATATTAGGGAGCCACTATTTGGAGCAATTATATTTTAAAACTCACAAGATTTCAAAAATTCTTTGAAATTCCTTGTGAAATAACATTTCTTATTCATTCTTAATAGAATAAATTAGCTGAAAAATCAATCAAATTTTCTAGGTTTCTGCATAGAAAAGTAACTATTGACTTGTAATTTTGAATTATTACATTAAAATAAATATAGTATGCATTTGTATTTATAAACACTAGTAAATATTACAAGAGCTCTTGTGAACATTAGGTAAACTATCAGAACTACTTAAACAAGCCTTTTTCTGTTCAGTGATGGGTGATTGAACAAGAACTGTGCTTGACTTTGGAGATCTAGCATGACAGTCACGTTTTTGTTCTTTCCTCTATTGAGACAATAGATTCACTTCACTCCTCTAACCCTTATATATACTCTTTCTCATACAGTTTAGAATACATTAAGTACTGTTGTAGGTGAGGTGCTGTTGTCAGGCAGCGCCAGCATTATAACAGATAGGACTGTATCTGTGAACCCACTCTCCCTCTTGTAGGGCTTCCTCATCCCAGCCAGTGTGACACATATGCCTGGTGTTGTTTCAGTTTTCCTTTGCATGACACGATTGTCAAACACTTCTGAGTTCTCCTGATAGAAAAGGTTGCCTGTTTTGCAGCTCTTAATTTTAGTCTTGTATGGAAACACATTAGTGACTAGTTAGTCGTCTTCAGAGTCAATGTTGGCTCTGAGTTGATCAAAGTGCAGAACACTAAGCTTCTAAGGGATTGCATTATGAAAGTAACTTCTTTGGGCTCAGGATTTAATGTTATGTGAGCTTTAAAGTGTTTATCTGTGCTAGTTTTAACTCTATAATTCTAATAAAGCCAGTATCTTAAGAAAATTTCTATTGAATTATGGAATATAGATAATCTTGTCAGGCCAGGAAGCATGAATCTCCAAGTGGGTAATAAATCTTCATATATCATTCAATCAAATTAAGTTACAAGACAATTGCAGTGACAAAAATTATTTAGAGAGCTTTCCTTCTATGCTATAATGTGAAATGCATTTTGAGGTAATGTGAAACAAGCGTGTGTAAGGAAATATACTTGTTCAAAGGTTTGCTTCATTTTTATCTAACTTTTAAGTTATTAAATAGTCTTTCAGAGCTTTATCAAGTGACATTTAAAAACAGTAAGTATCTGTCCCTTATAAAACTGCTTTGCATTCAGTCTTTTGCCTGACTTTGTGACCCTCTCCTTCCTTCACACGCACAGATGATCCACACATAATGGACATGTGCTGCTAGGGAAGTCAGTGTACTAAAGCGTTTTTAGTTAAGAATAAAGATAGACTTGTAGAAAAAATGATTTTTCTTTCTTGGTCATAAGTTTATTGATTTCATGCTCTAACCACAGTGGGGAAAGTTGATAGAAACACCTAGGAACCCAAGTAAACTATTGAGCTATGACAAGTTCTTCCTGTAGTATGTAATAAAAATCAGGAGTCAGCTAAATGACCCAGGTATTCCTAAAGTGCCTTCTATGCTGCTCTGTCACACTTGAGATGTTCTTTCATAGTATTGACTTATTTAAATGATATAAGCAGATTAATTTTCAAATTTTCCTCTGACCTCAGTTTAGGCTCATGTTCACTGTTCAGGACAGTATAAACAGAAAGGGGAGCTTAGCTACAAATGATTTTTTTTAAAAAAGAACTGTCTTATTCTACTGTTTTACACTTAAGAAAAAATGTAACAAAGTAATGCTTTGTTGCCAACACACTCCTAATAGCAATTAGTAAAATAAGAATTATTTGTAGCTGGGCGGTGGTGGCACATTCCTTTAATCCCAGCACTTGGGAGGCAGAGTCAGAGGCAGGAAGATCTCTATGAGTTCAAGACCAGCCTGGTCTACAAGAGTTAGTTCCAGGATAGCCTCCAAGGCCACAGAGAAATCCTGTCTCGAAACCACCCCCCCAAAACAAAAGAATTATTTGTAGTATAGCACTAGACATAAACCTCAATTTGACATATTTTACACAGGTTAAAAACTTCTTTGGTATTGTCTCCCTATTCTTTGGATTTAATGTGAACTGCTTTAAAAGTGACTACTTTGTCTTAGAAGGAACTAGGGAGGCAAAAATATCTTTAGTATTTGGAGTATGTTAGATTGGCATGTATTTTATGTGCTAATGTAATTGCTTTGTTTTGTCATTGTTGTCATTTTAGTCTATGCAAGGGAAACTTTCTACAGAGAAATTGACTACACAGAACATGGTGGAAGAGCTAGGAAGGAAAGAAGGAAACCTCCAGAGATTAACAGATGCACTGCTCAAAGTGAGTACGGCTCTAACTGCCTGGAAGTGCCTGTCTCCACCTCTTTAAAGTCAATGCTTGCTTTGTGCATATAGATAAAGAACATGTTCAAGTTGGAGGTTTGACTTTGATGTGTTAGATTCATTAGACTTCATAAGAAAATTATAACAAAAAGACAAGCCTTTATTATCTTTCCCCCCTCATAACTTAGAATACAATTTTCATTGCTTAACTAGATATAGTCAAATGTTACACATGCATGAAGACCCAGAGTGCACCGAGAAGGCATAGATCAAACATAAAGTCCTGCAAGGAACTGCAGTACTGCTGCTGCTGCAGACCACACTCTCCTAAGTGTGAACTGACGTACTTGACCTGTGTTTAAGGAAACGTTACATACGGTACATGTGTTAGCCGAAGTACTCAAATGAATCCCCAAAGGTGGAAGATGTTTTCTAAATAACCGCAATACGATTGTCATGCCCAATAAAAATCATGATTTCTTGATGTTGATAATAATCTGTATTCACATTTCCCTACTTCACCAAGTATTTTTTTAGTAGCTATGGAAGACATTTCATTGTGGTTTCTTAAAAACCTGAGGTGCCATTCTTCCCCTTGTTACTGTCTTTTTGAAGAAGCTCATCTCTCTCTCTCTCTCTCTCTCTCTCTCTCTCTCTCTCTCTCTCTCTCTCTCTCTCTCTCTCTCTCTCTCTCTCTCTCTCTCTATATATATATGTATGTATGTGTGTGTGTATAATTTTTAAATTTAAATTAGAAACAAGTTTGCGTCACATGTCAATTCCAAGTCCTTCTCCGTTTCCCTCCCTTCCTCCTGTGCCCAGCCACCAATCCCCTCAAGCTCATTCATCTCATAGATTGTCATACCTTTTGGATTTGTCCAGTTGCTTCCTTAATGGTACCATTTGTTCTTTACCCTGTGTTTCTAGTAAGCTGTCTGTTAGAGCTAAAGGCTACATGAGATTCATGTCAGTTGTTTTGTTATAGATACTTTATATTGTGAACATATTGTGCAATATTTGATTATCCTTCTTAAGTGGTATACACATACTAATCTCTCTAGGTTAAAGTGGTGACAGCCTGGCTTTTTTATTATAAAGGTGCAGTCATTACAAACAGCATGTGACCTGTGGGACTGGGTAAATATGCAGTTTGCCAGCATCTGTTTTCTTGATGGGTTTAACTTCTACAAAAGTTGATTGTCTAAATAGATTTAAAAATGTTAGTTTTTTTACATGTACTTCATTCCCTAATGTTCATATATAAAAGCGATCTTTTTCTTATCACTCAGTTTATTTGGTTATTCTTAAGTGCAGTTTCAGTTGGAAATCCTGTTAAGCTTACTTTTCATTAGCAATTTTCAGGCTGAGGAGGGGAAAATAATTTTGGAGATAAGGATAGCATTTTCTGAGTATAGTAAGTCATGAATCCATGCTGATACTTCGAGTTCCAGTCAAACAGTTCTGAGATGCTGGCGTTTCTTTCCCTTTCATGTCACATGTCTATTTTTTTTGTGCCTTAAGTCATGAAATGTAATTCCTATGAATATCAAAACATAAATACTTTTTCTCAAAATTAAATAGTTCTAGTTTTCTTCAGTGGACTCTTACTGGGTAAATTAGCTACACTTCACCATAGGTCCCAGGCCTAGGAATAGTTGACCAACGTGAAGCAAACTCAGTGGTATTGTTGTATTTTGTTCATTTGGATTGTTTGAACACTTTGTCTTATTTGTCTTTTGCTTGTATATTTTGTTTCTGTTTTATGGGCGGGAATCTGGGCTGTGTGTATGTGTGAGGGGGGGAGAGAGGGAGGGAGAGGAGAGGAGAGAGTTTGTTTTATGTTCGTCTTGTCTTTGTGTTTGAAAAAGAGATAAAAAGGGCATTGATTTGGGTAGGTGAGAAGGGGACATGGGAAGGATCTAGGAGGAATTCAGGGAAGGGGAAAAGTGATTGGGATATATTTTATGAAAAAAAGGTTTTTTTTCACATAAAAAATAAGAAAAAGAAATACTTCCAGTATAGTTAAGTTGCTTCTGCTACTTAACAACACCATGGAATGAGGTTTACAGTGTCCTTGTTCTTTTCATCCAAATGGTTACATTGTGGGGAATGTATACATAGCCAGTCTTCTTGGGCATGATCTTCCCTTTGTGTATGATGGTGTCAGATGGCACAGAACAGTCAGACCTACAAATATAGATCTTTTTTTTTCTACTGAATATGTGCCATTGAATTTAGTTAGAATAAATACACTATGATGTTTGATAATAGACTTCATGGAAAATGTTAAGCTTTTTTTACTTTTGAATACATTTTCTCTGTTCTAATAAATGCCTTTTTCTTTCTTTTTTTTCTTTATCCACCACAGAGCCAAAGACAGACAGGAGAGATGTACTCTTTACTGGATCAGGGCCAAGAAGGAGAGCAGTCTGGGCTGCCGACCATCCGTTCTAAGTGGCCTCTCTTTGATCTGACTGTGATTGACCAGCTGTTCAAGGAAATGTCCTATTGTTTGTTTGACTTGAAAGCATTGTGCAGTATTCTTAATCAACGAGCTCAGGGCAAGGAGCCTAACCTTTCATTATTACTGGGAATCAGATGTAAGTGGCTGATGCCTTGCCTTTGTTCTATCTTTTCCGTGTTTGCTTTATGCTCTCCTTTTTTCTGACTTTAGAAGTCTCCAACACAGTTGGTGGTTTTAGGTTTACCTCTCGCTGGTTCATTACTAAAACTGACATAGGTTTATAGAAGCCAGCAAAGGCATAGTTGCAGAACTTTTAGACATGTTTCCTACACCAAGTCTGTAAATGTGTGCCCGTAGTGCTCTTTAGCAGTGATTTCCCATTTACTCTTATATGGCGGTTACCCAGATGAGTGGACCAGCTGTGTATCAACTGCTAGAAAATAATACTCACTGCCAGTCATTTCACATGAGCCAGAGTCTCTCCTCCAGATGTGCTGCCTTACAACACATGGGCCCTTCTCCTTTCTTTGTGACATCCCTGCTACTTTGTCTCAGTTCTTTCCCCTTCTACCTGAAATTGAATAAGAGCTGCCAAAGTAATACAGTGATAAGCCTTCCTCTGGGGGTTCCTTTTATAGGAATGCTCATCTAAAGTACAATATTGTCTTGTTGGTATCTTTTTAATAGAGAAGAAATGGTTAAGTAAAACGCTTAAAAAACAGGGTAAGGCTACATATATAAAAGTTTATGGCTGAACACATTCTATTAAATGCTCGCCTCAGTATGTATGGTTCATATGTGACAAGAGAATATTTCTATTTTATCTGTTTTATTTTATCTATTCTACCATATTACCTCATAATAATTATTGTGGATTAGAACAAATGCTTTTAAAGAATGTCACTTGTTAAGTGAGACATATATTGTATTAAGTAAGGTTAGCAGACTTTCACCTTCATTTCATAGAGGTATGTTTGTTCACATGCTTAAGTGTAGGCATGTGAAAACCACTGGTCAGTATTAGTACATATCAGACACCTCAGTGGCGTGTGAGGTCCTGTCGGTGCAGATAATGAAACTACCACCTCTCACACACTAACTGAATATTATATCATTATATCTATGCAGTAAGTGCTGTAATTGAGATCTGATCAAAAACAGTAGTAACACAAGGAATTAAAATGATTAAGTATACCTGGGAAGTGCTGCAAAGGCTTCATGGAGTAACTGGTGTTTGATATGGATCTTAGAGGAGAAGATACCAGATGAACACTGGCACTGGTTAGGCTGGATCTCTTGGAGGAAGAAGCTGAAGTTCACATATAAAAGACTTCAGTGCTTTAAAATTGGTTTCCCTTTGATTATTTTATAATCGACATTTCAGTATAGCATTTATTAACCTTTATATTAACAGAGTTATGTTAATATGAATGCAGTGGATATTCAAGACTCTCACTACCTTCCCCAGCACTAATCCCAGTGTATGCTCTTTTTAGACTTTCAGGTTCAACCTCCTAGTCCTTACCTTACATTTGACATTGTGAAATTCTGTCCAGCCAGCTACTTTGTGAAGAACCAATGAATTCATTTAGATTGCTGTCTCATGATTCCATCAGTTATCTCTTGGCAGACCTACCCCACTTTCTTAAAATTCTCTGCCTCTTTGGTTTTCATGACATCATTCCCCAAGTTCTACTTCCACCTTTATGACTACTTAGCCTCAATATTCTGTAGACTTCTCTGCAGCTTTCTTACTGGCTTTAAGATGGACACACCTTTAATACCAGCATTTGGGATGAAGGGGCAGGTGGATCTCTGTTAGTGCAAGACCAGCCTGGTCTACAGAATGAGTTACAGGACAGGCAGAGCTACATAGAGGGACCCTGTCTCAAAAAAATCATATTGAGGTATATAAGAACTACTAGTCTGTGGGTGTTTTCATTTGTTTCTACTTTTAGTTCTTATTCTCTCTGAATACTTTTTTTGTATCTTTTCTGTTATTACAATACCCCCCCACCCCCAATACAGATACTGATCTCTCTGTCTAGAAGGCATCTTTGGCGTCCTGTTTGTAGTCAACTCTTTCTCTCTCTCTCTCTCTCTCTCTCTCTCTCTCTCTCTCTCTATATATATATATATATATATATATATATATATATATATATATATATATATTCAATCTGGCTTTTTCCTAGGCAGCATCAGAGACTCAGCATGACTTAAGTAGAATCCCACTTGCCCCAACTAGCCCTGCTCCTCACAGGAGTGAGCATCACCACACTCTGTCTGCCTTTTCCTCCATGAGCTCATCCCAGTCCCTGACCCTCACTCAAGTTGATGACAGGTGAGCTCTATTAGAGATAATATTTATTCCTGCCATTATAGCAGACTTAATTCAGGCACACATTGGACTCTTACTCATCTTATTTGTCCTCCTTTCCCTACCCATTTTCGTATTGTTGCCAGTGTTTTATTTAAATCACAAATTGTTTTTCCTAATATACTCCCTGTGATAGAATAGGTTCTACCTATCTCTGTAGTTTCTTATGCCTCTTGTTGCATGTAATTTGTATCCTCCTGCTTTATGGCTAGATATTAATCTTATTTCTCAGAGTCTATCAGATTACTTTGTTTTGTGTTTCACTGGTCCACTAATAAATAAATTCAGCCATTTGTCCAGTTAGGTGTCTGTATCTTTTGAATGGTGGTGAGTCATTTGCAATATGCTCTACACTCAGTTGTTTATGGAATTGTATAGGAAGCATTGAGAATAAGCCATTGATTTCTCTAACAAGCATCACACCTTGAACATGGTAAATGTTCAATAGTGTTTAAAAAAAACAGTTATTTGGCTACTGCGTCAGAGGTAGAAGGAGGTTATCTCACAGCTTTCTTGCTTTTTTTATTGGGTCAAGCTTAAAAAGAGAAACTAGAGTAGACAACTAAAAGCTAGTTGAGTAGAGCCTCACCGTCATTATCCAGAAATTGGGCACTCTCTATGTACTTGATTCAGTTGTTTGAGATTCTAGGGTCCTAATACTTTGGCTCTATCTTTTGAAACTGATGTCTGCATGCCAGTAAAACCCACTTTTAAGACTTTTCTCTATGCAAATAATTTTGAGATTTTTGTCAGTGGGAAAGAATTGAGTGCTCTAGTGGAGCTTGAAAAGAGCTGTGAAGTCACATTCTTTTTCACTTTGCTAATGTCCTCCACCAAGCACACTGAAATTGTGGATGCTGTATGAATGTAATACATTCTAACTAGCAGTGTTTTTTTAAACTACATAGGTAGGGTCTATTTAATATCAAATAATGTATGATTTGTGCCTAAACCTCACTGCTATTCATTGTGCAATCTTGTGAGAATCTTGAAATGTCTGTGCAGAAATGTGAGACCTTCTCTCCATGCTTTCTTTACACAGCAATGAACTGTTCAGCTGAAGAGACTGAAAATGACCACAGCCCAGAAGCACTCACTAAAAAGCTCTCAGATGTGTGCCAGTTACGGAGGGACATTGATGAATTAAGGACTACAATATCAGACCGCTATGCTCAGGATATGGGAGACAACTGCGTTACCCAGTGATCAAGCATTGGTCCACAGCAACAATGATCCATTGTGAAATGCTGCTGTGTTAGACTCTTTTGTTTCTTTTTAGGACTTATAAGGAAAGGTGAGACTTCTCGTGGCGCACTTCGGCTTTGTTGTTGTTCGGTTTGCTTTACTGAGGAAGTTTGAAGGGGCTGATCAAATCAGGCAAGCAATCATGTTACTATTAAAATGCGATAATGACTGCAAGAAAAAGAACAAAACAACCTGCATTTTCAAACTACTGATTGTAGGACCAAGCTGTGAACAGTGTTCTTCAGATAAAGGCATAGGATTTCCTTAATCCTATCACTTTGTGTATATACATGTGAGTGCTCATGTACTCATTCATTCTCTCGCCTGATCACTCTGTCTCTGTCTGTCTGTCTGTATCTCTCTCTGTGTGTGTGTGTGTGTGTGTGTGTGTGTGTGTGTGTGTGTGTGTGTATGCATGTGCATTTGCAAATGCTTGGACTCTATTCACACAGAAATAGGATTTCAGTGGTCAAAGCAGGGCTTTGAAAGGCACACACTGTCGGTTCTTCATTTTGGAATTTTATAGGCAGACTGACTAGATCCAATAGCAGGGCAGTGGTTTTTTTTTTTTTTTTTTTTTTGGTTTTTCGAGACAGGGTTTCTCAGTATTGTTTTCGAGGCTGTCAGTCCAGCCTGGCCTCGAACTCACAGAGATCCGCCTGCCTCTGCCTCCCGAGTGCTGGGATTAAAGGTATGCGCCACCACCGCCCGGCCAGCAGGGCAGTGTTCTAATGCAGAAGGACAGCAAACAAAATCATTAGTGCTTTACAAAGTGACTGTCGAGATGGTATGATTGTTGTGAAGTTGGGCTGATTTTAGCACTGAAGACAGCTATTTCTTCCAGAGTGTTCATAGATTGTCTCAGCAGTGTGAAACTCTGAGTAATTTATAAATATGAAAAGTAATTGCAATTAATTTAAGCATACCCCTTACTATTTGCAGTCTTTATGATACATATATGTGTGTGTGTGTGTGTGTGTGTGTGTGTGTGTGTAAGCAGAGCCATATAAAATTAATAGGAGCCCTCTGAGGCCTTCAATGACTATTATAAAAAGGCAGATGATAAAGTAAGTCTGGCAGAGTTGCTTTTTATCTACATTTCAGCATTTACATTAAACAGTTTCATGCCTACTTTAACTTCTTTAAGAGAAAGCCAACTCATTATTCATATGCGAATTAACAGCAGCATAAAACCTAAGTCTCAATGATATTTTAATTTATTTTATTAGATTTGTTACATTACAGTTTGTCATAGAGTATGATATTGCTTAGGTTGGTTCATCTGGGGCACAGGGTACTACTATGAAATACATAGCCATTTAAATGTCAAATAATATTGTATCACTTTATGTTTTAGAAAGGTTATATATTTTATTGCTGGCTGAGAATTCATTACAATCATTTGAAAACAGTCAAAGCTTTGCCCTTTATAGGTTGGTTTTGTTTTCCTTCCTTCCTTCCTTCCTTCCTTCCTTCCTTCCTTCCTTCCTTCCTTCCTTCCTTCCCTCCCTCCCTCCCTCCCTCCCTCCCTCCCTCTCTCCCTCCCTTCCTCCCTTTCTTCCTTCTTAATACAACCCAATTTTCTTCAGGCAGGACTGCATAGGTGGGAGAATAAAGGGTGTGGAACCAGCAGGGTAGTACAGTTGGCTGAGATCAGACACATACCCATTTTCTTGCTAAGCTTAGTGGGGTGTAAAGCTTCCTAGAAAAGATTTTTCTTAATCTCAACAATGAAAACTTAGTGGGACTGGCCTTTGAGGAGACTGCCTAGGAACACACTCGGTTCAGAACAGGCCTTTATTCTCCTGTCCACAGTCATTTGATACTTATATTTCAGTAGTTTGTTATACTCCATCATAATGACAGATTTCCCTTCTATTTAGTGCTAAATCCACTCTACTCCTCTTGGGTCTGGCTACCAACAAATCAGTGTGTTGAGGTGAATACACACCCCATCTCCCTAACTCCTAGAAGATCTTTAAAGATGTGTTCGTTGGGTTTTAAGGCAATACTTGGATGACAAAAAGAAATTGTTGGTTGCAAAAATATATGGATTGCAAAAAGTAATGTCTGTGCAGGTAGTCCTGAGCTGTGAAGTCAGGTGATAGCATCTATATGGGTCAACCACAGTGCAGCAAGTAACAGACTTACCTTCTCTTTGGCTAGAGTCCTCACCATCCTATCATGATTTCAGAAATAAAGGCACCCAGAACTACAGCACTATATAGAGCAGCTCCCAAGTCCTAGTTTTTAGTTTTATGTTTTGAGGTTTTATAGTTAGTTTTTTAAAATGAACATATTGTCATGTATTTTAATATGTATATATATGTATATATACACATACCTACATATATATACACATATATACATATATACAGAGAGACATGCACACATACCTTTTTTTCTGGCCACTTGCAATGAAATTTTTGTTTTGGCTAGTTTTCTAAAACTTAAAGAATTTAATTCACATGTCTTATTAGAATAAGAAAGTTTTACCAAACTTTTACTGATACATTTCAGTTTCTAAATTGTATACTGTTATTTAGAAGGCATTTAGAGGTAATAGATTTTGATTCATATTTTGATATAATGGGAAACAAATACTAATCTCTTAACTGGAGTGTAGAGTTAATGAAGAACTTTGATAGTAAGTAGCCAGCTTTGGAGGGAATTTTGAGGAAGATGGACTAGTTGTGTTCTAGTTAGTCAGCATTTAATTTTTTAGAAACATTTTCTTCCTTAAGACACACACTTGCTAGAAAAGTAATAATATCACATCACATTGAAAACAGAATTTACCATTAGAATAAGTAAGATGGCAAACATCAAATCTGTAGTGTTTTATCTCCATTTTGAAGTAGGTTGTACATGGAAGTTACAAAATGACATAAGCCTAAAATAAACAGGAACTCAAATTCTACAGTAAATCTATCTGTAAATTTCCATATGTGATGAACTTTCTTTTCATTTATGCTTTTGTGTATAAAGTCTTTATGCTCCTAGGAAGCAGTATTTTATTTTAGGTCTGTTCAAGCTGAAGCCCTTAGAACATAGCCACATAGAACAGAAGTAGACTAACAGATACCACAGGAAAGACACCAGTTACCTATGCAGATAAAAGTAGCTGAATCAAGGACAAAATAATGCACTGTCCTTGCATTTGATGTCAGAAAAAATGACTTACACTTAATGTATTTTCAGTGACCTCTGATATTAAGATTGTAAGTTTTGACTAGGTAAATATACAACAATTTTATTTTTAAGAGCATGGTCCCTTTCAATATTTGGAACAAGATTCACTGTTTAATGTTAACATTATTATATCTTAGTGATGGTTGTGGGGTTGTAATTTTGTGAAATTGAATTTAACTTTCAGTACCTTGTTAGAAAATTCAAGAGCTAGAGAACGTTGCTAAAATGAATATTGGGCAGTTGGACTTAGAAGCTTGTGAGAATAGTGTTCTTGTTTCAGACTCAGTAGGAATTTCTGGCAGATATTTCTAAAGGGACTGTTTGATTGGAGAATTCTCTTTATACCAGTAATAGTTCACTGAGCAACAGGAGCTGAGCACTCGGGCTATTTTGCACAGTACTGTTCAACTCTAGCATGCTTCTGGTGTGGATTGCTGGAGTTCTTGTCCATATTTCTGTCACTGGATATGTAATTACAACGATAGGCTGTTCTCTGAATGAGCACACATAGCAGATGACATTTGGAATCACCAATGACTCTTGCTTCTCTTTTGTTTCCATTTCTGACAGTTCTTTTTAGTGTTCAGAAACCAAGAAAAACTGTCTCCTATTTGGTATAAAGAGTAAAATTTTCAAGTTTACCCCCCAAACACATTAATGGTAATTACTGTATGAATGTACCATACATTTATTTAATCATGAAAGGAAATGATTTGAGATTTCTTATTTAAATGAAATATTGAGTATAATAGAATGTACTTTGAAATCAATAAGTCATAGGCAACACTGTTGCAGCTGCATACAGAGAAAACCTTTTGTGCCTTTTTGCCTGCAGTGTTTATTTCTCTTACATGAACTATAAGAATGTTGATTATTGCACCTTGTTCTTTGGTAAATAGACTTAAGAATTTTTCTAAAATGAGCCATTTCTTCTTAGATGATAGTTACCTTAGTAAGCGTGAGAGGATGTATCATATTTGGATGTTTTTGAAGCCCAGCCTTTTCTTTGTAGAGAGCAGTAAATTCCTCTAAAATGTATTCATTTGTATGTATGTGTGTGTGTTTATATATATATATATTATATATGTAGTTATTTAAATACTTAAGTGTGAAGTTGACATCATGTTGCCGTGGTGACCAGAAGTGGTCAGGTGCTAGCTGGTCACATTAAGAGCACAGCAGAGCATGCAAATCAGTCACTGACTGGTGGGTTTGTAAACTAGGTTCAGTGTTTGAACCACCAGAATACCTCATATGTAAATACAGTGTTCACAACTTACCTGAAATACAGTTATTGTAAAAAAAAAAATGTGAAGCCACTGGCTGGCTTATGCCTTCTGACTTTTTGTTTTTCCTCCTTTTTGGAAAGGAGTTAGTTTTGTTTTTGTTTTTATAGGGTTTACAGCTAGAAATTTGAATGCCAAAGTTCTATTTATTAAACTAAGAAAAAAGTTTTCAATGTTAATGGCTAGTATTTTTCCACTGGACTATTGTTTGTTGATGTTGAAATTTGTATTTACAGAGAAATAAATTTTTTACAAAAATATTTGTCTTCGTGGTACCTAATGTTGGTATAAGAAGGTATTTGAAGTTCCAGGCTGTCTATCCCAAGTTCTCAATGACAAGAATATGTTGACTTTTTTTTTTTTTTTTTTTTTTTTTGGTTTTTCGAGACAGGGTTTCTCTGTGGCTTTTGAGGCTGTCCTGGAACTCGCTCTGTAGACCAGGCTGGCCTCGAACTCACAGAGATCCGCCTGCCTCTGCCTCCCGAGTGCTGGGATTAAAGGCGTGCGCCACCAACGCCCGGCGAATATGTTGACTTTTAAGTAAAAGCTTTCCATAAATACAGAGAAGAATCATTGCCTGGAACATAAGATTTCTGCTTTCTAAGTTTCTTAGCATTTCCTCAACATCTTGAAAGGTGGAGAGATTTCTTGCAACAGGTGTCATAAATACAATGTCAATACTGTGTACTGTTGTTGTATACCCACTGGGTTCTGCAGCTGCCCCAGAGTCCCTAAATAACACATAAGACACTATATTAAGTATAAGCTGTTGGCTGGCGACTAGGATTTCTTATAGGCCATCTCTGTCTTAAGTATTAACCCATAACTACTAACATATGTATTTCTACATGGTCTTATCTTACCGAGAACGCCAGACTCATGCATCCTCTCCTCCCAGGATTACATGGTGACCTCTCTCTTACTATACTTCCCAGAATTCTCCTTGTCTCCTAGTCCTGCCTATCTTGCTTCCCTATTGACCAACAGTGTTTTACTTATCAATGAATAAGAGAAAAATATATACAGAAGACTTTCCCCGTTATCTCCTCTTTCTTGTCTAAATAAAAAGATTTTAACTTTAACATAGTCAAATTATATATAACAAAAGTTATCAAATAACTATAGTTAACAATATTTAATCCATTAACATTTAGCAAAATTTATACAAAATATTTTACCTATCCTATCTTTGTGAGTCTAAAGTCTTATATGTGACTTATCTTTTATAATAACTAAGGAAAACTATAACCTTGGCTATCTGTCTTCAACTCCATCAAAGACCACAGAAGGATAATTTATAAACTCTAGAATTGACAGAGACAACTTGCTGCCTTGTCTGTCACTCGAAGTTCTTCTGTAATGTTCCATCTTTGGCTCATAGGCCACAGTGTGTCTGGCAGACTCCTCAGCAAAGTGGGAAACTTTAAACTGTCTGCCTTGTATTGGGAGTTTGTCAGTCATTTTTCTCTCTGTCCTGTACGATGTCTGGCAGACTCTTCCATGAAGCAGGAACCCTGTAGCAATGTCCTTCTTGTTTCAGCAGTCACTTTCTTGTGGGTCCTGCATGTCCATTTTATACAGCATAAAGTCAAACAGTCCAGACAAGAGCAGTTTCTTGCCCAAATGGCCAGTCTTGCCTTATTGGAAGCAACCTCCATAACGATTTTCATCTATACCCATCTTCCCTTCTGACACAGTTGGTGCTGTCAGGAACAGTTGTCTCATTGTCAAAAAAAATCTCTAAACCATATAGGTCTTTGAAAGAGAAATTAGGGAATAGCTTGAATGCATTGGCACAGAAGACAACTTCCTGAACAGGACACTGATAGTGCAGGCACTAAGACTGACAAGTAATAAATGGGACCACATGAAACTGAGAAGCTTCCATAGAAAAGGACAAAACAGCAGCCTACAGAATGGGAAAATATTTTCATCAACCCCACATCGCATAAGAAACATCAATCACCAAATAATCCAATTTAAAAATGAGGTACAGTTCCAAACATAATTCTTAATAGAGCAATCTCAAATGGCCAAGAAAGTTTTAAAGTAATGTTCAACATACTTAGCCACCAGGGAATTGCAAATCAAAACTACTTTGAGATTCCATCTTATACCTGTCAGAATGGCTAAGATCAATAACAGGTGACAGTTCATGCTGTTGAGGATGTGGAGCAAGGTTGTGGTAGGTAGTTTGAATGTAATTGCCCCCCATAATCTCATAGGCAGTGGCACTATGTGGAGGTATGACTTTGCTGAGTAGGTATGGCCTTGTTGGAGGAAGCGTGTCACTGTGGGGGTAAGCTTTGAGGTTTCCCATGCTCAGAATACTGCCCAGTGAGTCAGTTGACTTCCTGTTGCCTGTAAGATGTAAGAATCTCAGCTATTTCTCCAACACCATGTCTGCCTGCACACCACCATGCTCCCGATCATGATGATAATAGACTGAACCTCTGAAACTAAGCGAGCCAACACAAATGTTTTCTTTGTAAGAGTCTGGTCATGGTGTCTTTTTACAGCAATGGAAAACCCTAAGACTAAGACAAAGTGGAAACACTCCTCCATTGCTGGTGGTATGCAAACTTGTACAGACTTTATGAAAATCAATATGGCTGATCCTCAGAAAATTGGGAATCAACCTACCCCCAGACCCAGCTATACTGCTCTTGGTCATATACCCAAAGGATACTCCATCCTACCACAAGAACACTTGCCCAACTATGTTGTAGTGGTTTTATTCATAATAGCCAGAAATTGGAAACAACCTAGATATTCCTCAACTGAAGAATGGATAAAGAAAATTTGGTACATTTGCACAATGGAGTAATGCTCAGCTGTTAAAAACAATGACATCAGAAAATTTTAGGCAAATGGATGAAAATAGAAAAAATAAAATCGAATGAGGAAACCCGGCCGGACTCAGAAAGACAAACATGCTATGCACTCACTTATAAATGGACATTTACTTAAGTAAATGAAAATCACTCCACAATCCAGAGTTGGAAAGGCTAAGTAACAAGGCTCTAGAGTGGAATATGTGGATCTCCCTGGGAAGGGGAAAGAGAATAGATTTTGAGGGTGGAGTGAGGGAGGAAGGGTATGGGAACAGGAAGAATCAGGTCGGGGAGAGGGCAAGAAAGGAGAAAGTATGGGGAGAGATGACTTGAATTGGAGGGCATTGTGGGGGGACATAGGAATCCTAGTGGAGCAGAAACTTCCTGGAACCCGTGAGGATGACCCTAGGGAGAACTCCTCATAATGGTGAGTATGGAGGCTGAAACAGCCATCCCAGCAGTGGAATAGAGACATCTATCCAGGTACAAAACCTTTGACTTCATTCTGTCCTGTCTGCAAGATGTTCTGGGTTAATGGTGACTCAGAACTTGTGGGAGTGGACAACCAATGAATGGCCTAACTTGAGGCCCAAGCCATAAAAGGAAATCCATGCCTGATACTGCCTGGATGGACAGGCACTGGAAGCTGGATGGCCCAGAGACCTACCCAGTCACCATCAGAGAGGCTTCCTCTGGCAACTGATGGGAGCAGGTGTAGAGACCCACAGCCAAAGGGAGCTCTGGAGAGGAAGGATTGTAGGAGCCAGAGGTTTCTAGGATATCAGGAGAGCTCAGCCCCTGCAATCAACTAAGCGGGACTCATAGGAGCTCACAGAGACTGAAGTGGCAATCAGAGCCTGCTTGGATCTGTGCTAGGTCCTCTGCAAATACATTGTGGTTATTTAGCTTGGGGTTTTATGACACTCCTAACAGTGGGAACAGGGAGTGTCTCTGACTCTTTTGCCTGCTTGGGACCCTTTCCTCCCACTGGGTTGATTTGTCCATCTTTGATATGAGGGTTTGTGCCTAGTCTTATTGCATCCTGTTATGTCATGCTCTGTTGATATCACTGGGAAGCCTGCTCTTTTCTGAAGGGAAACAACAGCAGTGGATCTGGGAGAGAGGGAGTTTGGGGGATGGTACTGGGAGGCATAGAGGGAGGGGAGAATGTGATTGGGATATATTGTATGAGAGAAATTTAAAAAAAAGTGTTTGACATACTTAGCCACCAGAGAATGCAAATTAAAATGACTTTGAAATTTCATCTTCCAGCTTTGGTCAAGAAGGGGACACTAAGGTTGTAGAGGGTCTGATGCCTTCTCCTGGCCTCTGTAGTACCTGCATACAAGTAGTATACATTCACAAAGTGCATGCACTTTTGAGTGTGTGTGTGTTTGTGCACGCGCCCGCACAAACACACACAAATTAAAAGTAAGATTTCAATGTGTTGTAGCTATACTATTCCTGGACATACACTCAAAGGACTTGCTCTTCTCCCACTGAAGTACTTGCATAACCAAGCTTGTTGCTATAGTATTTGCAATAGCAAGGACCTAAAACCAGACTAGATGTCCATCAGCAGAGTAATAGATAAGGAAACCTCATATATACATGATGGAATTTTATTTGGTTGTAAAGAAAAAAATGAAATCATAAAGTTTGAAGAAAAATTGACCTGAAAAATTTTACGTTAAGCAAGGTAACTCAGACCGAGAAAGACAAAGATGGCATATGCTCTGTAATATGCAGGTCCTACTTCATATGCCCATTAGATGTGTAAGTCCCAGTGAATGTAGGAATGGGTTGTGAAACTAGTAAGGGCGGCAATAGGATTTGTGTGATGTGACATGAAAGCAGAAAGGAGGTGATGAGAGCCAGGGTCAGGAGTGGGTGAAAATGAAGAGTCAACAAAATGGAGTTTCTTTTTAATGCCACAATGAAACCTAATGCTGTGCATGGTGATTTTTAAAAATATAAAAAAATTTAAACATCCAGAGATGGACTAAGATGTCCAGTGCTTGCTTGTTGTATAAGGATCTTCTCAAGCCTTTACTTAAATAACCTTTTTGTTCTTATATTTGAATCTGGAATGAACATAATTAAATTCTGTTAAGAGAAGCTTTTTCTTTTGCTAGCCGCTTTGGTTTATCCCCCGCCAGTCGCCTGGGCTCTGCCGCGCCAGCCTGGTTCTAGAGCCGCATCAGTCCCAAATAAACACACAGAAGGCTATATTCATTATGAAGCTGTTGGCCTTGCTTGTCTCTTACTGGCTAGCTCTGCTTTAAGTAATTACCCCATAATTGTTAATCTGAGTATGTCTCTTACCGGAGAATAGTTCCCGGCTTCCTACCCCAATGGCGGTTACATCTCGAACTCTCTTGTCTTTCTCTTTTCCAGAATCCTCCTCGACTCCTAGTCCCTCCTATCTAGGTTTTCTATAGGCTCAACAGTACTTTATTGACAAATAACAGGACTTCCCCAACAAAATTCAGTCAGCACCTTTGGACAGCTGCCTTTAATAATTATATTGCCAATATTGCCAAGCTGTACTCAAAGCACAGTCAAAACAGGTGCTCCTGGGGAAGAGTTGGAGAAAACGTTTGGAATGAATGTTGAGGTAGGCTGTGGCCAGTAGTTAGCAGAATAAGTTCCTATCTCAGGAGCACCAAAAGCCAGACACCATAGTAGAATAGGAAGTGTCAGTACCTGGTTTTGAGTCAGACATGGAAGTGTCAGCACCTCCTTGTGCAAGAATACAAGGGCATGATAAGGCATTAATACTGATATTTACCCATCAGAAAGTCAGGGACAGGCACAGATACAAAGAATGGGTCTGGAGGAGAAAGACTGAGGACTGGGGTCCAGGGGGGCCAGAATGCTTAGAACTATGTCATATGAACTAGAGATGTTTGGGGGGATTCTGAGCTCCAAACCATCTGCCAATACTCTACCAAGAGAGATTTGTTGTGTAAACATCTTATATGCCTGTAATTCTCTTATATGCCTGGCTTGTAAAACATAAATATTGCATGGAAGATTCATTCAGTCCTTACACCACTGCATACTGTTTTCCTTATTAATAACATCTTGCGTTGGTAGGGCACATTTCACGTAACTGGTAAGCTAATGTTTGTTGTTGTTTTTAAGTGAAATCCCTAGTTTATCCCTGGATGAGTCTATAAATTGGGGAAAATATATGTTATCATAGGCTTTTGAACAATTCTATGAGTTTTGAAAATACATTTTACATATAGTTTATATTCATATGAGCCAAAAAGTTACTTTTCTGGAAATTGCTTCACAGATTCATGACAAGTTTTATGAAATATTTTGTCACTTTCCAGTGGGAAAGATGCCTTAAAATTTTACTTAAAATTGAATTCATTATATGAAATTTAACTACGTTTACATATTTCTGGTATGTATTCCTAGGATAGAATTCCTGTTTCAAAATGCTTTATACTATGACTGTAAAAAAAAAAATCCATAGTATATGTCTTACTAGATTAGGTTTTGGAAGATCAAAAGTCTCCCATATCAATAATTCTCCATAATTTTTGAAAGGATTTAAATTCCATAATTGAAAGAAAAACAAAAACACATAAAAATTACAAGGAAATTTGTAATTAAAATGATTACTATTTTCTTCTTTTTCCCAACATAATACTTTTACTGATTATTGGGGAATTTTATACTATGCACACACAATCATACTTGCTTCACATTCCTCCAAGGTCCACTCTGTCGCCAAGTACACCTTGTATTGTTGCCCATATACTCATTAGCGCATGATCAAACTCCCAGTAGCCATCCCCTTCATGATAATGAGACTTTTCCCATCCTCCTACCAGAAGTCTACAGTTTTGAAGAGCTACACTTCATCATCTTTATCACTTTTAAGGACATCCCTCAATAATTTCCTGTCTAGACTTTTTGTTTTTTCTTCGTGTGTGTATGGGGATGGGGTGAGGATGTGCATTGCAGAATCCTTCAACGTCTTTCGTTCTCAATTATGAGTGTAGAATCATTGGTACCACTGCAACAGATGCTTCCTTGCCTGTAACAACCAGTGGCAGTACAGATCATGGCTTTCCACATGGGTTTCCCATGACTGCATGGACCATGAACAGCCACATGGTCTCTGACGGTATCTCAGACCTCATCAAGACCTCCAGTGGCAGCTTGGATTATGGACATCAACGTGGTTTCTGGTGGTAGCATGGACCGTGGAAATTCACTCTGCCTCTGGTTGTACTTGAAAGATGCACTCAACATAGTCCCTGGTGGCAGTATGGACCCTCAAACCTCATCAGGGCCCCTCATGGCTTCATGGATCTCAGAAATC
This sequence comes from Mesocricetus auratus, assembly GCF_017639785.1. Taxonomy (NCBI): domain Eukaryota; kingdom Metazoa; phylum Chordata; class Mammalia; order Rodentia; family Cricetidae; genus Mesocricetus; species Mesocricetus auratus. Next base: position 10,498,571 of record NW_024429199.1, on the reverse strand, counting down.
AACATGGCCCCCAGTTGCAGCATGTGTCACAGGTAACAACATGTCCTCCAGTAGTGTCAGAGACCAGAGACATCTATTTGGTCTCCTCTGGCAGCACAGACCACAGACATCAACATAAACCCCTGTGGCAGGGTGGATCATGGACATAACCATGGCCTCCATCAGCAGCAGAGACCAGAGACACCAATCTAGTCCTCTGCAGCAGCACAGACCATAGAAGTCAACATGGCCTCAGGTAGCAGCAGCCCAATGGGTGAACATATGTCCTTTGACAGTTGTTCAATCATGAACATCAACATGGACATGAATATGGCCTCTGGTGACCAAATAGACTATGGACGTCAACAAGACCTTTGGTGACCACAGAGACCACAAACATCAGCAAGACTTCTGGCAGTAGCATACACCACTGATGTCAACATGGCTCCTGGTAGTAACACTAACTACGGACATCAACATGGCCCCTGGCAGCTTCAAAGACCATGGACATCATTATGGCCTCCAGAGGCAGCATGGACCACCAACATCAACATGGCTTATGCTGGTAGCACTGACATGGGCTCTGGCAGTAAAATGGACCATGGACATCAACATGGCCAAGTTGGCTTTTCGGCTTACAAACACTAACACAGATTCAGGGGCCAGCACAGACCCTAAACATCAACTTTGACGCTGGAGGGAACACAGACTATTGTACTAACATCAACAGGGCCCCTGTTGGAAGCATGGAGCACAGACCACACTGCCTCTGATAACAGCATGGTTCACGGGCATCAACACAACCTGCAGTGGCAGCCAGGATGCTGAACATCACCATAGCCCTGGCTGTATCATGGGCCACATACAGCAACATGCTCTGGAGACAGCACAGACCATGGAGGCTTTCTGAGAAGGTTCAATGCTACTGCATCTCTACTTCTGTCCCTCTCTGCCACAGCCACCTCACTCTGTTCTGCCATCTTTCTCACCTTTCCATCACATCTTTATTCATCAAAGTGGCATTGCAAACTGCAGCGTGTCACACGGGATGTTTTTGTCCAAGCAGCTTTACATGCAAACTCTTATTGCTGTGAGTCACTGGTCTCATTCAAGGGCTCTGGTTTCTGAAGCACTATAAATAGTGGACTATCACCAAGACTCCTCTCAGAGATCCTCTTGTTCCCCAAAACCATGGTGATCTTTTGGCTGGTCAGGGCATCCTGGGAACAGGATCCACTAGAACTCCAGGCCTCTGCACGCCTCTCTGCCCTCAGAAGGCCAACTGATCCAGGTCACAGACAGCTCCTTGGCATTGGCAATTCCATGCTATGGGCAGGGTCTGTTGGCCCAAGCAGGGCACTGAGGACCCACCTGTCGTCCCAAACTCCTCTCCAAGTTTCTTGTGGCAGGACAGTGCTCTGGCTTGGGTTTCAGTGGAAGGTGTGGCTCCTTCATGGTGGCTGCCATTTACTATTTTCAATGGTGACTGAACATGGCGTTTCTTCAGGTCACCTGGTGTATACCTTCAGGGTCTTTGAGCTATTTGTATTTACAGTGTCACACAGAATAGTTTTCTCTGAAATATGCTCTAGCCATTCCTTTCTCTCTCTCTCCCCTCTTCTCTAAGCCCCTAATAATCACTAATTTTTGAGACAGGATGAAGTAGGTATGGGCAGCTTAGAACGTGTTGTGTAGACTACTGATCTTTTCATTGTTCTCAAATATATAGTTGGAATGTAAGAGTATATTAATATGAGTTTTCAACTCATTTAAGAAAATGTAGGAATGTGATTGCTGATTAATGTGATAAAGATTATCTTTAGCTGACAAAGTGGGTTTCATTTTGCCCCCCACACGAGGGATGAATTGCCCCACAGTCTCATTGTCATTTGGTATCATCAATGTCTGAGATTTGAAGCATTCTAATAGATGTGGAATTTTTTCTCATTATTCGAACTTTCAATTCCCTAAGGACTCGCATCTTTCCTTGTGCTTATTTGCTGTGTGTTCATCCTCCAGAAGGATGCAGTAAGATGTGCATGCTTTCAGAAGTTTCTCCTACTTATCACTTGGGCAAGTGTGTTTCTTTTTGTTGAGCTCTTAGTTATTTGTATATTTTGGAAACATGTTTTATCAGATATGTTTTGCAAATATTTTCTCAGTCTCTGGCTTATATTTATTTGTCTTCTCCAGAATAGAGATTTCTCATTTTTATGAAGCCCAATCTAGCAAGTTTTTATTTAATGATCATGCTTTTAGTTGATAACCTAAAACATCATCAGTAAATTCAAAGCCACATAGATTTGTCACATGATACCTTAGAGAAAAATTGTAGTTTCAAGTCATACATTTAGGTCTATGATCTACCTTGAACATGTTTTAGAAAAGGAGAGAGGCTCTCTTTTCTCCACTAATTTGCCTTTTCTCAGTCAAAACCTGACTGAGTTTGCATGGGTTTTAGTTTCCTTTTTTAAATACAGTTATTTATTTATTATCATTGTGTGTGGTATGATGTGTTTGTGTGTGTACACGCACGCGTGCATGTGTGCCATTAACACATGTATGGAAATTAGAAGAACAACTCTGTAAAGTCTTGTTTTCTCCTTTCACCTCTATATGGGTTCTGGGACTTGTGCTTGATTCTTCAAGTTTCTATGCAAACAACTTGTCTTAAGGTCTCTATTGCTGTGAAGAGACACCATGACCACAGCAACTCTTACAAAGAGAACATTTAATTAGGGTGGTTTACAGTTTCAGAAATTTAGTCCATTATCATCATAACAGGAAGTGTGGCAGCGTGCAGGCAGGCAGACATAGTGCTGGAGAAGGAACTAATAGTCCTACATTTCTCATTAGCAGGCAACAGGAAGTGATCTAAGACACTGGGTGTAGCTTGATCATATATCAGACCTCAAAGCCTGCCCCCATAGTGGCATGCTTCCTCCAACAAGACCACACCTACTCCAACAAAGCCATACCTCCTAATAGTGCCACTCCCTTTGAGGGTCATTTTCTTTCAAACCACCACACCCTTGTACCCACTGAGTCATCTCACCAACCTCAACTTTAAAAAAAAAAGTAGTATTTGCCTAGAAAAGTTAACAAGTTGAAAGTAGATACTATTTGTAAATGAAAGTTATTTAAAATCTACTATTGTCAGCAAAGATTGTACCCTAGATAGTTTTTGCTACTGTGATGGGATACCATGACAAAAGCAACAATGGAGAAGATTTGCTTGAGGTTACAGTTAAGTTATTGTTACAGTTACATCATTGATGAGAGAGACATCACAATACACAGGAAAGGCACAGTGGTAGTAACAGGAGGCTGACTGGTCACATTGTATCTGTACTTAGAAAGCAGAAAGTAAATGGGAAGGGAAGGCAGGCTACAAGCTTCAAGGCCTATCTCCTTTTACCTAATTCTTCCATTGAGACTCTGTCATAATTTTATTGTAAATGCCCCTCTCCCCATAGGTTCATATGTTTGAATGCTTGGCTCTCAGGTGGTAAAACTGTTTGGGAAGGGTTAGGATGCGTGGCTTTGTTGGAGAAGGTATGACACCATGATTGGGTTTCGAGGTTTCAAAAGCCCATGCTATTCCCAATTAAATCAGTATCAAATCACCAACTGGGAAAAAAGTGTTCAGAGATTTGAGCCCAGTGGGCATACATTTCATATTCAAGCCACACATTCTGCCATCCCATAATGAAAAGTGTATTCAATCTAACTTTAAAAATGTCTATGGTCTTTAACAGTCTCAATAGTGTTCAAAAGTTCAAAGTTCACATCTTATCTGATACTCAGGACAATGTCTGGACACATCTGTGAGCTCCCCTGAAAATCAACACTAAGTTATACCAATTTCTAACATGCAATGTCACAGAGGATGCATGCCCACTCCAAAATTGAGGACTGGGAACATAGCAAGGAAAGTCTGGTTGACTAAAGCAAGACAGAAACACAGTAGGGAAGATACCAAATCCCAGAATTCCTTGCCAGGCATCTGGGATTTCTCATGGAATCACCATGGAATCATGAAAAGACTGAGGGTAGTCACATTCACACAGTTCTGCTACCTCTCTCATGACTCCACTCATCATGACCCACCAGCATGACTTACTTATCTCCTAAAGTTTCCACAACCTTCCCAGACAGTACAACCAACTGGAGAAAAAGTGGTCAACCACATGAGCCTATGGAGAGACATTTTACATCAAACCAAAACAAGCGGCTGTTGTGGTAGCAGAAGGCTTTGGCATGGCAGAAATTGACAACTAAATTACACCAAAGACATTTTCTCTGACTTGGTCTCAGGTTTACCTGAGGTCTGAATGTGAAAGTCAACTCCAACCAGACTGGTCCAAAATGGGTTCTCTATCCCTCAAAGGAAGAATTGAGCTGAAGGATATATTCCTTTCTCTGTTCCTTCTCTTATTCCATGATGTATAAATTGTGCAGTTATTGTCCAAACATAATGATTGCATTATCATCAAGCAACTAATTGTTTTTAGAATCACACTGTTGTCTACCTTGACTTTGATGTGCTAGTTTTCAAGGCAAGCCAAGCTAATTTGCATTTTCTGTGACTTTATCCCAACCTTTCTTTTGAGTAAAACAGGGCTGATAAGGAAATCATCTAATCAAAAGCCATCACAATGGGGATACTGTAGAAACACCATGCATTTAATGGCCTTGAGCTGTCAATCCATTTCTGAAGGAATCAATGCTTTCATATAAGAGTTCTATGTTAAGAATATATAATAGGAAATGTAAATTCAGTTAAATTTAATCTACTGGTTGAGTTCATTTTTCAGTAAAAATTGAAGGGTTCTTTTTAAATTGAAAGTGATGAAATACTTTGTTTCCTAAATCTGTGAAAGGGTAATTTCCCCCCAAAAAGTAGCTTTCTGACTCATATGAATATAAAATGAACATATGTCAAATATTTTATTTAATTCATTAATTTAATGAGAGAATTCTGAGTGTTGTTATAACTGATGTAAGGGGAAAACAACGGATAGATACATTTATAACTCAGAAGTGTTGAAATGAATATGCAAGAGATTGCAAAGGTGGCTTCCCATGTGTAGAAAGGGGCATTAATTTAACCTCCACTAGATGCAATTTACAGTGTATTGCTAAGCAAGAATTGTTCATAATTATTATTTGTCTTTCCATTATAAGAATTGTAAAATAGCTGAAGGCCTATGAAAAGCTTAAATAGCAACATGATGTGTATCCAATGATGCACTATTCCCTATTGCAAATACTTAGTGACTTCCTCAATATTACGCATCTCCTTGTAAATTTCTCTGAACTTTTGTCTCTCTTTTGGCTTGAGGGATGGACAACATGGAGGCTTGTGGGTACAGGAGACTTTTATAAATTCTCTTAAAACCCAATCTAGAGGATGTAATACTTCCTCATTGAACAACTAGAAATAAAGAAGAAAAAAGGTCAGAGATAGGGATAGATGTGCAGAAGCTAGTCATTTATAAATCTGTTGTATAAAAGCATTCTCCTTTAGGAAATACAGCTTTACTTCACTTGGTAATTTTTTTTATCTTTTTTTCAATTTATTTTTTATTTTTAAGTAATCAGTTAATTTTTCCCAGCTTGATCAGTCTTTTTCTCTCTTCCCAGTTCCTTCCCCCAACCTCCCCATGTCTCCCATCCACTCTTTCTCCCTGCCTTTCAGAAAAATGTAGGTCTTCCATGTATATCAGCCAGCTATGGGGCATCATCACTTGACAGATTTTATCTTCTACTTTTTGGAACTATGACTCCTTTATTTTTCTCTCCTTATTATTTATTGGCTAGTTTTACAGCCCTCAACCCCATCCCCAGCTCATTTATTTGGTAGGTTTGCAATGAAAGCGTAAAAGCTCTTCATACATTAATGAGCTAAGAGTTCTGTCATTAATATTATTAGTGTCTTAGGGTTTCTATGGATGTGAAGAGGCACCATGACCATAGCAACTCATATAAAGGAAAACATTTAATGAGGTGGCTTACAATTTCAGAGGTTTAATCCATTACCATTATGGTAGGACATGGCAGCATACAGGCAGACATGCTGCTGGAGCTGAGAGTTATACATATTGCTTAGCAGGAAACAGGAAGTGGACTGTCTCACTGGGTGTAACTTGAGCGTGGGAGACCTCAAAACCCACCCACACAGTGACACACTTCTTCCAACAAAGCCACACCTGCCATTAGTGCCTTTGGGGGGCCATTTTCTTTCAAGCCACCATAACTAATATTTGATATTTCCATTTGAGTATTTCTTCATGTAAGTCTAGATGTTTAGTAAAGATACGCTGAAGGGAACCTGGAGTCAATTACTATTTTGAATGAATATTTTTTTTTCAATTCTCAGAATCCAAGAGATTACTGCTAGCAAAATCATTTGCAGATTTTCTGGGTTTCTTTGTCACTGCCATGCTGCCTGGGGTCTCTGGGTATTTCCTCCAAGTAACAGGCCACTATAATGCACAGCCAAAAAGTACAGGGCAGTATAAATCAAGGACACAACTTGCTGAGAATGCTATATTTGGAATATTATCAACAAATATTCAGGCTCCAAAACATATGGAACTTTGAGGAGGGAGTATTGTCACTTTCCCTGACCTACCAAAAAAAAACAAAGGAAAGTGTAGCTGAACCACTATTGCTCTGATCTCCAGCTGGGGGTGCAGAAATATATCTGAAGGGCAATAGATTTTAAAAGTACAAGAAGGCAATCTTTGACTTCTTTCTTCTGGAATGCTCTCAATCAGAAGGTGTCTTCTCTGTACTATAAAGGAATGCAGTGTTCTTCTCATCCAGGACAAGAAGTTGAGAATGAGAGACTTCTTACAGACTCACCTTTTTGAGATAAATATCTTTCTTTTACTCTGCTTAGAGTTTCCTTTTCTGGTTGCCTCTTTGTCCTACTGCTGTGGTTTGCATATGAAAGGCCCCATAGACTCATGCTTGGCCATAAGGAGTGGCACTATTAGGACATATGGCCTTGTTGCAGTAGATTTGTCATTAGTGGGTGGGTTTTGAGGTCTCAGAAGCTCAAGCCATGCCCAGTATGATATTCTCTTCCTGTTGCCTGTGGATACAGATGTAGAACTCTCAACTCCTTCTTCAGCATCATGCTTTCTTCCATGCTTCCTGCCATGATGATAGTGGACTAAACCACTGAAACTGTAAGCCAGCACCAATTAAATGTTTTCCCTTGAAAGTGTTGTCATGGTCGTGGTGTCTCTTCACAACAATAGAAACCCTAAGATACCTACCTAGTACAAAACATTGAGGTTTCTGTTCCTATGTTTCTTCTCGAGGGCTCCTGTGTTAAATGGAACTTAACCATGTATTTGCATTCTTTTTCTCCTGCTAATTAATCTGCCTTGTATCAGTTTAGTTCTGTGACCCAGCCCAAAAATAAGTCTGTAAACTAGGGGTTAATCATGTACAGAAAGGGTGAATACTGCTTTGTAGCCACACAACTAGGTTGGCCAGGTCTGTAGGTATGAGCATGTATAGGCACATGGCCAGCCAGATGTCCTCACAAATTTGCTTGGAGACTCAGCCACAGGCTGCCCTGAACTGCATATGAATGCCTCTGTGGAACCTGTGGGATCCTTTTTGACTCAAGCCACAATATGACAATAACTTGGAAATTGGGAAAATTGAGATGAAATGAGGATTTTTTTCATCCAAATGTAAATTAATTGCCAGACCACTTTCCAGAACTCAAGAGTAGGGGCCTTTTCTAAGTCACCAAGAGTAATGGGTCCAGTAATGCACTTTTCTCAAGGTAGTAGGGATTTAGATTTTCTCCTTTTGGAAAAGCCAGAAAAAAAAACATACACACACATTGTTTTCTATGTTGCTATTAACAATTATTTTAAAGGTGACTATGCTTATTGTCTTTAACAACAGCAATTTATCTCATTAAAAATACCTTTTAGCTCCTACAATAGAACATACTTATTATGAAGTATTTGAAAATGCCTGTGTATTTTCAAAGTGAAAAAATGCAGTGAACTTTTATCAATCTGACTTCTGTTTTATTACTTGCACAATGTGTACATGGACCAAACACAAAATAGTGGAAACATAAAAAAATTTAAATATTCAAATTTGGGGGAAAAAGCCTTATGCTAGTCTTCAAGACAAAAATTATGTAAGCAAGAACAATTCTGGTATTGAGAAAAAGTAGGAATCAAGAAACTCATTAGGGACCACCACAATCATCTACCTAGAGAAATGCTAGGGTGTTTTGCATATAATAGTGATTATAAAACTCCAGGTGGCAAAGACCTTTGATTAAGACTGGCATCCTCATAAAATGCTAAATGATTCTTCTTGATAAACATTGTGGCATCTAGAAAATACTATGACTCATCCACCCTCCCACTCCCCCAACCATTTTTTTTTCTTGTGGTGGAAGTAGACCCTGCAAGTAAGTAGCATTTTCTAGCAGAATTAGGCAAGACAACAGCAACAACAAAATGCCTGTTTAGTATTGAAGTGTGGGTAGCTCATTTGAGCCTCTAACACATGCACTGCCACTAGCTTGGCTAAGGGAAAGGCACATGCCTCACCTGTGCTGAAACATGTAACTACCCACCATTGGGTCTGAAAGACCCTGGCCCAGTCTAACAGGCAGCTGAAAGCTGAGGCTTATGGAAAATTCCGTTCCTCCACAGCTGCATAGTCATTGCCTATCAAAAGGAAGCTCAGCCCAAGGACACAGGCTGCCTGGTGGCAAACACAGAGATATCTGCAGGCGGCCAGATGGTCAGCTCAGCAGGGTTGAGCAAACACAGAAACCGATTGTTCCTCGGACAGGGCCAAGACTAGAGTTCCAAGAAAAACCTCAATTGCCCCGAACCCTAGCCTCATTTAAATTGTCCAATCAGGGTCCTGTTACTAAGCTTCTCGCTTCTGTCCCGCACTTTTTGCTATAAAAGAACCCCTGAGTCCCCAGCTCGGCGCGCTCAGTTCCCCGAGACTGAGACGCCCAGGTACCCGCATGTTACCAATAAAAGCCTCTTGCTGTTGCATCCAAGTTCGTGGTCTCGCTGTTCCTTGGGTACGGGTCTCCCTTCCGTGAAAGCATCTCTACGGGGGTCTTTCAGGTCCAATAGCATGAAGCTGATAATTGCAGCTAAGTCAGTATTAACATAAAAGTTCAAGTGGAACCTCTAGACATCTACCATTCTGTACACTGTTAAACCCTGGCTTCCAGACCCACCCAAAGGGAGAGAATGGTTCAAATGGAAATGTCCCACTACCCTGCTAACATTTCGACACCAGCCCAGAAAACATAACGGGATGGGAGACAGGATATTACCTCTTCGTTTTCTGTCCCAATATAGGAACTAAACTGATACAAAATGCATTGACAACAATCAGTTTGAGAGAGCATTGAGAGGGTATGTCTAATTAGAAGCAAATATTTCTAAAAGTATAAATGCAACTGTGTGTGTGTGTGTGTGTATTTTCATCCTATCAATTGTTTTTTCTAGCGAATACACGATTTTTCTAGAGAATACAATTACACCTCATTTCTTTTTTATTTTTTTATTTTTTATTTTATTTTATTTTCCAGTTTAAATTTAGATAAGAAACGAGGTTGCTTCACAAGTCAACTCCAGGTCCCTCTCCCATTCCCTCCCCTCCTCCAGTGCCCTCCCCCCAACCCCCCCCCCCCGTTATCCCCTCATTCCCCCATGGAGGGTGAGGCCCTCCATGGGGGTGTCCATAGTCTGTCATTTCATATAACACCTCATTTCTTATCCAAAAAAAATCCTCGAGAGAGATGTCATTAGTTTAGTCCTGTGTGTGTGACACAGACATGTGAAATAGAAGAGCTTGTCACCAGGAGGCCCAAATACCAGGGATTTGTGTCACTTGAGAGTGACTTTTTCACATGGGCTCTCTGTTATGAAGTAACCTTGGAAGAGAGGGTTGAAACACAGGTCAAATTCTGACAGGAACAAATGGGTTGAAGGCAAAACATACCAGGCCGAAGGTTTTCTCAGAAATGTGGCAGAACAGGTCATGTGTGAAAACAGTTAATTGTTTGGTTTAGTAACAGAAGGCATTAGACTAGACTGTGTCACTTGAATGTGCCATGGGATAGACAAAGTCTAAACAAAGGGTAGAAAATTTCTGATTTGGAAATAGTCTGCAAATGCTCTAAAATCATTAATTTTCCAAAGCCAAATTTTATGTTATTTGTTTGGTTCATATTTTGACAAGGAGATATATTTTCTTCCATTTGAATTGGTTTTCTTTTCCAACCCAATTACTCTTCTACATGTCTTTTTATGTATTTCTTTGCTAGTTTAACTGTTGTTGAGATGAGGATCTCACGATGTTTTTCAGGTGGGTCTAGAACTTAGGATCTCAAGTAATCGTCTCCCCTCAGCCTCATGAGTATCTAGGATAATGAACATGCATCACCCGGCCTTACTTCTGCCATCTGCCTATCACTCCATTTGGTCAAAACTCCACAATAGAGAAAGCAGGTAAGGCTGCCAATCTGACATTTCATTCTTAGTGATTTTTTTCTAGAACCTTCCATACTAGTTTAACTGTTATTGCTTTAGAGTCGGTTGGGTGCATTTCTGCCTCATAGTCAGTACTCTGCTTGGAATGTAATTCTCTTTCTCCACACCCATCAATCCAAGCTTTCTTCTATGTTCATCCCTCATCCACCTCCTGCAACGTTTCTCTGACTAGCCTGCTTTAACTAACCATGCTTCTCTCCACACTAAGTGACCTACTTGGTCTTTCATTAAGGCTGAACTTCACTGGCTGTCTCCTGTGTGTTGTATCCTGGGCTGAGAAATGTCTCAGTGCTGAAAGAGCTGACCATCTAGAGGAAAGACATAGTCCAAAGTCCAATAGAATATAAATGCTACAATAGTTGGTGACTGGGTCACTTAAAAGCCCTTGAAAGTGATTAGGGGTAAGGAAGAAAAGGAGAAAGAAACAGAAAGAAGGCGGAAAGAGACAATGAGTAAGGGGGAAGATGTCCTAGTAGTGATTTCCCAGTTGGTCTTTGAAGGGTGGCAGGATAATGGAAGGGCCAGTGCATACGAGAGTGACTGAGCTCAAGAAACATGAACACTAACTGAGATATTTGTTACCCCTGATCCTATGAAATTCATGAATTGCCTCATGCTTTAGTTTGGAGGAAGGGTATGTCCATCAGTGATGGCTTTGTCATTAATCTGTTCCTTTTATGTCAAGCTGACAATTGAAGAGGGAGCTTATGAAGAATCAAGTAATTAAAACTCACCCATGAAACTAACTCAGAGTAGAACCTGTGTGGTGTCCTCACTAAGTCACTGATGGTTATGGAATAGTTGTCTACTTTTCACACCTCTTCACTAATAACTGATATTATTATAATGGAGCTATATGCTTTCAGAAAAAAATATACAGTATGCTGTATCCTCTTCTCCTATGTAGAACAACAGACTCTGTGTTCCTTACCGATCTCTAGTGAGCTCTTACCATCTTATGCCAGTACTCCTTATGTAGTATAAGGAGCTGATTCTGAACTGCTTTCTGTGTTTCTTATGAGTTCGGGGATGAGTTATGGGGAGTACCTGTGCAGCTCCTAAGCCTGCAAACTTGGAAATTAAGGGCCGCTGTCTTAAACTATAACTTTTATGCATAGCAGAGGATGGTCTCATGAGAGGAGCACATATTTGTGCTTAGAGGTGTGCAGAATAAAAATGGCTCTCTTTATTTTCCCCACAAAAGCCCTTATCCTCAGTTTGGTTCCCCTGATATTTCTTTTACTAACAAAATAATAAAATGTGAAGATTCTGTCTCCAAGGACTTTGCTTCCTAGGGACTTCAGGTTAAGTCAAACAATATTTTACCAGATACTGCTTGGAATACAGAAAACCAAAACTACCAACACTTATTGCTCAAAGGCTCTTTTATGACCTCATTCATGGTTGTAGTTATACCCTGTCTCTGTGCAAGCATTATATTTTCAAATATTTATTTGCTTTTTATCCCTGTGTATATGTATCTCTGTGCATGTATTTGTATGGATGTGTGCATGCAGAAGGCAGCAGAGGGTGTCAGGTGTCCCCCTGGGTCATGCTTTGCCTACCCCGGAGATCCCAGATATGCTTCCTTGGAGTTAGAGTTACAGGAGTTCATGGAATCCCCAGCTTGTTTCATGGTTGTTGGGATCTGAACTCAAGTAAATGTTCATAACTAATGTGGTGGTTTGAAAGAAAATGGCTCCCAAAGGGGGTGGCGCTATTAGAAGTTGTGGCTTTGTTGGAGGAAGTATGTAACTGGGGAAGTGGGTTTGAGGTCTCATATATGCTCAAGCCATACCCAGTATCTCAGAACACTTCCTGTTGCCTGTGGATCAAGATGTAAAACTCTCATTACCTTCTCCAGCATCATGTCTGACTGCACACTGTCATGTTCCATCATGATGAGAATTGACTGAAACTCTGAAATTATAAGCCAGCCAATTAAATGTTTTCTTTATTAGAGTTGCCATGGTCATGGTGTCTCTTCACAGCAATAGAAACCCTAACTGAGACATCTACTAACTGTGTCATTTCTCCAGCTACAAGATTATATATTCATATATATATATACATATATATTTTTTGAGACACGGTTTCTCTGTATTGCTTTGGAGGTGATCTTGGAACTCACTCTGTAGACAAGGCTGGCCTCGAACTCACAGAGATCTGTTTCCTCTGCCTCCTGAGTGCTGGGATTAAAGGCATGTATCATCAACGCTGGGCTAAGTATTATATTTTTTAAAAGGTATCTCTCCAATGGTTTCTACAAAAGTAATGAATCAAACCTACGAAATATTAAGATAGATAAACATTAGATAAATAAAATTTAGACAATTTAATAAGTTATACATTGTTTAATTAAGGCCTATGGGGCTTTGTAAAACTAAACCAGTAGGCTAGGTAACATGATGTATCACCAGACTTTTACCATGATGTCAGAGGCCTGAAGGAAGCAGTTTACACAAAAAGTAACCACTTGAGATCATAGTTTCAGAGTTTCCAGTCAGTTATCATAGCAGGTGACTCTGTTGTGCCTGGACTGAGGCAAAAGCATGATGGCCGAAAACTGTAGTGTAGTAGAGTTACTCAATCATAGCAACTGGGAAGCAGAGGATGGGGTAAGGAGAGGAGAGATCAGGGCAAGATTCACCCTTAAAAGACATGCCTCCAAGGACCTACTTGCTCCAACCAAATGCTATCTCCTAATTGTCCATTCAGTATGAACTCACCAGTGGTGAGACTATTGTCACAGTCCAGTCACCACGAATGACTGGACTCAGCAAATGCCATCAAACCTCGGGCACACAGACCCTTTGTAGCACACTTCCTGTGTGAACACATGGCCATTTCTCTAGAGTACATCATATACCATGTTGTCAGCTGTGTTTTAGAGATATTGCTTTCTGGACTCATAACAAAGCTTTCCCCTTGATAGCTAACTGTTTTTCTTTTGACTGGTTTAAAAATGGCCTGTGTTCCTTTAAGTCTGTAACCTCCTTCACAGAAATACGATGAGCAGATCAGGGTGCCCAATCTTTAGGATATGTTTGAAGAGGATTGAACCTCCATTCAAGGTTAAATCTTAAAATTAAATGTCATTTTAGCCTTTTTAATGAATACTTGATGGCTTAGGTTTTACTATTTCCATGCTAATGGCATTATAAGCTTTCCTTTAAGCCTTAGAAATTGTCAAAGGAGCCACTACTTTTTTTATTACTGAAAGCTATGAAAATGTGTCAAAGGGAAGAAGAGAGTTTTTATTTTATTCATCATTTTTAAGCATTTGATGCATTGAGGGAGAGTAGGAACTGCTATTTTAGGTAATCCTGAATAAGTTTGTGAATCTACTTGTGTTCTTTGATTCTTAGGATGTTTTAAAAAGTCAGCATACATCTCCCATAACCCCTCCTCTGAACTACTGCCAGCTTTCTCTCCTTAAATAAGAATCTTGCCCATGGCCTCCTGATTGTGTCTAGTCACGTAACATGCTGTGAAAGTACTGTTGGTCTTCACTGAAGTGCACTGGTGGCAGCAGCCCCAAGTGACTGTTAAATTAATCATCTATCCATCTAGTCAGAGACAGAAGAAGTCACACAAAGGTGGTTCCATGCAGCCCAACTTCCTAAATCTGTTCTCAGATAAACGTAGCGTCATTATACCGGAATATCGAATGGCTCTGCTCTATATAAACCAGGCAATGCTTTGTTCTTATTCCTGGTTTCAAGCTGGCTAGTTATGATGCCAGCTTTAAATACTGGCTCCTGTCAAAAAAACCTCAATCACCTTGTAATCAGCAATGCTTCTGGTACTCAGAAAATGTCAGGAAGCTCTGCTTGTAAAAGGAGAGATGGAATTGAGCTTGTCACCCCAGGATTTAGCAGTCAGTGGAATTACTGAGCAGGATCTGGCCGATTTCATTCCTCCCTAGTACTTTCATTTTCTGTGCCTGCTTTCTTTTTGGCTGAGCCCCCACTGGCTTCTGTACCTATAGAAGGGGTTGGACCTAAGATTTTTAGTTTCTTGAACTAAGCTTGAATTTGTAGCTTGATACTAGGAAACATATTTTGTTGTTTCGTTCCTTTTTTTCTGGAAACCATAGATCATGTTGCTGTTTTGTTTCTATTTTCTGGAAATCATAAAAAGTAAGTGTAAAGCTGTAAAAATATTAAAAATATAAGGAACAGGGTTTCACTGGATTTTCAATAGCATACAAATAGGTCATGCAGAAACAATGAGCTTTGGAAAGAATCATCAGCCACTCTCATTGTCTCCTGTTAACTATTTGTGCGATTCCTTCTTCAGAATACACCTGATATAAAAGTCTCATTTTTTACGAGTTGGTACCATAGTGTGGTGAAAGGGGAACACTCCTCCACTGCTGGTGGGAGTGACAACTCGTACAGCCACTTTGGAAATCAGTATGGAGATTCCTCAGAAAAATGGGAATAGTCCTGGGTTCATTGAAGAGGGGGTCCTCTGGCCACTTAGCAAGAGGAGAGTTTTAGCTTGATCATCTGTGATGGATAATGTGATTGTATCATACCTTCTTGGAGAGACTTCTGAAAAACAATTGTTAGAAGGTTATAAGCAGATGATTTGGTTACAGAGCAAAATGAGAGATTTCCCAGGAAGGTGGGGGAAGGACTAGAGGTGGGAGAAACTGAGACAGTCAGTGAGAGGAAGTGGGTATAGAGCTGATTGAGGGTGACAGTGACTAGACTCACTACCAGGAATGGGGCACAAGAGAAAATAGAGGACTGATACAAAGAATTCTATTTGGCCTGGGGTGAAAGTGATGATGATCCCTTCCGTCCACAGTTTCTTCATGATGCCTAAAAGGTAATTTTTCACATGTATCAAGAACAAATGGAGCTGTTGTAGGGTGAGGACCATTGGAAGAGTTTACACGGAATATTTTGTTTGGGTATAGGGGGAAGTTCAGGCAAAAACAGGAGCAAGGTGAGAATAAGAAGCAAAGAAGTGACTAAGGGGAGGAGCCAGAGTGGGAGGAATCCAAAAGGAGGATTGTGGTTGAATTTTTGTCTGGTCCCTATCTCAAACCAGTTAGGGTGTGTTGGTGAAGAAGCAGCATTATTTGTGAAGGACGACACAAGTCCTATCTTTAGCAGAAGCCAGATCTAGTCCCCTTTAATTTTGGATACTACAACAACCAAATAATGGAGTTGGTCTTGAAGGATGTTAAGTTGATCTGAAATTTCTCTAAGGTTTTTTGAGAGCTGGTGAGACAGAGAAGCTAACTGACACAATGAAGGTTTCTGTCCAACTGCTTTAGTTCTGAGTCCTGCAAGCAATGCCTAGTGTGGTAAGAATAAGAATGAGTTGGATGGCCAGTGGCCCATTATTCCCCCCTTCAGAGGCTACTAGAACTCCTTCCAGGGGCTTGGAGGTGTTGATTTCTCTAACTGCTTCAAGCTGACAAAAGGGGAAATGTAGAATTGGCAGCAGCTAGAGTGCCTTAGAGGAGGTTCCATCCAAGGAGTCACAATGTAACTCAACAGATGACTAAGATCCAGAACATAAGTCAGGAGGTAATAACTGTACAACTGTGTGGGGAACTTTAGGAAACAAAGTTAATGAAGGAAACTTTCATATCAGGATTAACATAGGTTAATATAAGGTTAAATATGAAGCTAACATAAGGTTAAATGCAATTATACAACTGGCTGGACTACATGTACCAGAGTTCTGTAGACCTGTAATCACTTGTTTGTTACATCACAGTCCTGTATAAGGAACAAGTAACTGGAAACTTTGTAAAAGGTGTCAGTTAAATTTGGCATCTAATTGACAATTTGAATAAGAAATAGAATCCTATGAAGTCATTTTTGTAGAATACTGTAACAAAATTCCAAAGATAGTGCAGTGCATATTCTGGATAGCTTTCAAAAGCTATGAGTTTGAAAACAATATCTGGCAGCTCCTATAATCGGGGAACATGGGTGCTTATGGTATGGGCCCCAGAATAAGCCATAGGGAATACATGTGACTTCATGTCCAGTGATAGGCCTGAAGTGTGTATAGATCACCTTGCTGGTGGCCAGGCAGGCCATCCAGACACATGCATACTGGCTAAGGCCTCACCAACCCTTCCAGCATAAACATGGCTGGTTTATCACCTTCACCCTGCTTTCCAAACTGCATGCAAATTTCTAGTAATTTTTATATTTTAAAAGGTTTCAAATACAAATAAACAAGTGTGTGTGTGTGTGTGTGTGTGTGTGTGTGTGCGCGCGCGCGCGCATCCCAGAGTGGCCTTGAATTCCTGAGCTTCCTGCATCAGCCCCTAAGTGATGGTATCACAGAAGTAAGTTACATTTTTTAAAATCTTTTTAATAGATGTAGACTTCTACTAGCCATCATACTTCCACTGAGAGGAAAGAACCATTTTCTTACAATGCCAGGGACTGAATCCTTAGAGAGTGTAGAGAAGTGCTCCTCCACAAACCTATATGCCCTGCCTCCATGTAGAAGAGACAAGTTCTGATCAGGTCTACAGAGGGGAGAGACCTGTGTGGTTCCATAGAAGGGAAGACTGCTCATGTCCTTACCCTTTCCCTTGGGGCTGATCACTTAACCAAATGGGAAGCAGAAAGAAGACACCCCTGCTCTGTCTTGCCTTAGCATTTTGAGCTACTTATGATCAGGTATAGTAAGTAGCACACATTCTATTTCTAATCCCTGAGTTGGGTTCTCTGTTCTCTAACAGAAGGACCATCCATCCATTCCATGCTCTCTCAGCCTGTGGCTGAGGTACACAGTCAACTCTCCCCTCTTTATTGGCTCATCTGTTTTCAATTGAGGAGGGAAATATATGAGGTTTTATCTTATAGTGTATTAGGTACAAGTCTTATTCTTTAATTCAATTTTAGCAGTTACAAGTTGAAATTTCAGGAGCCTATTCAGACATCCCTGTCATAGAGCTCTCAAATTCCTTCCAGTCAAGGATTTTTTATACCTAAGATCCAGAGAAATGAGACTCCAAGTGTTAGCAACATTTAACTACCAATCTAACCATCTGAAAACATCTGGGACCAGATGGCAGGACTTATCTCCAATGAACAACTGGGGAAGAGTTATAAGGTTCATCCTTACTCCTTCTATCATTTATCATCTTGACATCTTGAAATTTGCAGGTAAATGAACAGAACTAGAAAAAAACATCCTGAGTGAGGTAACCTAGACACAGAAAGACAAATATAGTATGTACTCGCTCACAAGTGGGTATTAGACATAGAGCAAAGGACAACCAGCCCACATGCCACAATCCCAGAGAACCTAGGTAACAAAGAGAACCCTAAGAGATGCATACATGGATTCACCTAGGAAATGGGAAGAGACAAGGTCTCCTGAGTAAATTGGGAGCATGGTTGGTAGGGGGTAGGGTGGAAGGGGAGAGGGGAGGAGAAAAGGGGAGTAGGGAAAATGTATAGTTCAATAAAAAGAAGATATTAATGATCCAAAGGCTCAAAAAAAAAAAAAGGAGTTAGCCTTTTCTCTCTCATCTGACAAAACCAGTGCCTCCTTGCTAAAAGAAGTCATAATGAATTTGAGGGGATTCCTAACCTTCCCTAGACTATAAGTCCTCCACATCCTACTGTTTCTCACCTATAAGACTCAGTTTTATCCAGGCTCTAAATGGTAAGATAAAAAACTTCCCTCCAAGGAGACAGAAAAGCACAACTTACATCTTGGGAGGGGGCAGGGGAGCAAGGGTCTTTCTTTTTGACAATTTAAATTATCTGAAACCTGGAAAGTAGTTATGGCAGTGGTTCTCAACCTTCTATGACCCTTTAATATAGTTCCACATGTTGTGGTAATCCACAACCATAAATTATTTTTGTTGCTGCTTTATAACTATGATTTTGCTACCATTATGAATCATAATGTAAATATCTGTGTTTTCTGATGGTCTTAGGCAAACCCATGAAAGGGTTGTTTGACCCCCAAAGGGGTTGTGACCCACAGGTTGAGAACCACTGATTTATGAGGTTGGATCCTTAGGGTTGGGTTTAAGGTAGAAACTGCTGTTTGGAAGAAATCTGTTGATATCAGCTACAAACTCAGATTTCCTCTCTCAGCTCAAATTTTTGGCAGGGATTCTGGCAACCCAACTCCAGATTGCCATATTGGAAAAGACAT
This sequence comes from Mesocricetus auratus, assembly GCF_017639785.1. Taxonomy (NCBI): domain Eukaryota; kingdom Metazoa; phylum Chordata; class Mammalia; order Rodentia; family Cricetidae; genus Mesocricetus; species Mesocricetus auratus. The sequence continues at coordinate 10,479,858 of NW_024429199.1, read as the reverse complement.
ATTCAGCAAGAAGAGAAACCTCAAATTAGTTCTGCGCTCCGTGAAGTGTCAGCTGTTATGCTAGGAGAGGCTGGGGTAATCAAGACCGCCTCTCCTTCCAGAATTAGTTAGACCAGCAACAATTCTGCAGCCCCAGAAGGAGGACCAGATCACCATCACCATCCAGGTCTTTGATTCTCAGCAAGTAGCTATCTGCTTGCTATCTGGATTGTGAATGAGACAGATGGATCTTGGAGAATGATAGCTGATTATTATAAACTTAATCAGATGTTGATGCGAATTACAGTGACTGTTCCAGATGTTCCTTCCATTCTGGAGCAAATCGACATATGTCCTAAGCACCTGGAAGGCAGCTATTGATTTGGTAAATGCCTATTAGTAAAACTGTCAAATCAGGTTGCAGTTGTTGTTTAATTGGCAAGACTATCAATGTACGGAAACCTTTTCACTTGCAACAGGGATACATCTTAATACATTGAAGGTATCGTAGGTCTAAATGCATTCAGCCCTCTGACCATCACAGCTCAGCCACTAAGAGCAATCAGTGTATTGGTGATTTACTCTCATGCTGACATGGCTGATGGGGGAACCATGACTACTTGAATCTGACTTAACAGAATAACACACTGTTAACCCAGAAAAAGAACTAATTTCAAATTTAGAATTAAGGTTTCTATCGACCACATACGGCTTTTGTGACATTGTAAAGTCCAAACGCACAGATCAAACTCTCTTAAGTCAGTATCATCTGTATTACATTTGCTCTGTATCAGTTCCCCAGTCCTATGTCAAATATTGTCTGTAGGGGTCTCAGTCATTGCTCTCTTCCCTAGCATACCTGGATAATCCATTACACTATGGTATGCTCATAGAATTTGGTGAGCAACTACTCTAAAAATCCTGGAAAGGCATACATGTAACAGATGGTTAGCAATACATACTACACAAATGTAAGAATATTGCATGATCCAGCAAATCTGAAAAGTTTTTAAAAATAATATATATATCTTTATATATATGTGTACATATACACTTGGTTTTTGGTTTTGTGAGACAGGGTTTATTTGAGTAGCATTGACTGTCCGCAACTTTCTATGTAGACCAGGGTGGCCTCAAACTCACATAAATCCACCTACTTCTGCCTCATGAGTGATGGGATTAAAGGTGTACACTACGAATGACTGTCCAATCTGACAGTTTTTTTATGGATAGCTTTAAATTGCAGATTTGTAGATAAATGACCACACAGATCATCACAATGTGGAACCTTTGAAGATAATGCCTCGCTCTCTCCCTCTCTCATAGTTCTTTTTAAAATTTATTTTATGTACATTGGTGTTTTACCTGCATGTATGTCTGTGTTTGGGTGTTGGATCCTCTGGAAATGGGTTTATAGACAGTTGTGACCAGCCATGTGGGTGCTGGGAATTGAACATGAATCCTCTGGAAGAGCAGCCTGTGCTTTTAACCACTGAACCATCTCTCCAGTCCTGATAACTCTTTAGAAGCAGCTGTCAGCTTATCTCTGAGCACTAGCAGATGCTGGATGCCTGTGGTCATGGACTACCAAACTGCTGTGAGACCCTGTTGCGTGATTGCCAGGCATAAACTAGATGCTTTATGACCCAGGGAGCCATGAAGTTTATCATGAATAGCAGCACTCTATCATTGTATGAAAATGTTACACCTGGTTCATGCAGGTCCAGAAGAGTCAGTTAATTTTCATGAATAATGAATTCAAACTCCTGTGATATTTACTCATGGTGCCTATCTCTCCCAACTGCACTCATGGCCAAAACTAAAGAACAGTGTTGCTGAACTAGACTCAAGAACAGTCACTTATTCACTGTAGCTAGATGGAGAGATGGCCAAATGGTCAGCTTGGTGATGGTTCTGATAATGGTTTCTCTGGCTTGTCAGGAACTGGAAGTAGCACCATAGAAAGACTGGAGACAGGAAGTCTGTAGCTAGATCTCTGTAAATGGGCAGGCTATGAATCTACATGTGATCTCAATCTACTAAGGAAAGTGCCCATTTGCAAGCAAGAATGTATACCTACATTAATTCGCTGACCACATAGTGGTATGGCTGTTCTGTACCCCAATGCCTGCTATGAAAGGAGGCCAACTATAAGAGTGAGCAGTATGCAATGTCCTTTTGGTGTGTTGTCATTCCTGTCCCACTCAGCATGGTAAATCCATGCCAGATTGTTCTCGGTCTTCCCAACCAGATTTGTTTTTGCTTCAGTGAGGAAGAATAAGTAGAAGGTAAGAAAGACAATCTGGAGATATTTCTTTTAATATTTTTCCTTCAGAACCATATGACTTTGAAAAAGGGAGACTGTTGTTTGCCCAACAGGTCTCCTGTGTAGACAAAAGTGGCCTCACTTAATGTTGTGTGGATAAATGTAAAATATATTAGAAAACTATTTTTAAAACTCTGGAAGCCCTGTTTCAGCTTTTGGATTCCTTTGTAAATAGTCAATGGATTAGCCTTTTGTTTAGTTTATTATAAAGCAAGATGGGGTATTTCTCTTTCTTGCTTCCTTTGGACTCAGAGTCTTGGAAACAGGAGACGTGGCCTAGACACAAACAAGAGCGTGTCTCTCAAAGTCAAGCAGCATGCAGATAAACTAGAGTGTCTCCATTTCTTGAGCCAGTTTACCCTGGCACACACACCACAGTGCTGTCTATACACCACTGTCACAAAGGAGCTATGAGGAATCATATACTCTGCTGAGTTGCTGTCATGATATTGGCAAGTGCAGTCTTCAGGTGCAGGTGGTGGCTCCTCAGGTCGGCAGACATTTCCTCAGAGATTTTTCAGTTTGTGCTTTATGATGCTGGGACATGCTGGGAGCATAGTGGTAGGATTGGTGTTTTCCTAACCCTTTTCTGCAATTTGGATGGTGAACAGTTTCCAAAAGTCTGTGTCAAAGGCCTGGTCCCCAAGGAAAATACTGTTAAGAGTTGCTAGACCCTTCAGAGAGGAGGGCTTAAGGAAGATCATTGGGTCATTAGGGGTGAGGTCTTGAAGGAGATAGTGGAATGCTGGTCCATTCTCTCTTTTATTCTCTTTTTCTTCCCAGATGTTGTGATTAAGCAGGTTTCTCTACCACCTATACCCTGCTATTGCTGTCACCCCTAAACTAGTGGCTCCACCTAATCTTGACTAGACCCTTAAGAACAGTGAGTGAAATAAAACTTTTTTCTTTATAAAATGCTTATGGTATTTCATAGTAATGACCTGAAATGTATGAATACCCATAAACTTCAGAGTATCAGTTAATTAACCATGTCAGGTCTTAGATAATAGGATTTTTAAAAAAGTTGTATAAATTTCAGTCAATAAATGTAAAATGAGGTCTTTTAAAAATATCTTATTAGTCTATAGATATAGTCATAATATAAAGCATCTTCTGTCTCTCTTATGTGTCTGTGTCAGTTCAATGCATGAAGAACCAATACCCCCCATATGAATATGTCAATATAAGAGTGGCTCAAGATGAAATGCATATCAATCATGTACAAGGGGGACTATACTGACAAAGTATTAAATGGCTGATTGTAGGCTCAGTTGGAGCAAAGCCTCTTATTTAGGGCATGTCTAAGCAGCATCTGGCTTCAAGCAAGTTCCAAGTTATGACATCAGAGTCCTGCTTCCCTTCGGGTATCGTCAGATTTGGAGAAGACAGCCAACAGCAGCTTAGGCCCACAGCTGCAGGTCCTCATCCCAGCCAGCAATCATCCACTCTATTTTAGAGGACCCCACTCTAACTTAGTTACTGAACCAACTGCTCTGATAAATGGTAAGTATGACAGCTGGTTAGCCTTGAGACTTGAGCCCACCCATAGGGCAAGGAAGGTCTAGGTATCCTAGACTTTGCCCCAAGCAAATGAAATGAGGAAGAACTCATTCAGTAGATGAAGGAATTATAATAAAAGATGAAGGTAGAAAGGATGCTGGAAGGCAAACTCCAACAAGTGAGCAGGGTACTCCATTCTAGCATAGGTCCTTCTTATTCTGCTTAGTAGCTGTGTCTTGATAAATGTTGGGGGAAAACCTGGAAGATTGGAGAAAATTCCCTGATTTGTGTCATCTGCTAACTTCCGTGATGTAAATACTCCAAGCTGGCCAATCACAATCTGCTGACTTCATGCCAGTGCACATAGGACTAGGAGAGATGCACAGTAAGACACCCATCACTGTGTGGTGCCTGTACCACACAGACACAATGCTTACACATCTCCAGATAATAAAAAGTTGATGGTGGTGAAGTAAGCAGGAGGTGGCAAGGATTGAGCGTGTATCACATCAGCTTTTGTATGGTGCATGCAATTGCGGGTTTACTATCATATGCTTTTAAAGAACAGTTCTGAAACACTGGCTTTCACTGCCTAGATTCTCTGAGTTCAAATCTACAGTCTTTCAGTCACTTCCTCCTTTAGGCAGTTTCCACATTTACCTGTCTGGAAGTGGAGTGTTTGGATTATCTAAGTTTGATTTTTTTTGTATAGAACCAAATGTTTTTCCTTTACTATTTTCAAATGCAAAGGTGAGAGTTATTTTCTTAACTTGTAACTCTTTGGGGTGGGCAGGATACCAATAGGTTTAGCTTCACTGAAAGACACTTATTTTCTTTTAGATAAGATTTTTAAAAAATCAATAAAAGATATTTTCAGACAGCATAGACAGAACAAAAACCGTACTCCATTAAATGAAGAAAATATGGCTTTAGAAGAACAAAAGCATGAAGTCATGTTGCCATTTATCATGATACAGTAAGAATCAATGCAGCATGTTATAGGACCACATTTTGAGGAAAGGACATACAGAAGTTCAAAACCTTGCTAGCAAACAACTCCTGTCCCTTTCCCAAGGAATAATTCCAAAAGTTCATTTTCTTTTCAACTACCTTTGAGACCACAAGCTCTGCAGATTCTTGCAGCCCACATGGATAGGTTGAAAGTGCTCGGAGAAAAGTGAGAAAAGTTGTCTGAGAGAGAAGAGCCTGTATTGCCAAGTGAGTTATTTTTAATTAATATGTGTTAGAACCAAGAATGTGGAAGGAAGCTAAAGCGAGGATGAGCTCCCACTGGTCTGGCACAGAGCTCTTAGCTTTAGCCTTCCCCTTACTTCTATACAACTTTCAAGTTGTGCCAGGCACTTTTCTGGGTAAACTAGCGAGTGTGGGGTTGTTTCCTGTCCGCAACTGAGAATGCCTGTAAGCAAGAAAAAGTACAAACTATCACATTATTTTGAGAGTCAAGAGTTACTTGTTCTCTATGCAGTACAGTCATCCATAAGCAACAAAAATGTCTGCCTTTATTTTTCAGTAAGTATTTTTATTATGTAGTATTTGACCAACATTCCTACATTTTATGGGTTCAGTGTCCCCTAGTGTTCAGTTTACCACTGCTTAGGGTGTTGCTTGGGAAGTGGTGATGGTGCTATAAACATAGCCTAGTGGTATCATAAGACAAAAGAAATCAAGAGGTAGTTTACAAATTAGAAACTCCTTTCTAAAAGCAGATGCCTTGTGAAGAATGGGTAATAATGACAATCCAAAGAAATGAGCTACCCCTACTTCTGTAAGGAAGCAACTGGCGTGATGCATTCACATGACCTCCTTTGCTTCAAAAGTATGTGCTATCAATACTCATTTCTGAACCGCCCCAACTGTATTTTCAAGTCCAATGGTGTATTGGCTCTTAATTCTAGGTTGTAAGAAATCCATGGGAAGATAAGACATTGTGAAGAGGAAAAGGTGATTCTTCATGAGGCTAGAAGTCCATCATTATTCTCAAGAGTTTCTGGATGGAAGCTATTTTTTTCTTTCTCATCTCTGAGTGCTGAAATATGGAAGCAGACTTTCCTGGAGTCTGCAGATTTCAGTTCTGGAAGCACAATGAGGCTGAAATGGTGCCATTGGCAACTGGAGGAGGGAGCTTTACTGATAAGTTCAAGTTGTTCAAGTTGGACTTAGTGGTCTCAGGGAATAAAAAAAAGGTTCAGGTGAGATAGAGCCAAGGCAGAAGTGAGACCACACAGCAAAAGTGTGGGGGACTGTCTCCTGGTAAAGGAGCCCTCTGTCTTTGAATCCAAGGCCTACAGTGATGGTCTGAACAGAATGGAGGATGTTTATAGACAAGACATGAGGGGGAGTGTAGAAAGGTGTCATAGTCAGGGTTTCTATGGCTGTGATAAAACACCATTGCCAAAAGCCACTTGGGGAGAAAAGGATTTATTTCAGCTTACAATTCTCAAGTCACACTTCATCACTCAAGGCAGGAACCTGAAGGCAGGAACTGATGCAGAGGCCAAGGAGGAACACTTTTTACTGACTTTCTCCTCATGCTTGCTCAGCTCACTTTCTTATAGTACCGAGGACCACCTTCACAGTGGTGGCACTGCCCACCATGAGCTTGGCCCTCCCTTATCAATCAGTAATTTAAAAAGGCACCACAGGCTAGCACACATGTCAGTCTAGTGGGGGGTATTTTCTCAATTGAGGTTCTTTCTTTCAAAAAGACTCTGGCTTGTGCCAAGTTGACACAAAATTAGCCAGCATATCGAGTAACCCAAGATGAACTTCTGAATGCTGATTATTGTTAAGCTTTCACATGTGCTTGCTATTTGAAAGAACTTAATATGGGGTCATGCTATGCTCTAGATTTATATTTCCTCTATCACCATGAAATAAATGGATAGAATAAGTTTTGGAAGAAAAATGAAATTAGAACCTTTAACCATTTTATATATACAGTTAATCCTAGATGGCTTAAAAATTGAAAGATAAAGAATATAATTCTATTCCTGGAACTCACAGTAGAAGGAGAGACCCCAACTTTCTCTTTTGGCCTCTACAAGTGGGCCATGGCATACACCAGCACTCCCTGCCTTCCCCATACTAATAATAAATAAAATAAACTATTAGTGTCAAAATAATATCTGCATTAATAACCTATAAAACATTAAGATATTGAAATGCCAGTAGGACAAAAAATAAAACACATAGAGATGTATTCTCAACTGTAAACTGTTATTCTACATTAATGGCAGAATAAATAATGTATATCCATAATACTGAACATTACTCTACCATAAAATAGAATTAATACTAAACATTCTATAGCACAGATGAGCTTTGGAAAACATGCAGAATGGAAAATTTAGACACAAAAGGCTGCAGAACATTTGATTTATAAATAAAAAAATCTAAACCAGACAACTCCATAGAGATAGAAAGTGGATCAATGGTTTCTATGGTTTCAACGTGTCCCCCTTCAAAGAAACTTAATCCTTGCTCCTACCAGTGAAGTCCTTTGAACAGTGACTAAGCAGTGAGTGCTCAGTGAGAGCTCCATCCCAATCCTGTCCATCATATAAACACTCAACACAAAGGCGAGATGCCTGATGCTGACATTTTCATCTGGGAATAAATTTCTATTATTTATAAATTACTTTCCCTGTGATTTTTTTTGTAGCGTAATTAGGAGATATTTGTTTTCAAGGGCTGGAGGGGGGGATTGGGTGTGATTGCCAATGGATTTGTAGTTTCTTTTCTTGATGAAAAACGTACCAAAATTGGATAGTAATGGTTCCTGCACAGTCTTGTGGATAGACTGAAAACCACTGAATTACATAATTTAAACTGGTGCATTTTATCTTGATATAAAAAGAAATACATTATTGAGAGTGTTGAATGAGATCACTTGTCAATGTCTCAGTGCATCTCCTGTCACCAAAAATGGCTGGCCATTGACACATGGCTCTTTCATTTTCTTTTGCTTCTCTTTCTCCCACAGATACAGAGATTTCTTTCCAGCAGGTATGTGATTTGACAAAGATCTCACATCATATTCTCCTTGACAAGGTCTCCAAATATTAAAAGAATCAGGACAGTGATTTATGTAAATAATAGTGACCATTTTTCCACTGACTACTGGATACTACTCCCTGATGCAGATATTTTCTAACATTAGTTTTGTTAGACCCTGGAAACATCTTGTGCATTATCCCCAAATTGCATGAGAGAAAATAGTTTTTTTTCTAATATGCAAGATCAAACAGCCAGCTGACCTGAGAATAAAAGCAAGAACTTCTATTCTATTCTAAATTCTAGTCTTTTTTTTTCTCTGAGCTCTGCTTTATGCAGAAGAACAGGTTACTGTGGAGAAGTGCTGACATATGTCCAAGAAGGCTATGAGGCAACTTACTCATCCAGTATTACATCCACACCACTCAAGTAGCAACAGGATTTTCCCATTTCATAGACAGCTGCTGCCACTAGTTTGCTCCAAGAGTTCTCCAAACTATCTTTCATAAACACCACAAAAGATGGATTAACTTAGAGCGTTGAAGAAGAACCAAATTAGTCATTTAAATGTCAATTCTGTAAATGTCATTTTAATCAAAGCGTTTGCAATCCCCTTATCGCGATTCTGCTCAGCATCTCCTATAATTAGCAGGAGTTTTGAGCCAGTACTGTGGTGTTAGAAAAGTTTGTAATTGGTACTTGCAACTGAAATGCCATCAATGGAAATTCCACACCATGAAATCATGGAGAAGTGCAGCCTCAGAACAGGTTGGACTCTACAAACAAACCTCCACAGAAATGTTATTTTTACAACAGGCTTTATTTATTTGATCTACTGGCAAATGTAAGACTTTGAGCTGGAGCAGAAGACACCACAGAAATCTTTTCTTTTCTGAGATGTTTCTTCTCATCATTCTGTCCAATTCTTTTTTTTTTTGAGTGAATTATTCTTTTTTTCTTTTTTAATTTAAATTAGAAACAAGCTTGTTTTACATGTCAATCCCAGTTCCCTCTCCCTCTCCTCTTCCCCTGGGGAGTAGAAAGGGGGTGGGGTAGTGGAGTCTGTCCAATTCTTGAAGATGGGTCCTTTTCAAAAGCATTGTGCTTGGGGTCAACAAGCTTTCAGAAGATGCCCCCTAAATGAAGCAAAGGTGTCTGCACAGAAAATAAATTTGATTTTGGCAAACTGGAGAGATCTTCCCAAGTCTTCCAGGAAGCTGGTGTCACGTTGCTATGGAACCTCCTATGTGTGGAGAACCTGAGTTCTGTTGCTGCTGTCTGTGGGATGGGTCCTATAATAGTCCCCTTCCCTGGGCCAAGCTCCATTATCTAGTACCATAGCTTTTCTCAAAGCAGCTCAATCTTAGAAACTTTAGTTGCTTTTACAAAGCCACATAGCTAGCAGGTGGACTGGTTGAGAACAGGACTGATTTAAGTATGATTCTCCCAAATCTAGACTGCTTTCATAATATTGCTACCTCTGGAGAAAAATCATGGTCTGAAAAGCCATATTGTGAAAGTAGAATGACCTAGCTCTTTCTGATACACTTTTAAAAAAGACATTTTCTGAAGAATTCAGTTTGAAGGTTAAATATTTTCTATGGGTGTTGATTCATAATCATTATTATGGTGAAAAATGTATGTCTTGTTTTATTTTATTTTCTTTGTGTTTCCAAGGAACATGTCTAACTCCTTTTTAGTACCTTGTTCTCTTTCTCCGAAGGGAGAAAGCGGCCATTGTTCAATTGCCAAGAACACCCTGCCTGGTAGGCTACTGTGGAGAGGGGAGGCAGGTGAAATAAAAGGTAAATGGGGTCTGCAGATGCAGTTTGGTCACAAAGCACTTGCCTAGCATGTATGGTGCCCTCATTTTAATCCCTATCACTGCAAAAAGCAAGTATAAAAAGCATGTTTTTTAAATTTTTTCCTCTCTACCTTCTGTTCTGTTGGCTCACTTGTTCTCAAATGCACTAGACTCTTGTGGTCCTCCCTATGTGCTAATCAGCCCTCCCCAAAAGTCACTTGTCTGTGAGGCCTATGGAAAGGAGATTAGGAAGGAAAAGCAAGCTCTAAATTGTTCAGCTTTTGGACAGCTAGTTTAACTCAGCGGTGTTCGAAGGTGCCAGGGAATTCTATTTGACTTGTCCATGACCAGTTCTCTGCAGTGCCGGGTGGGTAACCTGACTTTTTCGTTTCTGTTTCACTTTGTTCTGTTCTTGCTATTTGTGTCACTTTTTCTTGTTCTTGTAATGACTTCAGAGTTACGTTTCCATTGCTGTGATGATATACCATGACCACAGGAAATTTAAGAAGAAAAGACCTTATTTTGCTAGCGTTTTCACAGGGAGAGTCCAAAATGGCAGCTACACGGGGAGGGGGTGGGACACGGCAGAAGCAGCATAGCAGGTTGCAGAGAGGCCACATCTGCAACCATAAACCCGGCACATGCAGAGTGATCTGGAGTCCACCCCTAGTGACGTACTTCCTTTATCAAGAATCCACTTCCTAAAGGTTCCTCTCCAACCAGTGCCAGGAACTGGGGACCATGTGTTCAAATAGGTGAGCTTATACAGGATATTTCTCATTCAAGCCTTTCTTTCACAAGCTACCTCCACTCCTTCCATGAGGATGTCCCTCCCACAACGAGCTGGAACCTTCCTCTTCTCTTAGCTCCAGTGTCACAGTCCCATTGGGAGCAACCATCATCTCAGCATGATGGATCTGTGGCTGGAACCTGCTGATGCTTCTCCTCGCAGCAAGGTTGAGTCCCTTAAACTGTCACTCTTTGGAGCAACACCCTGGAAAGCTTTGTCTTTTCACCATGAGCAAACACTGTCATGGAGTCAGCCCACTTTTCACCATGACTAATGCTTACAGATAATTCTCTTTGCTTGTCGAATGCTAGGTACATCCTCACCTCAGGTGTTGCTCCTCTGATCCCTCTGTCTGGCACACAATTTTCATAGCCATCTGTACATCTAGCCCTTCCTGTACAGATCGTTGCCCTTGTCTTTTCAATGAAGGCAATCCTTACGCAGAGTCATAAATGTGCTCCTCTGTGATTTTTTGGGGGGCGGGGAGGATTGGTGCCGAAGATTGAATCTAGCCCTCATACATTTTAGGCAAGCGTTCTATCCCAGCCCATGATTTTGTTTTCTGTAGCATTTTGTTTGATTTTTTTTGAAATATGATTTCATGTATCCTGGGTCTCAAACTGACCATAGCAACTCCTTATCTTCCTGCTTATACCTTCCCAGTGTTGGGGTTGTTGGAGTAAGCCACCAAACAAAATATTCATAACCTATTTGTAACACAGATAACATATTAGGATGTATATTACTTGTTGTGTGTCATTACAGATGGAATATAAATTATTTGTGTTTTTATTCACTGATGCATTCCAAGTGCCTGGGACATGTCTGTTGAATGAATGAACAAATAAATGAATGCAAAACTATACTTTTCTGTGCTTTTGCTATTTCTTTCCATTTTTGGTTAAAAAACAATTTTTTCTGAGTTCTCAATTTTCTAAAGACATGCTAAAAATAACAAGAAGTAGGCAGCACACAGAAATATTCAGTTTTATTTAAGTGCTTTCCCTAGAGCTACTGACTCAGTAGGCATGCTATTTCAGGAGAGTGTTTGTGTGTGTGGGGGGAGTGGTAAACAAATGTTCTAACTTTTTCATCCATCATTGCAGTTTTCTTTCCATTCACTATGTGGTTGTTAAGCCAATGTCATGTTAGATATTTGTTATACAGTATCTCATTTATCTACCTTAGTATGAGAGTAGCACTAGCATGTATAACAAAGAAACTCAGAAACAGAGTGACTTAAGTGTGTTTCTCCTGTAATCATTTATAAATGTTTCAGAATATCTGGAACTCAGCTTCAAATGTCATCTATACTCTTGGGGTAACAGTGGCTCTGTTTTTGGAATAATCTGGCTCCCATGCTTCTTGTAGTTATTGATATTCCAGCATTTTTCATTTGTGGGACTTTATCTCATGGCCATCTAATTAATGCAGCCATATGTCAACTATAACCCCATTTATACAGAGGCAATAACTTGTAACCTTTGTGTTGGCAGGTATTATTTTGATGAATGGCTTCATTATTTAAATTAACACACAACCAAGTTTACCCTTTTACACATTATATATAATTATTGATGTTTTTAGTATAGCCATAATGTTATGAAACCATCACTTTCTTGCTACCACAAAAAGAAATCCATTATCTATCGCCAGATATCAATTTTTGTCTTCAGATTTTGGAACCAGTAATACACCATTTTTCCCTCTATAGATACACTTATTATAGATATTTTCTATAAACAGAATTATATAACATGTAGCTCTTTGTGTCTAGCTTCTTTTACTTAGCCTAATGTTTTCAAGTCCCATATATATAATATATGTGTATATATATGACACACACACATATATATATGTGTATATATATATATATCAGTACTTCATTCCTTCTCATGGCAAGAGTTAATTCCCTTATATTTACATAACAGTTCATTTGCGAGGGATGGTCACCTGGGTTTTCTGTTGTTTCCATATTTTGAATATTATGAATAATTCAGCTAAGAATAATTTGTGTACAAGTATTTGTAGTCTATGGACACCAGCTTGGTTCTAAACCTAAGGGTGGAATTAGTAGGCCATCTGGTAACTCTATATTTAATTTTATGAGCAACAGCCAATTTTAATTTTATAGTAGCCAGAAGTTTATGCAATTACCAGTGATACACAAGGAGTGCAATTTCTTTATACTCTTGTTAACACTTACTATTGTCTTTTTGATTCTGGCCATCCAGACAGGTATTAAATTAGTTTTGTTTTTCATGCTCCCTGGGACTAATGCTGTTATGCTGTTTGCTTGTACTTACTTGTAACTTATATGCTTCCTAAGGGAAAAGTTCTTTATAATTTTGCAATTGTTTTAAAATTGTTATAATCATGTTGATATAAATCCATGTCATACTTACAATTCACACTGTGGGTTGTCTTTTCACTTCAGTGGCAGAAATCACTGAGATGATCTGATGGTTGCAGAGGAAGAAAATGTAGCTGAGATGCTAAATCACTCATCTCAGATCATGGGGTAGACTATGTTTCTGCCTGTCTTTTCATTTAGTTTTGGGCCAAGAGGATGAGTTTTAACAATGTACTGATTGTAGTTTATTTTCTTGTTGCTATGATAAAATACTCTGACTAAAGTAACTTAAGGGAGAAAGGGCTTATACTGGCTCACAGTTCAAGGTACAGTCCATCATGATGGGGTAGTCAAAGAGCCAGTCACATTCATAATTAGCGAGCAGAGACTGATGATTTTGTTACCCAGTTTCTTTTCTCCCCTTAGACTGTCCAAGATTATAGCAAAGTAATGATCCACTCATTCTGTGTCTTACTTTCTCAACAAAATCAAGATAATTCCCCATAGGTATGCTGTCTTGGTTGGGGTTTCTATTGATGTGGTAAAATACAATGGCCATAAGCAACCTGGGGAGGAATGAGTTTGCTTCAGCTTATAGCCTATAGTCTACCATCCAGCAAAGTCAGGACAGGAACTTGGAGGTGGAAGCCATGGAGGAATTCTATTTAGTGGCTTTGTCCTTTGTCCTTTTCAACCTGCTGTCTTATACAACTTAGGACCACCTGCCCACAGTGGGCTGCCCCCCAACATGAGCCTTTAATCAAGACAATTCCCCACAGATCTGCCTACCAGTCAATCTTATGGGGGTGTTGTCTCAGTTAAGATTCCCTCTTTCCATACACAACTGGTTTGTATCAAGTTAAAACAACAACAGAAGCCAACCAGCACACAAGCCCAGAGGCCCATCTCCCAGGGGATCCTAGATTCTGTCAAGATGACAATTACAGGAACCATCATAGCAATGAGGATGTTGAAGAAGGGGCCAGGGCTGGATCTGCTGCCCTCCCATGACAACCCTTCCTGCGTGGATTTGTGTCCTTCGCTCATCCATGGCAATGAGATGGTGATGTCCAGTAAAGTCACTGGCATTGCTCCTTGAAAAGGTGGGTGTGAAATGGGTTCCATAGTGTAATGGTGAGCACTCTGAACTCTGAAAATATGTGTGGGGGGCCAGCATACCACTGACCAAGAGCTTGCCTTGGGCAAAAGCAGAAACAAACTAATGAACTTGTTCTTGGAGACAGTGAACTTCTAGTGTATACCTGTTACTTCAGCTCAGCCATCCTTGATTATCACAGCTCAGACCCCCATCTTCTTAAACATTTTCAGCCCTGAAGGCTTCTTGAGTCCTCAAGGTAACAAGGAGTCCCTTTAAAAAATCTTATGTGTTTGTATGTATGTGCATGTTTGTGTGTGCTTATGTGCCTTTGTGTGTGTGCGTGTGTAGAGGTCAGAGAACAATTCAAGTGTGGTGGACCTTTTACCTAGTTTAAGGGAGGGTCTCTTGCTGTCCACTTCTATGTATACCAGGCTAGCTAGCTTGCAAGCTTCCAGATTTTCTCCTGTCTCCACCTCCTATCTCTCTGTAGGGGCACTCAGATTACAGATATCTGCTACTGTGTCCAGCTTTATATGGATTCTAGGGATCCAAACATGGGTCTTCATGTTTGTGTGGAAAGATCGTTACCTACTGGGGCACCTCCCCAAACAGTTTTCTTTTTCTTTTTTGAGACAGGGTCTCATGTAGACCTGGCCTTGCATGCCAGGTCCTCTTGCATCAATTTCCCAGGTGTTAGAATTGCAATTGAGGGAACTGGGATTGATATATAAAATAATATTGCTTCTAATTTAAATAAAATAATAAATATAAAAAAGAATTGCAATTGTCTACCATCATGCCCATCTATACAGTCAACTTTTTCCATAAATTCTAAATATATATATTCCATTTGGGGAAAGAAGAGTAAATTTGGTACTCTTCAGAACAATTCTTCAGGGGCTAGAGAGATTGGCTCAGTGGTTAAGAGCACTGGCAGTTCTTACAGAGGACCTGAGTTCAATTCCCTGCACTCACATTGCAGTTCACAATCATCTGACGCTCCAGTTCCAAGGGAGTCAATACTTTCTTCTCATTTCTATGGGTGTACAATATACATTCATATGTACATTCAGGCAAAACATTCATATACATAAATAAGATAAATACATCTTTTAAAATAAGAATACTTCTTCAAAGACCCAATCACAGTTTAAGAGCAATTATGTGGTCCTGCCTTCAGAACCCTTGGCTACGAGATTGGCTTTCTTGGTTTTTTTTTGTTTTGTTTTTGAGACAAGGTTACTGTGAGACTGGTCCGCAACTTCTCAGTCTTGCCTCAGTTTCTAAGTGCTTTATTAATGGTACATACCACAATTCCTGGCAGTGCTTACATTTTATAAACTCATAATAAATCTCTAGAGCCAGAAGCTGCCTCTCCCCTAAAGTAGAGCACACCATACAGCCTTTGCTATCATTTTCTTGCTCTGCTATGATTCTTTTCACTGTATGTGTGGTGCATGTATTGTGTACTTGCTTGTTACGGTAGGTATGTGCATGTGTGTATGTGTGTATGTGAGAGGTAGATGCTGGGGATCTTTTCTTAATCAGTATCCACTGGGTCTCTTGCTGAGCTGGAAGCTCCCTGATTCACCTAGATTGCTTCAACGGTCTGTCCTGCCTCTTCCTCCTTCCAGTGCTCGGGTTACAAGCTCAAGCCACGAAGTTCAGCTTTGTATGTGTGTTCTGGGGATACAAACACAGGTCCTCATGACTGAGAGGCAGGCACTTACCGACTGAGTCATCTTTTCCAGTCCTGCTGTGACTTGGAAGGCCAGGGAAAGTAGAAGACAGGAGTTTTCCTCAGAGAATTTTCATTCACTTGTCTCTCCAATTTTCATTTTAGCTTGACTATTCAAACTGACACAGAAACTCTGACAAATGGAAGTCCTTGGGGTCAGAAGACCTAAGCTGTCTTTTTATTACTGTTGCACTCTTAAGGAGACAGAGAAAGAGGGCACAAAGTGTGGGCATCTGACACAGGGTGTTGAAACACAACCTAGGAGGATCTGAAAGGGGGGAAGTCAGTAGGATTGAAAAGGCTTGTTCTGCTGATTTCTCTGTAGTTCTGTGGGGTGCCCTGCCAAACCCCCTTCACCTGGCAGACCCATTCCATTTGCCAAACACAGCTTCTAAACAGGACTTTTTCAGTTCTCTACAGTTTTGATAAGCCCATCTAGTCACAATCTTTAGTATGGGATCTGATTTCCAGTGTGCTCTACTTCAAATGCATCCAGACAGGTATGATTGGCTCAGGAATGTTCTCATCTTGTTTCTTACCCTGAAATAATGTCCTCAACTATATTGATGACTTAAGGCTTATAAGATATGAAAGTACAGATTAGCTTTCTCTCTCAAAACATGATCTCAACCCAAGAGGCAGGCAAGTAGAATGAAATGTCTTGGTTCCTAAAAATAGACAAAATCGTTTCTTGTTGACACTTAGGAGATTTCAGCTATCCAGATAGATTGACCTGTCAATGTACGTTACCTTGAAATTGCTCATGGAAATTGATGGGCATATGGGAGTCAGGTGGGACATGACACACTATTTTCATTTTTAGAAATGAAGGCTAGAGTGTATTTCCCAACAAAAGTCTAAGACGGATGTTGAAAGCAAAAGCTTGTCATGGCTTATTGCCATGTGTTATAGTTTGTGTCTGAAGTGCTCCCAGTTATGTCATGAGTTTAAACAGTTGGTTCATTTCTGTACTCATCCACCTGCCAGACTGTTCCAGAACCCATCAACTGAATATATTATCTGCAGATGGATATTGATCAGGGTCTCTGACCCTATTCGTTGAGAAAGTTAATTGTCTGTACTTATTCATCTTTCTTCCCAGTAAAGTCACTTAATTTGACCTGTTTTCCTTCTGACTGACTGGTTACTTCCTTGTTAGAATGCCCCCAAAGGTATGTCAGCACTGATGATGGAAGTGTGCTTGTTCATAACTCCCGACTCCTGACTCCAAATGAGAAGGTGATCTTCTAAGTCCACTATCATCTATGTCCTCTAATGATCTCTCCTACTTCTGTCAGCAACAATATGATTGAAAAACTATCACTTGATTTTACAGGGTTACATAAAGCCATTTTAATACAACTTTTACACACACACACTGTAAACAAAAGGAGTATATTTCCTAACAAGGTCCAAGACCACTATCAAAAACAAAAGCTTGTCACTGATTATTATGCATTACAACTTGAGTCTCAAGTGCGCACCCCCTCCCCACCAACTCATGTGTGTGTTTAGACACTTGGTTGGGAGGCCTTGATGACTGACACAGAATACTCCTTGGAGGGTTACACCCCACCTCTCCTGCTGTCTACCTCTTTCTGCTCCCTGATCTAGCAAGAAATAAGGAGTCCCACTCCCACCTCTTGTTGCCATTAACTCTGTCATGATTTCCTAATTGTGCTGGACTGTACCCTCAAACCACAAGGTAAAACAAACCTTTACCGCAGCGAAGAAAAAAATAGCGAACACACCATGTAGGAAACAATCTTCAGAGACAGTATCAACTTCCTTCTGTAAGTGAGGCATCACCTCCTCCTCTCTGCTCTGCTTCGACGAGACCCAAGGGCATGTACTGACTCTCAGTAGGTTCTATCAGAGGTCATGAGGCAGAAGGAAGAGGATGCAGATCTTATTTCTCTTTTAGAAAATGTCTGCTCCAGGTAGACTACCCAGACTTTGCAAAAAACAGTCACAGCTGTGATGAAGCTGACCCCGTTTGGAGAAACAAACTTGAAGGATACATGTCTCTTTCTTTTGTAGGACCTCGTTCCATTTTGGGTCCCATAGGGGTGGGTAGGAGTTGACACCTGGGTCCTCCTTCACATTCTTCTCACCTAGTTTTAGGCCTCTATGGGAAATTACCTTTAGTTAAGGCTAAGCTTACTCTTGCTTTAAAGGGCTCCACTATATACTTCATAAGTTTTCTACTGACTTCTCCCATTTGTGACCCCCCCAGAAAAAGCCTGTCTGTCTGTCTTTGAGTGCTCATTGTTTCTCTCTTGATTAAGGTGTGTGTAGCTGTGATTAAATGGCTGACCACTGTTCCTGGATAGAGTAGGTCCCATTCTTATTATGTATGTGTTTATTTTCCCTCCAACAACAAAGAAGCCTGGTTCCTTCAGGTTCAATTCAACACATCTAACAGCAGTACCTGTGACAAGAAGTATTGCTGAGGTAAGCTGGCCTGTGGAAAGTGTGCAAAACATACACAATCTTGGGAGGTAAGTAATCCTATGCTACTTTCTAAGTCTCAGTAAGGGTTAGCACATCTTCCAGACAATCCTAGATTGAAACACCACACTGGATGCATCTACTGTGAAATAGTCATTTTAAGAAAGAAAATGACTGTTTCCTACCATCATGTATATTTTTCTCTAATTCCTTTCAACTCCTTTTAAACCTATTCAAAGTTTTGAGGGAACAAAATTCTTTTTCTTTTAATTAAAAAAAATCCTGATTGAAAGAGTGTCTGATAACTGCAGAATTCCTTGGTGTGTCACCTTCACTTTCTCCTTCAGTCAGTCAAGCTCCCATAAAGCTCATGTAGAGCTTATCACCATGTGACATGTTATCTCAGCTCAGGAGTGACATCTTTGTTTTTTTTAAACCCACGGTTATAAATGAGGTTTTATCAAAACACAGTCTTAGTCATTGTTTGTGTATTGCATGTGCCTGCATTCTGACAAGGGCTTGCTGAGTGACTGTGACAGATACTGACTCACAAAGGCTGACATGCGCTCACTGGTCCTTCCATTAGAGTACCAGCCATCCTCAGCATCTTCATCTTCATCTTTCTGCATCTTTCCCCTCCATGTTTCTCCCAAGGAATCTGCTATTGTTTTTATCCAGAACATCTCTTTATTATTAATCACACGCACACACACACACACACACACACACACACACACACACACAGAGAGAGAGAGAGAGAGAGAGAGAGAGAGAGAGAGAGAGAGAGAGAGAGAGAGAGAATATGATATTGTGTGCACCAGCCAGAGGAACATCTTGTGGACTGGTTCTCTCCATTCACTTTTAAAAACATTTAAGGGGGAAGAAATGGCTCGGAAGTTAAGAGCAGTGGCTACTCCTATAGAGGATTCAGTTTGGTTCTCAGCACCCACATGGCAGCTCACTGTCTATAATTTGAGTTCTAGGGGATCTAATGCCCTCTTCTGGGTCCTTCAGGAACTAGACACATACATGGTGCTTAGACTTATATGCAGGCAAAACACTCATACTCATAAAATCTCTGAAAATCATTTTGTTTTTAATTAAAATATATCATTTGCCCTCCTCCTTCCATGTTCTCCCATGTACCCTCTTCCAGCTCCTTCTCAGATACATTGCCTTTTTCTTCAGTTGCTATCACTACACATATATAAATAAATACATATTATATAATATGCTAATATTGTATAATATATAAGCATTAATATAAAATATTAGTATATTAATAAATATATAAACAGCTACTGAGTCTGTTTAGTGTTGCTTGTATGGTTTTAGAGCTGACCATTTTTTTATGAGACAGGGTTTCTCTATATTGTTTCAGAGGCTATCAGTCCAGCCCGGCCTTGAACTCACAGAGATCCGCCTGCCTCTGCCTCCCAAGTGCTGGGATTAAAGGCGTGTGCCACTACCGCCCGGCGAGCTGACCATTTTCTATTAGATAATCGATTAGGGGATTCATCCTTGAGAAAGACTAATTCTTTCTCTTTCTCTGTAGTTGTTAGTTTCTATAGCCATGGGGAAAACAGATTCACGGATACAGGACAAGCTATAACCAGTTGCAAAGTCCTTCAGTTCTTCCCAAGGGAGCTGGGACCCCTCAACATGCTTCTTCATGCCGACTAACCTGGTCTTCACAACCCAAGAGAATGCTTGACCTCTACCTCTCTCCTTTAAAGAGATCATGTCTGCAGACAAGAAACCACGCCCTAAGTCCGGGTCCCCAAAGCTATTGGCAGACTGAATTCCCACAACGCTACTCCCTCTTCCTTGATGCTTCCTGAGCCTTGGGAGTATTGTCTGTGTTTTTAAGTGGGTTCTGCTAATAGAACTCAGACCTTCATCCTTGGCAGCAGGTTGATATACCTTGTTAGCCCCTTAAAGTCCAAAACTTTCAAAAGGTATTTGTTTATTTATTTTACCTGCAAGAAACTATGGTTGACAGTTTTGAAACGTGTGAATAAGTCAAGAGGACTATGGCAATAACCTGTGACATTACTAGCCGAAGATCTCAGCTACTGATTTTTCGGTCCTTTGCTGTGGAGTCAGTCATCCAGGGTTGGCCAGGTCATACCTGGGCATCAGGACTTCCTCTTTCTCAGATCAGTGATGACATTGGTAGCTGAGTCTCCGAGTAAGGAATAGGGCTAGAGTAAGTGTGCTGCAGGTTGTGATGGGGATTATTAGTTGTCCTCCAGAATATAAGGAAACTCTCCAACATGTTTATAAACTTAGATATTTTTAAAAGCTCCTGCAAAGGAGCGAGGAAGGGAGAGAGAAAAAGGACCAACTCAAAGGGCAGCACAATGGAGAGGCTGCAGGATGGTGAGAAGAGATGGCATTGTCTATCTTTAAAGTTGTATCTATTCTCCATGAAATATTATTCAGCTATAAGGCAGAAAATTGCCAAGGCTGGGGTGCTGGCTCAGCCAGTAAAGGACTTGCCATGAGGGCCTGAATTGACTCCCCAGAATCCACACAAGGACACTGGCAGTGGTGGTGCACACTAGTAAGTACAGGGCTAGAGAAGCCAATGGGCAGATCCTTCAGCTAGTCTAGCTACTCAGTGAGCCCCAGATCAATGGGAGACACTGCATCACAAAACAAGGTAGATGACCATTGAGGAAAGACACCTAAGGTTGACCTCTGGATTTCTCAGGCATGAACACACGTGTGTGTACACTCATGTGGACATACACTCATACAGGCATACAGGCACAAACACATACATGAACACACACACACATACAGATGTATTAATTGCTGTGATGTAATGGTCCATTGTTTCTCACAGTGCAATGTAGGGTAGCTTGGTTGATGACTGAACCCATGGCTGGTTTTGCATGGTATGGACCAGGCTTATCACATGTAGGGCCAGTGATGCTACTAACAAAACAACCTAGTCAAAGCACCATCACCAAGCTGCCCTAGTAACCTCAGAGTTAGGTTGTCCTTGATAAGGGCACTGGGCTTTCTGTATAGATGCCTGGGCCTGTATTATCCCTAGACCTTAAAGCATAAGTAGGACTGCCTGACTTATGGAACACACCCACTAACACACGGCACGGCATGTCCCCCCCCCCCCCACGCATACTTGCTTTTGATTCTTGAAGACTGAGACCACACAGAAGCCACTGTTTCAGGTACAATGTAAGCAGACAAAAGCTGGTGAGTTCGGTGGAGTCTCTGCATCAGCATTCCCTGCACAGGCTGCAGGGTCATTATGCCCGCATGCCCGCTGAGATGGATGGCTCTGGTGGACGCATCGCTTCCTCTCAGTCTCCAGGGGAGGAGGAACCTCTTAGGAACAACGCACCAGGCCTTGCTGAGTTAAAGCTCTCTGGTGACTCCATGACTGTCTCCTCAGACAGAAGCAATCTTCACGCACAGTGTGCGGTTGGCAGAGCTCAGGAGCTGTAGAAAAATAAAGAAGGGCACACTTTCAAGCCAAGGTCACTTCCTGGCAACTGTCTCTCATCCCCAGACAGCAGGGTCACCTCCACTGATGCCGGGAGACGAGCGAAGCAGAGCGGGATCCGCGCCCACAGCATCTCTTTGAGTCCTATGCATCTGTTTTAAGAGTGCCCCCCCCCATCTTGTAGGAGGCTGCAGAGAGACAAACCCAGCCAGAGGCACTCCCCTCACACCCTCCGTTTTCTCTTCATCCCAGCTTTCTGTAGTCTTCTACATACGGTCCAAGCTATGGCTTCCAGAATGAGTTCTCTTCATTTTTTGCATAATCCTTGTCTATTTGCATTGCCTGGGATAACTGTCACTACCCTCGAGTGAACTCTTAACCCGCAAGACACTGTTCAAATACTCTCTGCCCTTCCTGGTTATAGTTATTTATGTCTGCATCTGTGTGTTCATTAGCAGCTCTAGCAAGCTTTTGCAGCATTTATAGTGCTAAAATGAGTTTGTCTTTCTGTCTCCACCTCTGGATTTAGTCACAGAACATGGGCCACATCCATCTTTTTACCCTTGAAACTTGTGCTGGGGCCAAATAAATAAGAAATGGTTCAAATTAAGATAATAGAATAGTCACTTCACTCTGTGAAATGCTTCCTTACAGGCCATATGGGTGGTGAGCTATAAATAAACCTCTCAAGTCCAACTTCCAAGTCCAACTCAGAAAAAAACAGCACTTCCGCTGAACTCCAAATTTCTAGGCCCATCTGTACTTATTTATATCACTCCTGCGTGTCTTATAGAGTTTGAGGCATGGGATGCTCTAAACAGAATTATATATATATATATATTTGGTTTTTATGAGACAGGGTTTCTCTGTATTGTTTTGGAGGCTGTCGGTCCAGCCCAGCCTCGAACTCACAGAGATCCGCCTGCCTCTGCCTCCCAAGTGCTGGGATTAAAGGCGTGCGCCACCACCGCCCGGCTATATATATATTTTTAATATCCCTACTTCTCATCTTTGATTTTCACCCTTTTTCATTTAATGACAGCTTTGCTCTTTAATTGCTAGGACTAAATATTTTACAACCCCCCTCTGATAATTTTGCCTTATAATTGCACCTAGTGCATCTAGTAAATCCTGTTGTCTCTTCCTTCAAAATGTCACTAATCCCAACTGCCAGCTTGATCCTCACCACCATGCTTGTATTTATGGAAGAGCCGTTTAGCTGGGTTTCCTGCTTCCTCCTTGGCAGAGCCTTTTAGCTGGGTTTCCTGCTTCCTTCTTTGCCTACATCCCCTTATGGTCTATTTTTTAACACAGCAACTAGACTGGCCATTTATTGTGGTAAGTCAGCTTATAGATTTTCTCTTCTTGAAAGTCTCCATTGACCTTCCTTAGCACCCTAACACTACCCAGAATATAATAATAATTCAGTATTTGCTGAGTGAGTAAATGAATATTTAAGAATTACTACGGAAAACAACAACAACAACAAAAACCCAACCCAGATAGATACCAAGAAGTTGCAATTTACAATAAGGTATGCTGCATGAAAATTCCACATATATAATTGTGTTTTAAATGTTTTTTTTACTTATCTTATGGTGGTTTAAAAGAAAATGCCACCTCAAGGGAGTGGTACTATTAGGAGATATGTCTTTGTTAGAGTAGATACGGCCTTGTAGAAGAAGCCACCATGGGGTGGGCTTTGAGGTCTCCTGTGCTCAAGCTACACCCATTGACTCAGTCCACTTCTTATTGTCTACGGATCAAGATGTAGAACTCCCAGCTACTTCTCTAGCATCATGTCTGCCTATGTGCTGCCATGTCCCAACATGATGATGATGGACTAAACCTCTGAACTGTAAACCATACCAAGTAAGTGTTTTCCTTTATAAGAGTGGCCATGGTCGTGGTGTCTCTTCACAGCAATACAAACTCTAACTAAGACAGTATGTGTGTGTCATGCCTGGTACATATGAAAGTCAGAAGTGGGTGTCATTTCCCCTGAAATTGGAGTCATGGACCATTGTGAGCCTCCATGTGGGTGCTGGAAACTGAATACAGGTCCTCTGCAAGAGCAGTAAGTGCTCTGAACTGCTAAGTCATTGCTTCAGACCATATAATCATGTTTTGAGAGAGAGTGCAGAATCCTAACCACTAGACCACCAGGGAGTGACTTAATCATGTTTTGAATATCACCAAGAGATTACAGGCATTTTGTCTAGCATTAAATTGACCACAAAATAATTTTGGCCCTGGCTAGTCACATGGCTTACTAGAAAATTCTGAGTTGAATTTGATTTAAAAGTAGAGAAATTAAATTTAATTATTTTTCATACTTTCTTGTAATGCAAAAAGCCCATGGGGTGTGTGTGTGTGTGTGTGTGTGTGTGTGTGTGTGTGTGTGTGTGTGTGTGTATCATTGGATCTGGTTCTTAAAAATGTTCTAGCCAATTTTATAGAGAATTTGAGTAGTGATCTTGAGTGAATAATCCAGCACTGTAGGGGTGAGACAAAACAGGAGTTTGAGGGGGAAATAGGACTAATTTCCTGGGTTGAATGGTTCAGGGAGAAAACATGCAAGGGAATGGCTATGGGATGAATCTGCTTCAGTCATCTGCTATTCTTTTTAATTTCCCCTTGAGACTCCAGCCAGGGAGACTGAGTAACATGTCCTTGATTCAGAAAAGTCACACAAGGGAATGGATTTCCAAGTGCAGCTCATTCACACTATTTGAAAGATGGTGTTTGTATGAGAGAGAGGAAAAAAAGGTTTCACACTGAACTTGTCTGCAGCACTTTGTCCTGAAGTATATTTAGCAGGCAGCTAATGGAAAGTGAAGTCACAGGCATCACCCTGAATAGTTTTGAGTGATTAAGTTCTGGCCTTAGAACAGAAAATTATAAAAACAAAATATGAAAATTATAAATCTTCACCTTTTAGTATTTTAACATAAAACTGAATTTACTTTTCAAAATTCTTTTAGGCAAGGTTTCAGGTACTATACTTTATAATCTGCAGTTACTTGTGTGTGACCTTTAAATTCTTCATTTAAGAGTGGGCAAACTGGCTGCTTCTATACTTTAATAATTTCGCTCTCATTTGCAATCAGGAGACTGCAAATGGAGGATCAAATTTCTCAGCTTCAGCTCAGCCACAACCTTCATCACATATTGTTCAGAGTAATTTTCCAACTCATTGACAACATTCTCCTGTTTCTGCTGAGTGGTTTTGCAAATTACTTCCATCCTCCTGGCCCCAAACAATGGGTCTTCAATGAGTAAACAAACATTTGCTGCCTGCTTCTATCAGGTCCAAATCCAAAGTTAATAAAACTATAATGCTCACCAGAGCTCATGCAGCCCCACATAGAATCATTTATAGAGTTGTTTGTATCTTTGATGACTAATGTAATGCATAATAATAGTTGTAAACATTTGAGAGCTATAGAAATGTTACTACAAAATTTTCTCTTTCTAACCCAACCCCAGACCCACACCTGGGAGTCATTAGTTATCAGTACAGAATCTTTTAAAAATGTCGATTCACAAAACATACTCTCTCCCTCTCTCTCTCTCTCTCTCTCTCTCTCTCTATATATATATATATGTATGTATGTATGTATTCCTACTTCCCTCCATAATGCATCTCTCTCTTCCTTTTCCTTCTTCCTTTGTCCACCATGAGATCCTATTCCCTCTATTATAGTAGAGCCCATTCTACAACAGCACACATGTCCACCCTCTTTAACAATTTGCCTCTTGGTACTCCAGAGCGCAAATGTGTGATAATTTATTTAATGTCTCCAGTGTTGCATATTTAGCTTATTCGCAGTTTTTCAAGGTCACTAGTGATGGGAAGAAAGGGACGGAGAAGACAGGGGCTAAGGCAAAAGAGGAAGACGAGAGCCAGTACACATCTTTACCCAATTTAGGAACTCCATGTTGGAATACAAGGAGCGTGTTTTGCTAGTCTTTGATAACTGAGAGCTGAGTTCAGACTACCACACTTCAGAGAGAATTCTGGCAGACCCCCTTGCAGGCTGAAGGTCACAGATACCTGCAAATACCACTTCATCAGAATACAGGAAAGGCTGTGCTTCCAAGCTTGTATGTGAGAGGGCTCCTGGGCTAGTCTACATCATAACACATCCTCTCACATTGCTAATGGAGTTCTGAAAAGGCCTGAGGTCTCGGCCTGCCTAGAGTCCCACTCAGAACCCTGTTTCATTTTACCCATTCTTCTCATCTGTGCTACGTAGGCAGCCCCAACTGCAAAATACACCTTCATCTTAGTACTGTGATCTGCATGTCCTTTCATCTTTCCTTGGCTGCCATCTCTCCTGGCCTCTTCTGCCAGCACTCTGGAACCCAAATGTGTTCCCATCAGTCCTCTACCTGATCATACTCATCACAGATCAATTCCTCCTACTTCCTCTTCCTGTGTCACTGTCTGGTCATCCGGCAAAAGGGTCTTTAGTCACAGATTTTCCAATAGGAAGTGGAACTGTGTGTTATTTATTTTTTCCTCATTACCAGTTCTGTTCCTAGGTTTGAGGGTAGGATGAGGAAGACAGGTAGGAAGTAACAGGATAGTCGGCACTCCAGACAATACCCTTCTTGTTTTAGGTAGAGAGCCCTGTCATCCCAACTATTACATTTCCTTTTCTTCCTAATCACTCTCCATTCTCTACATGTTTGGCTCTTTCCTTCAATTTTAGGAGAAAGCCTTCCCCTAGTCAGACTCAAGAAAGGGCAGAGCCTTCTTGTAGTCTGAGATTGAGTGCTGACAAATGGTTGACCTTGAACGCAGACTACGATATCTTCCACTCAGATGATTGAAACCTGAAATTGCTCCCCTACTGGGAATTCCTACTGGGGTTAGCTATCCCATGTCCTTCCAGTTCTGCTGTGAACAATAAACCCACCTCTTATATTCAAGTATATAGAATGACAATGTTGAGCTTACAAACTGCCACTGGGGTGTCTCCATTAGAGCACATGACCCAGCTAATCCCAGCTTTTCTGGTTGTATGTCTCTATATCTGTCTTTTCTTCATTCCCTCGTTGCCCCAGTCAGGTTTCCAGGACCCAGATGCATAGGTTTCAGCACATCATGACATTGCTGTTTTTGAGTCCCCACTTTTTTCTTGGGAGACCCCACTCACAATGTGCAGTGAAGACAATGGCTCTGACTCTCAGCCTCCTCAAGTTCAGCACCATTGCTTGTATTCTGTCATTTTCCAAATCCCAATGTATTCTCACATTACCACCAACTCCAAGGTCCACTAATGCATGCTGCCTTCATTTTCTCTCTTCTAGTTCCCTCACATCTTCTCTCCCACCATCTTTGCTACGGTATCGCAATCCTACTGTAGGTAACCAAGGCCAGGAGCCTGTGCCTCGGGAAGTGGAAGCTCATTTTCAAAGTCTCCCGGCTATCACTGACATCCTGATCTCAGCTTCCTTCACTTGCCCTCTGGTTTCAGTCGACTGCCCTTTGACTTTCCCTCACTCAGTTTTTGTGGGGGCTCTAAAGCTTTCTGCCTTCTGATAAGATTGTCGGTTCCTAGTTCCAGGGTCTTACGAAATTTTATGTACTGAGTACTGAGCTAAAAATAGGACCAATTGACTTTAGTAACTGAAGTTTTCAAACAGAACAACGTGGTTGTGGAACAGAGCATGGGATGGGAATAATGATCATGATAATACTCCCTAGTTACGTGAACAGGTCTCTCCCTATCCCACAGGTAATTTTTATTCTTCCAACTGGTTTCAGCAGTGAGTTTCTTTCCTTTTACCAGATGGAAAACTGCAGCACATGCTAACAAACTGACTGCTCCACATCTAGTTTAGAGGCAGAAGCTGTCATTAAAGCACTGATTCTAGTGTCTAGTGCTAAAACTTTATGTCATTTTTTGTGGACTTTAAACACCCAAGAGTATTCTAAGGGAGGAGAATGACCAGCTAGTAAGGCATGAATGAAAACCTAAGGTTCTGTGACCCAGAAAATTCTGTCCTTGGGAATTAATGTGCAAGGAACATCATGATTTTCTACTGCCCATGAACTAACCTAAAGTTGAAGCAAGGGCATGATTAGCAAAATACCAGCTCTAATTTTAGAAGGGATAAGCTAGGGAACATGCAGAGATGTGAAGTTTAATCAAAGTGCTATCATTTAAGATGTTAATGAGCCAGTTATCAGGCCCCTGGCAGGTCTGGCACATTTGACCTCATTATCTGAGGAGGTACACGATGTTGGATCCAGGCTTCTGGTCACCAGACAGGTGATCCAGAGCCATGGCTGCTGAAAGCCTGTTGGAAACAGAATTCCACGATTCGAGCAGAGCCAAGAAACCCTTCTACACACTCTAACTAGCATGTGATAATGCTGCCTATCAAACCAGACCAGCACCTGCTTCTTCTCTGACCATTATGTTTGGGTGCTCAGAGGCTGTTGAAAAAGGTTTGTTATACAGTAGACGTAATATTTATTCTGCTTTTACTTTTAAAAATGTATTTTTGTTGAGTTGAGAATTTTATCCATGAATTTATATCAGTTCTACCCCTACAACTCCTCTCATGCCCCCTCAAATCTATGAATATATGTATGTGTATGCACACACACACACACACACACACACACACTACAGAGTTCATTCAGTGCTGTCCATATGTGCATGTATTTAGGGCTGAACATCTGGCATTGGACAACCTATCATTGATCAACATGGAGAAAGAAGAGTCCCCTTTAGAGTCATTGATTGCCTGATTGCCTGTAGCTCTTTATCTGGGGGGAGACATCAAAAAGGTTCTAGGTGATTCCACTCTGTCTGATTTCTGAAGGTGTCGCTGGCCCTTGGGAAGCTTGGCCTTCTTCTCAGAATGGCTTCAGTGAGGGTAGAAGGTATTTCGGGGATACTGAGAGTCGGTGGAGACCTGAGAGACCAGAACAGAAATGTGGTAGAGGCTCTCAATGCAGCGCTCCCTCTTGTGGCTGTCTACTTGGCATTGCCATGTATTTAATGTAGAAGGCCACAATTTTTGGAGTTTACCTGCCATTTAGTAGAAAGGTTTATATTTCTAAGAATTCTTGAGGATGCCCATAGATCTAAGTTGATTTTAGAATATTCTACATTATTTTCAAACTAAGCATTGCTAATTAGAGGGGCCTGTGACTTTAAGAACACCTCCTTTAAAACTTTGATCAAGTAAGGAGAATAATTACTCAAAGGTCTCCAATTGCCATTGCCCTTCTCTGATTAAGAATGTCATTGTTAGTTATGTGGAAATCTTTCCCCAAGATAAATAAACCATCCTTCTTTCAGTAGAGACACATACATACCGGATACATTTACTTCCACCCTGCTTTCTCTTTCCACAGCACCCTGAGCTTCTCTGAGATTCTTAAATGGCCACAAGTCATTATTTATCTGTTTAGGAGTCTGGGCTACCCTGCTCAGAATATTGGCTTTTAGCATTCTGCTCACCTGTGTTTTAGTGACATGGACACTCCAATCCTCTCTCTATGTTCAGGGGCAAGGGAGCAAGAGCTTGGCGTGGAGAAGGACATTGGGTCTACCATGGGAAGGGAGACTCTGTCACATGTTTCACACAGTAAGTGTTCAGCCAGTGCAGTGGCTGCTACAGGCACAGGCTCTGGCCCACTCTAGGAGCGGACTGCAAACTGGATTAAAAGATCTCCTTCAGGGAATCTACAAAAGCTGGTTTGACAGGGATTTTACAGAAGAGGGCTCCAGTGACTGCTGCCAAGAATGCCATTGGCACCTAAACCTGCAACACCAAGGTTTTAGTGTTAAGCATGATCTCTGGATAGCTACCCCTGGTGCTGGCCCGGTGCGATTGCAGCAACTGCTGCTGGGCAAAGTTGGACTCAGCTGTCTCCTGTTAACAGAACAGAGCCCAGTGGCTCCCCAAGAAAAACCCACATGGAAAAAAAGCTGGGAATCTACAAGAGAAGACCAAGACTGGTAAGGATCAACATGGAGTACGGTCTGGCCACCAACAGGAAGACAATGCTGAGGCCAGAGACCCAGCACACCTGGACACTGATTGATTCCTTCTCTTACCACGTCATGCAGCATCCCGGTCCTGGCCCCTCCCATGAGCCCCCATTACAGGGCCACACATTCTTACTTTCTCTCCCCTCTTTTACTGCAACATTTCCTTTTACACTACATTTCCCAGAGCCCCAAGACGGGCCCAGTGTTTGACATGTTAGTACACAACTTTACTTCCCTCTTTTTAGTCTATCATTAACCAAGATTTGGATTTTTAAATTTCATTTATTTATTTATTATTTTATAATTGATCTTATTTTATATATCAATCCCAGTTTCCTCCTCCTCCCATCCTCACATGCCCCCTACTGACCCCC
The DNA here is from genome assembly GCF_017639785.1 of Mesocricetus auratus. Lineage (NCBI taxonomy): Eukaryota > Metazoa > Chordata > Mammalia > Rodentia > Cricetidae > Mesocricetus > Mesocricetus auratus. The sequence goes on along the minus strand of NW_024429199.1, from coordinate 10,449,934 downwards.
CAATCCAATCCCCCATCCACTTCCCAGTGAGGATGAGGCCTTTCATGAGGGATCATCAAAATCTGTCAAGTTATTTGGGGCAGGGCCTAAGCCATCCCTCATGTATCTAGATTAAGAGAAGATCCCTCCATGGGAAATGGGCTCCTGAAGTCCGTTTGTGCACTAGGGATACATCCTGGTTCCCCTGCCAAAGGCCCCATAAACCTCCCAGTGCTCCTAGCTGACATCCATGTTCGGTGGGCCTGGTTTGGTCCTATGTTGGTTCCCTAGCTATCAGACTGGGGTCCATGAGTTTCCATTTTCTCAGGTCAGCTGTTTCGGCGGGTTTTCCCTGCGTGGTCTTGACCCTTTGTTGGTCACTCCTCCCTCTCTGAAGCTGGATTCCAGGAGTTTGGCTCAGTGTTTAGCTGTGGATCTCTGCTTCCGCTTCCATCACTACTGGATGAAGGCTCTAGAGTGGCATTTAAGGTAGTCATCATTCTCATTATAGGGGACGGGCATTTAAGGTACCCTTTCCACTATTGTTTAGGTTCCTAGTTGGGGTCATCCTTTTGGATCTCTCTCTCTGTATGATTTCCTAGTGCCAGCTTTCTCTTTTAACCTATAGTGGCTCTCACTATTGATGTGCCTCTTTTCTTGTTCTCTTTTATTCCTATCCCTACTCAGTCTTCCTGATCCCTCATGTTCTCTCCCCTCCTCTTCTCCCCTCCTCTTTCTCCTACCTCCCTCCCCCTCCCCCAATACTCCCAATTTGTTAAGGGACTCTTGTCTTTTTCCGCTTCACTGAGGAACCATGTATGTCTCTCTTATGATCCTCCTTGTTTCTTTGCTTCTCTGTAGGTGTGGATTGTAGGCTGATAACCCTTTACTCTATGTTTACTATCCATATATAACTGAGCACATACCATGTTTGTCTTTTTGTGACTGGGTTACCTCACTTAGGATGGTTTCTTCTAGTTCCATCCATTTACCATTTTTCCCCGTAGTACTTCACTCTTCGGTTGAGGGACATCTAGGTTGTTTCCAGGTTCTGGCTATTACAAATAATGCTTCTATGAATATAGTTGAACAGACATCCTTGTTGTATGAATGTGCATCCTTTGGATACATGCCTAAGTGAGGAATTGCTGGATCTTGAGGTAGACTGGTTCCCATTTTCTGGAGAAACCGCCATGTTATTTTCCAAAGTGGCTGTACAAGCTTGCACTCCCATCAGCAATGGAGAAGCATTCCTCTTTCTCCACATCCTCTTCAGTATAACCTGTTGTTGGTGTTTTTGATTTTAGCTACTCTAACAGGTGTAAGATGGCATCTCAGAGTCGTTTTGATTTGCATTTCCCTGATAGCTAAGGATGTTGAGCAATTTCTTAAGTGTCTTTCAGCCATTTTAGATTCCTCTATGGAGAATTTTCTGTTTAGTTCTGTACCCCACTTTTTAATTGAATTATTTGGTGTTTTGGTGGCTAGCTTCTTGAGTTCTTTGTACATTTTAGAGATCAGCCCTCTTTCTGATATAGGGTTGGTGAAGATATTTTTCCATTCTGTGGGCTGCTGTTTAGTCTTCTTGACTGTATCTTTTGCCTTACAGAAGCGTCTCAGTTTCAGGAGGTTCCACGTATTAATTGTTGACCTCAGTGTCTGTGATACTGGTGTTATGTTCAGGAAGCAGTCTCCTGTGCCAATTCGTTCAAGGGTACCACCCACTTTCTCTTCTAAGAGGTTCAGTGTGGCTGGATTTATGTTGAGGTCTTTGATCCATTTGTACTTAAGTTTTGTGCATGGATCTATCTGCAGTCTTTTATGTGCCACCATCCAATTATGCCAGCACCATTTATTGAAGTTGCTTCATTTTTTCCATTGTATAGTTTTAACTTCTTTGTCAAACATTAGGTGTCCATAGGTGTGTGGGTTAATATCAGGGTCTTCAATTAGATTCCATTGGTCTGCTAGTCTGTTTTTGTGCCAATACCAAGCTGTTTTCATTACTATAGTTCTATAATACAGTTTGAAGTCAGGGATAGTGATATCTCCTGAAGTTCCTTTATTGTACAGGGTTGTTTTGGCTATCCTGGGTCTTTTGTTTTTCCATATAAAGTTGATAATTGTCCTTTCAAGGTCTGTGAAGAATTGTGCTGGGATTTTGATAGGGATTTCATTGAATCTGTAGAATGCTTTTGGTAAGACTGCCATTTTTGCTATGTTGATCCTATCTATCCAAGAGCATGGGAGATTTCCCATTTTCTGCTATCTTTTTTGATTTCTTTCTTTAAAGACTCAAGATTCTTGCTTCACAGGTATTTCACTTGTTTGGTTAGCGTTACCCCAATAGCGTTGTGGCTATTGTAAAGGGTGGTATTTCTCTGATTTCTTTCTCAGCCCCTTTATTGTCTATATATAGTAGGGTTACTGATTTTTCTGAGTTAATCTTGTATACTGCCACTTTGCCGAAGGTGTGTATCATCTGTAGGACTTCCCTGGTAGAATTCTTCGGGTCACTTGTGTATACTGTCATATCATCTGCAAATAGTGAAAGTTTGACTTCTTCCTTTCCAATTTGCATCCTCTTGATCTCCTTTTGTTGTCTTATTGCTCTAGCAAGAATGTCAAGTACAATATTGAAAAGATATAGAGAGAGTAGAAAACCTTGTCTTGTTCCTAATTTTAGAGGAATTGCATTGAGTTTCTCTCTGTCACGACTGTTGTGCGGCCTGTGTCCGAGAACGTGTGGAGGGTGTCGGGTATTGATAACACAGAGACTCGTTTAATGATATAAAGAGAACTTTAAACAGGCTCCAAAAAGGTTTAAGAAAAACTTCCTAAGAAAGGCTCCCACCAGAGAAGCCTCTGCTCTCTCCTCTCCCCTGGCTGGTCCTGCTCTGACACCAGAGGTGGATGTGTGTGGGTTTTTGAAGGTGCGGTTAGTCTCTGGACAAGGTCGAGGTCAGGGCGGTTTCCGTGGGAAGGCCTTTCCCAGGAACTTATTGTATCATTTTTAGTAAACAGGTTTTTACTAAACATTGTCTTACAGCTGCCTACTCCCAGGCAGAAGGGGAAGTGGCCAGGAACTTATTGTATCGTTTTTAGTAAACATGTTTTTACTAAACATTGTCTTATAGCTGCCTACTCCCAGGCAGAAGGGGAAGTGGGTCTCTGCTCAAGGTCTGGTGTTCCCACAATTTATCCCTTTTTATTTTTAAATGAGGCACTCCTGGCTTAGGTCAAGTAGGGTCACCCTCCCTTTCCCGTCTTTGGGGGACCTTGAACCCCTGTTTTAGGTGGGAGGGGTCTTCCCCACAGGTTGCCCGTCATCGGAGATACCCCAACCTTAAATCATCTGTAACCAACCTTTATGGCTATCGGGATTGCCATGGGCTAAGCTAAGCAATACTTGGTTACGGATCTTTTGTCTCTGGAACAAGGCACGTTTGAGCTCGGCATAAAGCCAGAATGCCTACCGCCACTGCCACCATTTCCAGGACCCCCATCGACATAGCGCCTCTCCATTACCATACCCATCACCAGATCTGGGCCATAACATTCTACCAGCCTTTGTCTCTTACAAGGGTAACCCGCATGTGATTTACATTTACAATTTGATAAAGTTTTTAATCGTTTTAAGATCTGCTCAGGAAAGCATTTAGAAAGTGCACTTGTACAGATACATTAGGTACAATCATTGATGTTACACATGTAGCATTACGAAAAATATGAACAATAGTTGTCGCATTAGGACAAGTTGCATTTCTCCAGAAAAATACACTGGCCTAGTCGTGATTCCAGAAACAGGAACCATCAAGTGACCATGTCCTGTTTAAATACTGAAAAGAGGCTTTTGTCACTCATCATAGTCCATACCAATGTCCAAATGCTTTAAATGGGTCCTTTTTTCTCTGTTAGCTTTATGATGAAAACTCATGGGTCCGGAAGGTTGATGTAGCAGGTCTGTTGAGAAACTGGAAATCTCGAACCAACTGTTTTCTTTCTTTTTTTTTGGGCTGTAGATTCGATGACATCAAGGGTCAGGAACACTGATTTAGGAGATCTCACTCAAACTGGCTTAGGTAGGCTCTCATGGTCTCAGGTCCAGTTTTTCTCTGCTCCATGTATCTCACTAAATGGTCTGACAGTTGTCGAAGCTTTATTCTTTTTCTGAGTGTTTAGCAATGGTTGGATCTTTATCATGGTGAGCATTCCTAGTATCCGGAGTAGTATTGGGGTCGACATGCCTGATGCACCGTTCGGGGACCCAAATGGGCTTCTCACTTCCTGGAGGGAAAACACAAACAGCCCCTCGGACCCTAGCTAGTAGGGGAGTGGGTGGCTGCCATTTTCCTGTAATCAAATCCTTCCATCTGACCCATCCCAAGGACTGGGAGGGTTTGTTCCAATGTCTCTCCATAGCAGACAAATTATTACAGTCTACGGTCAAAAAATTTAAAATGTAAAGTATGGTGGATAACTGAATATTGGGGGAGGTAACATACTCCCCCTTTTTTATTTTCTTAAAATACTGTTTGAGAGTGGCATGGGTGTGCTCCACAATAGCCTGTCCCGTGGGGTTGTGAGGAATACCAAAAGAATGGACAATGTGATGTTTCCTGTAAAAGGCAGCAAAGCGATTGTTGGCATAGGCAGGGCCATTGTCTGTTTTTAGGGCATCGGGTATGCCCATGTAGGCAAAGGCCTGTAGGCAATGAGAAATAACATCTTTAATCTTTTCTCCTGAGTGGAGAGAGGTAAAAATCAGTTTAGAATACGTATCCACAGAGACATGTATATATTTTAATTTTCCTGCCTGCGGCAGGTGAGTGACATCCATTTGCCAGAGATGGTTGGCCCTGAGGCCCCGGGGATTTACCCCCTCATTGGGAGAATTATGATAAGGGGCACAATCAGGGCACTGAGAGGTAATCTGTGTAGCTATGGATAAGGGGCACCCAGTGTGAAATTTAATGGAGCGGGCATTTAGATGATACCTCTCATGGAGCTGGTGGGCCAGCTGCTCCTGAGTAAATAAGACCCTAGGGCGGGTCAAGGAGTCAGCAATTTCATTGCCCTGGGCAAGGGGTTCTGGAAGGTTAGTATGTGTACGAATAAATCCCACATAAGCAGGGTGGATGCGCTGCCAAATAAGATGTTGGAGTTGAACTAATAAGGAACGAACCTGGGAGGTTGGAAGAACATATGGAGAAGTTTTTAAAGGTCTAACAATGTTGGCAACATAAACACTATTAGTATATAAATTAAAGGGCTCTCCCTCAAACATTTGGAAAGCCATCAAGCAAGCAAACAACTCGGCGGCTTGTGTTGACATCTGTCCTGTGGGTACCCTCTTTTGCACCTGAGAAGAAACCACCACCGCGAAACCCTTGGAGGAGCCGTCTGTAAAGACTGAGCGAGCTCCAACTAGAGGGTTCTCCTTTAAAATCTTGGGAAAGATCACAGGGTGTTGTTTGAAAAAAGACATCAAGGGGCTGTTGGGATATTGGTTATCAAACTGTGTGCCTGTAGATGTAATAAACAGGGTCCACCCATCATGGAAGATCTGTAGATGTTCCACCTCCTCCTTACCATAAGGAAGGATAATTTTATCAGGACTCTTTCCAAAGGTTTGAATGTTAAACTTGTGTGCCTTTTACAACAATTGTAAAATGAGATCATAGTAAGGGGTCACTACCTTCTTAGGGGAGGCTGACAAATGTACCCAATAAATAGGACCAGTCTGCCAAAACACGGCCGTGGGCGAAAAGCTAGATGAAAGTACAACCAGAACAAGGGGCTGTCCATAATCTATACGCCAAAGGTGGGCTTGCTCTATACTTCTTAACAGTAATTGTAGGGCTTCCCTGGCCTCTGGGGTAATCTGTCTAGGGGAAGTTGGAGCAGGATCTCCAGGAAGAATATCATAAAGCGCTTTAAGGGCCCCTGTTTTAATAGAAAGAGAAGGGCGAAACCATTGCACCTCTCCCAAGAATCTCTGCCAATCATGAAGTGTTTTTAAATTTGAACAATCAATTTGGAGTCTTTGTGGCCGGAGGCCAGTTTGTTGAATTTGATGACCCAAATAAGTATAAGGGGTCTCTTTTGGATCTTTTAGGAGCCAAAATAAATCCGCGGGCCTCCAGAAGTTTCTGTAGCTCTGCAAAGGCTATGTAACATTGTCTTTCTTTGGCCGCGGCCAAAAGAATATCATCCATGTAGTGGATAATGTAAAGATCAGGAAACTTACATCTGAGGGGATCTAAACAGGCAGCTACATAAATCTGGCATATAGTTGGACTATTAGCCATCCCTTGGGGGAGCACCACCCATTGGAAGCGAAGGGCAGGCTCCCTAAAGTTAATCGCAGGAAGGCTAAACGCAAACCGAGGACTATCTTGAGAATGTAAGGGAATAGAAAAGAAGCAATCCTTCAAATCAATAACAATCAAATGCCAGTCTTTAGGAATGGCCACAGGCACGGGCAAGCCAGGCTGTAGAGCCCCCATAGGCTGCATGGTCGCATTTACTGCCCTCAAGTCTTGTAGTAACCTCCATTTCCCTGAAGATTTTTTTATTACAAATATAGGGGTATTTCAAGGGGACGTGGAAGGAACCAAATGACCTGCCTCCAATTGTTTTTGAACTAACTGGTGAGCCGCCCTTAGTTTCTCCGCTGGTAAGGGCCACTGTTCCACCCATACCGGATCATCTGATAGCCATGTGATGGGCATGGGGGCTGGCGGCGCAACAGTGACCCTCATCAAAAATGGCCAAAACCCTTCCTATCCCCTGGGGCCCTGGTCTCCAAAGGGAGGGATGCCACAGGGCAAACCTCTCCCTGTTCTAGTTTACCTAGTTCCCTCCCCGGGCTCCAGCCCCTCCCTTGCATCATCTGGGGGCCCCTGCTTTTGGACTTGGGTGTCTGAGTGGTGAGGACCACTCCCATTTCTTGCATGAGGTCCCGTCCCCAGAGGTTAATAGGGAGGCCAGGCAAAACATATGGCTGGAAAAGCCCTGTGTGGCCTTTAGAGTCTTGCCACTTTAAGATTTTGAGGCTTTTTTGGGGCACAGCCTGTCCTATTTCCTGGAGGGTCACTGTCCCTTCCTCTTTCGGCCAGGTGGGGGGCCAGAATTTATCTGAGAGGACAGAGAAATCTGCCCCAGAATCTAAGACGCCCCTAAAGGACTTGTCTTCTATCTTTAATGTAAGCTGGGGGCGGTTTTCCATAGTGGCTACCCAAAATGCTGTCGGGCCGGTACTTTCAAAACCTTGGTTGTCCCTTTTTTCTTTAATTTTTTTAGCCTCACAAGGAGTTGTAGGGAGAAGGAGTATCTGAGCAATCCGTTTTCCTGTAGGGATGGCAACAACCCCACTGCCCACTGATGTTATTATTTTAATCTCCCCCTCACTATCCTGGTCTATAACACCGGGGTGTACCTGGATGCCTCGAAGAATAGTACTGGACCGTCCCAAAAGTAGTCCGACCGTGTCTGGGGGCAATGGCCCATGTACCCCAGTAGGGAGGGCCTGGATCCCCATTTCCGGTGTTAGGATTGCCCGGGCAGAGGGAGCGAGGTCCAATCCTGCACTCCCCGAGGTGGCTCTAAGGAGGTCTGAGATATGAAGGGGTTGCTCTGGGGGAGAAAATGAGTCCTGCCACTGCCCAGAGCAGGGGTTATTGTCCCGTACACATTGGTTTTGGGGCCCTGGGGCGGGGCCCTCCTCCCGTTTTTCTGATTATTATTAGTAGAAAGGAAATTTCCCTCCCAGTCAGTTTTAGAGTAGCAGTCTTTGGCCCAATGATATCCCCTTCGGCAACGGGGGCATAAACCAGGTCTCTTGAGACCCGTAGTACTATTTTGAGGGCACTCTCTACGGAAGTGTCCCTCCCTACCGCAGCTAAAACATGTTTTTTTCCCTCTCAGAGTAGGTCTTTCTTTCCCCACTTGGGGCCGAATAGCAGCAGCTAACACTTGGCCCTGGATGAAGTTCCCATCAATGTCCCTACAGATCCGAATATAGTCATTTAGACTTTTATTGTGATAGGGGCGAAGGGCTTCCTTACAATATTTATTTGTATTTTTAAATGTCATCTGCTTTATGACTGGCATCGCAGGCCCAATGCCCCCAAATATTTTTTTTGTTACCTGACTGAGACGGTCTACGAAGTCTTGAAAAGGTTTGGAAGGTCCTTGAAGGACTTTGGACAGATGATCTCCTCCTTTCTTGGAAGGCAATGCTTTTCAAGCTCCTTGGGCCGCTGTTGTCACTTGGGCATAGACTGCGATGTCATATTGTATTTGTTGTTGAATGGTGGCGTATTGACCACTTCCGGTAAGCATCTCCACATTTCTCTGGGGCTGTCCGGCCTGTGTATTCCTTTGGGCTGTCTGGCTGTATTTTTTTTGAAACTCACCTCTCCAAATTAAATAATCTCCCCCCGACAGAGCTGCTCTGTAAAGCTGTTGCCAATCGCCAGGTGTCAAATTAAGAGACGTAAAAGATTCCATTAAGGAAAGTGTAAAGGGAGCCTGTGCTCCATAATTTAAAGTTGTCTCTTTAAGTTGTTTTATATCCTTAAAATTTAAAGGGTTATGACGCCTAATGACCTGTCTAGAATTGTTTGGATCTGGAACTTCCATTACTGGGGCCACCACCGGGCAGCATTGGACCCCTCCTCTTGGTCTTCCCTCCAGGTCTGAGAAGGACTGGGTTATCTCATAGGAGGAGTCCCTTTTTTCAGAATATGGGGAAGGGTTTCTCTCCTTGTCCTGTCTTTTCTTAATTAGAATCTTTTTTAGTTCTTTTTTAAGGGTCGCGATCTCAGCAAGTAACCGTTTCTTTTTAGACTGTGACGAGTCTGAGTCTGAGTTACTTCCATTTTCTAGGTCTGATAGAGAAGGATATAACCGATTTTGACCGGAGTCCTTCTTTTTGGGTCGCGCCCGGAGATGTTTACCCGTTTTTTTTGTTGTTACTAAGAGACTCCTCCTCATCCTCACTAACAATGGAGCCTCTAGTTTTAGTCACGGTCTCTTCATCATCACTCTCTGCCCCTGAACTCAAGGAGGCTTGAGTCTCAGTCTCTTGTAACTCTAAAAAAGCCTCTTTTGTGTCCTGAACTACCTGGCGGTGACGAACCTTATCTGTTAAAAGTGCTCCCCTCACTAATCTCCATAAGGAGAATGTCATAGGGGGCAAGGACTCAGATCCCTCTTTTCGTAAAAGTCTATGAAGATCACGGCGAACCTCCTCCCAATCTGGAATATTTAAGCTTCCCCCAGTAATGAACCATGGACTGGCTCGTTCGATCGATTTTAGAAAGCCTTCTAGGGTTTTAGACTTGACTGCAGTCCCATGTTCTTTAAGTAACTTTTTTAGTTGATACTGCAATGATTCTAGCTTCCCGGAACTATTCCCCATAGTTTCTTAACCCCGTCCACTTACCTCGCTTTCACGATCTCAGTGGGACCTCCAATTGTCACGACTGCTGCGCGGCCTGTGTCCGAGAACGTGCGGAGGGTGTCGGGTATTGATAACACAGAGACTCGTTCAATGATATAAAGAGAACTTTAAACAGGCTCCAAAAAGGTTCAAGAAAAACTTCCTAAGAAAGGCTCCCACCAGAGAAGCCTCTGCTCTCTCCTCTCCCCTGGCTGGTCCTGCTCTGACACCAGAGGTGGATGTGTGTGGGTTTTTGAAGGTGCGGTTAGTCTCTGGACAAGGTCGAGGTCAGGGCGGTTTCCGTGGGAAGGCCTTTCCCAGGAACTTATTGTATCATTTTTAGTAAACAGGTTTTTACTAAACATTGTCTTACAGCTGCCTACTCCCAGGCAGAAGGGGAAGTGGCCAAGAACTTATTGTATCGTTTTTAGTAAACATGTTTTTACTAAACATTGTCTTATAGCTGCCTACTCCCAGGCAGAAGGGAAAGTGGGTCTCTGCTCAAGGTCTGGTGTTCCCACATCTCTCCACTTAGTTTGATGTTGGCTGTTGGTTTTCTGTATATTACCTTTATTTTATTTAGGTATGTTCCTGTTATCCCTGATCTCTCTAAGACCTTTACAATGAAGGGATATGAATTTTGTTGAAAGCTTTTTCAGCACCTAGTGAGATGATTATGTGTTTTTTCTTTTTCAGATTCTTTATGTGGTGGATTACATTGATGGATTTTCATATGTTGAACCATCCCTGCATCCCTAGGATGAAGCCTACTTGTTCATGGTGGATGATTTTTCTAATGTGTTCTTGGATTCAGTTTGCTAGTATTTTAGCATCAGTGTTCATGAGGAAGATTGGTCTGTAGTTCTCTTTCTTAGTTGTGTCTTTGTGTGTTTTGGCTACCAATGTAACTGTAGCCTCATAAAAAGAGTTTGGTAATGATCTTCTGCTTCTATTGTGTGGAACAATTTGAGGAGTAATTGGTATTAGTTCTTCTTTGAATTTCTGGTAGAATTCTGCACTGAAACCATCTGGCCCTGGGCTTTATTTGGTTTGGAGACTTTTGATGACTGCTTCTATTTACTTAGGTGTTATAGGTCTATTTAAATTGCTTATCTGTTCTTGATTTAATTTTAATAAGTGGTATCTATACAGAAAATTGTCCATTTCCTTTGTGTTTCAGTTTTGTGGAGTACAGGTTTTTAATGTATGACCTGATGATTCTCTGGATTTCTCTAGTGTCTGTTGTTATGTCTCCTTTTTCATTTCTGATTTTGTTGATTTGCATGTTCTCTCTCTCTCTGCCTTTTGGTTAGGTTGCATTAAGGTTTGTCTATCTTACTGATTTTTTTCAAAGAACCAACTCTTTGTTTCATTGATTCTTTGTATTGTTTTCTTTGTTTCTACTTTATTGATTTCAGCTGTCAATTTGATTATTTCCTGGTGTCTGCTCCTCCTGAGTAGTTTGCTTCCTTTTGTTCTAGAGCTTTCAGGTGTTCTGTTAATTCTCTAGTGTAACTATTCTCCAGTTTCTTCACGTGGGCAGTTAGTGCTATGAACTTTCCTCTTAGCACTGCTTTCTGAGTGTCCCATAGGTTTAGGTATGTTATGCCTTCATTTTCATTGAATGCTAGGAAGACTTTGATTGCTTTCTTTACTTCTTCCTTTACCCAACAGTGATGCAGTTGAGCATTGTTCAATTCCCATGAAATTGTAGGGTTCTGAAATTTGTGCTGTTGCTGAATTCTAATTTTAAGTTATGCTGGTTTGATAATATAATTTTTTGTGTCTGTTGAGGTTTGCCATGTTGCCACGTTTTTAGAGAAGGATCCTTGTGGCGCTGAGAATAAGGTATATTCTTTTGTGTTTTGATATTGGATGGAATGATCTATAGATGTCTATTAAGCCCAATTGGGGCATATCTTCTGTCAGTTCCTTTGTTTCTTTGTTAAGTTTCTGTCTGATAGTCCTGTCCAGTGGTGAGAATAGGGTGTTGAAGTCTCCCACCATAAGCGTGTGGGGTTTAATGTGTGATTTGAGTTTTAGTAATGTTTCTTTAACGAATGTGGGTGTCTTTGTATTTGGTGCATAGATGTTGAGAATTGAGACTTCATCTTGATTGATTTTTCTGTGATGAATATGAAATTACCTTCATCTATTTTGATTAATTTTAGTTTGAAGTCTAATTTGTTAGATATTAGAGTAGCTATACCATCTTGCTTCTTAGGGCCATTTGCTTGGAAAATCTTAACTCAACCCTTAACTATGAAGCAACATCTGTCTTTGAAGGTAAAGTTCATTTCTTGTATGCAGTGGAAGAATGGATTCTGTCTCTGTGTCCATTCTGTTAGCCTGTGTCTTTTTATAGGTGAGTTAAGACCATTGATATTGAGGGATATTAATGACCATTGATTGTTGATTCTTGTTTGTTTTGGATTTGTTTTTGGTGGTGGTACTATGTCTGAGCTTTTCCCCTATTTATGGCTTGTGGTAAAATGTGATTATCTATTGCCTATGTTCTTGTGACTGTAGTTAACCTCCTTGGGTTGGAGTTTTCCTTCCCAAACTTTCTATAGGACTGGATTTGCTGATATGTATCCTGTAAATCTGGTTTTGTCATGGAATATCTTGTCTTCTCCATCTATAGTAATTGAGAGTTTTGCTGGGTATAGTAGTCTGGGCTGTCATCTGTGGTCTCTCAGTGTTTGTAGAACATCTATCAAGTACCTTCAAGCTTTCAGAGTTTCCATGGAGAAATCAGGTGTAATTCTCATAGGTCTGCCTTTATATGTTACTTGGCCTTTTTCCTTCGCTGCTCTTAATAGTATTTCTTTATTCTGTATGTTTGCTGTTTTGATTATTATGTGATTGAGGGGACTTTTGGGGGGTGGGACCACTCTATTTGGTGTTTGGTATGCTTCTGGTACTTTCATAGGCATGTCATATTGGTAAAGTTTTCTCCTATGATTTTGTTGAATGTTTTCTGTGCCTTTGAACTGGACTTCTTCACCTTCTTCTATACCTATTATTCTTAGGTTTGGTCTTTTCATACCATCCCATATTTCCTGGATAATTTGTGTTAGGGATTTGTTGGATTTAAGATTTTCTTTGGCTGATGAATCTATTTTCTCTAGTATATCTTCAGAGCCTGAGATTCTGTCTTCCATCTCTTGTATTCTGTTGGTTATGCTTGCATATATAGTTCCTAATCATTTACCCAGCTTTTCTATTTCCAACCATCCCTCAGTTTGTGTTTTCTTTATTGTCTCTATTCCAGTTTTCAGGTCTTAAACTGTTTGAATTGTTTCCTTCATCTGTTTGATTGTTTTATCCTGGCTTTCCTTGCTTTCTTTAAGAGATTGTTGATTTCTTGCTTTTTTTGCTTTATTTTTTCTTCCATTTCTTTAAGGGATTTTCTTATATCCTCTTTGAGGTCCTCTATCATTTTCATGAGGTTATTTTTAAGGTCATTTTCTTCTGATTCATCAGGTCTTGCTGGTGTAGAATCCCTATACTCTGGTGGTGCTATAAGTCTTTCTGTTGTTGGATATATTCTTATACTGTCGTCTTCCCATCTCTTCTTCCAGTGGGTACAGGTGGAGTCTCTTCCTTCTCTCTCTCTCTCTCTCTCTCTCTCTCTCTCTCTCTCTCTCTCTCTCTCTCTCTCGGTGGAGGGCCAAGACAGGAATGGTGACTGATGATGCTGGCTGCTCTGTACTGCCTCCAGGTCCCTTGGGGGGATTCAGTAGCCTGTAATCTGGGCCACATCTGGTGATAGCCTATAGAAAAGACATAGGAAAAGAAAACATTTGCTCCTTGCCTGCTTGCCCTCACTGGCATTAGAGCCTACTTCTTTTGTATTTTAGCATTTACTGAAGACCAGCTGAGACATCCTGCCTGATGAACTGAACAACTACTGGATTCTTGGAATTTCTGTTGGTAGATAACTACTGTTGGACTAACTGGACTACAGCCTGTAAAATCCCACATATGTATATGTATCAATTCGATTACTATAGAGAACTCTAACTAATACTGTTGGGGAAGTCCTGTGTCAATAAAGCACTGCTGGCCAATAGAAATCTAGATAGGTGGGACTAGGAGTCCAGGAGGACTCTGGGAAGGAGAAACACAGAGAGTCGAGATGTAACGCCATGGGGTAGGAAGCCCGGAAACTTCTCCGGTAAGAGACATACTTAGATTAACAATTATGGAGGCAATTACTTAAGTCAGAGCTAGTCAATAAGAAACAAGCAAGGCCAACAGCTTCATAATTAATATAGCCTCTTGTGTGTTTATTTGGGACTGATGGGGCTCTAGAACCAGGCTGGTGGGAAGGCTTCTCTCAAGGAAAAGGCTTCCCTTTACAAAATAATACAGTGACTGTTGCTGCAGATTTTATTGAACCAACAGGAATAGACTGGAGGTATAATCTGGTGACTGGAATACCAATCTAACAGGAGAAAACATAGGCACAACTTCACTACAACCCAGTCTCTCTGAATACTGTGAACACCTCCAACTGAAGACAGGCTACCCAAATAAAAAGAACAACATCAAAAACATTAACCCATAATTTAGCCCTAAATGAGCAGACCTCAGTGCAAAACCACAAGTAACACAAAAAACCAATACCATGTGTCTCCTCTAAAAATTACCAATCCCATAGTTATGACCCCCATGAAAATGACTTAGGTGAGATTCCAGACACAGAATTAAAAGAAATGTTGTGTGTGTGTGTGTGTGTGTGTGTGTGTGTTTATAATCTTCAAAGAGAACATGAACACTTATGAGAACACAGGCAAACAGCTCAATGAACTAGGGAGGTCAATTCAGGATATGAAAGTAGAATTCAATAAAGATATAAGAATACTGAAGAAATCTTAACTGATATGAGGTGGAAGTGAGAAGCAATCAGTCAGGTAAGTTCAGTGGAAAGTCTCATCAGTGGAATGGACCTGGAGGAAGGTATCAAGTACCAGCTTCTTGATGCTTTTTGTGTATGTGGACCGCTAGTCTCCCTCTGTGGAAACCCTACTCAAACCATCTGTTCTTTCTGTTAGAAGCCCAGGTGACTTTAGGTTCTGGAAAATGCTTCATTAGGACCTTTTTGTTCCTCCTTTGGTAGCTTATTAGGAGTCTAATTAGAGTCAACTCTTTCCCAAGTCTAAGTGAATCTGAACCCCAATTTAAATAAGACACCAGGGGACCCACAGATACATTCTTCTCAAAGCAGCTTTGTTTGGGGGCTATCTTAATATTTTAAGTCTAGAACATGAAAGGCTCACACAGATTTTCCATTCGATTATATATTCACTTGTCAAATACTTTTGGTGGTACATAAGCCCATCTTTTATGAATAGCATTCAGTAATAAATGAACAAGCACATAATTATTGTAGCCGGAAAAAGGTTACACAGCAAAGACAAAAGGTGCTAAGATCTAGGACAGTGATTCTAAAATTCAGGCATTTTGGAATAACCTAAGAGATGGACTTAAAAACTGTTAAATGCCAAGACTATATGCCAGTCAAACTAAATCAGGATTCTGAGAATGATACCTAGCGCCAGTACTTTTTTATCTAAAAATTAAACTTGTCTTGAATGTACACATTGTCTTACACATTTTTCTTGAATAAATATGGCACAACCATCAGAATTTCATATGTATACTTAAATTCACCAACAACATCATTTCTGTGTAAACATGACGTATTTTGTAAGATTTATTCTCTGAAGATTTCACTTTGATACTTTGAAAATAGAATTGGTTAATTTATTTACTAGTTGTTGCAGTAGACAAAATTAAACTTTACTTTTATGAATTCATTTTATATGTCATCTCTGCTAAAAGAAATACTCTGCTAGAACCAGAGATAAGGAATTTTCAGAAAGAACAATCTACCAATATAAATATATCAGTACATACATGCATGTTGAGTGTATCCCTTATCCTAAATGTTTGGGACCAGATTTCAGGGTTTTCTTTTAGCACTAGTACTTTTTAACAGCACCCTACCCCCTAACCCCCAATCCTCACTCCCCCAAGACTACACCCCGACACCAGATGATGCCAGTGGAACTTGATTACATAGGTGGGTCTCTTTGACCCTTTGAACAGATCCGGAAGGTGGAGGTTCAGTCAGGAAGTTACAGGTGGGTACACAGAAAAGATTCCTGCAAGCTGGAGAGGTGGCTCTGTAGGTAAAAGTACCTGCCAAGGTCCAGCTTCACTGTGCAATCGTCTCTGGGTACCACCGTCCTAGGACCAGGCCTTTAATACAGGGGCCTTTGGGGGACATTCAAGTTCTTAACTGTAGTAATTATTCTCAAAGTTGCATTAAACTGTATGCCAACAAGCTTCTTACAGTTGTATCCCTACTGCCACCCGGGATGCTGTTTTCTGCATTCTATGCTTGCTTTCAATGGGGTTTTATTTCTCTTCATTTGTCTTTATTTTATTTAAGATCGAGCTAAAGGGCTGTGCAGGCAATGTGGAATTTGCTCCACCACCAAGTCACAGCCCCAGCCTGGGCTTAATTTCTTGTTGCTAGTAATCTCTCTTGTTAATGAGTAACAGTTCAAAGTTCAGATTTTGTTATCTCTATTATAGTTTGAATCTGTACAGCCAATCTGGGTTATCAACAAACACTCATCCTACCCCCATGACAATATCTCTCAGATAGACTGGTCATGAATTCCATGGGGATGGGCTATCTTTCCCCCAGCAGCTGGTTGTCATAGATACCTGGTATTATCAACCATCTGTTTTCTCTTTTTCACAGATGGAACATTATTGCTGAATATATTTAAAAAGTAGCTCATCAGAAAAGGCAATTAGTAGCAAAATGACTCTGCATGGATTTTATTTCAAGATTCAGCTCAAGTTGTGAATTTCTTTCAATAAAGTTACTGCAAATTTTTGGGTTTGTCCGAAGTATTTGAGTCCTTATTTAATGGCAAGTGTTTGTTGTTAATAGTATCATTCGTTATAGAAATTTAGGAGCCTTTGTTTCAGTAGGGTTGGTCTTTCTTGGGTGCTGTTTCCCCCCTTATCCTTTGACCATGTCATTGGGTTATTTGTCTCATGGTTTGTAAGAACTACTGTGGCGAAACTATCAATGAGCTGTTACATGTTATAAGTATTTTTCTGTGTGCTGTTATATTTCAATTGGTTTAGTGCTATTTTCGTTTGTTTTGAGATAGGACTCACAGTGTTTATTTATGTCCAGGTTGGATTTGAGTTTGCTTACACAGCCCAGACCATTCTTGAAGAAATCTCCCCTGCCTTGGAGCTTCCCTAGTGCTGGTGGTATATGAGTGACCCCCACACCCAATTGTTTATGAGTTTTCTTTCATGTTAAATTGTTAAAAATTTCAACACTTCCAATTTTCAGACAGTAAACTACGTCAGTTTTTTCCCCTTATTTTACTTGCAAAGGTTTCTATTGACCATGGAAAAGTGGAAATACTCATCCCTCTTTTGGTTTTTTACTTTTTCTTTTAATTTTCAAATTTGGAGAATTGCTCTTACAATGAAAGTTTATATAGTTCTTTTCATATGTCTCATATATATTTAAGGCATTAATATATATATTTAAGGCATTGCTCCTGTGCCTTCTACAGTAAAAACTGCTATACCTGGAGGCAGATCTACAGGTATACACAGTGTTTTCTGTTTATTGTTATAAAGGAAAACTGTTTTTGCACTTACCTGCTTTACTAAAATCTTTAATAATTCAAACAGTTTTGCTGATTTTTCTCAAATCTAGTAGTTATCTATTCACACAATTTATAAGCAATTGTGATATCATGTCCTTGTGTTGTCATTTTACCATTTATTTCAGTTACTCTTTTTCTTTGTGTGGACCAAGGTCTATAGAACATGTTCAAATAGTAGTCTAGGCAAGGATGCTCATCTCTGCCTTTTAATTCCATGCCTCTGATGTTTAACAGACGCATATAGTATTGCCCATTTATTTATTTAAATATTCTGTGATCATAAGGTAGTAATCTTATTTCTTGTTATCTGTGTTCTTT
Source organism: Mesocricetus auratus (assembly GCF_017639785.1). NCBI lineage: Eukaryota > Metazoa > Chordata > Mammalia > Rodentia > Cricetidae > Mesocricetus > Mesocricetus auratus. The sequence continues at coordinate 10,432,471 of NW_024429199.1, read as the reverse complement.
TAAGAAAACAGACATAGGCATTGGTACTTAACCACTCAATTTAGAATGCTTAAAAGAAATTAAAACTACATTTTCTCATATTTCATTTACTTATAGAATGTATTGGTAGATTTATTAAGCATTAATATTTTAATATGGAGGAAATTATATTTTAAATATATTTAGAGTTTATTTTTCTGTGATTTATCCTTATATATGATGCAAATTCACTTATAGTATACTATTTTTCATATTCAAAATGTAGATCAATCCCAGGATGTAGTTCACTCTGTATAAACTAGTGTGCTACTTTTCTGCTGTGATAGATGATCATCATTGAATATGTATCAGATGTGGTATGGTAATTCGTGATGCTGTGATAATTTGAAAAAGAGTTTGTTGGAAATTAGTGATAGCATGGAAGCTTTGGAGAGGTAGCCCTTTGGAGCTTTTTGCTCATTCTTTGTCATTGGTCAGTTCAGCTTTTCTACTTCTAGATACAACGTTGGTGATTTATACGTCCCAGAAAAAATCTTAGTTCATCAAGACCCTGAAAGCGTTAGCATGAGACTCTGCTAAGTGTGTACTTAGAACTGCAAAATCGCACACTGCTGCAGGCTGCACTGCCATTGTTTTCATCATCCTTTTTATAAGAAAAAGGAAAGCATCATTTATTTATATGTCACTATTTTGTTACTGAAAACTGAGTCATATTTATTTATCAACTACTTGATAATGTTTAGGATTCCACTGTTTAAAAATCAATGCTTATTTTTACCTTTATCTTTTTACTCTGGAAGAATTATACCCTACCATTACTCAAAGCTACAGAAATTTCTCAGGGTATTTTGGCATGTGAATGCCCTGGAATAGATATCTGGATAAAAGATATCGTGGTAGATCTTCCTTTTGGAACATTCTAAATGTGAGTTTATTAAAGGAGACTTGAGTTCTGTATTATCAAGGCAATGGTATGATTTTTCACTTGTTCACGAATAATTTTCACAAAGAGAAATATATGATTTTTTTCAGTCTTCTTTCCTGTATTCCCTAGAGGTTTCACATTTTTCTTTCTTATAAATTTTATATATGCACTATTAATTTATTTAACATGTTTGTTGTTCTCTTCATTTTTGTTATTATATGAATAAAACTTTCGCCCTGTGACATCCCTCAGTTTTCTTGTCAAACCATTAATTTATTAATCTTTTGCCTTATAATGTTATTCAATTATCTTACTCTTAACAAAATTATCCTTTTCTTGGGTTTGCAGGATGGAATACAATTATACCACAAGGAAATTATGGTTCTTTCTTTCTAGAATTTGAAATTTTCTTCTAGAATTTAAAAATCTTTTGAAACAAATTTCAGTACTTGGCCCTGACTAGCCTAGAACTCACTTTGTATATCAGGCTAGTGTGGAACACGTTTGCCTGCTTCTGTCTTCTAGGCACTGGGATCAAAGGTGTGCATTGTCACACCCGGCTCCTTCATTTCTCTTCTCTACTGCCATCTGTATTTTACCTGTTTTCCAAGAGCCCAATCCCCAAAACAACACTGAGTACTGATGGAATGTTGATGTACCTGTAGTATTCCTGACACTAATAAGAATTTTCCTAGTGTTGTCCACGTAACCTGTAGACAGCTCGTGGGTTAATGCACCTGTGTTTTTAATTCATGAGTATTTTCATGAGGCACTCAAAGGAGAGCCAGTTACAGTTAATTCCCAGAACTTTAATCTACAAACCTGGTGGACATAAATACATAGAATACTTTCCTCCTGGCTTATAACCTGATTTAATTTCAGAGTGCAGTCCGAAAAAACTTTTTTTTGACACAAGGAAAAGATGTCACATAAGTAGAGGCATATTTCATGAACTATAAACCATTTCAAGGAGGGGAGAAGGGTTCTTCTATATCTAGCATAAAGTCCCCTGTGATGTCACCATGATGAAATGTTATGCTATCTGAAAAAGGCCTTTTCCATTTTTAAGCTGCCAATTTAACAGTGCCACATAAACCATATCCACACTGGCCCTCATATCTGCCTTGAAGAGATGATTTTTACTGACAGATGCATTTATTTGAATTTAGAGTCCATTCTCCAGTCATTAGTCAATCCAAACCAGCTGATTCCCTACTGTATTCATCCCCATAAACAGGTAAAAGAAACCTTCCTTGTCGTGTTTTAGTTGGCCATGGTATTTTGAATAGTCAACTATTCTGTATATAGGGATCCTGTTTAGTTCCCATTTCCATAATGTAGGAGTTAGAACCTAGATGCCAACTTTTCTTGAATTACAACTCTTCAATGAACCCACCTACCCATCCAAGTCTTCTTTTTAAAGGCAGGGAGAGAGGAACTGCTTCCCAGTGAGAGGGAGCAGGTTACAGCTGCATCACAGCACTGTTCTCTGGCTTAGAACTGCTCATCGGTCTTCGCTACCTAGGACCAAGTTCCATTCCTTTGTGTTTAAACAGATTCTGGAAAAGATACCTAGCAGCCTTGAAGAGATTTCTTGTGGGCTCAAATGGTTATAATGATTATAGTTGACTCTACTTTGCAACCCAGAATTGAATCCGCAGCTTTAGAAAAAGAAGACCTCAAATTACACAGCCCACCAAAAACACAGTAGGGCTACCTAGGACCAAGTTCCATTCCTTTGTGTTTAAACAGATTCTGGAAAAGATACCTAGCAGCCTTGAAGAGATTTCTTGTGGGCTCAAATGGTTATAATGGTTATAGTTGACTCTACTTTGCAATCCAGAATTGAATCTGCAGCTTTAGAAAAAGAAGACCTCAAACTACACAGCCCACCAAAAACACAGTAGGGCTTCCAGAGGTACTCTTGTTACAGCCCAGCCCACTTCCCCTTGCAGTAAATGAAAGAAACTTTTCCTTTTGTTAAACATATGCAGGCATGCACACACACACACACACACACACACACACACACACACACACACACACGAAGTTAAATTTTAGACCCTGAACAACACTGTATGTATAGTGCCCAAATGACATTTTTTAAAGAAAGAAGAGAAAAAATAAGAAAAAAAGCTGGCAAAGTCTGCCTTTGTTGGAACACAGTCTACTGTATAGTTTTGTATGATGTCAAACATTAGATTTAGTTGATTGTTTACACTCATTAAACCTGCTTTTTGTTTTGGCACCCAGGCAACACAGCTCACAACTTAGGGAGCTCGGTAGATTCCTAATGTGCTTTTGTATCTCAGCCAGGATGAATTTTATAAATGAGGATAAACACAATTCATCTGCTTGTAATTTCCTAATGTAAACCTGCATGCCCCATGGGTCCCTGCAAACTCCCATCTGGAATGTGCCCTCTCTGGTCTTTGTCCAGGGCAGTGGCTGGGGCTAAATATGTGGATTGTGTTTATGATGCAGCACAGGGTTTCCAAAATGCAACCCTCAAAGTATCTATCTCCCTGTGGCTAGGAGCCTTCCTTTGTCTACTTAAAGAAACACCCCAGAGGAATTTTCAACTAAATGACATTTTGATGTGACAGCAAAGAGTAGATCAACCAGGACCAGAATTCCAAAGGGCCTCCCAATGGTTGGAAGATAAACATCTTCTGTTGGTAGAATCGGTTACATAAAATGTTAACTTTAAATAGTAATTATAACTAAGCCAAATAGTTCCGAGCCCCAGAGAGAACAGCATGTGTATCACATAGACTGTATGGGCCAGTTGGGGGAAAGGTATGTGGTTAGATTTCTTCCTAATAAGGAAGTATTTGTCTCATTTTGGCAAGGTAAGGAGTGATTCATAAGCCAAATGAGGTGGTATGGCCAAGCTGACGGGTTAGATATGGGCAGAAGCCACTTAAATGAAACCAGAGCCTGCCCTTTTATTCTCCCTGCTCCTCTGGTCTCTGCACCATGGCAGTGGTGTCAGAGGACCGTTCTGTCTGTGGCATGGCCATCTGCAGGTCAGTTGATCTGTGACACGAAGCTAAGAGTGACTTTAGTGCTGAGATCTGGTAGGGAAGAATTTGAAGGCTACACACTCAGGCTTCAGAGACACATTTCTGTAGGACCAAAAAAAATCTGTTTTTTCTAATAACCACAAATGACAAGTTAAATTCTCTAAGTCATTTGTGTTCTTAAATTTCTGCCTCAAGTCCACTGCCTCATAATTTTCCGAACATAAGGAAAAGGGAAGGGTGGCCATTTACTACCATGGTGAATACTTAAGACATGGCTAATGGTTTTCTTTTCTTCTTTCAGTTAAATGATATCTCTAGCTTTTTATTTCAGCCTCCAGTTTTAAATGATCAAAGAATGAGTCTGTGAACTTTTGACAAGAAACAGAGCATTTTAAGAGCATCTGACTCCAAAGTCTGAAGGGCTCTGATTCATATAAACTATCTTTGAAACTACCTAATCAAACCATAGCCTCATCAGCTGTGGCTGTCAGCTAGCGTGGGGCCTGTGCATCTGCCATGCAGACACCATTTTATATTTTGTAATGGCAAACATCCACGCTAAGCACTTGAGAGACAGTGGTTGAGCTGTGCAGTCTTCCCTCCATTGTTGCTTCTCACCCCTCCCCTTTCCCTGCTGCAAAGCCCGCCCATGAAGAGATAGCCACTATCCCTGAGGTTACCAGGGGCACTCTGTCTCCCTGACTGTTGGCTATCACTAAGTCAGCCTTTCATCATCACAGCTTTCGACAGACTCAATTTCTGCTCTATTTTCCATTTTACTCTGCCCTTTGATGTCTGAAGCTTGCTATTTACCTTGTCTCCCTGGATAAGCAACACCTCTGGCCTCTGAGGTTCTTTTAGCATCTGCCCAAGATGTAAACAATTCCCAGTGTCTGTTAATTCTGCCTAGCAGAGATGTCATCACATCTGCAAGTTCATCTTGTTTGTCACCGTGTTGGCTCCGTTTTGTGCTATGTATTTATCTCATGCTCCATTGAGCTATGAGGCACTAGGAGACAGCAGTGTCCTTAGCCTTGAATCTATATGGTAGGTATTGAATAAATGTTTGAATGGCTATTGGAGAAGGGAATGTCACTTCGTATTGTTCATAAGATAGAGCACAGCGGCATCATTTTCTGGCACTAACTGATGGCAATGGTGGGTACTGAATGCATGTTTGAATGGTTATTGGAGAAGGGAATGCCACTTCTTATTGTTCATAAGATAGAGCATAGTGGCATCGTTCTCTGGCACTAACTAATGGCAATCTGACAGAATCATTCACTCACTTGCTCGTGTCTGGGAACACAGAGCCATCTTAAAGGGCTCCTTCACCTTTTCCCTGACTTCAGCCTCAGATGATGGTCCACTTTTAAGACATCCTATATTTATCCTACTGTGTTAGTTAATCATGGCATCAGCTTGATTGGACATGGGATCAACTAATAGAAATGCCTCTGAGTGGATCTGTCTGAGTATTTCCTAGAGAGGTTAACTGAGGGGGAAGACCCTCCCCTGGAGTGGGCATATTGTGGCCCAGTTATAAGAAGTTTTGAGAGGGAAAAGAAAAACCTTTTGGTTTTAGTCTTTATGCCTTTGCTTATTACTCGCGAGTGCATCTACCTTGTTGCTGCCTCTGCTGCGGCCATCCTTTGCAGACACTGAAAGCCAGCTGGATTGCAGCACTCCAGGAAGCCCCACGCTTTCAGCACCAGCCTTGTGCTCACCTGAACAGTCACTCGGGTTTTCAGCCTCTCAGGTGTGCAGAAAGCAATTGTTGGACTACCTGACATGTGTTGTGTCTGTTGATCTAATAAACCCAGTGGTTGTCCTAGAACTGACTTGTGGAAAATGTCTATACAATCGGAAATAAAATTCACTTTGCACTCCAGATGAGAACTAAGGTCCAGAGAGGTCACTGGCCTATCAGTATTCATTCAGATGCTATCCAGTGCAGTTGGGATGCTCCCATTTGTATTAAATTCTAACTCTGTTCTGTCCTTCATAGCATTCTTCAATGTTGGACTGATTTTAAGGGGCGTTTAATGATTAGACTATGAATATTGAGAGTAGATTTGAGACTATTTCATGGTGGACTTAAACTAGGTTTATCAGAGTTGTCACTCTTCCTTGTCATTCATTTCTTCTAAAACTCCTTCTTCCTTATACAAGCTTCCCCAGTGAATCAGCCTGTACGTTTTAGATGTGACTTGGTGTTAGTTTGTGTGCTGCCTGCTTTATGTCAGCTTGGCACAAGCTAGAGTCACCAGAAAGGAGGGAGACTAAATTAAGAAAATGCCTCCACAAGATCCGGCTGTAGGGTATTTTTTAATTAATGATTGATAAGGGAGGGTTTAGTCCATTATAGGTGGTGCCATCCTTGGACTGGTGGTCCTGGGTTCTCTAAGAGCAGGTTGAGAAAGCCATGGCGAGCAAGGTGGTAGGTCTCTGCCTACAGGTTCTTGCCCTCCTGAAGTTCTTGCCCTCACTGCTTTTGATGAACTGTTATATGGAGCGGTGAGAGAAAAACCTTTTTCTTCCCCAAGTTGGTTTGATCATGGTGTTTCAACAGTAACTTGAACTAAGACACATTGGTACCAGGATAGTGGGGAATTGCTGTGACAGTTCTAACCATGTCTTTGGGAGGACTGCAGAAGGACTTTGGAACATTGGCTAGAAAAGTCATTGAGTGTTGAGAGCAGTTCAGGTGGTGGAAATCCGGCTTGTGAGGTTTCAGAGGGAAGTACAGACTTGCCTCGGATATTTGTGTGAAGTATCTGTGGTGTCTGTTCAGCTGGAGCTGGAAAACTGGATGTGATTAACAAGAGACCAGAACCACTAAAGTAAGACCTTTGCTTGGCTGGGACAATGGATGCAGGTCTGCTGGGACTGAAGAATCAGCTGTGATTAAAAAGAGACAAGCGCCATTGAGGTGAAGTCTTCCTAGAAGTGTTTCCTCAGGGTCAGCACACAGAAGCTGGGTTCCAGAAGCAGCCAAGGTTGTACCACCTATTGGCAGTCAAGCTTGCTGAGTCATCCAGATGGTACTGGTTTTGAAGATATGGAGAAGTCACGAATGAGGGTTGGCATCTGTGTGGCAGGGCCAGACTCTCCTGAAGCGAGACCAGGAGAGACTGTTGCTGAAAGTGCAACCTAGTTGCTGCAGAAGAGCCCAGAATTTTGGCTATGTTAGTACCATGGGGTGACCACCAAGAACAGCCCCAACAGTGGAATGAAGCCAGCCTGAGCCTAGAAGACAAGTTGAGGGTAGCTGGAGAAGGGCTCCAAGCCCTTCGGAGGAGCCCAGAAGACTGTGAGTGCATCCCAGGTATCGGACATTGAGTTATTTGTATTATTGTGGTATCTTTATGAATGAGTGATCTGGAGATGAACAGGAAAGGAAAGGCTGTGGTTTAACAGTGAGGTGTTTGTGTTAAAGCTGACATGAGGTGAGTTGTGCTGGCTGGCTTTCTGGCATCTTAACATGAGGCAGAACCATCACTTCTCTATGGTCTCTGCATCAGGTTCTGACACAGGTTCCTGTCAGTTTTGAGTTCCTGTCTGACTTCCTTCAATGATGAACAGGCATATGTAAGATAAATCAACGTTTTCTTTCTCAAATTGTGTTGGCCATGGTGTTTCATCACTTACAGCAATAATAAAAACCCTAATCTGGACAGTTTGCAAAATATGTACTTAAATGCTGCCAAGTATCTTTCAGTCAGGATAAAGGTGGGAAAATAGAAACAAGTAAGGAGTCAGAAGCCACCAAGTTACTTTTCACTCAAGTAAAGCCCATGGTAGATATGGCTGTCACTAGAGTGCCAGTAAGTGACATCCAGGCTTTCACGGGGCTCTGCCATATTCAAAACACGGCTTACAACCTTGCCATTGGTGATATGTCTATCTAAGGAGGTAGAAGAAAGGAAAAACAAACAAACCAACAAAGACCAAAAAAGCAAAATATTACCACAGCATGCAGATCTGCTCAAGGGTTTTAAGAGTGATGGCTGTGAGCCTAGCATTTTTAATGACTGGGCCTTCTACTCTCTCACCAGGGAGGGGCTCGGTCCTGCCCCAAATGATGTGATAGACTTTGATTATCCCCCATGGGAGGCCTCACCTTCTCTGAGGAAAGGATGGGGGTGGAATGGGGAGATTGTGGGGAAATGGAAGGACGGGAGGGAGAAGGAACTGGGATTGGTATATAAAATAAGATTGTTTCTAATTTAAAAAATTAATAAAAGAAGAGTTATGACAAGAAGCAGAGTAACTAATTCAACTTAATGTTCCTTGAATTATAGTACAGTTAGTATAGAAAAACCAGACACTCATGGAAACCCCAAGTCTTGGGCAAACTAAAACAGCAGGTCATGTCCACAGATGTGGCATATCTCACATCCACTGATGATCCATTGGCTAGTTATCACATGTCATATCAGAATATAAGGGATGCTGCGAAATATGGTCCACATGTTGTCACACAAATTGTATCCGTATATTGTGTGCTGTTTTCACTTGTTGTGAGCTGACTGAGCACAACTGAGGCCCTCTCATCTCAGCCTCGGGCCTGTTTATCTCAAGTGTCTCCTGAGATCCCTTAAACTCTCCTATCTTGTCCATCTTAAGATGTGTTAACATACTGTGAATGTAAGCACAGAAATACAGTCAGGGTCAGGCTCACAAGAGGCCCACAAATACATAGGTATCTGAGAGAATGGCTGTACTTCAGCACAGACAACACCCTGAAGATTTTCTTTTGTGAATATTGTTTGATTTCTCCTACTTTCCTCTCCCCAACTTCATTTCTCTTGCCTAATTTAACTCACTGTCTTACCTAGGTTATTACTATACTTATGTTCTGTCTCCCATCTCATTCTCTCTAATCAAATTTGATATTTTTGCTGGTGACCTGTGGTATAAATCTGGAATGTTTTACCTTACCTATTTAAATCTCTGAACATATTCTGGTGCCACATTTGGAAGGCCATCATCTCTTTTTATGGCACAAAACTGCCTTTAGAAAGCAACAACTACATTTTGACAAATGTCTTGTATTAGGCAGGGTGCTGTACATCAATTAACCAATGTGTGTGTGTGTGTGTGTGTGTGTGCATGTGTGTGTGTGTGTGTGTGTATGTAATTAAAGGGGATTCACTAGCTTGGCTTACACATTAAAGGGTAGATCATTCAATAGTGGAAAAGGAGAGACCCAGCTTCTCAATCTAGAAGATGGGGAATCCCAGCAGTTCCAGCAGCCTAGCCCCTTGGCAAGCTCGAAGGATAGAATTCATGGAGAAAGTTCCGAGAATCTGGAGTTTGATGTGAGCAGGAAGCAAGAGATGATGCACATACCCTGAAAGCGGCTTGCAGGGCTGCAAGTTGCCTTCATCAGATTTCCGGCTTTATCTAGGCTACCTGCCTGCTAGAAGTTGCTGGCCACATGCAGGGCAGACCATCCCGCTAGTAGTCACCGGCCGCATGTATGGAAGTCAACCAACCTTTCCCCTGTAACTTATGCTTCACCAGTCTAGGACATCTCTTAATCCAGTCAACTTGATAACCAAAATCAACCATTACATCCCACTTGTTTCTGACTGTGAGTATGTAAGTAGCTTTGTTGATTCAATAACAGCAAAAGCACCTAGGGGCTGTGGCTTTTAAGAAATAAGTGTGGTTTTCACGCTGACATCTCATGTTTTCTTGTTGGAAATAGATGGGGCTCTTGGGATTGATGTAGCTGCCAGGGAGAAGAAGCCCAGGCTCCCGAGTGTCCTGGTGGAGGAGAGATACCCATGGAATAGACCAGTCAGCTTCAAACTGCTGTGTGATCAGAGAGTGAGTTTCTCTTGTGTTTGAGTCATTATTCCATGTGGTGACCTAATTGTTCAAGCAGTTAGCTAACACATAGAAAGCAGCTTTGTTACCTTTAGGACAGAGTTTAAAGTCTGCACCACAGCTGAGGATGTCATATTCAAGCCAGGATTGAAATTAGTTGTTTTATTCAAGGCAGGTTTGAAATTCAAATATGACTGATGGGGTCATGTAGGGTCCTTGGCCTCACTGCTGTGGTTATGTCTACAGGCTCCAAGGCAGTTCCACAATGACTTCAGACTTTTCCCTCACTAGAGGGCAAAGTGGTTAACCTCTTTGTGTCTCCATTTCCCCCTCAGTAAAAGGCAATAATCTTTGTTAAGTGTTGTGAAGGTTTGAAGTTTCAGTGTATTCCTGAGATAGCTTACTATATTCACAGGTGCAAAAGAAGCCAGGAGGCTCCTGGCTCCTAAGAGAACAGCAGACAGCATCAGCTTCAGACTTACATTAGTTCTTCTAGTCCTCCAATGTTTCCAGGGTACTGCAAGCCAGGTATATGCTTCAGACAGTGAGTTTGCATCACAGCCAGTAAACCCCAAGTTTAGACTTTCTAACTCCTTTCACATGGGCTATGAACAAATACACATGAACTTTGCTCCAGCGGGAAACATTATTTTTCTAATAGACAGCAAACACATCTGCCCTCTGCTCAGGAGAAGGCCTAATCTTTGTGAAGGTTGTTTGTAATCCCAATGTCCTTGAGAAAGAAACCCGCAAGAAAAATTGCCAGTGACTTTGTTCATGAGATGTGAAGAAATTTAAGAGGACTGTGGAGAGATGTCTCCCAACAACATTGCCTACACCATTGCATTGCTGGGAGGATGAGTCTGTCCCTCCCTGTGATGATTTAGATCAGTGCCTGGCATGCAAATCCTCAAGAAATGAACCATTGTCCATCCACAATCTGTTTTGGGTTTCTATTGATGTGATACTACATCATGACCAAAAAGCAGCTGGGTAGGAAAGGATTTATTGTATTACTATTCATCATCAAAGTCAGGGCAGGAACTCAAATAGGACAGGAACCTGAAGGCAGGGGCTGATGCAGAGGCCATGGAGGGGTGACACTTACTTGCTCCCCATGGCTTGCTCAACCTGCTTTCTTGTAGAACCCAGGAGCACCAGCCCAGGGATGGCACCACCAACAGTGGTCTGGATCCTCCCTCATTGATCACTAGTTAAGAAGATGCACTATAGGCTGGCCCAGAGCCTGATCTTACGGTGGCATTTTCTCAATCAAAGTTTTCTTCTCTCAGATGCCCATAGTTTGTGTCATGTTGACATAAATCTAGCTAGCACAACTGAACTCTTGTCAATTTGACACACAAACACATTGCTGTTAAGCCAAATCGTTCCTTGGTTGTTCATCCCCAAGAACACAAAGTAAAAAACACAAATAACTTTAAAGGTCTAACCGTCTTTATAAATTCAAACATGCTAAAACTTCAGTCTCTTTAAAATACCGAATCTCTCTAAAAATCCAAAATCTCTTTTGAAAGTTCAAAGGCTTTCAGCTGTTGGGTTTATATAAAAATTAAAATTAAATTAAATATATTCTCACTTCAAGAGGGAAGAATCAGGGCATAGTCACCATCTGAACTAAGCAAAATCAAACTCCCCACAGTGTATATACAGAATGACCAATGTCTGAGATCCTCTTGCGATCTTCTGGGCTCCTCCAAAGGCACTGGGTCACTTCTCCAGCCCTGCCCTCTGCAGCACACACAGCTTGTCTTCTAGGCTACTGTTCTTGGTGGTCACCCATGGACCTGGCATCTCCTAAACTGCTGGGGTCCTCTGCTGCATCTTGGATGAACTTTCATCAATAGACTCTCTTCATGCTGCCAAGCCTCAGCTTCTCTGTCTGATCCCTTCAATCCTGGGTCTCCAACTGCCACTGAGGTTACACACCTTCACCAATGGCCTTCCTGCCTTTCATGGTGCCAAGCCTCAGCTGCTTTCCATAACCCCTTCATGCCTTCAAAGCCAGTATCACCTGGTGACTCTTACACTACCAAGTTTGCCTGTCACTGTGACATACACCCTTGGCCACCTCTGGAACACAGTCTCTTTGTGCTGACCCTTAGGAAACACTTCCCAGATTTCACCTCAACTATGCTGTCTCTTTTTAATCACTGACATTTCTTAGTTCCAACTAACCAGCATCAATTATCTTAGTAATGCAAAGGTTTCACTTCAGTTGTACCAGTCTCCTGTTAACAACACTGACTCTTCAGCCCAGCTGACTAGAAAGACAGAATCTTAACTTAAAATAGCAAATAGTCCCTGATAATCTTTAAATTTCTCCCTGAAACAAACCAGGTAGGCCTCCATCTTCTGTTCTGCTCTCAACATTCTCACCTTCGAAGATCTAATGTAACATCCCACTGAGCTTTCAACACTCAATGGCTTCTCTAGCTCAAAATTCCAAAGTCCTTTCACAATCTTTCTCAAAACAAGGTCAGGTATATCACAGCAATACCCCACTATGCTAGTACCAGCTTGTCTTAGTCAGGGTTTCTATTGCTGTGCTGAAACACCATGGCCAAAAAGCAAGTTGGGGAGGAAAGGATTTATTTGGCTTACACTTCCACATCACTGTTATCAAACGATGTCAGGACAAGAACTCAAGCAGGGCAGGAACCTGGAGGCAGAAGCTGATGCAGAGGCCGTGGAGGAGTACTGCTTACTGGCTTGCTTCCCATGGCTTGCTTTGCCTGCTTTCTTACAGAACCCAGGACAGCCCCACCCACAATGGGTTAAGCCCTTCCCCATCAATCACTAATTAAGAAAATGCTCTACAGGCTGACTCACATCTTGACCTTGTGGAGGCATTTTCTCAACCGAGGTTTCCTTTTCTCAGATGACTATAGCTATGTCAAGGTGACATAAATCTAGCCAGCACAGGGTCCAGCTTCCACCTCCTTCTTTGTTAGTCTTGCTAGATTGTTTTCTTTTCTGCAAGCTTCACATCTTTTGCCTCTGGGCCTCTGAACTGATCAGCATCTAGAATGCTTGGCTCTCTCTCATACTTACCCTATTCCTGCTTCTCCACTTTTGGTCCTAACCCATAGACCGGAGTTTCCCGTGCTGTGTGGTACCCACAGTTCTCCCACTCTACTTCCTTCTTTGACAATGCACCTCTGAGTGGTGGCATTTGTTCAAGTGCCTTCAATGTCCCAGAAATACAAACTCTGGGAGTGTAGATAACACATGAAGTGATTGGTGGCCATTCTGACTAGCTCAAGGGACAGCTCTGCTCTAGTGACCTCTACAACAGATGTCTGCAGATCTATTTACTTGACCCCAACTCCACATTTCACGTGTATCCTTTAAAATTTTCAAAGCACAGAAAGACAATCTGAATGTTGCTTGAATCAAGTGAGTTCAGTAGGTTAATCAGCTGTGGTCAGTGGATGGAGTTTCATAGGCTAGGAATGATTAATGACCAATCCCAATATAGGGACATAAAACTGAGGGTCAGTGCCATGGGTTGTCTCCTGAGAGAGAATTAACCCAACTCTCTCTTATTCAGAGTCATCTCCTCCTTTGTTTCCCATACATCTCTAGAGCTATTCCAGTAGTCAGCTGTATCCTATCTTTGAACCCACCCATCTCTTTTGTGATTTGGATCTCTGCATCCCACATCTGCTCCAGCAGAGCAAGCACTGAGGAAGCCCATGAGAAATGGGATGGGAAGGAACTCACGCCATCTTGCTGTCTTCCTTCCATTTCTCATTGGCTCACTACTTCATTCCAGTAGGAACATCTGAATCAATTTCCAGTCTTTTCTATGCTCACAGCAACTGTTTTCACATGCACTCAGACACCAGCACCAGGAGCAGACAGGCAATGCCTGTTTTGGAGTGTGGGGACTCCTGATGTAAGGGCTATCGCCTCTGAGCACAAAGACAGTCCACCAGCATCCCTGCATCCCATTCTCCAGAGCCTGAGCATGGGTTCCCCAGGCACCTCCCCTGGGCTTCTGTGCTTGACTCTAACTTTTCCCCAGCCCTCAGGCGGGAGCTGCTTCCTGATGCTCCTACCTCTGTGATGATGCAGTTTTCTTTTATTGCCTCCTCACTGAACTTGGTAATAACTGACTCTGTGAATGACTTGTGTGATTTCTGCCCCTTGATGTAAGGGCACGAATAAGGCTGATATTAGGGATTTCTCCCCCTGAAGTTTGTCTTACTTTATTATTCTTTTACTTAAAGTGCTCCGGCAGATATCCATGCTCATAGCAGTGTTAGTCACAATGGCTCAGGGCAGTAACAGCCAAAATGCTCAAGGGTTGAATAAACGAAATGTGGTATAGCTGCACAGAGAGATATTATTTAGTCTTGAAAAGGAATAGTACATTTTCCAACACAGATGAATGCAGAGACCGTTGTACTACCAAATCAGGGATAAAGGGACAAACATCTTCTGAGTCCATGTACACGAGGGACAGGTATATGACAGTAGCATATTAATAGAGACAGGCAGAGGTGTCTGGGACTTGGGGGTCGTGAGAACAGGGATTTACTGCTGAATGAACATACTCTTCGGAATGATGGAAACATTTTGCCAATTGACTGTGGTTGTACAATAATATGGATGTGGTGGATGTACTAGATTGGTACACCTGCAATGGTAAGTGTAGTGATGTGTTACATACCAATAAAAAGAATCGCCTCTGGAGGATGGAGAGATAGCTCAGTGGTTAAGAGCACATATTCTTCTTACAGAGTTTGGTTCCCAGCATCCACATTAGGAAGCTCACAACTGCCTTACCCAGCTCTGGAAGGATCTGGCTGCTCTAGCCTTTGTGGGTACCTGTACTAATGCAACCTTCCCCGCCACACACATAGACACACAGACACATGCCCACAGATTTTAAAAAACTGGACTCTACTGTGGATATTCTCCTCCTTTTCCTCCTTTGTATTTTTGAGACGGGATCTTCCTGTGTAGCACAGTCTAAACTTTGAGTTTGTGATCTTCTGGCTAGAATTACAGGCATGTATGCTCTAGCATACCTGGGCAACATTTTTTTTCTTCAAATCTCTTTCTAATCCATGATGGTCATCCATGTGGAATTTCCCTTTTTATTCCATTGATGAAATCCAGAAAATTTACGGTTAAAACCTGTCACTACTCTACAGATTGGACACACAAGGTGAGTGCAAGTAAAATATCTCAGGAACCTCACTTTGTTTTAAAGGAGTCACTCATCTGTACTCAGAGGATTTGGGATCACAGATTATCCCAACAATCATGACTGATGAAGAGGAACTGGAGCAAAAATACATACTTAGAAGTCCAGAAAATTCCTTATGACCAGTTCTCTTCCCAATCACTGTTTCAGAGATGGAATCTTCAGGGATGGTTAGCCTGCTTTCACTCTGTTTGCCTGAAGGGATGAGCACAGAGTAAAACAATGTGAGCAAATGTGAGGTCAACTTGATGCTTTCATTTTCTTGGCAAGGCATGTGACAGTATGGCAGCTCACTATCAGATGGCTCTGAGTCATCTTCCTTAAAGCTCTTTCTAATCTCCATTTCCCCAGCTCACAGAAGACCCCTTTCCTCAGCGAAATTCAATATTGGGATAATTGAATTGGCTGTGTAATATTTGACTGAAATCATCTTCATAAGAGTTCACTTATTAATGGTATGGCCTAAATATTGACAGAATGAGATAGTACTTTTTAAATGACTGTTGTGGTTAATATTGCCATAAAGAAGAACATGTGTCTAGGGCATTTGAATACCTCTCATTTGACTTCTAGGGTGGAGGTCATTCAATAGTTAATCAATAAATGAGTTCGGCGGATACTACTCCCTAGTTCCTTCAGTCCTAGACTCCCAGTGACTCAACACATACTTAATGACAGGAATGGCACAAAGGAAGCCTGAAAAACCTTCAGCCCAACATTCCCAGCCTTTCTCCTGGTTCTGCTAAGAATGTGGTAGCCATTGGTGAACGACTTGTGATTACAGAGTCAGAGTGACTGAGGGGAAAGAGGTAGGCATGTACCTCAGCAGTGGGCTGCTTTCCTAGCATGTGCAGAGTCTTGGGTTTAGTCCCTAGGATCTCAAAAAAGCAAACAAAAGATGACAGAGGGGGGGAAAGCTAATGCACTGTCTTCTAGCTCTGGGACTCAGCACCAGGTACTGAGAGGCCATTCCGGATGGGAAGGTGCAGGAAGGGGTTGAGCTAGACTTACCAAGCAGCACTTTCAGTTCCTGGGTGGATATTAATCCTGGCCTTGGAGCCAGTCAAATGCCCGTTGATTGGTGGTGAAGCTATGGGAAGTCGCATGGCCTTTGTGTGTCTCTGTCTTATCTGTATAGGGATAACAAATACCGGCCTCAGATTATTATGGAGTTACTTACCTAAGAACAGTGTCTATTTTATACTAAGTATTTGGTAGTTTTGGCAGTATTTATTTGTATATATTCTTCTAGAACTCGGACTTCAGGGGATAGTGCTGGAGATGGGCATATATTGTTTTGCAGAAAAAGGAAAAGAGGGAAAGCTTGGATATTTGAGGAAAGGAACAAAATATCCTACCTTGGAATGTGTTTACATCAGTCATTTAGAATGCCAGGATCCAGCTCATCTGAAGACTCTAATTTCTATTTTTAAACCTGTAAGGAAACTGCCCTAATGCTAACTGGGTGGTGCAGGTGAGTCTGGGTATTGTTTGCACCTTGCCTGTGGAGGCATTGAAATAGCACAGGGCAGTCAAGGGTTAAATGATGCTATGTAACAGACTGTTCCTAGTGAGAGGCAACACATGCATGTCTACTCACTCCAGAAAGAAAGGTTAGGTCTTCTTTCTTTAAGTAAACTATATGGAAATACCTTCATAGTCATACCCAAATGTGTGTTTGCTTGGGGAGTCTCAATCAAACTGTTCAAGATTAGCTATTACAACAGAGTCGTTAACTTCATAGAAATACTTTTTAGAAATTCACCACCCTTTCCCTATCTTTCAGAGTGTCTTTCCAAGGGGTTACATATTGATCATGCCTTCTGGAAGCCTTTTTGCTTTCTATAGCACCTTGTGAACCGGCCCTCACCAGGCCTTTCCGCCTTTCTCTGTTCTATAATGTACCCTGCTTGAAATACTATTTCTATTTTACCTCCTAATTCCAGCCTCTACCAAAATGTATGTGTTTTGCGACCCATATTCTTATCTAGATAGTTTAAGAAATAATGCATTGAGGGCCAGGCATCTAGCATGTACAAAGTTTTTGGGTTAATGCTTATTGACTCAAAATGAAGTAAACAGCAGTGCATTAAGACTGTTCTTCTCTTGTAAGATCTGCCTCTTGTATGGATTTAGCACAAAGGAATAGTAGGGAGTTCAGTTATTAGAAATAATAGAGATGCATTTGAATTTGCAACTTTGGAAACCCCAAGTCACATACAAATGGGCCATTGTCAATGTATAATGTCTATGTATATATACTAGGAATTTGATTCAAGAAACAGAACAAATAGTATATGCATATTTTATTGTTCTAAGTTCAATTGGGTAAAAAAATCCCATAAAGATCAGACAGTTCTTTAAGAAGCCTCAGATTTAGGGTTACTGAATATTTTTGTATCTTAATTAGCATGGTTATATTTTTCTGTGGTAAAATTTATATAATATATAAAATTGCAATGATAAATGTGCGATTTCACATAATATAAAATTTATATAATGTAATTTACATTATACCATAATTTTGATCATTTTCAAGTACATAAATTAGTAGCATTAAATATAATCAGACTGTGATACTTTTAACCCATAATTTAATTTCTGTAAAGCTACATGTTTGAGTATATTAAAATTGGTTACATCATCTCCTTGGAGAGTTTATCTACTGGGTAAGACTCTGCCAAACAGATAGATTTGCTTTAATAGCTCTAGGATTTTAAGGCAGTCAACATTCTTTATTTCAGTTCTTCTTCTCCCTTCACATTCTTTCTGTCTCCACTGTGCTGCTATAGTGGTCAAAAGTGGATTGAAGAAATAATCAATATGACAAGGGTGAAATAAATAGAAATCTGTTGAAGAAGGTGAATAAAAAGAACCCACGTGTTAGACTGGTACAAAAGAAGCCATTCTAAGACCCTCATGAGCATGTTAGAGAAAGGCATCCAATTTTATTGTGACTCTGTAAGAGCAAGGAGATAAGGGCAGGGAAATAAGAGCCATTCCAAGATTCTCAGTACTGTGACCATGACATAAGACAAAAACATATTGTCAATAGCATAGCTTTTCTTAATATTAAAGCCAGGATAAAAGATCTCCTGTGGGTTGTAACTGAGCAGATACTGTGTGCTCTAGGGAGCAAACATTGATACTATCTTTACAGTAGTGAATCTTTACACATCATTTTATTAACAGCCTTCAACACTAACTAGTAACATTGTCTAAAACTTCATTTCAGTAAAAGTAACATGATTTTTGTGCTCAGTAATCTGCTAGCTCGCACTGATCTAGAAAAAGATTTGGAGAGTCTTGAGTGAACTAAATCCTGATCTCCACAGTCCTTGACGTGGCTTAAGATAGCTAGGAAAACCTGGAACAACCATTTATAAGTAGCGTGTGCCACGTGTTCCGAGTCTACATGTGACAGCATGATAACATGATGTGAGTACCGCTTGTGGATGAAGGGAAGCCTCCTCTTTATAAGAGAATGATACGTTCTATTCAGATAAACAGAAAGCACAGGGTTGTGAAATATCTTTTTCTTCAATGCTGGTAATAAGCAAAAGTTAGAAGAGGTATACCAGGTCACATTTTTTTTATATTTAGGCCATTCTTTACCCCACCTGTCATGAAGCATTTTTTTCCATCTCTTCATCTCAATATAACTGATATTATGGCTTAGGTTCTATTTTAGACCAGAAGAAATAACCAGTGTATTAATGGAATGAAGATTAGATAACTCATTTGTCATGATTTTGAATACTGTATATGCTTGAGTGTGAGGAAATCTCTCATGGTGAGAATATTGTGTGATAGGAACCAATGGAGAATTCATGGATTGGGAAGGCTTGTCATTTCCTGTATATGCCTTAGCTAAGTATTCATTCGTTCATTCGTTCATTCATTCATTCATTCATTCATTCATTCATATTTATATGGGGCAGGTGCTTCCTGGCATTTTTAATGGTGTATATTAGTCACTACAGCTGGACTTGGGGTCTGTTCTTGAGGGTGCTATGTATATATCCAGTAAGACATTATGGGAGAGAACTAATTTTTTCTTTGTAAGTGGTTATCAGTTGGAGATAGCTTCTAAGTTAGAGACAGGGCTTGTGCTAACTTCCTCTCTTAGCACTGGGACCCCATCTGGCTGAGACCCAGGCAAGGCCTGTGCATGCCACAGTATCTGTGAGTTCATGTGTGTCAGTCCTGATGCGTTTACAAGGTGCCTTAATTAGGGTTTCTATTGTTGTGACAAAACATCATGACCAAAGCAGCTTGGAGAGGAAAGAGTTTTTTGGCTTACACTTCCACAGCACTGTTCATCATTAAAGGAAGTCAGGTTAGGTACTCAAGTAGGGCAGGAACCTGGAGGCAGGAACTGATGCAGAGGCCATAGGAGGGTGCTGCTTACTGGTTTGCTCCCTATGGCTTGCTCAGCCTGCTTTCTTATAGAACCCAGGACCAAAAGCTTAGAGACAGCACCACCCACCATGGCCTAGGCCCTTCTGCATCAATCACTAATTGAGAAAGTGCCCTGCAGGGTTGCCTACAGTTCAACCTTATAGAGACATCTTCTCAAGACTCCCTCCTCTCTGATGAGCTTGTGTCAAGGTGACATAAAACTAGTCAGGACAGAAAGCTTTGTTTCCTTGGTGTCCTCCTTCCCTTCTGGCTCCTATAATCTTTCTTTCTCCTCTTCTGCAGGGTTCCCTGAGAGGGAAAAGGATTTGATGGAGACCTTCCATTTAGGACTAAGTGTTCCAAAATCTCTTATTCTCAGCACATTGTTCAACCATGGGTCTCTGATTTGTTCCCATCTCTTGCAAGAGGAAGCTTCTCTGGTGATGATTGAGCAAGACACTGATCTGAATGCAGCCTACTCTATTCAGATCTTAGGGAATGAGAATTGCCTCCTGCAGAGTTTGCAGCAGAGAGCCAGGGAAGGATGCAGGCCTGGACAATGGCAGGGTCAGAGCAGTGTATTAGATGCTAAGTAGAGAATGACTCAGAGGGAGGCTGAGTAGAAGCAGGTGTTCAGGTGAAAGACTTTGTGAGCCAAATCAGAATCAAGTGGTTCAGCTTGAGGAAATGGGGACAAGCTCAGTGACATTTATGGAGGCAAATATACCTTGCCTGGTTATGTAATGAAGAGACAAACATTACTATTCATTTACAGGCCCCGTTTGTTTGACTAGGAAGTCTGAAAAAGACTTTGTCCAAACATTTTTATGGATAAAAATATTTATTAAGTATTTATGTTTATAATTGCTGTTGGGAAGTTACTGAAATAGAATTTGGCTTTTCTGACCCCATGTAAATAGAACTTTAAATAAAAGTGAAATTCCCAGCACATGGTCTTTATTTTTGGGCAGAGATTTCTGACTGACACAGCTGTTTATCTTCCTGCCCAGGGGCAGAGCTGGGAAAGGCTCAGTGTCAGGGTTGCAGCAACAGCATGATCATTTCCCCCCCCCCTGTTTTGGGATCATTTTTGCTGGGGTGGGAGTTCTGAACCATGCTGGCAGAATCTTGGCATTAGTGATGGCTTCCCACGCGGAGTCTGGGAATCAGCTCTGGGGTTGGAGCCAGTGGAAAACCTCAGCACTGCATGAAGGAGAGACACAGACCTGAAATCCCAGGGCTCAGAAACTGAGGCAGCAGGATCATGAGTTTAGGGCCAACCAGGACTACATAATGAGCCTCTACCTCAAAAGAGCAAACAAATCAAAAGCAGAAACAAAATGGAGAGAGAAAAAGAGGGAGAGAGAGGAGAGAGAAACTGGTCAAACGCCACAGCTTTTGGTGGCTGAATGAAACATTTGAATGCAAAGTATGCATGTTGGCACTTGGATTCTTTATTTACGAGTAGGGAGAATCCCGATCTTCTAGAATACACGATGACTGTAAAACCATTTGAGCCCTTCCTGCAACCTTTGACATGTTCTGCAGTATATGTCTTCTCGTGTAATTGGCAAGGTAATGCTGTCAAGATGACAGCGTCATCTTTTACATATGAGGAACCCATGTCCAGGCATGTTAAGAAATTTCCCCAAAGTAAAGAGATAGACTGTCTGCATGTGTGCCTAACCAGTTATGCCACCAATGGGTGTCTGCCTAAGTTCTCTTTGCCCTTGCTTTTCCCTCTGCTCATGTTTTCTTCTGTCTTGTCCGTCTGGACTTTTCACCTTACATTGCCAAGTCAAAGCATGTGTTCCCCATATCGGTTTCTGTCACCATCCTTCACCTTACCATTCCACCCTTTTCAGAAAAAAGTTTATTACAGCGGCTGGAAAGAGGGCTCAGCAGTTAAGAGTACTGACTGCACTTCAGAGGATCTGGGTTTGGTTCCCAGCCCACAAGGTCGATCACAAGTATCTCTAATTCTAGTTTTAGGGAGTCAGACACCTTCTTCTGGACTCTACCTGTGCCAGGCACACACACACACACACACACACACACACACACACACACACACACACACAGTCCACAGACATACATGCATATACAATATTCTTCAAAAGTTATTTAATTTTTAAACATCATGTGTGTGCGCAAGCCACAAAGTGCAAGTCAGAGGACAGCTTGTGGGAACTGATTCTCTGTTTTCCCCATGTGGCTCCTGGGGATCAAACAGGTTGCCTGGTTTGGCTGGCAAGAACCTTTACCAGCTGAGCCATCTTGCGGGCTCACTCATAGTTTCTGTTGAAACTTCTCTTACGTTGTTTTAAATCTTCCTCCATTAGAGCATAAAAACTTGTTTCCTTCCCCACTGCTGTCATCTTCTTTGATCAGTGCTTGGTATACAGTAGGCGATCAGCTATTGGTTATGGAATGAAATGTTAGTTCTGTGCAAGGGTCCTCCTTCTTTGTCAGATCTAAGGTGGCTTCTTACCCACAGGTCACATTTAGCTATCAGCATTTTCATTTTCCCCATCTTGACTCTGCATTCAGGGGTATAGACCGAGGATATGAATTGATCTATACTTTGGATTTGACACTCCTTTGTTTGTCAGTGAGAAGATTGAGCAGCCCATGGGATGCAGAGGGAGATTTGTAGGCTTGATAAGTTTCTAAGCTCGCCTTGATTGTTCATGGAATGGTACAGGAAGGTGCTGTTGTTGGTTGCTGGGGACATGCTGCTGGGGAGTCAAGGCAATTGTTAAAGAAGGCAGGCAGACCGCCAGTTTGGGAGGCAGGAGAATAGCCCAAGTGAGGAATAGCTCTAAAGAGAAAAAAAATATTTATGGAGACTCACTGTTGGGTCTTTAGCTCTTGCTGGTGATTCAAACTTTGTACTGTATATTCTCTCCTAAAGCTTACTGAAAGATAAACTTGAATAGAAATTAGGAAAAGTCTTTGGTCTGTTTATGTATACCCAAGCCAAGGGCACTTACATATTGTGTGTCTCCCCAGCTCTTCAACTTGTGGGTTGCAACTCCTTTCAAGGTGGAAGAACATTTTCACAAGGGTCACATATCAAATATCCAGTATATCATATTTTTGCATCAGTAAATATTTACAACAGTAGCAAAATTGCAGTTCTGAAGTAGCAATGAAAGAATTTTATGGTAGGGGATCACCACAACATGAAGAACTGTATTAAAGTGTCACTAAATTAGGAAGGTTGAGAAACATTGTCCTAGTGGATTTCAAAGCTTGTATAAGATTTCCTGCCCTGAATACCTCCAGTATGTACTAGGCTACTGCCTGGAATCAATTGTAATGGATTGTAGGAATTATTGAGCCTTAACACGTAACTGTCTTATTCTAGAACCTTAACTAGTCCTCCAATTTTCGATTCCATCTATTAAACTCATTCTACTGCGGACCAACCACGTGTCAGGGGCTATTCCCAGGGCTCAAGACACGGCAATGAGCAGGACACAATCTCTGTGGACACATTGTAGTGGAAGGCAGATCTATTCATGCATCTATAAAAATGAAGACTATTTAAATGGCAGGAAGTGTCATGAGCAAACTAGAACGGGATAATGAAAGAGTGTGACTATGTTAAGGACAGTGAAGGAGGTCCTTCTTGGAGTCAGTCATAGGATGACCTGTGGGAGCAGCCCAGGCTGATGGCTCCAAGGTTCATGAGGAGGAACGAGCTTAGGTGTCAGTGGTGACTTAATGAGGGGCAAGGACACAGATGTAGCTGCTGAGAAAGGCAGGGTCTAGGTCTGGTGGGTCTTGAGAGTCATGGTGAAGCATTTGAATTTTATTCTAATGCTGAAAAAGGACACTGAGGGCTTGGTGCAGTGAAATGACAGGATGCAATTTGCATTTTAAAAAGATGACTCTGTAGAGAATGGTGAGTACCGAGGCAGATGCAGAGAGTATGTAGGAGGCTACAAGGACACAGGGGAGGATGGCATGAAAGTGGTCAGTAACATCTGTGGTCGGGAGTCAGAGTCAGAAGCCAAGTCATTTGCTGGGGGAGAGAAGGGGAGAGCATGATACTGATGCCAAGAATGTGCCCAGGCTGAATCGCAGGCATTTTGCCCAAGTCACCTGGCACATCATGGTTCTGGGAAGTGAGGCAGGGAGGACTGGAGGAGAAGCAGGTGTTGGGGGAATCATGAATTATATTTTGGATACATTTATACGAAAAGCTTGCTAGATGTTCAATCCCGACACATTGAACAGGCAGAGAGATCCATGCCGGTGACTCCTGAGTGTGAGGCAGCAGGAGTGAGTGTGAACTCAGGGAGAAGGGGAATGAGGGCAGAGACGTGAATGAGCTCTATCACTTAGTCACAGAACCATCAAAACAAAGCAGCTGTGGATATAGAAAGGGGTGTCCTGACAGGACACCAGGAGAAAGGGGTTCTATGAGCTCCAGAGAACTGTTTGAAGAAAGAGGGGGAGGGGTTCAGCTGTGCCACAATGCTCCTATGGGGCTACGAATAGAGAGGGACAGAAATAATCATAGAACACAGCACCGTAAACACAAGCGGCATATTGGAGGAGATCAGTCACTGTAGGCAGGAATGGGGCCCATCGGAGGACTTGGGGACACTGACACAGGCCACACCTTCCTATCAGCAGAGCAAGTTGATACTTCTCCTGGCTGATGACCCAGTGCTTCTGTCAGTTCTGAAGAGAGAGGGATTTGCTTGTCACCCCGTTCCTTTATCAGTGATGAGCCATGAATACGGTTAGCATAGGTTTCTTACGCTGACTGGTTTAATAGCGCTAATTTTCTACTTGAACATAAAAAGCACAACAAAAAGCAATGACAAAACAATGGAAAAAACCTGATAGAACAGGATTCTTTTTTTGTACGTTTTTTATTTCATTATTTATTTCAACCACAGTTCTCCCTCCCAACCCTCCTCTCACCTTCCCTCACCTCCCCCGTAGCCCACCCCCAGTCCACTTCTCCTCACCGGTAAGGGCTCCCATGAGGAGTCAACAAAGTCTGGTACATTATGTTGGGGTAGGACCAGGCCCCTCTCCCATGCATTAAGATTGAGCACGACATCCCACCATAGGGAATGGGCTCCAACAAGCTAACTCGTGTACTGGGATTATATCATGGTCCTACTGCCTCTGAGCATAGCATCTCACCTTAAGGAATGGGCTTCAACAAACAGGGTTCTTATACACAGTTCCTCAAAGGTTTTGCTAGCTTAACTGCTTGTTTGAACTTCCATGAGGCATTTTATGCTGTTGTATACTTAAATGTTTTTGAAGCCAGACACACTGGATTTGGGTCCTGGCCTCCTCACTTGCTGCATGTGTGACTTTGGTCATTTTATGTAACTCATTGATGCTTTCACTAACTCATCAGTAAACTAGCTCTCACTGTATGACTCTTCTTGTGCTTTGAGGATTAAAAGGTACAACTTTTCTAATAGATCAGTGCTGTGCACATAGAATAAATGATGCTAACTATAGCTATTAACTATGCAATCTACAATGATTTTAAAGGTTCTAGTAGCTGATACTGGTGACATGGCTCAGCCAGTAAAGTTTTTCAAGCCTGAAAAACCTGAGTTCAATCCCCAGAACTCACATAAAGGTGGAAGGAGAGACGGGAGTGGGCAATGGTGTCCTCTGAAGTCCACACAGCCTGCGGCAAACATGCCCCCCACCCCCACAGTGCACATCACAAAAACACAGCAATAACGGATCAACTAAGATGTTTTAATGTGTAATAACTAAACTTTGAGCTAGTATGCTCCAGATTAACAAAGGTCAAATAACATTAAAGAGAGAGAAGCCCCGAGATCCCTTGCTGGGGCTGACATTCACCCCCACCTGGAGATCTGCACTGGTTACTATGGCTCCACATTTACCCACGTTTGCAACTTTCAGTAACGCAATGGTACTGACCTCACGCTCAGGGCTTTTGATTTCTTCACTTTTCATGCTTCAGGGGCCCCTTGACTGAGAGGTTCAGTTTGCTCCAATACCTCTGAGGAGACCAAGACTCCTATGCCTCAAGGTCATTGACCTTCATTGATTGACAAATGAGCAGGAGGTTGTTGATAGACAGTGACAGAACATAGGTCACTGGAGAATGCAGTCAGTGACAGCAAGGACCTGTCGCGGGTGAGGCGTCCCCTGACAAAGCCTATGACCAACTGCTGAAGCTTAGATGTGTGCTTGATCTCGGGGATCCCTTGGCCTAGGACAGTTTTGAGACTCCTCTCACATTGTGCACATGGTCAACACAGCTGAGCGAGTTTCCTTTCTGCAGGTTCTCCCTACCCTAACATCCACCTCATCTATGAATGGATGGAGTGTGGAAGGGTCCAGACCTGCAGACACAAAACTGCAGGGTCTCTGTGATACTGGGCAACAACAGGATGTCCAGGAGGGGTCCCAGTGTGGGCCCAGTATTGATGATGCAGCAGAAGTTAGATTATTAATCCAAGTGTCATCATTCTTCCCTACGACTGCTGAATTTCCCACATTAAGTTGTCCCTGACAACTTTCCCTTTTAATTAAAAAGGAGCCTCATAGGCAAAATCTTGGAAACATAAAGCTGTTATGTGCTTCACTCAACCATTTGTATGCACGTGTGACCTATTTAGCTTTTAAAATCCCATTTAATGCCAAAAACTACATTAGAAAATTCAAACAAAAGCTCACAGGGAGCCCCATAATGAGACTGGTTTGATTACTGGAGTGATTAGGCCATTTCCTCTCTCTCTAGTAATTTCATTTAGAACAGTAGTCACTTTAAGAACAAGTAGATGTTTTTATTGCTTTTCTAGTTGCCGGGAAACTGGCAAGTGGCCAACCATCTGTAAAACTGCAATTATTGCTGTTACTCAAAATTTATTGAACCTCTTCAGGTACCGTGGGAGTAACTCCTGCTTACAGAGACATGACCCAGGGAGGAGAGAAGACACTCCCCACCCCTTTCACAACAAAATAGGTATTATCACCCCATGTTTCAATGAAGCCTGAAGTCCTAGAAGTAGTACTTATGTGCATTGTTTGGAAAACATTAAGTGAAGAGTGGCGTGGGTCCTTTGTCTTTTTTTTTTTTTTTTGGCCTCTAGGGACTGACCTCTTTCCCATGTGGAACACTCATTCATTTGTGCAATACTCACTCATTGTTCCACACTTCTTGAAGTGCATGGGTGTGTCAGTCTCTGCTGTAATTTGCTTCTGAATAACTCCAGCAAAATGTTCTCCTTTAGGTTCATATTTGAGCAATGAAACAGTAGTGATGCTGGTGATGTTGCCATTGGGATATGACTACAGATACCTGAATAGTTAGATCGAAGCCAAGGGCAGAGGTGCTTTCCAGGATCCTCTTTTAGAAAGTAGGGTTTGTTTCAGAATCAAAGTAGGGGCTATCTCTAACAGCAGTAAAATGTGTTACAGTTGTTTTGGATACCCGTTCACAGGCATGACATGGCTATTGCTCTCTTGAACTTCCAGCAGCTCTGACTGAGCATTCACAGGAGACCTACACAAGATTGGGAACACTAAAGAGAAGTCACTAATAGCTTACAACGGTGAGCAGGAGAGCAAGCTTTGTCTTCATATTCTGACTCACCTTCATCTAGGCTGGAAGACATGGCCATATGCTGCCAGCTTGCATGAGTAGGGATGAATCAGTTTGTCTTAAAGTCAGTATGACTCTATTCCCAGGTTGCACCAGATCTGCACCTATTGTCTGTGTATAGCTATCAATGTCTGACTTTGCATTGAAAGTATTAATGGATTATCATGAATCTTGTGCTCAGCCTACTTAATGCAATTTGTACATACATCTATAGGTGATACATTTTAACCAGCGACACCAATTTGAGACAATGAGTTCAGTAAGATTGCTTTTCAGGATGCAAAGTAGCATTTATCTTTCTTGTTGTGAAATGATCCTTTAGTCTGTGGGATTCCCCTAGCTCTATGGCTAATACCCAATGAACGAGCTCATTTTTTATGCTTTTATGGACTTTTTTCTTGCCCACACCAGATGGGTGGTGCTGATATTGTAGCCTATTCCATCAGACTGGCTCCCTCTGATAGATTGTTGGCCTTGTTCACCATTATGCGGTCATGTTTGCAGGAGACTTGACTAACTGTCTGAAGAGTGACACTCAATGTCTTATCTTCTTGAGTCTCAGTACAGGCCACCTGGAAGTGGCAGGGCTTTTCAGCTGCAGTAGATTTTTTTAATCCCTTCATATATGGACCCTAATGAGCCCTCTGATTGTAGAAATGAGAAAGAGAGAAGAATATCAAAAAATGAAGAATAAAAAAGTGTGACTGGATTGCATGATTAAGAAGGCATGATATAAATATAAAATTTTATTTGAAAATGAAGATTTTTGTTGTTTTCTACCTCACCTCGAACCTGGAGGTCTTTAAACATTGTCAGTGATTTTTTAAGTTCCCTGGAAGCGGGAACTTGAGTGGATGTGCTGATTCTTTTCAGTCACAAGAACAAGGATTTTATCAGAATGAAAAAGAGCTCAGAGAAGGAAGGCAACATTTTGTAATAGAATTATTCACATTTGTGCTTTGTATTTACGGGTTTGCAGGTGGATTCTAGTAAAATAAGATGTATGAATGACTTCCATGTGCTAAGTGTTTTTCTGGGCACTGAACAGATTAGCTGGATCTGTGTTGGGCTATTATATCACACATTACAGTTTATTTTCTTGTGGGGAAAAAAGACAATCTACTCAATGACAGCCGGCCTGTGAATTTTAGTGTTATTTTGTTTGTTTGTGTTGTTTTCCTTCTTATAAATAGTTATGAAATTCTAATGCTTCCTCATCTTGCTATTGCCGGAGGTCTGTATTTAGGAAATTGGTTCTTTCTCTTAAGAAAATGACAACTCATTGGGCAAATAGGTGGAACATAACACACACATTGGTAATTTGGACCAAGTCTTTTGAAACTGCTGGATGTCTGGACACAGGACTGGACTGAAGTTCAACTTCATTTCATTTTTGACCAAGGAGCTTCCTAAATAAAATAAAATAGTTTTCAGAGAAAGGTTTATAAGGAAAAGTATTTTTGAAGCAAATTATTTATACGTGTTAAATTTCTGATGTCAGTTTGCACTTTGTAAAGTGTTTTAAAAAGTACTTGGTGTGGGGTTGTGCCTCTTTGCTGAAAAATAGATTTAAAAATATTTTGACTCAGACATACAATCATGCTGGTTTATTTATTTTTGAAGGTCTGATTATGAACTTAAGTGGCAAGGATGTACAAACAAAGTAAATGCATAGACTGGTTGGATGCAAGGCTGAAAGCAGTTAGCTGGGGAGAGGTGAGGGTTGGTGCTCTCTAAGGAGGAACCTGGGTACTCTCTGCTTCATAAATGTCCTAGTCTGGAAGAATGCTCACGGCTAGGCCTGCTGCTGTGCCCAGGGCAGGGTATCCGGAAATTTCTTCATCAGAAACCATTTCTCAGGGGGTAGTTTTTCGTTATACTGAATGAGTTTTCCATCTAGACATGTAAGTTGTATCCCAACAGCCTTTTTTAGTGCCCTGAAGCAAATTACAAATGTGTTTAATTCTATTTCTTGAAACTCCAGTTCAGAGACTATGCCATACCTAATTTGGAGCTATTTTCTCTCTGGTTTTTATTTTGACATGTGCTGGGTTCTCTGCCGTTGTTGCTATTTCTAGCATCTCAAGGGAACTGCTGTCACGATTGTCACAGTGCAGACAAACACGCGAGAGAGCCAGAAGTGGGCTGCTTTCCTAAAGCATGTATTTTTATTTGAAAACATTGTACAGGTGTTACATTGCCACAGCCAGTCCATGGGGGAGCATGCACATAGGAGAGGTGGATTGCTTGTTCAGGTTTCCAGTGTGAAGTTCTTTTTTCTCTTTTTGTTTCTATCTTGGTTCATAGTTTCCATTGTGGTGTCAGGATTAGTGTGCTTCGTTACGTGGTATGAAGATAGACTCCTACCCATGGGGTAAAATCTGTACTGATAGCTAGCTGGGGACTACTAAATGGTTACAAATCAAAAATAAACCCCAAGCAAACAATACTACAAGCTTGTCAAAAGGTTAATAGCACAAGTTAGCAATGCCTAAACTAAACATAGAAATGCTTCGATGGGACACAGTGGAGTAAAATTGTCCATTGCTTGGTCTACCTGGATATGTGTTTGAAGCTGTGGGGAGATCTGACTGACCAAGGCAAGTTCTGTCCCCAGTGCAAGTTTCCAGTGAGGAAGTGAAAACCACTACTCATCTCTGGCAAGGCTGAAGAGAGCTGTGGTTTGCTCCTTGTCAGCAGTCATACAAAGGACTGTTCTCATTCACTGAGGAGAGGACAGTGGTGGAGTAAAATGCTGAAATTCTTCCTGGTGTCTACCGAGGAGGTTATGGAATCTCAGAAACTAAAACAGCTACGGCTAATGTTACCCTATTCCCACTCCTCCCCACTCTCAAACCACCAGTGTTTTCCTACTGAAAACATGGCTCTTTGAAACGTTTGTCTTTTTTTCCTTAAGGGTCAGTTCCAAACTTCTGATCTTGGATGGCCAGCTTTATAAATGGTGATAAACCAACACAGGTGAAGTAATCCAATGGCATGAATGTCTGATAACAAAGACATCCAATGACAAAAAGTATACACTGAATTCATCTTGATAGTTACACTTGATTTTCATACAATGGAGTCAATTAAAACATCCTATAAAAATGGTCCAGATGGCAACCTTCAGCCATCAGGTAACTGCAAACCTTTTCATACTTTAAACTTAAACATGTTCCTAGCCCACTGAACAAACTCGGAAACAGTTTCAGCCACTTGTTTCTCATAAGAGTTTACCGAGTGTCTACAAATCAGTGTCATAAGAATGAGTAAAAAAGACAAAGACATTTGGCTTAAAATAAATACTAAAAATGCAACAAATCAAGTAAATTATGCAAATCAAAGGAATGTAAACACAAAAATAAAAGCACAGTCTGTAAAGGTCTTCGGATCTGAATAGACAAAATCTTCAGAGAAAGGTATTTAATTGGCTTAAAAGGTAGCAGAGAGCAGAGAGCAGATGTTGGCAAGGTTGTAGGATGTGACTTGTAGCTTTAGCCCAAACCTTTCTCCCCCATGTCCACCCCACCCAAGCAAAGGAAACCTAGTTCCATAGGGGAAATTTGACATGAAATATGCATATCAGAAACCCACTTTTCTTCCTTTCTCCTAGTTCAGAACTAAATAATACTCTAGAAGAAACGTTATATTTTCCAATGAAAAAATACTTTAACTGAGTTACAGTTTCCAAGCACATTACTCATTTTGGATGTGTGCTGTTCTTATGAGACTTGTCAAAGTGGATCACGATGACTTCACAGGAGAAGGATGGCAAAGAGGCCAGAGGCTGACTGGTGAACAGGCAGGGGCCCTGCCTGGCGCGTTTAGGCCTTGTCCAGGCCCTACTGCAATCTGTTCTTACTTTATGAGATTCCCCCCCACTAGTGTTTTGTTTTGCTTGCTTGATTAAAATATATTGACTTGAATTGTCTCAAAATTCATGAACATTTACACAAAATCCATAGTTCCATAATGGATCCTTTTGAATGGTGTTGGAGTCAGTCAAGTTACAGAGTACTTCCACACAGACATAAGGAATATATTCTAAATTATTATAAAAGTCTGTGGATGTTCTCAATTTCCTCTGTTGGTGGTGGGGGAAGACATTGTGGAGACAACAGAACTGATTAAACTAGCGATGTATCAAGCTTTACTGGGATACTGTAGTATCCTCTGTGCGTATGAATGCTTATCTTTGTATTCGGCTATTAGATGGGTATCCATTGTAACCAAAATGCCAGACTTTTCAGTAGTGATATCTTTACCACTACTAGGGGGGCAGAACATGAGCCACAAACAGAGATTGTTCCACATCAGTACCTTGCTCCAAGAGATGGCATAAAAAGTAATGTCCCACAATAAAGATAGTGTCGTCATTGACGTACTCCCAAAGAGGTACTATATAACTAAGAGGGCAAAGATCATGGCTTTTTCAGTATTTGATTAATTTCCATGACATCATTGAGAAAAAATTAAAACAGAAGCTAATTTTTGAGGAGAGAGATATAGGGAAGGACAGAAAAAAAATCTTACAATCCTAAACATAAGTGATTTTACTTAGAGGATTTCCTGCAAGCTACAAAAATAGGAGAATTCTTATCCTGTAGTCACACGGCCTGATTAAGTGAATCTCCTGGCCCAAAAGAAACCCAATGGCCTGGAGTAAGCAGAAAATGAAATATAAAAAGGCTAAAATGTTTGTTTTATATCTATTCCTAGAATAGAGAATTATATGGTCAGTTTCCCCTCCCCACAGGGGTCACAGCACAAAATCCTTATTGAGCAGGCAATCCAACAGGTGACAGAGGAAACCATTAGCCACAAGGTCACCAGGATGAGGGAACATCTGAAGGGTAGAGCTTCTGTGGCATGCATCACTCATATAGTCTGTGCAAAACAAAACAAAAAGTATGCTTCTTAAAAAGTGACTTGCCATAGAAAAGGGGTGTATGCTGACTTCGTGAGGGTCTGGCAATAATTCCCACCAGGAATACAAAACCTCCTCCTGAAAGTCGGTGTAATAACAGTAACAACAATAATAAAAATCATAGTAACAATAATACTTGCTTTTGATTCAAAAATTTTCACAGTAATTAATGCAGGGTGGTGGGGGGTTGGGTCAGGACACATAATATCCAAGCCTCTCTCTGAATCAGGTGGATTGAAGCCTGTGTCTCCAGTGGCCTTCAGCTTGTTTCCTTTGACAAAAGGAGGAATAGCTACCTTGCGGTCCACCTGTCAAACTGCACCTACTAAATACCTTTCTCTATGTACAATACAGAGATGATGAGTAACGCATGGCCTTTGAGTTGTCCTTAGTGGGCAGGGCAGGCCTCACCCTAGGCCACACGTACATGGGGCTCTTCTTCTGTCTCCTGGCCCAGGCTGGTATAGGTGACTGAAGGCTCCACCTGAGCCGTGCTGGGTAAGTCCGCAACAGGTCCTGAAGGATTACGGAATTGCTTGTACACTCGGGGATCCTGGGCTATGTACGTGGAGGTGGAGGAGTAGAGCACCAGCCCAATGAGGATGGTGAAGAAAGACAGGAGGTAAAGCCCTGAAAACTAAAACAGAACAGAAAGGTGATTGAGCAGATAATCGTAGCCGCCACTGACAGGTTAATGATGTATGGGCTGGGAGAAGCTGCCTCCTGCAGGAACACATAACTCAATGAGGTAGCTGGTCCTTCTGATGGACAGTGAATGCTCTCCTAGACTGGCTTTGTCTTATTGATTCCCTTTGTCTTTTTCTAGGCCCTGTGGCTAATGAGAGGAACATTTAGCTAATTGTCCCTAAAATGCCCATTTGAGAACCTGAATTGCTTGGGAAGGGTAGTTGAGCACAAATTAGAATATATCACATTCAAAGCAAAAAAAAAATCTCCAACATTACTCTGTAGAGAGTCAGTTGTCTATGGCCTCATTAAACCCAGAAGAAATATAGATATTTCATTTAAGGGCATAATGAAGCTACAAACAAGGGTGCTCTTACTGACAGCAGTGGCAGGGCATTCTGTTTTGCTGTAACCCAGAGCAGATATGATTTGTCTCCCTTGTAAGAACTGTTACTGATTTCAGTAACTACCACTGCAAGATTAGATTATCCTCGAACGGGAGATGCAGTAAAACACTGCATTCCTGCCCTACTCATCAGAAACCAAACCAAACCGGTCCAAATGTGCTGTGTTCTTCTTTCTAAACAATTTGCTTGACACTTCAGAGGGTTTTATGTCTTGTAGTTTTGTTGCTTTGGAGTGTGTGTGTGTGTGTGTGTGTGTGTGTGTGTGTGTGTGTATGTGTGTGTATGTGTGGTGTAAGAGTGGGTTGTATAGGTTTATAATGTCCAGAATGCATGTGAAAAATTATGACTTTGGACCTTCTTGAGGAGCTTCATTGGAGAGAATAAGGTTAAAAGACAAGAATTGCCAATTTTCTTGTTTTACTGAGTTACACACTTTCACTCCTTTATTCTTTATAGATTTACTCACTCAACCCTTCATGGTTTCTTACAATGTCTGCTGTGACTGAAACATGCAATTATGTACCAGGGAAATAGAATGGAAAAAAAGCCTGGCTCTCCCCTTCAAGGACTTACTAGTCCCTGGAGAAACAGAGGTCCAGATAGACCAAAACAATACAATGCAATTAGGACATACCAGACCTCTATTAAGACAATTGCTATCAACCCAGTCTTGATCACTGTGGTGGTTTGAATGAGAATGGCCACCATAAGCTCATATTTTTGAATACGTGGTCCCCAATTTGGGAAGGATTAGGAGGTGTGGCCTTCTTGGAGGAAGTATATCACTTCAGTCAGGCTGTGAGGTTTCAAAAGCCCATGCCATTCCCAGTTGGCTATCTGCACATCATGGTTGTTGTCTCAAGATGTGAGAGCTCCCAGGTACTGCCTCAGTACTGCCATGCTTGCCTGCCTGATGCCATGCTTTCCACCATGGTGAACATGGTCTCACTCTACAACTGTAAGTCCCAAACAGATGCCTTCTTTCACAGGCTCCCTTGGTCATGGTTTCTTACCACAGCAATGGAAAAGTAACTAACACACCACACCCTCTGTCTATTACAGAAAAGATCTCTTTTATTTTTATTGTCTGTCTTTCAAGTTCATACTCTAGAAGTAGCAGCAACTGGTAAACAGACGAAGATGAGCTAAAGCTGAAAGAGGGAAAATAGGAAGGTGATGCTGAGATTTTGAAGGTCAGTTACATGGCGATTGTAAACAAGCTAGAAGGATGCTTACCCAACAATGGAAAAGACAGTTTTGTCAATGACACACAGAAAAAAATTGAGCTTGAGGCTAAAAGCCTTACTATGGTGTACTTTCTCTCCATCTTTCTCTTTCTGCAGAACCAGAGTAGCTAAGATGAAAGGCTCTTTTCTGACTTTCTTCCCACAGAACTCTTCACTCTGTTCCCAGATCCCCTTATTTTTTCACATTCAGGTCAGATGGTAGCACTTTGAATGTGGATTTATATACTAAACTCAACTTGGAGCAGATCCACTTAATTAACTTGAAATAATTAATAGGTTTTCCTTAATGAAAATAAATGTGGCTTGTTCTTTGAGTCACGACTCAAAAAATCCAGGGAAAAATGAGCATCCCAGTGCTATTCTCCATGATCTCAGAAAGCTGGCTCACCTCTAGGCTCACTTCCTGAAATCAGAGTCCAGGGGCTCATCCTTCAGGTGGCTCTTGGTACACTGAGTGGCTTTGCTTCTAATAGCATCATCATCATCATCTTGAATATTTTATGAATGCTTTTGCTACTCTGCTCACGTGTTTTTGTTTCAAGTGAAGACTGTGTCATGGCCGTAGGTGCCTACTGCTCTTTCAGCACGTGAAAATGGGGAGGCCAACAGTGGGGTTTTGTATTAACTGCTACCTTCTAACCCTCGAACCAGATTTAAGTCTCAGCCCTGCTGCTTCCTAGCTTTAATTCTTGACAACTTTCTTGTACTTTTCAGGTACACTTCCACATCAATCAATGCCTGTAGAGTGTATGATAACTCTAAAAATCATATTAGAGAAAACATGTAAAGCACTTGGAACAGCCACCTTGCCACAGACATGCAATTCATATTAGTTTCATTGCCACTGTTGTAGTTGTATCTTTCATAAGGATCAGCCCTGTTCTGGATGTGGAACTATAAGCTCGATCCATGAATCTACAACAGGGCACAGCTTTTGAATGAAGCACGTGGTATAGTTCCAGTTTATTCCTATTTAACCTATACAGAACTCACTCTAATCTTTTTTCAAAAGATGGATAGCCTGGAATCCCAACACTAAAGATGTATAAAGATAGCAGCAGGGTCTTCAGTAGTCAGTCTCAGGATTATTCTCCAGCCGTGCTTTAAGAGGCATCAGTCTAAGACTTGTTGAGAGCTGGTGGAGACAGGATCAGCCCTTTCAGCCTGAGGTAGAGTTAAGAGTTAGTGGCTTGGCTGCTATGCTCCTCTAATCTTCAACTTGATGCTTGAACCCCAATATCTGTCTCTGGGTCTTTCATTTATCATGCTACTGTATTTAGTTAACATGGTAATCAGACACCAAATTTTCACTTTATTTTTGGCATCAGATGTGTAAGTTGAATTTTAATAAGCCCATAAATTCAATAGACTTCAACCTACACAAATAGAAAGATTTCAAAATTCCACAGTACATTGATAAATATATCAAGGTTTCTGGAGGAAGGTGGTGAATTATCAGTTTCCATCACGAAATTCTGTGAATAGGAAGAGTTGGGATAATAAAAGAAAGTTTGTATTCTAGGAAAGAAAGGCAGAGGGAGGGAGGATTGGAAGGAGTAGAGGCAGGAAGGAGAGAGAGATTGAGAATGAGAACTGGGAAGAAAAATGTGACAAGAAAGCTGTAATGAAAGAACAAACAGAAAGATGATAATGTGCAGAGAACTGATCACAGATTCCTAGGGGAAAGAGTAGGTAAAACCATGGGCACAGGAAAGCCTGGCCATTATAGGCAACCCTAAAGACAAGACTCACTGTCCTGGCCACAGGAAAGCCATGGTCTTTGCCATCCTTAAACCAGTGGGATAAATCCCACTGACATTGGATTTTCCCTCGTAACAGGGCAGCACTTTAAAGAAATCCGCTCCATCACTCCAAGTATCTCAGAGGGTTGTTATCAGTTACTATCCTGAGAGAGAGGGACCTGCTGTTTGAGATGGAACTACTTTGGGGCCTGAAAAAAAGTAACAACCTCCAGTCGGGTAGCTTGGGTCCACCCTGTGACAATGTCTGGAAGGTTTACAACTGCTATGGGAAGTTGAAGTAATGGGGAAATTGGACTCTGAAGGGTGCATTGACAGTGGCCTGACCCGTTAAGGAGCTAGCCCTACCACCATAGACTACTAGGAGTCTAAGGGTTCTGAGTTCCTGGTGGTAGGCCTGTCTTCTTGGAATCTGCCTCCTTGCTACGGGAGATTTGCTTCTGGGTGGGACCAAGAACTCTAAACCCAGATTATCAGACTGCTCCTCTCTTACAGAAAGTTTACTGTGGAGCAAGATTTGAGAGCACAGACACCAGCAGGTGGAGAGCTGGGTTTCCTCAGCGCTCTTCCTTCAGGGAAGAATTCGGGTCTCTGCTTTCTCATCTCTCTGACGCACTTTAATTTGGATATTTGCCAGCCCTGAGTGTCAGTTCCCCAGTGTTTTAATTTTTAGTCCTCTTCATTCTCTCATCAAATTTCGTCTATGTACTTTTTCTTTTAGTAATCCGACATTTTGCAATTTCTTGTTCCTTTCTCCTCCTATTTCTTGTGTTCCTTTCTAGTTTTCTATTTCTGTTTGAACTTGGTTCACCTTCTTTAGTTCTATGACATTTTATTTCACATTTATTGTTATTATCCTATTAATTTTAACTTCTTACTTTATTTTAGGTTATTTTTGCCACTTTCTATTTTATGATTACTGGTGGTTTATCAGCTTTCTTAAATTTATTTTTATGGGGGCTGGAGAGATGGTTAGCAGCACTTATTGCTCTTGCAGAGGCTCCCAGCACCCACACAGGGGCTCATCTATAACTCCAGTTCCAGGAGATTTGATACTCTCTGACCTCTTCATGCACGGGGCATGTATGAGTTGAGCATACATATATGTGAACAACATGTTCATATATATATAAATAAAATAAATACATCCAAAAAAGAATTTTTTGTTATAGTTAGACAAAAATATATACAACCTACTTTGCTTAGTTGGTGTTGCTGTTGCAAGAGTTTATTTGCTCCTCACTAAGCAGCACTGGGTGTTGGGGCCTCAAGAGAAAGCTGTTCTCTAGAAAGATCCATATACCAACCCAGACAAGATACAAAAGACATAGAAGTTACAACACAGGAACACAAGAAATGTGAGAAAGCCAGGCAGCACCAGGGCTCCAAAGCTTCGTAATTCTCAATAACTGAATCCAAAAGTATTAAAATGGTCAAAATGCTGAACATAAAATTTAAGAGTCTGCTTTTAAAGATGACCAGTGCCCTCAACAAGAATTCAAAGGAAAAGATTAATGAAGCGAATAAGCCAACTTAAAACCCGGATGAAGAATTCAGAAATTTGAATGAGAAATTCAGCGTGAAAGTAGGCATTCAGAGGAAAGTGGAAAGTTTTGAAATATGAAGTTGAATAAATCAATTCAACTAGTGAAAAGAAGCATGACCAGACAGGACCAGGTAGAAGAAACAATAACAGGCTTTGAAAACAAGAGGAATTGCACTCAGATAGCAATAAAGAAAAAGATCCTGGAAACAATATTTAAATCCTCAAGACACAATTAAGAGACCAAACCTGCAAATCCCTGATGTAGAAAAAGGAAGCTAAGATGCAAAGTAAGAAGCTTAGATAACACACCCAGAACATTGTAGAAGAAAACTTCCCTGCTCTGGGGAGAGAAACAGGCAACCAAGTGCGAGAGACATTTAGAGCCCCAAATAGACAAGACCAGAATGTTGCCTTTCCAAGCGCCATTATAGCTAATGTGCTAAGAACACAGAATAAAGGAAGATTCCTCAAAGAGACAAGTGTCAAATTGCTTATAAAGAAGATCTAAGTGAAAACTGACTTCAGAAGAAACCCTAAAGACCAGACAAGCAGAGAGCATGGATGGACATAATTTAAATTCTGAAACTAAATTGTAATTGTACTTCCCTTAACCATACCTTACATCATAAAACAAATCTTACTAAAATAAAATAATTACTTTACATTATCTTATAGTAGAACCAACCTAGAAATCAACAGGAAATTTACAGATAAAACACAGACATATGAAGTTTCAGCACACACACACACACACACATACACACACACACACAGAGAGAGAGAGAGAGAGAGAGAGAGAGAGAGAGAAGAGTGCACACATTCTAGCAATGTTGAGGGAAAGAACCTACACTCACTGTTGGTAGGGATATAAATTCATACAGTCCCAGTGAAAATAAGTATAGAGAGGTGTTCTAGTGAGATGGGGGAAAGAGAGCAGTGGGATGGCTGGTATAATCTACATATGATATATATCAAAGTGTCAAATGAGTCAGGCATGGCTACATACTACTTTAATTCCAGAACTCAGGAAGCAGAGGCAGAGGTAGGGTTCCAGCCAGTCTGGTCTAAGTAGTGGCTTCCCAGCCAGCAGGGACTACATAGTGAACTCCTGCCTAAAACAACAAAAGCCCCACCCCAAAACCAAAATAAGGCATAATGAAACACACCGTTGTATACATTCTGCTCTGATCGCAATCAATGGATAACACATCACTGTTATGTGAGGAAGGGAGAAGTTGCTTCCAGGAAAGCTTTGCTTTTGATGCTTGTCTAGAAAATCCATAGAGGTTAGCAAAGGAGAACTTGAGTGGTCCTCCATGTGCAAAAGACTGCCTCAGGATCCACATTTCCTAAGTGTATGACAGTTTTCATACTCAAAATGATTACTATCCCTGAGGTATGAAGGGAGAATGGAAATAATACTAAGGTCTCTTGGAAGAAGGGAGTAGAGGAATGGAAGACTTGGAGTGGAGCTCTGGATATATATGAAGAAACACAGATGAAGAAGAGGAAGTGAAAGACAATGATGAGGATGAGGATGACAAAGAATGGGAGAGACTGGGATATAGCTCGCTTGCTCAGTGCTTCTCTAGAATGCTTGAAGCCCTGGGTTTGATACCTAAAAATGCAGAAGGGATGTGGTGGCAAACACTCGGAACCAAGGTCCTCTTTGGCTTTGTAGTGGGTTTGAGACCAGCCTAGGATACAGGGCACCCTGTCTTAAAAGATCCAGATGAGGAAGACACAAGAGGGATTTATGTCTCATATAGGGGCCAAGAAAGCACAGAACAATGCATTTGGAAGGTGGGAGATGAATCAGGTTAAATTTTTAAAAGGAAAAGGTATTTAAATGGTCTCAGTAGCTAAGAGGAAACAGCAAAAGTGGATAAACATAATATTTGTCTTTTATCTAAATTAAGCCAATATGCATATGATCTACAGTCTCTGTTTTCTCTCTTTCTCTAAAACACACACATACACACACACACACACACACACCTATGTGGTATATATGTGACTGCAATAATTATATAATTTCTAGTTCTAGTTACTCTTTAAAAGGACACTTACCTCCCCGTATTTTCAACATCTAAGAGGGTAGCACCTGGGAACCTGCTCGCTTAACATGTGCTCCAGAAAACAACACTACCATGAATAAGAACAGTAAATACCAGAGACTGGTCATTCCCAAGGCTATGCACTGTTACCATGGCTGTTACTATGGCTGTTACCATGAATTCAAGAACTGCTGATAAGCATTTCCATCTAGGGAAGTTGAACTGATCATTTTTTGTTTGTTATTTATTTTTTTGTTGTTTTTGCCACCACAACAAAGTTTCCCCTCCCTCTCCTCCTAATTCCTTCCCTTTACCTCCTTTATGCCCTCCCACCCCCCACCCCCACCCTATTCCTCCACTGTTTCTCTCCAGATACAGGCAGGCCTCCCTTGGATATCAACCAGCCAAGGCATATCAAGTTGCAGTGAGACTAGACTTCTCTTCTTTTAAGGCTGAACAAGTCAGTCCATTAGGAGGAATGGGTCCCAAAAGCAGGTCAGAGTAAAAAACAGCCCCTGCTCTCACTGTTAGCAGTCCCACAAGAAGACCATGTTACACAGCCGTAACATATATGCAGATGGCCTAGGTCAGTCCTATGCAGGTTCCCTGGTTGCCAGTTCAGTCTCTGTGAGCCCCTATGGGCCCAGGTTGGTTGGTTTTGTGAGTTTTCTTGTGCTCTTGACCCACTGGGTCCTATAATCCTTCCTCCCTGTTTTCTGCAGGCTTCCCTGAGCTCCACCTAATGTTTGGCTGTGGGTCTCTGAATTTGTTCCTATTTGCTGGGTGAAGCCTCTCTGCTGACTGGCTAGACTTCCAGTGGAGGGACTGAGACAGCGACCCAACCACAAACCTTTCAACCCACAATTTGTCCTGCCTACAAGATGTGCTGAGGTAAAGATAACACAGAAACTGTGGGACTCACCAATTAATGATGGATGTAGCTAGAGTCCTTGAGAAGGAGCTCACCTCTGAGGGCCAAGACCCAAAGAAAGGCAGGACACACCAGAGACACAAGATAGAACTAAACAAGACTGGAGACATTGTCAGTGAAATGACTCCTAGAAGTACTCAGCTAGTCTCATAGACTGATGTGCAAATTTTAACAGGCAATTACAAAAGAGGAGGGTTATGGCCAGGGAGGGGTTCATGGGAGGAGTTAAAATAGGGAGAGGTCAGAGTGGAAATGATATAAACATAGTGTAGCCAAGTATGAAATTCTCAAGAAAAATGGTTCCTGAATCATGAAAACTTTAGCATAGCTGGGGAAGGGCTCATTCTGTTCTACAACTAGCTGCATAGTTATTGGAAGTTGATGGCTGTAGGGGAGGGAGAATCGTTTTTCTTGGGTATATGGCCACTGGTAGGTTGTCATGCTTCATAGGTAATCTCACACCCATTTTCCATTCACTTATGGACAGCCACTAATTGGATATAAAATAAATAAATAAAAGGAAGATGACATCAAGTTGAATGGGGAGTTGGGGTGACTAGAGAAAGTTGGAGGGAGGGAAATAGATAGTTGGTATGATCAAAATACATTGTACACAAGCATAAAGTTTTCAATGAATAAATACAAATAATTTTAAACATCATTCCTGATCTGGCAGCGTCTTCTATGGCTAGCATGGCAGACAGAGGTAAATCTTCACCAATGTTCAAACATATTGCTTTCTTTTTCATGTCTTTGTGTCTAATTTTGAAGAACTAGTAGATAAAGTAGTTTCCAATATATTTATATAAATTATTTTTAAAAAGGAAGTTTGGTGGGGGGGCTGTGAGATAGTCCGGTCAGTAAAGGAGTTCTCTGCTAACTGGGAAGACCCAAGTCCAATTCCTGGAACCCACATGGTGAAAGACAGAATTGATTCTGATCTCTGAACATGTGCTGTGGCATATGCATCCCACAAAATAAATAAATGTAAGTGTTTTTAAAATAAAGGATGGTTGTTAGTTTGGTCTCGAGTATCAGAGTAGAATAATGACACTTCAATGACTAAGTAAGGTAAAATGCCAATGAAGTTGAATGTGGTGTCATTCTGGTGAAGGCCAGCTAAAAGTGATTCCTTAGTCTGTTGAGCCTCTACTTTACACAGGGATTAAAGGTGGACACATTGTGAAGAGTGTCCACTTCAAAGAGAAATAGTCAACCTATTGTGTGTCCTGGGGTTGGAAGGAGAAGTTAGCTTAGCAATGGCAGTCACTCTGTAGCCATGTGTTTCTCAGTGGGCCCAGGGGGCCACACCTTTTGCCTCAAAGGATAGTTGTTGAGGACAGAGCCATGAGATGCTGGTGGCTAATTTTGGACATAATGGAAGCTATGACCTGCTTACAACACTCTGATGAAAGGCCCTGCCTGGACCTGATCTCTACCACTCTGGTCCATGCCAATTGCTATTCGAGCCAAGGATGCCAGACAGACTTGGCTCCAGAGAAACATAAACACAAACATGCTGGTGTGGGACTGCCTAATTTTGTCTATGAACTACACTAACAAAATCATTTTGTGTTATCATTAACTCCATTAAAAATATTTAACTTCTGGGTTTACTTCCAGGAAATAAATGACATGGTGAGAGACATGCATTTTGTCAAGTACTTTCCAACTCCCCAAGTGGTACCCTAACATTGTTTCAGCTCATTTCCCCCCTTTTCTTTTCTCTTACTTTTTGTTAAAAAAAACAAAAGAGCTAACTCTTGCTAGTTAAATGTTGTAGTACTTCTTTCTTCTATAAATACTTTGAAAGATGCCAAATGTGAACACTGAACACTATCTTCTGACAGTCACCCAAATCAGCAGTTTCTAGAGACTATGAATACTTTTTCCTAATGCCTTTCAACCATTCTTTTTCTGGATAATTCAAACCCAAATTAAGACTAATGTTATCGGTACAGATAGGAAAAGACCAAGCACCTTAGTTAGAATGCTAAACGGCTTGTCTATCTAAATTGGAAAACCAAGGTGTAATTAAGATTTACTTTTCAGAAAAAGATTTATTCTCTGGGAATCAACCTTGTTTGAAAGGAGCGAAGTGGCCATGAGGTTCCCAGCTTCTCCCCATACATACCATTGTCACCCATGGTAAGACGTTGTTTTGACCACAGTTCCCATTAGGTTTACAAGGCCTTCTGTTTGGTTTGCAAATCCAATTCCCTTGGTACTATAGCTTGTGCAGCCAGTCCCTATAAAGTTCCTTTACAGGCAAATATCCTCCCCTGCGGGTAATTTCACACATGAGTGCAGCAATAGAGAGTTAAAAATGGATTTCTGCCATTATCTTTTATATTACAAACAGGCAATTCCACTTGCCTTGATGAATTGCTAGAAAGACC
Organism: Mesocricetus auratus; assembly: GCF_017639785.1. Classification (NCBI taxonomy): domain Eukaryota; kingdom Metazoa; phylum Chordata; class Mammalia; order Rodentia; family Cricetidae; genus Mesocricetus; species Mesocricetus auratus. The sequence continues at coordinate 10,389,478 of NW_024429199.1, read as the reverse complement.
CACTCATGTAGATTTCCACTGCATAGAGTCCAGTAAAAAAGACTATAATAGTCAAGGGGCTTTCTCAGTGGGAGTGTTTAATTACAGGCTCAGTTTCAACCAAGGGTGCTCAGTGACTCATTTACATCACTTTCCCATGAACCCTTCTTATTATCACTATGCAGTCATATGTGTGAGAGATGCACTGAGCCATGGCCTTCACACCACTGGAGTTCTTGCATCACAACACATCTCTTCATCACAAGAAAAGATATACCAAGGGTTGAAGTAATTTAGGAGGTGACTAAATGTGAAAAACTGGTGAATGCTATTTTGTTTGTAGATGTGTGTTGCAGGTCACAAATCCCAAAGATCAACTATTCCATTTCAGTGGAGTCAAGGGATAGACACACAAGTGCCACTACCCACTATTTGACCTGGTGACCCACTGGTATACGTTTTAGTTCCAGGAGAAGCAAGCTCTATTATGTTGAATTGGAAATTGAGATTGTCACATGGCCACTTTGGACTCCTGCTTTTGAATCATGATGGGTGATGTCCTTCTGTATGCTGTGAATATATGTTAAAACTGTTTTGGCCAATGGACAGGCAGGATTTAGTCAGGCAGGAAATCCCAACAGGGACAAAGAAAAATAGTAAGTGGAGTCACAGAGATGCCAAGGAAGCAAGAGACCTGGGCATTCTCCAGTAAGCCAAGACCACATGGAGATACATATGAATAGAAATGGGTTAATAATTAATAGTGAGTTAACCAATAAGAAGCCTGAGTCATCAACCAAACAGTTTATAATTAATATAAGCCTCTGTGTACTTATTTGGGACTAAACGGTTGTGGGACCAGGTGGGACAGAAACTTCCATTTACAAATCAACAGTCTGGCTCAGAGATTAATCCTGATTGTTGTGGGAAGCCTGAATGAGGAGGTAATGTAGAGTTCTTCTGGGATACAAATCACTGTGGATGCCTCTATAGTCTTCTGATTAAAGTCAATGAAAAACTACAACAATCCTATCTAAGCAGGACTCCAATGATGCAGAACCTTCTGGAATGATAGCTTGAGTCATATGGAGGTTAAAGATGATAACCTGTGAGGAACAGTGCAGTCACAGAAGCTGGAGAAGAAGAGATTCTCACCCAGAGCCGTAGGATAGTGTAGAGCTATCTTGAATGAAATCTTTGGCCAATGAAATTCAGGTTAGACTCCTGACATCCAAACAGTGAGAGAATAAGTTTCTGTTGTTTTAAGCCACCATTTTTGGGGTAGTCTATAAAAGCTGGTGTATGAAATGGAGAGGGTTGGTAATGAGTCATTCACTTAGTAGTTGAACATTAACTATTAGCTATGAACCTGGATACTACCTACCCACTCATCTGTTCAATAAATACAATTGAGTTTCCACTGTGCCATATGCTTGGACTATGGTGATAAGTAGAGTGGGTATAACTCTAGCTTTCAGAGATTGAAATAAGTTTTAGGATTTGATTTTCAATATAGGGAAATGTTAAGAAGGACCAAAGGGGTGTCCTTGATAGGATCTGGAGAAAGAACACCCAGACAAAGGGACATCAAGAACAAAATTCCCAAGGAGCACAGGAGTCAACATAGGTCAAGAACCTAAGAAAAGCCAGTGTTGTTCATGTCTAATACTTAACAGTGATGCCCAGACATGTGTTTACATTGTACCCATTCACATTTTAAAATTCATAAGGAAATTATTATTATGTCTTCTTCTCTGAGAGAAAGACCATGAAGCATGGAATGATTTGAGGTAGGTGTTGGAGCCATAGACAGGGGCAGTGTTCAGAAGTCACCTGAGTATTTACATTTTAATTGAAATGCAATGAGAAATAAGTAGTATCTCTAGATGCTTAGCAGATGAGCATAACCTAATCTGTAATTGAAAGGGATGACTCTAGTGGAAGATGAACTATAGAAAAGAGGCGAGAGGACAGAGGACGATCAAGACAGAAGTGTGTGGTCTAGATGAATGGTGCGGTGGAGACTCATGTGGCAGGAAAAGAAGAAAATCCATTTTAGAGGAAGGTAGTTGAAAAGTGGGGGACGAAAAAGAGAAAAAGGGAGAATAGTGAAGGGAGTTAATAGTGAATCTCAGTTACCAAAGGAGACTATTTCTAGGAAACATGACACTGTGTCTCTGACCGTGTGTGTGTGTGTGTGTGTGTGTGTGTGTGTGCGTGTGCATGCACACTCATGTGTACATGAGTGCCTGAAAAAACTTTAGGTGTCATTATTTAGGAGCTATTCCAATTTATTTTTATAAGAAAGGGTCTCTGATTGTCTTAGAACACATTGAATAGGCTAGGCTGGCTGGCAAATGAGCCCCAGATGTATCTCCCGGTCTCTGCCTGCCAGTCTAAGATTACAAGTGCACACCAGGGCTGCTGGCCTCTATGACATAGGTTCTTTGGATTGAACTCAGGTCCTTATGCTTAAAAGGCAAGAACATTACTGACTGAGCTATCTCTGTAGGCCAAGAGTGATTCTTCAGTGCATTTTTCACAGCGTATCTATTCTTCTTTATGCTATCCCTTTAATCATTGAGGAAGTACATTTATCTTCTATATTACTAGTATAAGCTATGTGTTACTCAGGGTATAATTCTTACCAGTCCCAAAAGTTCTTTCATTATTTAATTCATCTCTTTCCAGTAGCCTGAAAATATCTCAGGAAAACAGCATTCAGAAAAGTACAACAAAGTTTTCGAAATTAGGCATGCAAACCTGAGCAAACAAAACTACAATGGACATCTTCCAAAATATTTCTTGTATACATCTTATTTAGTTGGGGAAGGAAAGACCTCCAGAGAAGCACAGATTACCATAAGTGCCCTATGCTGAGGAAAAGGGACATGCTGCAAGGTGAACAGTGACAGATAACATGGTGCCTGCAGACTCTGATCCTTGGCTGGTCTGTTCTAACTCATCTACTTGACATTAGCTGCTTAGTGGACTGTACTACAAAGTCATTTTTCACTATTTTCAATGCTCAAGCTTGTAGGCACATACGCGCTGCTACTGAGTAACGGGAGGATTCAGCTTTCATTTAATATCTGTATGAATTATTGATGAACATGGGAGCTGTTCTTTCTCAATTTTTAGAAATGAGCAATGGCTAAGGGATATTGTGATGATGGCTGGAGGGACAGAACTCTTGACAAAGTAACATGCAGCTTCCTGTAGCCACACTGGGCTTCTTTATTCCTTCTCTTTCTTGTATGTGATAATGGCAAGAAGGACAGGAGAATGAAAAACATGGATGAGTAATTTATGAGTGAAGACAATTTTGGTGTGGCGCTGTGAAGGAACAAATTACATTATGGTTTTAATAGCTATTTTATTTCTAAATAGCAGTTGGGTTCCTGATACAGAGTTGCTATCTACTAAATAATCTTCAATATCCATTTTAAAACTCAGAATATAGATGTGTACAGGCTCTGGCCATAAGTTCTGGTTGCAGAAGCTTGAACTATTTCAATAAAATCTTACAAGGCCATAATTACTGAATTGCACAGTGCTGTATAATCTTTGAAATCTCTGGAATATTGTGATAATGTGAGACACTGAATAACACTGATAGAATTCTTACATTTTAAACTAAACTTTGGAATTATTATGAAAATATAATTAATTTAAGATTAAAGTTCAAATGGAATTTTGTGTTCTTCTACTACTAGTATTAGACAATTTTTCTCCAAAAGTCTATAAATACCTTCTAAATTTAACATCCATGAACCAATATATACATAACCATCTGTCTGACTCTTTCTCCCTTTCTCTTTTTGGAAAGATATGGGGATAACAAAGTAACATATGCGAGACCTGTAATGTAGAAAGGTCATTTATTGTCAAATTAACCAGTGTGTATAATGCTCTCTTTTTCTGGACAAGTTAATATGTGCATGTGATTATTGCCTGATATTGCAGCTCCTGTGGTGCATGAAAAGTACAAATTTAGTCTGGAATGCTCTCCCTGTCTATGCTTTCCCTGGCTTCACCAACAGTTCATTATTTGGTGTAAGATATGGCTGTAATGTTTCTTCCTTCCCATCTAAGTTCATAGTGGCTGGTTCACGGTGGTTCACCTTAATTTCTTTACAAAAAATGAAAGCCATAAATGACTGAGCTGAAGGCATCCCACTACACCCTTATTACAAAGCCTTAGATGCCACCAAGAACTCCAATACTCTATGTGTTCCAAAATGGGGTGAAAAAATAATTCCAAATAGTTTCAAAAAGAGGTCTGCACATAAAGAGCTATGTAATATTTAATTTTTACATTTTAGAGAGCTTATTAGGGACACATTCTGCATGGGGAAACACTTGGGTCTGATGCTAAAGTCATTTCTTTTACTCCTCAAACTATCCCTATGAAATGAGTACTGCCAATAGCCCATTTTCCCAATGGGGAAATGAACACTAAGGGAAATAACTTCTACTCAAGGCTGTTATAACAGCACCAAATCACAGAGTTTTCTCTTTGCTTCTGTGCTTTTAAACAGAATCTGCCTATGTAACTCAGCTAGTCTCAAACCCCGCACTCTTCCTCCTGCTTCCCAAGTACTGGCCTTGTGGACATGCCCAGTGACATGCGAGAGACTCCTCTAATGCAGAGAAGTCTGTGATCTGGATGGAAAGCTTGAACCTTTATTGTTACTTTCTTTATGTTGGAGCCAATCTTTGTTCTTTATCTAAATATAAAAGATCCTACGATTTCTGTGAACTTGGCTCACTAATATTCTAGGCCAAGGGAGATAAATCTTTATATGTTTGCTGTGAAAGGTAGGTGTATTAGAATAAGAGATAGGGCCAGGCGTGCACTTTGAGGATAAACATGCCCCTGCATCCTCTCAGGAGATAACTAGCGATGTTCATTCTCTGATATACTCAACCCAGTACCTCTAACCTGGTCATTTTTCCTAAAAGTTTGTTATTGTGTTACAGGTTTCAAATATCTTTGTGATATAGACTTTATAATTGACTTAAATAGAAGGAACTTTGATCTCTCTCTGTTGTTCTGGGAATATTTTACAATTTGTCCACAACTTTTCTATTCCTTCCAGAATATTTGGTAAATGAAAAATTTTAATATGGTAGGAAATGGATGCTTGTTCACTAAATCTATTTTCTTTACTTGTTACATAAATGACTTGACTACATTTTCAACCTTGCTGTGGCTATGTGACTGAATTCTGACCAATAAAATGGAGAGGAGGTTAAAGACACTTATGGTATTCATAGTCATACGCATCACCAGTCTGTCTTACAAGAGACACCCACTGAAGGCCTAGTCAGGATATTAATACTCTTCTCATACCTAGTAAATATTTTTATTTCATCTTATTATTTTATGTGTATAAGTATTTTGCCTGCCTACATGTTTATGCACCATGTGCATGCAATGTCCCCAAAAGCCAGAACAAGGTATTGAATCCCCTGGGACTGGAGTCACAGACTGTTATGATCTGCCCTGTGATGGTGGATGTCCTTCTGTATGCTGTGAGTATATGATTCTCATATTGGTTTACTAAAAGGTTGATTGGTCAGTAGGCAGGCAGGAAGTATAGGCGGGAAATTTCTAGGAAAGAAAGGCAGAGAGTGGGTTGTGAGGGAGACAGCATGTGGCCGTCAAAGAAGTAACATGCTGGAGCATTATGGGTAATCCACAGCCTTGTGGCAACGCATAGTTTAATAGAAATAGGTTAATAATTAAAAGAGAGCTAGCCAATAAGAAGCCTGAGCCATCGTCCAAATAAGCCTCTGTGTGTTTGTTTGGAACTAAACAACTCTGGGACAATGTGGGAAAGAAACTCCATCTTCAGCTCTGTGGAAGCTGGGGATTAAATCTGGGTCCTCTGGGAGAGCAGATGGTGCTCTTAACCTCTGAACCATTTTCCAGCCCCGAGTTAGTAAATAAAATCAACATGGGCATTGCACACAAAGCAATAGGTCTGCCTCAGGAGAATTTTATAAGAGCAGGTATGTGGCTTACACATATTATCATATTTACACATATTATCATATTTACACATATTATCATATTTACACATATTATCATATTTACACATATTATCATATTTGATCCTCACACTAGAGGGTAGCAGATGGTAGGCACAGCCTGGGCACCTGAGTGACTGCACAGGAGCAGTGAAGCCCAGTGTTAAACCCAGCAACACTCACCCCAAGTCATCCCAGAAAAAGAAGTCTCAGAACCGGTTGTGCTGTGGGCTACTGGGCACAGAGAAGCCAAGTTTAAGTGTTCATTCTATATGGGGATTCATGTGAAATGCTTTTGGCCTGGAATATGAGTTTCTTCAATTCTCTAGGCATCTGACATGGTCTTAATGTACCTAAGACAGTCATTAAAATCCAGGTATTAATTTTTAAATCTCACATTCCAAATTTATGTTTGGCCATAATGAGCTTAAAATCCACTACTTCTCTCTCTCTCTCTGTCTCACTGTCTCTGTCTCTCTCTCTCTCTCTGTTTTTTTTTTACAATAAAGAAACATAATGGAGTGTATGTGAGGGAGGGTGTTTTTTACGATGATGTGAAGAATTGCCCTAATGCTTACCAGTTGTCATGGGAAGAGGCTGTGCGTCCTGACTTTTAAAGAACAGGCACATTACTGAAATTGCTCACTGCCACAGAGGATCAAGAGGGCTACACAGTTCAGGGTTTTGACCTATCTCTAATAAAAGATTCCACTCTTAATGAAAGGGTCCCATCACTGCAAACTATCTGGCATGAGCACTTAGACTGTCACGAATTTGAAATTGCTCGCCAATTTGAGTTTCTGGGGTTTGGAATCTCATCTTTTGCATTAGTCTGCCTGGTGATTTTTAGTGCTTCTGTCAACTTTGTAAATAAGGTGGCAAATCACATAAGAGAGACAGTACATAACGGGCACAGGATAAATATTTGTGGGATAAAGTTATTTTCAATTTAATGCATGACAATATGTCATTGAAGTGAATCATGCTCAGCGTTATTAAATTTCGCATGCCAAATCTCTCATAATAACAGTGAAACAGAAAGGGAAGGTGACATGTGGGCTGTAACATTAGTGACAAAAGGGAGGGTCAGGGTGTCACAGAACTCTGTCCCTGACCTTGAGGGATCTAGCCTGGGATTATTGAGACACTTTTCTGATTGCTTTATAACTCCTGGAGATCATCGGATAAGTTATCTCATACAAGGCTTAGACAAAAATATTCTAAATGTTTCCTAATGAAAACAGATGAAATTTTGCAACATGGACACTCATCATTTTCCACAGAACAGCTGAGGTCACTTTCATGGATAAATCATTTTAAAAGCTATCTTCCACCTGTTTACTGGTGAACATTTGGATGGTAAAAACATTTGATACAAGAGTAAAGTTTTATAGAGACTTGTCATTCTAGCATATACTCTGCAAGCTGGGTCACTTTTAGCTTCATGATCTTCTATGTGGAGAGCCTTATGAGCAGATGACCTAAGTGGAGGGCTTGATGAGGACTAGAAGAGAGTTTATGGTGCTATTTTTTCTCTGTCAATTTCTAGAGTATGTTACCAAAACTGTGAAATCAGTACTTTCTTATGAAATTCCTCTAAATGTTAATTATTGTAGCAGTTCTGTGGCAATGTTAAAAGCCATGAAATGGTTACAGCAAATGTGTGGAGGTCATTCCATAGTTTAAAGGTCGGGAAGAAAGAAATATTCCACACATTCAATGTTGGTGACTATTTTGCTGAAGAATTTTCTGTGCACGATAGCATGTCATTTTATTTTAACAACATTCAAATGCTGTTTGTGTTTCTGGTTTACTCATGAAAATCTATTGCAAGAAAGAAAAGAGTCAAAGAATTCAGTTGAAACTGACTGATGTAACACATCTATACTTTTGGGGGTGTTGGTTTCTGGTTTTTGTTCTTTTGGTTTTTCAAGACAGGGTTTCTCTGTGTATCTCTGACTGTCCTGGAGATATCTCTGTAGGACAGGCCAGCCTTAAACTCACAGAGATCCACCTGTCTCTGCCTCTGGAGTGTTGGGATTAAAGGTACATACCATCACCACCCAGGTTATATTTTCATGTGCAAGAGACCAAGTTTGGCTTTTCAAGCATGAGATAAGGTAGCAAAACTCATAACAAATTGCTCAGAGCTTCATCCAGTTATACAATTTTAAAATCAATAGTAAGAAACAATAGAATGTGATGGGTAAGTCCTGTGTATATGTCAATAAAGCACTGTTGGCCAATAGGGAAGCAAGATAGGTGGAACTAGGAGTCGAATAGAACTCTGGGAAGAAGAAACACAGGGAGTCATCATGTAGCTGCCATAGGGGTAAGAAGTCCAGACCCTATTCTCCAGTAAGAGAAATACTTAGATTAACAATTATGGAGTAAATACTTAAGTCAGAGCTAGCCAGTAAGAAAGGCCAACAGCTTCATAATTAATATAGCCTCCTGTGTGTTCATTTGGGACTGATGCGGCTCTGGGACCAGGCTGGCGGGAAGGCTTCTCTCTACAAGAATGAGACACAGATTACTAAACCTGAGATACATTTATTCAGAGAGACCTATGGTCTTGGTCATTGCTAAACATTAATGTCTTCCAACTTACTCTTCTGAAAAACTACACATGGCAAGTCTCATCACCTTGATATCTAGAGACAATATATATTCAGCCCAAAGAATTTAAGGAGTAAGTGCAAACTGTACTTTATCTCTGAGCTCCTCTGACTCTTTGCCACATCTCATGGCTCAACTGTTCAATTCATATTTCACACAGTGGGTATTAAAGGATGTTTGTAAATATCCTCTCTCCACATGGATTACTAATTTCATTATTAAAATCACATATTATCAGGACACTGGAATCCCTTTGAAAAGTCAGTTGAGAAATTCTACCACCAGAGTTATAAGGCATCTGAGGAATGTGTGCCTTTATTATTCAGACATAGTTTCTGAGCAGGACATCATCATGTCCCCGGTGGCCTGACTTGAAGCCAGGGTATTCTGGTTGTCACCTGTGGCTGCTAATAGTCAGAAAAATGTGCTCTCCAATGATGTATCCAAATTCCTGAAATCCTTGATTATGTTACTTAGAATGGCAAAAGGGACTCAGCTGGTGGCATTAAATTAAGGGAGATTGCCAAAGGTCTCTAATAGGAAAGCAGGACTTATGGTCAGATTTGAAGATACTGTATCTTGACTTGTAATATGGAGGAAGGGGCCAGACCACAAAGGTCATACATGCAGTCCTTAGAAGCTGGATAAGAAACAAGGTTCTCTCCCAGAGCCTCCCAGAAGCCACCCAAATGTGATTATAGTGAAGAGCATGGTGACTTTCAGAACTAGATAACGTTAAGCTCCTGGTCAGCCACTGGGTTTGTGGTAAGTTATTAAAGCAGCAAGTTTAAATTTTAAGTATACTCTTTACACAACACATATATGGCTCTGACCTTGAAAAGCCAAGACTATCAAATTGAAAAGTTTCTATATCAATCTCTCTCTGGATTTGGTTTCAACGGCCTCTAAAGCTGAGTAAGGCTCTTTTCCCAGCATTTCCATGGGCTGCTGCAGATTTACTGTTTTGGATTCAATATTGCTGTCAGGAAATAAAGAACAAAAGCCCAGAGCCACTTTCCAAAGTCGTAAACTTCGAGATTGCATGCACCCCCATTCCAACCAGATAGTCTCATTTAGAATCAAGACACTTGCTTTCCAGGATGAAAGGCTGTACTGCCCAGTCAGCACCAAGGCAGAGATGCTGCTGGGGGCTAATGGGAGGGAGAAAGAATGGATTTTCCCCACTGAGGATATAAAGTAAGAAAAAGGGAATAATGAATGTTGGGCAGAAGAGCCTCATTTAGTCATTTAATTCTATGTGGGTAAGCAACATCTGTGAGCAAGTTGCCTTTCCTCTCAGCTTACAGACATTTATAACCATCCCAGAAGGTGGTGTCAACACATCATGATGAAGTGAGAGGATAAACTCTAACTGCTGGCTACAGTAAAACCTATAGAGAGCCCAGAGATCACAGGTCTAGTCCCCAGCACCAGAGCATGAGGCCCTCTATATTCCTGCTGTCCTATGCTAGTCCTGTCTCCTGCCGTGATGAGAACTGATTCCTATGACAGTCAAGTCCACATCTGGAATGATTACTTTCTGACAGTATTCTGATTTTGCAGTAATTTCTTTTGGCACCACTTGTCCTAGCACTGTTTTCTCATAAGTCTGAACCAGGGGTTTAACTGCAGGTGACTAGTAGCATGCACTGATAGGTTTGAAGCATTAGATGCACCGAGTGCCTGGATCAGTGATACTGGAGACTGTACACCAGGATTCTGAAAACTCCTCACATGAAGCCATAGTTTAGAATTATCAGCTTTTATCTACAGGATTCTGAAAGCTCTTCCTAAGAAGTAATAGTTGAGAATTACTGGCTTGCACCTACTCTTCATAGTTACAAAATCCTCACCTGAACTGAATGTTGTCTTTCTTAGTTGTGGCTGTCAACTATTCCTTTAGAGTAGAAAGAACAAAGCAATTTGGAGATATTATGAGTAGCCTCAGGTAAGGAATCCATAGAAACACAGAAAGCATTCAGAGAAGACTTGGAGGCTCAAAGCAGTAGTGGGATGACTTGATTTCTTCCACAATTAAATAAGCCTCTTTAACTTTAGACAAGTTTGATGTCATCTAAAGCACTTTTGTTCTTCAAATGACATTGGAAAAAAAGCAAAGAGACAACCACCAATAGGGAGAAGTATTTGCAAGCCGTCTATCTGATGAGGGTCTGGTATATAGAATATACTAGGAACTATTGTAATTCAATAATAAAGACATAATGCAAGATGTAGAAGAAGGTCTGGGAATTTGGCTCCATTGGTACAGTGCTTGCTTACCTTGCATGCATGAAGGCCTGGGCTCAATACCCATCACCAGCTACGGTGGCACACAATTGCAACTCCAGCATGTGGGAGGTAGACACAGGAGGATCAGAGGTTTGAGGTTATGTTCAACTACGGAGTAACTTTGAGGTCAGTCTGGGCTACGTGGCAACATATCTCTAGATAGAAAGATAGACAGACAGATAGATGAAATAAAAAATAAACAAAAGACTTAGACAGATATTTTTCTAAAATAGATGTATAAAAATATAGTCAGCTTTTCTTCCAATATCTACTTAAACAGGCATATTAATACTTTATTACCATGCCTATTGTTTAATTTTATAAGATTTACTAACATTTTTGCTTCAATTTTAAATTGCTCATATTCAGAAAGCACTGGACTCATGGAGCAGTTGGCTGTTTAGGTAAATCCTCCTAGATACATCCCCAGATTCTGATTCTGAGGCTTTGAGGGATGGTGATGGGTCTGCAATTTTTTTTCTGAGAACACTGTGTTGAGGAATGCTGGTGGCTGTAATGGGTCTGAACTGTTTAAAACTGACCTTGGTCCTCACTTATAGCAATGGCTTTAGTCATCCTTCCCAAAGTGATGAACAAAAGATTCTTCTGGCTTAAGAGCCAATGAAGCTGTTAACTGATAATTACAGTATCAATTACAAGGGTAACTGATAAGAACTGAGTTCATGCTAAGGAGTGGACCAGACCAGAATACTTAACCATAGGGGAGAAAGATGGTCACTCTCCTGTAGTATTGACACCATGGGCAAGTGGTCTCCAAAGCGCTAGAAAATAATTGGGTTTTTGAGGGAACCTGGCTCTTTAGGCACTGTGGTTAAGGGAAAACCTGAGAGGAGCATGATTGTATCCATATCAGGACTTGGGTGAGCTTAGGACACAGAATTTCAGGGCATAGACAAAATGAGTTACAACAACACAGTCCAGCCTTGAGAAGCTTCTTTTAGCTGTCAGTTTGACACTATACTCAACAAAAGGCCCTATGTAAAGTAGAGACTCACAGGGAAGTAAGGAGATATTAGTCAAAGAAAGCAAGTTTCTAGCTTCAAAATGAGAAGATTCTGGACACTAGGGCCCAGTGATGACTGTAAGTAATGGGAATGTTTGCTTGAAATATGAAAAGACAGTCTTAATGAGAGAGAGAGAGAGAGAGAGAGAGACAGACAGACAGACAGACAGACAGACAGACAGAGACAGAGACAGAGACAGAGACAGACAGACTGATAGACATCAGAGCTGACATGGATGTTTGAATAAACTCGATTGTGGTAAGCCTTTTACAAAATATGCGAATTGAAACATCTTGTTCTATGCTGTCTGAGTTAGGGTTTCTATTGCTGTGAAGAGACACGATGACCATGGCAACTCTTAGGAAGGAAAACATTTAATACGGGGTGGCTTACAGTCTTAGAGGTTTAGTTCATTATCAGTGGTGAGTCATGGCAGCATGCAGGCAGACATGGTGCTGGAGAAGTTGCTGAGAGTTCTACATCTTGATCCACAGGCAACAGAAAGTGAACTGTCATCCTGGGTGAAGCTTGAGCATAGAAGACCATACCTACACTGATACACTTCTTCCAATAAGGCCACACCTACTTCAACAAAGCCACACCTAATAGTGCCACTCCCTTTGGAAGACATGTTATTTCAAACCTTCACATATGCTTTAAATAAATACAATCTGAATTTGTCAATTGCGTTTGGGAAAAACCATAGCATCTTTTCTAGTTGACTGCATTGTCTTCTAGACATGTTTCCAGTTGTCCTATCAACTGGCCTAGCCTGTGTTCTCCTCTCTGTGTTTTGATAGGACTCCAGCCTCTTCCTACAACAATTCTGACTATTCACTTCAGCTTTGCCTCTTATCATTTCTAATACCGACACTTCTCAGCTTATCATTTTTCCAAGAACCCCACCTCACAACCCAAGCCCAACTTCATGTGGTTGAATGAGCTCTATCTGCTAACATGCCTCAGCATCCATTGCACTGATGATGTTGACTGACGCCCTTGACCAGAAGGGTGTAGGGTCTTTGCTACCTTTTCTTTTTTTGCACATCCTACTTTGGATATATGCGCTTGGACATTCCACACTTGGCCATACTGTGTCATATTCCCCATCAATCCTTGTCTTACAGGATTATTGAAGGAATGCAAAGTGGGTCTCTTCTCACATGCCAATTCTAATTGATTATTAATAGATCAGCAAGTGGAGTGTTAAGAGGAATAGCAGTGGATCTTAGCATGTAATACTCAGTTAGTCATGCCTGCCTCTGTGACGATGTGTGTAGGGTCTTTCCTGGGCATTGAATGAGAATTACCCCCCAGTAGGCATGTGTATTTGAGGACCTGATCTCCAGTTGGTACTGTATGGAGCTATTAGGAGGTGGCACCTTGCTGGAGGAAGTATGTCCCTGGAGTGCCTGTGAGAGTTTGCTAGACTGGCCTCACTTCCTGTTTCTCTCTGTCTTCTGTATGGCATGGGATATTACCATTGCATTTCCTGAATGGCAGACCAGCCTCATGCTTCTGGTGCCAGTCCTGCCCTCACATGAATGGACCGGAGTCCCTCTGAAGTGTGAGCTAAAACTAAACCTTTTTTTCCAAAAGTTGCTTTTGTCGGGGTGTTCTATGACAACATAAAAGTGAGAAGTACCATCTTGAGTTTGAAGAGATGGCCATCTTTGGAGGAGTCATTTCTTTTTTCTTTTGGTGGGGGGGGGTGGCTAATACACTGACTACAAATTCTTGTAACAAGTCATTTCTGTCTTCTCCCATTTCCTGGTATTTTAGTTATTATACTTCCTTGAGGGAACACAATGGCCTTTTCCATTCATATTTGCTTTAGAATATCTGCAACTCAGAGTTGGGGGGCACTGTGGATTATGTCACTTCCCCAAAGAGAAAATATACTACCGAAGTCTTCATAAAAATCTATTTTGTGGATGCAGCTTGGGAATTGAGTGAAAAATTGAATATAAACTTTCTAATCTCAGGTTGGAAAGCATAGCTTCTGGGTTGAGCTGTCCCTCATTATTAAAGAGATAAATTCCCCATGACTGTTGCTTACCTTTTGTTGTCTATAGTCTCTAGTTACTGGTCTCTCAGGACAAAATGCTACCTTTATTCTGAGTTGAAATATGGATATCCAAATTGTGGGATCTCCACCCAGAGCTGAATTCCCACTCACCACATAAGAATCAGGACCATACATACCAAATCCCATACCATGTCCTACGGCACTTGATATTCCTGTAACTGTCAGTGTCACAAAGCTCTGACGTAACTTACCTTGTAGTGGAAGAGAAAGAGTCCACAGAACAGACTGTACAGATCTGCTGTGAGCAGAGACAGGTTGACAGAGGTGGCACTTGTTTTCTTTATGACAACTGGCATGAAGCTGTAGAGACCAAACATGCAGGCACTAAAGCCAACATAAAGCAGTCCTGGGAAACAAAGAGAAGTGTCAGGGAATCTGCAGGGCATCTTCAGCGTCTGGATTTGGACGACAAGGGGACAGGGCACATCATCCATGACTCATTATAGGTAGTTTTTTTCCTTTCACTGCATTTTGTGGTGTTTGATATTGGCCAGTACACAGAGAAAACATAAAATGGAGACTTAAAAACTGTGCTTGGAAAATGCACATTCTCCTTACCATGTAGCTGACAGCCTACTGCTTCCAGAAAAGCTTTTTTTTTTGTCGAGACAGTGTTTCTCTGTATTGTTTTAGAGGCTATCCTTGAACTTGCTCAGTAGACCAGGCTGGCCATGAACGCACAGAGATCCGCCTGCCTCTGCCTCCCGAGAGCTGGGATTAAAGGCGCCACCAACACCCAGCTCAGAAAAGTTTCTTAGTGGCAATATGGACAGGTTCCCAAAGTCTACCCCAATTTGCTGCAACTGTTGTCAGTTTTAAGATTCCCCACCCCCATGGTGTGTGTGTGTGTGTGTGTGTGTGTGTGTGTGTGTGTGTGTGTCTGTCTGTCTGTCTGAATGAGGAGGTCAGAAGAAAGCATCATATTCTCTAGAGCTGGAGTTAAAGGCCATTGTGTGACTCCACAATATGGGTGGAAAGAACCAAACTCAGGTCCTTTGCAAGAACAGTCAAGTTCCCTTAGCTGCTGAGCCATCTCTCATGGCCTGTCCATGTATTTCCAAACAGTTTTAACCACTTAGGTTTTATTTGCAAAACAGGAATGAAATATACTATTACTGCTCTCAGTGGTAAACTACACAACACTGAAATCAGAGACCTTAACTTGGACCACCAAACTGAAGACTTAAACTACATCTTTGGACAGACAATGGAATTTCTTTGAACATAGGAAATCCATTAAATTTTTTTAACTAATGAATTCTGTTCATCTCTATACCAAAGAAATTCAGAGTTATCCTTTTTCAGCTTTCCTAGGTTATTATGGACTCTAGACACACTATTGTTGATATTGATTCTGTGAGTACAGGGTTTGGATTGTATATAGCAGGATTCTACAGATGATGTAGTGTCCATCATTTCCCAGACATTGAGGTGATACACATGCACAAAAATAATGCTCACTTCTCTGCTTGTTCTCTGAAAGAACAAGACACAATACACTTCTATGATTCTCTGGGTATCATAAGCAACCTCCCCCATGGAATCTTGGATTAAAGGTGTCTGGTGTAGAATTTGAGCACTTTGCTTCCTTTGAATCCTGTGAGTTCAGGGGGACTTGGTCACTATCGGATGTTCAGGTCATCTGAATAAGTGATGGCTCCATTGCTTTTCTCTTAGGAGATATACTAAAGGGCACAGAGCTTATTCTATATTTCTGATTCTAAGTTTAAGAAAAGTTATATCAGATACATATAAAAATCATTGTGAACATTAAGCAAATAGTACAACAGCCCCCTCTAGTGTGGTGGACATGCCCTCCGCACCAAGTAAGATGATATCCCTGTTTCTGGGTTCAGTAAGCTAGGAGACCTCATTGTTCATATATAGTCTGCCTAAATACTAGTATGTGGTGTGTGACTCTCCATCAGAAATTTAATTCCATAGAGTCAATTTCACTTGAGCTTCATGTTACCTATAATTGACTTTCCTTTTAACCAACTTACAAAATACATATAACAAATACTAGATAACCTATGACTAATACATAAAAAGACCTGAGAATTAATTCAGAATTCCTTGAGAAATTTGCCATTAACAGACAAGGAACAAGTGCTATTCTTAAATTATTCTACTAAAGATAATCAAATTTGGGTAGAATATAGTCCAGACACACCAGAGCCTGCCTGTCTTTCCTCCCTCCTTCCCTCCCTCTCTCCCTCTCTTCCTCCCTCCCTCCCTCCCTCCCTTCCTCTCTGTTTCTCCCCTTCTCCCTTATCTCCCCCCTTTCCTCCCTCCTTCCCTTCTTCCCTCCCTCCTTCCCTTCCTTCCTAAACTTCTATCTTATTTTCTGGTAAAGATTACATGGACAGTGACTTGTGGGCTCTGATGCTTTGTATTCACTCTCTTTTTAATATTTTATTTCACTCACTTTACATACCAACCATAGTTCCCCCTTCCTCCCCTCCTCCCCCCTTCCCCACCTATCCCTCACCCACCCTATTCACTCTTCAGAAAGGGTAAGGCCTCCCATGGACAGTCAACAAAGCCTGGCATATTCAGTTGAGGCAGAAGCAAACCACTCCTCCCTCCATCAAGGCTGAGCAAGGCAACTCACTATGGGGAAAAGGTTCCCCAAAGTCAGCTCATATACTAGGGATAGATCATTGGCCCATTGTCAGGGGTCCTGCAAACATACCAAGCTACAAAACTGTTGGACACATGCAGAGGGCCTGGTTTGGTCCCATGCAGGCCCCCTGGTTGTCAGTCTATAGTCTGTGAGCTCCCACAAGTCAACTGTCTTGATCTTCACCCCCTACCCCTTGCTCATATAATTCCTCCTCACTTTCTTCAACTGGACTTCCATAGCTCAGCCTTATATTTGGCTGTGGATCTGTGCATCTGTTTCCATGAGTTACTGGACTAAGGTTCTATGATGATGATTATGGTGGCCACCAATCTGATTATAGGGGAGGGCTAGTTAGGGCATCCTCTCCACTACTGCTAGGAGTCTTTCAGGGGTCATCCTTGTGGATTCCTGAGAATTTCCCCAACGTCAAGTTTCTCCCTAGCCCCTATAATGGCTCTCTCAATTGAGATATCTCTTTCCTTGCTCTCCTACCCCATTGGTCCCTCAACTCTACCTTTTTCAACCAATTTTTCATTGCGAGCCTAGTGTGCCATGGGTCCTCTGCTTGACTAGAAATCCAGTGAAATGGGGGACAGACAAGAAGCTTAAAGCTGTTCATGGTGAAATAATGAACAGGTTTCTTGGAGACAATGGCCAGGGCTTACTTTAAGAAGGATCCTCAGCTAAGTCTGCTCTGCAGAGGTGGCATTTACTTTGAATTTAAGGACTAGCAGGAGATGAGAGGAGGCAGAGATGTCTTCACCTGAAAAGATTCTCAATGAGGGGAAAGTTATAGTTTATTCTAGGGCCTTCCAGAGGCCAAAATGACTGAATCATAAGAGTGAGGTAGAGGAATTAAGGAGGCCATATATCATGCAGAGGCCCGAATGTCTTAGAAAGAAATTTCTAATTGCTCTAGGAATCCCCTGAGCAGTTTGCACCAGTGATCTAACACAATCTAATGTACATTTTAAAAAGATAACTTTGGCTACTCTTTGGAGGAGGAATGAAATGAGGACAATATGAAAAGAGAGTTGTGGGGAGAGTGATGTCTGTGATCAGGCAGGAAAGTGTAGTCATTCACTTGGGGAGCAAAAGGGAATTGGCTGGGTCTGAGCCAACCTGTTGACGTCTTGAGGTTAAGTTGTGGTGGGAAAGGAGGGCATGAAGGAAGCTGATATCCCTCTACTGTAGCAAATGGGTGAATCGTGGTGCCATTTGCTGAGATGGAGAGAGCAATGAGAGGTTATGTTTTCAGGAGGAGTGAAACAACACTTGAATGTGTCGGTTTAGATAATGGTTCACCATTCAAGTGGATTAGTCTAGTAGAGTTCTGGATGTATCATGATTAGGCTGAGAGAAGAGACAGGACTTCAAAAACTACGTTTGCTGACCTAAGTAGAGTAGGAACACAGTTATATAACAGACCATCACTCTAGTATTCGGGTCAACTCAAGATGATTCCAGTTTAAATATTCTACATATATTCCATAACATTGATGAAGTTAGGTGGGGATGACATACACCATCATAGCTGATTGCTTCTACTAAGCCAGCAAGGGCTTTTGTGTGGATACTCTATTTTGTGAATGAAGCAGTCAGTCAAACAGACACATGATTAGACAGGAGGGGGATGAAGTATGGGTAGTTAATGGACATTAGCAGTTCACCTCAAGACCCAATTTGATGTGCAAGGAGAATTTCCAATCAATAGACATGATCAAGCAAATTAACTATTTTTGTCTAGTAAATATATAATGATTGCATTAAGTTCATTTATAAACAGAGTGTGTATATAACCATTTCTTTTTGAAATGTATTTTCTACTAAGTTTAGAGTTTGATTTCTCTTGTCATCATGCACTAAAGAGACTTAAGATAGAAGAACTGAAAATAACACTAGTGACTAATCATGATAGGGTCTTTACTATCTGTTATGGGTAGTATATGCACTAGCTAATCTCAAAAGCAATGCAATAGAATTGCTGTTGCTACTGTAGATAGGAGATGGATTTATGGATTATGTTGATCAAGAAATACTGCTCATACCAGATAGAACAGAGGAAATTTAACAGAACATCTGCTACAAATATATTTGAATGGTTGATAGGGGAAACAGGAGTGAAGAGGCAACTAGAGACTAGCAATAACTACAAATTATACCCATGATGTAGAGAAATAAAGGCATAATTTGTATTACCTATGGACAGAAACAAGAGGAGTGCAACAGAGGGAGATCACAAGGGACTCAGCTATTTCTGGAGACCTGAACACTAACAGTATGGAATAAAAACAAACACCTGCTTTCTTTCTTCTCTCCTTCTCATCTCCCACTACTTCCTTTCATTGACCAAACCTTCCCAGTCTGGGAAGGATCATCTGTATGCATAGAACAGTGGGAGGGGAAGACATTGATCTGTAAGAAACAGGCCAAGGACCTCAGGACACAAATTGGACACCCTGTTTGACAAATGACTATTTCATCTTGTGTATGTGTATACATATGTGTATATAGTGTGTATCTGTTTGTGCTATAGGAATTTTATCTCCTCTTTTCCTTTGACATCCTACTGGTGTTGTCTTCCCTTTGTATACACTAGACTAAGACATTTTTATTAATAATCACAAGATAAAATGACTTCACAGAGCATATGCATCAAGTCAAACATATTAAGAGCACTGGGCTGTCTGGATCTGCTAAGACAATGCAAATTTGTTCTATCACAGGAAACTCAAAGCCTGGTCAAGTAACCTCAGAAACACCAGTGTAAGTTTCATCCTTGTACATTCTGTTGTGTGCCTCTGTGTACAGTTCTCTCTCTCTCTCTCTCTCTCTCTCTCTCTCTCTCTCTCTCTCTCTCTCTCTGTGTGTGTATGTGTGTGTGTAGATCAAATATCAATATCAAGTGTCTTCTCAATCATTCTTCTGTTGATTTTTTGAGACAGGAAGTCTTCAGGAGCTCAGTGCACCCAGTTTAACTAGACTAGCTGGGCAATAAGGCCCCAGGATCTACTTATATCTGCCTCCCCAGTGTTGACACTACAGATGCACTCCACCATGTCTGTTTTTTTACCTGAGTTCTGTGGATCTGACTTCAGGTCCTCATATTTTTCAGGCATCACTCTACCTACTGAGTCTTCTCCCAGCACTCCTGAAGGCATCCTAAAGGATCTTTCAGAAATTCCCTGTTCTGTGACCTCATGATCCCATTGCCAGGTGGGGTAACAAAACAGTCATCAGCTATCACATCAAAGTGGAAAGGCACACCCATGTAAGCAAACCTATTTCTCTTGACCCCCAGAACATTCTTTCTTTCACATTTGACTTTCACATCAGCCTACATTTTTTCCTACACCCATTAGCACAAAATGGCACATGTGATAAAGGGAATATTTAAGTTGTTTACTAGATTTCTGGCTGTGAGCTAACATTCCTGCTCTGGGGGAGGACAGTTTGGCTGTATTAAGTCCTATGTTTTACTTGAGTTTACTGATTAGATAATCACAAGCAATCTTTCTGCTCAGTGGAGTAAAACAAAGGAATGAAAACAATGATAACCATTATCGTCTTGTTTTTAATCGCTCTATCTTCAAATTAGTCCACACATTGTACAAAAACAATAATCCATTAAAAATAGTCTTCATATCCAGAAAATATGAAGTACTTCTTTTCCTACTTACATCACAGGGGAAAAAACACTCTCTGCATTGATAAAATAGGAGCTGCCCCCAGAGATTCTGTGAGGTATATTAGAATTGTAGACAGAGAGGTAGGGAAAATTCATTAATAGACCATGGTGAATGAAGATAGTCTCTGGTTCAGTGTCATCCCTGCCCCTATCTCCCCCCATGTGTTACTGGGAACTGATCTTAGCTCCTTGAACATACCAGGCAAGGGCTCTACCTATAAACTGTATTCCAGCCTCCCTAGATTCTGTTCTCTTCACCAGAGTGACATATGCTCTTCTCCAGGACACACCCATGAAGGGTAGGGCTCTTGATTCACTCTAGGCTGACCTTCTGAAGTATTGGGGGAGGGGTAACAGGATGTTGACCTCCTCCAGTGTCTCCCTGATCCTTTGACCCATGAACTTTTGTTGCTGCTCTGCCATTTCTCAGTCACTCAGAAGACAGGGCAGCATTATCTCAATGCTATGGTCCCTACTGCTTCCCTTTTGTCTCTGTTAGAACAGAGACCCATTTTGTTTCTTCTGTCATCCATGCACCTGCTCATTTAATGATCAGTGGTTTACCGAATGTCACTTGAGTATAACTGAGCTATACAACCAGACCCTGTAGTCAATCAGAGTAAGTTTACAGGGACAAAGGTGGCTGTGCTTCGGAAAGCGAGCAAGTGCTTCGGAAAGGGGGAAAATGAATATTTGATCCTATATCTAGGCCATTTTGGCTTCATTTCCTACCAGGAATTAATTTGATGGCCCTGTGATATGTTCTTTTTACACAGTCTTCATCATCTTGAGCTGCAGGGGACTGACATCTTAATGGCAATATGAGAGTTCAGGATAAAACTACCTTGTGACAGCACATTTAACTAACACTGAATTATAACAAAGTCTCGGCGGACATGCACAGGACATCTCCATAATTAGAGGACAAATTCCTTTTGATTACTGCCATTACCATCAATATCGAATTAATTTATCCTCACAGACCACTGTGAAGTGCTATGTAGCATGTCACATTTAAGCAACCTGGCTTCAAGAGGCACAAAGGCACATGCTTCTGGATCCAGCAGCTGCTTTCTTTCCTAGCTGTCTACTTCTCCTCTTCCCTCACCCTCCTCTCTATCGATTTTCATTTAATTATAATATTTCCTATCCATACTTGTGAAACAAGCAAATGCAGGACTCTGAAACAAACCCGGGGGTAGGTTAACCCGTGTTTGAAGTCCCTGAGCTAACCTACCTGGTCATATAAACGTCTGTCACTCAGTCAGCCACCAGGGGGCATAATGCTGGTAGTAAACCAGTTTTGGATGCTTATGGGAAGGGGGGCAGACACAGCGGGTCTGAAGTCTTTCCCAAATATACGGAAGCTGTCATGTATACCAAAGCTATACATATTGGATGTGTGGCAGCAGCACCTGTATCCCCCAACCCTAATTTACACTTATTCTGCACACATATTTATAGTACTACCCCACCTGGCCTAAACCAGTGGTTCTCAACATTTCTAACGCCAATACTCTGTAATACAGTTCCTCATGCTGTGGCAACCCCAACCATAAAATGTTGCTACTTCTTAACTGTAATTTTGCTTCTATTAAGAATCATAATGTAAATATCTGATATACGACTGCAAAGGAGTCACAACCTACAGGTTAAGAACCTCTGGCCTAAACTCAAGTCCTGTTCACTGCTGTTATCTGTTCATTCGAGATAGACTTTATGAATGAATTAAGGGGCATTTACTTCCAGGGCTTGACAAGTGATTGCCAATTAGAGTATCACCATGGATCTGAGAGCCTTACCCTAAAATTTTTTTAGAAGAAAGTGAGTTTAGAAACAGGTAGAATCTAAGATACTCTATGGAGTAGTTGAATGCCTGTCTAGTATTTCCATGGCCAGTTAGAGATCAATTAACAATTTCTTAAGTGTAAGTGCTCCCTTCTGAAAAGGCTATGAGGAGTGGGCATGTCCATTACATTGTTTCTTTCCATGTCTTTTGTTAAGTTCAGTTTCCCCCTTTCCCAAAGTGCTGCTTTTTAATGATCACATCAATTCTGTATTTCTCGACTGAAGAAAATTGCTCTCATTTCTATACCGCTACCGCCTGGGGCCTTTCTTTTCCAGTTGGTCTTTAACCTAATAACACACTTTTGTGTCTCCCATAAAACACCCTGACAGTGTTAACTGCAGAGGCTCAAGCAGGAAGCTAGATGATTCAGGAAATCCAGTCTCTTACTGGGTGAAGGGCTTCCCAACGTGGTGAGGTGATTTCATCTTCTTGTGTCCCCTGTCATTCTAAGTCCCTTCCTTGTCTGCCCCATCCAAGGCTTCTCATACAGCTTTTCAAGCACATTCTTCAGGTTCACTAATTAAAAACATCATCTTGAATAAGCAGATGCCTACCTATTTGCCAATCCCAGGGCACCTTTAGCAACTCCTTGTGTTCCATGATGGCTCTGTAGAGACAAAGGAAATGAGCGGGAGGGTTACACGCATTGCTTCCTTCTCCTGTCATTGACATCATTCACATAAATACTAACGAAACCAATTGAACTTCAGAACTAAGTTGGTCTCTGCATGTGGCCTCATCCTGCAAGGTCTTGCCAGGTGTGGCCAGCAGCAGTGAGGGTCTGGTGGAGTTTAAATCGTACTACCCTCCATCAAACAGGTTTCCAGGGTTTGAGTTGCTTTTTGTTGGTGCGCTTTGGGGGAAGCAGACGGCAAAGCTGAGAAACCTCTATGCTCACAGACTTGATTTCCTCACTGAACATTCAATACAGGAGTGATTCTCAGAGTTACATGTGTCTGATAGTCATCCGGGGAGTTAAGCCACTGTCTTTGGAACCTCCTCTCTAGACCTTTGGATTCAAATGAACTTGGAAGTGGCTCAGGGAGGCACTTAGCTGACGGCTAGTTCTCGGTGATGGCAGTGTTGTTGGTCCAAGGATCAGGGGGTTAGGGTGGTGCCACTTCAATAACTCTACCAGCAAGGGTTTGGGTCCATTGCAATCTCAACTTATCTGATTCACCAAACAAAGCCCTTATTTTGGCAGCAATGCCCCTCCCCCATAGCGCCATTAACCACAACAGACTGTCACCAAGCAAACAAGCAGCAGATCTCTGGATATATGTTTTGATGCAACAGCACTACTAATAATGTATAAAATGGACCACCCATCTTTAAAATGTCAGCCAAGAGTAGTTTACCTAATAGTCTTTTTATCCCCCTCACAAAAATGGATTGGCAAATTTAGGAACTCTGAAATGACATCACACTTTCAAAACGAAACCCAAATAAATCACCAGTTTTCCCATTTCTGTGTGCCTTCTAGAGAGTTTGCAGTCTTTCAGGACACAGGATTCGAGGAACGTGCTGGGACCAACCTATATACACAATGTTTCAGGTGATGCCAAAAGGTTTTCCTCAAGTAATTTCTGATAACAAACCTATACAATTACAAAGAGTTTGTTTTGCGGAAAGAAATTTCATGGAATATCAATTGCTTATATGGATGAAACTAGATTGTTCCTCATATGGACTGAAATGTGTGTTCTTCACTGGTAGGAAATGATACTTCATTTACAACAAATTTTGAGGGACCAAATAGTGTATTAAGGAGGGGCTTTTGCTCCAGTTTTGGAATTATTGATAAACTGGTGCATTTTGCTTTTTGGCATTTGAATGTGCAGTGCATTTTAGTAACTCTCAATGTTCTGTCTCTATCTTTTTAAGGAAAAGAGAATGCTAAATTCTAATATGTGAATTTGAAATGTGGTTCATCTTTGCAAACACATAGACAACAAAGAATACCTATAAAAGGGCAATTCTATTTTTAAGTGTTTCCATTTTATTTTACGTATATTTTGCCTGCTAGTCTCTGTCTCTGCACCACACATATGCCTGGTGTCTAAGTAGACCAGGAGAGGGCATCAGATACACTGGGGCTGGAGTTACCAACAGTGTGAGCCTTCATATGGATGCTGATACAAGAATCTGGGTACTCTGGAAGAGCAGCCAGTGCTTTTAAAGGGCAGTTTTAAAGTAAGCATTTCCTAACAGTTGCCAGTAATAAACAAAACATAGCCCTTTTGAGGTGCATCAAATCATGACATTTGTGCTTTGCTTATACTGTTTTTGCGAATTATAACCCACTCACTGGGAGAAGGAATGTACTTCTGATTCTTCAAAATCAGCTTCAGAATCTATTAAATGCTTTATAATAATTTATAATACACTTACTTAGTTGGGAAGTAATTTACTAATGAGGATATATTTTGTATATTGAATAAGATCTTTGTGCAGGAGGTTGATGACTTCCTTTCTGCCTTGGTTTTTACACTCTGAGGGCAAAAACTGGAAAAATGAAACTCACTCCTTATAGTTTTCAAGGTTCTTGTTGTTTTTACTTACAATTGAATTCCACTGAAAAATGCACCAAAGAGACCAATCATTCCTAGGAACTCCACTCGGCTCAGAGTTCGGATGATGGATTCTTCCCAGACGTTAGAGATGCCGTACAGTGTGGCTCCTCCCAAGACCAGGAGGTCCCCTACCAGCTTATTTTCCCCTAGGAAACAAAGAAAACAGATGGAGCCTCAGGAAAATCTTTCTAACAAGAATCTGGCACCAGAAAGCTGAGCTTCTCTGTCTATTTTCTTCTGACACTTTTATAAGAAGCCCAGCAATTTCCAACTGGAATCAAGTAAAGGTTTTAAAAATATGTTTTCTAGATATGCTGGGATATAAAAAGCTACCTATCTTAGTGGAGCTGGAAATTTTCCTAAAGAATGAAGTTTTCTTCAGGTTAATTCTTTCCAAGCCCATATCTCTGTCTAGGGATGTGTCTGCAGCTATTATGTATATGTATCATTTTTGTTTAATGGCATTTCCAGTTGTTTGGTGAATCAGTCATAAACCCAATAAAGTCAATTTCCAGCCTCTTCAATGCATAGAGAGAAGTTATAGCAGCAGTCAATACTCTGTTTTTGATCATTGGCTAAATGTGTACATACTTAGACAAGGGAACTGACAGGATTTGTAAGATTTCAACTTCTCTGACACAACTCAAGATATAATTCACCATAATATTAATTTTTTTTCAAACAAAAACAGTGTTGGTTTCAAACTCAGTATGGATTGGTTCTCGTTCATGTCCAGTTTTAAATAAATTTCTTATCCTATAATTAAGCAAACTCTTCCCACTTCAGGTAGTGTGCATGGAAGCCCTGGAAAGAGAATGAAAATGAGCAGTGGCAGCAGCCTCACTGGTGGACTCTCCGGTGGCTCCTAGCTCCGTGCATCAGGTGCCAGGCAGCTGTCCTCTAGGTAGACATGCAGCTCTGGAGGAGAAGTGAAGGATGCGGAAGGCGTCCACTGCGACAGCACCCTTAAGGAAGAGACCCACCTTCGGAAACTTTGAATTCTGAGATTATCTGAACAACCATACAACTGTAGAAGAAGGAAGTCACCGTTCTTTGGAGAGCATGGGACATTGTCTAAGTAGAGGGTTCACATGAATCAAAGCAGGGTTGCAATGAACTTCTGCAGTTGTTCACCTCAGGTTATATCTCTGTGCTAAATGGCATCATCACCCTCTTCCAGGCAACTTCCCACTCCCAGTGGGAGGACAGTGGGAGAGACCCTGAAAGACAACAGCTTGCTGGAGTTAGTCTCAAGGGAATGAAATTGAGAATGTGATTCTGGGAAGGCTGTGAGACTTCCTTGAGTCCACGAGGAGCTACCATCACTACTCACCAGATGAGAAGAAAAGTTAATGAGGCCCTGATGAGAAAGCAGGCCTGGGGGAAGATACCCTGGGCACCTCTGTTAGAGAAATGAAGGTTGCCATAGGAGGGAAATCTTCAACAACTGACTAATCTCTATGTGTCAGCTACTGAAGTGTGAACATCTTTGAACTTGACACAGTCTATACCTCAAATTCTCAAGCATATCTTTTAGTCATTCTTCATTCAGGAAACAGTTCAGACTCTCATAATGACATGAAGTCATTGTTATGAATATCAATTATTGTTGTACTAGTTAAATATACAAGGACTTCTTAATAGAACTCTTGGTTAATACAGTTAATTTTATATGAATGGATTCCTGAAAACAAAGTCATAATGAAATATTTTAATAAGACTTAGAGGAACATCAGTTTATCGTTTGAAAGTCCTGAAAAGTGGCCCCTGGTTTTGGTGACTAGTCTTATACAACTGTTTATCTTTTAAGATTTCTTCTTATCCATTCACACGCATGGGTGTCACATCTCCAGCAGTTGGAGTTACAGGCAGTTGTAAGATGCCAGATATGAGTGCTAAAAATCAGTCAGGTACTCTGGAAGGGCAGAGTCCCACCCACCCGTTTTTTACAGTTATGGACTAGCCTGCAGATGGACCTACTAAAGGAAATGCAGTAATCAGTGCTTTAAATCTTCATTTATTCTGAGATAATTTTGATAATAATGTGATTGCATACAACTTCCAATTCAGAAAAATTTTCAAAGTTATCACTGACAAAATATTGCATAGAATTTATTGTGACTTGCCAGTAATCCTATTCATCAGTTTTTAAGTTACTTTAAAGTAGATGTATATGCATATAGCAGGGGTTACCATTTGGACTTAAATATTGCTGAAAGCCTACTTGTGAAGACTTGGCTCGCAGCATATGGTGTTATTGACAAGGAGTGGAACTGATGGGAGGTAGAGCTGAAGACAGAAGTCGTCTTTGGGAGCCTGGCCCTAAAGAGGATATTGACACCCAGTCCATTCCTCTTAGTCTCTTTCTGTTTCTTGTATGTCATGAAGGGAACAGTTCCCCTCTGCTATATCCTTCCACCCTGATGTACTGTACTACACCATTCTAAATTCTCAGAATGTTGAAATTAATTATCTGACTGGAAATGTCTTGACCTCTCATATGACAGTATTTTGAATGTTGATAGTTTTCCATTCAGGTAGAGCTGGGTAAGTCACACCTGTCATGAACTACAGGGTCTTCCTTTATCTTATTTTCTTTATCTTAATTGTTAGTATTGTAAGAATAAAACAGTATGTAGAATGTTGAACATATCATGTCTCACTGCTTGTTCACAAATGATGTTTTTAAAGGGCTAATCTTCATTCTATTTGAATAACTTTCTGTCTGTATGGATAGGACATTTTTCACTCTGGATTGCTCATGTTTTCTAGTCAACACTTTCATAATTGCTTTTCAATAATTAGTTTTCCATATTATATATTATTTAATCACCAGAAATATCTTTTTAAGGTATATATTTGTTATGTGTGGTACTAAGAGAAGATTAACTAAAAATCATGAGTTGTCACTAGTTCAAGAATGAGCTTTATTATTTAGGAGTATTGGAAGACTGCTAGTTCCTTTGATGAAAATGTACCCATCGCTTGAAATGCATTGGAGTTTTAAATATAGAACTAGCTGTCTTGTTTTCATAGGACTCAATGCTAACTTTAAAATCTCACATCTGAGCAAACCTCCATCCTGAGCAATCCAGGATGGTCTTTACTCTAATTAACTAGTTTAAAGACTTTCATATTTCCCAAACAAGATGCAATTATAGAAAAATAAGAATTGAGTCGAATAGAAAAAAAACTGTGAAGATTTTCCATCTGAGCCACCAATCTACCTTGATTTCTGAGGATGAAACCTGATAATTTTTCAGCGTTATTAGGATAAAATGAGGTAATGTACAAGAAAGTATCTGGCAGCATGGCATAGTCAGTAAAAATGTCACTTTTATTTGATTCTGTTGAGATGCCTGGCTTGTTAAAAGTATTGAAATAAGTACAAAGTTGTAGCTAATAATAAATTATTGACCTAAAAGATGCAATAAATATGGTAGAAAAAGGCTATTTTTAGAAGAAGCAATATTTTATAATAGGGCATTATTTAAATTTTTTGTCTTCATCTTATAGCTTTCATCCTTTGGATTTATACCCACAAGTTAGAAAAGTAGAGGTCATGATGATGCATCTCTGGGGCTTTACTGAACCATGTTTATATTCTTCTCCATTTCTAACATTTCCACCATCTACTAGATATCTCCCACCACTCACATCAGCAAAGGCATAGCTGGTTTTTCAGAGAGGTCTGTGACGCAGATGGGAAGCTAAATGACAAAAAGAGAATTTACATATTTAGGTCCAATGTTTCTATTGACTAACTTGGAAAAGAAATCTACTTTAGAAGAGCTTAATGATGTAGAAAGTTCTTATGGTGGGTGACCAGCTGTGCCTGTGACAGGCACTCCATGGGTGTCAAAGTGAGGTCTCTTATGCCAGGAGATTGGGTGCCTCGCTTTGACCCTGTCTGCAGTAAACAAACATGATGGGCAAGTTTCATCAGCACCGTTCATTCTGTGCCTGGACCAATTTTTCTTTTTGTATGCAATTCCTGATATTATGTGAGAGGGTTCCTCCACCCAGGCTTAAATCAAGGAAGAATTCCTGGTGTGCTGAAGAAGAACCATGCCAACAAAGAAAATGAAAACAATTAACTCTAATGACGCCCAAGTAATTGTGAGTGGGCTAAAATCAACGTGGGCTAAAAACTGTCAAAATCTTAAGTTCAGAGCAAACAGGATTTAAACAATATAATAAAAAATGAAGTCAGACATCCTCTTTTCCTTTGAAATCTTTTGATATGATTGTAAGAATTTAGATGAGTCTAATGATTCATTAAAGTTCTTGTGAGTCTCCAAAATATTACAGAAAAGCCTGGCAATCTTGGCTGATTAATGCAATTGAACCACTGTATTGTAAAGGTAGAAACGAGTTGGACAATTTTAGCAATAATGCATATAAATTTTAAAATTCTGTTGATTCCCAAAGCAATGTGTTTTTAAAAATAGCTTACATAATAGCTAAGATTTCTGCCAAATTTGGTATTTTATAGAGATAAAGTATATGTAGTCAATGAGCCCCTGAATTTCATATTCGGGCTGGCCTTAAGGCATTGATCCATTTGCGTGGGCACCACTTCACTAGCACAGGGTGTGTTCTACAGAGATAAGATTTAATTCTGTCAACACCAGAGCTTTGCATGTCACAAAAGGCAACGCTCTGAGACCCAAGCAGGTCCACAGGGACAGTGCTGTACCACTTCAGTATGTTTTAGCTGTGTCTTCATTTCAATGACAAGTGACTGCTTAAGGAAAGGCTCTTAAGACGATTTGTTTTCCTACCCCTTCAGAGCCAGAAAATGTTTTTTTACAGAATTAGTGTATGTAATCTAAGAAATCAGTTCAGAGTTAACTTACTGTTGGAACCCAAAATACTCTGAGTTATGAGAACAACTGTCTTGACTGACTATGGAATAAGAAGATGACTAGAATGAACAGCTGGGGTCAACAGCCAAATTTTTTCTAAATAGGGGTGTATACTTCTGTTTCATGTGTGCTTATTCAGTGCCAAGAAAGCTTAGAAACTGTAGCCAAACTGTGACATTGTATCAGACAGAATGCTATCTGTTAAGTTCGGAAGAGGTTACTATCAAGATGGCTGACTTTATGAAGCACACAGTCAGACCTTTGATACACTATGGACCAATGATCCACAGAACAAGTGTTTCACAAGGGAGAACTGGGGAGATGGTGGGTGTATATTTTTAAGCCATCTGCTGAGGTAGCAATTCATAACCTTTCGGCTGCAGGTCCAGGAGACTGAGGATGTCTCTGTATTCTTTGTTGTCACTTTAACTGTTAGTAGTGTGGAAGGAAGAAAGCCTGACTTAAAGGTTGGGAGTCCAGGAGCCTAGCCTCTCATTTCAGCACTGTGATCTTGGGTAACTCACTTGGCTTTCCCAGAACTTGATGTTCCCTCATGTCAAATGCAAAGGAGGCTGAAGAAGGTCCTATGATGGAATATAAGTGACATCATTTCAGAAACTTCACATAGCCTTGTCTCATAAAACAAACTGACACAATTTTGAGTCTTCATTATCTAACTTTTTAAAAGAAAGGGCAACTTTCCATGAACTTTAGAAGGTGAACGCTGTCTACTCCACTTCTGATGATAGCAAAGGGGTGTGTGCCAAATTTTTTTGTCTCTTCTAAAACTCTGTATCTCAAGAATTGAAACCTATTTAGAAAGTCCTTTGAGAAAACACTAAGATCAAGGTTCCCCTGGAAGATTCACAGGAACTTGCTGACTTAATCACAAAACTCTATGTCTATAAGATGTGATCAATGTAACAACTCCTCCCATCAAAACAAATTAAAAAAACATTCATGAGATGCCACCTAGCCTCTGGAAATGATACATCCTGCTCTGGTCTTCAGATTGTAAATACCTATTCTCTCGCCTGTAAACCAAGCATCGCCCAGTAGTTGTGAAGTTTAGTCTCCGGCCTGACAGAGCTGGGGCTGGGTGAGGAGGAGGGGGGGAGGCTTTGTGGCTGAGTTGCTGTTTGACTTGTCAACACTACCTTTAACTGGCTGTTCCAGACCAGCAACTCTGATCTTCAAAACTTCTACCACCTAGATGCCTAGATGGTGACCTCACTTTTAAAAACTGTGCAAATGTCTCTGAATTTTACATTTCACATTCACTCAGAACCTTAGAAACCTTACTTTGGGTGTGGGGCAAAAACATGAACATGAACTCTGTCACAGGAAGAACCCAGTTCCTAGGAGTCCTGTGTTCAACCATAGATATTCTAGGTCTCCCTGATATCTCCATCAAAGAGAAGAGTGACCTGGTGACCATCCCAGCACTCACCTGCTCCCTGGTGTCTTCCCACGAGCACATCAGCTCCCACCATGCAGCCCATCCCCAGGATGCAGACCACGATGCCGATGAAATGCACAGCCTTGTACCGGATCAGCAGGAAGAACCAGGAGAGCAAAATCACCACTGGGATCACAAAACAGTCCAGGAGCTATTGGGGGCACCAACGGAAACAAGTTAGAGGCTCACGGATGCTAGGACATAGAAAAAAGTTCCATTCTGATGGAAAGTCCTTCCAGAACAGAGTCTTTATGTGGGACCCAAAGCAGAGGCAGTTAAGGCTCCCTGAGACCTACACACAAGACAGCTTTGTTTCTCACCTAACCACCAACATCCCCAAGACTTGACGAAAGGGAAGAAGAAAGACGGATGAGACTGGATGGTGTGAAGATTTTCCTGTTCTCTTCTGTATCTAGCCAGTTTCACTGTGTGTCTTCTGAGCCATGAAAACATTCCTTTGAACACCTGGGCCATGGGGGAGGACACCTTGAGCCATTTCACACTGTTTCCCCATTTCAGGAGTAGATATCAAAATGAAAGGTGAGGACAGAGAGGTCTTACAAGATTTTGTAAATTAATAGAACTTAGAAAATGTGTACTTACTTTTTATCAGCAATTATCTCCCTTCTAATACTGACGAGCCTCTAATCTAATAATTGCTGTTTCACTTGTAATATCGCCATGCATATTAGTGTGATAAATAGGGAGATGTAAATCCCTGAGAGTTGGGGCAATTGCCTTTGGTGAGGTAAAAGGAGAACACAGTGACATGAGGGGGAATGACAGGGATCCTGTGCAGAGAATCAGAGTCTGTGCTCTGTGGCATTGGGCTGTCACATACTCAGGAGGCCTCTATTTCACACTACAAAGAAAATGACCGCATCATCTCTCTCTGGTGACCAGTGCAAAACTCAGAGTTAATGTGTATGGAAGTATTTTTGTATTTGGGCATGGTGGATCACACCTGTAATCCAAGTACAGGGGAACCTGAGGCAGGTGCATCATGAGTGTGAGGCCAACCTGAGCCACATAGTGAGACCATGTCTGAAAAACAGAAGGAAGGGCAGAAGATGTAGCTCAACTGCTACATTGCTTTCCCAGCATGCACAAAGCCCCACATTCAAGCTGAAGCACACCGTGAAACAGGTCCATGGTACTGTGTGCTTCTGAGCCCAGAGGAAGAAGAACCAGACATTCAAGGTCACCCTTAGACACACCCTGTGTGGGAGGCCTGCCTGAGCTGTATGAGGTTCTTTCTCAACAATAACAAAACCAGTTTATGGAATCTTGAAATTTGCAGGCAATTGGATGGCACTAGAAGAAACCATCCTGAGTGAGGTAACCCAGAGAAACATGGTATGTACTTGCTCATATATGGATTTTAGACATGAATTAGGGGAGTGCCAGCCTACAATTCCACTGTCAGAGAGTCTGGGAAACAGAACCTTCATCCAAAGATTGACAGAAGCAGAGGCAGACACCAACATATAAACACTGAACTGAACTCCTGAAATCCAAAGAAAGAAAGGGAGAAATGATGAGCAAAGTTGTTAATACTGGGCTGGTTTAACCCACAGAAATAGTTGGCCTGAGCAAGGGGGAGCTCTTGGACCCCAGACTGATAGCTGGGTGGACAGCATGGGACTGATCCAGACCACCTGAATGTGGGTGTCAGTGAGGAGGCCTAGGTAGTCTATGGGGCCTTGGGTAGTACTTATCCCTAGCATACAAAAGGACTTTGGTTGCCCACCCCACAATGAGGGATGCTCCCTCAGGCTGGTGTCTTGGGGGAGGGCCTAGGCCCTGCCCTGGATGAAATGACAGACTTTGGAGATCCTCCACAGAGGGCTTCACCCTTCCTGGGGATCAGAATGGAGATTGGGTGGGGGACTGGAGGGCCTTGTGGTGGGGAGGAGGAAGGGAGGGAGAGGGAGCTGGGATTGACCTGTGAAGCAAGCTTGTTTTTAACTTAAATAAAAAAAGGAAGAAAAAAAGATATATAAAAATAGAAGTAAAAACAAAATATTTTAAAATGAGTCCCACAAAGACTGTTTAGAAGCCTCCAAATGCTTTAGGTGCCCTGGACCTGGATCTGTCTCTATTAGGTAAATCCTTGGAAAATGCTTGTCCAACTTTGGGTGACTGTAGTGGCAAACCAATGTCCCACAGGACTTCAGCTTCCATGTTTTGAAGGATTTGCCACACTTTACAAATCCTCACTAGAATCCTAAACACTTGATTCTAGCAGCTAGCAGCATCGGGCAGGGAGTGATCTCTGATGCTTCTCCACTCCCACTGCCTACCTCCAATTGATCAGCACGATCTGATCTGTCACTTCCATCTTGTAAATGTCTGCCATTCATATTCATGCCACCCTCTCCCACTTAAACCATCAAGGCTGAGCTAGCATCCTCTCCTACTGGAAACAAGCCCTTCCTGCTAGACCCAGAGCCTTCACTCCTGGAGCCCACCTCTGCTTCTGAAATGGTTCACTCTAATTCTTGAGTTTCTGGTTTCCCTTCCCTTTAAGCCTCCTAGAACTGAAGATGAGGTCAGGTCCCAGTTGACAGTTTTCTTGCACATTTTTCTCCTTCATAGTGCCCTTGCAACCCTAGTTAGTCAATACATTTTTGACATAATGTTCCTACTTATTCACTTGCCTGTTTCCAGCATACAGAATGCTGCCCAGGCTCATGAGAAGTACCGAATAGTAGTCACTAAGCAAGAACACACAGATTGCTAATGATCTGGAGCATCAAAATCCAGCCCCTGAGATCAGTAACGTCTGGGGGAAGGCTTGGGCATTCACACGGTATCTCTGAATGTCAGCCTAGTCAATTGGCAGCTTTAACAGCACTCAGAATTCCTGCTCTCTCCAAAGATGTTTGTGATGTGAACAAGCCCTCATGCGTCTCTGTGGATTGAACTTCTCTCCTGCCAAATGACAAAGGCACTCAGCGTGCCCAGTCATCTCCAGGGTTACTGGATGGATGTCAGTCACAGTGAGAATCACCATGTGAATGTCATGCCAAAAGTCGTGTGAACCCTGGGGGCTGGTCACAGTACTTCAGTTGGGGCTCTGTATAAGCAGCGGCAGTTGGTGGAATTGCTTTTGGGCAGCCCACAGTTGCTCCCTGCACAGTAAATTAACAATGTAAGTTAATGACCTATCTGAATGGCTATATGCACCATGTTAGATTTTACAACTGGCTTCAGATGCCATGTAATGAAATTTCAGTTTGCCAGTGGAAATTGTTCACTACACATAATGCAGTCATTGTTCCACTTTGCAAATTGAAACTGATTGGATTATTAGATTAAGTTGAAATATTTTACTAATTGCCATACAGTTGGCATTGCATCTGACTGGCAAAAGAATCTTTTACAAAGCTAAAGGTTTCATTTTTGGATCATTGAGGGCAGAGCAGCACATCATCCAGGCTTTAAAGGGGGCTTTTTTTTTGTCTCTCAGCATCGCTAGAAACAGTAGAGTCCTTGGTGAGCCCCAGGACCTGTTGTTTCTCAATTTGGGTATAAAAACCCTTGTTTGCAAGTATTAGGTGGTCCCAAGGATGAAACATGTTTAGAAAGAAAAGAATGGAAATAAGAATGTCACCAAGCCAGAGCTCACATGATGCTTGTTCCAGAGAAGTTTGGTGCTCCGTTTGGAGTTGGGCTTGGTAAATGATGCTTGGATAATAGACACATCCCTGACTTCCAGGAGGGCCATAAGAAGTAATCCAGGCCATTAGAGGCATTTGGAGTTCAGCTTCAATTCTTCATTTTGCAAGAGTGTCTCTTCTTTTACTGCTGCCCTTGCCTTTAAAGCAGGTGTACACATCTACCAACATCCTCTTAGGGTAGCATCTCCCCAGTGTAGAATCCAGTTCTTTGAAAGTTGGGCACAATTTCTGTTCTCAGCAGTGGTTATGAATAATGATGCTTTTGAACAGTATTTCAGTGGCAATCAATGGCAACCATTAGAGTTGCTGCTGCTGAGTCCTCAACATGGCGTCTGTCATTGCCGGTGAGAAGTTGTTGGCAGCCACTATTAGTAAACCGGTCATTAGTTTTCTGTGACTTTTTTTTGCCTCCACCTCAACTCCATATTGAAGACTGCTCAGATCATAGAACAGAAGCACATTGTAATAGCTGCCCACTACTAGGCCTGGTAAACAAGAAAATGTAAACAAGCTCACCTTCAATTCTGTTACTAAAGAGTTTATAAGAACCCAATTTCAAATGGAATCTTTTTCATATTCTTTACATATTTGGGGGGATTTGAGTTCATTGTAATTATTGCTTACCCTGAAAACTTGAGGAATGAGTCCAAACTTGCTTTCTCTTGAACTGATTCAGATTTAAGCCAAAGTCCTCAAAGATGAAAGACTCACTCTGTTCCCAAGGTTTCTAAGACCAATAAGTGTTTCTCCATTTTTAAATATAAGAAGCAACCTCTAACATTAAACACTTTTAAATTGTCAGCAACTACGATCAAATGCAAAGTGAGGAGAGTTCTTTAACTAAAATGATTATTTCAATGAGAAATGCAAAACTAAGAGTTCAATAGGAAAATAGATCTTCTTTGTCAGGCTTTCAACATGATGGTATTCTCTTCATGCTGAACTGGTTCTTGTGTTCTCCTCAGTAATAACTAGTAATGGAGGGATTTTTCAGAGATACGAAATCTAACTCCTCCTGTTGGGGGGAGGAGAATCATCCTCCTTTAAACCCATTTCTCTGTTGAAGAAGAAATTATAAAAATCCCAACACCAAAAGATAAATAACCATTATTTTATGACCAAGTTACACTCTGAAAAATTTCAGAGTACAAGAAGCACTTTGGAACGGGGTATGATGGCAAAGTCTATATCAGAGCACTCAGGAGACAGAGGCAGAAGCATCATGAGTGCTGTTATTTAGAAAGCAGTGGGAGAAAGATATCATTTGACAGAGCTCATGTGGAGGGTTTTTATTAGGGAAAGGGAATGAAAAAGGGGGAGGTGAGTGGGGGAGACCAGCCTCTCAGGACAAGAGCAGCAGAAGAGAAAACAGAGGCAGAGACTCAGGCAGAGTAGCAGAGAGAGAGAGAGAGAAAGAGAACACACATACATAGATATATCTATGTCTATATCTAATCTATATCTATATCTATATCTATATCTATATCTATATCTATATCTATATAGTGGCTGCAGTACTGAATACTGACAATGAGTTCCAGGCTAGTCTTGGCACAGAGGAAGAACCATCTCAGAAAACAGAACAACCCAAACAAACAAACAAAGAAAAACCTCAAATACTATGAAAATTGGTCATTGCTCTTGGATTTACATAGCGCTTCCTCCCTTAGGAATTTAAACTAATTTACTATCCTTGTATCATAAAGCCTCATTCCAGAGGGGTTCTTATCTGACTTTGTTGATTGACAGTAGTGTAGACAGATCTTTCAGAGCCATGGTGGCAGCACTGGGGTTGCTGCTTGCACCTTGCAATTTTCCACATTTACTGAGGGTTTCCTTGTTTCCACTTACAGTTTGTAAAGAGCCCTTTAAAGGAGCAATGGCTGGTCTCATTTTTTTTTAACGTCAGAAAACTGGAGTTCCAGGAGTAGAGCCAATTAGTGTTTGAAGTGGGCCTAAAATACAAGTTTCTAGACCCTGAGGTCAGAATTCAACTTAGAGGTCTGTGTTGACATTGCTTTAGGATGATTCATTCTCTCCCCCCCCTCTCTCTGTGGGGGGTTGGGGGCACGCATGCATTTTCACAGACATGTGTGTTACAGCAGCGTTCACCTTTCCTCTCTGCTATCTTTTTAATTTACTCTATTTCTGACATTCTTGCCACTGTATTTTTGCCTGTGGTCTTTAATCATACTTGGTTATATGCCCATGCATATCCCCCATCTTTTCCTTTCAGTACCTATTCAGGTTGTTCTCTCTGTTTATGTGCTTCCTCCACTTGCCTGTGTTCCATAGACCACCTTGTTGTCCACTTGAGATACCCACTCTTCTGAGAGGAGCAGCTGTGTGGCTGACAGTGGGGACCTGGCTTCTTGTATAATCATATGAGATATGCAAGGCCCTTGCACAGTGACTGCTAGCACACTGCAGAGTCAGAGAAGTGGTGTGGGGAGAACTGACAGGAGGAGGAGAACAAGTCTGCTGGCCTAGTGGTGCTTTGGTCTTATTCCTGTAGAAGCAGCAGAATGCCAGCTGATCCCTCACCCTGGGAAGCTCCAAGAGGAAGCCCTAGCTGTCCCAGAGAGCCCTACCCTTTCCCCTGCTTCCAAGGTTCTCTCCTGCTGAGTGTTCTCCAGCACACCATAGTTACATTGTGTTCCTCCTCAACCCTACAGCACAGCCGCAGTTAGCCTGTCCATGTACCCGTGCATACATGATCCTAAATCCTCACTGCTGTTTATTGTTCTGATACTGTGTAAATTTTCTTTTCATTTTTCTTACCAAGTAAGTTCTTGTTTCCTCCATTATTTGTTTCATATATATTAAGATCTATTTTAGGGTTCCCCGAGAACACACCAGCCATGTCAGCCAGTGAAGCAGGTAGGCAAACTATAAATCTTCACCTCTTCCTTCACTCCTCCAAATCCAAAGTCCCAGTCTCACCCCTAGTTCTGTAGCAAAATATCTGCTGTGACTTATCCTCAGTCTTGTCCCTATTTCCAGGATACCAAGCTGATCTTTGTTGAATACCCTGCTCTCCACTCTCCTGTGGGTCCTCTTAGCCCCCACTCCTAGCCCATCCCCACTCCTAAGTGTCAGCTCCCAGTACCTAGAAACACATTTTACACAGTGGCCACACCTATCAGGATCCCAGAAGAATTCCCTACCTGGCAGCACAGCCACCATACTCTCCTAAAAACTAAGGAATAAAACACCCACCCAACAAAGATAAGACCAGATATTAGCATCTAGAATTATAATTTCCCCAAACTTAGATGCCTAGATGTCATAATAAAAACACAATCAATGACAGCTAGGACAATATATCTCCATTAGAGTCCAGCAACCCCATGCCAGCAAGCCCTAAGAACTGCAAGACAGCTGAGCACAAGACAAAGACTTTAAAATAGTCTTTATGAATATGTAGAGGTTCTTAAAGAAGAAATGAATAAATCCCTTAAAGAAACCCATGAAAGCACAAAGAATAGACAGAAATGAATAAACTAGTTCAAGACCTGGAAGTGGAAATAGAGTTAATAAAGAAAACCCAAACTGGGGGAGATCTGGAAATGAAAAATTTAAGAACTGAGCAGAATGCAAGAGATGGAAGAGAGAATCTCGGACATTGAAGACATGATAGAAAAAAAATGGATACCTCAGTCAAAGAAAGCATTAAATAAAGCAAATAACATAACATATGAGACACTATGAAAAGACCAAATCTAAGCACAATAGTATTAGACAAGGGAGAAAAAATGCAGGTTAAAAAAAGAATTTTCATAAAAATCATACAAGAAAATTTTCCTAACTTAAAAAAGGAGATGCCGGTCAAGGTACAAGAAGCATACAGAACACAAAAATAGCCTGGACCAAAAAAGAAATTCCCTTTGGCACATAATAATCAAAACACTAGATTTATAGAACAAAGAAAGAATATTAAAATCTGCAAGAGAAAAAGATAAAGTAACATATATGGACAGACCAATTAGAATAATGCCTGAAGCAATCCGGAATAATCAAAGAGCTGTTGGAGCTATCACCATCCCTGACCTCAAAGTGTACTACAGAGATATGGTAATAAAAACAGGATGGCATTGGCATAAAAAGAGCCCCTGTAATCAATAGAAATGAATTGAAGACACAGCCATAAATCCACATGCCTACGAATACCTGATTTTTGATAAAGGAGCCAGAAATATATACTGGAAAAAGACAATATCTTCAACAAATTTTGCTGGCCAAACTGGACAGTTGCATGTAGAAGAATTCAAATAGATCCATTCTCATCACCCTGCACACAACTCAACTCCAAATGGATCAGAGACCTCAACATAAAACAAGATTTACTGCACCTGATAAAAGAAAGAGTAGGAATACCCTTGAACTCATGGGTGCAGGAAAAGACTTCTGAATAGGACGCCATCAACACAAACACTAATATCAATATTCAATAAATGGGACCTCATGAAACAGAAAAGCTTCCATGAGGTGAGGGACACTGTCATTCAGATGGAGCAACTACCTACAGAATGAAGAGTTTTACCAACTACACTTCTAATTGAAGGCTATTATCCAAAATATGCAAAGAACTTGAATAACTAGGTATCAAGAAAGCAAGTAACAAAATATACTAATGTGGTATAGATTTAAACACAAAATTCTCAAAAGAAGAAACAATTGGTTGAGAAACACTTAAAGAAACCTTCACTATCGTTAATCATCAGGAAAATGCAAATCAAAACTACTTTGAGATTTCATCTTACACCAGTCAGAATGCTAAGATCAATAAAACCAGTGACAGCTTATTTGGGCAAAGGTCTGCAGTAAGGGGAACACTCACCTATTGCTGGTGAGAGTGCAAACTCATACAGCCATTATAATAAACAGTATGGTTGTTCCTCAAGAAGATGGGAATATACTTCACAATTTGTTACACCTTTTTTGGGCATATACCCAAAGGACGCTTCCTACCACAAAGACATTTGCTCAACCATGATCATTGAAGCTCTACTCATAATATCCAGAAACTAGAAACAGGCTAGATGTCCCTTAAGAGAAAAATGGATAAAGAAAATGGTACATTTACACAATGTAATATTACTCAGTTTAAACCAACGACATTCACAGGTAAATGTAATATTACATTGTGTAAATGTAACTGGGTTATCATTAACTTAACAGCTAATATACACTTATAAGTGAATATAAACCAAAGTTGTCATTCTGGGTCTAGGTTTCCTTACTCCAGATGATTTTTTTTCTAGACCCAGAATGACAAATACTAGGTGTGGGTTGCATCTAAATGAGTTGTTAGCCAAAGGATTCCGAAAAGAACCCCCAAATAACCCAGGCTGTTGCCAAGACTATAGGTTATTTTCCATAAGTTGATGGCAAGCTCCCTTGGGTGACAAGAACCTGAGACTAGATAACCCAGACACTTAGGGTAGCAATAATGAATCTTAATGACATTCTGCTAGACTCAAATTTAGTTTCCTCAAAGGAAGTCTCACTGGGAAAACAAACTACTCTTAAGGATGGCTGCATGCCAGGGAGTAGATGGCTGACATAAAATGAACTCAGTGGCATCTTTGGAAGTTTCTTGTTTCATAATACCATATCTGGGCTTTTTTCCTTTTTAAAAATTCTATCTTATGTTTTATTTTTATTTTACTTTGTTCATAATTTTATTCTCTCTTTTAATCCTATTTTCCTTTATGTATATATTGTAGCTTCCAGTTTAGAGTCTTTATGGGATTCCAGGGTGTGCATTATAATGAGTGGGCTCTGTGTCTATATCTGTTTTTTGTACCTTCTCTTTTGAATCTTTTCCTTCTGCTGACTTTTTTTGTTGTATTCTGATGTGTTAGTTTTTGTTTTATCTTATTATATTTTATCTTATTTTATTATTATCCCTTAGAAGCCTGCTTGTTTTCTAATGAGAGATGGAAAGTAGGTATATCTGGATGGGAGGGGAGGAGAGAAGGAACTAGGAGGAGCAGAGGGAGGGGATTCTATTTTCAATAAAAGGACACACACACGTGCGTACACACACACACACACACACGTACGTGCGCACGCGCACGCGCACACACACACCTGTTATAAAGATTAGGGCATACTCACTGGTAGAACACTTGCTTACTGATTACAGTGCCCACATTTGATCCATACCACCAGGGGAGAAAATAGCTATTTTAGGACCACATGAAGCATTGCTGTCAAAGTATTTATGCTGCTTGCATTGCTGAAGGTTTGGCTTCTCAGGTAAATTGATTTTCACTATTCACTGTTTTCAAAATTAACTATTCTTATCTGTTTGGGTTATTTTTTTCTTCCCAGATAAAATTTACCATCCCATTCTCAAATTTTCATTTCCCTAACTTAAATTACCAGTGATTTCAAAAATCTCTGGCAACAGTCATTATCTCATTACTAAATATAAAATGAAGTATTTGAGTAAAACTCAATGCCCTCTACCTTCTTCCCAAATTGTTACAGAGCTTCAAATGAAATTTTGATTTTGGATATTGGCATTTATCTTGGTTGTTGGAAAATATCAACTGACTGTAATTTATGCTTTTTAAAAAGAGTCTAGTGAAGTCAGATAAACATCACAGAGGGTTTATTCTTGAATGAAACAAATCAGGAAAATTATAGTCAAAGCAGTTAAATTCTCTATTTTAGCTTACTATTAGTGGCAAGTAATTCAGAGTATGTCAACATTTTATTTATTTATTCTTTTACTTTTTTTGTTTTTTTTAAGACAGGGTTTCTCTGTATTTTTTGGAGGCTGTCCTGGAACTTGCTCTGTAGACAAGGCTGGCCTCAAACTTACAGAGATCCTCCTGTTTCTGTCTCCCCTCCCCCAATGAGTGCTGGGTTTAAAGGCATGCATCACCAATGCCCGGCTTTCTTTTATTTTTTTAGATTATTATATAATTATTTCATTTCTCCCTTCCCTTTCAGCTCTCCAAACCTTCACAAATACTCTTCCTTGCTCTCTTTTTTCCCCCAAATTTTTGACCTTTAAAAAAAGTAATTGCTGTTATACACATATACATATTCCTAAGTACAGTCTTCTCAGTCTGTATGTTACTTGTATCTATGTTTTCAGGGCTGACCATTTGGTATTGGAAAACCAATTTGTGTACTCCTCCCCAGGAAGACTATTTTTATCCAATCTCAGTATTCCTTAGTCACCTGTAGTTCTCTGCACAGGCTGAGGTCTCCTGGTCTCCCCTGCATCTGAACATATTATTAGGTCTATTGATGTCCTTGTTCTTCTCATGCTTAGGCACTCATGTTGGTAAGACTTTGGGAGTCTAATTTCTGACATTTCTAGGAGACACAGTCTCACAGCAAACTCCCTGATCATTTGGCTCTTACAATCTCTCAGCCCTCTCTTCACAGTGTTCCCTGAGCTTTTGGTGCTGACCTTAGTTTGTAGATGTATCCACTGGGACTGTGCTTCACAGATCTGCATTTTGCTTGGCAGTGACTTTCTGTAATGGTGTCTCTCTGTTGCAAAAGAAGTTTCCCTGCTGAGGAGTGTGAACTGCACTGATCTATGGTATAACGACAAATACTCAGCGTGCAGCTAGGGATTATACTGATTTAGTAAAGCGATGGTTATAGGTGCTCCTTCAAGATTCATGGCTTAACTAGTCCTGAGTAGTAACTGGCTAGGTTTCCATACCAGACATAATTTCCCTCTTGTTGAATGGGTCTTAAGTTCAATCAGAGAACTGTTGGTTATTGCAAAGGCAGGTACACCACTATTACACCCATAGGGTTGTCTTGCCATGCTTGTCATTGCTGTGGTTCACAGGCATCAAAGATGGGTAGGACTGCAGCTTGCTTCCTCCTTTGGAAGCTTCCGTGGTGCCTCCTGGTATTACAAAAGTTAGTCCTCAGGGTGGAGGCTTTTGTGTCAGTTCTAGCTCAGGAACTTCTGGGCTCTGTTCCTGAAGTGCATGGTGTCTTCAGCAATAGGGATTTACCTTCCATCTCTGGGTAGCAACCAAGAACAAAAGCAATAGCCTATAAGACAATGTTTTATTTTCAAAATAATGAATAACTTTGATTGCATGCATGAAGAAAGGCTAGGAAGCTTCTTCAATTCCTAAATGTAGGAAGTAATTTTTATTCTAAAGAGATCAAATTTCTAATTTAGGTCTCACCTAGTTCAAAGAATTATTTTAACTCATTAAAAACGATCAGATAATCTTATATCTAGTACATCACTGTATTTTGTATTGTCTGACATATATGTGTTGTAAAATGGATGAAGATGATCAGAAAATCTGAAAATAAGCTGTCCTGCAATTAAGAACAGGCATTTGAGGAAATCCTCTACTCCTAAAGGC
Organism: Mesocricetus auratus; assembly: GCF_017639785.1. Lineage (NCBI taxonomy): Eukaryota > Metazoa > Chordata > Mammalia > Rodentia > Cricetidae > Mesocricetus > Mesocricetus auratus. The sequence goes on along the minus strand of NW_024429199.1, from coordinate 10,346,329 downwards.
TTGTCATGGATTATTCTTCATCCTTATGGCAATTCCATTCTGGTGAAATGTACACTCAGGTGCTTTATTGTGTCTAAAATGCTACAAGTACTACTTTCTTTTTTGCTATTCAATGCCTATGGTTCCAATCACTGACTTCTTTGCTCTAGGATCTGGACAGTAAAGAAAAATAGCTTGATCCATATTCTATGTCAAACTGATCGGATATGGGCAGTCACCGAAAAGACCTAAGCAAGTAAGTGGAGATCAGGCCATCTGCCCTAACATCAGACTAAACTGCAGAAGGCAGTATTGCCTGCCATCTCCCATTACCACTTAACTTCCCAGAAGCCTGAAAGCAGACACCCTGAGAGAGACATTCATCAGTTCCCAGACCCTATCTCCGGACTCCTTCCAGCAAGGGACCATCTTAACCAGTGCATAGAGCCCAGCAGCAATGAAGCACACGGAAGATTGTCTTCCCTCCTTTCTGTTTTTAAAGCATCAGAGTCCCCAACCACTGTGGTTGATGTGGATTTTGGAGGTGGGTTGGCATAGAGCAGATACGGAATTAAGAGAGACAGCCATCGCAGACTTTGGGAGAGATTGAAGATCCCTGGATTACAGTGAGAACAGCAACATCTTCACATTCCTTCCCCACCGTGCTTGCTTCTGGTGATATACATGCCCACAGAAAAGTCAGTGTCCTGATCAAAGACCATCTTGTATAAAGGTCTCCAGAAGAAATCAGTATCTGAGGAATAAAATGTTAGCAATGATAATCTTTGTGATGGTATGACTGCATCTTTCTAGTCCCATGGCGCAAATCCTCTGTCATTTTTATATTTCCTGAGTGTATGCCACTTTCAAAATACATAAAGTAACACGTAATGAAAGTGTAAGAATCTCTCAGGCAGGTAAGCCTTTCTCAGGGGGAGTTGAGAGTTTATTCTAAAAAAAGGAAGCAAAATAATAAGACAGAGGTGTTCCCATTTTAGCAGAGAAGAATGAGGTGACTTCATCCCTCTTTCCAGCAGCCCTCTGCTCCTCATTAGCGTTCCCCTCCAGCTATTCACAGGGCAGGAGCTCCCCTCACCTGCCCAGCTGTCAGAAGTTCCACCTGAGGCAACCATGGTTGATTCCAGGGAAAAGAGCCATCCTGAATGCTTCCCTCCCTGCTTCTAGCTGGTCATTCCCCCTGCTTTCTAAAAGTGACATGCATTATAAATTCATCTCTTGTGGGGACAACCAGAGCATCAGCACAGAAAAGTCTGTAAACACACAGCCTTCAGGAACAGAGTTGACGAAGTCCCCTTTGGACTGGCAGTTCTGGTGAAGGGACAGTAATTTGGAAAATGCATATTCACATATTATGGATAACCATTTGTATTCTGTGGCCTGCAGGCATTGGCGAAAATCCACCTGCGGAGTCCATCATGAGGCAGCAGTATCTTCCATCTGGAAAAGTCGTTTATGGCAGGAAAACCACTGGCCACTGTTACACTGTTGTTTTGTTTTGTTCTCACCAGGCTACTATATTCAAACCATTCTCTACCAACACCCATACCTTAGGCCTTAATGCTTATATCTTGTTGTCTTTAATCACTTGTGCTGCTGAAGCTGTAGTTCTACCACATTGCTAACAAGACATGAAAAGGACTAAGAGGTGGTTGCCACGGTGGCAGTGTTCCAGGGAATGCCTCTTCAGTGCAGTGGAAAAGTCTCACCACACTGCTTCCCTTCTGGTATCAACGGGACTTGAACGTGTGTGTAAATTGTCTGTCACCTGAGGCCTGTCACCAAAATGTCATAGTTACTTGGGCAATTTCACTTTACTTTTCGACTGGAGTCGGAGGAGGAGGGAGAAGCGGCACCTCCATGCATGGAAATTCTGGGACAAGTGCCTAGAAATCTAGGTGGGCAGAAGTGAAAGATAATTAGATACAGGGCTTGTAGAAAACTTGCCCGAGGCAGAAGAGAGCCTTCAGGGAGGACACATCCCTACTTTCTTTCTGGTTGAGCATCTCAGGAACTTTAATCACAGCAAGAAGCTCTGATTACCAGCAAATGGACTTCACAGGAAAAAAAAAACCCGACTCCCTTTGTCTGAGCACTCAGAGCCCTGTTGCCATGACTGGTCCTTAATCCCCCCATCCTACGGATGAAGAAGTAGAGCTCTAAAGACAGGCAACTCTCTTGAAGTCACTGTTAGATTGCAGATGCTCCTATTGCCTGTCTCTTTCTCAAGAAGCAGGCCCTGCCTCCCCACAGCCCCATCTCTCTTTTTAGTACACACGGGCAAAGATCAGCTGAACTGCTGTGGCTGGCAGTATCCTCAGGTGGATTTGATCAAGTCTAGGCTCCTGTTTTCCATATCCACAGCAACTGTGAGTCCTACCTTTATTTTCTTACTGCCTTCCTTCCTCCTCGACTCCTAGCATGGAGGTTAGGTGTAAGAGCAAGAAATTCCCCTTCACTTGCCAGGATCAGTCTTCTCTTAGGACCCTAGCATTGCTGTTCATGAAAGAACACTGCAACTCTCTTCATAAATCTCTTTTGAAGACAACCCACTTCTGCACTGTGCATTGAACTTTTCAAATTAACCTAACAATCACATAGTAGCCGGCATGACTGTCAGTGGCTTTCCCCCTGCCATTTCCTTATACGAACTGGAGGGGTTCTTGTTTGTTTTTGTTTTGTCCTGACAAAGGTTATTAAGTTTCTGTAGCTTTCTCTCACATGGAAAGGGGACAACACTAACGAAGTTGGCAGTCATCACTGGTTGAGAGTTTTGTTTTGCATTTTTATATTTGAAGTTTGGGATACAAGATAATGCCCACGAGAAGCAGAATGGTTTCAGTGGTGTCCCTGCCTGAGTGTTTTTCCGAGACAATTTTGCCTGAAGAAAGCTGGGCCCTAACTTGTATCTTTTTTATTTCTAGAATTCATGAACATGAGGACATACACATTTCAAAGCACATATTGGAGGAAATGAAAGTTTTCTGATAAAATATTAATTCTGTATTAATTTTGCAGCACTTGTGATGCCTCCCAGCATTAAAACCACACAGCAGGGAAGAACACTTTCAAAAGCCAGAGGAAAACATCTTGTACTTCAGGGGATTCTATTTCTGGCATCCCTATTCTAGGTTTTGGGTATTTTTTAAAGACAAAATCAGATTTTCTCCATCTCATACTAGTCATTTGTCCATTCATCAGATAATTATGGAAGGCCTACTCCATGCTCACACACTTGTTTTCTTTCTCTATGTACTTATCAGGCACTGAGGATCATCCTGCCATAGTCTGGAACACTCAGTCGCTCCCTGCTGACCCTGAAGCCTCACTTCTATTTCATGAGTCCCTGGTCTTCATCCCTTCCTACTGGGAACCATTCTTCAATATCTTAGTTCATCTTGTGTAGCTAGCCGCCGGTGTTCACATGGCTACGAGCGGCTATAGCACTACACTACTTCACAACCATCTGAGGCAAAGGGCTAAGGATGCAAATAAAGACAGAGACAGCAGATCATTCTTACAAGGAGAATGGAGTTTATTGTTACAAGAGTAGAGCCTTAAATGCCAAAGGCAGGTATGGTGGAAAAACATCAAGGTCAGAAGCCTACATTCCCAGGGCCCTCTGGCAAAAAGTGGGTCAAAAACAGGAATTAGTGTTTAGACAAAGGATGGACAGAAAACAGGAACTTGCATGCAGGCCTTACTGGGAGGAGGGGATGAGAAGTGTTTAGCTAAAAGCTCCTAGTAACAAGCTGTCAACAGAACCCCCATGGGGGAAGGGTGCAACATTTTTGGCCTTATCCATCCCTTTCCTCCTTACCTCCCTCCATACTTCTCTCCCCTCCTTTCTCCTTATATAGCAACAGGGAGTAGCCTAGGACCTTGAACTTCTGGTCCTCCTACATCTACATACTAGTGCTAGGATTTCACTATACTCAGGATCAAACCCAGGGCTTCCTGCATGTTTTGCTTGCAATACACCAGCTGAACTAGATCCCCAGTCCCAGAGTTAATCTTTTGTACTTCTTCTAATTTTTAATAGTTTGACAATCTTACACAGTTGTACAATGAATTTTGTCATTTTTCACCCCTCTTCCCCTCCCACACCGTCCTCTGTCTTCCACTGACACCCTTCTTCCCAGTGAGTCCTGTCCTACTTTCCTTTCTTCTGTGCTGTGTGTGACCCACAGAGTTTAATTAGATTTACTTGTTCAAGCCTGGGTGGGAAGTCACTCAGTGGAACACAGACAATCTATCTATGGTTACCACTGAAGAAAATGGCACCCTATTCCTAAGCAAGTGCCATTGAGAATGGCCCCTCTGGAAGTGGTGGGGACTTATCCATGACGAAATGCTGATGGCCCCAATCTTGACCAGTGTAATGAGTTCATGATGCGATAGCCACACCATGTCCAGGTGACATCTTTTCATTGGGTGTCTTCCCTTCCTCAGCTCTTCCATCCTTGCCAACCCCTATTTCATGATGTTCCTTAAACCTTGAGGGGTTGTTAGAGTTGTCTCAGTTGGGTCAAACATGCCACCATCACTCATTCTTTGACCAGTTAGGCATTAACTACTGCCTGTTTCGGTAAGTAGCTCCTCAGATAAAGTCTAAAGGTGAGTATTTAGAAGGCAGTTTGGCAACAGGAAAGTTTAACCAAATAATGGTAAGTTCTCTTCTAGAGTCTGTGACTTCTCCAGTCTGAGGGCAGTGGCTGTTGGTCTTATTATTAATGGGAGACTACTATGTTGGTCATTTGTCTTCCCATCTTCAGAGTTAGACCATGAGCATCAATCTGAAGTCACAGTTTCTGGGTTTTGGCTTCATCCATTTTCCTAGAAGCCCCTTGGGAACACATCCCTTTATAAAAGTCAGTCACCAAAGTGGAATTGCATGGTGCCTTGGACTCTTACTCTAACAATCCCAGAAGCAATCTTTCCTTGTTTCTTTCTTCTCGTGCTTTATCTGACTGTTCTCCCATATACCTCTTCTACCAGCTGGACCTTTCTCCTGTCTTTTGTGGACACATCAGATTTTGATTTTGATTTTGTTTTGAAACAGGGTTTCACCACTTAGTTCTGGTTGTCCTAGAAATTACTCTGTAGAACAGGCTGGCCTCAGACTCACAGAGATCCTCTTACCTCTGCCTCCCAAGTTAAAGGCATATGTCACTACCACCTGACCACACCTTGTATTTTTAGTTTTTCAGTATTGGATTCAGTTCAATATTTGGTTCTTCAATTGTAGATTCAGTCCTTGGCACTTACTTCTATATTCTTCCAAACCTCAAGAAAACGTTGTCTTCAGTAGTTGTTTTCAATTTGTAAAGTGAAAACCACATTCATTTATTCTTTATACTTGGAAACTATGGAATAGAATCCAAACTCCTTAATGTGGCTTATTAATTTCTTCATGATTTGTCCCTAGCCATTTCCATACATTTTGTTTCTTCTTTTAGAGACTTCATGATGTCAGTTATATATGACAATATGTTGCAGAGTTTCTTTTGTACATTATGTTCATAATTGGTAACACTATATTATGCACTTAAAAATTGGCAAAAGGATAGAACACTGTTGGGAGATATTACTGGCTGGTTAGAGGCAGTAGTCTGCTGTAGCCTGGCAGCTTTCTCTAGATTCTGTAATATGGAAACTCCCTCCCTTCCCAGCAAGGTTTCCTGCTCTCTACCTGCCCTTATCTGGACAATGTCCCTGATCCTGGAGAACTACCCTTATCTGAAAGCTGTCTCTAAACCAGATGCCTGATTCATCTTTGGCTTGAACTTTGTCACACATTCCTGCTAGATTTGTTCTAGGAGCTCTGCTATAGGACCCTACTGCCACGTAAAAAGCCTTGTGATAGAAGTGTGCTGCTTAATGTAAATCAGGGTTTGTCCCCAGGCTCCCCAATCCTATATATTCCTTACACTCTGAAATAAAGTTGAACTGATTCACCTAAGCCTGTTTCCTGGAGGGCTGTCTCCATCCATGCTCATGGGCCACATACAAAACTTTCTGTCACCTCTTCTGGCTCTTTCCCATCTCAGATTGATGACCAACAGGCTGAGAGGGAAAGAAGGCCCCCCATAGAACCACAAAAAATCAAAATTTAGTTCTTTAGCATGCCATGGTCTTTCTGGTCTCATTTATTTGCACACATTCTTTCTCCTACCTGGGTTTCTTTCCATTGGCATCCTTTTCATGGTGGACTCACATTGAAGTGCTAAATTCAGTTTAGACCATACTTCCTCTAGGAGCCGCTATTTAAGTTCCCAACTATAGATTAGTGTCTTATTCTCATATATCTTTGTATATATACTTACATATTTTTGAGTTGATTTCCACCATGAGGAGCTAAAGGCAATGCCTCTGTGCTATCCCTGGTTCCTGTCATCATTCTCAGGGCCAGATCTTGCTACAGTTCCCCGTCTTCTCACAGAAGACAGACTCCAGAAGTCCATTTGATATCTCTTTAATTAGAAAATGCCCCAACTCAGAAGGTGCAAAGGAAAGGGGGGAAAGGAATAAGAGAGACAAAAATAACTCCTGCCACCATGGCAGACATGGTGCTTCTGTGAAGTCTCATTGCCTGATATTTCAACTTCCCAGATGCTTGAAGACTATGTATTTCAGGGCTGGAGAATTGGCTCAAGAGGTTAAAAGCATGTGTTGCTCTTCCAGAGGACCCAGGTTCAATTCCCAGCACTGACAAGACAGCTCACAACTGCCTGTAACTCCTGTTCAAGGGGCTCTGGCACTCTCACACAGACATACATGCACATAAAATAAAAGAATCTTTTTAAAAAGAAGGCTATACATTTCATCCATAAAGCAGCTCACAAGTTTTCACAAGTTCATGAACAAATGCATGTCCTCAAATACATTGTTGAAGGAAACAGGCTACTAAGGTCTTCTCCTTATCCTCCTCCTCCTTATCCTTCTTCTTTAAAAGGATGCTTTTCCATTGTAATTGATTTATTATAGGTCAATGTTGTGTAGTGATCAACTCACAGTGAATACTTTGTCAATGGAAGCAATAAAGACTCAGAAGGGTCTGATATGTATCTGTTGGGCAGACAATCCTCATGAGCAGTCCTGAGAGAACTGATATCATTCCCATCATAAAGAAGGAGGAGCACCCTCTGCATAGGATTCCTTTTTCAAAGATGCTCAGAGAGCTTAGAATGCACCCATGGAAGGGCCTCCAAAGGTTAGTATTTGCTGAGATGTTTTGTGTTGTCTACATGATAGCATCTAAGGCCACTTGTGAGAAGTCTCTGGGCCAGAAATTCTCAACTTGTGGATCATGACCCATTCAAATGACCCTTTTACAGGGGTCACCCAAGACCATGGGAAAACACAAATATTTACATCATGATTCATAACAGTAGCAAAATTATAGTTACGAAGTAGCAATGAAATTAATTTTATAGTTGGGGATCAGCACAACATGAGGATCAGTGTTAGAGGGCTGAGAACCACTGCTCTAGGCATACTTGTGAGGGGTTATGTTGATACCCATCAGCACTGAGAAGGGACTGAGCCATCCTAAGAGGAGAGGTTGGGTTTGGGTCCTTAAGCATATGAGAAGGAGCAAGTGTAGGACACAGCCACCCATCTCTGTTTTCTGACTGTAGATGAACTATGAGCGCCCTTTTCAAGCTCCTGCCAACTTAGCTTCCCTGTCATGAAGACGTATACTCCTGACCCATGAGGCAAAAGAAATCTGTCATCCTTTAAGCTGCTTTTGTCAAGGGATTTTACCACAGCAACAGAAAACATAGCTAAGACATTTGCCTTGGCTAGCATCTTAGTTCACTCAGTTGCTGTTACAAAACACCATGGACTGGGTGCCTACTGATTACTTACAGTTATTGGAGCTGAAAGTGTAAATCAAGACATCTTTAGGCTTCACATGTGGTCACCTCCTAGCTCATAGATTACTTTTTTTTCCATGATAATCTCATATATTGGAAAGACTGTAGGGAGCCAGTAGGGTGTATTTTATCCCACTGTTAAGAACTCTGCATAATTTAATTACATTCCAAAGGCTCTATTTCTACATATTGCAATTTCAGGGTAAGAATTTAATCATGTGAATGGAAAGTAGAGAACAAACACTCAGTAGTAGGCAAGAAAAAAATTAAATATTGTCTCCAGCTGTTTTTTTAATTGATACTACAATACATATTACAAATTTGTTGCCTTGAAAGAGTACAAATTCCTTTTCTTAGTTCCAGGTCAGAGGTCTTCGAGAGGTCATCCTGTGGGCTCTAGGAGAGAATTCACCTTTGTAGCTCCTAGAGTTTGTCTCCATTCCTGGGCTTGTTATCACTTCTTCCCTTTTCAAAGGCAGAGGTTTAGCATCTTTAAACCATTCTGATAATCTGGCCACATATTCCTTTGCTTTATTTCCTACCCAGATTCCATCTCTGTCTTCCAAGGATATTTGCGATTATTGGGGTCACCCAGATAATTCAGGATAATCTCACTATCTCAATATCATTAGTTTAATCACAACTCTGCATCTATTTTGCCACTTAAAGTAATGCATTTGCATGCTGCGGGATTAAAACACCGACATCTTTGGAAGGATATTATTCTGCCTTACATTCCGACTAGGTTCGTGCATAATGAGAGGTGTATTGAAAATAATGAGAAATTTCCTTTAAGGGAAGAAGAAAATTGCCAATTCTGGAGGAGGTCGTGTAGGTGTTTACAGATCTAATCTCCTGTAATGCCCTGGAATTCATTCATCTGAGCACAGTTGTCATTCACGACAGTCACTCTGGAAGGTCATGGCTGTATTTTAATGTAGTGTTCTTCGCTCAAAACCATCTTAACTCTCTGAACTTGCTTCTGAGTACTTAATGGAAGCAATTGCTCATTCTTCTGGGTAGGTTTATTATTTGGAAAAATCCAAAATGTTGGATACTCTCTGGGTCTATAGAGAAGGGATAAAGAAACCTACATGCCTTCAAATTGTCTTTGAAAGTGACTTCAGAGGAGAGATTCTGAAAGCTTTTGAACAATGGTCATCAGAACAATTGTATCAGGTTGAGAAATGAGGACGTTGAAACACAGTAGTGCTGTGGCTGTATAAACTTTGCGTTGTTTATTAATCACTTTCTATTTCTATAAAGTAAGATGTTGTTAGCACTTCATGAACATGTTTTTTACTAAAAAGTACAGAGAGTTCTCATAAGGGAAGTTGTTCCTAATAAAAATCACTGGGGAATTGCTAGTTTCTTAATCCTTATTTGATTGCCTAATCATGGAAGCCATGTGTTACAAACTAGTTCTTTAATTCATTGTCTCTTCATAATGTATTACCTGAGTAGAGCTTCATAAATGACCCCAGATGAGATCATTGACTTTAAAAGTCCTCAATCATTGTATTTGACACAGAAAATCTTTGACTTCTTTATCTTATCAGTAATATATAATGTTTCAAGGACCCAGAATGAATTATGAGAAATAATCAGTTAAGTTGTTTTTAGAATTTTTCTCAGAGGAAGGTAGTGGGTATGGCTCCAACTTTCTACCAAGAGATTCCTTCTTCATAGACCTCCCTGAAAGGATAAGTGAATATGCTCTGCCTCTGAGTACACTTTGATTGGCGAGATCTCAGAATGGAACTGACTGCAACACTCTGAGTTCATTTACTTCCAAGAGATTTTAGCTGAGGCTTCTAATCTGCTTCCAGAGTACAGTTTAAATTTTTATTTAGTGAACAATTAAGTGACTTTCATATGAGTACCATTCTCTCCCTCTCCCCCCTCTCTCCTGGCTCTTTCCCTCTTTTTCCTCCCACATATACATCCCAGAGATGCTCACTAAGTTTATATAGACTTCCTTATTTACATGAACAAAGCACTGGCATAAATGGTTCATTTTGTGCCTCTGTCCACTCATAATTTCCCAGCTCTGTTCTGTAGGTGGCAGTCATGTCTGGAAGGAGAATGTGGTCAGTGTTTCCAGACTAATCCGACTAAAGGAGGGCTTGGAGCAATCGAGTTTCTCAGTCTTCCCATTTGTCCAGTTTTCCCTTCCAACCAACCATTCCAGGCTAGTCAATTTGGCTTCATAGCTTTGTGGACTTAAATGGGAAACATTGTTTGTGGTTCAATTTTAAGTGTTTTTCTTGCCACACACTCTACACGAGACACACACATAAGGAAGAAAGTATGAGTACAAAATAATTCCCTGCTTCTAAAAAATACTCTGATGTATTTTTCTGGTGTGTAAAACTATTTAATTGTTGTCAAAATCTGTTTGAAAATATTGTGTCTGGAGTATGCCCACTGCACTCAGGCAGTTCCCTTGTACTCCTGAAGTGTTCTTGATTTTATATGACAAGAGTGGCATTTCAGAGCCTTAAGGGGGTGGTGGGGGTTAGAGCCTGGTACTAAGAAAATAAGACTTTAAGTGGGTTGTTGCCACATGTGCCCAGACAATTCTCCATGATGTCTTCACAAAGCATAGTATATTGGAAGGGTTTTGTTCATATGAGAACCATCTCAGTCATCTTCAGGAGATTCACTTGCCCTTATCGACAAGTAAACGGTTTCATTTATCATTCCAAAGCTAGATGGAGGTGAGTTTCCTAACCTCCTCCTGGACCTCAAGCAGGTCTCTTTTATTATTATTATTATTATTACTTTGTATATAGCTTTGTAAGCCACCACTTTTCTTAAAATTTCAGTTCAAAAGTAGAAAAGAGAAGGAGTGTTTGAAAAATGCGTGTCTCTTCCCCCTTAAATTGGGTGGTTGGAAAGAACAGAGGAAGTAGATAGAAATAATCTAAGCGAAAGGAATTGGAGTATATTATGCAACTACTGGCCGACCCAGCTGTAAGAATCTTAAAGAACCCTAATACTGCTGAAAGACCTATGTAGGCTCTACAGGAAGTTCTCCTTGTAGGAAGGGCAGAGGAACTTCATTGCAGAGGGAGCTGGAGACTGCATTAGGAACTGGTGGCAGGATATAAACAATAAGATACGTTATTGGTGGTTGCATTATTTTATCCTTAGGGCTAGTGGAGAAACATTAAATAAAATGTTATGCTTGCATACTGTGATCACCTCAGAGAAGGATTTAGATGCTCAATTATAGGTAGGAAAACAGAGGAAGGGAGGGGAGACAGAGAGGTGGGGAGCACAAGCATATAAGGGCATCTCACTTATTTATAACCTGCCTATGTGCACCACTGAAGCTGAAAATCACCATTGGCCTGCTTTATTGTCAGGTTCCTGTTGTCAATAAATCCAGCTCAAATGTCACCCCTGGAGTCCTTCCTGTCGTGTCAGGAGAGTCAGTCACTCCTTTTTAATTCCAGGGTGTTTTGTGGATAGCTCTTTTACACCAATTCATCATGCTTCACGTTGTCTTCCAGTAAAATACGAACACATTTAAAAAGGTTAAATCATACACATTTGAGCCATGTACCCCTAAAACTGAGTCCTGGAGAAAACAAGATGGGGGATCCTTTATAGAAAAGAGAGGCTACTGATTGACTTGGAAAACACACAGCTCCCTGCTTTCGGGCCTCTTTATCAATGAAAGATGTAGAAAGTCAGACACATGAAGATAGGGAAGATTCTAATCCTATATTTTTCTCTTCAACAAAGATTGTCACTTCCTCCCTCTAGAGAGCTAGGAGGCCTGGTGTTCCCAGAAGTGGAAGGATGGAAGAAAAAGAATTCCCCGCCCCAGTAGAAGAGTAAGACCTGTGTTTGTCTTTCCCACCTGCGGATCCAAGGGTGTTATGCCTCAAACCTGAGGATAAAAGGCTAGCTAAGGCGCCTATTAACAAATAAAAGCTGATGCTGGCCACCAGGCTCCCCTAGCGTCTCCCAGTCCATACCTGTTATGAGGCCCTCCTTGCTGGCATATGCAACCCTCTACTCTGAGCTTTTCCAGTCCCGGGACTGAACTGGGTGCCCTTCCCCACTAGCTCTTCTCTATAGAATCAGCCATTTTGGCCACATCAGTCCTTTTTGGCCTTTTTATCTCTTGTCCTCTTGGACCCGGGCACCCCTCTTGGGTGCTTCTCTCTTGCTCTCCCTACCCCTCTCTTCACAGTACGGTTTAGTCTGTCAGCCATGTTCAGCCTGGTCTCTTCCCTCGGCCTGCTTTCTTCCTTATATCTACCATAAAAACATTCTCCATACTTTAGGAGTAGTCATGTCCTCACTCCTTTTACTTCATTTTTTTTCATTCAAAGGAAAAGCAAAGGAAGCAGACATCTACATGTGTGTCGAGTGCTGATGTCTCATTTTCTGAAGTCTCAGAGTGAGGAAAGAATGCTAGATGGTTTAAGAGAAAGTAGAAAGCAGACTTGTTAAGTTTCAGACCCAGGACAAATGGTTGAGGAGCCTATTTAACTTATCAAAGCAGACCTGGCTGCCATGTTCTCCCAGCATCCCTCAGTCCTTACCTGTTACAGAAAACAGCATACCCCACCCTTTGAAATATCTATCATCAGATATTTCAAACCCAGGACAAATGGCTGAGGTGTCTATTTAATGGAGGTGTCATTTTCCTTTGAGATAGTGCTATGCCAAGAAGAGGACACCATAGAAAACAATTGGAGGTGGGTGTGGCTGGCAGGCACTGTAGCTCCCAGCATCAATAAATGTATGGCAGGATGCCATCAACGAGGCTGGGAAGACCACTTCAGGAAACAGCTACCTCCAGTGGCTTTCTTGATCTCTGTCACCTCCAGTGGCATGTGGACTATTAGCCTGGTAACCGTAGTCAGTGAATATATAAGCTTCCTTCCATAGCCTGGACTGGATATTTCTGCTGACAATGCAGACAGATATGGAGAAAGCACAGTGATGTGTGGGCAGGTGATGTTTCTGTATGTTCTTTGGGTGGATGGGGTTCTAGAACAATTGGTCAAATACATAGACTTAGGTACCATAGGTTGAAGTTGCTGTTATTTCAAACACACGACTAGGGCATCTCAGGAAAGAAATCTGAAAGATTCCAAACATCATTTTCCCTTTAGGGGTAAGAAATGTTTCTGTTCTTAAAAGCTTTGCCTTTAGTTATACTGAAAATGTCTCATGAGTAGTTATTAAATTTCCACAAACCTGAATTAGGGACTGGTAGAAACATCAAGGTTAAGCAAGATGTTCCAGTATTAGAATCTGGCTTTGTAATCATAAACTCAAGCCTGTAGGTGGGTCTGGATTCTAATGTGCATAGCTGTGCTTCCTCTGGATTCATCCACAAGGAGAGACATTCAAATTAGCTACAGGCAACAAGTTAGTGTACAATAACTTGTTGGCCACGGAGGTGGTGAGCATTTATCTCCTGTGTGCCCACGGAGTCTTAGGAGACCTCTGATCACCTCACTGACTATTTTGGATTCTCTCTTAGTAGTTGTGTTCTCTAGGTCAGGCCAGGCATTTTTCAATCAGTGAAGGAATATCTATTCCTGTGGCTTCAGCTTCAGCCTGCGGAGAGGGTACATACTTTCCCTGTCTTCTGATGCTCTGTTTACTAAAACTTCAAAAAGGGTGACCCCAGAAAGCCCAGGGGCTGATGAAAGGGATGACATACACTGTGGTTCTCATACATTCCTTGCAGGGTTAGTCTCAGGGGTGGTGCCACACTGCACCCTGGGGAGCTGCCGTTTGTTCCATCATGCTCATAACAGGAAGGACAACAAACAGAGCTGAAGGCATCCCTTGTTTTTTTCTCAAAAGATGAGAGAAACTGTGAGATCCACACTATGGGAAGGATGGCATCACTATCAGAGGTTCAGGCCTCAGGGCAGGTTGGCAGAGGCGCTGGAAATGACTCTGGTGTGAGTTTATTTTAATTACCAAGCTTTCAGGTTTGAAGAGAGCTGTCGTTATACTTCACTGAAGCGCTGGTTTAACCTGCTTGCTTTTTGTACGACACGGCTGAGAAAGATGAATAATCTTTGGGCACGAAGTCGTAAAGCTGGTATTTCTACTGAAATGGTTCATATAGCACAGGCATAAAAATAGCATAGCAGTTAAATGTACTCAAATGTCATTGCTAATCTGTCTCAGAGTCACAGCCACAACCTATTCATTCTTTGCTAGTCAAGAGATAAAAACCCACAAATGTGTCTTTAGAATGAAAATCCTTATAAATCCAGCATGATGGTGTTACTATTTCTCCTTTTACTTTCTCTTAAAGTAAGCAGCGGGGTTTCTTTCCTTCAGTGCTCTCTTTTATTATAAATTTCCCACATAGAAGGCATTTTAAAGACTGCTGTTATCTTTCAATTATAATAGCAAAGTTTTAAAACATTTCCTGAACATTTCACATTATTGGTCACTAGAGAGACACAAATTAAAAGTGCAATGAAATGCTACTGTATACCTTTTAGGGTGCTAAAAATAAAAAATGATACTAGCAAATGCTGGCACAAATACAGGTTATGCTGGTCCTGGATTACAGGTGAGAATGTGCAGCCAGCCCCTCTGGAAACTAGTTTAACATGTTCTAAATCTAAATATGCATTGACCATTGACCTTATGGCCCAGCAATGGCAGCTTTAATCATTTATCTGAGAGGAGCGAATAGTTCAATACAAAGAAGACATAAGGATGCTTATTGTAGATTTTGTTATTTAGTTTGACAGCTGAAAACAACACAAATTTCCTTGAGTTCAACAAACTAGAATATTCATACCATGGACTACCAATACACAGCAGTAAAAAAGAAGAAAATTTTTCATTGTTGTGTATTAGCAGTCAGTGGTATGGACTACTACAACTGTTTAGATGGATTCAAGGACTATGAGCTCAGTGGGAAAAAAAAACCTCAATAGATCAAATGCTGTGTGATTCTACTTTATACAATATGTTCCTGCAGACAAGACATACAGATGGAGAACAAATTAGTGATTACAGGCTGATAGGGGAGGGCTAGCTAGGATCAGTGTGATTGTGGAAGGGTAGCATTGTGAAATGCTTACTGGCTCTAAGACTGCTCTGTGCTCTGATGTGGTTGTGATTACATGAATCTGCCTCTGTTTCTCCATATTCCCCATGATCACCGTGTGTGTTTTTCTCTCTCTCTCCCCCTCCCTCCCTCCCACCCTCCTTCATCTCCCCCCTTTCCCCCTCTCTCCCGCACACACTCAGTTAAGGTAAAACATACAAAATGCAATGATATCTATAGCCTAGATAATAATGTCATAACAGTGTCAATATCCTGTTTTAGACATTACATTAAGTCATAGAAAATGTCACCATCAGGAAAGCTGTATGCAGTGTTCAAAGGATACTGTATGTTTCTGAGATTCCCTTCATGCTTATAATCATTTAAAAATATACTTTCTCCCTGAGGCTCCATATATCACTGGTGACATTTAAACATAAGCTTTCTTCTTCTTTTTAATTCATCTTTTAAAGTTTATTTTACATATAAACCACAGTTTCCTCTCTCTTCTCTCCTCCCATCCCCTCCCCCTGCCTCTCTTCTACATCCATCTACTCCTCCATTAAGCTGGGGTAAGGCCTCCCATGGAAATCAACAAAGCAAGTTGAGGCAGGACCAAGCTCCTCCCCCCTGCATCAAGGCTGAACAAGATAATTCACCATAGGGAATAGATTCCAAAGAGCCAGCTCATGCACCAGGGACTGGGACTGGTCCCACTGCTAAGGGTTCCACAAAAGACCAAACTACACAACTGTCACCCAGATGCAAAGAGCCTAGGTTGGTCCCTAGCTGTCCATTCAGAATCCGTGAGCTCCCACAAGCTCAGGTCAGCTGTCTCTGTGAGTTTTCCATCATGATCTTGACCCTACCCTCCTAGTTTATATAATCCTTCCATCCTCTCTTCAGCTGCACTCCTGGAGCATGGCCCAGTGTTTGGCTGTGGATCTCTGCATCTTCTTCCATCAGGAACCGGACAAAGGCTCCATGATGTCAATTAGGGTAGTCTCCAATATGATTACTAGGGAAGACCAGTTCAGGCACCTTCTCTACTATTGCTAAGAGTCTTAGCTGGGGCCATCCTTGTAGATTCCTGGGAGTTTCCCTGCCACCAGATTTTTCCCTAACCCCATAATGACTGCCTTTATCAAGATATCTCTTTCAGTACTGTCCCCCTCCTTCTTGTCCCCAAGTCAACCATCCTGATCCCTCATGTTCCCATCCCTCCACTCCACTCCCCTCTCCCCATCTCAGTTTACCCAGGACATCTCATTTATTTCCTCTTCTCAGGGAGATTCATGGGTCCTCTTAGGGTCCTCCTTGTTACCTAGCTTCTCTGGGGCTGAGGACTGTAACCTGTTTGTCCTTCACTTTATATCTAATATCCACTTATGAATGAGTACATATTGTGTTTATCTTTCTGGGTCTGGCTTACACCACATAAGCTGTGTAGACAAGCAGAAATTTAGAAATCTGGGAAGGAGTCATTCTTCCTGTCTTTTCATTCTATACAAGTTTCAAAGAGGATGAGAAAACCAGAGTATTCCGAAGACTTATCACACAGTAGGCTTGGGTTGAATCATACCATTCAGTTCTTCAGAAGCCTCCAGGTCTCTCTGCTGCCTACAAGAGGAAGTTGTCATCTTCTTTCTCTCACTGAAGACCCGCAACACAGACTTACTTTTTCTTTGTCATCCTCCATTCCTTGTAAAAATCTACTGCTTGAATACACCACAACTAAAGTCAACCTTGATCATCAAAAATGTCACACATTAGTGTCAGCTTAACACATCTGGTGACTTCTTCTGCGCCAGCCTGAAGATCTGAACCCTTGGGCTGGTCACTTCTTCCTCCAGCTGTCTCCTAAAACTGTTCTTTTCCCTCCTTTTCTGAGCATATGTGCCTTGTCCTTGGTCCTGTCCTCCTACCATATGTCCTTGAACATGACGCTCTGCTTGTTGTACCCTGCTCCCTTCCAATTCATATTCTACTTTTATCTCTCAGTTTCAATCCTGGTTTTCAGAAAGCTCTTCCCCAATTCATTTCAGCCAGGACATTTTCACGAATGTTACAATAGAACCATGCTAATCTTCTCTAGGAGCAAATTATTTATTATAACTATATCTGTGGTTACTTGATGAAATGCTACCTTTCCTGAGAATATGGGGTTTATATACATAATATGTAAATATTAATAAAATACATATATGTTAGGAAAAACAAATGTCAGTGTATTACAGAAAAGTGAGCACACCCAAGAGTAGCAGTAGCTCTCAGGGAATAATAGCCACAAATTGTACGTTCCTTCAAGTGTTTGAATTGTCTAATGCAACATTTCCAACCCAGAAGTGTTCAGGAATTATTTTTGAGGTAACTGTATGAATAGAATAGGAATAATTGTTTTAAAATATTGCTCCTGGGTTTTTAATCCCAAGCTTCTATATAACTATTGATTTCTTGTACAGAGTCCTATCTATGTTCCATTCTTAACACACTTTATCCATTCTCATAGTCCCCAGGATGGGCATTTTCTTTCCTTTCTGATAGCCATCTTCCCCGCATTCTTCAAAAACAGTAACTCTTGCACTTCTGTGCTCAGGATCAGTGTCGGCCACCACCACTCTTTTCCCCTTTACCAGCCCATAATCTGCTGGAAGAAGGCAAGGCTCACTCATGCCTCTTTACATCACCTGCAATGGCTGGTACAAGTTTCAGGGGCTTAGTATTTCCCTTATTGATTACCAGTACTGACACACATACTGTATGTGCAGTTGATATTTCCAAAAACAAGGGGCACATCATTATAGATCATTGTTAGCTTCACCAGTGTGCAGTGAACAAGCAGAATTGAATTAGTAAGAGGCAGCACAGTCATGGTTCCTACAGCAAACATCTTCTGTCATGACCTTTTTAATTACTATTTAATTGGCTTATTTGTTGGGGGTGTTGAAGCTAATTTGAGAAAGGTAACTGTGTACCTGGGTGTATTAGTGATGGAACAGGTCCTGGTTGGTTGTTTTGTTTATTTATTTGTTCTTAACCAGCATCACATAAACATGGGAAGAGGCACCTTCAATTGAGAAAATCCTTCCAACAGATTGGCCTGTGTGCAAGCCTGTGGGGCATTTTCTTGATTAATGACTGTTGTGGGAAGGCCACACTCACCCTGGGGAGTACTGTCTCTGAGCAGGTGGCATGGGTTGTATAAGAAAGCAGGCTGAGCAAGCAGTGAGGAGCAAACAGGTAAGCAGCATCCCCCAATGGCCTCTGCTTCAGTCCAGCCTCCAGGTTCCTACATGAGTTCCTTCCATTGTTTCTCTCAGTGATACACAATGCGTGGGCCCTGTAAGTCAAATACTCTTTCCTCTCTAGATTTTGGTTATAGCAGTTTTTTTCCCTAGCAATAGAAAACAAACCAAGACAGTGTATCACATAAGTTGGCATAAATATCTCAGGCTCAGTGAACCAGTGTTAGGAATTAATTGTTACTGCTTCCCCACAAACAAAAACTTTAAAAAAGCTCAAATCATAGGAGACCAGTAACCAATTGTGACTTTTGAAGACTAAACATAAAAAGAAAAGAAAAAAGAAACACCAAACATGGTTCCAAACGAAAGGCTTCCCTATTATCACTACATTCATTTACAAACTTTGATTCTGGTTCTTGTCCAGCATTTTTCCTGTACGTTTATGCCTTCATAGATGTGCCAGCAGTCTCTAAATTTAGGTAGGGAACTGTTGGGAATTCCTGTGCCCCTGAATGCTAGGGATTGAGGCAATTTAATTAACCTCTTTAAAAATATTGATTATTCAGTATGTGTTGGATTTCTACTAGGAACTAGAGCATCAAAGGTGAAAAAGAAATTGTGTTTGCAGTTAAAGATCTTGAGTTTGGTGAATTAAATAGAGGTATATTAAGTTGTTCTTAGGAAGGAGGCTGTGAAAATGGAGTAAGAGCAAAGTACCATGGAAACACAGGAGCCAGAGGAATCCTTCTCACAGTGGGGCTTACAGAACTGAGCTAGACATTAAATTAGGTATAAGGACGTTGCAGCTCGTCCTCCTGCATCCATCTGTCTTTCCTACAATACATGACAGAGAATAACTGGGTGAGAGTGATCCAGTCCTGACTTGGACTCTTAGTAGTACTCTATTTGCCACAACTAAGCCTATTAGTTATTAATATTCCATTATTCCCCTATCTACTTATATGGTTCAGTGAGAGTAGATGTATAGACTTTTGATCATTGGTTATAGATAAAGGATGTTTTTGTCTTTCACTGGTTGTGAATGAAGAAGCATGTGGCTCTTATTTGTGCTTGCAGAGATCTACCTTTGACCATAACCAGGGTCTTCATAGGATAAACAGAAGGGACAGAAGAGGGAGGAATAAAAATACTGATGGCATCATTAAGAAATTTGACTGACTATGCTGAAGACTTCCCTTTCTCTAGGGGCTCTAGTTATGAGACCCAATATATTTCTTTACCACTAAAAATGGTTTTCTCTGTCCTTTAAGTTAGTAAATGAATTGAAAACATCCTGGATATAGAAAGGATTTTATAGTGAGCAAGATATCAGTAGCTAGAAGATAAAGGGAGAGATATATTTCAAATAATACAGAAGGCTTGGCCAAAGGTATTGAAAAATTGCTCTCTGTCTCTGTCTCTCTGTCTCTCTCTGTCTCTCTGTCTCTCTCTCTCTCTCTCTCTCTCTCTCTCTGTGTATTGATGTGTTGGGTAAGGAGTATCTGAAGAAGATTTTTTTATATGGGGCTACTGCAGTAGAAGACAACCTACTCTTACATCTTATTTCGTTTGAAAAAGACTAGACAAAAAAGACCTTGTTTCTAATTGAAAAAGGCAAAGAAAAAGGACTCAGGAGACTGTTTATCCAGCGGCAACATGTACTGAATATCCAATATCACATTTGCAGAGAACATTGCCAATGAGTTTTTATCTCCATGATTTAAAAAATAGTTATTGAAAACAGAGAAAAGATTTTAAAAATAGAATTTGTAATAAAGCAGTCATTTCCTAAAACCTACTTCATTTATATACATTATATACATGTAAATTGTTAGTGTGACTAAAGTCTAACTAAAGGATTTTCCATTTTAAAGCCTCAATGATCACTGTTAAAGGAAAGATGAGTGCTTAATTATTCTCCATTTAGAGCTTTCAACTCTCTAATTTTTTTTAGTTTGGTGATATTTTTTTTAAAAATCGAAGCAAATATAAATGGGAAATCTTATAACCATATTTGTATTAGATGTATATGTTTCTAAATGCTAATTTATGCATGATTTCTAACTTATTCTAACAAGTCACAATTCCTGCTTTGAAGATGTCTAAAATCTTACAAAGAACTTAGGATGTGAGCATGTCCAGATATATTTTAACTAAAAGAAATATATATATTTTGCATGGAGCATCTTGAAAATTATTTTTCTGTAGAGGAAATGGTAAGAAGGAAAATGTAGAAATAGGAAACAGGTAAATAAGCACCTGGATAAAAGAAGGCTCCCAAGGAAGCAAAGATGCCATACACATAATGTTATAAACGACAGTGCTAAAGAATGGATGCATGACCTCTGGGTCTTCTCCATTTGGACATTAGCTTGTACCTTACAATATCAGCCCGCAAACCACCAGATTTTAAAGAGTAAATTAGGAGGGCTTTCTCAGGTCCTCTCCACTGGTTCACTTCTTGCATCAGTGTGCATCTTCATTGGAATTCAGCTTACAGATACTCTCAGAATACCATATGTGTGTGGAAGGGAGCTGGAGTGGGGTGGAGCAGATATTTCAGCCAGCAAAATTCTTGCTTTGCAACCACAAGAACCTGAGGTTGATCCTGAGTCCGTGTGAAAAATAATGTTGAGGAAGATGGCATGAGTTTGTAATATCAGCGGCTGGAAAGGCAGAGACAGGTAGATGCCTTGAGCTCGCTGCTCAGTCAGCATAGCCTACCAGGTAAGTTCAAGTCAATGAGAGACCCTGTCTCAAAATAAAGGTGGGTGGTGCCTGAGGAATGACACCCAAGGTTGTCATCAGACTTCCACATTACATGTGTGTACCTGCGTACACGTGAACATACACACATGCATGTGTCCACACATAATGTAAAAAAGAATACAAACCACATGTAGATGTGGTTCTGGAAAATGTTGGCTACTTTTATTTTAAGGTATCTACCATTGCTTGAATATTTGTATCTTCCAAAACTCATGTAAATGTTAAATTGCTATGGCAAGAGTACATACAGACCAAGACTCATTAAGAGGTCATTAGACTACGGGTGATCTACAGTCACTGGTGAGATCAGGGACATTATCCAGTGGGCTTTGATCTGCCTTACTGTTGTCCTTCTTCTCACGCTTTGATACTGAATTCCCCAGCCTCTAGTACAGTGATCTAGTAATTCTGTATTCATTATAAATTGTCCACTCTCTAGTATTTTATCATAATCACAAAAGACCAAGAAATCATCTTTGAAATTCATTTGGAATTTAGGAAAGTGACTAAATAACAAAATTAAACAAGATTTAAGTCACTTTTCACACAGTCTGTGTTGTACATATTTACTCAGGTTCTTTGTGTATTTGTTTATTCATTTATGTCATTGTAGCTCCAAGATAAATTAAGAAGATGACTGATATCAAATCTCAGCTCATGCTCATTGGTGAATAAGGTTTTATTGTTTTCTTGAAATTTTAGAATAGCTGTGAAATCAATAGTATTTCTGCTTTAAAAAAGCAAAGGTAAAACAAATCAATCAAGATAGCTTGAGTAGCAAAGAAAATGAGTATTCAATAATTATAGAAATAGATTCAACTGACATTTGTGTTTGTGTACATCTGTGTGAGAGAGTATATATAGAGAAACAAATTGACAGACAGGCATACAGTAGCTATCTTCCTACATAGCACATTCTAACAATTTTATTTTTATTCTTTCAGGGAAAAACCATATCCCTTCAGATTTCATATTGAGTGCATTTTTAAAAACTAAAAGAAAAGATTATTAGGCAGCTTGCTTACTTAATCAAAGTCTATTAACATTCTAAAAAGTTAAATGTGATGAAATCAGATTTATTTTTATACTTATTAAGAATTCTCCTGCTGACACCAGATTAGTTGGCAGCATTCAAATCCATGAATTACTTTATGCATTGTAAATGATTATTTTGATATATATAGAACAAGAGGAAAAAGCTGTACCTGATTTAGTAAAAATTAATGACATATAAATGAATTTTAGTTTTTAAATAATATTCCTCAAGACCCAACTATACCAATCTTGGGCATATGCCCAAAAGGTGCTTCATCATACCACAAGGACTCTTGCTCATTGGGCCTATATTTATAATAGCCAGAAACTGGAAACGATCTAGATGTCCCTCAAATGAAGAGTGGACAAAGAAAATGTGGTACATTTACACAATAGAGTTTTACTCAGCTGTTAAAAGAAATGGCATCATGAAATCTGTAGGCAAATGGGTGGCACTAGAAAAAAAATCACCCTAAGTGAGGTAACCCCTACCCACAAGCACAAAAATGGTCTGTATTCACATATAAATGTATATTAGCTACAATTCACACACCACAAACGTTAGGTAACAAGGAGAGCTCTAGAAGAGAAGCATGGATCTCCCTGGGAGGGGGCAATAGAGTAGATTTTCAGGTGGAGCTGGGAAAGGTGGGGATGGGAATGGGCGGGGGATGATGGAGGAATAGAGGGCAGGGAGAGACAGCTGGAACTGGGGGGGTACATGAGGGGTGGTGTGGATACAGTGCAGTGGAAACTTCCTGGGATCTATGTGGGTTATCCTAGTGACGACTTCAAGTAATGGAGAATACACTCTGAACTGACCGTTTATATCCAGGCAAGATTTCTAGTGGTGAAATTTTGGTTGAATTTTTATAAGTCCCATGGATGTCCCCAAACAAACCAGGCTGATGCTAGGACATCAGGTTGCTCTCTGATATTTCATAGTGGGCCCCGTTG
This sequence comes from Mesocricetus auratus, assembly GCF_017639785.1. NCBI lineage: Eukaryota > Metazoa > Chordata > Mammalia > Rodentia > Cricetidae > Mesocricetus > Mesocricetus auratus. The sequence goes on along the minus strand of NW_024429199.1, from coordinate 10,323,392 downwards.
GGAAAGACAAATCTACACAGCTTGTTGAATGTAGAGAGGTGGAACTGATGCCTGGTTGGAGTCTTCACACCTGTGTCTAGTCTCTTTGGCAGTTTCTGCAGACTTTGGAAAGTAAAACCGGACACCAACCCAGCACAAAACCTTCCACCTGCAATTTGTCCTGCCTGCAAGATGTGCTGGGGCAATAGTGGCATGGAATTTGGGGAGTGGCCAACCAATGTTTGGTTTAACTTGAGGACCATAACAAGAGAGGGAGTCCATAGCCCTGGATGGCCAGAAACAAGAGACCGGATAACCCAGAAACCTAGTGTAGAAACAAACAAGACAGGCAAAAAGAAATCAGTGAAGTGATTCCTAATGATATTCTGCTATACTTATAGATCAATGCCTTGCCCAGTCAAATGGGAGTAGGTACAGTATGCAGAGAGAGAGAGAGAGAGAGAGAGAGAGAGAGAGAGAGAGAGAGAGAGAGAGTAAAATTGGAATTTGAGGTCTCCTTCAGGTTACTTCCCTTGGAGACTAGGGAGCCATTCAGAAGAAGGAAAGGAAAGACTGTAGGAGTCAAAAGGGTCAAGAACCACAGGGGAACATGGTCCACTGAAACAATGAAGCAGGGCTCACATGTGCTTAAAGGGACTGAAGCAGCAAGCATAGGTCTGCAAGAAGAAGTCCTCTACAGAATGTTACTGCTATTAGCTTGGTGTTTTTGTGGAACTAGCAATGGGAGCAAGTGTATCTCTGACTCTTTTGCCTGCTCTTGAGACTCTTTTCCTCCTATTGGGTTGCCTTGTCCAGCTTTGATATTAGGGCTTTCACCTTATCTTATTGTATCTTATCTTTTTTGCTGTAATCTCTTGGTGGGGGTCTACTCTTTTTTGAAAGAGAGATGAGAAGGGGAGTGGATCTAGAGGAGAGAGAAGTGGGGAGGGGAAGCTAGGAGAAGTGGAGGGAGTAGGGGCTGTGTTTGAGATGTATTGAATGACAAAAGAACCTATTTTCTCTTTAAAATTTTTAAATTAAATTGAATTTAAAAGGAAAAGAAAAACCATGCAGATTTCAAACAAATTAAACTCAAAGGTGGGCTGTATCTGGAAATTTGAGAGGAAAGGAAGCATCATTACCTGGACACTGGTCAGAGTTGTGTACTGGTAAGCTTTGACCACCAAGTAATTAGCTTCCAAGTCTACAAGTCCCAGGATCATGTACTTCCACCATCTTCGTCGTAAAATTGCCAAGAGGTTTTCTTCTCCTGTGTTACAAAGTTAAGAAAAAACATATTAAGTGCTTGACATACAACACATTACATATTGAGAATACTAACATATTGTTGCACTATGTACCTACATATGCATTTTTTTACCAGAAACTTACCCAACATTTTAGTGGCTTAATATATCAAAGACTCACTTGATTTACTTAGGAAATTTTCTCATGGTCACTTTTGGTCTCCAAATAAGTTTCTACACCAGGGTGAGACTAAGTAAGTCATTGCTTACCATGGAATACATACATACATACATACATACACACACATATATAGCATTGCACTCACACACAAAAAACTTCAGACCATTCTAAATTTCAAGACTGTACTAAAAACAGATACAGACCAAAAGAAAAGTAGCCTGTTAGAAGCAGCTTTGTGTGTGGCAGTAGGTCTGTAGTAAAACTCTAAGATGGCATCCAGAAGATTCTTTTGCTTGAATAACCATGTTTAATCTAGAAATGTGTGAGTGAAGTGTGGAGAGAAAGTTTTAGGATGGAAAAGTCCACCACCTGATCCTTGTCTCTGTGCTGCCAATTAATTTCATTACCTTGTCTTGCAGTTATAGCATCTGAACAGACTTTAGATATCGCCATTCTTACTTTTATATGTATCCCAAGCTGAAATAAATATTACTTTTAAACGTGGCCCAACGACAATTACATACAGCTCTTTGTGCCCAGCTTGTGACATCTCCACAGACCATGTTGAGTATACAGACACTGAGGGAATAGTGATGCTATATATGACTTATTACTGCATAACAAATTATTCCAATATATAGATGTTTAAAACAAGAAATGTTTATTGTGTTCTGGTTTCAAAGGGGACAAGAATCTGGTGCAGCTCAAGTGAATGCTTATGATTCAAGACTTCAGTAAGTTCCAGGCAAACTGCCAGCCAGGGTTCAGTCTTATCTGAAGGATTGATGACAAGGGGTCTTTTGGATGTTGGAGGCCCTTAGTCCTTCGCCTCAGGGGACTGGATGTGGAATCAGCCAAAGACAGAGAAGTGTGTCACAGCCAGCAAAGGAGTTGGAGACCTGAAGAGCACTTTGACTTGGGACATGGAAATGCAGTTTAAAGTTCGCCCTACTGGTTTATGGTCTTGCTTTGACTTAGTACTTCTTATTAGGCCCCCTTTCCTCCTTTCTGGAATGATAATATATATCCTGTGTCATTGTATGTTGGAAGTATGTAATTTGTTTTTTATTTTTTGGGGGGTTACAGTTAAGAAATTGCTTCCAGGTGGTGGTGGTGCACACCTTTAATCCTGGCACACTGGAGGCAGAGGCAGGAGGATCTCTGTGAGTTTGAGGCCAGTCTGGTCTACAGAGTGAGTTCCAGGACAGGCTTAAAAGCTACACAGAGAAACCATTTCTCAAAAAACAAAAGCACCAAAATAATGAAGCAAAGCAACAACAGCAAAAAGAAACTTCCTTGAGTTTCAGAAGAGACTTTCAAACAGTCTTAAGACTGCAAGGCTATGGGGATTTTTGAAGTTGAACTAAATGCATTTTGCATTATAATGTAACTATAAACCTGGAGGAGGCTAGAGGTGAAATGTGATGGTTTTAATGACATGGGCTCCCATAGGCTCGTGTATTTGCTGGCAGCTATGAGGGGAAGATTAGGAGGTGTGACTGTGTTGGAGATGATGTATCACTAGGGATGGACTTTTAGGTTTCAAAAGCCCATACCAGGCCCTGTGTCTCTCTTTCTCTGTGCCTATTGCCAGTGGATTAGAGTGCAAAGCTCTCAGCTACTGTTCCAACACCATATTGCCTGCATGCTGCCACACTCCTTGTCATGATAATAATGAACTAAATCTCTGTTATAGTTATTCTTGGCTGTCAGCTTGACTATGTCTGGAATTAACTAAAACCCAAATGGTTGGGCACACCTGTGAGGGATTTTTTTTCCTAAGTAAGTCGTTTGAAATAGAAAGACCAACTTCTAATCTAGATCTCTGAAGTGGAAAAGCAAACCTTTAATGCAGATCTTTTGAGATAGGAAGATCCCCCTGAAGTCCTGACCAAACCAGCCACCAGCCTATATAAAGGAAAGAAGGAAGCTTGTTCTCTTTTCCTGCTGGCTCTCACCCTTGCTTCCAAGTGCAATTCTAAAGTCGCAGGTTATTGTCATGGGCATGACAGCCTACTTTTTGGGATTCCAGCATATACTGAAGACATCCAGTTAGACAACAGACTATAGATCACTCTAATAAATCCAATTTCTATATATTTAGAGATCCATTATATAAATTTTGTCACTCTAGAGAATCCTGATTTATATACCCTCTCAAACTATAAGCAAGTCTCCAATCAATACTTTCTTTTATAAGAGTTGCCTTGGCCATGGTCTCTCTTCAGAGCAATAGAAACCCTGAATAAGTACTGTTCCAGCAAGACACTGAACACTCCAGTGTCCAAATGAAGCACCAGCATACACTTCTAATAGGAATGCTGGCACTCTTCTGCTTGTTGGGTTGGGACTCTCTGTAATACACCCTGTTAAATACTGTGTTCCAACCACATACAGAATGCATATTTTCTTATCTCTGTTACACATTAGGTTATTCAAAATTTGAACAAATTGGCATTATCTTGTCCTTTATTTCCAGGATCCAAAAGTCCATGACAAATAGTCAATAAATTATATGCAAATAAATTTTACATCTAGTCATCTCAGAAAGTTTAAGTAACAGTGAAATTTTTTTTCATAATTACAGCGTCTTGTGTGTTTATTTGGGGACTACAAAGCGGCAGAGCCCAGGCAACTGGCGGGAGATAAACCAAAGCGGCTAGCAAAGAAAAAGCTTCTCTTAACACAGTAACAGTGAAATTGAGAGAGTTAAAATACATCTACCACAAACATTCTTGCTTCTTCGACTGAAATATTTTTCTAGTTAAAACTATGACATTGATGAAACTAATGTGTTTGAGTATTTGACATATCATACACTGGATAGAAGCCATAAAGTTGTTAATGGTGTATTTAACCTCAGAGCAGCAATTCTAAAGTCACAGGTCACTGTTCTGCTATTTTACATGATGAACAATTGCCAAATTCAGGACCTACAAGCCACATCTCAACACATGTTACTGGAAAATGGGGTTATAGCGACGTTACTTGTCCCACTAACCAAGAACATGTCCAAAGCCATTTATTATATAGGCTCAGGTGAAGGATGGGTTGCCTTGCTGGTCTGAGGATAACAACTTCGAGGAAATACACACCTTGTAAATGCTTCCAATGGAGTTTCATTTATGACTCTGCAAACACTCAACAGACTTGATTAATAGAATTATCCAGGATGGAGGGAGACTTTATTTTAAAAGGAGCATCTGACTCACTGCTGTACAACTTTAAAATAATGGCAATACATTATTGGAATCCCTATGCTGAAGGCCCTTCTGAATCCATGAAATAGATTCAGAATCGTGGAATAGAATACCCTTATAACTGATAAATAAGAATGCTTGAAAATCACCTCTAGATTTCATTGTTAACTGTAAAGGGTAATAAAATCTATGAGCAATGAATAGAATCTTTGGAATTGCAGTTTGGTATTTAAATATATTCTGTCTGTTAATGTGTTAGTATCTGTATGACTAAATGCAAATAAAAATATTGGATTAGAAAGTATTAATGTACTCTCCATTTGATTTATCAAATGCCAATGTTTGGGGATGTTTGTTTCAGATTTTTTTGAGGATGTAGTATAGATGACATTGAAGGCTATCCTCTGCCCCTGCCAGATTCTATTTCAGAGCAGTGGGTGTGTGAGACTTTCTTTAAAATTGCCAAGATTCAGAATATTTTAAGAAAGTTCCCCATACAAAACTTTAAAACAGGTGTCAGATTAGAGGGTAGTCTTATAAAATTACAGTTTTCCTATTGTTTGATTAGCTTAAGTTTAGGAAGTTAACATAAGAGGAGACAGTGTTGGGACTGTGTTTCTAAGCCTTTTCAGTAGGTTGTCTTCCAACACAACGAAATATCATACACTCTTATGCAAAGTCCGAATGCATATGAGATGCATTCCAGTATAACAAGGTCCTAGAAGGCCCAGACTTGGATTAAAAGTAACCACACACACACACACACACACACACACACACACACACACACACACACACACAGAGAGAGAGAGAGAGAGAGAGAGAGAGGCACGCACACACTCATGCACATGCGCACATGCACTCACACAAACACACACACACCTCTCCTTGTAAAATAATGAAAATGTTTTTTCTCTTCAGAAAAAAAATCACAATTCTTGGGTTTATCCGCCACGCTGCTATCATTGTGAAGACACTACTTCGAACTGGAAAATACTGTTCACTAGCTAGCATCTGTAATGGTAGGTTTGCTGGGGACAAGTGAATGGTTGATGCTTTGATTTGAAATTATCCAGAGCAATCATAATGGAACTCTGTATTAATATAAATCTCTCAATTTTCCTGGGGTGAGCCTGCTGAGAGGAAAATGTATTTGTCCTTTTTAATGACAAGACTATTTCCTCTTTCTTCATCCCATTTTGTGAAAAGTGCCTCCATTTGCCTTCTGGAACTATCCTGTAATTGGTACTGATGCCTCATGACATTAGGCAGATGAATCTGTCAGGTTTGTGAATTTTGTTTTGAACAAAGACCTATGTCTCAGCTAATGACACACGATGTAAGGGGAAGAGGCCAAAGTGGGCTTGCCTCTGGATGTCTGCCACTCACGGAGTATATTCCAAAGACAACATGACAGAAGGTGCCAGCCTGAACTCTTGAGGGCTGACCTTGAGCTCTGACATGAGAGCAGCTGTCATGGTGGACACATAGGTTAGCCCCAACACGGGAAATTAACAGGATGGAGTGTCAGTGGGCCAGATGCCTGGTAAAGCAGGAAGCTGGCTGGCAAGCTTTCACTACCCAGTCTCCTATCCCCGATCTCAGAGACCTAGTGGGTACCAAGGCTACTCCTGTTAACTGTCATTTGTTTTCCACTGAATACAACTGTCATGCACTCTGCAAGAAGCACCATGCATTCTTTCTCTTATTTGCCAGACATTTTAAAGTCTAGGTTAAAAGCATGGAGTCAGAGACCTCCGTGAAAACACCAGTGCCACTTACAAGTAGTGTCACCTTGAAAATTGGTGTTCATTTATAAGATGAAGCAAATACCACTTACTTGAAAATGTTTTCATGAGGATGAAGTGAGGAAAATGCATATAAAGTATCTAACTTCAAGTAAATACTGGATAGGTGATAGCTTTGTTATTAACAGTGCTGAGAGGAAGATATTTTCAGATCAGAAAATTGAATTTAGAAGAAGTTACGTAGTTTTTCCAAGGTCTGTTCTGATTTTTTATTATGAAGTATTTAATACTCTAAGAATGATATTTTTGCCTACATGGAAAATTTAATGGAACAAGTTAGAAATGCTTCATATTATTTTTTCCTGAAATTAAGTTAAAAAAGAAAAGCCATCTTTTAAGCAATGTGACAATAGAGTATACTACTGCCCCCTCATGTGTATGGTTTGTATTTCCAACTGAAAATATTGAAGAATGTATTTATCATCTTGAAATACAATTTTCACTAAAAGAAACAATGGCCTTTGGGAAAATTGCTGAATGCAGATATGGGTGAGGAAATATAATTCACAAGCTGGGTCTAGAATATCTTGTTACACAGAGGAGAAAAGGGGCGCTCCAGGACTAGAGAGTGTTATCGAAAGAATTCAGTGGCCAACTTGAAGAAACTTTCAGATGGAAATACCCATGCTAGCAAAAATGCATGAAATTTTATAGACCCATGAGTTTTTGATGAATTAAAAAACCACCAGGAACCACCATAACTTCTGAGACACAGAAAACACCAACAAAAATAAGACCTGGTTTTTATCGAAAGATGCTGGTTAAACCAAGTCAGGATTCTGAAAATTGGAAGACAAAGTAAAAGTATCAAGTTCTTCCCCCTTCTTCTTCTCATGATTCTGTGTGAGCTCCACCACCGAGTAACTAACAGCAGACAAGAGATTGGCTTTATGATCAAACTCTACCTAATTAATGAATATACAGTAGGATGAGTAGAATGTCATAGTTGGTACCTCTTTTATGAATAAGTGGAGATAAGCCTTGACACTAGTAGTCTACAGAAAGAAACAACAGGACATTGTGTCTCCTGTTTCTTGACAAGAACAAAACACTGCCTACACCCTGCTATGTTTGCACAAGTTTATGACTCAGGTACCACTTCAGGAGACAGGTGTTAGAGGAACACGTTAAAGTACACAAAGAAGATTCAATCAGCAAAATCCAGATTATAAATATGTTGTAAACTTTCTGCTTGATGATTGCTCTTTCAATGACAGTAACTAAAAGCTTGCTAAGAAATGCAGAATCCCATCTCCACCCAAACCAATTGATTGAAATATATATCTTTGCTAAAACCACCAAGGAGGCATGCATGTATTACTGTTTGAAAGGAATAGCTCATATCAGGTGATAGTTTTTCATTGCATTAAAATAAAAAAATAGATTGAAAGAACATAAGAAAAATATCAACCAATGTGGCCATTGTTTGCATCCTAACCTGAATAAACTTTATATATATATATATATGTATATATATGTATGTATGTATATGTATGTATATATATTATATGTTTCAATGTAATCATGACACTATTGTACTGTTGTTATTATGTTATTATCTTTTAGAAGTGCACACTGAAATAGTTATAGATGAAATGCATGCAGCCTGAAACTGTACTCACAGACAGTGAGTGGTGAGAGTAAGGATAAGATTAGCTTGTCCATCAGTTGAATTTGTTGCAGCTGAAAGATTGCTGCTGGTGTTCTAAATAATATTCTTTCTCCTTTTCTACTATTATAAATTCTCATAGTAAGAAAATTGTAGAAGAAAAAATAGAGAATGCCATTATAAAGAGAAGCTTTTGTCAACATGAATATCAACGGTGACTTTGTCTTTGTTTCTGTAGACCTCACTCATCCTTATTGTGGCCTTGAATTATAAGAGGTATTACACATTTTTAATAGCTAGAAAATGCAGAGCTTTGAATTGCATTCTGTCCTTGCCCTTGTTTTAGTCTTGGAGGTCAGGAGGGATATCTGACAACTCCTCTGGCACAGGCCTTGACAAGCTCTTAATAGCTAAGAACCTATTGTTCATTCCCGGTCTCCGGATTTTTGTGGTGATACCTTGCTCTTGTACTGATGGGAAGTAATATCTTGTCCTTGCTGCATGTTTTACAGAAAGTGTCTCTCTATGTATGGACCACAAAAGTCCTTGTAGGGAATTCTTTGTGCAGTGCAGTTTCTAGAGTTAGCAACGGGAGAGTCACCAAACTGCTGGAGTATTGCCCTGTCAGTGGTTAGCTCTGCTATCTTGAGGCAGGGTGCTGGAAAAACAGAAACAACTGAACAAAGTAGTATTTAGCTTTGTGATAAGAGATTAATGGTTCAAAATGTGACTCATTAATGAAAGAGGAAAGGATATCAAAAAAAAGAAGTTAGTATCCCAAGAAAAGCCTCCTGCAGCAAATACATTGGAGAGATAAACATCACAGGGAAGAGTACGATGATGTTACACACACACACAGACAGGCATTTGATAATAATGAAATATTTTGGAAATGACAAAAAAAGTAAGACAGTTTAAACTTCTTTATAATATTAGGGACTCCATTGTCTATAAAATTACATAAATGTTTGTATATTATGTGAGTACATCTTATTTTTGTCATTTTCTCCCCAACTTTGTCTAGTCTGCTTCTTAAATTTGGGTGCCTTTAAAAGTGCCAGTTCCTGGGCTTCATCGCAGACAAGGCTGGACTGGGACTCAAGAATCTGTAGTATTTTCGAAAGCCTCTTGGAGATTCTTTTTTTTTATCATTTTTATTTTAATTTTAAATAGCTTGTTTTACATGTCAATCCCAGTTCCCTCTCCCTCCCCTCTTCCGGCACTCCCCTTCCCCCCTCCCTCCCACCCTATTGCCAAATCCTTCCACATAGGGGATATCTAGAGTCTGTCATTTTACTCTTGGTAGGGTCAAGGCACTCCCCTAAGAGTCCAGGCTGAGAGAGCATCTCTCTTTGTGCTATAGGCACATGAAGACAGTTTGTATACCAGGGATAGACACTGATCCACAGCTCAGGGCTCCATAGGTTGCCCAGGCCTTCTCGCTGACACTCACATTTGGGGGGGTCCAGATCAGTCCCATGCTGGCCTCCCCACTGTCGGTCTGGGGTCCAAGAGCACTCCCCTGTTCAGATCAGCTGTCTCTGCTGGTTTTGCCAGCCCATTCTTTGCCAATTTGCTCATCACTCCTCTCTCTCTGTCACTGGGTTCCTTGGGTTCAGTTCAGTGATTAGTTGTGTGTTTGCCTCTGCTTCCATCAGTCACAGGATGAAGGCTCCCGGATGGTTATAGACATTAAGTTCATTATCAGGGATGGGCATTCGAGGTGGTCCCTCCACTATTGCTTAGCTTGCCAATTGATGTTATACCTTTAGATAACTCGAGGTCACTCTGGTGCTCCATCCTCTTCTCTTGGGTACTATGCATATATGCATATCTTTTAGGTTCTTTCCTGTTTCCCAGACTCTCTATCTGTGGAAGTGCAGACTGGCACTATCCTGATCCATGTCTAAAATCCATATATGAGTGAGTACATACCATGTTTGTCTTTTTGCGACTGGGTTACCTCACTCAGGATGGTTTCTTCCAGTGCTATCCATTTCCCTGGGAATTTCAAGATTCCATTGTTTTTTTCTGCTGAGTAATACTCCATTGTGTAAATGTACCACATTTTCTCTATCCACTCTTCAGTTGAGGGGCATCTAGGTTGCTTCCAGGTTCTGGCTATTACAAACAATGCTGCTATGAACATAGTGGAGCAGATGCCCTTGTTGTATGAACCTGCCTCATTTGGATAAATGCCTAAGAGTGGAATTGCTGGGTCTAGTGGTAGATTAATTCCCATTTTCCTGAGGAATCTCCATACTGATTTCCAAAGAGGCTGTATGAGTCGGCATTCCCACCAGCAGTGGAGGAGTGTTCCTCTCTCTCCACATCCTCTCCAGCATAAATTGTCTTCGGTGTTTTTGATTCTAGCCATTCTGACAGGAGTAAGATGGTATCTCAGAGTTGTTTTGATTTGCATTTCCCTGATGGCTAAGGATGTTGAGCTTCTTAAGTGTCTCTTGGCCATTTTAGCCTCCTCTACTGAGAATTCTCTATTTAGCTCTGTACCCCACCTTTCAAGTGGATCCTTTGGTGTTTTGGAGACTTGTTTCTTGAGTTCTTTGTAAATTTTGGAGATTAGCCCTCTGTCAGATGTAGGGTTAGTGAATATCTTTTCCCATTCTGTGGCCTGCCTTTTTGTCTTTTTGACTGTGTCCTTTGCCTTACAGAAGCTTTTTAGTTTCAGAAGGTCCCATTTGTTAATTGTCGATCTCAGTGCCTGTGCCACTGGTGTTATGTTTAGGAAGTGGTCTCCTGTACCAACTCGTTGAAGAGTATCTCCCACTTTCTCTTCTAAAAGTTTCAGTGTGGCTGGATGTATGTTGAGATCTTTGATCCATTTGGACTTAAGTTTTGTACAAGGCGATAAACATGGATCTATCTGCAGTCTTCTGCATACCAGTACCCAGTTATGCCAGCACCATTTGTTGAAGATGCTTTCTTTTTTCCACTGTACAGTTTTAGCTTCTTTGTCAAAAATCAGGTGTTCATAGGTGTGTGGGTTAAAATTAGGGCTTTCGATTCGGTTCCATTGGTCTACCTGCCTATTTTTGTGCCAATACCAAGCTGTTTTCAGGACTATAGCTCTATAATAGAGCTTGAAGTCAGGTATGGTGATGCCTCCTGAAGTTCCTTTATTGTATAGGGATGTTTTGGCTATCCTGGGCCTTTTGTTTTTCTATATAAAGTTGATTAATGTTCTTTCCAGGTCCTTGAAGAATTGTGATGGAATTTTGATAGGGATTGCATTGAATCTATAGACTGCTTTTGGCAAGATTGCCATTTTTATTATGTTGATCCTACCAATCCAAGAGCATGGGAGATCTTTCCATTTTCTGGTATCTTCTTTGATTTCTTTCTTCAAAGACACAAAGTTCTTGATATACAGGTGTTTCACTTCCTTGGTTAACATTATCCCCAGATATTTGATGCTGTTTTTGGCTATTGTAAAAGGTGATGTTTCTCTGATTTCTTTCTCAGTCACTTCATCATCTGTATATAATAGGGCCATTGATTTTTTTGAGTTTACCTTGTATCCTGCCACATTGCTGAAGGTGTTTATCAGCTCTAGGAGTAACCTTGCGGAGTTTTTTGGGTCACTTATGTAAACTATCATATCATCTGCAAATAGTGAAAGTTTGACTTCTTCTTTTCCTATTTGTATCCCCTTTATCTCCTTTTGTTGTCTTATTGCTGTAGCTAGAACTTCAAGTACAATATTGAAGAGATATGGAGAGAGTGGACAGCCTTGTCTTGTTCCTGATTTTAGAGGAATTGCTTTGAGTTTCTCTCCATTTAGTTTGATGTTAGCTGTTGGTTTACTGTATATTGCTTTTATTATATTCAGGTACGTTCCTGTTATCCCTGATCTCTCTAGGACCTTTATCATGAAGGGGCGCTGGATTTTGTCAAAGGCTTTTTCAGCATCTAGTGAGATGATCATGTGGTTTTTCTTTCACAGATTGTTAATATGGTGGATTACATTGATAGATTTTCTAATGTTGAACCATCCCTGCATTCCTGGAATGAAGCCTACTTGATCATGGTGGATAATTTTTCTGATGTGTTTTTGAATCCGGTTTGCAAGTATTTTATTGAGTATTTTTGCATCAATGTTCATGAGGGAAATTGGTCTATAGTTCTCTTTCTTAGTTGTGTCTTTGTGTGGCTTGGGTATCAAGGTAATTGTAGCCTCATAGAAAGAGTTTGGCAGTGAGCCTCCTGCTTCTATTGTGTGGAATACTTTGACGAGTATTGGAATGAGCTCTTCTTTGAATTTCTGGTAGAATTCTGCACTGAAGCCATCTGGGCCTGGGCTTTTTTTGTTTGGGAGACTTTTGATGACTGCTTCTATTTCATTAGGGGTTATAGGTCTGTTTAGATTATTTATCTGTTCTTGATTTAGTTTTGGCAAGTGATATCTATCCAGGAAATTGTCCATTTCCTTTAAATTTTCAAATTTTGTGGAGTACAGATTTTCAAAGTATGCCCTGATGATTCTCTTGATTTCCTCAGAGTCCGTTGTTATGTCCCCTTTTTCATCCCTGATTTTGTTAATTAGCATGTTCTCTCTCTGTCTTTTAGTTAGTTTGGACAGAGGTTTGTATATTTTGTTGATTTTCTCAAAGAACCAACTCTTTGTTTCATTGATTCTTCTCAGTGTTTTCCTGGTTTCTACTTGATTGATTTCAGCACTAAATTTGATTATTTCCTGGCGTCTGCTCCTCCTGGGGGAGTTTGCTTCTTTTTGTTCTAGAATATTCAGCTGTGCTATTAATTCTCTAGTATGACTGTTCTCCAGTTTTTTCATGTGGGCACTTAGTGCTATAAACTTTCCTCTCAGCACTGCTTTCAAAGTGTCCCATAAGTTTGTGTATGTTGTGTCTTCATTCTCATTGAAATCGAGGAAGTCTTTAATTTCTTTTTTTTATTTGTTCCTTTACCCAGGGATGGTGCAATTGTGCATTGTTCAATCTCCATGAGTTTGTAGGGTTTCTGCGATTTGTGTTATTGTTGAATTCTAATGTTAATGCATGGTGGTCTGATAACCCTCTTGGAGATTCTGATGCTGCTTGCATTTGATTACATTTTGGCAGTCTGATTTTTAACTAATACATAATCTGGACATGTTTCTCTCTCAGACATTTTCTCTAGAGTTTGCTAATTGTTGGCTGGTAATTCAAAGCTATAAACAAGGTAACTTTTGGTGTAGGAATTTCCTTAGTGCTAGGTTTTTCATAAACCCCAGAATGGCTCCCTCTATCGAGTTGTCTCTTTCCTTGCTGTCCCTCTTTGTGCTTCCCCCAACTCGACCATAAGGGATTTTTAATCCTAAAATAAAACATAACAAATAAAATCACTTGCAGTCCATACTAATTGTCCTTATTAAAAACATGAGGTTCTTTTCTCAGATATGTATCCATAGATAACATGGAAATCTCTAGAAATTGAAAGGTAAGTATCTCTAGAAGTTAATTGCCCCTCGTTGTAGACAGAAGTTTCTGTTCTGCCCAGTTCTATAGCCCTTTAGTCCCAAATAAACACACAGAGGCTTATATTCGTTATAAACTGTTTGGCATATGGCTCAGGCTCCTTATTGGCTAGCTGTCTCTTAATAATTAACCAATTTTTATTAATCTGTGTATCTCCACATGGTCTTGGCTTACCAGTGATGCCTGAGCTTCTTGCTTTCTCAGCAGCTATATGGCATCTCCCTCGCAGCTCACTCTCTGTGTTCCTCTTCCCAGAATCCTATTAGTATGGTAGCCCTGCCTATACTTCCTGCCTGGCTATATCCTGCCTGTCCATTGGCCAGAACATCTTTATTCATCAACCAATAAGAAAAACATATATTCACAGCATACAGAAGGATATCTCCATCATTTCATACTTAATAGAGGGCTTGTTAATTAACACTATCCAAGGCTGGTAACAACCTACCTCTACAGTTCTTAGACTTGGGCTTAATATGGAGAATCACTGGTATGAGATGAACTTTTGGGAACCAAAACAGATGCCAATGTGTCCTCAGTAGTCACTGGTTATTCAGCAGCTTTTAAAATGATATTACGTTGGTTCACATTGGACATAGAAAAGTATTGGGAGCTTATATGTGAGTGAAAGGAAAGCCTTTAGGTTCCCAGTTAGTAGTCAAGACATGAGAAAAGGGAGACTCACCAACTAAAATTGGGATTTGTAATATGCAAGTGGGAGACAGTTCACATTATTCTCCACAGTACTTCCACTGACCTTTTGTGGTCTCTTCATTTCTTATATCTTGGGTCTAATTCAAAGATCCAGCTTGGGTCTAATTCAAAGACTCATACACTCGCATTTACTAAATCCAGGCTATTTCTAGATCTCACTTCAATGAAAAGAGTAGGATTTTTTTTTGTAAAGAGTATGGCTGGAAACATGGAGGGTGCTGGAATGTTGTAGGTATTCATCTAGCTGAGAAATGACATCTAGCTGTGGCATTGCTGACTCCTTATTAATGAACTTGACCTGCACAGATTTAGTAGCATCATGACATTCAGAGGGCTTCATCCCACTCATCTGGTGCACCACTCTTGCAAACACATTTGATGGTCTCGTCATTCTTCTTTTCTGCAGGGGAAACGGTGACTTATCCATGGTCTGGTATAACAGGGTCTAAATACCCCAAAGTACCTTCTACTTCAGAATAAAGATCGGGCCATCTGTCCAGTCTGTGGCTTTTCCATCTGTACCATACCATCTGTCCTTGAATCCCTAACTTAAGAAAATTTAAACTTCCCTTTTGATGTATCTGTGTTGCCTCAAGTATGTGGCTGGCATTGGCAAGCAAACTGACAGATAAATAATGTATCAAGAAAGTTATGTTTGCAACAGAGGAAATTACTAAACTGACCCTGTAACATTCCATTAGAGTTTAAATTAAGGCTTGTGAGGATGCCACTGCTGTATTTTTAAGCCTGAGGTCAGAGCAGAAAGAAGCACAAGGGCATAGTGCCAGCCAGGAGTGATTCAAGGGTTGAGTGTAGATGAGGCAATGGTATATTTCAAGATTATTGTTTTCTCTCTAATAAAATATGAATAGTGTAAAAGTTATCATTTGTGCACTACGTTTACACTTCAATGACATTGAGTACATTGGCACTATTGTTCAGCCATCACCACAATAGAGCTCCAGAACTTTCATCATTGTGTTCTAAAACTTAGCACCTACTGAACAACAGCCCTTTTCTACCATCTTCAGTCACAGAATATCAATAGAAGCAGACTCAGTGAATCTGAATACTCTAGGTACCTAACCTGAATGGAGGCACACATTACCTGTCCTCCTGTACCTGAATCATTTGATTTTTCATGCTTTCTGTGTTCATTATGATGTTCACAATGTATCAGAATTTCAACCATTTTTAAGGCTGGTATATATATACATATATGTATATATGTATATATATGTGTGTGTGTGTGTGTGTGTGCACGCACACTACATTTTGGTTATATATTCATCCACTAATAGACACTGGGTTGTTTCCACCTTTGGTATTATGAATAACACTGCTTGTTCGATTATTTGTTTGAAAGCCTATTTTCATTTTTTAGAAGATATACATAAGAATAGAAAGTGAAGTGATAGAGACTAGAGAAATGGTGTGGTCATTGAAAGTGCCTGTTAGCTTTCCAGAAGCACTGAGTTGGTTTCCAACACCACACTTGGCATCTTACAATTGCCTATAACCTCAACTCCAGGGAACCCTGTACATACATCACACACACACACACACACACACACACACACACACACACACACAAACTGCAACAAATCTCTACTAAGAACCTAAATTGAGGTAGCACTCTTTTATAGTCATGTGAAGAATTGAGCTAATGGGAAATCTTTTCCCAGTTGCCTAGGATCCTCTTTGGCCTCTCATTGGCTCTTTCAAATGGCTGGAACACTGGATAGTACATGAAAAGTCTATCTGAATCACTTTGGAATTTAACTCAAAGCCACTATGTGTGAAAAAGATTAGGTATGGGAGTAGGTCTTATACAGTCTGACATTCATACTTCATCAGAAACAGGAGTTTCGCTATTTGGGAGATAGATTGAAGTACACTTCATGTGTGAGTATAAACTGCAGCAAGACACCCCTATATGAGGGTAAACTGTAGCACACACAGCTATAAGTGGTGCTGCTTGGCATTCAAACTTTTTGGAATCTTCAATTAACGTGGTAAGAAATATAATTTACTTGGAATAAATATCTTCCTGACAGTTAACACATACCATCAATTTTTATGATGTGAGCTTTCTTCTAAATAAATTATCGTGGGATCTTCTGACAACTCAGTTCAGGCACTTATTTCCTGACTAGCCTTGCTCTTTAGACATAGACTAATTTAAAAGTTCCCTGTTAATTTTCCACAAACACCAGTCGGAAACAAAGTGCTCATATTCCTATGGGGGGAAACAGAGCGCTGGTATGAAGCACACTTTAACATCTTCCATCACCTGTCAAATGAATGTCACTTTTAAGTGACAACAAAATTCCATTGCTGGGTGAGTGATGGCTCACTTCCTTGCTTCACATTCAGAATATGGGTACTCATTGGCAAAGGAAATGAAATGCTGCCTCTGCGCATGGTAACTGATAAATACATTTAGGTATCAGCACCTGAAACCTCACAGTCATCAGATAGGAAGCGAGAAACTAGAAACATGCCTAAAAGGGTAAACAGACCACTCTGCACTAACGGAAGTATTAACTGTATCACACAACCGTTTATGCTAGCCAACAAAACTCAAGACGACTGACTCACCTCTCTTAGCTGTCATGTCTCCATTTCAGCCATTTCCTGTTATGGGAGAAGCTCATTAGCAGGCTCCCTATTGTGACAGGAATTCACACTAAAATACTCATGGCTTCTACCTTCATGGCTCACCATTGTCTTGTGCCTGTTGCCTAGCAACAAGACCATCTTATCTTTACAGGCAAATGACTTTTTACATATACCTTAAACCACTTCTTGGTTGTGGTTTTATTTTTGAAAACTTCCAGAAATTCTTCTTCTCATGTTCCCTTACATTTTTCTCTGTTTTTAGATACAAGAAGAAATGCATGTGTCTTTCTGATCCTCTGTACTTCCTCTATCTACCTCAAAGCCCTGCCGTGTGAACAAACAAAGAAATCCTAGGATAGCCGAACATGTCCGAACGGCAAAGAGCATTGTGGTTGACAGTTCCTTCCTGGGACTTAGGGATTTGTACCAGAAAGTCCACTTTACTTGTATTAAGGATACTTATGACTAGATCAGGAGGCTGCCTAGAATGTTTTTTCCCTCCTGATATCAGGGAGAAGGTTCCTAGAGAAAAGGCTCAAGTCATGTATTTTTGATTAAAGATACAGAGCAATATGTGATATTCATCATGCTTTTCAAGAGATCAGAAATTGGGGGTGGGGGCAGGAGGGAGGAGGGAGCAGATGGAGAAGAGGGAGGGGAACTGATTGGCATGTAAAATTATTAATTAATTAATTTAAAAGATATCAGAAATTAAAGGATAAAGCTTACTTATAAAATGGGCCAAGTATGTCTCCGATTTTCTGTCCTTCGCTCCCCTCTCTGTTTTAGTCATTTCCCCACCTCCCCAGCTGTCTGCCCTTTCTGTCTTCTTGTAATTGCTTAGCGTGTTGGACCTGGTTTCCTCAGAGAAGAGTCCATAAAGAGGAGAGTGTTGCTAAGAGCAGTCAAAGGCCCTATGTAAACTGAGAGAATAAACTCAGTGCAGGAATTTCGAGACTGTCCTCTGCAGGAGGGGCTGGAAGGGCTCCGGCCTTGCCTCCACTTTTACCTCTAGAGTTAATAAGCTGGACTCCACTGCAGATTCAAGCCCTGTTGATGTCCCAGGAGATGTAAGCACATGCAGTGCATCCAAGAGTCAGCCCAGAGCCTTGGTTACTCGACACATCAAGTAAGTTTCTATGGAAGATGCAGGTCTTTCTGAGAAATTCCTTAGCAATAGTCTTGGAAGCCTGCTCCTTTAATCTCAACCCCACATTATTTCCCTTCCTTCCACTGACAAATCTGGCTTTACAAAGAAAGCAGACTTTATTTTCAATTTAGTTCCTTCTCCTTGTTTCTAGTGAGAAGAGAGATATGGTCCTTCAGCATTTCAGCATGCAGAGGCAGCATTCAGTCACCTCAGTCACTTTCCACTTCTGCTGTAGCCATCTGCAATCGTGTGCACATTCCCTACTATATCAGATGATAGTTGCCAGTGGTATGTGTAATGGAGACACCCCAGGTAATAATGGTGAAGCTCTAGCTCATGCTAAGCAGAATTACCCACCTCCCCTCTGAGTGATTATAAAGGTACTCAGCTTCAAGTTTCTATGAGTAATGAACCTACTGTGTGCCAGTAACAATATATACTGGGTGAAACATTTGCTTTGTCCTATACATGACTTCATGTAATGACCACATCAACCTCTCCCAAGACTAAAGACTAACACAAGGACATTAAAAAAATAGCGTCACAATTTTATGTGTTCGAGAAGAGACCTACAATGAATCATTTATAAAATGACTAATTCCCTCTTAAATTGACAATTACACCCCAATTTAACCTTTTGTAAGTGGTGATTTTTCCTGTTATGTTTTCATGTAATGAAGCCCACCTGCATGTAATTTCATAGCAAGTATATTCATAAGCTTATTAATATTTCCGCAATGAGGCACGCTCAAACTCACAAATCCTTTCCCTCATTGGCAACTTGCAAATCTATATTTACAAGATCTTGGAGGGTAGAACCATCATGTCACGTCATTTTTGTTCCTTCCTATGGTACCAAATACAGACTCATATACATAATAGCAAGTGATGCATTCACTGAAGAATGAATGGATAAATCAGGCATCTCACAGCATAGGTTGTAGCAAACTTAACAAGAACACTTTGATTTTGAAAAAGTGGAAAATGCAGGAAAAACTGGCTGTGTAAATGCTTTCACAATGGAGAATTGCTCATTTAAATGTTTTCAAAGTCATTCTAAAGAGAAAAGTAACAATTTAAAACTTCTGTGTCAAGTTTAAATCTTCACTTTCCTTCACTTCCAATATATTCTTCCACTCTCATAAACAATGAGAAGGAATTTGTGAATTGGCTCTCAAGCTGTTTTTGTCTTATATTTATACATCGGAGTGTGTATATGTATATATCTTCATATATAGTATCTTTTTGTAAGGGATTTATGAAATTTATAGTGTTGGTACCATGCTATAGATAAACATCACTTTGTAATTTAAGTTTTTTCATTCACCATTGTTTGCAAGTTACCCCTGTTATATGCAAATAAATTTGGCTCATTTTAAAACGTATGCAGCACTGCATGATACATTTTAGTTATGCATTCTTTTCATCCCCAAATTCACAGGTTATTTCAATTCTTTTATCGTAAACAATACTACAATAAATATGTCTTGTGGCATGCGTAAAACTTGCCAGTATACAAACTTATTGGCTTATGGAGTATTTGCATTTTTCATATTTCTAGCTACAACCAAATAACTCCCTAAAGTGTCTATACAAATTTATAATTTACCAGCAGTAGAGAAATTCCCTTCTCTCCATTCTTGCAAACGCAAACTAAACACATTATATAGAATGTAGTCTATTATCCATTTCATGTTTGATGACTAAGGCAATCAATTCCAGCAATCCTTAAATAAATTCTAATACAGTGCTAATAATTAGAATACACTGTCACTGTTGGTTCTGGTTCTTTGATATTAATGTTGGAGTGGATTCTCCTTAAGAGGTACAGAAAAGACTTATAGAGTTGAGATGTGATCACTTCAACAGAACAGGAAGATTGTTATGCATTGCTGAGTTTAAAACACTGACCAGACACATCCCAACTTGTTTTAACTTGTTCTAGCAGGCTTATAAGTGTGATAGAATATTCTGCCCTTATGCCATATTTTTCAATATTTTTGGTTTTAACTTTTTATAATTTCTAATAAGAATGGTGTTCAAAGATTTGGAGGTTTCCCAAAATTAATTGGTATCTATAACTCTGAGAACATTAGATATCTTGTTGTCCTAAATGATTTAGACCAGGGTCACCAAGAGAATGTGCTAACTCATGATGATTTCAACATAAAGCTTTTCACAGTTGATACCAATATCTGTGTTGATTTTAAGTTTGAAAGAAAACTTCTAGAGGTTGAGAAGTTGGTGTTGAAGAAATTCAAAAAGCCTGACTTAGGGAACACCTATGTAACAAAACCAGCTACTCATTAGCCTTGTATGGTAGTTCACAACTGTAACCCAGCACTCAAGAGTCAGAGGTTAAAGGATGGAGAGTTCAAGTTCCTTCTGGACTACATAGTGAGATCCTCTCTTTAAAAACCAGGGCAAAGGCTTGGAGGTAGCTCAGTGGGTAAGGGTACTTCAAGGCTGATGACCTTAGTTTGAGTTCCAGAAAAATTGAAAAAAAGAACAAGGCCAAAGATGCAGCTCAGGGGCATTCCTGGGTCCCATTACCAAAACTGCAAAGTAAAGACAATATTTTAAAGACAGTTTTCTAGGACAAATCAAGGCCTGTTGGTTTTGAAGTTTTCATTATTCTGTTCATATTCAAGACTCAGAAAAGAGGAAACATTGACCTAGCCTGAATCACTTTCTAGATCAGGGCTCCTTGAATAAACTTACACCAAGAGGCACACAGGGAAAGAGCACATTATCCTGAGAAAAAAGAAGTGGAAATATAGCTCAACTACAGGTGAATAGATGTTGAATACTATGTGAGTAGAGTCACTGATATCTAATGTCTACTGCCTGCCAGGAATGGTCAATACAACCATGGTTTCTGTGCCCCAATAGACTGACACAATGATATCAAAACCCAACTGGGATTATTTCTAATGTCTTCTGGGAAAGCCAGCAGCCTCCTTTAAGTATCCAAGACAATGATTTATAAACAAGTGGACTGATTTCTTCCTGTTTTTAAATTTTATGAGTGTTTGCCTGAATATGTGTCTATACACCACATCGATGCAGTGCCCACAGAGACCAGAAGAGAGCAATCAGAGTCCCTGGAACTGGAGTTATACGGTTTTGTTAGCTATCGTGTTGGTGTTGGGAATTTGAACCAATGTCCTCTAAGAGAAGCCATTGCCCTTAACTACCAAGTCAGTTCTCTAGCCCTGTGAACCAATTTCTTTCAACATCAGCTTGATTTTCCCTTGTTCTACAGAAGCTCTTCTTTTTTTCTAACACACTCCCAGTTTAACTAACTATAGAAGGTCTAGGGCCTCAGAACCACCTTTGACTCATTTCTACTTCCTTACCAATTTGATCCTGCTCCTGTTTTCATCCCTAACCACACACATCCAGACCCCATTATATAAAAGCTAGTTAAGTTTTTTACTGATGTCCACCTACAGTCCTGTGTTAGTCTTCTAGATGATGGTGCTGTATCTTATTCTAAATCACTGAATTCCACTCTATGTGCTTGAGCTAAATTGCTTGTTCTGAAAACACTGTCTTAAAAGGGAGGGTGATGAGTCTATTATCACCTGTCTCTCAGTGTCTCAACACCCATGTATATTTATAAATCCTCTTTTCTTATTCCATTTACAAAAACTTCATGGAGAAATAAAACTTATTCCCCCTTATCAAAAGATAAACAATGAAATGTCTGTTTTAGTCTAAAGTTTCCTTAAGACTCAGTGCTGAAATGCCTATTGGTAGTGTTAAAGTTTAATACATATTCAGGTCTAAGTGAAAAAAACCCTAAGGAGTGAGCAATTCTTTCATCCAGCCTGATAATGCACAGTTCCAGCCCATGAGTAATAGGCCTATACCTCCTAATTATGCTGAAGAAATCAATGAAGGGGACAAAGGCAAGGAGACCTGAACCAAAACTCCCATTTGAAGAAGTAGATACTTTCTGGAACTGGGAGTGAGGTGCTGTGAGTACCGCATTTTGTTGTAGGTAGCTGCCCTTGTGTCTTGTCTTCCATTTCCTACTCCTTTTAAGCAGCGTTTTGATCCATTTTTGCTCTGTGGTCACATGTGGGTGGACAGCTAGGAAGAATCCCTCTGGTCTAAACCTCTTGAGCATCCCATCTTCTGGAACTGGATTGGCAGATTGATTGACAATCAAATTGTCAAGAACCAAAGCAGCATGAGCACACTTGATCTCTTTGGGCAGGACACTGCTGGAAGAACAGAGGCCCTCTAATCATCTCTGTTCTGTGCTTTGCATCTTTTCATAACAGAGGTCAAGGCTTAGAATCCTAAAAGGAAGAATTAATTCCACCTGCTTTCTTTTGAAGCTGAAGCCACCCTTGGACTGTGGAATGGCTTTCCCGAGAGCCATACAGCCTATAGTAAGAGATGGAGTAGATTCCTGACAACATTAGGGTTTCTGTTGAAATTAGGGAGCAGAAATATTTGTTGAATAGAAATACCAGTGTATCTTATAGGTTTTATTCTATACAGTTCTATTTCTATAAACTGTAGAAGCTGGTGTATTAGAATTATTATGAAAAATTACAGTTAATACTCTTACATGGGGGATTCCATTATTTAGGGAGTACATCAACTAAGATCTCAAACCCCTTTTTAGTTAGGTGTACAAAGTTTTGCTAAGGTCAAATAAGGAATTTATAATGGTGATGCCCTATTAGCATCACTCAAGTACCTAGCACTATAGAAAAAAAGTCATGTAGTCTGCATACAGCATATGCTCATGGCACAAACTCTCTTCCTGAAGAATATGCCCAGATGTTTTTTGTTGTTCTTCAACTGATCGCATATCTTTTAAGAACTGGCATTCCATAATGACTTATGTCTGTCACCCTCTTCTTTTGCTATCACATTAATAGCAAAAATCATTAAGTGCCTAGTGTGCTGAATATTCATAATTTATAGTAGGTATTTTATAGTTATTTGATGAACTGATAAGAATATTATGAGTATTTTTAAAAATGAAATAAACAGATCTTATTCACAAAGATTTTATAGTCTTAGAAGAAAGATGTGAGATATGGATATATGCATAATTGCATTACAAGGCAGAAAGTAAGAAAGGCAAAAAACACAACAGAAAATCAAAAGATAGTTCTTACAAGGGTGATATATTTGTTTCCTTGGGACGCATAATCATTTTTCATTCTTCCCTCTGAATTTCATTTCTGTTTTGTTGGATGTATTTATTTCTTTGGGATGCATAATTATTTTTAATTTCTGTTTTGTTGGTTTATTTTGTTTTATTAAATAAAATTACAATTAGGTTTGGACACTTGTAACCACAAATTTCCAGTTGATACATACACCAGACAAGACTTTCCATAAACTGGGTAGTAAAAGCAAACAAACCTCAAACAAAAAAACAAAACCCAAACTATGTCTTTAAAAGATTTAGAAACTAGCAGACACATGTGCTGCCACGTCCCCTGAACGCAGAACATCTGATCTTGGATTCTATTTGAGGTTGGATTGGAGGGAATAGACATGATGCAAGGTGTGGCAGTGTACATATGTAATCCCGGTACATGGGAGGCAGAGGCAGGAAAAAAAAGAATTAAAGGTACATCTAGGCTGTATAGTACGACACAGAAAAGAAAATGAGTGATGTGAAGCATTTGAATATATTACTTATATCATTCATCCCATGTAGTTAAAGAAGTGGCCTTCCTTTAGGTTTAAATAGTACAGCACAGAATGTCTATGACTTTCATAATACTTCCCCTTGGTCTCTGATTGTATCAACCAACACAAAGCACTCAAGATGCTATGAAGTTGAATGTATGCTTGCTGCAAGAAAACATGGAAACAATCCTGGAAAGTCAAGGCCAGATGTTTTGGGCAGAGAAACAAAAGGAGATTAGAGATGGTGACAGAGACCCTACTCCCCATACAGCCTTCCTTTACATTGTCTTAGAGAATCTCTTTCCTTTCCTATAAAAGTCCCTCATGCCTCCAAAATTCCCACAATAGAACTTTAAGGTTGACAGCCCCTCTTTTCAAGATGACAATCTTTGAATAAACCTGAATCCTTTGTACCAACCCTCACCCCGTAATATTGGCTTTTGAGTGCTTAGCAGCCACAGACATTATTCCAGTAATAGTTAGCTCTAAATTTAATTATAAGGAGTGATAATCACCCAGAGAGGCAATAGACTAAACTGCCAACTTTTCCTATCCCATCAAGCTCCTTCAGGCAGAGGAGCTCCTGCAAATGGGCATTCATTTGCATAATTAAGCTCCCTTTGTTCTTCTTTTCACTATAGCTAAGCATCTTGGGGCACCACTGCCACTGTCTCTGCAGACCACTAAGGTAATATGTGACGATTTTCCTTTGAAACAGCAACAGTGTAGATTAAACCTTTGGAAAAGGTAGAATCAGAAATGTGTTCTGTTTCTTTTGGCCATGTAGACTGTCTTGGAAGGTGGAAGAGAGGGGAGTAATGGAAGTAAACATTAAATATTTAAGATATGAAGTATTTGTGAAAAAGTAGACAGGACTTTGCTAGATTCCCACTGCCCTTCAGACACACAGACTCCTCAGAAAGACTACTTAAAGTAATTGTGCTACTCTAATGGACAGGGGCCAGCATTCTAAAGCTACTATCAAAGCATCTGAAATATCATTTTAAAAAGTGGAAAAATAAATTTAGGCTCTAGGATTTGACAGACTTAGTTTTCAAAATTCTTGACAATTATACATTGTCCAACCTTAGAGGACAATTTCACTACATATTTTATAAATAATTATCTTTGGATGAGGGGATTTATTGGTTTTGGTTTTGAGGTAGGGTTTTGCTAGAGAGTTTAGACTGGTCTTAAACTTGATATCTCTGTGCACTGACCTTCTGAATGCAGGAACTACAGCCATGGAGTACCACAGGCAGAAAAAGTTACTTTTAAGGGTATCTTGAGAAAGACAGTGTAAAAATGTGTATAATGAAATATGAAGCATGCAAAACACAAATGTGAAAACCGTAAACACAACATGACTTTAATTATGTAAAATAAAAATAATAAAAACCTAAGAAGAGAAAGGTTTGAAATATGACACCAAATATTGTTAGAGGTGTTTGTGGTTTGATGGTAGTACAAGGGGTAATTTTCCATTTAATTGCATGGATTTTCTGATTTTTTTCCTAATAAGTATGGATGCTTTTTATAATTATATGACACTTTTGTTTATGTGCAAAAATCTGTGTGCGCCAAGCCAAAAAACTTGGAGGGAATACTTTAAAATAAATCTTCCCTCACAGAAATTTGAACTCATCACATTTTGAAAGATTTATAGAGAAACTGGAGCATGATTTAACTCATAATACCAAGCAAATGTCTTGGTCAAAGGAAATTGCAAAGTTATTTGTCATGATTTTTCATCATTGTTCACACTCCATGGTTGGCTCTCATTTCATTAGCAGGTATTCCTGAATTATAAAGGTAAAAATGATTTCCCAGGGTTACATATGACTGAAATAAAGAACTGGAGATTTTGTCACAGCTGAGGGCTCTGGCAGGACACGGGGGTGGGGGGTACCGAGGTGGAAACCAATTCTACACGAAAGGAATGGAGGAAGCAGACCACCATATTAGAAGACGGAGTGTGTGAGTCACACACACACACACACACACACACACACACACACACACACACAGAGAGAGAGAGAGAGAGAGAGAGAGAGAGAGAGAGAGGAGAGAACATTATTCTTCTCTAAGGAAGAGCCTTTACACTTCTCAAAGGGAAGGGTTTGCTTTATTTTATATATTATATTATTTTATACTATATTGTGTATTGATTCAAACCTTGTCTAAATGGTGTATAATGGAATTAGCATAGCTGAGGCTGACCTTGAATGTATACCCCTTCAGCTGCAGTATCCTGAGTTCTAAAACAAGAGGCTTTGCTATCTGTCTGTCTCTGTTCCTTTCTTTGCTTCTTTCTTTTCTTTTTTGATAAAAGGTCTTATGTACCCCCAGATTCTCCTTAAATTCACTATATAGTTGAGAATGACTTTGAACTTCTGAATCGCTTGCTTTCACCTTCTGAGTGTTGGGATTATAAGTGTGTGCTACCATACCTGGCTTTTGACTGTTAGACTCAGGGTTTTATATATGCTAGGCAAGCACTCTACCAGCTGAGCATGTGTGTGCACACACGTGAGTACACCTCTGTGTGTGTGCACACACATGTGCAGAGAACACTATGGAGTGTCTTACTTTATCACCACCTTATTATTTTGAAATAGGATCCCTCACTGAACCTGGAACTCACCAATTGACTGCTGGCCATCAATCCCTAAGAGTCTACTCTTTTTTCTCAACTTTTCTCAGTGTACACAGTTTTTTACATGAGTGCTAAGGATCCAAACTCAGGTTCTTACACTCGAACAGCAAGTACCCCACCCACTGAGTATTGCCCCTATCATAAATCAAACACCTAAATATTAACAGTACTGTTCCTAACAATGAGAAAATAGTTTAGCATTTATCATCACCAGGAGAAATGTCAGAGCCTTGAAAAAAATATGCACACACATTCACACACACCCACCCACACACACCCCACATATATATATGTATATATTCATTTTTAGTAGATAGTACACAACAGTTTTCCCAAAGGGTAGTACTAATCTATATTCTCACTAATAGAGCAGCAATATCAGAGGGTTAGTTAGAGGCACACTACTCCAGAACGTTACTCTGTTGTGGTTGAATTGTGACAATTCCTGCAACCATAGCAATTTGTTTTTCAGAACTAAAGCTACCTGTTCTATAAGTTCTTGGTTTTCCTGCTCTGTTGACCTCAAGTAACAGTGCCAGATGACTATCCTAACTTGAGATTCTTTAAGTGGCTACTCACTGATTACCTCAGCCACAGACAGCCATGAGCCTGACAAGGAAAAATTTCAATCTCCCACCCCTTTCCTCTGAAACCTGTAAGAAGGGGAGTCCCGCTCCATATAGTCCTGAACTTTCCTTGGGGACCCTGCTGCACTGTTGTATGCGCTATTGACAACCATTCTATAGATATTTTATATAAAAGAACATGTCCCATTGAGCCCCAAACACGAAGTCTTTCACCAGTCACCCACTTCCTCAACATGATTCCCCCTTTCTCCTCTCTCTCATTCTCCCCCCCCCCATTTGCTATGTTTCACTGGCTGACTCCAACTGGGCGGTAATCCTCCCTCAACTTCCAAAGAGCTGGTATTACAAGCATATGCCACTACATCTGGCAACACATATTTTCTGTCATTTTGTGTGTGGAAGTATCTATGAATGCATATTTGTATAGATGGATATATGTGTGCAATTTATTTATTTTTGTGACACAGAGAACTGAACCTGGGGCCGAAAACACTTGGCAAGTACCTACCCAGCTAATAAAAAAGCATTCTTTATAAACATTGAGACAGGACTTCACTAAGTTGTCCCTTGTGTCCATGAAATTGCTTTGTTGCCCAGGTAGAGCTTGAACTTGTGGTTCTTCCTGCAGAGAGCAGCTGGGACTATGTTTCCATGCCTGGATTATTGCCGTTTTAACTTGTGATTTTCTAGTGGGCAATGAAATAGCTGTTTAGACACCTTTCATGAAAAGTGCATTCAAGAGATCTGCCCGCTCTGCCTCCCAAGTGCTGGGATTAAAGGCGTGCACCACTACTGCCTGGCTTTTTTTCCATTTTTTAAAGAGATAAAGTTTTTATTAGAAGTTACAAAGTCTTGGAAGACTCTTCAATACTCAAAAGCCCGTTTCTGCCTGGCTGTGTTGGGAGGAGCGTTCAGTGACTCCTTTCTCCCCTAGCTAATCCGTCCCCACCGGACAGTACTAGAGCTAACTTCAGCTCATCAGTCTTTCAGTATGTTCCAGGCAGTAACTGTCTACTGATTGAAACTTGTTTCTAATAGAATGTAATGTTTTCCATGTGGATACCGAATGGCTAGACTACTTTCATGTCCATTTACAAATTTCTGCCAGCATTCTCTATCTACTCTACTCTAAATAAGAAAGGTCTCTTTAGAACTGGTTATACTATCTCATTGGTTACTTCATTAATGAGTGAAATAAATAAAGTCTTTGATATCTGCTCTTTAAAATTCCTTGGGAGTCAGGATGGTAGCATTTAGATTTTGCTATCTGATGCACAGATTTTGTAAATAAATTATGATGTCTATGTAACAAAATGTTATTCAGCTTTAAAAGTGGATACAAAGGAAACTATATCAACAGAATAGTTCATAGAACTAAATACACAATATAACTTCACTGTGTTTGGAGATGTAAATATAAACACACAGAGTATAGGTCCCTGCCTTAATTAGGGTTACTGTTGCTGTGGTGAAACACCATGACTACTAAAAATGCGGGAAGGAAAGGGTTTATTTCATCTACTCTTCCAAGTAACAGTCCATCATCCAGGGAAGTCAAGACAGGAACCTGGGGATGGCAGATGATGCAGAGGCTATGGAGTAGCTCAGCTGACGACTCGGTCTTGTTCAGCCTGCTTTCTTATAGAACCCAGAACCACCAGCCAGAGGTGTCCCTACCCACGATGGGATAGGCTCTCCCATGTCAATCACTAATTAAGAAAATGCCCTGCAGCCTGGTCTTACGGAGGTGTTTTCTCAACTGAGGCTCCCTCCTCTGAGATGATGTTAGCCTGTGTTTAGCCTGTGTCAAACTGACATAAAACTAGTCAGGACAGTCCCCAAAGGACCTTGGATGTCCCACCCTTCTCAACTCTTTGATAGTTCTCAGCTAAGGAAAACCTGTCTGGAACAGCTCAGGCCTGTGCTCTCTCTCCTAAAGCAAGGTATACTATAATGCTGTAATGGCTAATCTTGGTTATCGACTTGGCTACAACTGAATCAAATAATACCCAAGCTGGTTGGCACCTATGGGAGGGTATTCTTTTTTTAATTTAAATTAGAAACGAGCTTGCTTCACATGTCAATCCCAGCTCCCTCTCCCTCCCCTCCTCCCCTGGTCCAGCCACCCAATCTCCACTCCTTTCCCCAGGGATGGTGAGGCCCTCCATGGGGGGAATCTCCAGAGTCTGTCATTTCGTTCAAGGCAGGGCCCAGGTGCTCCCCCAAGAGTTCAGGCTGAGATAGTATCCCTCATTGTGGGCTGGGAACCCAAAGTCCATTTGTATGCCAGGGATAAATACTGATCTACTACCCAAAGCCCCATAAATTGCCTAGGCCTCCTGTAAGAAGCAGGAAGAGCCACCCTAAATCTGGGTAATGCCTTCTGAAGGCAGCCCACATAACAGGATGGGGAAGAAGGCTTTTGGCCTGCTTGCCCTCACTTTCACTGACAAGTTCATCTTTCCCTTTTCTGTGGCCAGCATGACATTCAGCTTCTTCAGGATTCCAACATAGACTTAAAAGCAGCAGCTCTCCAGGAATCCTCCAGGGCTCTAACACTAGATCATAACTGCAGAGACACCCAGCCTTGTAGACAGAACAACGGTATTCTCCGCCTTTCTCTTGTGAGACAGTCATTGTGGGATTAGCTTACTGTGGGATCAGTAAGATACTCTAATAAATCCTGTGTGTGTGTGTGTGTGTGTGATATGTATAAACACCTGTTATATGTTATATTATGTTCCTTTTGGAACCCTGGCTAATGCCTTAACATTAGGAGTGTTCCGTATCTTTGGGGATCTGAAAATTTGGCACCACCATTCTCATAAGACCTAAAATACTTGAAGTGTCCCTCAGGTTTGTCACAGGTGGGACATGTGTAGTGAAGACTACACTGACACTGGGCAGCTTTCCAAGCCTTGGAAACCAGTCTCTGTGGGCCTAGGCTTCTATTACTTTGTGTGTCAGACTATGAGAGTGTTCAGTCTCATCAGACTTGTATTCTGGCCTCTAAGTTAGTGCAAAACTTCCTGCCAGATCCAAGAAACTTAGTAATGACTGACATGGTGTTTGGAGTCACCTCTAGGAGGGAGGGAGAGGTAGAGAAAAGGGGTGGAGATAGAGAGAGAAGGGGGAGGAACAGAGAAAGGGGAGAGTGACACACTCACAGAGAGAGAGAGGAAGAGAGAGAGAGAGGGAGAGAGAGAGAGAGATTTCAGCTCTGGAACAGCACGCATCAGTGTAATGAGGGACTGTCTCTGGGAATGGAAGTAGGTTTAAATATTCTATACTTCAATGTACTTTCTCATTTTTCTAAATATAGTTACTAAGAAAACAATTGATAAACAATAATCTTGTCTTGTATGCGTTCGTGTTCATACTTTAAAAACACAATCTTTTGTGCAGCAGTTATGTCCAGAAAGTCTCCATCTCTGTCTTTTGTCCCCTCATGAATAACAAGGCCTCTTTTCAGTCAGCTTAAAAGAATAAAACATGTTTATGGTCAATTTACAGTCTCATGATATCTGAGCAAAGTCTCGTGCACTAAGAGTTATAAAAAAGAAACTAGAGTATTTTTGAATACTGTTATAATCCTTCAGTTCAAAATCTGATTTTTCTATTCTAGCATATCCTAAAAATAAACCAACCATGCGTGTCTTTACAGATTGCATGATTGAGTTTGAGATGAACTAACTGTTTACAGGAGAAAATAAAACAGTCACTGCATTTCCCACACATGAGATGCCTGCAAGGCAATGGAATATTCCATGGGGAAGTACTCTGGAGAGACAGTGTCTATGCTGTAAGAATTGCTCATAATAGAAGACACTTTTCTTCCCTCTGTAAAATTTCCATCGCTGCGAACAACAGATTTCTGGGCACCAAAAGGCCTCCATTAAAGCAGCATTTGTCTGTGTGTGCAAGTTTCTTAGTGGAATGCCTTCACAAAGCCACTGCCAGGCAAGCCTGGCTCTCCCAGTGCAAACCAGCTGTTTCAGACTCTTTCAGATGTAAAGTAGGATTTTTTTCTGTCTTCTTTCCTCTGAAAGCAGAAACTTAAAGTCTTAAAAATTCAACCCTGAATTGTTACATGGGTAATTGGAAGGGTGAGTACAGTTTGGGTAAAGGACCCTCTGTTCAGGTCCAAGCCCCCGGGGAAGAGGAGATAAATTACAAGCTCTGAGTCCTGCATTCCCCAAATCATGGTTTCCCTCTGGGAATGTTATTCTGGAGTCAGGTTTTGAGTATAGCTTATCTGTTTGTTGTACTTCCTAGGTTTGGTAGAAACTAACTTAATAATAAGGTCACATCTCACTCATGTGCCATACAGTCAAAGTGACACGTTTATCATCACAACATATAGTTCCCATACACTGGGAAGGCGTGAAGGAGAAAGTAGGGAAGAAAAGCAAGGACAGGAAGAGGGAAGACATGGGGAAGGGTTTAGCTGAGTCAGTTACCAGGTAAAATAACTGTGCACATACCATTTCCCTTATTGCATGTGTGTAAGGAATACAAGATTTTATCTCTGCTAGGCATAAAACTTGGGGACCCAGGCATGGCAGTCAAATTTCTCTGCCCCTGATCTACATGAACCCTGAGCCCCAATGTGATGTTTTGTGTATAGTAAATACATGTTAATGGTCAAGCAAATTAACACAGACATCATCTCACTTCCACTTTTGTGTGTGTGTGTGTGTGTGTGTGTGTAAGAGCACCTAAAATCCTAGCCACTTTAATAAATTTCCAATGTAAATTATTTTAAAAACTATACTCCTCTACCTCTTCATTTGTCCTGGTGGCACTGGGAACAGAGGTATGTCTCACGGTACATACTCTTTTGTCCAGTCAGCTTTACTTTCAAGTATTCATTGCAATGAATGTTGGAGAGGTGGGAAACATGGAGGATTGAAGAGGGTTTTTTTTGTTGTTGTTGATTTGGGGTTTTTTCCTTTTGTTTGTTTGCTTGTTTTGGTTTGGTTTGGTATGATTATTGTTTTTTAATTTTCATTTGGGGGGCTGCCAGGTGGAGGGGAAGACATGGTGAGACTGGGAGGTAAGTGGATCTGAGGTGCGTGATGTGAAATCCACAAAGATCCCATGAAGAAATTACATTGAATCAAAAGCAGATCCTACACTTCTCATACATCAGACTTCAAGACTTACTCCTCCTAGTGAAGGACCATCAGTGACCTAAGTTCATGTCTTCCTCTCTGGCCTGTTCATTTCTGGGTTACATTTTACATTTTCATTTTTAAAAATCTTTTTGAGGGTTTCATGCTTGGATACTATATTGATATCATTCCCACCTCTCCTTCTCCATCCTTTAACTCCTCCTAGAATTTTCCCTACTCCCTCTCAAATTCATGGTATCTTCTTTAATTATTTTTACATATACACATATAAATACAGCCTGCTGAGTCTCTTTAATGTTGTTTATGTGTGTGTGTTTATACATACATTTGTATATTATATATGCATTTTTTGTTTTTTGTTTTTTTAATTACTTTAATTTTAAATAGCTTGCTTCACACATCAATCCCAGTTCCCTCTCCCCCCCTCCTCCTGAACCCCCAGCCTTCCACCCTATCCCTACTTCCTTCCACTAGGGGATATCCAGAGTCTATCATTTCGCTCAGGGCAGGGTCCAGGCACTACCCTAAGAGTCCAGGCTTAGAGAGAATCACACTTTGTGTTATGGACACACGAAGTACATTCGTAAGCCAGGGATAAATACTGATCTACTATCCAGGGCCCCATAGTTTGCCCAGGCTTGCTCACTGACTCTCACACTCAGGGGGTCTGGATCAGTCCCATGCTGGCCTCCCAGCTGTCGGTCTGGGGTCCAAGAGCTCTCCCCTGTTCAGATCAGCTGTCTCTGCTGGTTTTGCCAGCCCATTATTTGCCAATTTGCTCATTGCTCCTCTCTCTCTGTCATTGGGTTCCATTGGGTTCAGTTCAGTGTTTAACTGTAGGTATTTGCCTCTGTTTCCATCAGTCACTGGATGAAGGTTCTAGGATGGCATATAAGGTAGACATCAAGTTCATTATCAGGAATGGGCATTTAAGGTAGTCTCTCCACTATTGCTTAGCTTGCCAGTTGGTGTCATCCTTTTAGATCAGTAAAGGTCTCACTGGTGTCAGATCTCTCTTCAAACCTATGACTCCCTCTATTATGGTATTTCTCATCCTGTTCTCCCCCTATACTATCCCCTGTTCCCCCATGACCTACTCTCTCTTCCTTTTTTCCCCCTCTTCTTCCCAGCTCCCATCCACCCACCTCCCACCGTGTTCCCAATCTGTTCCATTTTAAGTAAACATAAAATAATGCTTCCCCATGACTTTTTCAAACATCACTGGTGTTATTTATCACTCCTCCCTCTCCCTCTATTTTGTCATCTCTCCCCTGTTCTGAGTTATTTGTTTTTCCCTAAAGTTCCTGTTTACTGCTAGCCTCCTTTCGAGAGTTCCTTCTCTCCACCACTCTAACCATGATCCTTTGTGTAAACTAAAGTCTCTTGAAAAGTCTAATGCATGTTGGACACCTGCAGATGACTGGTGTGTTGGAGCTTATATGATTGTGAAGACCTGGAAGATGGAACCACAGATAAGAACTGAAACTCTCTTGAGTCCCCTAATTTCCCTTTAAAGCCATTTATCACTGAGCTCTAGATCTGACCTGCTATCCTTTGACAATCAAGTAAAACCTTTGGAGTGTATTAACTAAGCTGGCCTCCGGTTTCCACCAAACCCAAAGCTAAAACATCATCACATATCATCTAAACCTGTGGCAGTAATTTCCCTACTTTGCCGTAACCCAGTTGTCTGAGTCTTCACCAATGTATTTGATAAATGCACTGGTTCATGACTTTCTGTGTCTCCAGTCAATAGTCAATAGTTTGGGTCTCAGGACAACTGATCTCTTATCCCCTTTGGAATGGACCTGTGTTGCATAAACAGTTTGAGTATGAAATATCTTCCACATGCTCACGAATGCTTTGTCTCTAGTTGGGGCATTATTTCCAGAGGTAAAACAAACTTTAGGAACTGGAGTCTAGCTGAATAAAGTATGTCTGTATTGATTACACACAGTTCTCAGCCCCTATTTTTTTCTGCTCTCTACCCACCATGAGGTGAACATCTTGCTCTGTATTCCTTTCTGTCTCTGCTCTCTGCCCACCATGAGGTGAAGAGTCTGCTCCATTTTTCTGCAGTCACAATGCTTTCCTTTGCCATGGGCTCAGGATCAACAGAGGTAAGGACTACAAACCCAAATCATTGCAACCATGAACAGATAGCCCCTCCTTCTTTTAAACTGTTTCATTGAGTTATTTGATCTAGCAATAAAAATACCAATAACTACAATGATCACTACAATTTGCCCCCTCAGTTTATTTTAAATTTCAGCATCACAAACCTAACGTAAGTATCATATAATAATAACTGAAAGCACATCCTCATGCCAGCAGTAAGATAAAACTCTGTATCATGGTCAGCCCAGGCTAGTAGTAAACCACCCCATTATGTGACCAAACTAGCTATGTAAATTCCCTCAGACTTAGCCTTTATTCCTTTTCAGTATAAACCCAAAGCTATTGGTGACTTATCTCTGTCTTCCCCATACAACTGTATTGAAAATAAACTCCTTTTCCATTTAATCACCAATTTATATTTTTTTCTTCCTTTCATCTTTGAGGCTAGTGGCTGATATTGCTGTGTTGGATGCTCCCCTCCTGTATGGGTCCCTGGATGGTACTGCCATAACAACAGTATATAAATACAACTGTGTCCTCTTTGTTCTATGTCTTCCCAATCCTTGTCCCCCATTCTACTCTCTGTTGCTATTTTATATTTTCTTTCTTCCTCTTTTTAAAAAGATTCCACTTACAAGTGACATCATGTAGTATTTTTCATTCTTTGGCTTATGAATAACATTTATTTTATATGTATTGATAATTTCAAGTTACAACACAAACCCATATTAATGAAAACAATATTGGCATGGAAACGAATACATACATCAGTGAAATAGAACTGAAGCCCAGAAGCACCCCAAGTATATGTGGTCAAGTAATATTGACAAGGGTACCCAAGAGACACAATGAGAAAAATTCTCTTCTACTCATAACATTGGAAAAACTGAATACATGAACAAATAAAATTAGATCCTTTATTCGGCATACAAAATAAATTACAGTGGGTTAAAGAACTAAATATAAGACAGACACAGGAAATCTCTTAGAAGAGGCTAGAAAGGCTAAGTCCCTTGGCCTTTGGAATGAGTTTTTAGATATCAACATCAGGTATACAAAGCTAACTAAAAACCCATAAGTTGGACAAGTGCGCAAAACTGAAAACCTTATATACAATAAAAGAAACAATCAACAAAATGTGTCAGAAGAAAATATTTGTGTGCCATATATCCAATAAAGGATAAATATTCAAAATACATATGAAGCTTACTCCACTCACTAACAAAATAAATGATGATTAAAAACTGAGACAAGGACCTGAACATGTATTTCTACCATGAAGATGAAAAAATATCTAGTAGGTGAATGAAAAGGTGTTCATCGTTACTAATCATTGTTACCAGGGACATGCACATCAGAGCAGGACATACCAGTTCATAGCTAGAATAGCTCCTTCGGTTATAGTTGTCATCAAAATGAAACAACACAAGCAACAATGAGAAGTGCTGATAAAGGTAAGGAAAATGCATCCTGTTCAAAAAATGTTAACTGGTAACTCTATTAGGGTGGTTCCTCAGAAAATGAAGATGAAAAAAAAAACCTACCATAACCACCTACTACTGTTTCTTCTTTCTTCGAGTCGGTCACAACACTCAAGATAAAGAAATGACCACCACTCCCAGAGATGGGGGGAGGGAAGTATTTAGAGATATGTTATTTAGCTTCTTTAAAGACTTTTTTTTCAACTCCCATGGAGCTACCAATGTTTCCACAGCTTAAAGGACTTAAAGGAGAGGTGAAGGTTTCTTATATTGTAAGTTTCTTTGGGTGGACTTCAGCAAACGAATGGTCTGAAATACAGCAGGAACATGACACTTTATAAAAGGCATTTTGGGGAGACTGGTAAATGTCAACCCTAGAATAGAGCGGAACATTTTGCAGGGAGTCTGTGAGTTGGGGAGTCTTGTCAGATTTGAGTGTTCCTGTGGCATTACTCAAGAGAACAGCATAATGAAACAATCAGAGTATGAAGTGAGTTCTTTGGAGAGAGCTGACTGACTGCTCAATGACTTGATCCAATGTGAATTAAACATATTGTGTAGTGCTCACAGAGGAACCAGCCAATAGGAATTGAAGCTGTTATGCTTGAAACTACTGTGTCTGGCATTGGTCAGGAACAGCAAGTGGCCTAAGCCTCTTCCCATGTGAGGATCTGGCAAACGATTCAGATACAGGAGTCAGAAGTACTTCCCCCTTGCCTGTAACAAAGGCTATTTTTAACTCCCAGTTGAGAAAACCCTGCTTTCTGGCTCAGACACATTTTAGATTAATATGCTTCCTAAAATTGAAATGCCTCGTTAAAATCTGTACTTTGAGGGGGCTGGAGGCTTGGTTCGCAC
The DNA here is from genome assembly GCF_017639785.1 of Mesocricetus auratus. NCBI lineage: Eukaryota > Metazoa > Chordata > Mammalia > Rodentia > Cricetidae > Mesocricetus > Mesocricetus auratus. The sequence continues at coordinate 10,286,885 of NW_024429199.1, read as the reverse complement.
ATTTCTAAGAGAGGCGGTTTTTGGAAGCTTCTGGAAAACTCTTTTCAGCCACGCACACCCTGCATAACTAGAGGAAACCTAACTACTGAGCTGTCAAGGAAAAAAACCCAAACATAGCAAAGTGTAAACTTTGTCATCATCTGGGAAAGCCAGTCCTGACCCAAGAGTGAATGTGAGGGGCAGGAAACATCCAACTTGTGTTTGTAATTTCTTTTCCACATACACGGCAGAAAACCACTTTCGTGATGTAGTCACTACTTCAAGCACCACCTCCACCCCCCAGGCTTATATTTGGGAGAGAGGGGCTGAACATTAATGGTACACTTGTAGGTCCCCACCAGGATAGTAAACGAGAAAGGAAACCATACTCTCAACATGGAGGGCTCCACTGGACAGAAAAACAATTCCAGCCTTTGCATTTCACTGGAGGGGAAGGGCAGGGAGAGGTACCATTCACATGCCGGCCTTGTGCAGGGTGTTGTTACAAGGATTACCTCATTTCACAGTTTGACTCAGACAGGAAGCTCTGGGAGCAAACAATCTCGACTTGGGCACCCCTGAAGAAAATGAGATCTTTTCAGAAGACTGCAGGTTGAAATGGAATCAGACACAGTGAACCCTGGGCAGGAATGATGGAATTGATGCGGGAAAAATGGGCAGTCTCAGGGAATGAGTTGCTATAGAGTCTCTGCCCACTCAAACTTTAGAATATATGACCCTGGGAAACTAATTTGGTTCAAGCTATCTAGAAAACCTGTCATCTAGCTATAGAAGTTCACCAGACAGGAAGAGCTAAATTGTTGTTTGGGTGATGCAGACAGGCCTCTGAGCTCATCACATATCCTGGGAATGGATTACTTGTGATCTCATTTAGACAGTCACAGGCTGCTGGCCTTAACGTTGTTTTTCTTTGTTTTGGTGTGTGTGTGTGTGTGTGTGTGTGTGTGTGTGTGTGTGTGTGTGTGTGTGTATTCAGACAGAAATCCATTGTGTACTGCAGGTGGGCTTGAATTCACAGTCTTTCTGCTACAACCTTCCTGATGCTAGGACCACAGGTAGGCACCCATGTTGACTCCTTCTTGCTCACTTGTAAATTTCTAGAAACTGGCTTGGTACCTAACAAATCAAAGCAGCCAAGTAAACAAATCCTTTTGAATCAGTGTCATGAGCAGCGAACCAATACATATTTATCATGTGAAACATGGGCAGACTCATTCCCAGGAAATGTGGTCAAAATTAAATACTTATTTTATCTTAGGAACAGTTTTATTTTTAATGTAGAGATTGTACAGGGAGTGGGAAAGAGTGATTTACATGGCAAAGAAGGAATAAATATTTTTAAATGCAGATGTGACACTACAAAAGATAAAGGAACCTGAAGCAAAGTCACTGTGGTTCATACCCAGAGCTGTGCTCCCGAGGAGTAAGTGGGAGCTGAAGAAACTGTGGTCTGTCTGCTTGATTCTACTCATAAAGAATACAAAGTACCCTTCCCATGCCATGCTTGGTGCTAGGTGAGGGTACAATGAACTAAGAAGATTTTCTTCTCTCTTGGCACTCACATTCTAGAAGGGGTGGTTAGCCCGAAACACATCACAGACACAACTCCAGATCCAGCAGGGCATATGTTGTCATATGTGAGTACACACATGTGATGAATGTATGTATAGAGGAGACAACTGTAGACATGGCTACACAGGGAAGTTGAATAGGTCATGAACATATGTCCCCACTAGAAGCCACTAAGAATAAAACTTACATGACTTAATTTTGTATGTGGCATGTATATGTCAGAATAAAGTCTTTACAAAAATAAATCTTTTGTGTGTTAAATCTTCATTTAACAGAGAGTTAAATTAAAACGAGGTACCATTTTTTGGAAGGATAATTTGAATCTATTTCATGAGAGACAATGGTGGTTTGAATAAGACTGGCCCTCATAGGCTCATATATTTGAATGCCTGGGTCATTAGGGAGTGGCAGTATTTGAAGGGATTAGGACAAGTAGCCTTGATGGAGGAGCTGAGTTCTTGTTGGAAGAAGTTCATCACTGAGTATGGGTTTTGGAGTTTCTAATGCTCAAACCAGGCCTGGTGTCTATCTCTTTCTTTCTCTTCCTGCTGCCTGCTGAGATGTAGAAGTCTCAGCTCTACCTTTCTAGCATCACGTCTGCCTGTGTACCGTCATGTTTCCCACCATGATGATAATGAACTGAACCTCTGAATGTAAGCAAGCCACAAAGTAAAAGCTTTCTTTTGTAAGAGTTGCTGTGGTCATGGTGTCTCTTCACAGCAACAGAGCTCTAACTAAGACATCAATACATATCAAATTTAATAAGTGTGTTTATAACTTAGGACACAGGACCTTCGACAGACCAACACTCGAAGACGCATGTGTAACTCACAGAGGCTGTAGCCAACTGAAGGATGTATGAAATGCCCAAGAGTGAGACTCAGCTCACAGTCTGGGTTACTGCCATTAGTCTCCCACAGATCCACTGTTTCAGTTCTGAGTTTCAATAGAATCTGGAGCTCTGTATTTTGAAATGAAATGGCCTCATTTTAAAACTGCTTCCAATTAATCAGGATTTATATAAACACTGTGAATTTCAAATACCATGTTATCTGTAGTCTAGAATTGGCCTGTAGACTGCCAGTTTCCAAATTCTGTGTGTGTGTGATACCTGAAGCTATAAGGAGTGATTGTCTCTCACAGGCAGGAAGAAGCATCAGCATTAAAGCTGCCATATGGATAAGGAGCACTAGGTACATTGTTTGGTTTCCCTGCTTATTTTGTGGGTAGTGGCTCTTTGGAGACTTTTTCCTTCCTCTGTATTTCCCCCTCTGCTTACTCTTAATTCAAATTGGTGCCAGCTTTGTTTTGGAGCCTCAGGAACTCGGGCAGGGCCAGTCCAAAAGGAGCCTGCAAATCTTTCTGACTTTTATTTTCCTCAAGCTTGAGACTATAGAAGTCATTTGCAGAGGGATAGGAAGAAGGATTTTTCCAGCATAGACATTCTGAGATAGCCAAGGGACAAAATAGCACTTACTTCCTGCCACAGGCAAGAGAGAAATCACTACTAGGGCCCGCTGATGCAGGCCTGTACCCTTAGCTAATCCATAGGCCAAAACAAGGACTTCTGGACAATTTATAGTAAGACCCTATGTCAGAAAAAAAGTAAAAAGATACCTGGGAATGTAGCTGAACAGTAGAGTGCTTGCTTAGCATGCATTATCTTGAAATACCCCAAATATGTTTTTGTGGCAAATTCTCTGTAGACATTAGGAGGATGTTTGACAGGGAAAAGCAGGAGAGAGAAGTTGGGACTTCTGCTGCCATGCCATGGTCTCTGAGTACTAGACTTTACCTAGAATGTCTCTCTCCTTCAGCAACTAGAGACCCTGGCATGAGACCTCTGGGAGTTCCCTCTTTGTGCATGGTGGAGTCAGGTTATTGTAGAGACAGTTGGGAAACTTTCTTCATTCATAATTGCTCCTCCATGCATGCACAGCAGAGGAGATGGGCATGTGTGGCCGTCATACTCAGTCTTCACAAATGTTATGCTACAACTTGTGTTCTCTGACCTGTTTTATTTTAATACAACACCCAAGAAAGCTAGCAATACTTAAACCACTCAGAAGAACTGCATCTGCCCTTGGGGTAAGCTACTTGTTCCTTCACTAGCAATTCCACAGACATGTTTGTTGAAAAGATCCTCTGTTCTGTAGGTGGAGATGGAAAGAAATTTATTGCTGATTCAGAAAGACAATGAGTTTGAATGAGAGTCAAAGATTAGCAAGTATTGTGCTTATAAGGAGGAAACCAAAATCCCAACCAAAACAAAGAGAAATATGGCTTGAAAATGCCATATTATCACCACATCTGCTGATAGTATATTAATTGTAGTCGTAGACATTAAGTCCATCTAGATGGCATCTTTAAGTCAGGCCGTTTCTTCTAGAATGAACCAGTTAAGTATTCAAAGTCACAAGTGCTTACTGGTGAAATGAATGCTTTAAATTCTAAGTAAATATTTTGAAGGAAAAAAAAGGTTTCTTATTTGTTTTATTTTGTTTTTGTTTTTCTTGTCATTATTTATGGCCACTATCAAGCAGTGATTGATAATTTCTAGTGTTGTCATTTCATGGGTTCTGCTCAGGTTTACTCTGAGATCCCGTATGCATCCTAACCACGGAGGCAGATTTTCTCCACGGAGGCAGATTTCACTGCTTCTGGATGGAAGCTTCAGCTCAAATTGTGACTGTGAAAGACAAACAAGCCACTAGTCACAGGCCTTCCATGATGGATTTCAAAGTCATTGAGGAAGCTTCAGAAAATGAAAATCTCCACTGTGACTAAGATCTCAAGATGCCTTGAGTGATCATGGCGAATTGTAGCTATCTGCACCACACAGTGTTTCTTATTTTGAAAGCACATTTGAAAAATGCCTTTAATTTTTAGAGCCAGATCAAAAAGAAATCCTTCCAAGGTGAGCATTTCCAAGACACAATAGGGTTTGATATATCCATGTGAACATGGAAATCACTGTGACTACTTAAGCTCTAATGGCCTTTCATTGCTGAATTCAGTCGGAAAAAATGTATCATCAAAGTTATTTCACATTGAGTCTTTGATAAGTTTACAATGGTCTTATGAACACTTTGGTGCATAGTGAATATAGTATATATAAAGATATCATTTTTAACAATAAATAATTTAGAACATTCATGTGCATTTGACTCTTGATTATCCTTAAATTGCTTCTCATGCTTGGGCTTGTGGATGCCTTGAATTTATGTCATACTCTAATTTTTAAAGCCCAATGGACGAATAACAAAGGAGTAATGAAGGAAATGTACAGAAAAATTAATTTTAAATTATATAATAGAAAATATCAGCCCAGACAAAAGTTACTTCCTTAAAAATCATAAAGAGCAAGGTCATTTTAGAGTACATCTTGATCCAGTCATTAACAGTCACCTTAAACAGCTGCCATTTTGATGGACCAATTTTTACTTCAGACATTTTGGATCTAGTTGTTGAGGTGTGGGCATAGGAACCTTAGATTAGCTAAACTTACAATTAGTAATATGTTTACTAACTTCACTAGATAAAGATTTTGTTTTGAATACTTGTCAAATACACTTGTAGCAGCTCCCCTTATGTTTAAAATTTTTTACAAGTTGTCTTTTCCCTGTTCTTTTTTTTCAATTGTTTTAAAATGCATTTCCATTACTGAATATACCTTTTATAATCAGTATACATTTATAATTTTAAAAATCCAATTTGGTCAGGTGGTGGGTTTACTCCTTTAATCTCAGCACTCAGGAGACAGAGGGAGGTGGATCTCTGTGAGTTCAAGGCCAGCCTGGTCTACAGAATGAGTTCCAGGCAGCCAAGACTACACAAAGAAACTGTTTCAAAAAACAGGATAAAACAAAACAAAACAAAAAGCAAAATTGACTCTGGGCCACTGAGGTGGCTCAGTTTGTAAAGGCATTTGCTATTAAATCTATTGGCCTGTATTTGATTCCCAGGCCTTACATGGTAAAAGAATACAGATTTGTAAAGAGAAGCCTTCCCACCAGCCTGGTTCCAGAGCCACATCAGTCCCAAATAAACACACAGGAGGCTATATTAATTATGAAGCTGCTGGCCTTGCTAGTTTCTTACTGGCTAGCTCTGACTTAAGTATTTATCCCATAATTGCTAATCTAAGTATTTCTCTTACCAGAGAGATTTCCGGGCTTCCTACCCCATGGCGTTACATCTTGACTGCCTGTGTTTCTCCTACCCAGAGTCCTCCTGGACTCATAGTCCCACCTATCTTGCTTTCCTATTGGCCAACAGTGCTTTATTGACATATACACAGGACTTCCCCCATCACAGATTACTGCAGCAAGTTGTGTGGCCATACACACACCCACATACCCACAGACACCACACTAGACAAGTGCATTTCAAAACAGCTAAACGATTCCTTCTGATGGTGCTCTCTTTGGAGACGGTTACGACTTGTGTTAATCGTAAATTCTGATCCATCTCTACTTGTGATGTCATTTCAGACTCATCTGATTCTCACATCATTTCTTTCCTGCAGCACACTTTGCTGTCTTTTGAATTTACTGAATATTCCTGCTATGTTGCATTTCCTTCTCTCTAATGCTATTTTCTTCTTTTAAAGGAATCTTTGTTTTTTAACCTACTGAATCCAATTAGTCCTGCCCACGAAACATGGGTGGGATCCTTATGCATTCTATTACTATTCTTTCTGTAGAACTTAAGAAACACAATGTTGAAGTAACTACAGTTAGTTTTCTTCTATTCTAAATCAACACAAGAAACTTGGAGAATTGTAATCCCAACCACATTGCTTTCTGATTTATGTGCTACTGTTGTCCTTCCTTCCTTCTTTCCTTCCTTCCTTCCTTCTTTCCTTTCTTTCTTTTTCAAACTAAAACCTCAGATTAATATTTACATGATTAATGTTTTTTATAACTTTGCCTTCCTTTTGGGCCATATTCTTTGCTTAGCTTTCTTCTTCAATTGTAGCTCTTAATAGGCCCATTTTTTTATCTCCTTGAAGCATAGGCTTTGAAATTCTGAGTCTTCTAATAGCAAACTCTATTCTGTCAGGAAATATCTGAAGTGTACCCTGTTTTCAAACTCAGCAGGTTTTTTTCCTGGTTGCTATACTAGCTTCTAAATGTTACTACTCTTCATCAATTTTTACTCTTGGCATATAGTCTGTCTTCCCAGCCCCCCCTCCACCATTTCGATGACCACCTTTGCTTTGGTGGTCTACAGTATCATTGTAATACATCTAGACATGGCTTTATTTTTTATTTAATTTAAATTAGAAACAAGTTTGCTTCACATGTCAAACCCAGCTCCCTCTTCCTCCCCTCCTCTCCAGCCCCCCTTCAACCCTCCACCAACCCTTTCTCCAATCCCCACTCCACTCTCCAAGGAGGGTGAGGCCCTTCATGGGGGATCTCAAAAGTCTGTCATATAATCTAGGGCAGGGCCTAGGCCCTCCCCTATGTGTTCAGGCAGAAACAGCATCCCTCCACGTGGAATGGGCTAAATACTGGTATATTGCCTGAGGCCCCAAAGGATGCTGAGGCCTCCTCGCTGACACCCATGTTCAGGGGGTCTGGATCAGTCCCATGCTGGCCTCTCAGCTATCAGTCTGGGGTCTATGGACTCCCCCTTGTTCAGGTCAGCTGTCTCTGTGGGTCCCCCACCCCCCGCCAAGTCATAACCCCTTTGCTCATCACTCCTCCCTCTCTGAAGCTTGGCTCCAGGAGTTCAGTTCAGTGTTTAGCTGTGGGTGTCTGCCTCTCTGCTTCCTTCAGCCACAGGATGAAGGCTCTAGGACGGCACACAAGGAAGTCTTCAATCACGTTATCAGGGAAGGGCATTTAAGTAGCCTCTCCACTATTGGTTAGATTGCCAGTTGGTGTCATCCTTGTAGGCCTCTGGACATCTCACTAGTACCAGATCTCTCTTCAAACCTATAATGGCTCCTTCTATTATGGTATCTCTCATCCTTCTCTCCTCTATCCTTCCTCCTATTCAACTATCCTGCTCCCCCATCATGGCTTTATTTTTTGTTTTCCGGCTTTTATTCACTAGACTTTGAGAGTTGAGAGATTTTTTTTAATTCTGGGAATTTTTTCCCATCTCTTTAATCATCTTCTAGAATCATACTCATGATGCATAGTATTGTCCACCATGTCAGGGGACAGCTACTTCATATTTTTATTATTGTGAAGCAAATGTTAAAGCATTTGTAAGAAACCATCTTGTTTATTAACGTTCTCTTCAGTGGACCTGCTGTTTAACCACTGATGGCTAGCTAACTTAAGCCATTGCTTTCTATTTCTAGGGATGGTTGTTGTTTTCTGTTTAGTTTCAGTTTTTCCTTATACTTGCCTGATAAATTTTTGTTGGCCTCTTCCTTTGTCATACGAGAACTCTTTTTTTGTTGTTGTTGTTTTGTTTCTGTTCAAAACGTTTACTTTAAATCACCCTATTTGATAGTTCCAGCATCCATAACCTTCCAAGATCTGTTTCAGTGGTTTGTTATTGTGCAGGGTTTCACTCGGGCTTCTGCGCTTGGTTCATCTTTAAAGACAAAATCTAAGCAGCTCAGTTCCTAATTCTCACAACTGGACCTACAGGGATTCTTGGATATCTAAGTTTAGAGTATATCCTCCAGCAGATACATAATTGTTTATGCCAAACACCCAGGGAAACTGCCAATCTGCAACTACTTAATTTTTAACTCATGGTTTTGAATTCATACAAATAATGCATTTTTCTAATTCCAAATATACACACATACAAGTTTCTGATCAGAAACTCCCAGAGGAGAATCCTTTTCTCTTGGCTGATTCCAGTCAGATCAAACAAGTACACACTCCTTTAGAACAAAATTTATTCTTTTTTATCACTGGAGGGGGGTTGTTTTTCTCTGCAGTTCTACATTTACTCTCGCGCCTGAATCTGTGTAACTCCCTTGTGCTCCAGGTCTTTGCTTCTGAATACCATGACTATTAAAACCCAAAGTCTAGACAATAGTGAGCAGCTGCCATATATCTCATGGTAAAAGACTTGGAGGTATGAGCAGCCAGCCACCACTGATTACTGTCTTGTACCAGGTAGCAGTGCTCTGTTGCACAAGGTTGCCCCAGAACACATATAGTGTATCTATAAACAATGACAAAAATCTTAGAATTCTGCAATGGTTCATTGTATGCCTCAATGTGACCAGACTTACAGATGGTGATAGCTGGTAAAATACTGTTTCGTAGTGTATCAGGAAGAATGCTTCTGGAAGAAAACAGTATCTTAATTAGAAACTGAGTAACAAAGATGGCTCCCACCAATGTGAGCAGGCACCGTCTAATCAAGGGAGAGATCAAGTCTTCTAGAGTAAGTATATTCATCTGCTCCTGCCTTCTCCTTCTGGCTCGTAGTCCTTCAGAGTGTTGGACTTATCCCAATAATCTCCATTTACCCTATTCTCAGGCCATATTTCTTCATTTGGCTTGTCTGGTTCAACGGCTTGCAGATGGTCAAGGGGCTTCTGCGCTCTCATGGTTATATGAGTCAATTCCTCGTTCTAAACATAAAATTTCTTAGTGACTCATTTCTCTCCAGAGTGCTGACAAATACAGATGGAAGACATTGGTCCTTAACCCCCAAATTGTAATCTGCCTCTGGCTATTGGAAGGGGTATATAAAGATATAACTCAGAAAATAATTAGGTTAATCTTCAGAAAAGAGATCAATTTAGTCATGTCCCGCCTACATTTGAAAATATTCAGTAATTTTCCTTAAACATGGACGTGGCCTTTTGATTATGGCCCTTGTGGAAATTAAAAAACAAAGGAAATATAGCTGAAAAGAGAATGCTCCAAATTGCTTAACTGTTACTTAAGCTGGGTTGTGAGAGAAGGAGCTACAAAACCTCTGTAGGTGAATCTGATTATCTGTCAATCACAGACCTGAGTATTTAGTACACAAATCTCCTCTCAGATGGACTGAAGTACCCTGGGGGAAAAGACAAAAGGGTCATCATCCTGATAAATCTTACCTCTATCCTGAGACATTCTGGCTTTCTTTGCAGAATCTGTGAGTCTCCTCTGGTGGACTCTGCCTACGAGCACAGCATCTCCTTACATTCAGTGAACAGAGCAAACTTCCCCCCTATCCCCAGTTTAATGGGCAAAACATGTGTCTGTGTTTTATTTATGTAAATTCTCTTAAACTGTCTATAATTCATACCTCCTTAAAGGTAAAGGATAGCCTAAAAGGTCTCATTAGAAAGATAAAAATGTGGTAAAATTTGCTTGGAAGGTTAAATATAACATTTACTAAAATAAATTCTTTAAATAGGATGGTCAGCTGAACTGTATCCAAATTAAAAGGCTGTGAGAACATTCCAAAAAGCAGCTATGGGAACACAGGACCTTCCCACAGATGGGCAAGTAGCTGTGCCCTAAACAAAAGAACTCTAACAGGAGACTTTCTCTACATTCCAGGTAGAGAAAGTGGGGAAAGAAGGATTGGAATTCTTCAGGGAGTGGCCAAAACCTCCAGTTACTGAGCCAGGAAGTGTCAGTATTTTGTGATGTAGACATCCCCCAGGAATCTGGACCACAGACACTTGGAGCAGGGGTGAGAGGCTAACTAACTAGCTGTGGTTTCTGGTTCTAGTAGACAGATGAGTTGGAAGATTGGAAAAGCTGTTGAAGCAAAACATCTCTGTTCCTCACAGAGCTGAGCAGATAAGGTCAGCATCCACCTCACCTCAGTACTGGGAAGGGGGGCTCTCTAGTTTGTGAGACAGAAAGAAAAGGAGTAAAGAATGAGAGATGCTCTAAAAGCTAGCCCTTGACTTAGGCGTTCCCTTCCCACCAGAGACCAATGCATTATGCATACCTATTGCTGCCTCACACAGAAACAAGGAAAAGCACTCCTATGTAGGCAGAGACCATTTTTCAGATTCATGTTAGAGTCCAAAGGGGACTTGGAAACTACTGTAGCAAATCTTAAAACTGTCTACCTAGAAAAGCAAAGCTACAGTTGAAGAAGACTCTTCCTAAATTACGAATATTTACTATAACAGTAAGACCGAAGAAATCTCTGCAATTTGTATCCATCTGTTAAAGAATAATGAGAAGAGGTTAGGGGACAATAATAAAAAGAGACTGTCAGTCTTTTAAATTAAAATAAACAAAGCAAAAAAGCAGATCTGAGAGATTTTTTTCTTTTTTGAGATGGAACCTTGCTGTGCTGCCCAGGCTATCCTTGAACATGTGGGCTCAAACAATCCTCTTGCCTCAGCTACTCCAGTACCTGGAACTATAGTGTCATACAACAATGGGCCCTCTACGAGATGAAATTATTAAAGAAACTCATGTGTCCTTCTTATTCCAAGTGCATCAGGAGGGGGAGCTGAAGTGTAGGCAGGGTGCATGCATTGGATGATCCAGTTTACTTCATTGACCACCCTAGTGAGGAAGAAATACAAAATGCTTCTTGCCAGAGATGACAAAGGGCTAGGGAAGCTTGCTCAGAGCCGATAAAGTTCTATCAGTTATTATATATTTAGCAGTATCTAATTTAGAGTCTCACAGTTTGAGAGAGTGTGATGAGATGAAAGAGAGTCTGGAAGTGTGTAAAAGGCTATGAGAGGCATAGAAAATAGGAACCATGAGGACAGGTTCAAAGTCCACAGTGGTCCTTAAGAGGAAAAGGTTTTGGTGATTTAACAGGCAGTACAGTGACTTTGAAGGATATGAAAGACTACTAAGAAGAAATGAATTTCTAATACCAAGGAAGCCATTGTGGTTAGGTGTATTTTAAAAAATTAAAATATATAGAATTATCTGTTTGTGGAAAATTCTTTCTTGCATTCAGAATACAGTAATGTCTAAAGACATCAATTACCTTTTCCTCTGGGAGTAACTATGCATGGTTATTGAGAGTGGAAATAGAATCAAGTGGATGTCTAAACTTTATAGCTGAGGGTATATTTAGAAAAAGAAGAGAAGTGACCCCAGTCCTACCCCAAAGAACAGTCTTCAGGAAAGATGAGGAAAGAATGGTATTTGGAATGGGCAGTAGGGGACTTTTGAGGGGTTCAGGATGGTTGGTTTAGCAAAGAAAATGCATGTATAATTTGTCCTCAAATAATTTAATAACTACCTCATAAAAACAATTTAATATCATGGGGTCTAAATACATATGAGTTAAAGGGAAACGTAATTTGACCCATTATAAGGAAGAAATACAATGACCACAGCTAGCCCTGAAGGGAAGCCTTTCCTATATTTGATAAGCTCAAGAAACTAAAATCTACTCTGAGATTCTGGCCCAGGCATTGTAGAAATAAAGACTCCCCATTTAAAATATATGACTCTTAAAATCTTCACCAGTGACTTTTTAAAAGTATTTTCAATTTATACCAGAACAATATTCTTTTTTATCCTTTGGCTCTCTCTACAAATCTGTTAGCAAATTTGGAATGAGAGAATGACTTCAGTTAGTGTGTTATTTACTTTTTTCCTTGTAACAAAGTAATATGAGAAGCAGCATCTTAAGAGAGGAAGGGGTTGTGTTGGTTTACAGTCCAAGAGCTCCCAGTCCATCATCATCACACAGGGAAGGCAAGGTGGCAGGACAGTGTGGCAGTTGGTCACATCTCCCCCACAGTCAGGAAGCAGAGCTGGACCCTTGGTGGTCACCATACTCCCTCCTTTTCTCACAATCCAGAACCCCAGCCCACGGGGATGACGCCACCTTCCATTTGGATAGGATTTCTGCCTTAGTCATCCTAATCTGTGTGATCTGTCACAGGCATAGCTGGTGGCGCTCTTGATGATTCCAGCTTGTTAAACTGGCCATCAGTATTCACCATCACAGATGCCGTCTCAAGAGGAGATGAAACATTTGTTCACACCTCCTCCTTGTCCTTCCCATGTGACTTTTCACTTTGGGCCTCAAAATTGCTGCTTCAAGCACATTACTTTTAAAGAACACCAGTCATTTTTGCTGGCAATAGACACATGCATGCCCACGCCGATAGTGATATTTGTGTGGGAAGAGCTAACTGATAGAACTGAGCTTGCAAACACCTGAGTCATGGCAGGTGGATTAGTAGACTGCAATCCTTTTACAGATGGCAAGAAACCACATAAGACTTGTTGGTTTCCTTTAGAATCCAAATAACTCTCTTAGTGCTGATGTGGCATATTGATTAGAACACTTTACTCGTCCTGATGGCTATTTTTGGGTGGGGAAGGGGAAAAAAGATTGAATTTCTTACTGCCATTGCCTGTAAAAGTTTTCTGTAACTGAGAAGTGTTGGAAAGTAACCTGATTTTTTAAAGTAAACATACTTTTTAATAAAAATGAACTGTCAAAATCAAATGTTGAAAGGCACACATCACTCTAGTATCAATCTTGCCATGTCTAGACCCTCCCTTCACTCCTTCCTGGTAGTTAGTGCTAACTATGATTCTTGCCTTCCTTCTTCCTTAAAGGGAGCACCCACTGTTTATAGACTTAAGGTCGTTTTATTTCATTCTCATTCTTTAACTGTCTTTATTCCTTCCTTTTTCCATTGCTTCTGGTAAGAAGTATGTCTTCTATATACATAATGATCTTTTTTATTCTCTCAAGACTTTATTTTTGCTTTTTTTTAAAATCAGGTTAATCATGGGGTGCCCAGGTGGGATTTTTTTAAAGTTATGTTTCTTCTGCTTGGGTATTGACAAGCTTATGGGATCCATGAGACACTTTACGATACCTTTGAAAACTTCCCCTCTACTATCTCTTCAAACATTTACTTTGCCCCCTTGTCTCCTTTTCTTCCACAACTCCAGTTGCATGTATGCTGGATCATTTCATGTTGTCACATTCACACTGGGCCATCCACTCTGTTGTCCTCCACACTGCTCTCTGTTTTATTCCTGTTTGGATACTTTATACTCACCTGCCTTCAAGTTCATATTCTTCCCTCCACAGAGTCCTATACACATTTATTTTGTTACGTTTTTTAGATTATAATTTGATTACAATATTTCTCCCTTCCCTTTCTCCTCCTCACTCTTCTTCAAATTCACAGTCTCTGTCTCTGTCTCTGTCTCTCTCTCTCTCTCTGTATCATTTCCTCCCTCCCATTGGTAAAATTCCCCACTTTTCATTAATGCTAGCATCCTCTCCTAAAACTGAAATGTGATACCTTTTTGATAATTCTAACATGTATGATACCTCCAATTCTTCTTACTATGTTTCTGCTCTCCTGGCCATAAGTTATGTTTTCTAATTTATTTACATACTAGTCCTTTTTCCGTGTATCTGGATATTTCATATTTTAAAAAGCAGGTGTGTCCTTCTTGTCTTGAATGGGAACTGAGTCAAACTGTTCACTGACAATGGGATTTCTTGCCGTTTCAGTTTGAATTAGATCAGGTGGCTGTGAGCCAACCAGTTTGGGAGTTGGGAACTAAGCACAAGGCCTTTAGAAGAGCAGGAAGTGCTCTAACCACTGAACCATGTTTCCAACCTATTTTCAAGCCCTTGAGAGCACAACCAATGCTTGTCTTCCTCCAGGCATGAAGTCTAAGGATTGCTGAAATTTTGGAGATCTCTTTGCCTTTCCAGCACATTTTTGAGCTGTTAACAATGGCCTTTACAGTTCAACAGATTGTTGTTTCCAGTGCTAGAGAATTCTACTTGCTCTTCAGTCTGTACCAAGGTCCCTGTACTCATGGACATCTCTATCGCTGATTCCTCTACTGTGACTTTTTTGGTTTTTATAGTTTTGCACATTTAAGTTTCTTTTCACTCTTAACTATCTGGGCGGGGCAGGTGTCAGAGAAACTATGGTTTTGTATCTATGGCACATTTTTGTTGTTACAGCATGGTGATCGTTAGAACTTGGTATACTAAACAGAAGTTACTAGGTCATTTTTGATCAGTTAATTAATATCTCTGAGCCTTAGTTTCTCCAACTGTAAAAAAACACAAGTTTATCATAGGGATAAAAGATGATGTAAGATGGTATATATTTGTATTTCCTTATGCTTTTGCCCCTGAATGACCCTTTAAAGAGTTCCCAGGGTGGGTGCAAAATCAAGCTAGCTGCACACCATTTCCTTCTCACTTTTCAAGTGGGCTCTTCTCTTTGTCCATGTTCAGCTGTGTAAACCAACTTTCTACCTTTTGTTCCAAAAGTCCTTCTTATCATAGAATATACTAGATTTATTCAGATAGTTGACTTATGTAAGTTAATACCCAACTCTAAAATGTTATAGACAATCAAATACTATCTCTTCAATATCATTAGATATCATACAAGTTCATATAAAATGAGAAATGCATGCTAATAATGTTATTTGAAAGACTTTCCCATTTATTGAGATGGAAAATCTGAATCACAGAGAGAAGATGGAGACTTGCTTAAGACAGGAACATAAACCAGAGACCCTTCTTGGCCGCTATTTTACTCTTAGTCTCCACAGTTTTCATCTAAAGTGTGCTTACAATCCACAGCATGGGACTCTGGGAAACTGTCTCTATGGCACAGGCACATTTTTTGAAGACATAAGAAGAACATACTCAACAGGTAAGCTGTTTTTTGGATTAACATTAATAAAAATAACCAATGAGTGCAGAGATCATACACAAGTGGCTTGGTGATGTAACGACAGGCAGTGTCTGGCTAAGGGAGCATAACTTTGCACTGATATTGACAATTCCTCTGTGTCTTCCCACCCATTGTTTCCATATAACAGTGGCTAACTTCCTGCTTTTCATCCAAAATCCAAAATGCTAGAAAATGCCCAAATGGTCCTCCCTCCTATTCTGCTTTCTAGGCTCTTTCTTTGAATGAAGATTATGATGAAGCCCTAGCTCTAGCCAATTCAAGTGCTTAGGTTTACATGAGACCCTGAAGGATTATTACTGATGTCATTTATGTGATTACAAGCTGTGTTTACAGCAATAAAGAAAGCTAGGCTTGGGTAGTATTAAATGGCCCTACTAATTACACCACTATAAAAGGGTTATGGATGATATAAATTTCAGTATTATTATCCAATGCTGTCGTATGGCATTCTTCCAAAGCAAGGTATCACAGGGATCATTTGATTTTCCTTCTTCACCCTGACACACAAGAGGAAGAAAGCTGAGCAACAGAGGGCAAGCAGACATTGAAATGCGTACTTATGACCAGAGCAGACTGTGAGAGGCCATTGCTGTTGCGTGCTGTCGGGATTAAAAGGTTATGTCAGGATCGCAGTGAACATCTTAGTGATAATAAAGGAAATGGGATTGAAGACTGTGGCACTTTTCACCTTTCAGGATGACAAAAATTAGTGATAATGTCCAAAGGTAAAAGATAAGTAGGGAAAAGTTACTCTCAGATGCTATTGACAGGCTTTGATTTGCTGCTGACTTTTGGGGAGGGCATGTAGGGTGGGAGAGAATTTGGTGATATTTATCAATATTAGAATGTCCATAGACTCATTCTTTACATTTTTAGAAGTACAAACTACAATATGCCATCTATCACATGTGTCCAAAGACTTATCTATTAAAGATTCTTTTCTAAAATAGATGGAACATCCCCCATCAGGGGTGTGGTGCCTCTTTATGAAAAGGTCACTTAATCGAGGCAAGATTATATAAAACTGTGATCCATTTATAACCACTGTTGAGGGTGAAGTAGAACTGTAAAAGTATAGGAAGCCATTAGTATACTTTTAAGTGGGCTAGCTCATAGAAGGCCAGTGGATAAGAAGTCACAACAGATAAATATGAATGAAGTAGAGCAGGTGGGTGACCATGGCTTTGCAGTATTCTCTGGGGAGACGGTCGGGGCTGGGAGTGACGTAGGAACTTGAGAAGTAGATGGCTTTTTCTTACAGTCAATTAAGGTCCTGGTGAAAAGCACACTTGTATATCAAATAGAAGGTCAAGGAGAGATCACTGGCAGCAATGAACTGATTATTCTTTTAATTATTTTTTTTTACTTTTTATGTGTATGGGTGCTTTGTCTTCAGTTATATCTGTGTACCCATGGATGCCAAAAGAGGGTGTCAGATTGCTAAAGCTGGAGATACAGATCATTGTAAGCTGACACTTGGGTGCTAGGAATCACAGTTGGGTCCCCTGCAAGGGAAGCCAGTGCTCTTAAACACTGAGCAATCTATCGCTGCAGCCTGGCAATGTATTGATTCTAGCCATTTCTAATGAATTGAGTTAGCAAAGAGGAGGCCTCTGAGTGAATGGTAAAAAGACAGAATGAAAGACAGGACAGAAACAAAGGCATTTGCATTGATGTTTGGAGACGATCGGAAAGGGAGGCCCTCAGATTTGCACTTGTACATTCACAGGCATCCTTCCTTGTCAGTCATCTCTAGCAAGTTTGGAGGTACAGAAGAAGGGAGATGGCCTTTCTTCACTCAAGTGTCACCAACACCAAGCACAGCAGTGTATTCCCCCAAACACTTGTTGAATTGATGACTAATGAATGGAAAGATGAATGAGTATCCACATGAAAGGAAAAAGAATGACTGGGTAGGTAAGAGAACTGGAAGTTATATAGTAGAAATTTGAACGAGATGTACTCAATGGGAGACTTCTGGAATGTTCTGTTTAAAGGAATCATAGATAGCACTAACACTGTAAAACACCTCTGGGGAGGATTCACATTCTTGCCTTGGATACCAGGTTGACACCCTCAGAGGCTACCATTTTCTGTATAGGAACACATTTGTCACAGGATTTTTTCCCCTCAGTTATCACAGTTAATGATAATAACTTGAAGTCAAAACAGTGGAAACCCAGGATTATGGGTTAATAAGTTTTCATATAGTGAATAACTTACAATTTTAAAAGTACCAAGACTTTCCCATGCATGTCACTTACATAAGCCGTGCCTACACACTTCTCTGTGAGAAGTTAGTTACCAAGTTCCTGGGCTTTATTTTTAGATGTTCTTTGCTTGCTCCTGGATGGTCTGCCTCACTTTTCTTTGAGACTAACAAAAGTCTAAAATCAATAGCTGGCTTAAAGCTGTGCTATAATAGTTGTGAGTTTAACACTGCACAGCTGGAAGTTTCGACCTAAGCCACCAAAGGCAAAGCTGAAAAGTGCTTGGAGGTAGAGGGAAAGCAGACCGCTGCTTTCTTCCTGCAAAGTCGGGGTCTTGGTGCAAAGGGCGTACACACCATCAAAGGAAGGCCAAGGGAGGCAGCTGTGCTTTGAATCCGGGAGGGGTCAGTGACTGCTTCACTGAGTTTATCGGTGATGTGCCCCTGCTCAACAGTGGCTATGCAACACCTCTGTGATCCCCAAAAGCATGGTTTCCCCAACACAGGTGGCCATTTCCCTAGCTTTTTACCCAGTTCTTTGTGCTCTCTGAGGGCATTTTTTTTATCTTGGATTTTTATATCATTTTTCTTCCCTCCTACACAGATGTTAGTTTTGAACTGTGAGACAGAAAGAGCTATTTTATTCTACCTCTGCAACAACAACAACAATAATAATAAATAATTAAAAAAAAGAAAACAGGAGTATGTGTCCAAGAGTCTTTTGAATGAGCTCAATCAAGAACAATTCTGGTTCTTGGAGTAAGCCTGCATTACTACTTGCATATTTCCTACTGTGGTCTTCATTGTTCTTAAATGAGATAGGCTTCTTGTTATTCCAATCAGTTAACCGGAATGTGGGATTCTGATTGTAAAGCAAGGACCTGGTTCTCCATGCTGGAATCCATTGAGGATTTCATGGTGACAGGGTCATTTTTAAGCATCTGTGTTCCTTGTCCCAAGAATTGATCTTTTGCTGGCAACATGCAGTGCCCTGGCTTTGACCAAACCACATTTCTTTTTCTTCAACTTCTCAAGCAGCCACGAGCCTCAGTCAGCAGGGGAGTTTGATTTCCCAGCTAGTCTGGCTCCTCTTCGATTTCTACAAGAGTGTTTGTTGGTCACAGATGCATTCTGTGTGGCAGAAGAAAACCATCCAGGAAAGAAAGTGGTCCAGCCTAACTTAATACATGCTTTAGCAGGCATCATGTGCTTGTAGCTTTTCACTGAACCAAGCACAGTGACTTGGACAGGTTATCTGCAGATGGGCCTGGAATGGAACCTGAATTTGTTCTCCTTTATCCAGGATTTGTAATGACATTTCTGTTTCCATCAAGGGAATGCAAATATTTTCTTTTTCCCATTTCTGTCTATTTGACTCGAGATTAAGGCTACCTGGGAAGGAAAAGGCTAGACTAAAGACAAGAAACAAAGGAAATAAGAAGTACACACATAGACAAGAGTGAGAGTCAGGATGGGAAGGAGCTATGCCTCTATATTTCATGGTGATTACTGGGTGTGTAGGACAGCCACATACAGTCCCAAAACTGAGAAGGGGGAGGCCACACATTTAAGGCCAGCCTAGATTCCAAAGGAAGCTCTACCTATCTACAAACAAACTAACAACAACAACAACAACAACAATATCATGCCAATCTGGAGTCCTAAGGAGAGCTCTTTAAAAACAAAATACTTATTGACCTCTAGCTCCTTCCTTGGCTGTCTTCCCCAGTCTCAGTGAATCCTGTAGATGCACTCACAGCTAAAAGACTGAGAACATCTCTGAATCCTTTGGACAAAGGTACTGGGTGCCTGTTCTTTCTCTTGGCTTGGCTGGCATAGGCAGAAAGACCCCATCTGTGCACTGGAAGGGTGCTTTTGAACTTGTGCATATTTAGAAGAGTCACACACTTGTACAGTACATGAGTGAACTCCCCTTGACACTGGCCACCACAGTGGGAAGAGAACATCTCAACTATTTTCTCCTGGATTCCTCTAGGAATCACACATGTAGCATCTCTGACAATCAAGTTCCCATGGAAGAGACCATGCATGCAGGACTCCTGGCCAGAGTCCCCCTGGGGATTTTATTCAAAATGTAAAGTTTGCATATACAATTCAAACTGATGAAATGCTGGTCATGGTTATTCATGACTACAATCCTAGCATGTGGGAGGTTGAAGCCAGCATGTGTGAGACCTTGTATCAAAAACAAACAAGAAACCAACACCCAAAATGGATGGGGAGAAGGTTCAGCATTTATTAAGTAAATTAGTTCTGATGTCTGTCATGTTCAGTTAATGTTTTCTGTATGTCTCACATCTCTCCCACACCTTATTTAGCTCACACAAAACTCCTAAGACAATTACCATTATTATCCAGATTTGTAAAGAGAAGCAGCACAGCCCCAATGGTTCTTGAATTTTCATTTAATAGAATCCAGAAAAGGTCTCAACAGCAATTGTTTAAAATTATATATATATATATATATATCTTTTTAAATTATCCACAGAGGTGTATTTTTCTGTGTGGGTATGTGCACCTGAGTGTTAAGGACCCAAGGAGGCCAGAAACATTAGATCCCTAGAGACACTAAGGGAATAAACTAAATAAACTCAGTGGGTTATACACATAAATGAAAGTTGAAAGAGATTTGTAGCTTGTGGGCTTCATAAGGAGAGGCAATGGGATTCGAGAATGTAATGGGAAGGAGAAACTAGAATTCATTATATAAATGAATGTAACTGTTTTAAATGACCATAGAAAAGATTCAGTCATGAGAAGCTAATGTAAACCTTTTTCATCAATAGTCTAGTAAAGAGAATGGACATGTAATGGTAATTTATGAAAAAAACATAAATAGAATTGAACAGAAATCATATTTCTACTAATTAGAAAAAGAATACTCAATTCATGTTAAGGGGAAAGTGTTTAATCAAATAATCAAGGATGAACAATGTAATATTTAATGTAGTCAAATGCACAAAGGGGCATTTTTCTTTACTATAAAATATAGAACTACTGTAATTTCTTCTAAGGAAATTAGATCACAAGGAGAATAAAAAAGACATCCTTAGAAAACGACTGATTAGGGAGATA
Organism: Mesocricetus auratus; assembly: GCF_017639785.1. NCBI lineage: Eukaryota > Metazoa > Chordata > Mammalia > Rodentia > Cricetidae > Mesocricetus > Mesocricetus auratus. The sequence goes on along the minus strand of NW_024429199.1, from coordinate 10,266,393 downwards.
AAAGTAAAAGAAAGGGATGCTTATGTTCTACCTTGGAATTACTAAATATTAACACAAAGCACAATGAGAAGCAACATAAGTTCTGAACATTTTCATATTTGAGGTTATTTTCGTTATGTTTTTCCTCATGTAGGAAGTGACTCTGGCCCACAGCAGAGCTCCCATTTTCATGTACTGCATTTAAGTGTCTAGTTGAGTGATCTTTCCCCTGCTCCTCCTCAGAATCCTCAAAAATAGAAACCAGTGAACGGGAACATTGGTAAAATGCACAGACAGGGAATTCTGATCTGAAGATAATCACAATGCAATTCTAATCCTTGGAGGAAAAACAATCATTTTCTCCTGCAGATCTCATGCAGCAGCATGCAATAGCGTATGCAAGAGTCCCAACTGCTGAGTCTTTGATTTAATGAAAACTTAGGGAAAGCAATTCAGCTCACTGCAGGGATGACTTTGTTCCTCCATTATGATTCTTTTTTAATGAGAAAGATGATTGTAAGGATAAACTCTATTCCTCTGAATTTTTACACTAATTACATACAAAGCACTATTTTGGCAGAAGGGACTTATCTGCTTCAGGCAATACAGTTATCATCTTGTAACCACCCTTCAATCTCCCACATGAACACTGGAGCTCCGTGCCAGGAATGAGTATTGCTCTTCGCCAGCTCTCAGCATGGAAAGATGAATGCTTAAAGATTTCCAGAATTAACAGTCAACATGGACTCCAGATACAACAGGGAGACAATCCCTTCCTGCAAGCTTAGATGCTGTTTGGAATGAAGGAATCAAAGGGGAATTCATTAATGAGGTATTTAGCATGGGGAATGCAGAAGGACATGATATATGAGTGTGTGTGTGTGTGTGTGTGTGTGTGTGTGTGAGAATTCATATGAGTATTCATTAAAAGGAGAAGATGGCGTTGCATATTCTTGTCAGTTTCTTTCTATCTGAAAGTCATTTATGAGCTGATACTGAAGGCTCTGTGTATAGCACCCTGTATTTGTGATTATATACTGCAGCATAAATATAATGCTTATTGTTGAGTATTCTAAGTATTATCAAGATTGTGGGATGCTCCATTTGCTGCACATTTATCCTGCACACACTGAATATGCATAGACTATGTGTATTTTGCGCCATCAGATGCATAACTTGGAGCTTGATGGATCAAAGTCCTTGGTATTCTAGAAGGATGCCACAATGAAGGAAGATGCTTTCAAAGGCATTTCCTGATATCAGTAAGTGACCTAAAGAATAGCCATCTACTGGAAACCCAACAGTGTATTATTCCAGTCAGGTAACCATAGTGTTGGAATAGACTATTTCCTTTTTCCCATCAAGTATAATATAGACACAATGAATCTCATCTGTTTAAATGTACGGCTTGAAGAGTCTTGACACATGCCTATTCTTATATAGTGCCTGTAACAATTGAGGTACAGAGAACAATGACATCAAGACAAAGTTTTTGTGCTTTCTGCAGCCTGCCCTCACTTTCAGTCTCCATGCATCTACTTTCTGTCATTATTATTTTGCTTTCTCCAGATATGCATTTGTTCACTTGGAGTATAAATTTTGCATCTGGTTTCTGGCACTTAGCATAATGCTTTTAAAATTAGTTCACATAGCTGAATGTATCAGTACCTTATTCCTTTTTATTAGTGAGTGGTACTGGATTATATACATTTATTACATTTTCCTATTTACTTATGTATATATTTCTTATTTTGTGTGTATGTGTGTGAGTGTGGGCACACGTGTGTTATGCCATGCATGTGAAGGACAGAGTACAATCTGAAGGAGATGGTTCTCCCCTTCTACCAGGTGAGCTTCTGGGACAGAACTCAAGACATCAGGCTTGTGTGACAAGTACCTTTACCCTGAACCAACTCAATGGCCACCACACCCATCACCACCCCTCCTTGCTTTTCTTTGACAAGGTGTCTTACTATGTATCTCTGACTGGCATGATAATTTTAGCCTAAGACAGCCTTGCATTTATGACAACCTTTCTGTGTTAGCCTCATGAATACTGGGATTGCTGGTGGACATCACCAAAAACAGCTTTCTCCCCCCTTTCATAGACTAGCAGATATTCATAGGAGTTGTTTGCGGGTGTTAAAAGCACTTATAAACAAAGCAGCATTTGCATACTGTTTTATGTGTCAACATCACGCTTTCATTTTTCTTGGAGGAAAAGAACCGTTGGATTGTATAGGAAGTACAGGTTTAACTTTATAAGAAAATGCCAAGCTGGATTTGAAAGTAAGTGTGGCAAGTATTCTCTTCCACCAATATTACACAAGAGCTGTGTGTGTTGACAGGCAGTTTTGTTAAAAGTAGGCTCTAACTCTTTTGTGTGACTTTTCTTTGTCAATTTTCTAACATGATGCATCTGCTTCCTCAACCTTAAGCCTGTTTTGTCCTTCTCCATTTCAACGTTAAGTATTTCTCAAGGAGCAACCACAAGGATTCATCTCAGAAACCCCTCAAGTACAATCTTTCTGTACTATAGTGACTACAACTCTCCAATCACACTTAAGAAGTAAAAATAAATGTGACCTGACAAGGAATAGGCATGGAAGATTGCCAAGTAATTTCCCACAAGGGAGATTTTAAGAGAGTCCAATAAAAATTACCTCACTAGTCTTAGGAAATTGATGGTGCTAGTTTCTCCATGGCTCCCAGGGGATGTATGATTCCATATTTACTTTTGCCAAGTGCTCTCTTATCCTGCCAAGTCCCCCCCCCGCCCCCCGTCTCTTCAGTGTTTCAGGAAGGAATTGGGAACTGACAGTGCGTAGAGGTTTCCTTGGTCTTCTGCTCTGAGGAAACCCTGGATTTTGCTGTAACTAATTTTACTGCTTTGAATTGGGATTTTGGCCACCTGCGGCAAACACTAAACACCTTCCAGTGCAGGCAAGGGCAAAGATTCCCAAATGTAGGGAGTGCCAGAACCTGAGGAGGGGAGGGAGAGAGAAAGAGATCCTTAGACAGCACCAGAATGTGCACTGAGAGGAGCAAGCACTCCAGTTGCCAAGACTTCCTTATGGCTAAGAACCCCATGTTTTTTAAAGACGACCTTCTACATTATTTTTTCTAACTATGTGAATATTTTAAGACTTGCTTATGAGTGTTATATTGTACTGTTAGAGGCTTATTTCATTATCTAACACACACAAAGCAAGACATGATAGAAAGTACGTGAAAGTCTATCTTCAAGAATGAGATGTTTATTGAATTGCTTTAGCTAGAAGATTTTTTTTATTCAAAATTGGAAGAGCTTAAAGAAATTCTTTCCAATGAAACAGCAATCCTTGTAAGCCTGTCACTAGGAACACTGAAGGGTCTATACAAGTGGTTGACTCCTCTGGTTCTGTTCAGACATCCACATCCTTTTCCACACATCAGAACGAAGATCACAAGTTCTGAGTGTGCTTTTGCTTCTCCCTAAGCAGCCTGTCTTACCCTCACTTTCTTCATTTCCCTTAATTATGAACAAATATATAAATGTGGTAGTAAATAAATTAACTTCATTTATTACTGAGGAAGCACTGACAGTAGTTCTGGGAAATAGTTATAATCAGTAAGAGATGATTTTGGGCAAAAAATTGATGATGGTAAATATTTACTGGTAAGATATGTATCCCATGTCCCTTTTAATTTTAAAAGTGGTCACATTTCTTGCTTCTGTCTGACAAAAGCAAGAATTCAGTCTTCAGCTGAACTCCAGCCTGTCTTCCCTTGTTGCACAGTATTCACACATTTTGTGTCTCTTGGTTATTGAATTTCAGTTAGTATTACCTGAAATTTGAAGAAAAGAAGGCTGTATAGATGAAGCAGAGTCTTCATGCATTTCTTGGGCAGATCATCAGGTTTTGAAGCCTCACTTGCTTTCTTAGTTACATGCTTTCGAGTTTCTTTATGGACACATTTTACTTTCCAAATACTTTTTAGTGTGGTTCAAGTAACAGTACCCTCAATTTTACTTTAGTTCCCGAACTGGAGACATCAGTGCAAACTACAGCTTAAACTAGACTTCTTTCTATGGGATCCCATTATTGAAGAACTTTGCTAGGTACAGTACTTATTGTCTCAATTTTAGAACCAACTGGAGGAAAGTACAGCTTCAGCCTTTCAGGTCACACTTAGAATGTGTTCAGCATGCCACACTATTTTAAATGACAACAACACCCACATTTTCCCAAGAGTCAGTTAATACCCAGGCAAGTTCACAACTACTTTTACTAGAATCTTTGCCGGAACCTGCTACCTCCACATCCTTTGGGCATTGATCTAGTGTAAATTTGATAGGGAGGATCTGCCCTACCCTTGAAGTCAGACTTTTGGCAAGGTTACTTATAGTGACATCACGCTTAAATATTCTCATAGGGTTTAAAATTTGACAACTGTAAGTTTTCGAAGTTGTATGAGTACAATGACAGAGAACTGTTTTAAGATAAAATAAAATACAGCCAGAAAACCGCTTACTGTCAAGGTGTTTGAGACATACATATCATTAATATAGAGGCCCAACTAGGTAGGTGCTATTCATGCTTGGAAAGATGGGAAGGTCAGAACTTTATCCTACCTGCAGACTGTGAAGAACACTGGGAAAGGAGAGACTGACTGTAAAAGACTCTCTTACATACAGACTTCTCTCCTAATCTTGAAGTTCCTGAACACAAAGGTTATGCTTCCAGAACATCAAAGTGACTCAGCATACACAAACTTAATGAAATTACTATGTGAATTTCAATATGTTAGCTTAATACCAGTCTATTAAAACTCTAAAGATGAAAGGTCAGACAAACATTGTGAGTAAACACCCAAATACAGACACAGACTCACAAGCAAGTTCAGTGGTCATCCAGGGTGATGGTAAAACGTCTCCAGAAAGAACAGTGCATTGTGGGAACTGACTCCCTGCTCTGTTGACTGGGAAGACAGGATCTCCTCAGCCCTCTTTAGTCTTTCCTCTAAAGGGCCTTCAAGTTCCTGCCCAGTCTTCAGTCTCTGGTCCCCTGCCTTGTCCACCCTGATGCTCCTCCCATTCTCTGTAAGACTCTGTTCTGATCTTATCTGATCTTATTGCTGTGTCTCACTATACCTTACACCCCAGGCTAGTTTCCTGTTCTGGGTTTTCAAATTCAAGAAACACGAATGCCTCCTTTTATTCTAAAGGGTCTCCCATTCTCCTTCTGCCTCCTGTGAACTTCACAAGAAGAAACATGGGCCCTCTAGGTAACTCCGCCCCAGTCCTAGCCCATCACAGCATCTGCCTCTCCCTAGTGCCCATCCTTGAGCAGCATCCTTGGTTGTCTTACTTATAAAACCTTGAATGATGTTTAATTCCTAAGGTTGAAGTAGTATGAAGGCATGTCACATACACTGTAGCAGGCACATTATCATGTAAATGGCATTATTAATATTATTAACACTGAGTCTTTTCATACGTTCATTTTCTAGCTTCTACCTACAACTGTTATAATCATTCTTTTTGATTTTTAATCTCCTTATTTGTCCTAGATCTAGACTCTTACTAAATCATTGGACTCTTAGAAAACAGTACAGACAAGAATTCTAAGGGGAGAAACAATTTGTGATCTCAAAATCCTATGGTGCTTAAAGATCACAAAGGATGAATTCACCATTTTCACATGAAAATTTTTTCAGTGTTAGGCTATTGCAAAATTGTTCCCAATTTAATCCCATTATTCTTAATTATACTCCTTATATTGGGTTAAATATTACTATTCTCTTTAATGTTGATTCAAGCTCACATCAAATGAATTTTTATATTCATCCCTTATCTCTCCTTTTTTGATGAATTCCCACAGTTTCTCAGAAATGAGTTACCAATTGTATGCCTCCTCCATTGCCTCACTTCCTGGATTCTTTTCCTGGCTTGAAGCACCATTCAAGAAACAGTGGGAGAACTGTTGGACAACACACTTATATCATTCAAATTCATCAGCTTCTGACTCACAATGAGGAAATGTAGCTGAGCTGTAGTGACTGTAACTTTTGAAGGCTGACAGTTTATTCTTAAACGTAGTTATAGCTATTGATAGTAAGGCAAAACAGACAAACAAAAAACCTCAAGTAACACAAACTTAGGGAAAGCAGATTAAATTATGTTCTAATGTATTTTCAACAAGTTGGAAAATCATTTGAGTACTAGTGTGATAATTTCCTCTGTGTGTGTGTGTGTGCGCGCGCATGTGCACATGTAAATCCCAGAGATTGACGTCAGGTACCATGCTCAATTACTCGCTAACTTAATTTATGAGACAGAGTGTTTTGCCACTTTTGGAGCTTGTCAGTTCTGCTCAGCCAGCTGTCCAGTGAGCTCCAGGGATTTGCCTGTCTCTGCCTCCCCAGTGGTGGTATTCAGATGCATGTGGCTATATCCAGAATTTTTTTATTTAAATTAGAAACAAGCTTGCTTCACATGTCAATCCCAGCTCCCTCTCTCTCCCCTCCCCCCCTGTTCCTCACCAACTCCCCCGCCCCTCACCAACTCCCCGACCCCCCACCCAATACCCACTCTACTCTCCAGGGAGGGTGAGGCCCTTCATGAGGGATCTCCAAAGTCTATTATATCATCCGGGGCAGGGCATACCCCCCCCCCCGCCATGTGTCCAGACTGAGAGAGCATTTCTCCCTGTGGAATGGGCTCCCAAACTCCATTTAGATGCCAGGGATAAATAATGATCTAGTACCCAAGGCCCCAAAGATAGCTGAGGCCTCCTCATTGACACTCACATTCAAGGGATCTGGATCAGTCCCATGTTGGCCTCTCAGCCATCGCTCTGGGGGTCCATGAGCTCCCCCTTTATGTCCAGAATTTTAGGTAGGTACTGGGGATATGAACTCAAGGCTTCATACTTGTAAAGAAGGACCTGTAGTAACTAAGTTCACCCCTGCCACCTGTGATCTACTCTCTTCTAAGATGAAGTCTAGTGTTGGCTAAGTCATTATAACTGAGCAGCAGTCCTAGTCCAGAGAGAACTCAAAATAAGGACAAGGAAGAATGAAATATTGATGGTGTTTATAAAAGTGTCAAAAAGTATAATTATTAAAACTGGCATATTTAGCAATATACAGGTTCTTGTTTGTTATAAGAGTATATGGTTGCTTTTAACCTATTAATGATTTTTTTCAATGGATCATAATCAACAGCTATCATTTCAGGAGAAACTTTTGGCTTTTTCTAGGGTCATAGGTAAAGGATTATATCCTGAAAGGCCTCCAGGATGCATCCCCCTCCCAAATAATTTTTATTGGGCCTACTCTTTTAAATAGCATTTCCTTATATTGATGCTTGGAGAACTTGTTTTTATGGCTTTATTTATCTTAAATTTAAAAAAGGATCACACTTGGCCGTTTGTGTTTCCTTTTTTTCCTCTTGCATTGTTACTTGAGTTGTTTATACTCATATTTGGGTCACTTTCCTACAGTAAAGTCTGCAGCTGCCTCCAACAGCTCAGGGCTAGCTTCTTTGGGACAGCTGTACTGGGCCTGTTTCGGGTTGCAGGATGTACTCTATTTAGATTCATGAAGAGGATCAAAATTTTAAAAGGAATTTAAAATGTGAGCAAGTGTACTTTGTTTTGCAATGCATAACTTCTTGCTGAATTCACACAACACATATTTCTTTGTGATACATCCATTCATTTTCTTTGTAGTGATACTGCAAAGTAACTAAATGAGGTCTGTGAATTTGAATTGCCTCACTGATGCTACTAGCGATAAAACGATGTCTAGCCATGGCTCAGAAAGTTCTATGTGCTTGTAAATATATTCCTGGGCTTAGGGACAACTTACCTTGTCTGACAGCTAGGGTGGTGGTATAGACCAGAAAGAGGAGGATGTAGTTCAGAAAGCTCTGGAAGACTGGTGTGTTGGCATGGAAATCTTCTGCCAGGTACTTGCTGGTCAAGCCGATTCCACAAACAAGAAGGGATAACACTTGGCCCAAAGCCACAGAGATTAACATCTCCCTGAGAAATGAAGAGAAACACAGCCTAGTCAGCAGGAAGTCCGTGAAAATAACTGCAGCTAATTCCATTGATAATTCATAGCAGGCACTGAGTTAAGGGCAATGAATACTATCTATTGTAGCCCATTGAAGCGATACTGGGGGGACTGTACAGTTATTACTGAGGCTTTGTAGAGATGGAAACTAATGCTTCACATGGTTAATTAATCTGCTCTCAGAACACATAATGAGGGTAAAGCAAAACCTGGTTATGAGATCGAGCCTCTGCATGGGAACCTGGCTCCCTCCCAATCATGGTACTCCAGAGGCTGTTGGAAAAGGACTATATCATCTTGATGCTTACCACAGTACTGTGCATTAGGGATGCTGGGAGTATGCCCAACCCTGGCAAACGGGAAACATATTCCAGCATCATCTGTGTGTACAATAATGCAATAAAGGGAGACCCTTTGCTTTACAGACCAAACTCCTGGATCTGGAAACTCTTGGATGAAATGTCTATAATTGCATAACACACATATACACATGTATTCAAATACCCGCCCACACACAGTATAGATGTTTAAATGTTGCACAATGACTATTTTAGAAGGCATATGATTTATAGACTTTCATTTTTTAAATGAATTTGTATCTTCTAAACTGTTAAAGAAAAAGAAAAAAGTATTAAAAGGATTTTGGAAAAATTTTAAACAAAAGAAATGTCTATAGAAGCCTCTGGAAATCCAGAAGGACCACTTCTCCTGCCCTCCTGGACTTCAGAACTCTGTCCTAAGATGCATTAGTATGCATTGGGTCTTTATCCTTTGCTTCTCGAGTTACAATTGCCTATATATTAAAACTATTATTCCTGAAATAGACTCATGACTTCAGTAGCATAATAGTTATGCAAATATTTTCATTGCCATTTTCATAGGCTGTGCTCTTGTAGGCTACTGAAGTGGGGACTGAAGGCAAGAGTCAGAGTGTTCCGTTTCCATGGAAATGAGATGCCTACACAGCTTGCTAGTTACACACACACACACACACACACACACACAGAGAGAGAGAGAGAGAGAGAGAGAGAGAGAGAGAGAGAGAGAGAGAGAGAGAGAGAGAGAGAGAGAGACAGGAAAGGCTCTGGAAATAGGAGGCGGACTTTTTTCTGAAAGTCTCTTTTGATCTTTCTGGTTTATTAATAGAAATAGCAATATAAAATAAGAAAGCAGTAGTTTAAACACAAAGACTTATGGCAAACATGAGTTCTTTTTTCTTTTTCTTTTTCTGGATAGAGACTGGGTCTATTTCTCCTTTTTTGGAAGCTAGATTGATCTTGCCTTGCTTTGACTACAAGAGTACAGAGGACATGAAGCCATGAGCCTTCTGGGTCTAACCTTTGAGAAGTTTTGTAGCAACTCATATTTTCCTCTTGGGAAACAGTTTCTCCACAAGGAGCCTGAGGTGTCTTACTGAATACTGAGAGACACCTGGGAAATAAAGAAAGAAATCCAGGCAGCCTCCGTGACAAATGGAATGAGAGTTTGGGAGTCTCCTGCCTCCAACACATTAAGCCAACCTGCTCAAGGAGGAGAGTTATGAGAAAAATGAAACTGGTGTTGCTTTGGGACACATGACTTTCCAAGAGTCATATGGCAACTGGAATGAGGTTCTTAAAGTTCTTCCTCCAATGGCCTCTGGGTCATTAACTCCTGCTTCCCCAGCCCTATGACATTCTTCCATGAAGCTGGAGTTCCCGAACTCTAGAGCTATTTATATTTCAACAGTGAACAGTGGTCCTCTTTTCTCACATTCCTTTATACAAGTTATCATTTGCTGAGTGTGCATCATGTCTTTTCTAATCTGACTCCTATTCCGGTTTTCAAGATTTATCTCTTTTGCCACTTGCTTTGTGAGGTCTTACTGTTTTCTTTCCCTCGGGACACATCTCATTTATTACTCTCTCATTGTATTGTATTTCTGATTGCTTGTTTTTTAGTGTCTTTTGCTTATCATGATTTTTATAAGTTTTCCCATACCTACATCCATGTAATGTGATTCAGAGGATTGTGAAAGCAAGGATTAGAAGACACATAGGTAAAGTATAATCATCACTGACTAGCTCAGAATGGCAAGGCTTTTCTTTCTTTTTTAAGGTCAACGTGTTTGAGAGTTTGGGGTATGGCTGGTCACTTATTTAGCATGGGCAAGGTCCTGGGTTCAGCCCTCAATGCTACAAAAGAAACAGTAACTCCCCATCAACTGAAGAAAAATAAAAAGTAAACAAGAATTCAAATAAACTCAAAGATTTATGACAGGGTTTTTAAAATTAGGATATAAAATAATAGGCTTAATTATGACATTATCATACATACTTTGTTTTTCTTGCCCTCTCCCCCCATTCCGCTCCTCCATCTCCCTGGCCCCCATCATCCCTCCCCCAACACACTTCGGTTTCATGCCACATCTGTTAAATCATTCTTTTTCTCCCCTCCCCAATCATTTCTTAAGATCTCCCCAGCAGTCCCTTTTCTAGTGTCATAATTTGCAGTCCCTACAAACACTTGTAAATATATAAAAATTAAAATCGAGCATCTGCATGTGAGAGGACTGTAGTATTTGTCTTCCTGTGTCTGGGGCACTTTGGTAGAATACTTTCTAGTTCCATCCATTTGGCCGTAAGTGTTCTCATTTTATTTTTATATAAATACTACAGTTTCTTGTTCATCTGTCTGCTGATAGACATCTAGGCTTGTTCCCTTTCTTAGCTACTGTACACAGAGTAACAGTGACTATGTCTCCATGGTAGGACTTTGGATTCCCTGTGTATATATGCCCGAGTGGTGTAGGAGAGTCATATTGCACTTGTAGTCTTTCTTGTTGTTTTTGAGAAATGTCAGCACTTACTTCTGGAGTGTTTTCACTTGTGTATATTTCCACCAGCAGTGAAAGGGGATTTCTCTCTCCCCACGTCCTCACCAGCACTTGTTAGTTTTCTTGATGTTGGCGATTCTGACAGCAGTGAGATGGAATCTCAAAGCTGTATTACTTTGTGTTTTGCAGATGGCTAGTGTAGGGAAAAGGGGCCACCCAAAGAAACACACCCTGAGCAGAGCCAAAGAAACACACTTTGGCCCTGTAACCAGAACCAAAGAAATGTACCCTGACCCTGAAACTAGTGCCAAAAGAACACACTTTGTCCCTGGAATCAGAGTCAGTGAAAGAAATACACCCTGGCCCTAAAACTAGAGCCAAAGAAACACACTTTGTCCCCTGGAATCAGAGCCAGTGAAATACACCCTGACCCTAAAACTAGAGCCAAAAAGCTAAGAAGGACCAGAGAAAGAAACACACTTTGGCCCTAAAACCAGAGCCAAATCTACCCTAACCCTATGCAGAAAACTAGCCAATCTCTGAGCAGGAGACTAAAGTCTGACTAACCTGCACCCTGGAAGCCCTATATAAACCCTGGGTCTGTTCAGCTTGTGGCTGTTCCTGCTACTCGGCTGTCTGCTCTCCTGGATTCTTCCCTCCCAATAAACCCCTTGGATGAGTTTTGGGCGAAGATCTTTTGGAGTGGAGCAGAGACAACCCTGGGCAGAGCAGAACGAATGGGGATGTAACACTTTTTGCCAGGGAAACCTTTGCCTGGCAAAGCGGAGTTGTTAAACTCTGCTCTTCACTCTCCTGGGAGCAGAGCTGAACTGTGGCAACTTCGCCGGGGAAACCCTCTCCTGCCAGAGCAAAACTGCTACACCAGGCAAACATCCCCAGCTGCAAGACCCTCTCCTGCCAGAGCATAGCCAATACACTGGGAAGCCTTTCCCTGAGGCAGGGCTGTAAGCTGCTAAACTTACTGTGACCTGTGGTAGTCCTTGGCTCCCGAGCTCCAGGATACCTTTCCATCTGAGCTGTATAACACTCAGTATTCTGTGACTCCTGAGTGCCGGAATACCTCTCCCATCCCATTCACCCAAAATGCCTACAGCTAGGATGTTGAACACCTTTTAAAACATTTATTTAGTGACTGATTGTGCTGGTGTGGCTATTTCCGCTGCCTCCTCCACTCAGTCCTCCTTCCCTTGCTTCTCCTAGGCTTTGTCCTCTTCCTTCTTCCTCCTCCTGCCATTTCTTCTTCGAGACAGTTCATAGTATCCCAGGACGACCTCAAACTCATTATGGGGTCAAAGATGACCTTTAACTTCTGATCCTCCGGAATTTAGTTGTGCTAACATATCCAGGGTTTGTTTGTTTCCGCGGGGCTGAGAGTCGAACTCAGGATGCCATGCAAACTCAGCAAGTACTCCACAAACTGAGAGCTACATCTCAGACCTGTTGCTTATTTTAGATAGCATTCTGTTTAGTTCCTTGACTCAATTATTGATTGGAAAATTTTTTAGCAGTTCTTTATTATTTTTAGGTGTCAGTCCCCTATCTGAAGTATTGCTGTTAAAGGTTTTCTCCTATTCTGTAGCCTGTCTCTTCATTCTATCAATGGTTTCCTTTGTTGTATGGAAGCTTTACAATTTCATGTCAACCTATCTGTCAATTCTAGGCTTGGGAACTTAGGTGGAATCATTAATGGTGACTACCTGCGTAGAAAGTGGTGAGGAATAAAAGATATTGCCTTTGAAGGCTTCTTTGAAGATGATGTTTGATCTATTACACCACATAGCACAATACTAATCATAGCAGGTAATTAATTTACAGTAGATTGCTAATAACCCTGTGATTGGTCTTTCTTTATCATTTGCCAAATAATGTACACACTAAAACAGAAGCGATACAGGTAAAGTTACAGCTAGTGTATTAAATGGTTGTTTCTGATGCTGCATATACACTAGCAAGTCCTGTGTATGGAGTGTACCTTCTTGTTGGAGAAGGCCAAAACAACACTATGACCTACTCAAATTATAGCAGTGTGATGCTTCAAACCTTGGTAGTATCCTGAACCAAGTCAAGCCACACAAGATTGCAGAATACTTACACAAGAAAATAGAATTTTAATACATCATGTGACTGCACCCAACATATTACAAAATAGCCTTCTATATGCTGTACTAAGGCATGTAAAATGAATAATATATAGTCTTTCATGGAAAGACCATTAAACCAAACTTTTGACACTGTATTTCCAAGAAGCTTAGTAAAAGAAAATATGAAGAATTAGAAAATAAGGGGAAATATTCCTAATGATTCATATTTTAAAGCACTGGGATTAGTTTATACTATTTTCTTTAATCCTCAGAGCATCTTGTACAACAAATACTTCCATTGTGCCTCTGGTTAGATAAGAACATAAGGCACAGAGAGGCAGAGTATCTGCCCAAGGTCACTCTTTTTGAACTTAGATACTGAAAAGACATTAGGTGGGAGCTAGGTGATATAATTTCAAATCCTAACTTCTAAATTACTATGTTGTGCCGCCCAAAATAGTTCCTGCTCACAGAGAGTGTGTGGACCACACTAACCTAACAGGCTGGTTTTCAGAAACATACTAGGAACAGTAAAGACAAAAACCACAGCTAATGGTAGCACATGCTTTTAGTTGAGTCATGTCTTTCAGACACTGCTTGTGAGATCAGATTGAGAATGCAAACTATAGTTTTGTAGGCCATGCTTGCAAACATGATGTGGGTTAGGAAACCTCTTACCAGATCAGTTCATAAGCCCCTTCTTGACTAAAAGGGACTAGATAACAGATATACTGGATTGAGGGACTTATTAGAGGCATCAAAATAAAGTAAAAATAAGACCTCCAAATGCCTAACTGCTGGTATTCTACTAACTCCAACCCTGCCTTCCCCCTTGAGTTAGTTACTGTCATTCTATCCCTCTTACATTGTTCTCTTGAGTAATCACTGCAATTGCTCTGTGGGTCCTTATCTTCAAGGCCTGAGCATACCAACTTGTTTTAAAAGCTCTCATTGGCCATTACTGATCCCCAAGGCTGAGTCAAGTGTCTTCTGGTGTGTGTTTCTATTTCTATCTATATTGACTATATTGTGTAGCTCATGAGCTCTCGAGAAGAAGAGAGTGAATGGCCTTTAATAATTCCTATGCTCGCTGGGCAGTGGTGGCACACGCCTTTAATCCCAGCACTCAGGAGGCAGAGGCAGACGGATCTCTGTGAGTTCAAGGTCAGCCTGGTCTACAAAGCTACACAGAGAAACACTGTCTTGAAACACCAAAATAAAATAAAATAAAAAATAATTCCCAAACTCTGATGACTGCTGGACAGAAGAAAATAGATACTCAGTAAAGAATGCAAGCATTTCTGAGAGAACTGTGTATGGAAAAGTGTTAGAAGATTGGCAGGGCAGCCCCTTATCCTAGCTTGAAATTTTACCAGAATGAAACAGAAGACTCCCTTGTATTTACTGTAACCCATCTGCCAGTTATAAGCTGAGATTAATAAGCTATTTTCTAGTGCATTTCTGAGCAAGCCCTGAAAGGTGCTATCTTGCAAAAAAAAATGATGCTAAAATTGATGCTGAGTGAAATTTTTCACAGTGAGCTCTTGGTTATTCATGTAGTACACAGAATAGCACAGCAGATGTATTCTAACATAAGATACTTAGTTCCTATAATTTTAGTCACAGAAATGGAGAGGAGGCTATGATACACATTTTCATTGTCGTTGTTTGTGCATTTAAAAGGACATCTCATCCGCTTTAAATTCAGATGGACTAGACAATGAAAAATGCATGAGTCTCAGGAAAAAATGGTGCTGCTGGGAGCTGAATACCTGTTACAACAGACCTTGTACTCATAAATACTGACATGCCCATTATCAACAGCACTGGGTTGTGTTAAAGAAGAAGAATTTAGGCATTGGGGGGCTAAGCTTCTGTTGCAAATTAAACATTCAAAATAATAATAAAATTAAAAATAAAGCATGAATTGTATTCCATTTCTTTTAATCATAAGAATATATTCTTTTAAAAGGTATGAAGAATGTCAACACAACATTACATAATTATATTGCTCTGCAATTCTTGGACATGAGAGTGGAATAATTATGCCATCATCTTGAATTAGAGCAAGTCAGCCTTTCTGTGGAGGCATCTTCATTCTGATAATGAGTTTGAGGCAAGCCTCATTAGATTTTTGTTAGCATACACATACAGACATGCATACATAAAGAATATTTAAATATATGGGTTACTGTAAAAACAATGCTACTTGAATGTGAGAGAAACATTGTCTACTATGTTCTTTGGTAAGATTCTTGCTGGTAGACCACTGACTTTGAGAAGCTCTTTGCTAAGTAGATTTTGACTATATTCAAATATTAGTCAATTTCTATATAAGGTGATTATTGGGCCAAGAAGAAATGCTATGCTGAGAGGTGTAACACTGACTGGGGTTTCCTTCTTTCAAATCTGAATTCCTGGGCTTGAATCTATTCATTGGCTCTGTGTCATCATTTTGAATAGTATTTGTCACCAACTAGAAGAAATCAAGAAAGCTACCAGGAGGCCTTCCTGCCATATATCTATGATGTCCTAAGTATAAGAGATATTTGAACTGTAGTGTGACAAGGTAAGCTACAGATGCTCGAGGATGCTTCATGTATTGTGTGCAGAGAAAAGAAGAGAAGGCATCAAGGAGAGAGTTGGAATTTTCTGACCCTGTCAGTTCCACTATGCAAGCACCAAGGTTTTGACTATCTCCTACGTGGGCTTGGCATCCTCCATGTAAAATAAGGTTATATAAATGGCCTGTACGTATATTACTTTCAACAATTCTTCAGATTCTTTTGGTTTCCCTCAGGGTCCATGACACTTAATCCAGCACCAGTGGTAACTATAGTGAATATCTCTACATAGACTACACTCAGTGTTATGTGGGCCTAGCTCAGTGGCCCTGCACCTTAGGCTCTTGCTGTGTAACTTGTGCCTTCTGACTTGGAGGTGCTCAGCTGGAAGGGAGGACTGGGCCTTTGTGGCAACCTGTTTAGTACCCACTCATGAACAAGCAGACAGTAAATGTAATTAGTGCATTTGAACAACGAGAAAGTCTTTCTTCTTCCTACATGCAAGCTACATGGGCTCTCTGGAGATGACTACATCTTGAGGTCCTCAAAGGTTTATTTTACCTTTATTGTATCTCACTACTGTTCTGTGGAAATTCACTGTTAATAATGTAGCAGTATGTACATCTCTTCTAGCAACTTACAGGGTGTAGTAAAATGAGAACATGGTTTGAAACTGAACAAGTCTAGATTTAGATCCCAATCATGTCAATAACATTAGTATAAAATGTAGATAGTAGCGTATATAGTAATATATATTCCGAAGATCACTGTGGCAACAACATGGTAGTTCATGTGAATGGCCTCCTGTAGTGTCTGACTATTGGGCAATACTCACAATATGGCTCCCCTAATGTTAAGCCTATTTGTAAGTACCAGCCCATTGATTACTATTTATATTACTGGTCTGATACTCTCAGAACATTGCTATCCAGTTAATAAATATTTTCTCTAATTAGGAAAGCCAGAAATGACAGCAGGAAAAAAAGAAAGAAATATGAACAACTTAACAGTTTTCCAGCAGGAACTTCTGACTAGTTCCCATACTTGCTAACATCTTCTTGGAGAGCAGAGAGTCAGTGTAACCTTTTAGGATGACTGTGTTACTGTTTGATTTATGCATTTTAAATGATTTTGACATTTTTCATTTCAAAATACTTTTTAGCTTTGCATTTTGAATTATGTTAGTGAACTCTGGGCCAAAAGGCAAATGTTTAACTTTGAAATCCACCAAGTGAACAAAAACAGACTGATTCACTGTGTCTTAACATAAATACCAATGTCAGATCTCATCTTTTTATTCCACATGTAACACAGTCTTACCCATGATGTATGAGGAAATTATATTCCTCTTAGTGCCAAACTTCTCCACATACAGAGAAAATCCACTTGAGAAATGTGAAATCAACTGTGATCGTAGCTTATGCCTTCACTTGCAAGACCGTGCAGGGAATGTGGCTAAGTAGAAAAATCTTTCCTCACCTTAGAAGACAAAACACGTAGTTTTTGCTCCCAAGGAAAAGGATCCCTCTTCACAGAGGCTAATAAACATTCTTCTTCTTTCTTTGCATCAAAATATGATTGAGATGACTCTGATTTAATGATAGAACAATAAAGGAATGGTTTTTAATTTAAACTTTTTTGACAGATTGTCCCAAAAACACCTCAAAATTATGTCAAATTTGTATTTTTATAGCATGGACTAAGAAAAATTTGTTATAGAAGCAAATATCTCCTATTTAGTAAAATTATTAACATGACTGGGAAGAAACTGATTTATTGAAATTTCTAAGGAGGGATAAATATAACAAAAACAGGAAATTCAATTATTGCTACCCCAGGTTCAAGTTGCAGAGATGCAAAGGCAAATGGAAAAAGTGATTATTCAAAGTGTGAGATTCCCCGAAGGATCTTGGCTGCCTCTAGGCCTGAAGAGAACAGAAGGACAGACCAATGGGAGAGCCACTCTGATGGCGGGGGTCTGTGGAGGACATCTAAAGACTAGAGATGTAGGAGGTCTGTGGAGGATATCTAAAGACTATAGATGGAGGGGGTCTGTGGAGGACATCTAAAGACTAGAGATGGAGGATGCTGATGAGAGTACACAAAGACATTGAAATTAAACTGATGGCTATTAAAAGACAACTCATGCTCTTCATGTGATATGCAGTGTTCTACCTTTATAAAAAGCTATCAAGACTAAGACTAATAAAACATCAGGTGAAACAAAAGAGACAGTGGTGCTACAAAGCAGGGATGCAACAATGATGTCTATCGTGAATGACTTTTCTCACTGACACTGTGTCCCATGTAATGTCCTTACCAGAGGAGCACTGCTAAGGTTATAACTGAAGACCAGTGTTAGACCTTCACCTACTGGAAACTACTGACCCTTCAGGAATACGGATGGAAAATGAGTTATGGTTCTTGTTTGTGCACATTTCCTACTAGGAGTCATTGAAAAATAACCTATTAACATAATGAGATGCACTCTGACATTCCCAGCCTCACCAAATTCTGTCTCCAGAATGGAAAAGGACAAGCCGATGTCCCTTTCTAACTAATCTTCAGTCTATTATGCTTCTATGGGGGCCTTTTTTGGGAAGCAATCGATCATTTATAAACTGCCTTGGAATGGATAAATGTTTATGTTTCTCCAGAATTCATATACTGCAGCCCTGACTATGCCATAACATTAAAATGGGACTTTTGAAGATTAGTAGGTTAAAAGGTTAAAGTACTTATAAATGGAATCCAATTCTTTTAAAAGCGATCTGAGGGCTCTTAAACCATATGAGGTAAGTAGCAGTGTGTACCAGCCAAGAGGGCTTTTCCTCAGAACTCAACCATACCAGCATCTTGATCTTGAATTTCCATCTTCCGGAATAGTAAGAAATAAATTTCTGTTGTATATATGCCATCTGATCCACAGTACTTTGTTAAAATATTTTAAACTAAGATACTTTACTTTCTTTACTCTTATGTCAAGATTGGTAAATCAGTATCACTTCAGATCTTTGACATTAACCATCCAACACACCTATGTCACCAGTAAATGCTATTGTAATGTTTTCAAGTCATCCAAACTGTCCAAGAACACATCCATTGTAGAACTTTGTCTTCTGTGCATTAGATGGCTATTCACTATTTTAACCAGAACAGTGGTGACTACCCACTGGAACCCCTCAAGAAGATCGAACCTGCAGCATTCCTTATAGAAGAAGAGCATAAAGAGGTTAATCAGCCCCTCTTCTGAGATTTCAGCCACTCTTTCTGTCTAACTCACACCCTCCCAGCTATAGGTCATTTTGCCTCCACAACATGTGATCTCAGGTGGTTCTAGAATATATAGTGTGGAGTTAACTGAAGAAGAGCTCCATCTATTCAGCTTTGGAGAAGTCATCATCCTTGCTTGGGTGGAGTCTTTCAGTGAGATAGTTTTCTGACATCATCCCTATTCCTCTTACCCATGATCTTGCAAGTAAGACAAATATACTCATTGGTTCATCAACATAGATTTGGGTGGAATCATTTGTTTGGCCTGTTATTGTTGCCTATCTAGAGTGAGTAGTTTTTCCTGTCTCCCCATGAAAATATACCTTAATGAAGATATGGCAAAAGAATGTCACAATATTGACTTTCAGATGAGAAATAAATATGGCCTCATTCAATGCCTAAAAATCCCACTAAAGGAAAATTAATATTTTAATAGCTAAGAAAGCTACAAATTGACTTTACCTATTTTCTTTCTTTCTTTGGTAAGGTATATTTTTCTATCTTTTTTCTTTTACTACCCCTACGAAAGTCTTGAAATCATTAAATGCCTCTTAAGATACAATAACTGCCACAGTGCATCTGTGGGCTAAGAACAGCATACAGACAGTCCCATTACACCCTAGAACTAAAAAGACACTGTATTCATTTGTCTTAACTCTGAGTAAGTTCAGATTAAGAAAATTCAGGGGAACAAGTTGTGGTGGCTTCTGCTTGTAGCACTAATACTTAAGAGGTTAAAGCAAACTCCTCTATATGACAAGTACAAGGCCAACCTGGGCTATATGAGACCCTGTCTCAAAAATAATGACTGGAACAAAAGAGAAACAAAATCTAGAGAAAAGACACGATATTCTTTTTGGTCTCTGAAATCACAGAAACACAGTGTTGGAAGATTTCTTCTACATCAGTAGGATTCATGCCAACTACTCGAAAGTAGTCCTGTGCTTTCTTGGAAGATGAAGTAGGCAAGCATCCTCACAATGGCATTCATATAGTACTCATATGGCACTGGACCTGTTACAAACACCTTCACAAAGGCCAATTGCAAGCAAATACAGTGTGTCTATGGAACAACAAAAAAAGCTATTTCTAGTAATCTCCTAAGAAAAGGAGTTCTACTGTCATCTTTGGTCCCCTTGATCCCTAGACACTTTATTGTGACTGTGAAAGTCATGTAGATTGGATCTGAATACCATTCTTTTTTCTTTAGTTATCCATTTTTGTCTCTGTGTCTGAGGGAAAAGGAAGAAAAGGGAAAGAAAGTATCTCTCTGTAAGAAAAAGTGAACTGATATGACTTGTCTCTAGCTCTCATAAGAGCACACATTGCCCAGGATATGAAATTCAAATTAGTGGTGTGTGACATGCATAAAGATGAGCACATTTTTGTTTCCCATGGCGCTCCTGAGAACCAGTTAGTTTATGCATGAAATGGATTGTTTGGGATCGAATAGTGTGGGGCCAAATAACTCCTCTGCATCTTTAAAATAAAATTGCAAATTAAATGAATCAAGGTGCAACATGTAAAATGATGTATGCATTCTGCTGAATTTAATTGGATTCTAATTAAATTACTTGGAGCAAGATGAATTAGATTGTTTTTAAAGCACATTTCAGATAAACTTAATGAAGTTCTGTAAGTGAAGAAGGTAGAATGAGTCTTGGTTAATGACTTGGTTGCTGATATATTACCTTGAAGTGATGGAGAGGTCAGGCTGACCTTGGGTCATTTCTTCCTTTAGGGAGACAGATATTATATTAACTTCAGAAGAACTGGCTGAAAAGAGAATTGGCCTTACCATATGCTGATGGTAATATAATTTACTGAGACATTTAGTGATGAGTTTATACCTATATATGTTTTTTCAAAGATTTTGAGTTCACTGGTATTAAAATGATTTCTAAGAAGGGAATGTTCCCGGAAGAGTGCTCTTCTTGTTTCTAGAATTTCCCCAGAGGAGATTATTTCAAAGGGAGGGAGCTATCCTAGAGACAAGAGGGCACAGATAATACTCAGTTGGGGGAAGAAGTCCCCAAACTATGATAGCTTTTACAGAGAGGAGGCACCTAGGTTCCTCCCTTCATGCTACTCAGGAGGTTACAGATGTGTAGAGAATGCTCTGATGAACATTTAGGGAAGTTGTGTTCAAGCATCATGGCCCCGAGCTTGGACAGATTCCTTTGCCCAAGGGGGACACAAAGCCTGCAAAGATTCAATTCCAAGGGACAGTTTGGATTTAAAAAATATGCATCCCAAAAGAGTACATGATTCACTCACTACACACAAGACTCTAATCTGTTTACTCTAGAAGAGTAGGTAAGATTAGACACAATGGACAAAAAGGTTTAGGTTATATTTCCCCAGAGGAGGGGAAGAGATGAGGAGAAGGGAGGAGAGTGGAAGAAGCCTATTCTTTATCCTAGATGTTGAGAATTTCTTCTGAGTACAGAATCAAAAGAGTTTGGATTCAGGTTTTGTTTTGTTAAATTTTGTAGAGTAAAATATCTCTGTACTTCCACTCTTGGAAAAGTGTATTTCTATTTTGCTTTGTAAGTGAAGTATCTTGCGTCCTTAAAAACAAAAATATGTGGTTGTTTTTCTAATACTTTTGCAAATGCTCATCATTTTATTATAGACAAAGGCTATAGTTCTTTTTGGTTGGAGTCAAGAATGAGTACAGTTAGAGGAGGATAGGAAAGAGGCAGAAAGGAAAGGTCTAGATATAAAAGAAACTTAATTGAAGTGAAAAAGATAAATGAGGAATAATAAGGGATCATATGTATCAGTAATAGTATCAGCAAAAAGAGAACTGTCCTGAGATACATTCATTTTTCTAAAACATCAAAGTCATGTAACTGAGGACCTGCATAGGTTATCTGGCCAATAATGCATTAGTAGCGCCTCATATACATTCTACATACATAGCCAATCCAAGGAAAGCAGGATAACAAGCCCCTTGAAGAACAGAACAGAAGAACTACTGTGATACATATTTCATAAATGCTTTCCAATAGTTTTCTTTTCTATACTCCCACTTCTGTATGAGATATATTAGTGAGAGATAAGACACACCAGTTTTCTTATGAACTTGGCTTTTCATGTTTGGCAAATAATGGTTGGTTTTATATGTTTTGGTTTTTCATGTTTGATTTATTTAACAATACCAGAAAGCATCCTTCAGCATTTTCCAATTTTATGAAAATGCTTATTAAAAGAATATAACTAGCAGGGGGACTTAGTGGGTATGCTTGGTAATTTTGTGTCAACTTGACAGAAGCTGGCATCATCTTAGAAGAGGGAACCTCAGTTGAGAAGATGTTGCCCATAAGACTGAACTGTGGGCAAACCTGAGGGGCATTTTCCTGATTGACGGTTAACATGGGAGAGCCCACGTCACCGTGGGCACGGGGCCCAGGAGTGCATACAAAGCAAAGCCAGGAAGAGTGAGCCAGCAGGCAGTGTTTCTCCATGGCATCTGCTTCCATTTCTGTTTCCAGATACCTGCCTTGATCTTACCTTACTTCCCTGGATGAGGAACTACAACTATAAGCTGAAATAAAGACCTTACTCCCCAAGTCGTTTTCTGTCACGGTTTTTTTGTTACAGTAATAGAGAGGAAATGAATGAAGTGGGTAAAGTACTTGCCATGAAAGTATACACGACATAGTTTAGAAACCCAGCACCCTATTCATGCTGAGTATGGACAGGGATACCTGGGGTAAGCTGGCTAAGTAGAATAATGGAACGAGTGACCTCTGGGTCCAAGTCAGAAATCTGTAACACAGTGTGCAAAGCATTCAAGGAATACACCATCATCAACCTCTGATTTCCACATGCATCTACACACATGTGTACCCATGCACATGAACATATATACACCACACACATGCTCCCACACCCATAAACGTACATACCACAAATACACACATGCACATCACATACACCACACATATATGCATGCCACACACATACCCTCATGTACACCAGACACACACACACACACACACATGCACACCACACATATAACCTCATGTACACCAGACACACACACACACACACACATACGCACATGCACACCATGCGTACACAGGTAAGCACTCAAGAACAAAAACTGGAGTGGTAGACACAGATAGGGTATGAGAGTTGACTTTGGTTGCTGTGACAGCAACTGGTATTACCAACTCATTAAGAAAAAAGATTTGTTTGGGCTATGATCAATTGACTGCATTGTTTTGGGCTCATGGTAGACCAAAGCTTCATGCAGATGCATGTGGAGGAGCAGAAGTGTTTAGCTCAATGTGTGAAGCCAAGAGGAAAAGGAAGAAAAATAAGGTGGAGACATGTTCCCTGTTGAAAGCAAAACCTTGATGTCCTAAAAAAGCTCTCACAAGGCCCTACCTCCCAAATATATACCAGTGACATCGCTGTGGAGCCCAAGGCTCAACATAGGAACTTAAGCATCTAAACCATAGCATGGTGTTAATGAAGAACAAGTGGGGCTTCATCCTCTACTTCTACAAACATTTCTTTGATATATTTATATATTTCCAACTCTAATAACATCAGAAGCCAAGGGAAATCAAAAGGCTTATTCCTACTATGGTATATACATTAGCCTAGAAACTTAAAAACATAGATCAAAACTATTACACAAACATGGATATATTTTAACTGATCTATGTTCATTATTTCAGCACAATGGGAACAGTCATATGTCCACATTACTTCAAAGATAAATGCAATGAAAACATAGAACAATGTGCTCAGTAAAGATAGACTAAATGTAAGACAAGGGTAAAGTTACTGGATTCTTTACAAATACTCTAAGGCAAATGAAGGCTATTACTAGCAACAGGAAGGTTACCCAAATAATTCTGACTCTTACACTGTAGCCAGCGGATGTTTAGTCTGCGCATGCACAGATAGATGCAAAGATCCAGCTGGACTGCAGAGTGAGCAGGAACTTCTGCATAGCAGCCAAGTCAGATGAAGGCAGGATTCCCACCCCACTCCCACCCCCACCCCGAGAAGGCTGGTATCTATATCTAAATAATTCTGACAACAGGCCTTTTACAACACTTACATCCTCTCTTTTATTAAATATGCATCTTTTGGCTAAACAAGATACACAATGTTCCTCCATAGAAACAAAATACAGAATCCAAGTAGCACTGGCGTTCATAAATGGTAATTTAGAGAGAATGTTATGATTGATAGAGAATGTAACTTGGAGAATCACCTTGAAGGACATATTGGTTATTAGCCTCCTGATTTGCTAGCACATCATTACTCAAGAAGCAGAACTCAAAGTTGGGTATCTTAGCTGTTGGTAACTGTTAAACTTATGTGTCTTCAGTGTACTTGAACACTAAAGACAACAGCGAGGCCAGCGTACTTTCTCCATCCTCTGTGAAGTATCCTCTTACTTTAGAACTATAGCTGGTGATGAAGAAGAAAATGTAAGCCCACAGAGAGGTGATGCCTTTGCTGTAGATCTCTACAGACTAGATTTCATCTACTGATGGTCTCGTATAAGCCAGGTTAAGGAGTATACTTTCCAACTTTACTTCACTTTGACAGAAGATGAAGTGCACATGCTGATTGTAATCTCAGGTTAAACAACATGGAAGATGAGTGTCTGGGGGTTGGGATGAGCAGAAACAGGAAGAAAGGAAAAAGGCAGCGGGCTGACCTAGTGTTTCATTTTTCTACACTCTGGAGGGAAGGAACAGCAACTGCACACTTCATTTGTAAGCCACTAGTGAGGCATGTGAGTATTGGAAGCTTTTCTTGCAAGTAGGAAATCTAATGGGACACTAACCCTAGGACAACCTACCTACACAATCACACTCAGGAAACCCAGGCTATCACAACCAGCTTTCTGTGTGCCATTGACCACATCAAGTGACTTCCAAACCCACCTTTGAGTTGTATTTATTTAACTCTGCCTCCCTCATCATATTATCATGGGACTCAGCATTTCTTACAGACTAGCCTTCATCAACCACCTGCTCTTATGAAAAGATCATTTGTGAACTAACTTATCTCTCCTGACTCTCAGGCTCTGGAGTGCTGAGTCAGAACAGGAGGCAGCCAGTATTGCTAATTCCCTGTTGCCAACAGGTCATGAAAGATGCAAGAGCAAGCATTCAAAAGTCAGTGAGGAGTATTTCTGTCAGTAATGAAATAACTCATGAAAAGATACAGTCACATTACTTTCCTCTTTGAAGCATATCTTTGCCTATTATACTAGGTGTTCCTAAGTCTACCATTCTCTTAGGCAATCCACATTTCAACATGGTATAAAGTGCTGTCCTGCATTACAGTTTCTCCCCCTCATGATCCTGGTGTGTCCTTTTGCTAATACATCTGCATTAACTTCAGATTTCATAAGGCTTTACACTTCTAAGAATGAGTTGTTTTGTCTTATAAACAGGCAGTAGAAAGACACGTACAAACATCTGACACTCACAGAAAGACTGCTTTGATGGTCTCAGAGACACTCATAAAAAGAAAGGTACCTACACATAAGGAACAAGTGTTAGCCAAGGTTCTCCACTGAGAGAAAGGCATTTCTAGGAAGTAGAGTGTTCTATGTCATACCGTGCAACCACTCAATGCCAGGCACTAGACATGTAGGTTGTGCCCACAATTCTGAAGTCTTATATATAGAGACTGTGACAAGCCAGGCTAAAGCAGTTATCCTAATTTACTGCTCTGTTGCTATGATGAAACACTGACCAAAAGCAATCTAAAACCAAGGATAGCCAAAGCAGTAACTAGAACAGAGAGCTTGGAGGCAGGAACCTTTTTTTTCTTTTAATTATTTAACTTTTTACACATGTTATGCTCAGTTCCTTCTCTCCTCCTCCCCCAGTCCCTCAGTCCTCCCAACCCCTCCACCACACTCCATCCCCCCCCCAGTTCCCTAGGGATGGTAAGGGCTTCCATGAGGGATTTTCAGAGTCTGTCATATCATCCCAGGCAGGGCCTAGGTCCTCCCCCATGTGTCCAGGCTGACAGAGCATCCCTCCATGTGGAATGGGCTCCCAGAGTCTATTTATATGCCAGGAATAAATAATGATCTACTCTCCAAGGTCCCACAGATTTCCAAGGCCTCTTCTCTGACACCCAGATTTGGGGAGGGGGGCGTGGCACAGTCCCATGCCGGTCTTTCAGGCATCAGTCTGGGGTCCATGCCTTCCCCCTTGTTTAGGTCAGCTGCCTCTATGGTTTTTGCCAGCCTGGTCTTGATTCCTTTGCTCATCATTCCTCTTTAAACTGGTTTCCAGGAGTTCAGTTCGGTTTTTAGCTGTGGGTGTCTGCCTCTGCTTCCGCCAGTGGATGAGAGTTCTAGGATGGCATATAAGGTAGTCATCAATCTCATTATCAGGGGAGGCCATTTAAGGTAGCCTTAATGCCAGTTGGTGTCATTCATATAGACAATTTAAACAGATCTTTAACCCCTAAAGAAATAGAAGCAGCCATAAAAAGCCTTCCAACCAAAAAAAGTTCAGGGCCAGATGGCTTCAGTGCAGAATTCTACCAAAAATTCAAGCAAGTGCTAATATCAATACTCTTCAAACTGTTCCACACAATAGAAGCAGAAGGATCACTGCCAAGCTCTTTTTACAACGCTACAATTACCTTAATACCCAAACCACACAAAGACACAACCAAGATAGGGAATTACAGACCAATCTCTCTCATGAATATCAATGCAAAAATACTCAATAAAATACTCGCAAATCGAATCCAAGAACACATCAGAAAAATCATACACCATGACCAAGTAGGCTCAATACCAGGGATGCAGGGATGGTTCAACATATGAAAATCCACTAATATAATCCACCATATAAACAATCTGAAAAAACCACATGATCATCTCACTAGATGCTGAAAAAGCCTTTTACAAAATCCAACACCCCTTCATGATAAAGGTCTTGGAGAGATGAGGGATAACAGAAATGTACCTAAACATAATAAAAGCAATATACAGCAAGCCAACATTAAACTAAATGGAGAGAAACTCAAGGCGATTCCTCTAAAATCAGGGACAAGACAAGGATGTCCACTCTCTCCATATCTCTTCAATATTGTACTTGAAGTTCTTGCTGGAGCAATAAGACAACAAAAGGAGATCAAAGGGATACAAATTGGAAAGGAAGAAGTGAAACTTTCACTATTTGCAGATGATGTGATAGTCTATGTAAGTGACCCAAAGAATTCGACCAGGGAACTCCTACAGCTGATAAACACCTTCAGCAAAGTGGCAGGATACAAAATTAACTAAAAAAAATCAGTAGCCCTACTATATATAGACAATAAAGGGATGAGAAAGAAGTCAGAGAAACATCACTCTTTACAATAGCCATAAACAACATAAAATATCTTGGCATAACTAACCAAACAGGTGAAACATCTGAGTGAAAAAAACTTTGAGTCTTTAAAGAAAGAAATTAAAGCAGATACCAGAAAATGGAAAGATTTCCCATGCTCTTGGATAGGTAGGATCAACATAGTAAAAATGAAAATCTTACCAAAAGGAATCTACAGATTCAATGCAATCCCTATCAAAATACCAGCACATTTTTCCACAGACCTCGAAAGGACAATCCTCAACTTTATATGGATAAACAAAAGACCCAGGATAGCCAAAACAACCTTGTACAATAAAAGAACTTCAGGAGGCATCAACATCCCTGACTCCAAGCTCTATTACAGAGCTATAGTCCTGAAAACAGCTTGGTATTGGCACAAAAATAGACCAATGGAATCGAATTGAAAGCCCTGAGATTAATCCACAAATCTATGAACACCTGGTTTTCGACAAAGAAGCTAAAATTATACAATGGACAAAAGATAGCATCTTCAACAAATGGTGCTGGCATATCTGGATGCTGGCATGCAGAAGACTGCAGATAGATCCATGTCTATCACCATGCACAAAACTTAAGTCTAAATGGATCAAAGACCTCAACATAAATCCATACCGAACCTCTTAGAAGAGAAAGTGGGAAGTACCCTTTAACGAGTTGGCATAGGAGACTGCTTCCTGAACATAACACCAGTAGCACAGACACTGAGATCGACAATCAATAAATGGGACATCCTGCAACTGGGAAGCTTCTGCAAGGCAAAGGACACAATCAACAAGACAAAACGACAGCCCATAGAAAGTGAAAAGATGTTCACTAACCTCACATCTGACAAAGGGCTGATCTCCAAATCTACAAAGAACTCAAGAAGCAAGTCTCCAAAACACCAAAGGATCCAATTAAAAAGTGGGCTGCAGAACTAAATAGAGAATTCTCAATAGAGGAGTCTAAAATGGCTGAGGAACACTTGAGAAAGTGCTCAGCATCCTTAGCTATCAGAGAAATGCAAATCAAAACAACTCAGAGGCAGGAACTTATGCAGATACCAAGCAGGAAAATGGCTTATTGACTTGCTCATCTTGCCTTCATACACTACCCAGGACCACATGCTCAGTGATGGCACTACCCACAACAGGATAGACTCTGTCCTACCAACGAGTAATCAGAAAATGCCCCACAGATATGGTCACAGGCTAATCAATCTTCCGGGACCAACTCCTGGCATCAAGAGGACCCGCCCACACAGGGGAGGTGTCAGTCCTCACAGACCCAACTCTTAGCTCTCCTCACACCTGCACGCCCAGCTCCAGGTGTCCTTGGGTCCTCCTGGGACCCCTCCCCTTCCCACCACCTACTTCCTCAATCTTCCGGGGGCCCCTCCTGACATCCAGAGGACCAGCCCACACAGGAAAGACATAAACCCTTCCAGACCTCACCCTCCAGCATGCCCAGCTTCAGCTTCAGCTTCAGGAAAGAAGGAGACTAGTGGAGACAGAAAGAACCCCTGCACCCACTGGAAGAAGAGACGGGAAGAAGACAGAATAAGAACTTACTCAGCAATAGAAAGACCAACAGGACTCCACAAGAATCTAGAGACCCAACTCCAGCAAGACCTGAAAAGCACAACACAGCTTAAGCAGAAGAGATAGACCTTAAAAATTATTATATGAAGATGATAGAGACCCTCAAAGAGGAGACAAGGAAATCCCTTAAAGAAATAGAAGAAAAAAAACAAACAAAAAATACATGAAATGGAGGAAAAGATGAACCAAAAAATTCAAGAAATAAACAAATCTCCTAAGGAATCTAAAGAGTACCAAGAAAAAACAACTTAGCAAATGAAGGAAACAACTCAAACGGTTGAAGGATTGAAAACGGAAATAGAAACAATAAAGATAACTCGGAAAGAGAGGATGCTGGAAATAGAAAAGCTGGGTAAATGATCAGGAAGTACAGATGCAAGTATCACCAACAGAATATAAGAGATACAAGAGAGAATCTCAGGCATTGAAGAATCATTAGAGGATATACAGTCATCAACCAAAGAAAATCTCAAAACCATCAAATCCCTAACACAAAATATCCAGGAAATATGGGACACCGTGAAGAAGCCAAACCTGAGAATAATAGGTATTGAAGAAGGTGGAAGAAATGCAGCTCAAAGGTACAGAAAACATATTCAACAAAACCATAGAAGAAAACTTCCCTAACCTAAAGAAGGATATGCCTATGAAAATACAAGAATCCTACAGAACACCAAATAGTTTGGACCAGAAAAAGAAGTCTCCTCACCAAATAATAATCAAAACATCAAACCTACAGGATAAAGAGAAAATATTAAGAGCAGCTAAAGGAAAAGGCCAGGTAGCATATAAAGGTAGACCTACCCGAATTACACCCGACTTCTCAATGGAAACTATGAAAGCCAGAACTCAAGAATCAAGTCTCCAAAACACCAAAGGATGCAATGGAGGAATGTTCCCCTCTCTCCAAATCCTCTTCAGCATAAATTATCCTCGGTGTTTTTGATTTTAGCCATTCTGACAGGAGTAAGATGGTATCTCAGAGTTGTTTTGATTTGCATTTCCCTGATAGCTAAGGATGTTGAGCACTTTCTCAAGTGTCTCTCAGCCATTTTAGACTGCACCCCACGTTTTAATTGCATTCTTAGTGTTTTGGAGACATGATTCTCACAAGAATGAGATAGATGATATTTTCTTTAAATCTTGCTTAATGTTGATAGACAAAATATTGTAACTATGTTCTTACTTGATAACTGTTCTTTTATATATAATTTCACTATGATAAAGTTAAGACCTTTCTTTTTGTTTAAACAGAAAAGAGGAGATGTTGGGGGGAAGTCCTGTAATTATGCCAATAAAGCACTGTTGGGCCAATAGGAATCTAGATAGGTGGGACTAGGAGTCGAGGAGGACTCTGGGAAGGAGAAACACAGAGAGTCGAGATGTAACGCCATGGGGTAGGAAGCCCGGAAACTTCTCCGGTAAGAGACATGCTTAGATTAACAATTATGGGGTAATTACTTAAGTCAGAGCTAGCTAGTAAGAAACAAGCAAGGCCAACAGCTTCATAATTAATATAGCCTCCTGTGTGTTTATTTTGGACTGATACAGCTCTAGAACCAGGCTGGTGGGAAGGCTTCTCTCAAGGAAAAGGCTTCCCTTTACATACACCCACTTTGGAAATCAGTATGGAGATTGCTCAGGAAAATGGGAATCAATCTACCACAAGACTCAGCAATTCCACTCTTAAGCATATATCCAAAAGATGCAAATTCATACAACAAGGACATTTGTTCCACTATGTTCATAGCAGAATTATTTGTAATAGCTAGAACCTGGAAGCAACCTAGATGCCCCTCAACGGAAGAGTGGATAGAGAAAATGTGCTACATGTACACAATGGAATACTATTCAGCAGGAAAAAACAATGGAGTCTTGAAATTTGCAGGCAAATGGATGGCACTAGAAGAAACCATCCTGAGTGAGGTAACCCAGTCACAAAAAGAGAAACATGGCAAGCACTCTCTCATATATGGATTTTAGACATGGATCAGAAGAGTGCCACAGTGCAATTCCACTGACAGAGAGTCTCGGAAACAAGAAAGAGCCTAAGAGAGATATGCATGGTACCCCAGAGAAGAGGAATGAGGCAAGATCTCCTGAACAGAAGGGGAACATGGTGGGGAGTGGGGGGAGTCTCTAAAATAGGGGAAAAACCATTTTCTAAAGTTGAAGCAACAGTTTTCTGTTCATTCATAGCACTGAGACAGTATGCTTTTGCAGCTGGGTGTTACTTAATCTTTTTCTTTCCTTTTTCTGGTTTTCCTTTTCCACCAGACAAATTCTGCCTGCAGGGCTCTGTGGGCATGAATTCTCCCCAGGATTCAAGGTCCTGTTGATACTGGGAAATCACTCAAGTGTAATGCAGACACCACTTATTCAGATAAACCATATCACTTCTGGACCCACCCCTACCAGAGATACTGATCCATCCATCCCTGGCACAGGTGCACCCCAGGGAAACTTCTGGAACCAGTTGTCTACCCTTCCTTCTTTCCAGTAGGGGGAGCACTTCAGCACCACTGTCCTCAGTCTGCCTTTCCCACGTCATGTTTTTTCTTTTTTTTTGAGAAGCAGCACAGGCCCATGTCTGGCCTCCGCCACTCAAGAAAATACCGAGTATCCAGCCAACACCAACGAGAACACAAGTTAGTGTCACCATGTGCGTCTCAGAAGACGGCAGTATGGGTGGGACATAACTGGACATGAAAAAATGTCTCTAATCATGGAGCTTGACAAACCAGGGTATATTAAAGACAAAAATCTTCCAGATAATGTTCAAATCATGCCCTGTGAACAAATACCTTGGAGCATCTAAGATGTGTCAAAAAATAAAAGAGAATAAAATGAACACTCAATCATTCTTGATTGAGAAAATAAATCATTTTAGAGACTTCAATTATTGCCAAGATAATAACAATTATCATGACTAACAATCACGTAGTACTTAGAAAGAGCTAAACCCTTTAGAAGCTACACATGAACTGGTCCTACCATCTCGTCATGTTTGTGTGGTGGTTAACCTTGATTGTTAACTCAACTGGATTGAGACAGTCCTAGATTATCAAAGTGCATTCTGAATGTGTCTGTGAAGGCATTCCGAGAAAGGATCAATTTACTTTACAGGAGGACCTAGTGTGAATATGGGGGTACCATCCTGTAGACTGTGAACAGATTTCCCTCTATTTCTCCTGGTCACTATGAGGCAAATTGTTCTGCACCACAACACTGCTGTGGAACAATCGTTTTGTACTCTATGAATATATATTACTTCAATTGGCTAGTAAAAGCTGATTGGCCAATAACTGAGTAAAAAAGCATACAAGCAGGGTTATCAAACTGAGGATACATGGAGAAAGAAGGGCAAAATCAGAGGAAGGCACCAGAAGCCACAAAGGGAGCAGGACATGCTGGAGGGTAGGTAAAGCCACAAGCCGCATGGCAGGGGGTAGATAAGAAATATGGGTTAATTTAAAATGTAAAAGTTAGCGAATAAGCCTGATGTTTTGGCTGAGCATTTATAATTTATATTAGACCTCTGAGTCGATTATTTGGGAAGGAGCTGCTAGGTATTTGGGAACAGGGCATTGGGACAGGAGAACTCTGCTTGCACCATGCCCTCTATGTCATGATAGACCCCCAACCTCTGAAACTATTATCCAAAATAAGTCCTTCCATCTCTAAATTATTTTTCTTGGTATTTTTCATACTGACTAAAAGTCTGAATAGTAGTTATTTTTACTTTCTTCATTTCACAGATGAACAAGCAGAAGTACAAAGCAATTAGCAACTTGTATAAGGCGCACATGAAAACCTCTGCATGTGTAAACACAAGCGATGGAAATCTAAACTTAAGCTGAAGCCAGTTTCTGATTTCTCAGTAAAAGCCCACACACCAGTGAATCCACATGCCACATCCAAGCACTCAGACACATCAGTCACACAGACGCACCAGTCACACACGCTGTTTTTCTTACATCATCACTTTCTACACAGATTTGTGTTTCTTTTACTTGTGTGGTTTGTCTGCATGTGTGTGTGTGTGTGCGTGCGTGCGTGCGTGCGTGCGTGCGTGTGTGTGTGTGTGTGTGTGTGTGTGTGTGTGTGTGTGTGTGTATGCAACACATGTGTGCTTGTTGACTGGAGAGGGCAGAAGGGGGCATTGGATCCCCTGATCTGGAGTTACATACAGATGACTGTGAGTACAGGGAACCGGACGTGTGACCTCTGCAAAAGAAACAGGTGCTCTTAACTAAAGAGTCATGTCTCCAGCCCCACACCATCATTTACTTGTCCTTTTTTGCCTTGTTTTGCACTTATGAGTCTTCACTCCTAGAATCTTTATGTTCCTTAACTACAAAATGATGTGAGATGGGATGGGACAAGCAGAGAGCTTGGGGAGGGGTAAGGAAATACAGCCCATTCTGAAAGCCCTTTGTTGACCTGCTTGTGTTTCTTAAAGTAACCAATAGAGAGCAGTGTCTGGTCTGTAAATCATTCACTAACGTGTATCGCCTCTTGAGATCCCTATAGAACAGAATGTAGAAGATGGCTTGTGTGTCTGATACTTTGGAAGATTATGCGGTTTCTTATCAAAACACTGAAAGTGTTATGTAATATTACTTATTTCTAGAGAAACATACGTAACACCTCCCGAAAGCCATTGGTTTTAGCATAGCAATAAAATGATTTGTCAGTGAGCTGCTAAATCTTACCAATATATATTTTTTAAGGATTTGGGTATGCATGTGTGAGACTGGATAAGTAATAAAATAAAGGGTAAGAAAGAGTGCACTTGCCTGTCTTGAATGTCAGAATGCAAAATTTACACGTGCAGCTACATAACTTTAAATTTTGCATTCAACAATTTTATTTTACTATTAAATATATTCTCTTTTACTGAGTTAAATCGTGAAGTAACTTGGACATGATAGAATAATGTGATAGGTGAAATCAAAACACTGTGTGTTTAGGGAAATCATGACCTTGAACCAACACATGTAATATACATGCTGGCATATCACTTTTTTATTACTCTGAATTAACTGCATGAAAAATTCCTGGCTATCAAAAACAAAATCCCCTATTTATAATATTTTACATGGTTTTTCTTTGCCTTTATTGGCTTTAATTCTGCAAAGTTCATTAAGATGATTTATAATCTCCAATCGCTTTCTGTAATCCAGCTCCAATCCTTTCAGATTTTATCACAGTATAAACAGGTAAAAAATAATGGTGTCTCATGCACACTAAATAGAGGTAGTTCTCTGAATACACAATTGCATGCAAAATCACAGGGGCAACTGCCATTAAGGACATATGGGTCCATGTTTCTGAACATTTGACATGGTGTGATATGACAGAATGTGTACTATGACTTTGTTGTAATCCACCCCAAAGCCTAAAACTTTGAGTTCTGAAATGAGGACCTCCTCAAAAAAGATGTGATATTCCACAGTCAAGCAGAATCTTATTCCATTAGGTGGTGGGAACTATTTTCATTTTGCTCATGAAAGTCATTAAAGCTAGCACTTTCTAAATAACCTGGGTAGATTAATAAAAACAATACCCCCAATATACTGAATTGTAAGTATTTACATACATGTTATAAGTACTCTCATATAATGTTCAGGATACCCTTCTACACAAGGCACTGCCATTAATTTCCAGGTTATAGATGTGAAAGCAGTTAGAGAAATCCAGCCCTTTGCCTAAGGTTTCCAGCTAGGAAGACAAATCCCTCAAATTGCCCATAATACAAATTGCTACTTAAAGCTATCGTAAGCTTTAAAAGATTTCAATGTGTAATGAATTATGTAAACATATAGCTTAATATATAGAACTACACTGTTTTAAGACATGGAGAATTTGGAATATGAATAGCAAGGCAACTGGAAACCTAGCAAAGACAAAAGGTTCTGAAACTCATCCAGTGTCCTCACATTCAGTGAGGAAATTCCTAAAATAAAGGATTTCTGAATTATTGCTTACATGTCTATTAGACAATGTCTTACAATTCATGTAGCTGCACCACATGTCAATCAACTGTTGAGGCAGTAAGGATTGTTTCTTTGCTGCATCCACCCCTGTGTCCAAACTTGCTCTTGCATGAGAAAACTAATGGCTATTTCCATAGATGAAAGACAAACTGGAGATACTAGATAGGGAGCCAAGTGTGTTGAAATATTGCTTATTTGCTTATTGTCAAATACCCAAGTTAAATCACTGAAATTCTTAAGATACAATTTCAAATGTATTCAAATGCAGAACTTATGTGGCAGGCTATTTTCTAAATGTTTGACTTAAACAAGTTCATCTAATCCTATCAGAAGCCTTGGAAGAGAGTAAAGTTAAATCCTTTCACTGATGAAACATGAGGCCCCTCCAAAAGTCCCTTCCAGGGAAGAGGGAGCAGTAGAGCCACTGTCTTTGAAGGCTTAAATATAATTGTTCTGCCTGCCAGGGGAGGTTTGTATTGTACATGTTCTGAATAATATTTTTTCTGTGACAAAGAATTGAACCTACGGCCTTATGCATGCTAAGTAAGTGCTTTACCATTGAACAACAGACTCAGCCCATGATTTAATTAACAAGGACTGCTACAAAAATGTGCAAGTCATCCTTCTACAAGGGTAATGCTAACCTTCCCCAAAACATTTCATTTTTAGTATATGCGCTGCCGAGACAAACACAGAATTCATTTTGTAAAAGATGTCTTACCCAATGTCACTTCTTGTTGGATTTGAATTTTTATTTTATATATTGACAAATTGTAGATATACATACTCATAAATTACAAAATAATTTTATTTAATATATCTATTACCCTTGATATCTAACATTTTTGATAATGAGAACACCTGAAATTTATTCTCTGTGATACAGAAATGCACACTACTCAATTCTTAGCTGTGTTTAACAAGAAGTATATTTGATCTCAAAAATTATATCAACTTTCTTCCTTCTACCCAGAAAATCCTGTATCACTTTTTAACTCTGTTAAGTTTTCCAAGGGAAAACACCAGCATGAATATCTAGTGCCGTAGGAACTAAGCCAAATGAACTGGGGGGAGGAGAGGGGGAGAGGCAATTATCCATGGGCACTGGCCCAGGAGCCACTCCAGGACCCTGAAACTTGCCAGCCCTCTTCCATCACTGATCTGGCAAGCTGACAATGGGCATTAATGATATTAACAAGGTCATGTGCTAAATATGATTTCTATCCCAAATCTCATCAACTCACAGGTGTCATGTGGCTTAGCTTGCTTCATTCACCTCGGGTGCACTGGCAAAGCCCCTGTCTTGGAATCCTGCATGGGTAGAACCAGCATGGGGTCCAATACACAAGACTGTCTAGCCACTGTGTATCTGGGAGATTTCTCATACTTCATGAATGCTAACGAAGAAGACAATGTGTGGGCTAGGCAGGATGCTGATTCCCCAAGAAAGCACAAGAATTTTAAGGACACTCTCACAAATAAGCAGGGGCAATGACAGTCTAGGGTTTTCTCTTCCTAAAGCTTTCTTAAAGGCATACTTTAGTCACTCTCACCTTTCAGAAAAATTTTTACTGAGTAACTATGTGTCACTATAAAAGCATAGTGCATTGACAGTATATACTCAAAGACCCATTAATGAGGAAAAAAGTAGTTTTCCTATTTTGTGAATTTAATTGGTAATTTTTCTCTAGTAATTGTGTAGCTAATTTAGCGTAGAGGGGAAGGTGAGACAGCCTTGCATTAAACCAGTAGATTTTATCCAGTAGCATTGAATCAGCAGTCAAAGGAAAATATTGAGGACTTAGTGGTGCAAGCACCATTTTCTTCCTATTTTCTGTGATTAAATGGGTTCTCAATTTTTCTTTTAACACAGGCATATGCCTTCAAGCAGTTACTTCTACATCTATTTATCTGATGTTAGAAATGTGTGGAAAGTTTCCTGAGTAGTAAATATTCAGGGAATTATTAGAAATTAAGCATTTCTTTGGCCTATGATTCCTATCTGATTGAGTTCTGCTTCATTATAATTGACTATTGACTCATCTTTACACCATTTATTTTGCATAATGTGAGAAATAGTGAAATGTAGAAAACATAAGCCAAAGAGGAGCATTTACAAGTGTAACTGCTGGCCATTTTTAGTGTTTAGGTTTTTAGTCTGAGCTGTTCTGAATATAAAATTTGAATATGTGTGCTTGAGTCCTACTCCAGTTTGGTAAACGAGGTTTTGAGGCTTTTATGAGATTTAAGTGTTTATGACAGTTGACCTAAGGCATCACTTGAGACCAGTCATGTGATTGGGGCACATGTGACAACACAGGACCAGAGATTTCAGTCAAATGAAGAAGGTAAAGACTATGGAGACTCTCTATCTTCCAGTTTTGTTTTACTATAATGGTTTTTATCTTTTTCTTTCCTTTTGCTTTTTTCTAGTCCCAGCAAGAAGTTTCTTAGACTCCCAACATAGACAGCACAATTCAGAGAAAAAAATTGTCACCAGCAGTTCCATTATTTTATCTTGTAAACTAAGTCATCCAGCATTAGCTACCCTGGCCTTTGAGATCATAGGGTAATTATACACTTATATAAAAACATGAGATTCTGAGAGACTGAGTGACCTCAAAAGTCAAATAGTTGAACCTCTTTATTTTAGAGCAGAAGAAAATAAAATTCAAACAAAATAGATGAATAATTCAAGGTCACAACTTGCAAGTGGCAATGCTAGTCCTGGGCTCCAGGTACCCTAACTTTGAGAAAATAGAAATACCTTAAGACCACAAATTCAAGGTAATCATGTATCCTGCCACTTTGCTGAAGGTGTTTATCAGCTGTAGGAGTTCTCGTATAGAGTTTATACAGATGATAAATGGACTGAGAAAGAAATCAGAGAAACATCACCCTTTACAATAGCCACAAACAACATAAAATACCTTGGGGTAATGCTAACCAAACAAGTGAAAAGCCTATATAACTAGAACTTTGAGTCTTTAAAGAAAGAAATTAAAGAACACATCAGAAAATGGAAAGATCTCTCATGCTCTTGGATAGGTAGGATCTACACAGTAAAAATGGCAATCTACAGAATCAACGCACTCCCCATCAAAATTCCGGCACAATTCTTCACAAACCTTGAAAGAGCAATAATCAACTTTATATGGAAAAGCAAAAAGCCCATGATAACCAAAACAACCCTGTACAATAAAGGAACTTCAGGAGGCATCACCATCCCTGACTTCAAGCTCTATTATAGAGCTATAGTCCTGAAAACAGCTTGGTATTGAAACAAACATAGACAGGTAGACCAATGGCAACGAATTGAAAACCCTGAAATTAACCCACACACATATGAACACTTGATCTTTGGCACAGAAGCTAAAATTATACAATGGCGAAA
Organism: Mesocricetus auratus; assembly: GCF_017639785.1. NCBI lineage: Eukaryota > Metazoa > Chordata > Mammalia > Rodentia > Cricetidae > Mesocricetus > Mesocricetus auratus. The sequence continues at coordinate 10,228,239 of NW_024429199.1, read as the reverse complement.
TGAAAGCATCTTCAACAAATGGTACTGGCATAACTGGATGCTGGCATGTAGAAGACTGCAGATAGATCCATGTCTATCACCATGCACAAAACTTAAGTCCAAATGGATCAAAGACTTCAACATAAATCCAGACATACTGAACCTCTTAGAAGAGAAAGTAGGAGGTACCCTTGGACAAATTAGTACAGGAGACTGCTTCCTGAAAATACCCCCGTAGCACAGACACTGAGATCGACAATCAATAAATGGGACCTACTAAAACTGAGAAGTTTATGTTAGGCAAAGGACACAGTCAACAAAAGAAAAAGGCAGCCCACAGAATGGGAAAAGATATTCACTAACCCCACACTTGACAGAGGGCTGATCTCCAAAATTTACAAAGAATTCAAGAAGCAAGTCTCCAAAATACCAAAGGATCCAATTAAAAAGTGGGGTACAGAACTAGATAGAGAACTCTCAATAGAGGAGTCTAAAATGGCTGAGAGGCACGTGAGAAAGTGCTCAACATCCTTAGACATTAGGGAAATGCAAATCAAAACAACTCTGAGATACCATCTCATTCCTGTCAGAATGGCTAAAATCAAAACCATCAATGACAGTTTATGCTGAAGAGGGTGTGGAGAAAGGGGAACACTCCTCCACTGCTGGTGGAGTGCCAACTCATACACCCACTTTGGAAATCAGTATGGAGATTCCTCAGGAAAGTGAGAATCAGTCTACCACAAAATCCAGCAATTCCACTCTTTGGCATATACCCAAAAGATGCACATTCATGCAACAAGGACACCTGTTTCACTATGTTCATAGCAGCATTATTTGTAATAGCCAGAACCTGGAAGCAACCTAGGTGCCCTTCAACTGAATAGTGGATAGATAAAATGTAGTACATTTACACAATGGAGTGCTACTCAGTGAAAAAAAATAACAATGGAGACAAATGAAATTTGCAGGCAAATGGACAGTAATAGAAGAAACCATCCTGAGTGAGGTAACCCAGTCACTAAAAGACAACCATGGCATGTACTCACTCAAATATGGATTTTGGACATGAATCAGGGGAGTGCCATCCTACAATCCCACAGCCAGAGAGTCTGGGAAACAGGGAGGACCCTAAGAGAGATATGAATGGTAGCCCAGAGAAGGGGAATGGAACTGGATCTCCTGAGTGGACTGGGAGCATAGGGGTAAGGGAGATGGAGCTGGGGAAAAGTGAGGGGGAGAAGAGAAGAGGAGAGGACGACACGGGGGAGCAGGGAGGTTGAGATGGGGGAAAATGGAGGAGAGCAAGAAAAGAGATACCATAATAGAGGGAGCCATTATAGGTTTAAAGAGAAATCTGTCACTAGGTAAATGTCCAGAGATCTATTAGGATGATCACAACTAACAATCTAAGCAATAGTGGAGAGGCTACCTTAAATGCCCTTGCCTTGTAATGAGATTGATGACCACCTTATATGCTATCCTGGAGCCTTCATTCAGTGACTGATGAAAGCAGAGGCAGACATCCACAGTTAAACACTTAACTGAACTTCTGGAACCTGATGCAGAGAGGGAGGAGTGATGAGCAAAGGGAAAAACCCACAGAAACAGCTGACCTGAACAAGGGGGAGCTCATGGACCCCAGACTGATGGCTGAAAGGCCAGCATGGGACTAATCCAGACTCCCTAAAGTGGGTGTCAATGAGGAGGCCTCAGCATTCTTTGGGTACTAGATCAGTATTTATTTCTGGCATCCAAATGAACTTTGGGAGCACATTCCACATGGGGGGATGCTCTCTAAGCCTGGACACATGGAGGAGGGCCTAGGTCCTGCCCCAAATGATATGACAGACTTTGGAGATCCTCTATGAAGGGCCTTACCCTCTCTGGAGAGTGGAGTGGGGATTGGGTGGGGGGTTGATGGAGTTGGTGGGGGGCAGGGGAGGAGGGGAGGGAGAGGGAGCTCAGATTGACATGTGAAGCAAGCTTGTTTCTACTTTAAATAAAAAATAAAAATAATAAAAAATTACTTTTTAAATGTTAGAAACTGAAAAAAAGAAAGAAAGACCACAAATTCTCCAGGAGAAAAAAAATCTACTCAAATGTCATCTCCTTTCTGCTATTTGTGAATCGTCTCAAGATGCAGTTACAGGAGTCTATTTGATGTGGCTAGGACCAATCATTTACTGACTACCACCTCCCCAAAGACAGTAGCACACTTGGCCAACAATGACTGTCCTGAGCTCACTGAACAGGTTTCTGAGAGTCCTTCTACATAGTTGATCTAAGCAGAAATGCCACAGCATTTCCTTTTTTTACATAGTTTCCAGAACTTCAGATCATGGGCATAAAAGAAGAAAAGCAAATTGTTTCAGAGAATAGTTGCTCTCTTGACAAGAGATAGGAGCATCCCCGTAGGCTCTATGTATCAGTTCAAAAGTGTTTTCCACTGTAAGCCTGAGTCTCTTTATTAGGGAAAACCAAGGACTGTACAGATGCACAACTCTAAACCTGACATTTTCCAAAGCATTAGCATGTAGCACTAGCAAGGCTTGGAGGGAAGTCATCACTTCAAGGTATATTGAGGTAATTGCTTTGTCTTACCATTTATTAAATACTTTACCTGTTTTGTGTAGAATCTATCTGCATGGTAACTGTAAAATATGCTATTATTGGATATTGAATTCCTAAGATGGATCTTTTAACATCTAAAAAATGTATTTCCTTTGTAGGCCAGCTCTACTCAGTGATCTTTAGGTGTTGGAGTTAAAGCCAACTATAACTTTGGGTTGAACTTGCCTGTTAAAATAAGCAAAAGTAAGATAACTTTCCTTTAAATCTGGGTAATTGCTGTCACCCTCCACTTTAATTGAACCTTGAGATGGAGCCAAAGAAATACTTTGCATTGGGTTTTATCTTCAGTTTACAGATAGATATTTATTATGTAACATAGATGGAGCACAATACAAGCTTTAAAAAATAAAGGATCTCTTGAGAATAAAGAATCCAAGACTATTGAAACTACCAATTACCCACATCTCGCCACTGGAAGCGAAAGCTGCCTTTTTTTTTTTCTCCCAACTATCAGATTGTTTGCTGCTGCCAGCTAGCTGCTAATTTCCTTTCTTATACTGGGGTTGTCTGCCCTGTCTCGCTTCCTGCGTTTAGCCTTGGAGTTTCACTAGTTGATAAATATTCCAAATTTTTTCAGAGCTCTGCTTTGAGCCCGGTTCAGCACGGATCCCCTATTAGGTGTTGGTTATTCTTAATTATCTGGATGCCAATTAGCCGGGGTCTGGAATCAGATGGACTCTGCTTTTCCCCTTTGCCTTCTCTGCCACCTCTGCCTTTTGGCCACAGTACAGCTTGTTAGTGCCTTCAAGAATGGAGGAGGGACAGAGGTAGAGAGAAACACCTAGAAACTTGAAGAAGCCCATTTTCTTAGTTGGAAGCTCTGGTTGCATGTTTACCAAGGTTAGATATTAAAAACACACAATAAAAGCACATTTTCTTGTGTATATCTCATTCCCAAGCCCTCTCAGATTCCCATTACTAGGGTTACAATGGAAACTGCTAGCACTGAACTTGGTGCTTTATTCTGTGTAGGAAAGCCTGTTCAATGAGTGTTTTGCTTGGTGTTGAGTCTTTTCTTACCAACAATTATAGGAAAGTCAGCTTTCCTGGAAATTCTGGCACCATGTGATTATAAATTTATCACATTGTTAACTGCAGTAGTGCTAGCTAACAATGGAGTTAATGTTTCTGTTGTATTTCCGGTGGTTTTTTTTCCCCTTGAATTAAAAAAGTAAGGCTATGGGAGAAATCAAAGAACAAAGATGCTTTTATATAAGACATGCAAAAATGCCCTGCCAAGTTTTCATTTAAGACAGATTATCATTATTTCACATCTATGGAGATACAAAAATAAAATATCACTGAACCCTAGGAATAAAATTTTAACTCATTTTTATTGGCTGTTCACATTTTTCTAAGGGTAATTTTCCATTTTAGAGAAAATGTAACTTTGAAGAGAGAAGTATCTTCCTCGTGGGATTTGATGGCAATATTTGATTCTGAAAGGTGGGGTCTGCTGTTCAGATACTGTGTGTATGAAGCACGAATCCTTAAGTTCTGTCATTCTGGCACTAAGTCATTTGATATAAGACTATTTCAGAATATAAAGATCTGAGAACTGGATTTTCCTTCATATCTACCATGCTCTGTAGTTGATATACCTAAAAGTCCCCCTTCAATGGAGAAAAAGATAAAGACCTTGAGAAGGCATATAAAATAAATATAGACATAAAGAGGAATTTGGTACCATTGAAGGGGCTGCTAAATAGCATAATATATCTCTACGGGAAGGATATGACTGTCTTTGAAGATAAACATTTTCATGAATAACTTAAATGTGATTATGTGTGAGAGGCTATTTGGTTGAGCTACTCCTTAAAGAGATCTTTATACCGTGGACAACAAAGCTAAGAACACTGTTCAAATCTTTGCTCTGCTACTGGTTTGGTGACCTTCAATGATACACACAAAAGATTGAATGTCTCGAGTATAACCTTAGAAAGGAAGTAATGAGGCCCAATGACTTCATTAAGATTAGATTTAGAACCAAGAATGAAGTCCTTCGAATGCCGTCTTTATCATTGTGTGTTTACTACTTGTTATTTAAAATAAGGCTCCTTTCAACTCTCTAAAACTAGAGTAGTGTCACAAATATTCTAACTTGTAACTCTAACTCCTCCAAGCATCTAATAAAAATGAAGTGGTAAACATTCCCCCAGCTAGTGCTATCATCAAAAATGCATAGAGAGATAAAAGAAACAAGTGGTAAGTCAGATTTGCCTAGCCCTTGGCTTTTCTATAACTTGTAACCATAATATTTTTTCTTTCCTTTCTGAGCATTTTTTGCTCTATTTTCTATTTAATAAACCATAAAATTCACCATCTTAGCCAGCTAATTATAAAATCTGGTGTCCATTTAAAATGTCACCCTACTGGGGACACTGCTGACACTATTACCACTGAAAACTACACCCTGGCAATCAGATCCAGGTGCCTGTGCCAACTATAACTCCCCTGCCTCCAATCCTTTACAACATAGCTTCCTGGGATTACAAAGTTCAATTTGATGGGTTTAAAGGAGTGAGAACTACTGACATTTGTTTAGACAAGATGATGAATTCTCTCATTTAAGAAGATTTTGCAGGCTAAATAATGCTATTGGAATAATTCTACCACTTTATTAGACACAGGTGTCAGCATTTTTTCTTATGTGTCTCATTCTTAGAGATTTAGTATGGTATGAAAACGGTGTGTGAAAGCTGTGTCATTTTCTCCTTCCCTATCCATGTGCTTTGGGACTGTATATAACCTGCCAGTGCTATGGACCTCCTTATCAGCCAGGTCTGAGATATTAGTCCTCGGCTACTTAAGAACACAGGTGTGGTAGACTCAAGCAACTGGCATAGTGCCTGTCTCTCTGGAGGACATCCATATAACAAAAAGGAACGGAAGTTTGGCTTTATGGAAGAAGGAGAGACTCTCTTTCCTGTGGCTCTTTGTCCTGCTGACCTTGTCTTACTGGGTTCTGTCCCATCATCCTCTTGTTGGCCTGGGTCTCTGAAGACTCCATTGTTAAGCTTCCTTTCATTGCTGTAAGATTTTGTTATTTTTATCTAGTACTCTGCTTTTAACAAAGGATTTTGAGATCACATAAATGCAAAGAAAATATATTTCTGATAGGATTTTAAAAGCTTAAACTAAAAAGAGAATTAAAGGACAGAAGGGGGAAAATCAATTGTTGTGTCAGAAACAGAGAAAATCATTTAGTTACTGCAGTTGACACTAGAGATTAGCATTGAGTGTCTTTGCAGCCGAGACAAAGGGCTCTTTTCACTAACAACCATTTAAGAATCCCACTAAATTAATTTTACTCATATTGTCACCATGTGGGATCTTCCTAGGGCTTGCTGATACTCTTTTGAGAACCCCCAACTTACCAATCATCTTCAAGCATCAACTTTTCTACATCCAAGTGTTTCCTATTCAAGTTTAATGAGTTTGGAGGTTGGGCCATTGTTCCTGTCTTGAATTTATAAGGAGAAAATGTGAGAAATTCACAGGAGCAGAAAGTATAACCCAACCAACCACATTATTAAGGACTGAATTGCATCAACACAGGTTTGATACATTTGAAATCATTCGATCAAATCCTTCCCCTTCTCAGTTTCCCAATGGCTATCTCAGAGATAGTACATGTTCTCACCTATGCTTCCAATCAGAGATGTGACTCTATGATGAGAAAGCCACTGGGCAGTGTCTTAGTCAGATTCTATTGATGTGAAGAGACACTATGAGCCCAGAATCTCTCTTAAAGGAAAGCATTTAACTGGAGCTGGCTTACAGTTTCAGAGGTCTAGTCCATTATCAACCTGGCCAGAAGAAAGGCAGCATGCAGGCAGACATGGTACTGGAGGAGCTGAGAGTTCTACATCTAGTTCCACAGGGAGCAGGAAGAAAGACACTGGGCCTGGCTTGAGCATTTGAAACCTCAAAGCCCACCTCCAGTGACACACTTCCTCCAACAAGGTAACATCTCCTCCAAATAGGTAACAGGTCAAGTAGCACCACTCCCCAATGACCAAGCATTCAAATATATGAGCCTATTCAGGTCACTCCTACTCAAACCACCACAGGCAGGTATGTCTTATAAGGAGGAATTTGTTCAAAATCAGGGAGGTTTTCAGAAATATACCCTGTAAATCAGAGGACATTAGCATGGTTGCAGCTAACTTTGTTGGCACTATAACTACTTAGCACCAGACTTAAGAGATTAAACAAACAAAAAGCAAATAACAATAAAAAACAAAGAACAAAACAACAACAAAGACTAACGTGCTTTGCCCTGAATATAATTCTTGGGATTCCCATATAGCACCAGAAATTGTGCTGACTGCCTACTCTAAGTCAGGCACTATGGGAGAGTATTTGTGTGTTTACTATTGGTAGTCAAATGAATGCAAAATAAAGAAATAAAGACATGCATCTTAAACTGGGGCCTCATATGTTCCAACTTGAGTCTGGAGTTCAAATTATCTATATGTGTTGTGGCCACAAGCTGTGCTTTAAGCCATTTTTCCACGTTTCTATTCCAAGATGGTCATTTTCAATACATGGCCTTGTTATTTTCACAAAGACTTTCAGCATGTTTGACTGACCAATTAACTTTATCTCTAGTCGCTCTACCTGCTATATACTCTATTAAGCTATACAGGTACAAAATGTAGGCTATTTATGTAATTTGAATTGGAAACCTACAAAAGAAGAGCCACTGTGGTCTGGATTTTCCCTCAAAAAGGTGCATGCTTATTTTTCCATTTTGTAAAAATGAACATAATATTATACTTCTTATAAATTTTAGAAAAATGGACATGATTATTAAAATTATATTGAGTAACCCTTATGGGTGCAACATAATATACACGATGATATTTAATAAATATTATGTAGTAATAATGTCTTAGTAAAAAATTACTGTGTATTAGACATTATTATAGACTAGCAAATAACATGGAAATCTTTGTGCTCTTTATAATAAGAAATAACATTACTGTTAAATTAGTTTATATTGTATCATATACACACAAGCATCCTATTTTAGATATCAAAAGATGATTACGTTCCTTTTTTTCTAGCACAAGAAGTAATAATTCTTGGTAAACATTTACCTGATTTCAAGTCAGTTGTGCTCTGGGATCTATATTCACATAGCCCTCAACACCTCCTATCCCAGATGACGTCTGAGGGTCACTTTGCACTATGTTAAAGTAATTTACATTAGCAAACGCAATAATTTATGTTTTTCCTTTAGTTCAATGCAGTCTATGTCTGGACTCTCTAAGAAAAAAATCAATGAAGAAGTACAACTATCACCAGATTAAAAAACAAAAACCTAAGATATTATGGAAGCTTCTAATAACACCTGGCTATGGGCATCAGTACTCCAATATATATAGGTCAGCCATTGGCCACAAAGGGAAGAGAGGCTCATTGGCTCCTGCCTGGTCCCTTTCTGGGGTGAATTTTACTTTGTCTATCCAGAGATTTGTTACTTCTACATACATGAAAGTGTTGGGAAAATTCATAGACTTACTTATCTATTTTGAAAATTAGGCAATTTAAGCCAGGTATGGTTGTACATGCCTTTAATCCCATCACTTGGAAGGCAGAGGCAGGCAGATCTCTGTGAGTTCAAGGCCAGCCTGTCTACATAGTGAGTTTCAGGACATCTAAGATGACATAGAGAGACTCTGGTTCAAAAATTATTTTTTTAATTAATAAAGGAAATATGCTAATTTTAAAAGACAAAAAGCTGAAAGACTTCATAAAATATTTAGATGAGCAAGACAGATGTCCAAATATGGTGTGCATCACTAACCATCAGGGAAATTCAAAAGATGGCACTCTACACTATACATTATAAACCCTAATTGACACAGAGGGTCAGGAAGGACTCAGAGAAACTGGAAGTCTCATTGCTTGCAGGGGGAATGCAAAATAGTACAGGCACTTGGGGAATCCTTATTAAGTTAAACATTAATTTTCTCTGCAAGGTGGCCATTTTGATTCAGGTATTTCACTCATATGTGCACACAAAATTATAGGCATGGGTGTTACAGTGGTGTTATTCATAATGAGCACAATATGAACCTTTATCAACTGGTGAGTAATCAAGCTGCATTTTACTATACCATGGAATACTTCCAGCAAGAAAAGAGTATGGAAGACCAATGCCCTTGACAACATGGATGAATTATAGACACGATGTTAAAGGAAAGAAGTATAACACAAAAGAGAAAACATTGTGGGATCTCCTTTCAGTGAAATTCTAGTCTGTGGCTCAGAAGAGGAGATTTAATACAAAGGAATAAAGGGACATATTCTATGGAATGGTTGTATGATTGTATATAATTATTCACAGTCATCAAATTGCACTTTATAAAGATGAGTTCATTGTATGTTGATAATACTCTAGTATGTCTTACTATTAACTATCTCTCTGACTCATTCTACTTAATACAGAGTGATATAGTTGACATCATATTACTGACTTTTGTTACCAAGGAAATAACTGTGATAATCTCCAAAGTCCCTTCTGAGGTTGTGTTGGTATTCTTCATAAGAAACTTTTGGAAATGTATACCCTTATAAAGACGTTAATGCTTAGAATCAACTGTGCAAACAAAATTGTTACAGCAACAAGGTTAAAAAAAATCACTCATTCATCTGCTGCAGGTATGACCCTTGGGTATCAGAACAAGGGTCAATTGCTGAAGTTACAGGGTTTGCATATGTACAAAGATGAGCCCTGAAATGAGAATGGACCTCTCTGTGAATTAGACGTTTTCATTCAAGCAATGATGCAGAGGTTAGATACACAGTATTGTAAGGTCACAGTTGTTATTGCAGCACCAGCAAAAGGTTAGATTGTCTGACTCTCCCAAAGTCTCATTCAATGCTTATATACTAATGTTCAGTTACATTATTTTTATCATTTTTATTTTAATTTTAAATAGCTTGTTTTACATGTCAATCCTTAAGAACCTTTTAATTTTCAGCTTCAGCAGCCGCAGCCTTGGTGAAGCTGCACAGAGAATGAACCAATGACCACAGTATATTTGGCTGGGTAAATCTGAGAAGTTGGCTACCACAAACTGACAAGCCAGGCTAAGGGAGGGGTGGGAAGACTGAATTAAAGGAGACTAATTTACAGGAAGAAGATGCTGTTGCAGAGTAGGGGATACTTCAGATAATCACAAGGCGATGTATAGATTTGAAAAGCAAAATATAAAGCTTTTAGATCTTTTCACTATAAACAAATCGTAAATATTTGGGAAGTTAGACGTCTTAACTTGATTTAAACATTACACAATGAACATATATGTATTTTAGAACATCATATAGTACTCAACAGGAACAATTGTTATGTTTTTATATCAGTTAAAAAGTATGTCTACAGGCTGGAGAGATGGCTCAACAGTTAAATACATTTGATCCTGCATAGGAGCCATGTTCTGTTCTCAGAACAGACATGGTGACTCATAATCATGTGAAACCTCAGCTATGGGGGATTTGATGCCCTCTTCTGAATTCCATGTGTACCAGGAACACATATGATATACATACATGTGTGTAGGCAAAAACACTGAAAAACATAACAAATCTAAAATTTTAATTAAAAAATTAAAAAACCTGAAAACTAGATGCTATGGTAGTACATTCCTATAATCCTAGCATGCAGACAGTGGATAAAGGAGGATCAGAAGTCCAAGATTAACCTGTGCTACATAATCCTCTGTCCTCTGTTTCAAAAATAACTAATTAGACAATAATCTTTAAGGTTACAAAAGGAAAAATCATCCTGCTCTGAGTGTGGCAGTATCTTCTTGTCCTCACAAATCTCCTCCCATCTCTTTTAAGATGAGCTTTGAAGATAAAGGGACAGAAGCATGTTGAAAAAGGAAACAAAGTAAGGGGGAGGAAGGAAAAACCAGGATGTGTGCATGTGAAGTCATGCCAGGTGGTAGTTTTCTACTGGAAAAGTGTGAAGGAAAGTCTTCCAAAGAAGGGATGAGCAACTGAGCATTTACAGATACATGGCACAGAAGGAGTGGGTAGGAGGCTGTTTCGATAGATACAGGTGTCCATTCAAGAATGGCATGCATTGGACAGATTAGTCACATGTCTTGCATCTCCCCCTGGAAGTTCAGAATAAGGAAATCAGGCAACCTGTGTCCTGAAGTGAAGAGTACACTTTGTTCCACTAAAGATAAAGTGGATAGAGAAATCAATGGGGAAAGAGTTGACTGAAGCTGTATTTAGAGGGTCTGGGGATTCTGTAAGGACTTGATGATGCAGGTGAAACAAAACATGCTCAAGAAAGAATTCAAGGAACAATCTCAACATTGATGGTAGTTCCCAAGGTTCAAAAGTTTGTAACTTCAAAAGTTGCAAAGAAGTCTTTGAAACTGACATGATGTTATTTAACTGCAGCAATAAGCCAGGAATCACCTTGTAATTACCAGATTAGGAAACTGTGGTTCAAATAAGATGAAGACTTCTGATTGCAGGATCTAGTAAAGCCGGAGTGTGAGCCAAGTGTTCTAATAACAAGCAGTTCCTGGCTGCTTCCTCTCACTCTACTGTCTTGTCCATGGTTGGCAGCTCATGTTCTCTGCACAGTGCTTGACATGCAGCGATGTTCCAGCCTATGGTGGATGCTTACTAAATGCAACACATTAGTTGCATTAGAATTAGGAAAGATCTAGCAAAGCTCCAGAAGGAAACTGGTAAGTAGAATGCAAACAATGACAGACTTTCACACTTTGAGTCATTGCTCCTTGAGCTAGAGAGAGGGCTTAGCCATTAAGGGTGGGCTCATAATAAAAAAATGTAAGAATCGTTACTCCTTTATAGTACATTAGCCATTACATGTAGACCTTTGCCATTCTTCAATCTTTTTTGTGTGTTTTTCTAAAATTGTACTATTTTATCCAACACAAAACTTTTTTTCTATTTTCTTTCTATTTAAAAAAATCACCAGATAAGTTGGTGCATATCTATAATTCCAGAACTGGGTAGATGATAGATGCATGAGGGTTGCAAGTTCAAAGCTAGCCTGGACCACATAGTGAGACTCGTTTTTGGAAAGCAAAAAAGTCTTCAGAGAACAGTGAAGCCATGGTTTAATAGGACTTAATGTACTTTTTGTTTGCATTTAGAATGCTAATAAACTTCTTTAATAATATAAACTGTCAAGCTTTTCATTTTGGTATGTATTGTTTATTCTCTGCCTTAAATGTTAATAAGTGTGGCTTGAATTCAATTACAGTCGTAGTTATTGCATTCAGCCAATGCATATTTAATATTCTCTGTAAAAGGACTTTATTTTTATAAATGCTCCTGGGATTTTATTTACCATAAAGTTGTAAAATATTAAGCACGTAGGCATTTGCCCTATTGCACTGTGATCTTCAATACAAGCTAAGGGAATGTTCTTAAAGTCCACAAGTATGGTCAATTTGGAGATAACCAACTTCCAGACCATCAGCTCATAAGGTTCTTTCCTGGCTGAATCTGGTGGCAAGTTGGTAGCTTAGAAGCACTCCTCTCAACATCTGTTGACATTCTTTTCACCCACACCTTCGTCACAGTAGACAGAGCTCTTGGCCAGAAGACATGTTCAGCACAGTACCCAAAAGGAAAGTTGGAAATACTCTGACAAGGCATGAAGTACAACTCTGTTGCACATTCAAACGTTTTCAGAAAGAAAGTGAAAATGCCCATGTTTGCCTCCATTCAATCATTTGCCTCTAGTGGATCCATAGTTAGTCTTCAAATAAAAACAAAACCCACACTAAGGATAAGTTAACATCTGGTATTTTCATTCAGACTTAGAAGAAACTTTTAAGTTAACCTTTTAACAAGACCTTTATTAACTACAAGAACCAAGTGATTACCAGGCGTGATAAATTACATATGAATATTTTCAGTTGAACACAGTATGTCACTTTGTCAACCATCCCCTGATCTTCCTTATAGTTTGTAAATCATATTAAGCTACTGGAGTCGCACAGTATTGGGAAGAGGAATGAGAATGAAATTTGAGAGATGAGGTTAAGAACCATTTGAATTGCCATGTAGTGCTATATACAGCAAGTTTAAGGTGCACAATGCAGAGGACCAGGAATCCTGTTCACTATTTGTAATGTCTACAAACCATCCTATGCTAGGCCTGGTGGCGAATCTCTAAATAAGCAATTGCTGTCAAAAATTGTACAAAAGGAAAAATACTGCAGTTACGGGTGTTTTTGATCTAACATAAAATGAATGACAATCGTTAAAACCACCATTTTACTCTAGTCCTCCCATCGTCTCAGCTCTTGAACCTGGCAGTTCTGCTACTTTCCTTCCTCTTCCATTTGTCTACTGACAAGTCCTCAGGGCATAGCCACTATCTTCTCAGTGCACTGTCTCCCAGGTAGCTTTTGTACATGCTCTCCATCCACGCATCTCCCTTTATTCTATCCCTCAGATAGATGAGAGCTAGCTTTGACATAGCCCAAGCCTACATCATTCTTTCTAGGGGGCTGTGGCAATCTCCTCAATGAGAAATTAAGGATAAAGCTGCGGCTGGAGGACTCAGCTGGACCAGCCACAAGGTTTGAAGCACAGTTGCAGCTCTGAACAATAGATTATAACCTTAACGGCAACATTCAAGATGAAGGACAGCCTTTTTCAATGGCACACACACTGTAATTCTGTTTCACCAAAGCAATGCTAATTTAAATGAGATGCTGTTTCTCTGAATGGTTTATGACTTTCACAGGACCCATATATGAGGTATCCTGTATATCAGATATTTACATCATGATTCATAATAGTATCAAAATTATAGTTATGGAGCAACGAAAATAATTTTATGATTGGGGGTCACCACAACATGAGGAACTGTATTAAAGGGTCACAGCATTAGGAAGGTTGAAAACCACTGCTCTACCCATTCAGTGGTTAGATATTTACTTTCCCATACTGATACGCACAGTAGGCTTTAATTATAAAGAAATACAGTTTGAAATCACACACCTACCCTTAATTAGAAGACAATGGCAAAGCACCTCATGAAGAAGGAACAACTTTTAAGTACTGTTAGTTCCTGTTTTATATTGATGCTAAACAGTGCAGGCAATAAAACCAACTGGTTGATGCTCATCATTATCCAAGGCAAAAGCTGGCAGAGCTCCCAAGACAGAATGCAAAGTTAAAAGTCATCTCATTATTCCATGCATCAGTTTGAGAGCAACAGTCAGACACTTCTAGAACAAACAGCCTCTTTAACAAGTGGCTTCTACCTATGCCCAGTATCAGCCTTAGCTAATGAATGAAGCAAATTATATGTTTCCTATATAGCACTTGCTTGAGTTTCATTTCCATTGTTATGATAAAATATCCTTACTAAAAGCAACAAGGATGAGGAAAGGGTTTATTTATAAACCAATTCCAGGTTATAGTCCATTATTTCCCAGATGTCAACATAGGGAATCAATCAGAGAGTGACATCACACTCACAAGAGCAAAACAAACAAACAAACAAACTCATCTTGCATGCCTGCTCTTTCTGCTCAGCTAGCTTCCATCACCCCTACAGAGTTCAGTTCCCAGCTAAAGAACACTGCTCACATTCAGGATATGTCTTGCCACCTCAATTAATAATCAAGGCAATTCTCCTAGCCATGCCTACAAGCCAACCTGATGTAGGCGCTACCTCAACTGAGGCTCCCTTCTCAGTGATTCTGAGCTGTGTCAAGGTGACAATTAAAACTAACCAGTGCACCCACTGTACAGCATTTTAAAAGATGATCATTTGCCTACATTTAATGAAAAGACCAAATAGTTCAAATCAATTGTCTCTTCACATTGCTTGTGATTCCAATCCAAAATAACAAGTTGGCCCTGTCCCAAACCTAAGCTCTAGAATGAAAATGTGAAGCTGTATGTTAAATACAACAACTGGTGAACAAGAGAACAGGAATGAGAGCTTGAAACATTGGGGGGAAAATCAGGGGGCCATTCAGTTGGGAGTGAAGAAAGGAACATGGTGCAGGAAATGCTGAAAATAAGAAACTAGCAGCATATACAGGCAGTAAGTCACTTGGTAGCTAAAATAATCCAGTATCGTGGGCCAGATAATAAACTGAAAATATAACAAGGTATGTGTGAAAAACTCGGCTTTTATAAAGAGAAAAGGTAATACATGGTGGTTAATTGTTTGAGCTCTACAATCCAATGGAGCCAAGCTCTAGCCTGAACTCTGCTACTTTAATTTGACTATGTTCTGCACTTTCTCCCAGGATAAATTTCTTCATTGGTACAATAGAGATAATACTAGCATTTATCTATTACAAAAGTGAAGTGATAGAATTCATACAAAAGGGCTTGAATTAGTTAGCTAATAGTAGCACTTTTGTCTCATCATGCAATTTTTCTACGTTAGGTGATAGACAAATAGGCCACTAAACACTGTAGATATATCATCTAATAGGTGACAGAGGGTAGCATTGCAAGTACATTAGCAGTTGTAGCACAGAATTGAAACAGAAAATAATACTTTGGTCTCAGCTTTTGAAGTAGCCCTGATTACATGTATGCTTCACCATGCCTGGTATTATCCCAGGCAGTAGGGTGTGAGCCAAAGACATAGATCCACATTGCCAACTACAACCACCTAACTAGTTCTTTTCAAGGGAGATGGGATTCTTGATTTTGTGGCAGAAAAGAACTTGTAGATGAGCCAGTTTGAAAGAGAGTAGAGGTTTCTTGGGAAGACAGGTGATTGAGATGGGCACTGGGAATGCTAGAAAGATACACACACACACACAGAGAGAGAGAGAGACAGACAGACAGACAGACAGAGACAGAGACAGAGACAGAGACAGACAGACAGAGACAGAGACAGAAACAAAGATAGACAGCACAGAGATGGGGGCTTCCTTTTTAGTCCATTCTTGTCTGGGTTTCATTTTGGTTTTTCCTATGTATTGAACCCTGGAGGGCCTTGTGCATGATAGGTAAATGTTCTGCCACCAAACCACAACCTCGGGTTAATTTCTACCTTTCAATTACACTATTTAGATCATTCACATTGACAGTTATTAACTAGTACTGGTGATATTTGTAACTCATATTTTCTAAAATGTCAGTTTTTAATCTTAAACTGATTTTCATTTTTAGTAGTCTTTCTAATCTGCGTATAAAATCATAGATTTCATTATGACTATGACATTTACTAATTATGTGTACACACACACACACATTTCTTGACTCACAATATGCTACCTTCTATCTCTCTTCTCCCATCTTCCTAGTCCCCTCCCTCCCTTCCAATAACCATCCTTCTGCCTTCATGTCTCTTTTGTGGTGTTAACTGGACATTTTATATGATTCTCTTTCTTTTTACAAACACATTGATTTTATTTCTTGAAAATATGCTTACTTGTTGCCCTAGAGTTTACCATATATATCTGTGATTATTCCAAATCCACTTTACACTTGTATTGCTTCACTGGCCTCATTAGGAGGTTTTAATGACTCAGAAATGTATACTGCTTTCATCCAACAAATACTGAATGCCTGCTCTGCATGTATTTCTGGTGATGTTTTGTGTGGGAGGGGAGTGAGGATTCTATGGATCCTTTCACTATAGGTGGGTTAATCCAACAGTAAAACAAGGTAACTTAGATAACTCTACCTACCATGTAACTCATCTCAGAAGTTTAGCTCAACTCTTTTCTTTGATTTATGACCAGTAAATGTTTGTATGTTGCCCACAATCTGAAATTCTAAACAATAGGTGTTGAACGTCTAACATGATGTCTATATGCAATGGAAGCTGAATGTGGGTTTTATCTAGGGAGAAGCTGGAACTTTCTGCTTTAGATAAAGTTCAGGTAAAGTTTACTGGTGAGTGATTAGTGCCTCAGTTGTAAGACAGGGTTCCTATGAGATTCCCAATGATTTTGCTCAGCCTCCTATATCAGTACAGAAAGGCATCTCCTAAGGTAGCCTGGTCCCCTTGGGAAAACAATTCAGAAAGTAGAGACATAGCCTCCTGTGACTGCAACAATTTCCTCATTCCCAAGCCTCTCTCTCTCTGCTCCTATAAATGGCTCCAGCCAGATTTCTACTAGTGAATAGTCCTACCTGTTGACAGTCAGCCTCCGATCTCTCTCTGCCTTATTTCCCTTTATGAATGCCTCAGAAATCTAACAAGGAGCATTGGATAACAACCTTGGTACCTCTGCTATGAGATAAAATAAAAGCTTCAAAGTGGTAAAGCAAACAGTGTCAGAGATATTGACCATGCTTTGGGAATTCTATGAGAAGTCCCAGGGTCACATCGGTCCTGGAGGTCTACACTATAGCTAGTGGCCTGGTGAACTGAATTTCTCCACTTTTCACATCTGCTTTTTCAGCTAAGTAGACAAACTTTTTAGATCCCATTGCTTAAAACGTTCCAATGTTATTTTAGAGCTTCTCTTTGCACTTTCTGAATCTCTTATTTCCTCTACTATGATTCTTTAATAATGAGGGAGCTGTTTATATGTGGAGACCATTCTAAATTACTCTGTTCCTCAAACAGTGTTCTTTATTAACTTTTCTATATGTTCTCTTTCTCTTTTCCTTAAAGCTTTTATAATTTACTCAAGAAATTTCAAGGGGATATAGGCATAGAGGACTTTAGAATGATTCACAACGAAGAAAAGCAATAAGTACTGCAATTTAATCTTATGAGAAGTTTAATTTTCCCAGTGTGAGAAAATAATAAGCCCATAAAATGTCACTGAAACATAAGAAGCTAAACTCATTCTTCCATCTACAGTTTGCTAAGAAAAAACATTAAATGGGTAGTAGCTGATTGATAGTTTTCAGCATGGAGAAAGCATGTTACAAATGGGCTGCAGCAATTGCCCAGCCCACTCTCTGGTAATAACTTGATACTACAACAGATGAGGAATTCTAGGGAAACAAGCGCTCCCGAGCAAAGAGTTTCCAGTAATTTCCTTCCTTTTATTCAGACATCCAATCTATTTCTATCTGTGCATGTTTAAAACAATCTGCACACAAAGGATTCTTAGTGTTACTAATATTTTTGAGGGTCATTGTTTTAATGAGTTTTCTGGCTTTTTCCCACCACAGGAAGCTATGGATAAACAGGCAGATTATCTGAGAACAAAAAGAGGAGCAAATCAACATTTAAAACTTCCTCAGTGACTCAGATTTACTCAGGAGTTGCTTAGGCACCAGATGGAGTGAGTGTGATGGCAGTATACATAGACCTTGACTAATATAAAACCTTGCTTACTTTGCAGTTTAATGACAAAAAGTTTATGGAACTAATACATGTTCACAGTTAAATATCAAGTTCCAGCAAGTTATTAAACCAGCCTGGAAAAACAATAGATTCTTTGATCTGGGCAGCAGCATAGTTTTTGTTATCAAATATTTTAGTTACATAGAATTACAGTGTACACTAGACAGGAACTGTCATTCTCCAAATAATGATGTTGATTGTAGTCCCATGATTTTCCACCACTCATTCTTTCCTGAATTGTTCAGAAAGCATGACAAGCACTGCACCTCAGGGTAGGATCGAATGCTCTCATTGTGTTAGAGACCTGTAGGAACTACGGGCTGCAGTGATCTCCTCTTGATAAAGCTGTAGGCAAGTCAGAATCCGTTGAGGTCTGAGGAAAGGCTTATAGATGTGTTTGAGCCTGGAAAGGTCTAAACTCATGCCTTGATCCTTAACACACTGACTATTCCTACCCTCTCCATTGATTAGTCCTACTGTTTTCATTGATTAGTCCTACTGTCTTCATTGACTAGTCTTACTATTTCCATTGACTAGTCCTACACACACACACACACACACACACACACACTCACTCTCTCTCTCTCTCTCTCTCTCTCACACACACACACACACACACACACACACACACACACACACACGTTACTTATTTACTATAGGCATCCGAGTCTGCCTTATAATCCTGGTCTAAAGTGGCTCAAGAGTATGATGAGAGCAGTTTCCTTTGCAGAAAAACTGGTTGAGTATTTCCCCTGTTAAATCTAGACTCCAGCTGATGATAGTAGACACTGAATCCAACATTGACAGGCCATATGTTAATTTTTCTAGCTTCATTGAGCAATGAATAAAATATTCCCTGACATATGTATTATTACAAGGTCTGCCAGCATTCCATTTGAGGATAAGCAGCTATGAAAAGTGGATATTTTTGCATGTGCTTCAGGTCCCTTCTAGCTCCCTATGTTGCCCGAAGACAAATGAGTAAAAGAGTTCATAAGAAGAGATTGAAGGATGTGGAGCTGGTAAGAAGAAAATGAAGCAGGAACTGATAGAAGTTGTTGGAAAGAAAGATTATGTTCATGTTTTCCTTTCTCCTTGGAGAAGGCATAGACTTAAACAGCTTTCTGTATTTATAGGAAAGAGTCAGGATTTTGTCCATCCGATTATTCCTTTAAAAACACATTCTTGCTGGGTGTGCTGATGTTGTAATCATGTAGTACTTGTAATTCCAGCACTGAGGAGGCTAAATCAAGAGGACTGTGGGTTTAGAATCATCTTGGGCTACCTGGCGAGGTCTAGGTCAGCCAAGGCTACATGGCAAGATGTCTCAAAACAAACAACAACAACAAAAATAAATGGATAATACATGAATAAAGAGAGTGAACATTGAACATATACTGTATATTTTACATTGTTCCAAATATCAGAGAACAGCAACAAAACATACAGGCTAGAGCCCTATTCTTTACTAATCCTTCTGTCTATGTGGGGGAAAGCATGAAAACACCATAGCATTAAAATAACATTTTCAGTTTTGTTGGGAGGTAGAATTTCTTTTTCATTTGGAAATGCACAATAGCTACAAAAGGCTTTCATGAGAATTGTGACTTTTTTTTCAGTGGAGACTAAACTGGTAAGAAGAGACCTGTTATAGTTTGGATGTCAAATATCCTCCAAAGGTGTTGAACACATGCCTCAGTAGTGACTCTATTAGGAGATACTGGAAGCTAAGAGATGAGGCCTCATGTGATGTGGAATAATCCTCTTGTATACTCAAATTGGTTTAATAAAATGCTGATTGGCTAGTAACCAGGTAGGAATTATAGTCAGGACGGACCAAACTAAGGATGATGGGAAGGAGAAGGGTGAGGTCAGAGGGTTACCAGCCAGATGCAGAGGGAGCAAGAGATGAATGTGACATGGGAATAAAGGTACTGCCACGTGGCAGAGCATAAATAAGGAATGTGGATTAACTTGAAATGTAAGAGATAGTTAGTAATAATAATATGCCTGAGCTATCAACCAAGCATTTATAATTCATATTCATCCTCTGAGTCTGTTATTTGGAAAGACTGGTCAAGACAGAAAACTCTGTTTACACTCATGGGAGATCCTTAGCTCATACAAGTTTTGCAGTCAAGGAGGTCTGTATATCACATCCTTGACTTCCTCTCTGTAAGATGAGTAGTTTGCCCCACCATGCCTCTTGCTGTTGCCATTTGGCTCCTTCAAAGTAAGGTCCAATAGAGTGGTTCTGCCATATCATGGGTTAGAATAGCTAAACTTGTGAGTTCAAATATGCCTCTTCCCTTTACACATTGATTATCTTAGGTATCTTTTTATAGTTACTAAAAGCTGACTTAACTAGATCCAGCCATAAAACCACATGAACACAGAGCATCTGAAGGAGAGGGAGCTTGGCAGCTGGAACACACAACTCAACATTTAATCAGCTCCCCAATGACCAGGTACAAGTGCAAATTAAGAATAAGAGGACGATATAAAAAAATCCATGTTTTATCCAACAGATGCATGGGAAATACTCAGACAGAAAACTCAGAGGTGTTTGTATGAGTCTTGCTAGAAAGTAGGCCCTGGAATCTATGATAAAATCTTATGTCAGTAAAGATGTGTGGTGGCTACTAAAAAATATCAAAAAACGGTCATCATATGAGTGACAGGGAAGAGAGAAGGCAGAAGCCTAAATATAAGGCAACAACATCTATGACTAGACAAGTGTAGGTTTCCAGGGTGACAGAAGACAAAGAAAGGCTTAAACAAGTAGGTGACAGAACTGGGCCTCAAGTTGTTGGGCTTCCAGGTGGACACTAAACTCGGCATTAGACCCTCATTTGAGACAAAGACAGATTGTGAACCAATTTCCAGCAACTCCAACACATGAGCAAGACTGGGCAATAGACAAGCAAAGAGAGGGGAGAAAGGAGAACTCATGAATCACATTCTGGAAGCTGGGGGGGGGTGATCATAGCTCAATGTGATGAAGCAAACTGAGCCCTAGATCCACCTCCAGTGCCAGAGACAGAAGGTCAAACTCTATTGCTGTGTGAGAGGATGATAAACAAAGCACTGTCTTTAGGGAAGAGCCACATAGGGGAGAAGATGGCCTTGGGCTCATGCTGTGGAGATAGGACGCTTTGCAGGGCACCTTGGGAATTAAAAAGAGGGGCAAGAGGGTCTGTGTGAGTAACAAATTCTTGCAGCATCATAGTTATGACGGACAAGAAGAGTGGGACTTGGAGAGAAGTGTTCATTTTGTAGAGTCTAGAGAAGGAACAAGTAGGGTTAGTTCATGGGGCTGTCTAACTGAAGAATGCGTAGAGTTAGGGACCCATAGGGGTGAGGTGGCTCAGGCCAGGCTCTGCAGCTTCTCTTTCGGGAGAAATACCAAGACTTCTCAGAGTGACTTGTTCTCTTTACCTATAATACTTTGTTAGAAAAAGAATGATACCTAGCTTTACCTTTTCCCCCTTTCCTGCCTCTTGTAGTGCCTGAGGTAGAACAATGAAACGCAAACCATAAAAATAGTGTTAGTAAATCACACAAAATTCTGAGTGGAAAAAAGTTATTGTCCGATGTTTATGGAGCATTTCCTACATATCTGGCACCGTGCTTCATGCATTATCTAAAACTCACAATAATTGTATAAGAACAATAGTAGTTACATTGTTTCATGAGCGGGAATGCTGCAACAAACAATAGAGGAAGTTAAATAATTTGCATAGAATTTGCTAATAAGTGACGGGGCCAAGAGTTTTGTTTTGTTTTTTGTTTTTCATGACAGGGTTTCTCTGTATTGTTTTGGGTTGTCCTGGAAAAGGAATTTTGTTTTTCTTTTAAATTTAGTAACTTTTATTATATATTCATTGGTGCTTTAGCCATGGGTATCAGGTCCCCTGGAACTAGATTTACAGACAGTTGTGAGTTGCCTGTGTTGGTTGGCTAGGAGTTGAACCCAGGTCCTCTGAAAGAACAGTCAATGCTGTTAACCATTGAGCCGTCTCTCCAGTCACTGGAACCAAGATTTTACCTCAGTATTATTCTAACTGCTATGCAGGTATCCCATCCTGCCTTTGAATAATGCTAGGTTTACAACATAATATCTAAATATCCCAATGGAGGACTTAGATACAAGTGCCAAGATAGAAAAGAAGGAAGAATGGAAAACAGAAGCAAGGAAGGATAGGGAATGGAAGAAAGGAAAGAGAGGGAGGAAAAGAGGGATGGGGGATGAAAAGGGCAGACATATCTGTGATCTGGTGTGCTTGTGAACATTCCTTAAAGGGCTCCATGGATAACTCTTAATGGAATATGCAGCACTTCAAGGCTGACTAAAACTGCCTACTGGTAAAATACAGTAATCAGCTGCAAACTGTGAGGTGGTACAGTTAAAACTAGCTGCCGGCAGACCAGAATGATGGAAAACTAAATCCTTACTCTGAAAAGGCATGTCAAGGCTGCCAGAACAATGGCTGGAGTTGGGACAAGCTGTACTCAAATACAAAGCAAATCAGACCTGCTGGGTGGCAATGCAGTCACAGGTCTCTACCTTCTCTTGCAAAGGAAAGGAGGGGGGCTAGCACCCCAGCTGTTCCTGGGGCAATGTGTTTGGCTAGCAGATTAAATGCGTCCCCTCAGGCCTGAGCTTAGAACACGGTGGCCCAGACCTGGATGTCCATAATCTTGGCATGTGTGTCTGTTCCAGCCTGCACCCACAGCATTGGCCTGGCCTTCTGCTTAGGCAGGTAGTGGGGTAATCTGAGGCATCGTCGGAAGCAAATGCTCTCAGGTCCAAGGATACCTGAGGCAGCAGGCAATAACTGAAAATTCATGAGACACGTTGGGCATCAGTTTTTAAAGTTGAAGATAACCCTCTACCTGTTTCCACCTTGTGCTAGGTTTCCACGCACTTGACATTCCGTATAGTCTTCAATGTTCTTCATGTGTACTCAATTACAAAGCAAATCAGACCTTGGGAAGGAGGTGCCTGCCTTTCCAGAGAACTGCAAAAATGTTGACTTAATCTCCAAAACAGCTTTGGGAGGCAGACCTCCTGACCACTCAGTTTTATAGACAAGGAAGTGGAAGCCCGAGAATGAAGCCCACACTGTTAAACATAGCATGCATGGTGGCCTGAGCAGATCCAAGCCCTGATGTGTCCAATCCCCTGGCTTCCTGCTATCCCCCCAGGAAGTCTAGTCAGAAACTGGCCTGCACTGACTAGTCTTAGGTCAACTTGACACCTAAACTGGAGTTATCTGAAAGGAGTGAATCTTGATTGAGAAAACATCTCCAAAAGAAGGGGCTGTGAGGCATTTTCTTAATAGTGATTGATAGGGGAAAGCCCAGCTCACTGTGAGTGGTTCAATTCCTGGGCTAGTGGTCCTGGGTTCTATAAGAAAGGAGCCTGAGAAAATCATGGGAAGCAAGCCAGGAAGCAGCGCCCCTCCATGGCCCCTGCATCAGCTCCTGCCTCCAAATTCCAGCCCTGTGTGAGTTCCTGTCCTTCCTTTTGCCATTGGCTGATTATGAACAGACCTTTCCCAAGAACTCAGGATGGGAAGAATTCTTCCTCAAAGATCAGGGCTAGCCAGGTGCTTTGGGACTGGCTTCCTCCACAGCTGAAGCCACTGTGTGTGGCTGAGGTGACCAGATCAAGACTTGAGAAAGCATCCATCACTCAGTATCCATGGAGATTTTAATGTAAAACAGTGGTTATGTGTCTGTTTATGGATGTGTACCCATGAGTGCAGGTGCTCCATGAGGCAGAGGGCATTGAGTTTCTTAGAACTGGATCACAGAAGGTTGTGAGCCACCTGACATAGATCCCCTGGGAGAGTAGCAAGCACTCTTAACTGCTGAACAGACTTTCCAGACTCCACAGACATCTTTAGTCCCTTATTGTCCAAGGCTGCCACACGAATCACAGCCATCTGCTGTACTTACATATTAACAAACTTTTCACGCTTTCCTCCTCCTTCCTTCGTCTCTTCCTCCCCAATCCCCAACTCTGTTTTGTACAATCCTTTACTCAGTAGCCCAGCCTGACCTTCCAGGGCTCAAGACCCTCCTGTGTTAATACTGGGGGTCCTCTTAGATGGTGGGATTGATTGAAATGCAATTCTCTCTTTAAAAGATGGAGAACGAGAGTAATAACGCTCTTTGTCACTTATGGTTGTTATGTTCCGGTTATTGTATCTTAAATCGGCTACTGAGACCTGACCTGATGGACTGGGCCAATGAAACAGTTCAGAGCCTGCTCTAGCTCTCACCAAACCAAATCTCTACCACACCTGCAGGAAGCCAGTGAAGAGAAAGCAGGCATGGCCAGGACAAGGCAAAACAAATCAACCTTGCTAACCGCCAGGGGCCTCAGATGCACGGTCCGGCTGAATTAAGCATTCTGTCACCTTTCCTGCTTTGTCCTGGGGATTTTGATTAAACTCATCAGGTTTGAGGGGCTTCAGCTTCAGTGTCAGAGAGAGAATCACAGGAAATCCTGTATTTTGAGTGAGTCATAAACACAAGTGTGTAACCTAAGGATTACTATCAGAGCCAGCCCTCTAAAATTAGAGTCTCCATGCATGCAGGGCACGCCTCCCTCTGTGCTCACCCAGCCTGTATTTACACCTCCTTGCTCTTTTCTCCTTTGCTTGCTCTTATTTGGAAAGACATGCATTAAGGGCACACAGATGGGTTTTCCGGAGGATTGCTTCTTGTGATGTTGTTGCCCTTCCCTTCCCTCTTCCCACCCCTCATTATCTTTCATTCTAGAAGTCCTTTGGAATCAGAACAACATTCTCTCCTTCCATCTTATTTGCGAGTACCTCAGAATAGTCTTTAGTTCCTAGACAACTATTCTTTTCAAAGGCCAGACTTGAGTAACTGAAAATCTTTCTCATTTACATGTGAACTAACACCCATTCACATATACTGTGGTCTACACATCGGGTGTGTGAAATCTTCCCATAGCAGGGCTCTGAGGACCCCAGTTCACACTGCAGATGCCCCCCCACCCAGGAGATACCCCTCACTCTGGCAAGGCTACCTTCCTATCTGCTTCATGGAACAGAACTCCCCAGCTTCCTGATTTAAACGCTCAGCCTCCAGAGTTACCTATCCTGGCTTACTGTATGTTGGTTGCTGCAATTCCAGGAGAAATTCTTCCCTTACCTATGAGAGTGAGACTATCGCCAGGCATAAAAATAGAGCTGCTGACCTGAATGATGTCATGCATTCACATCTGAACCGCCATCTAGTTCTACAGCTTCTCTCGGCTGTGCTTTTGTGCAACAAAGAATTTAGCTGCCCTTTGTCTGAAGTTCCTGGGAGACCCTCTCAACCCAGGGGATCTCCTGGGCCAATTGAGAGAAGTCTTGCTACCAAGGGCGGGGCCCCTGGACTACAGGGGGTGGTCTATGGTTATAAGGTGACTCCAGATGGGGACACAACACACCAGAAACAGCAATGTGATTAAAGGATTGGGGTTTTGCAGCACGTATCAGCCCTATCTCCAGCGAGGAGAGAGGAGGGTCTGAGTTCATCAGCTGCAGCTGATTCGATTCAACAAACCCATATAGAAAATGGTAAACAAACTCAGGACACCAGGGCTCAGGTGAGCTGCCCTGGCTAGCAACACTCCGAGGAAGGATATATATTGATCCTAAGAGGCTAATGTGTCCATGAGGACAACAGAGACTTAAGAACTCTACAAGTAAACATAAAACACTTCCTGAGTCTTACATGTTGTAGGGAATGATAGAAACTGAGTGAATCTATAGGGCTCCATATTAAGAGTTAGCTCACGGTCTGAAGCTGGTACAGGGAGTAAGAACAGTCTGGTGGGGGCTGTGTAGCTTTAATGTTCAACTGATTAGCAATGGGTAATTTTTTTTCATTGTTGTGGCACATACCCAGCAAAACAATAGAGGAGGGAAGCATGTTTTTCCTCTGGGCTCAGAGGTTTCAGTCCTCCAAGGGGAAGATATAGTAAAGCAAAGAGGCTCACCCCGGGTGGCTAGGCACAGAAGGAGCTGGGAGTGGGGCATGCAATTATGCTGGCATTTATTTATTTTTTTTGCAAGATACTACAGCATGTGCAGGTAAGGTATTCTCCACTTTGCTAATTCTCCATGCAATTATCCTCACAGACTCACCTAGAGGGGAATCCCATTAACCCCTTAGGTACTTCTCAATCTAATCAAGGCGGCAATCAGGATTCATCATCACAATGATTTATTAGGTTTAAAACTTAGGGGTGATTTTGTCAAGATGCATGCAGGGAAGCTGGTCAGGATAAACATGCTCAGTGATGGCACACAAGTCCAGGGCTCAGCACTAGCTTGCCTCGTGCAAATCCTGCACCTCCAGCTTGATGACATGGGGCAAGGTTTTTAAGCTCTCTGGCCGCAGATGGTTCATTTATGAAAAGAAGATAGCAATAATAGTAGCTGTCTTAAAGGGCGGTTGTGAGGAAAATGCACTACATACAAGTGTTTGCAAATGTTATTTGCTTTATACAAATGAGTGCAGATTTTCTAATAAAATAACTAAGAAGTACACGGCAGAAGTATCTTTTATCTGAACTTGGTATCAAATCATGGCTCTCAGACATTTAGTCAAGGGTTGATTCTACTGCAGCTTTTAGAGCATAGATGGTCAATTAGGAATGCTACCTGTGGTGCTTTGGATAAGATGTCCTCCACATTCTTGAGCATTTGAAGACTTGGTTCCCAGTTGATGGCACTGTTTGGGCAGGCTTAGGAGGTGTGGCCTTGCTGGAGAAAACATGTCACTGGAGCCTGGTTTTGACTTTAAAGACTTGTACCATTCTGAGTTAAGTTCTCTGTCTCCTATTTGTGATTGGTGATATAAGCTCTCAGCTATACCAGCCACCTTGCCTGCTGCCTGCTGCCATTCTTCCCTGCCAGGATGGCAATGGAGTCTTAGACCTCTGGATCTGTAAGCCCCAGATAAACACTTCCTTCTATAAATTGCCTGGTCGTTTCTATAAATGCCTTTGTCACCCAGACTCCATTTACATTTTTAAAACACTGCATAAGCTGTTTGTGAAGGCATACAATCATTATCCTAGCACTCAGCAGTTGAAGGAAGATCAGAAGTTCAAGTTGAGTCTGGGCTATACAGCAAGACCCCTGTCTGAAAAACAAACTGAAACAAACTCTAAGCTCTAGGGATATAGAGTTCTATATTCTCAAGACCCTGGGTTTGATCTCCAGGGCAAGAGGAGGAGGAGGAGAAGGGAGGAAGGGGTAGTGGGAGAGAGACAGAAACAGAGACAGAGATAGAATTAAGGGGAGGGGGAGGGACGGGAGGGGGAGGGGACAAGAGGGACAGGAGAAGGAAGTAGCATGCAAAAATATCAGCACTTCAAAAGAGACAGCCTTAACCTTCAAGTAAAAGAATTCTGGAGGAGGAGAGGAGGAGAAGGGAGGAAGAGGAGGAGGACAGGTAGCAAGAAAGAGCCAACCCTAATGCATATTGTCTCCTGCTTATATCCCTCTCTAATTGATAGTTGTAGCATTTAAATCAATAGCTTTCAAAGCAAAATCTCCCAAGTGACAGCATCAGTCACTGACTCAGACACTCTGTGAGGGGTTTCTGCAGTCTGTTTTAAGCAAAGCCTCCATGGGGGTGGGGGGGTTCCCACTTCACCGTTTAAGAAGCACTGCTCTCTGTGACTGTATCTCTCCAAGTGGGGTTCCATCAGACCAGAGAGCCTTAGTCAGCTCCAAAGTTCTGATAGCCTCACTGGCATCCTGCTGAAGTCTCCACATCTCTCCAGGGTATGCAGCCTGATTCCTTCTGAGACCTCCTCCACATAATACACTGGCAGAAGCAGGTTTCCTGATCCTGCTTTAGCTCTAGGATCTGTGGTCAGTCTCCACCAACTTTCATGGTGCACAGATTTCTAAGAGTATGGGAACCAGGTATCTCAAAGAACAAGCCAAACCCAGAAGTAAGAAAATGAAGGGGACCAGAAAGGGCCATGATGAGTAAAAAGAACAGCATTCTCCTTCCTCTCTTCTTTGTGTGCTATTAAGAAAATACTTGGGCCTGGAGAAACAGCACAAAGATCAAGAGCTTGCACCCCTCTTCCAGATGCCTTGAGTTCCCTTCCCAGTACCCATACTTGGAGACTCACAACCACTTGTAAGTCCAGCTCCAAGGGATTCTACACCCTCTTCTGGACTCCATGGGTTCCTGTACTCGTGTGTGTGTGTGTGTGTGTGTGTGTGTGTGTGTGTGTGTGTGTGTTTGTGTGTGTGTGTGTGTGCATTCACATTCCTATAATTTCTAAATAATGAAACTTTTAAAAAGGAAAAAAATGAGTGAATGTTAAAGGTTTGTCCCTGGCACTGTAAATAAAATTTCACATCCAATCATTTTAGTGAAGAGCACATCATGACGTATGGTCACCGAGCTACGAAAGGAAAGCACACAGGGAGCACTGGGTGCCAGCTCTTCCTTGGAAAGTCTTTTGAGGAGGAAGCTCAGATACAGAAAGACTATGTTGAATACCAAGCAAGGTGGGAGTCAGAGGAGGAGGCAAAAAGTCACTGGAGACATACAGAACAGGCAGCCAACAGAAGAACCGGGAGTCTCCCCGTGGGGGAGCTTTCAGCCATTTCCACTGCTGCACAGTGCAGACTTTTTGATTCAAGGAACCTTGGCCATTGGGAACTCTAGAGCGTACAAACAGCATGAGCTATCACACTGGGATTCCCGTCTACCACTCCCAGTGAGGTGTCCTTTATTTCAGTCACCACGGCAGTCTGAGCCCGAGTTGCCTTAACTGTGAAAGAGTGACAATCATCTTACCTTATCTATTTCATGATGTTATTATGAAAGTTTAAACGTGTGTGGGGATATTTGTGTCTGTATGCACACACACAAGCCATTTACAACTGGCTTGAAGTAATAACATGAAGCCCATTGATCCATCTGTTAAAACTATGATGACATATAATAGATACTCATTAAGAATTTATTGAGTGCATTGATGCCCTCTTATAATCACTTAAGGATGTAGGTACCAGTGTAAGCTTTCTTCTGCTAATGCTGTTTCAAAGCATGGTGCATGGGAAATACATAGACTAGGTTTATTTTTAGAAAGGAGAAACTCAGTTTAGAAAAAGAGTTATTTATAATTAGATGTGAAAAGATTAAGGAATGCCTAAACCACACCTACTCATTTTGTGGGACTGAAAACTTTGATCTATGATAATTACTAGGCGACTGATAATTGTTTTAGATGATTGGTATGGATTTTAAGCTCCGTGGTGTTTTTAGTGGATTGGTATAGTTTGTTTAATTGGTACAAAGAATGGCTACTATGGCATTATCAGCCCTTGTAGCTGATGTTAGTAACAAAATGATTCTCTAAATGAGATTTGTGGTTTAAGTACACTTTTCTATATAAATCAATCTTGCAGGAAAAATACCACTGACATGATCAGCTCTAGCAATGCACTCTGACTTCCAGTTCAAGGCAGCTGACATTTAAACCAAATGACTTCCATCACTCTCTGTTCTCTGGTCCAACAGGAAATGGGTCAGAGATAGAGATAAGTGTGTACCTCTGGGTCACAAATGATTGGAAATACTTTTTTAAAGAAAGGAGAAAGACTTAATATTCAGATTTGGATTTAGGAAAACTACAAATGAAGCAGTGATGTTTTAAAGGAAGAGGTGACCTTCCTAACTGGGGCCCTTTACCCCTTGGAGTTAGGATAAAACTACGTATCAAGTACAGTGTGGTTGTGGGTACTGAGAAAACTGGAGTCTGAGAGACCAGAGATGGGTAGGGAGTGACATGAGAGACCACAGATTGGGGAAGGAACTTGTGAATCAGTATCAGGCTAAGGCCTTAATCTAGGACAATTGGAAGCAGTTATTTGGGTTTTATTTTGTTTGTTTTTGCTTTTCGCGAGACAGGGTTTCTTTGTGTAATAGTCCTGGCTGTCCTGGAACTCACTTTGTAGACCAGACTGGCCTAGAGCTCATAGAGATTAGCCTGCCTCTGCTTCCCAAGTGCTGGGATTAAAGGCATGCTCCACCACTGCCTGGCAGTTTTGTGGATTTTATTGTATGTATTTATTATTAAGTTTTAATAAGCATACAAAATAATGATTTGTGGCATTTTCATACATGTATATTATTGTAATTTGTTTATAGATTTGGCTTTTCAAAAGGTCACTCAGTGGGACTGGGAAGATGGTTCAATTAGTAAAACGCTTACTACACAATTATGAGGACCTCAGATCAGGGCCCCAGCACACATGCAGAAGCTAGTCGTGTGGTGCATGCCTATAATCCTAGCACTAAGAAAGCAGAGACAGCAGGAACCTTAGAACTTTGAGCAAGCTAACACTGCTGAATCAGGGAGCTCGAGGCTCAATGAAAGGGAGACCGTGGCTCAAAAGCTAACATGGAGAGCGATAATGAAGATAGTGGAAGACACTTGACATCAAACGCAGACTTCCACACTCATGTACACACATGTATCCACACCCACATGGATACATACACACACATACACAACACACACAAACATGCACACACACATATACACATGGATACACTAAGGCACTCAAGAGTGGGGATATTTTCACTCAAACTACAACGAGAAACCACCGAAAACAGATTTAAAAGGAAGGAAACGGCAACCTAGAGCAATCTTCTTTGATTCCAAGCAAAGGCATAGAAGATACAGAAGAGAGATCAAATCCAGCAAATCCTAGAGGTAGAACTGACATTAGTATGTCATAAACATGACTGTCTATAAATAAAGAGTAAATGAGTCTCCTGCTTGAGCCAGATCAGGGACTATCGGCTTAAGAGAAAGAGCAAATTTAGGGCAAGAGACAAGAATGTCACGAATAACAGAATATGCTTTCTGTCATGGTTC
Organism: Mesocricetus auratus; assembly: GCF_017639785.1. Classification (NCBI taxonomy): domain Eukaryota; kingdom Metazoa; phylum Chordata; class Mammalia; order Rodentia; family Cricetidae; genus Mesocricetus; species Mesocricetus auratus. Next base: position 10,197,370 of record NW_024429199.1, on the reverse strand, counting down.
TACATTTTCAGCTATGTTATCTCGTGGCTACAATTAGGCAGTGTGTGGGTAAGTGACCTGAAAGCAAAGTGACATAGCATCCTCTCCGTGTAAAGTCTGAGAATGAAGAAGACAGAAGATGAAGTGTGATCCTTGGCAGTCAGTCGACAAGCTTTTGAAACGTAATGAAAGCACACTCATTGTACACTTGAATGCCTTGCTACAACAATACCTGGTGACGAGGAGTTACTCAGTGTGTGTCCAGGGAGACCTGAATGCCCAACTGCTAGACACTCAGCTGAGACATTATGGCCATTTATTTATAGCCTGGCTTTTTCCAGAAAGATCTGAAGTGGTTAAAAGAGGTGGTTTGTCTACAAGGATTTGTTTCGTGAGTGACTTTGTTCTTTACAGATCATATTCTCTGTCTTCTATGATGCCCACACAAAAGGAGGCGAGGGCAGCTAGGGGGTACAAAGTTCAAAGGCCAAATTACACTGACGCTTACCTATGTCTGTGTCTGCATTCCTCAAATGTTATAGTGTTTTCTTATTTTTATTTATTCAGCCTCAATCAGAAACTTTCATGATTCATTTGACAGTGTAGGACTGGAAGAGAAAATTCAGCTGTATCAATAATAGTCCAGCCTTTCATTAATGTTGATCTTTCATCTTCCCCATTTGTGGGAAAGTATAGGACAACCCAAGTTGCCTTTCATGTGGACCCTAATCTTACATTGCTTCTCTATCAAGCTTTGTAAATTGCCAGTCCTGCTCTGGGACTGCATACTCTATTAGTTATGATGAAGCTTTGTCCAAGGAGCCACATCAGCTTAGAACAAAAATCTGGAGCTGTTAATGTGACCTCACCTAGTCCACCTTCTGCCGCTCCTGACCCCTGCTCTGCTTTCCTGTGTCACGTCCTCCTTTATCCCCAGCTGCTGCTTCTCAACCGCACCTCCATGTTACACTGCTCCAGCCTTCCACTGTTCCACTGGCAATGATTTCAGCCTCTAGTTGTGTGATGGTTTGGCTGAAAATGACCTCTGTGGGCTCATATATTTGATTAGTCACCAGGAAGTGGAATGCTTTGATAGGATTAGAACGATCAGGAGGTGTGGCCTTGTTAGAGGAATATGGTCACTGGGGATGGGTTTTGAGGTTTCAAAATCCCATGTCAGGTCCAGTCTGAATCTCTCTCTCTCTTTCTCTCTTTCTCCCTCTGTCTCTCTCCCCCCTCTCTCTGTCTTTCTCTCTCTCTTTCTTTCTTTCTTTCTCTCTCTCTCTCTCTGTGTTTGGGTGCATGCACACTCGTGAGTGTTTCTCTGCTGACTGTAGATTGAGATGCTGAAAACTCAGCTACTTCTCCAGCAGCAAGTCTGCTTGTGTGCTGCCCTGCTCAGCATCATGATGATAATGAACTAAACCTCTAAACCAATAAGCAAGCCCCCAATCAAATGTTTTCTTCTACAAGAGTTTCCTTGATCAGGGTTTCTCTTCGCAGCAATAGCACAGTGACTGGGACATTTGTGACCCTGAGAAGCCTATAGTCTATGTTTGATGTAGTTGGAGAACCCTGTGCTATTAGTTATCTTTCTAGTTGTTGTGACCAGTAACAAGAAGCAACAGAAGGGAGGAAAAATGCAGTTTGTGTTATAGTTCAAAAGGACGTCGTCCATCGTAGTGAGAAAGACTTGATGGCAAGAGTGTCACATTGCATCTGCAGTCAAGAAGCAAAGAGACAGGAATGCTGGTGGTACACTTATTTTCTTTTATTTAGTGTGAGTCCTGAACCCCTGGGATAGTCCCATTCTCATTCAAGTTCAGCCAGCTAAATCTCTCTAGAGACTCACACAAAATCTTTCCCAGAGGAAAGTTTCTTAGGTAATCCTAAATCCAGTCAAGTTAAGCCACCACCCCTATGATATTACTTACTCCCAAAATATCAAATTTCGGGAATCACACCCACAATTTTCACATTAGGCAGTGAGCATTTAACTGTTTTGGTAAATGGCCTCATAAAAAAATAACTGTTTCCTATAGCAATTTATCCAATGTCATACAAGTTGGAGAAGCCCGATCATCAATTTCTTTATAACAAAACAGAATAAAACAAAAGCAGAGCTGGAGCAGTGGCTCTGTGGTTAAGAGTGTGTAATGCTCTTGAAGAAAACCAGAGTTCAAGTTCCAGCACCCACACTGGAAAACATACAACCACCTACAACTCCAACTCCAGCTCCAGAGACCCAACACCCTCTTCTGGACTCCATGGGTATCTGCACTCACTCACATGCATATATGTACACAAATGCACACACACACACACACACACATATATATATATACATATATATATATATATATATATATATATATATATTAGAAAATAAAGAAATAAAGCCAGGAAAATCCAATCCAGCATATTGCAGCATATTGCCTAATTTTATATGTATAATCATCTTTCCTGATTAAAAAAACCACAGTTTCCTATTGCAAATAAAATTCATAATAATCTCAAATGCCATTCCCAAATGTATGCAACTAGTCCCTATACATCATTTTGACCAATATTATGCTCTTTATTCAGCACTATATCTGTTTGGAACAAAGGACATAAACTTGGATTCATGGCCCTATACCTCCTGAATATGGTCATTAATCTCACTCTATCTCCCTGGAAAATTATCCCTCTTTATCCTTAAATTTCAACACCATTTCCTATGCAATTCTTAGATGATGAATTTTCTTCATACTTTACTCCAAAACAGAAACAATGATGTGGATGTCCTTATGTATATGTTTCTCTTATTGACTGATGAATAAAACACTGTTTGGCCAATAAAGGCAAGAAGATAGGTGGGGCTAGGAGACCAGCAGAATTCTGGGAAAGGTAGGCAGAGAGAGACCATGAAGAAATGTCGTGTAGTCAAGGAAGGAGTAACAGGCCCAGACCCTTTTGCAGTAAGAAAAGACCACATGGATATACATAGATTTATAGACATTGGTTAATAATTAAGACAGAACTAGTCAATAAGAAGCCCTAGCCACTGACCAACAGTTTTATAACTAATGTAGCATCTGTGTGTTTATTTGGGGGCCAAACAGTTGCAGGAAGAAAACACCAGCAACAAAACAACTCTGTGAGGTCAAAACCAAATTCTTTCTAAACTTCCTTAAGCTAGGCCATGTAGACTCTGTCTTCCCTGGTGCTTCACTATCTCCTCTGAATAATGTCCAGCCCTACATTTGTGCCCAATATATCATTATCTCTTACTTACTGAAGAACTCTTGACTACATCCCCCTAGTTTACACTGCATCTCGGTTATTCTCCCTAGCTCATGCTTATCACCATAGAAGCATATTGTAACTGCCACATAAAAACCACAGCAAAAGCTGGGCAGTGGTGGTACACACCTTTTATCTCAGTACTTGGAAGGTAGAGGCAAATGGATCTCTGTGAGTTCAAGGCCAGCCAGCTCTACAGAGTAAGTTCCAGGACAGCCAGGGCTGCTACACAGAGAAACTCTGTCTTGAGAGGAAGAGAGAGAAGGAAGGAAGGAAGGAAGGAAGGAAGGAAGAAAGAAAGAAAGAAAGAAAGAAAGAAAGAAAGAAGGAAAGAAGGGAGGAAGGCAAACCTACAACAAAAAGAAAGTTCATCCCCTCAAGTTATCCCCTCATCTCCTCTCACTCAACTCTCTACAGAGACTTGTCTTTGTCACAAGCATTTACATTGCAGTTTTATCCCTGCCTCTTGAAGAAAATTTCTGTTGTCAAGTAGAGCTATGACCTTTGTCCTGTAAAAGATTATGGTTAACTGTCAGTCTCTTTCTTACATCCTCTGGGTACTCCTAGCCCCTGGGTTTCAGGATACCATGCTCCTGATTTCTTTCTACATCCTGAATGCTCTCCTGCCCTTATTGAAGTGGGTGTGTTTTAGACTTTGGTCCTCATGGCTCTCCTGGTTACTAGACTATCTCACTGCCTACTTGAGAACATCACATGGATGTCTAGTAAGAATCTTATACTAACCAATCTAAATTTTGAATTCTTCTCCCACTGCATCCACTTAAAACTCACTTCTTTCATTCAGGTAAGACCAATTCACAAGACAGTTTAAGGAAATACTTAAGGAAAAGTTTCTATTCCTTGTTTAATACATATACTATTTTTATTTCCTTGTAAATGTCATAAATGCATTCCCTGTATTTTGATCATAGTCATCCTCACATTCTTCTAACTACTCCCAGATCTGAATCCCACCCCAAATTCATGTTCTTCTTTTGTTTTTTTAACTGAGTCCAATGTATGTTGCCTATCTATTCATGGGCCATATGCTGGGGCATAGTCAACCTACCAGTGGTCACAATCTTAACCTGACTTTCCTTACCCAGAAGCCATTAACTGCCAATAATTCCTCAACTGGATGGGTGTATCAGGAACCCTGACACAAACTACATGTTGGAATGTTGACAGGCTTGATTTTTGTTCATGTTTTATATAGGCAGCCACAAGGGCTGTGAGTTCATGAGTGGATTTGTCCTGAATGTACTGTTTTTTCCTGGTCCTACCAGATCTCTTATACTCTTTCTGCCCTCCCTTTCTTTAAACATTCACAGATACTTTATCATCTCTCTCTCTCGATCTCTCTCTCTCTCTCTCTCTCTCTCTCTCTCTCTCTCTCTCTCTCCCTCATGACCAAAATCTGAGTCCTGTCAGCTATTCCTTCACACACCATCCCGTTTTAACCAACTTCTGATCAGCATTCCACTTCCACCCCGGTTCAGGCCCTCCCTCCCTCCATATGCTTTTCCCTGCACCCCTGGGTTTACTTCTTGTGATCTTCCTTCCACTTAGGGCTCTCACAGCCCACTCTCTGTGCAGCACTCTGAAGTATGTTTTAACAAACACGTTTCATCCTATTCCAGTCTAGTGTCTATTAAAGTTTGTTACTGATTTCCCACAAAAGTAGACCTAACTCTTTAGAAGGCAACACTTCACCTAGACTCCTGTTTTATTGCTCATGATTCTTTGCTTACACATCAGACTCAATCTTACTTCCCTTTTTATTGTTTGTGAACCATGGCAAAATATCATCTCTGGCCTTTCCCATGCACTGGCTGGCTAGTATCTTTCCCCTAAGTCTTTTTTAAGGCACCTATTCTCTAATCATTGAAGTCTCTACTCAAATGCTATCTTTCGGGGAGGCCTCTTGTATGTTTTACATTCATACCTTCCCAACACTTTACCTTTGTTTTCAACATAGGTATTACTGCTGTATAAATTATCATATACCATTTACTTATTAGGTACTTATCGGTTTCTCTATACCAGTGGCTCTCAACCTGTGGGTCAATCAACCTATGATTACAAATTGCATATCAAATGTTTACATTATGATTCATAACAACAAAAATAATTTTATGGTTGGAGCATCACCATGGTATGAGGAACTGTATTGAAGGGTTAGTTGCAGCAACCCTGCTCTATATTACGATATAAGATTAGTGAGGATAGGAATCTTGTGACGTGTACCACTTGCAACCCATAGCCGGTACACATTGAGCACAGAATTCATCTTTACTAAGTAAATATCAGTAATCAGATATTTTACTTCAAGCATCCTGACCAGTTAAACAGGGTCCACTATGAGTTTATAAACACCAAAAATCCTAATTTTATGTCTTTTCTTGAAGAATTAAAATATACAAATAATTGCCTGAGGGAGACGCAGCCCTTGCCAGGGTTTCCACAATTATCTTGACATCTTCAGATCCCATTCTCAGTCTCACACCAGAATTAGTTCATATTGCTCACAGGCATGCAGGACCCAGATATATTTTAAGGCTCTCCAACTGATCAATCTGTTTCCAAGACATTAACAGCTGCTGTTTTAATCATTTATGGGACCATTACAGCTTCTCGGCTTAGAGTCAAGAACTGAGGCATTGTTTTTGTGTTTCATGAAATTGGCTCCTAAAAAAAGGACTTTCCTTCCAATTTTGCAAAGTCAGGTTGGAGGCTAATGGCTATCCAGAAGAACAAACTATGATGTCCCTAAACCCACGGTGAAGGAGTGGCCTTTTACTGGCAATACACGCTTGAAACTGAAACCACAAGCCTCCAAGTATCTGTCACCATTGTAAAAATGCCTAGGTACCTGTTGTCGATATTGTCTTTTTAGCTTAGAGAATCTGCATTGATTTGCTGCTACTTTTCATTGCCAGTCTCTGTCTTTGAACTGGTACAGAGAGTATCACCAAGATAAGCAAAAGAAAATAGAAATGGATAGTTGTGTTTTATGACAGGAAAGGACATTGGAAGTGATGAAGACCTAATTCCAATGGCAAAGGGCCCAGAGATGTTGAATGAATGTCTAAACTCTCAGCACAGTCTCTTGTGTTCTTAGGCTTTAGGACAACAGAAGGCTGAGCCCTGTCATGGCCAGTTTATGGGGCTCCAATGATGTCTAAAATAGGAAATCCCCAGGCAGCATCTCAAAAGGGAATTTTTAGATCTCACCCTCACTATTCTGGCTGTCCCTCATGGGTTTCCTGATCTCAGTAGAGGGAACAATAGCCATTCATAGCCATCTGATGCTCAGGCGAGAGTCAGGCTCCCTCTCACTTTCCACTTGCTTCCAGTTTAACAGAAGGCTCTCCAATCACATCTCCAGTGTCATTATTTTGTCCAAGGCACCATCACTCTTCCTTGTATTTGTTAAGTGACTGTTCTCGTTCTATTCTTGCACAAAATGGTACATATGCATCAGGTGTAATGGCCTTCACTATTCAGAGGTGTCTTAAGTTACAAAAGATAGTGTCCATTATGGATAGATGCATCCATACCATGCAAAGCTTGATAAATGAAGAAGGCCTCCTAATTATAAAATAGATTTTCCTTCTCCACTTGCTCCACTTTATGTCAGGGCACGTGGTTTGATAAGGCTTGACCAGTTTGATGTCAGCCTTATGATTCCTTTGGTTGAATACCCTCCTTCAGTATATAACCTGAAAACCACTTGCCTCTCCATCCCTGTACCTTCCACTGTCACCTCATTCTCGTTCACCTTGCTCTTTTTATGTCTAAGGAAATATTATGATGGTGGTACTCACTATTTCCTGTAAGTAAAAATGAATGAATGGTTCCCTCTGTGAATGAAACCTAAGGAGGATGGCCACGAGATAAATTAAAAGCAAGGCTTCTATGTTGCTAGCCTCAATGTTTCTTTCAAACGGGCTGCTTTCGAGGATAACTCTTTAGTGGCAATGGTCAGATGGCAACATTTCAAAGCTGAAGTGCAAGGAATCCTCCATGACCTGCCCTGCATTAATTAGTGTTTACTACGGAACCAGGGATCATTCTATGCAAGATCCAATCTTTGGTTCATTTGAGAGCTAGGAAATAAATGTGGAAGAAACAAGTTACAATGAATCAATAGATAATCCATCAAAAATAATAAATGTGAAATTAGCACTTAGAACAAATAATACTATGAAAACTATATGAAACGATGCACATTTTAAGTTGGATACTTTAAATACCACTAAAAGTAAAACTACCAAAAATAGGCTGGTGAGTATATTAGCATTATCAATGATTTGTTGTGTAGTACTTTAAAGAATACATGTAACTGTAGAATCCAGTTTAACTGTTTATTGCTTTGATAGTCATTATAAGCCTACAAGATTTAAACCAATCTAATGCTTACTGGGTGGCTTTGGGGACAAAGTAAATGTTGGGTGCTTTAGGGTAAATAAGATGAGCATGAAAACAAAGAGTGTCTATAGAGTGTTTACTATCTTCCAGGAGTAAAAAGGGCTGAATAAATAACCACAATGCAGCAGGAACATGAAGTTCATATGTCTCATGGTTCTGATTTGCCTCTTTGTTTCTGTGATAAATCACTTAACAAAAACAGCTTGGAAGGGAAAATCTTTTATTTGGTTTATGGGTTAAAATCCATCATCCATTTAGGAATACCAATGCAGGAAATCAAGGCAAGAACTGAAGTGTGTACCAAAGAGAAATTCTGCTTACTCATCTGATTCCTCTGGTTTGCCTACCTTTCTTCTACATCCCAGGCTCTCTACCCACATGGGCTGTGCCCTCCTGTATATCAATTAGCAGTCAAGAAAATGTCTATCAGAAGAGTGCATAGGTCAATCTGATGGAGACAATTCCTCAATTGAGGTCGCCTCTTCACAGGTGTGTAAAGTTGATAAATGATGTTACCTCGGACAGTCATCATACACATAAATTATGATATCAGTACAGGCCCAGGAAATCATGGTGGCCTCCGAATTGAATTTACTGGATGAGGAGCATTTTGATAGATGGTTGTAGGGTAAAGACTAGAAGGGCATGTACCTGGGCTGTTTTCCAGATGTGTAGATAGAACCCACTGCTGGGATGCTGGCTGAGCCAGCCAAGAGAATCTTTACTGTTTGTTGGCACTGACATTGTTGAGGCTAAGCAACAACAAAAAACACTCCGCAACTGGTACTGAGATTGGTAGATGTGTGCAGTGGTCATCAGACACCCCAGACAGCGGTCAGTGCTGCTCTCCAGTAAACATGCAGAAAAAGACATACAAGCAATGAAAACACAAACCTGACAGATACACGCTAATGAGAAAGCACAGCAAGATAAAGGCCACAGTGAACTTTGAGTCAACAGCAAAAGCTCAAAGTGGCAATGACGGTCAAGGTCACAGGAGGCTGTGCTAATGCTCCAGTGCTCCCTGACAGCTGCTAGGAGAGCCTGATGGAACTCTGCTTCTGTCTTTGTCATTGAGAATAAAGAGACAGGAATGAGCCTTGGCATGAGTAGAACCGACATTCCAGGGAGGCAAAGGATTACAGAGAGCACCTGCTCCTCTGAGTGTGTTCAAGTACCCTGACATCAACATGTCACATCTCAAGGTTACAGCAGAACTCACAAGTGAGCAATGGAACAGCTGCCACCAACCTTCAGAAAAGCACAGAAAATGCAAGAGGCAGATGAGACAGGAGGTGGCATATCAGTTGGCCTGATTTTCACCAAATGGGGGGGGGGGGATAAAAGTACTCTACAAGCCAGAAATGGAGTTGTGACAGCAATCCCAAGGGAATTCTTCAAATAGGGACCTGGCAGCATTTAAGGGGTAAATTAAAAGCCAATAGGAAGTCATTCTGAAAAAATACGTAGAGCTGGGGCTGGAGAGATGGCTTAGTAGTTGAGAGCACTAGCTGCTATTCCTGAGGAACCAAGCTCAGCTTTCAGAACCCATATGGCAGCTCACAATCATCTGTAACTTCAGTCCCAGGGGATTTGTTGCCCTCCTTGGCCTCTGTGGGCACAAAGCACACATGTGATGTACATATGTCATGCAGGCAAACACTTAGACATACAAAATAATAAAATAAAATTCAAGATTGAATAGAACTGTAGAATATCAGAACTAGGAGGGTCTCTCAGACAACGTCAGCTCCTAATCCATCGAAATGCTTAACTTTGTAACCCACTTTCTTTTTGAACATGCCCCACGATGAGAAACGTTAGTTTTCAAAGCTGCTCATTAATATAATCCTCTGTTAGACGTAATCCCACTAATTCATCTGGTGTAAATCCATGTTTATTGTTGGTGTGGCAGATTCTCTTATCCTGAGAATAAGTCCTAACGACAGCATGCACAGCTAATCTACAACTGGATGGAGTGAATAAAACATACAAAACTGGATTGTGCAAGGGTGCTTTTCATTTTAGTTTACGCCAGGAAGATATCAGGTATGGGGGTTTGCATGGGAATGGTCCATACCCTTATATGTTTGAATGATTGGTCTGCAGTTGATGGAGCTTTTTGGGAAGGTGTGGCCTCGTTGAAGAAGGTGTCACTGGAGGTGCCTTTGAGGTTTTGAAGGCTCATGCCATTCCCAGTGATCTATTTCTGTCTGCTTCTTCCCATAATCCCATAGTTATTATCTCAATATGTAAGCACTCAGTTCCTGCTCCAGTGCCTGCCTGCCTGCCGCTATACTCCTTACCATGATAGCCATGGATTAACCCTCAGAAACTGTAAGCAAATCCCCAATTAAATGCGTACTTTTATGAGTTGCTTTGGTTTTGTCACAACAATAGCATAGTAATGAAGACACCAGGCAATGTGGTCCAAACTGGAACTGATAAGCCATCCATGAACACCTCAGTGCAGGTAACAACATCTGGGAAAAGAAATAAGTTTCCCTACATCCCTGTCACTATTTTACTTCAGATTCCAGGCATTAATTTCTCTTAAATCATCTGCCAATAACTTAATAATCCAGTCCTCGAAGCTCAGCCTTCCGTTACCAGAAGCAGGACCATTTCTCTTTGGAGTCCCATATATTTATGGGTATACTACAAAAGTGACACTTTGAAGCACACCATACACCACACTTTGTGGTAATCATTTTGGATCTGTCTTCAGATCTCTAGCACACATGCATACCCACACTTTCTTTGTCCCGACCAAAAATACCACTGGGGTATGTTGTCAGATACCTTGACAGCTCACTTTCTGGTTTGTATTGGTCTAGGGTTAGGATGCATTTTCCCACCGCAATCAACCAACTCCAGAAAAGCACTCACAGATGAGCCCAGACAAACTGGACTCTTAATCTAATCTAGATAATCCAGCAAGGCAAGGCCAGAAGCTTGTTTCCTAGGTAACTCTAGATGCAGCCAAGTTGACAGTCAGGGTCAACCAAGGCTATAGTAGGCTTTCCTAGGCACTGAGAAGGTACTCAGGTTTCTGCCCAAAACAATGGAGGAAACTTGGCCAGGCCCCTCCTTCTTAGTGTGAACTACATGTCCTGGCTACTTGTGTCAGGTGTACCAGGTTAGAACACCCTTTCCTTTTGAGTCTGAAAAAGAAGCAGCACTCTATGACAAAGCTCCACCAGCAAATGCTTTGACTCCATCACCTCGCATATAAGGCCCCTTTCTTTGGTCTCCCAATGGGATCGTTTGGGTACTCCTCTCTTAGGCTAAATATTTCCCAACCCAGCTAAACAGCAGGCCACTCTCATGTCCTCGACTACAAAGTAAAATACTACAGGTCAATATTGTCCTGGAATTATTTTATTTCTCATTTTACACCTTAGCAAACAGGTAGGGACGAGAGAATTTTAAAGAGTCTGGTTTAGAAATGTCTGTGAATAAGTAGATATAAAAAAAAGCTAAAATAGACATTAACATCTTTTAAAGTTTCTATTCCAATTTAATAATAAAAACAATTAGGTTGGAGGGATGGGTGAATTATACACTCAGGTTCCCCCATATAATTCAAGAGATTTAGTAAAATCATGGGTGAGCAAGAGAGAAAGAGAGGAAAAAGACCAGGAGTCGAGGATTTGGGGCCAAGGATTGGAACTTTGAAAGCAAACAAAACTGGGCTGGAATCCTGGTGTCAGAACTAAATAGCCACGTGACTCTGCAAGTTACTTAGATTCTGTATCGTAAGCAATAACAAGGCAATCAAAGCATTTTTGCTGTCAGACATAGGTAAAATGCAGAGGAAAAGCTTAGAATGGTGTCTGTCACCCAGTTCCTCCTCCATTGTGTGCAAGTGTATAAAGAAGGCAGGATGGATGGTGGAGGCCTGTAATTCTATTTCAGTAACCTAAATTCAAATGGTTAAATCTTTAAAACAGCAAAGACAGTTTGCAGTAGCAAAGCTGAGGAAAAAAATGCCTTTCATAATGTGAAGAGGCAATAATGATCTGCCTTAAATGATGCTAATTAGTGATAGCAAAATTGCAAATTATTGTTCATAGGAATCCAGACGTTAGGTACAAAGTATATTGCCAAATACCAATCAGAATCCACCATGGAACATTTTTAAAGGGCACATTATACAATACTGACCCAAACTCTAAATTATTTTTTGACCTTGACTTATAATAATGCCATGAAGGCATCACTGGGCCCAGGAAAAAGGATTGCTTTAATTACTTGCTTTCAATACCTGGGAGGAAGTACTTCAGGGGTAATTTTAATGAATTTTGAATTACACATTTTTAGCTTCACATTACATCTTTTCTTATTAAGCGTCACTAAACAGGATTTAGGACACCATAGGCAGCTCAGGTTCAAGGTCATAATCTGGTGTACAAGCATATTTGCATACACATATCTGAGAGCTGTAAATTCTGTATTACTTTTCCATGAGGGTCAGCATACTTATCTTAGAAAGGTTTATAATAAGTCCTTTTTAAAAAATAGTGGTCTACATGTTCATTTTCTATGTCAATGCAGGTGGATAAGACTAAATGTGTGCCAAAATGTTGATCCATTTCAGTCACATACCCTTCTCACAGGCCATTACGAAATAGCCAGGAAGGAATCTCACTGTTCCTGCCCCAGAAGTGCATGATGCGTGCCTCCCTGCCAACCACAGGGTTGGGTGACTGCTAGAGTTTTAGGCTGACATAGCAAATATTTGCTTTGTTATTAAGAGAACATTGATTGTTGTTTTCTCTACCTATTAGCTTTCCCCTTTGCCCTTGCAAGCAACTGTTCTCTACCCTCAGTGGTGCTGGTAGACATGCAGTGTTCCCCAAATTCAGGGGAGTGTCACATAGGCTAATGATTCCCCATTCTGTCTTAACAAATTCAGGGAAGGAAGGGTGATTCAATCGTGGCTAGTGATTGCTTTCCCTTGGCATTTAGACTGGACACTATGAAAGAGGAGACTTCTTTCCTTTTGCATTGCTTAAGGAAAAGTATCTGGTCTGGTCAGCAGCCATCTTTTTTCTTATCATTTGAAGAGAACGCTTGAAGAGGAGACAATGTGACAAGAAAAGCAGCCGAGGGACAATGAGATAATGAGACAGAGAACTGACAGCCTGAGTCCCGGAATGCAGCTGCACTTGAGACGTTCAGAATTCTGCTTTAAGTTACAAAGCAAAGCCAACACCTATGTTCACAAAAGATGCTCAGTCATAGTTTTTTGAGGAAAACACTGGCATGCCAGATTGACTTTGTAATTGGTGTTTCTTTAACTTCTTTAGTTCTTTAGTCTTAGCAGAGGTGAGCCCAAGCCAAGAACCATCTATTCCCTTGTCACAAATGTTACAGTTGCTTAGAGATGAGTCTCAATGAATCATCTGCAAAGCTCAGAGATTGAGTCTCCAACATAGAGAGCTTTGTAGTAGTATACACACATGTGCACACATATACACATAGGCACACATGTACATAGACACACACATACATACACCCACGCACACACACAAATATACACATACGCACACAGGCACATACATACACAAATGTACACACATGCATACACTTATAGATACAACCACATACACTCAAATATACACAGAGGTACACACACATACACCCATAGACAACACACACACACATATACACACATACACACACGCACACACACACACACACACACATATACAGAGACATGCACACCTGGGGCTTGGGGATTCCCTAAATTAGACAGACATCTGACCTGAACATGAAAGGTCCCAGTTTGGGTGATTGTAATAATCATGGGCAACCCTTAAAAGCAGATCCAAGGGAGAGCATCAGGAAGATTTTGATTTAGTGAATCTTTAAAGGTTTTTATAGATCCCCAGATGATACTCACGACCAGTCAAGTATAAGAACTCTAAATTAAACGATGAGCCAAGCTACCTTCTGTGAATCAATATTTCCAGCCACTTTGCAGAAACAGAGGAAACGCCTGAGAAAAACATGGGCTAAGTGGTCACAAAATTTAGAAGATTGGATACTGACTAGAATCTGCTTTCCCAGTGACATGCATGGACCATGGTCAAAGCAGGCTGAAGAATGGATCAGGTCGCATCGGACAGAAACAAGCCCAGTGTTTTCAAAGAAACACAACGTGCAGGACAGTAAACAGTTCATAATTACAGTGCTGGGTTTTATCATCCTAGCCATTTCTTTGTGGACACAAATATCGCTTGATAATTTTATGTTTTGATGTAAAATGCTTTTTAGGAGAATAATTTGTCTATCATTACAAATGTCAGGACCCACATACATGGACCACCCATCCCAGGACCATATCAGGATAAATGAGAGTAGAGAAGAGATTAAACAGAAGAGTCCATTAGAATCTCTGAACTTCTGACATTAGAAAGGGGTTGAACAAGAGACTTGGCTCAGGCTGCAGATGCTGTTCTGTTGGTAGAGTGCTCGCCTAGCATTCATAACACCCGGGCTCAACTCCAGCACTAAATAACCAGATGTGGTGGCACACACCTGTGGTCTCAACACTCCTGAGTGGTGAAGGCAGAAAGACCAGAAGTTCATGGTCATATTTGGCCACATAGCAAATCAAGGACAGTTTGGGATGTAGAGGACCCCGTGTTGGGAAAGGCAAACAACTTTAGCTCACCAGCTTCTCAGTTGTAGCAAATGTAATAAGGAAGGAGGCTAGGACAGAATAGATCTAGAAGTTAAAATTTGAAGGCAGTCATTAGCAAAGAAAGTAGAAAGCACTAATATGGTGAGAGCAAGTCCGCTGATTTCCGCATCAGAGTTTCCTCTGCATAGAGGGTTCACAGGTTTTTCTTCTTATTTTCCAGGCTGAAGGCCATGGAAATGTCACTCGTGATAGCTCCTTGTTTCCATTCATGGTGATGATTCATTATGACTCTGTAGTCATTAGGAACCCAAGAACATCAGTGAGAATTCTCATTGCCTTCTCAATCACCATTCAATCAGCCCAGGAGCCTGCATATCTACAAAACTGGCTTAGCCTCTAATTGCCCAATTAAGGTTACGGCAAAGCCATTAGAAATCAATAATTAGACAAAATAGTAGTCTAAACTTGTATAGCTAAAGAAAATAAAACCAGCCAATTTGTCATCTCTAGCTTTCTTGGGCTACTTTAATATTTATTGAAGGTTGACCCGCAATGTGTTTTGACCTGATGATTCCCTCAACATCTGAAAATAAAACTGTAAGTGTGTATACTAATAAGAGGAGCATATCTGAAGCCTCTCTACAGAGCCCCTCAAGCTGTGGCCCTATGAACTGCCCACAGTGGTATGTGTTAATTCAAATCAGAGCTCATGTGGTACAGTAGAAAATGGAGCAAAGAGCAGAAACGGACCAGATAAATATTACTAATATACTGGAGACAGCCATTCCAATATATGATTCACACAGTTTTTTCTTGTCTTGCAATTCCCCACTTACTGAATTGATACTGCTATTATTTCAGGAGTTATGGTATCATCTAAAAAGTAAAAAGGTAGATTTCAGTTTGAAATCTCAAGCTTAAAAAAAACAGGACTGTTCCAGATCCCCTGAATGTGGATGTCAGTTTGGATGTC
Organism: Mesocricetus auratus; assembly: GCF_017639785.1. Taxonomy (NCBI): domain Eukaryota; kingdom Metazoa; phylum Chordata; class Mammalia; order Rodentia; family Cricetidae; genus Mesocricetus; species Mesocricetus auratus. The sequence goes on along the minus strand of NW_024429199.1, from coordinate 10,182,050 downwards.
TGGTTAATCTATGGGGCCTCTGGTAGTGGACTTTGGGAGCCCACTCCATATAGAGGACTCTAAAGATCCCCCATGGAAGGCCTCACCTTTCCTTGGGGGCAGAAAGGGAATGGGAAGGGGGTCGTCAGTGGGGGGCAGGGGAGGAGGGGAGGAAGATGGAACTGGGATTGACATGTAAAACAAGCTTGTTTCTAATTTAAACTAAAAATATTGATAAAATTCAGATCCAAAAATTTAAGCACTCTTTAAATGTTAAAATAGAGATATAGGTATGCTTCTTGGTATGTCTCTCCCTAAAAGTCAAAAAGTATATGGAATAAAGGAAATCCCTGGCAAGAGTAGGAAATAGAACATCTTTTGACTGGTGGATAGGGACAAATGTGAGAGAGGAGAAGACGTGTGAGTGACTTGGCTCATCCGCACTTAGGTGAAACCTAACAAAAAAGGTTGGACAGAATCACAGGGCATAGTAAACTGTTCTTTTGTTCAGAAAATATCTGTCACACTTAAGTACTCTCATTCAGCCACACGAGAGAAGCACACGAGAGAAGACTGAGGAAAGTATGTAGCCAGACAGATGCAAAGGCAACATCACAATGCCCTGCCCACTTCTGTCAAGTATGGGTAGATCAGTTGCCAGGCTCTCTGTCTCTAATAGGAACAAGATATCACTGACACAAAGAGTAATTCTCCTCTTGTACATATGGTCAAAGGAAGTGAAACCAGAGGCTTAACTGGATTCTCATAAACCAGTATTCACAGTAGCAATGTCACAGTAGCCAGGAAGCACAAACAACCAAGTCTGACAGATAAGCCAACTATTTATTACAAATGAACAGTATCCACACGGAAAGAGGAATCCAAGTCTCATAGGTGCTACATGGATGTGTCTTTAAAAACATGATTTTTAGTTAAATAAGCAAACACAAAAGAATGAATGTTGTGGATCCACTTATATGAGATACCTAGTCAAATTCAGAAGGATAGAAAGCAAAATTTAGGTTATTAGAGCTGAGAGGAAAGCCGAGTGGGGATTAATGATATAGCATTTCTATTATGGACAGGGATAAAATTCTGGAAATAGAAGAGGAAGTTGCATGTTGATTGAATGTACTTAATGTTATTGAATTTTATACCTAAATGTGGCTAAAATGGTGAATTTTTTATGGTAAGCGTATTTTATCACACACACACACACACACACACACACACAAATACTTTTTAAAGTTGACTTCAGTAGCCTCATAACAGGAACAGGGGACTATGAAATGTCCAAATCCACAGCAGGGACAAAGGAGATCCACAGTGGATACTCACAAAGTATACCAAAAGTCAAGCTCCCAACGGCCATGGCTCAAAACACCTAGAGTTCAGGTAGGCTGAAGGGCATTTTCACAAAGGCCGAAGGACTTTTTCACAGTGGCCAAAGAGGATTCAAAACATGCCACCAGGGAGGGAAGCACATCACACATCTCCCCATCAAGATGTACCAGTATTTAAGAGATACAAAAGCTTCTTCCTGTGCTTGCCCTGACTCCATCTTGGGATGAAGTAGAGCAGGCCCCAACTGATAAGCCTTTAACTAGAGTTGAATAATAGTAAATACCAAATTGCAACATGACACCACAGAAATAAAGTTGCAAGAGATAGGATAAGATCAGCTGTACAAAGTTTTTTAAATTTCTTTCTTATGCAAGCGCTAGTCTCCTGATAAACTGGGAATGTAACTATAAAGCCTGTAGCTCAGGGTGTACCAGGTATGCATTGCTATTGCTTTCTCCTACTACTCCAACATGTTTAATTGTTTAAACACATTTTGCAATCTTAAATCACCAAAGTAGAATATGAGTTTGTGCCTCTTTCTAAATTGCTAAATCTCATCCATTCTTTTTTTTAGTGACCTACAAACATTTCCATCTCTTTTATTTTAAATGCATTCAACTTGAACTATCTTTACATTGGGACACACTTTTTGCCTTACATTCTATCAATTTAAGTGGCAATATGGAAAGTGTAAAATCTCAATATTTTTCTCCCATTAATTTAAAAAACTGTCCACCATCTGGGCCATGACTTTGAGGTTACATCAATGAAATGAGAGTCATGAAAAAACAATAAAAGACCAGGTTTCATTATTTCAGTCTTTGCTGTCTGACACTGACTACCAATGGCAAGCCTAACTAACCCTCTACTATGAAAAACTTCCTGAGCCAGAAAATTAAAACACATCCAGACTAGAAGGAAAATGGTCTAAACAGTGCATTTGTGGCTGGACAAGAAGGTCTTAGACGGTAGTTTCTTGTGGTTTCAGAGATTTCTTGGAATTCTTTAGTGCTTAAAGCCAACAATTTCTGTCTCATCTGCAGATTATCCTGTCGCAGGAAGCTTCAAGGTCACCTGCATGCTCATCATGATCTTCAGCATGCTGACACTACTTGAAAGTAAACATGTCTTTGTTTCAATAGACAGACATCTCTCTACACGGCCCAGGCCAGCTTCACCTTTCTACTTGGCTCATCACCCTCACTGCTGGGATGGCTGGAGTGTGCCGTTATACCTGTAGCACAAGACCATCTCAACCCTCAAACTACTGCCTAGCATTTTGAGATCATATATCACCTTGTTGAAGATGCGCAATGGATGCCAATGTCCATATGTTAGGAATACAGTAAAATTCACAAAAGTTTGTTCAAGTAAAAAAAGTCGGGGAGGATTATTAAAATAAAACCATGACAGAATTATAACCATTTCATTTACAGCAAACAAACATACACGACTTAGGTTCTAAAGGGCATTTCCTTATCCCGTTTATAAGTCAGTCACATATTAATGTCTGGTTTTGTTCTTGCCACGCTGACACATTGGAATACTACAGCACAGTAGGGTCAATGAGTTCTGTGTTGATATTGTTTTGCTTCTGGATGCTTCCATCCATCCATAAGTATCAGAGGAGAAAGCAACCTTTGCAGAGACTCCCCTCAGTCTCTGACACTGAGGTGAGTGATCTCTTGCCTCTGAATATACTTTGTACTTGGCCAGTCCTAAGGGTTTGTCTTGTTCCAATCTCCTGCTCACAATGAAGAAATGCATCTCTGATGTAAAAATACTCAAAGCTAGATGTGTGTTCACCAAAGATTTTCTATCAGTTCATGACAATGTCATTTCAATTTTTCTTTTTTTTTAAAGGTAGAATTTGGGAACAGAGATATAAGTAGATGAGAGGAATGAGGTTTGAGAAGTAATTTTAAGATAAACTTAAAATATATTTGCATAAAAATAGGCAATATACATTTCAGAAATAAAAGAAAGCTGGTTTTATATTGTAATAATTGTGGCAAGACTTATAAGCCTGCTGTAATTAAACCATGAAAGAATTCTTACCTATGAAGCAGTATATATAATTGCATATAATAACTTATTACACAATAAAACAGAATTTTCAATTCACGGTGAGAATATGAATTACTTAACAGTGTTGGAAATAACAGCTAGATAAAGTTTCTTACATTATAGTAGATGAAGAGTAAATTCTTGGCATAGTGAATATTTAAGTATAAACATTAGGCATAAAGTATCCAAAGGAAATATACAAAACAATGTAATTTGGTGTTGGGAACAGTTTTTCAAGCATTACACAAAAAGCACAAAATTCAAGCAAGTATCAGGTCTAAACATTTACCTTAACCAAGCAATTACCAGACTTGAGCAAACAACAGAATCATGGTAACTTTTTTAGTAGGAAGATGGCACTGGGCCTCTGGGTTAAAGAAATCATGGTAGGGGGGCAATGCATAGATATGAAGATAGTGGCGCTGTTTACAGGGGCTCAGTATTAGGAGATCTTTCATATTTAAAGAATATTACATTTTAACTGTTGGCTTGATTTTTAAAACCTAATATGGTTTGAATACTTGAATACAGGTGGTAGCCTAAGATCTACAATTTGAATATGGCTGGTAGACTGGGATCTATGTTTTGAATATGACTAGCAGAGTGGGAGCTATGGTTTAAATATGGCTGGTAGAGTGGGATCTGTGGTTTGAATACGGCTGGTAGAGTGGGATCTATGGTTTGTATATGGCTGGTAGAGTGGGAATCTATGGTTTGAACATGGCTGGTAGAGTGGGATCTGTGGTTTGAATACGGCTGGTAGAGTGGGATCTATGGTTTGAATATGGCTGGTAGAGTGGGATCTATGGTTTGTATACGGCTGGTAGAGTGGGATCTATGGTTTGTATACGGCTGGTAGAGTGGGAATCTATGGTTTGAACATGGCTGGAAAAGTGGGATCTATGGTTTGAATATGGCTGGTAGAGTGGGATCTATGGTTTGTATACGGCTGGTAGAGTGGGATCTATGGTTTGAACACGGCTGGTAGGTATACAGGCATCTTACCTGACAGCTTATATGCTCTAGAGAGGGGAGTGAATTCTAAGGGATCTGATCTAGTGGGTGGTTAATCCCTTGATGGAGTCATAATAAAATGGCATTAATGGGAGATGGGGAAAGTGGGAAAGTGGGAACCTTTTGAAGGAAATGGGTTATTTCAGGTAAATGTCTCTCTCACTTCCTCTGCACCTCTCTTCTCTCCTGCTCCCTCTCCATCCCTGTGTCTCTGTCGCTGTCTCTCAGTCTCTCTGTCTGTGTGTGTGTGTGTGTGTGTGTGTGTGCACGTGTGTGTGTATGTCCTGTCCACTATGAGGTGAAGATTCTCTCCTATCACATACCCCCCCCTTCATGATGTTTTGTACAAGAGCAGGGAGTCAAGCAAACATGGACTGACTTCTCTGAAACTATGATTCCAAATATTGCTTCCTTCCTTAAGTTGGTCACAATAACACAAATCTAACACAACTACATAGTATGGAAGAATGTAAAACATTTGGTGCAACGTACTTGGCATGGAAGAAAATGCAGACAAACAAGACAATATTGTAATTCTCTTGCACATGAAAAAGTCGTAACTCTGTGTATACTGATACATATCTTAACGTCTGTATTCACTGAACACCACTAACAGCTCCAAAGTCTGACTAGGTTGTTTACAAGATTAGGCATTGTATTAGCATAATGGGATACGCTGCAACTCAAAGACTGACACACACACAAAAGTACAAACACAGCTTTCAGTAGCATATTGTGGGCTCTTTACTGCTGTTCGTGAACTATATTATAACACCTGTTATCTTAATCTTCACATTTAACTCACTACGCCTAGGCTTACAGCTGTTAACTACTTCCAGAAGAAAAAACTGTGACCACAGACTGATGACTATTTAATAATGCTAAGAGCTGCCAACACAGAATTGATAAAAGGTTTCCTTTTGGAAATAACACTAGCTCCCATTTTTATGTAGATTGAAGCATTGTTATTTATGTAAAGGCAGTGGAGAAAGTAAACCCCCTTGAAGTATAAGTTTATAATTGGAAGTGAGAAGTGCTCTAAGCCCATCTACATTCTAACCAACATAGACAACTGTAGGTTCAAGAACTCAAAACTGAGTAACTTAACTAAATTAGTTTAAAGATCCAAAACTCTCACCAAGCAAGCACATATTCTAAGACAGAGGATCACTTTACCCAGACTGCATTCATTAAAATTATATCAGAGCCAGAACACAGCTGTGTGAACAACACACTGGAAAGTCAGTCTCAACAGCTGGGTACGAGAGTTGGAGTACAGAGCCTCCGTGGACCCATGGTTTTCAATTTGTGTGCCTTAAACTCTCTTGATAACTACCAGATCGGTTTCCTTCATACCATGATAAATTATTGGGGCCTCAAGCACACTATTTAAGTCCAGACATCCTTGAACTGAGGGTTAGAGAATGTGAAATAACCTTGCCACCAACAAAGACAAGAATCCAAGCATGCTCCAGGTTGAAGTTTTGATGTGCTTTGGAGGAGGGGAGGCACAGACCATGGGCTGCAGAGAAGCCCTGGCAGTCAGGCCAAGGGCCACAATCCAATAACACTTCTGCCCAGCAATAAAACAGCATCAAACTGCAAAAGCCCTATCACCCCACTACCAGTATCATGTGATGGCAAGGGGCAATTCATATATATATTTAAATTAGAAACAATCTTCTTTTACATGTCAATCCCAGTTCCTCTCCCCTTCCTCCCATGCCCCCCACTGACCCCTTATCCCAACCCCTTTCTGCTCCCCAGGGAGCAGGGGTGAGGTCTTCCATTGGGGGAACCTTCAAAGTCTGTCATATCATTTGGAACAGGGACTAGGCCCTCCCCCATGTGTCTAGGCTGAGAGAGCATCCCTCTATGTGGAATGGGCTCCCAAAGCCCATTTGTACACTAGGTATAAATACTGATCCACTACCAGAGGCCTCATAGATTGCCCAGATCTCCTAATTGACATCCAGGTTCAGAGGGTCTGGGTCAGTCCTTTGCTGGTTTCCCAGCTATCAGTCTGGGGTCCATGAGCTCCCCCTTGCTCAGGTCAGCTGTTTTCTGTGGGTTTCTCCAGCCTGGTCTTGACCTGCAAGGGGCAACTCTTAACAAATCTGAAAAATCATACTAGCATCATGTGACATAAAACTTTACACATGTCAGAGGCCAGAAAGGACACACTTGGTCTATAATAGATGTGAGAACAGAATGTAACTTTCCCACCTTTTTGTACAAGGCTATTTGCTTTCCATTGAGTGCAATTGCTACAGTGAATGCTAACCCAGTGTCTATTGGGCAGGGGAACCTTAAGCTAATCAGACATATATAATTGGCGGGAAGTATTTTCATATTTGACAGCAGCTTTTCTCTGGATTTGCTGAATCGGAACAATAAATATTGACCATATTTCTTTGGCTTATGGTAGATAAATCAGTAGGGATTAAATGATATTCTTAAAATATACTATGCAGCTACATGTAAAAACACATATTAATCACCATTTAAACAATAAAAGCAGGAAATACTTTCAAATATTGACACTGAAAATAGTATTAACATGTATCCATTCAATTATATTGCACAAAGTTTCACTTGAACTCACTTCGGTGTTATATGCTAAACAGGTATAATTAAACCTGATGAAGCCTATACTTGTTTTACTCATTTTATCTAAATATATAGGTAGTAGTGTATTCATTCATTAATTGTTACAATACTATACTTAGGCTATAGCTACCTTAATGCAATAATACTAAGTACTTACTGAGTGCTTGCCATATTCCAACAGCATACTAAACTATTACAGATGTCCCTCATTCAGTCACCATCATCTATGAGGTACTTGCAACAAGTAAGCTCATTTTACAGATGAGTAATTTAATTTTAGTGAACTTCAGCAACTATAGTATGTATATACAGTAGTACTCTCACTATATTGGGAGGCAAGGAGACAGAAATTGGATTATGATAAAAAATCTTCATATCTCATAACAAGAAGTTCAGATAACATCTTAAAATTTGTCAAAAAGGTAATAACAAGAAAGGTACATTATTTAGAGATATGAAACTAGCTACTGGAAGAAATATCATGAGTTGGGAAGCAACATGCATGTTGGCAGGTGGGCAGTGGTTAAATAGGAAGGAATTTGTATTATACAATTAGCAAGACAAATACATGCATATGTTCAGTAAAAATGCATATACATATACTTTTCTACAGAACAGGTAGAGTTTCTGTGCCTAACTCATATGCTAGAAAGTCAAATTTGCCATTTTTAAAAAAGTAGACTTCAGCTTCTTTATGCAAGATTTATGTTCTCATACCTCCTGTGCCACAGAAGGCAATAAATGTCACTTGAAAATAAAATTCACTTGATAAGATTTAGTGTACATTGCTATTTCCTTGAAATTTTAGTTTTTCCCTCTATCTGAAGGTAAATGCAATTTGCATTTTTTCATTCTCCATTATGTTCCCTTACCCCTTGCTGCATAATATCTTATGCACCAATTAAGTTACCAATAATTGAATGAAAATTCTTGCATAAATGACCTCACTTGCTAGGTACTGGAAGTCTCTGTTCTTCCAGACACAAAAGACAGAGTTTATTTTTAAGTGTTCACCATAAGGTAAACTGTACTTTCTCAATCATTCAGAACTGATAAATGTAACTGTTGCTCCTGCATAAAATACTTTAATAACTAGATATTAGCTAGAGAAGCCAGCAGAGAAGTTGGGTAATCACTGTTATGATTATCTTCTCATTTATGTGTGTGTCTCATAAAACTATCAAAGTTGACTAGCAAGCTGGAGCTGCCAGAAACCAGCTCGTGCCAGCCTCAGGAATTCTAGAAGAACATCCTACCTCTCAAACTAGAGCTTAGAGATTTTTCTAGGTTCAAATCTAGGGAGAAGGAGCCTACCCAAGAGATATTAAAGAAGGGGTCTGATCACTGTTTCTCCTACTAAAGTCAACTTGATCATCAGGAGAAGAGAATCAAAAACATTGCTCAGTCTCCAGGACAGACTTTAAAATGATGGGTAGACTAAATTTGATATGTAATTTAATGTGACCTTTACATATGGAGAAAGTGACCAACAGAAGAGTTGTGTCTTGTGTACATAGTGCAGTTAATTTCTACTGATTAGCATTAAGCAATTTCAATTAAACATGAAAAATGATTATGAGTAAACAAATGATCCATACAAGTTGTATCTGAAATAATGACTAACAATTTTATTAAAGGAAAACAATTTTCTATCATTGTTTTAAAATTCCTTTATAGATATCTCAGTCTGACACAAGGATCTAAGATTGGTTCTTGAATGCTTAATAAATCTTATTCCAGCATATCCAGGGCTTCTGCTATGGACTTTATATCTATTGTTAATAGAGTGTTACTTTAAATTTCTGTACTCTTAAACTTAAATATTGTCTTGTAGTCTTCTAAGAGAAAAAAGTGATTGTTTTAATTAAGGACACACTTGTCAAATGGCTATAAGATTTGAATAAGATGCTACATGGGGAACACCTAAAACACACTGTGGTGCTTAGGGAATAAGGAAGATAGCCAATGGAGTATTTCCCCTGGCATATAGCTTTCTTCAATCAGACTGGGAGTATAATGGGGGAAAAATCTCCCTAGAATAATTCCCATCACCCTTGCCTTTCCTCCCGCTCAGAAATGGCAAAAGTAATTGCCAGTAGAAGTTCCCAGTAGCAAACATAACTATTGTTCGTCCTGCTCGGGCTGCAGGCTATGAGAGAGGAAGGCTGCTCCCGACCTTTTAGCTTCTCCTCCTCAGAGGGAAGAAAAGGATTCCCTCTCATAGGCATCTAACCTTCACAAGAACTGCTGTGGCCACTGCTCTGTGCTTATTCTCTGTGACAGCTGATTTCTGACGAGATGAAGGGGAACCGAGAGGACTGAGCAGTAAGAGGGATTTCGGGGATGTTTCTGGAGAAGACTGACCTGTGAGTCAGCAGGCTGGCCAGGGAAGATCTGAAGACAGCATATGCGGGCCTTGGGAGAGCAGAGCAAAGACAGACTGGCTCACCATCTCCCGGAGCTGGGGCATCCTCCCTCTGCCGCCCTCGGGCATCAGAACTCTGGGTTCTCCACGATTCAGACTCTAGGAATTGTGCCAGGCACTCTCTGATGCTGAGCCTTTCACACTTGGAGTTAGCCACACTACGCGCTTCTCTGCGTTGTCAGCTTGCAGACAGCTTTTTATGGGGTTTTTTATCCACCATAATCTCATGAGCCAACTCCCCTGATAAATCCCATTTCATATACTCATTTTATTACTTCTCTCTCTCTGAACAATCTTTGTATCTATTCTCGATTAAAGTATGGGATCACCAAAATCTGAAATTGGAAAAAAAGAACATTTTAAGGTAAAAACTTATTTCTAGTTCATATTCAGAACATTGTTTTGTTGTGGATAATCCATGATTTGGGCAGCACAGTGCAGAATAAATTTATCAATCACCAATAATCAGAAGAGGAACAATGTCTGTAGCTGAATTTGCCTGTGTGTCTTAGCTTTTTTGAAAAGCCGGTTACAGATCATTGAAAAAGGAGTTCATAGTCTTAGGTTTCTGTCCTGTACTAACATAACCAGAAGCAGGCTGGTCTCTCTCTTAGATTGTCTAAGATGTTCAGTATGGCTACATTTAACACAATCTTAAGACACTGGAGATGCAGAATTTGACTCCTATCCCTCTGTACCTCATTACAAATCTCTAGTGGAAGACCATGCATTCATGTAAGACTCCCCCACTGCAAAGGCAGCTGATTCAGGTATCTGTGTCAGCCATCCTCATCAGCTCCATCTCAAATTGCTGAGACTGGCTATGTGATCATTCTCATGTACATTAGTTGGGGGCATAACATCCCCTTTGTTTCTTGTGCCTAGAGTAATTCAGTTATCATATCTACATGAAGTAGCCAATAAGCTTAAGACCCTAGGGAGGATGAAAACACATGGGAGATAGCAATTTTTAATGTTTTCAAAGAGAAAAAATGCACAACTACAGATAAATAAAATGTCTGAGGTGCAACAGAAACAAAATAAGTTCCTTAGGGTAATATAAAGCTTGGACACAAATTCAGAATTTAATTCATAATTTAAATACTATTAGGCACTCTAGTTCTCTAGCAGAATGTAAGGAAACCTGAGACGTCCTTACAGAGGTGTTATCTATGCAAGTATTATGACTACAAAAGTCTTGTTAGTTCGTTCACACTTGACTTTCAATTCCTTCAGTCAGTCACCTGCACAATGGACCAGAGCTATTCGGTAGCCAGTTATACAAATAATGGGATGTCTGAGCAACTCTAGGGATTGTTAATAATGTGATGACTCTTACAGTGCTGGTTTGGACTTGGAAGCTACTACTCTATATATTCATGTTGTGAGGCAGAAAGCAATTCCTAATACTTCAACTATCTCTAAATTATATTATCATTATCTCAGCCTGGTAACATGGGCTACAACACCAAGTATGAGAAACTGAGGCAGGAGAATCACAACTTCAAGATCCACATGGATACAGAGAAAGTTCCAGCCTAGCTAACTTAGCAAGACCCTGTTTCATGGAGGCTGGAGAAATGGCTTAGAAGTTAAGACTACGGGATGCTCTTCCAGAGGACGTGGGCTCAACTCATAGCATCCACATGACAGCTCACAACTGTCTGTAACTCTAGTTCCAGGGGATTTGACATTCTCATATAGACATGCATGCAGGCAAAACACCAATGCATATAAAAACAAAAATAAATAAAAGACCCTGTTTTAATAAAAAATAAAAGGCTCAGTCCTAGAAATGTTTGCCTGGTGTGTATTAGAACCTAAATTAAATCTGAAGCACTGAGGGAAAAAAAGAAGAAAACAAAAGAAAATCACAAAGAAAAATCAAAACAATCTAAACATACAAAGGAAATATGGGTTTGATTTCCTTGGCATGACTGCTCATATCACTTGCTATCTATTACTATACATTCATTGCAGTGGTTTTTTTTTAAGTTAACACTAGGTTTTCAACAAAAGTATTACAAAATTACTCAAGGTTCTTTGAAGCATCTCAGATCCATTAGAGTGAAATCAGCAATACAGGAATCAGCTGGCTAGATTCCCTGGACTGGTTGTGGCTTAAATATACTTTGAGTATGTCCATCCAGTCCTCACAATAGTCAGCACTCAATGGTCACTGAAGAGAAGGAAGAATGTCTTTACTGTGTGCCCAATTGTATGCAAAGCTTTGGCATAGGATTGGGGGCAGGATTAATGATGACTTTTGACCCACTGATGAATCTCAAAAACAATCAGCCTTTTATAAAATGAGTAATTAAGAAGCTTGTCAGTAAAAATACACAAAAATGCATATTTACTACATAATTTCTTTGGGCCTAATGTTGGCTACATGCTGAGTTCTTTCACTTCTGCGATAAGTCTTGGAGGACTGACCAGGTGGAGACCTCAGCTGACACGGAAAGAGAATATACGAAATCTCTCTGTAGTTAAGACTCTCCTTTCTATTTGGAATCTTCTGTGACAGTATCATGAATCTCACTTCACTGAAAACTGAATGAAAAGCAATATAGAATGTATCTTTAAACAACTGATAACAAATTAAACACAAAAATGTATGAGAAAATATGTTAAACAAGAAAATTCATAAACATTTTCTCCATAGTCAGTTTTATTTCCTCCTCAAGGATGACTGCACTTCTCCAGACAGTAACTATGTGACAGCTGTTCTCTTTTATAACACAAACATGAGACAAGGAAGAACGGTATGAAATACAGCCCCAGACCCTACAATAGGAGTAAATAAAATGGCTTAAAAACAAACACTCTTCACCCCTTAAAAACAAACTACAACTTCATCTATTGTTTTTTATTAAGAAAAGCTTCAAGTACTTATTAAATAGTGTGACGGTGGGACTTCATACTTTTTCTTTTAACTTAATATCTGGTCATTTTCACATTATAATCAATCAAAATTTTCCTTAATTAAAACCAAAAGTTTATGTCATTATTATAAAGTTTACCTTCAAAGTCTTATTTGCCATAGGACTACTATGTCTTAATTTTTTATACTATGTTCAAAAATCTCTGATTTTATTAGAAAACAAAAAACTCTCAAAGTCCACCAGCAGAAGAAGAGCAGCCACTGGAAGAAGGGATGGGAAGACAACAATATAAAAACGCATCCAACAACAGAAATTCGTGAAAATAAATGGCAACTTATAAGTCCATTTAGATATCTCTTTTTAGATGTCAAACTGAGAAACGCATAACGGGGAAACTGATAGTCAGTCGGCTCCTTGCTTCCATTTGCAACAGGTTCTCATGGAGCTTTGGGCACCTTCCCTAAAGAATAGCCTCTGCAGTCAGTCATGGATAGGAAGTTCAACCACGGAAAATCATCCTGGGCTGGGGTGGTGGCAGAAGATTGTGGTTAAGACTCTCTAGTTCAAGACCTGCCTATATTACACTGAGTTTGAAGTCATCCTGGGAAATTTCTTGAGGCCTGTCTCAAAATAACAAACAAAAATATGTGACTACTAGTGCCTTTAGTGCTGGCCTAACATGAGTAAGACCCCAGGCCAAATCCCCAGCACCATAAACCAAAACAAACAATACAGAAAACCATTTGAACATCAGGAGGGCAAATACACCCCTGCACCCAGAAGGCTAAGGCAGGAGAATCATGAGTATGAGGAGACATGAACTACACAGAATGTCTCAGACATGTCAGCTTGTGTGCTTAGATCCAGAACCAAACAATCGATACTGAATTCTGCATGTATGGATTCTTTACATCTAGTGGCTGTTTATAATCATGAAACAAAACAGTAGAATATGAATATAACTACATAATATGAAGACCCAAATCATAAACTTAAAGACTACAGCATATAAAAATAAAACAACCACACACACGTAAATGTGCATATGGATATATGCATATACACACCACCTCTGTGTCTACCTGGTCGAATGAGAACTGTCTCATGTCTTGTTTTTTATGATAGCATTTGTTTGAAGCTGTCAAACAAGCAATATTTAGGAGTTCATTCTTGTTTTCTAATTCAGAAAAAGAACCGAAATTCATCAAGAGAAAGCAATTCTAGAGAGACAGGCACTGGGACCAAACAGGTTGTACAATCTATTTCCTCTAAAAATAAGCAACAGAAGGTCTGGCAGCCTGCCTTGGTATCAGCAGCTTCCCTTCATTAAATCTAATTGCTGTGCGGAGGCCATTTCAATTGATGCATGTGAAAAGCAATTTCATGTCCACGATGGAGGCCTCCACCCTCTCTAGGGAGTGAATGGTCTGTTCTGCTCCTTCCATGGGATAGGAAGATGTTCAAACACATTACTGTCTGTTCTGTGATTGTCACTTGTCCTGAACTGGTTGGTAAGTTTATAGAGAAGTCATTTATAGAGAAGACACAAAGGAAAGGGAAGAGGAATGAATGGGTGAGTCAGCAGCAGGGCAGAGTGTTCGAGCTTGGAGTGTGGGCTTTAAGGACCACACTGTGTTTTCCACCTGGTTTTGTCTCCTAATCTCAGTGCAGTGAAGGACAAACTACTCAGTTGCCCTGGGCCTCATGGAGCAGTGCCGCCAATCACCTCAGAATTAAGTGAATGAACGCATGTTAGTTATCATATAGTATCTGTCTTTTTCAACATCCTCAAGTCAAGTTAGCAAAATAATACAGAACTGCTTTCTATTTCACAAAACTTGGTCTTTCCACAATTTGTTCATTCATGCACTATAATTACCTGATTGTGTCCCTTAATTCCCTCTTATTTACAAAAGATGCAATGTCTTACCACGGGAACTTGATATCTGGGGTCCAAGAATGCTTTGCAGTAAATTTAGAAGATGGCTGACAATAGTCTCACCAAGTAATAATTTGTTATACGTGTGTGAGTCCATTTAGAAAGCTCCTTGCCCACAAATATACTATGTCAAAGCAAAATATTTTGTAGATTAGGTGTTCTAATAATTATTATCACTGGTCAAGTGCCCACTAGCTGGCAGGCACTTTATAATGCCCCTTTTTTGTTCAGTGCTGGGATTTTAGCCCAGCGATTCTTGCATGTTAGGCAAGTCCTCTACCTCTGAGCTACATCACAGCCCTGTAATTTCCCATACAACGACCTTCAAAATAAGGCAATGACACGGATGTCAGTCCCCATTTATGAATACATACAGGAAAAATCACACAATGACTAGGGGGAAGAGAACATGTGCAAGCTCAAGTCTCATGCTAAAATACATGTTTTTCTTGTTTGTCCTCTGGCTTACATTCCTTTCTTTTTTTATTCCGTGTTTTTTCAAAACGTGAATACTGATCCCATTCATTTCCCGTCCCTTCACATCTGCCCTCCACCCCAACCCTCCCCCAATAAAACAAAATTCAAGAGAAAAAATGAAAGAAAGGAAAATGATAAAAATAAAAAATGGTAAGGAATTAAAGTCACGCCGTATACCCTTTATCCACATATCTCTGCTTACAAGTGTTCATTGCAAGAGTCATTGGTCTTATTCGAGGTCACTGGCCTTCACTACATGTCCGATGCGGGGCCCCCACTAGGTCTCCTCCTGGACATTCTGCAGCTGCCGCCCTGTGCTATGGAGATCCTGCAGCTTTGGGTCTGAGGGACAGAAGATCATATATGGGGTGGTTGTTGGGTGAGACCAAGTCATAGCCCTGGGTCTGGACCTGAGTAGCCACAGGGTTGGTCCGCCAGATAGAAAATGGGAAAAGCTGCCCAATGGTCACAGTTTCTGGGCTGGTTATCCCACACCTGCACTAACAGTGTTGGCTCAATTGTGCTGCCCTGGTGGGGTGCAGGACCTGCTCTCCCGAGTGCTGCAGCTGGTGGGGGTCAGGGATAGTTCTCCTACTCTTATGAGCACAGGGCTAGGTCTCCCATCTGACTCTGACATTGATGGGAGGGGGGTAATTCTCCTCCACCCATGTCAGCACAACACAGATGGGCTATGCTGACATGGCCACAGTTTTGGTGCTGGCTCTCCCATATCTATACTAACAGGGTTGGCTCTGTTTTGCTGGCCGGTCAGCTCTCTAGAGTGTTGCAACTTGTGGGGATCAGGGATAGCTCTCCCATTCTTATGACCACAGGGGTCTTTAATTATTATAATTTATTTTTCCTTTAACCAGATCCCACTATCTGGCCTTGTGCAATTATAGGCCTAGTTCTTCCCTTCAGAATACAAGCTACTTGAGGACATTAGCAGTGTTTACTTTAATATCAAGCCATCCACGTGTTTTATAAACATCTTAAGTGTTGTAAAATAAAGCATTTCTTCTCTCATCTTTCTGAAACAATAGTGCCATTTGATCAGTAGGATGCTTTCAATCAGTAGCCTCTGTGACAGTCCATTTACCAAAGCAAAATTGTTTGTACTGAGTATGAGTAGAATTGTAAAACTCTCTGTTTGCCTCAAACCAGTATGTCCACAGTAAAATGCTGAGCTTCAATTCTAGCTGAAGTTTTCTCAGTCAGCACATGAATTTTCATGTCCTACTTCCTCATTTGTTAACAATCTGGGAATCATGGGTGGAGATGGGCTTTCTGCACTTGAGTTACTATGATAACAACCCAGGACAGACATGTGGCTTGAGCAAGACACACAGTTACTGTAGCCTACTGTTGTCTTTTACTACATCATAACCCAATTTGCCTTGGTGGCATTTTGATCCTACTCAAATTAGCATTTTCTTTAGGTTTCCAATTGGACATTTGAAAGGATAACTGTAATGTTTTCATAGCATTTTCTGACAGTGATAATATGCCAGTTTAAAGGTGATAATATGCCAGGACATAATTAATTCTTCTTAAAATGTACTCTCCCACCATTTGTCTTCTTGGTACTGTCCAGGAATAAATTAGGTGGGGCTGGAAAGTTGTGGTTGAACTAATGCATAAGTAATTCTCTTAAGTGAATGCTGTTCTAAATGATATTATGTAACACTTAGTTTTCTCATAAATTAGTCCAATGTTCACAAAAAAAGTAGTTTAAAAGATTCCCATTTTGCTGCAGAGAAATTGAGAGATTATTCAAATATGTATTAGGCATTTATACTGGACATGGTGATTAAACATTGTGGTGTATAACTTGCCACATCCTGAATAACTAATTAAATTAGTCATAATGATGAACTGCAGCAAAGCCATCCCTCTGAGCTGACTTTTCAATATCCTTTATCATCAAAAAAGTTTAAAGCCCCACAAATAATTTCAGTGACAAATGAAATATTTTGTTACATCTTGAAAAGGTTATGAATTGCCTCTTACTATTGACAGCAAATTTCTCCAAAATCTATGGCCTGAAGTTGAGACTTTCATTATGTTTTTCATTGCACTGCAACTAAATTATAGCTGATCTTATTATAAAGAAAGAATTGAATTCTATTTTAGGAACTTTTCTTTTCAATTACACCTTGTAATATCAGAGACCAATAGAAAACAGCCATGTGCAGCTTTATTAGAAAAACATGATTATCAAGACAAATAGCACTTTTAATAAGTTGACTATTTCAAGCTTCTAAGAGCTTTTATAGTAGAAATACCCACTTACAGGGCTGGAGAAGTGGCTCAGTGTTGAAGAGCACTTGCAGCTCTTGCTAAAGACCCACATTCAGTTCCCAGCACCCATATCAAATGGCTCATAACAGCCTGTGCCCACCTTGAGTTGATCCAATGTTCTCATATAGCCTCAGTGGGCTCTATACTTACCTGCACATAGCCACAAGAGATATACAAAAATAAACATAGTTAAAAATAAAAATAAATATTTCTTAAAAAGATAAATGTGAGGTGCACTCTCACCCTGAACTCTTGGGGAAGGGTCTAGGCCCTGCCCTATATGAAATGACAGACTATGGACACCCCCATGGAGGGCCTCACCCTCCCTGGGGGAATGAGGGATAACGGGGGGGGTTGGGGGAGGGCACGGGAGGAGGGGAGGGAAAGGGAGAGGGACCTGGAACTGACTTGTGAAGCAACCTTGTTTCTTATCTAAATTTAAACTGGAAAATAAAATAAAATAAAATAAAAGATAAATGCACACTCTTTATGATGTTGCTTTGGAAAAACTTAATGTCATGATGAATTGTGCATTCTTTAAGCATTTCAACTTTACTTACACATGCCCCCCTTGTCCACAAAAACCTCTAGGTGATACACAGGAATACATACAAAACAATAGTATTTTTAAAGGAATAAAAAAGTATAATGTCTGAAAAACAGATGTTTAGAAGCAAGACAGGAATAGAAATCTTGATCTTAGGTTATAAAAACAAACCAGTTCTTTGGGTCTCTGGTTTATGTGGTGATTTTTAACAGTCCAGCCTGAATTGCTGGAAGAAAGCAGGGTGATTCCGAAGCATTAAATATTCTGAATTTGTTGCTGTATTAAAGAAAAATAGCAAAAGTGGAACGTGAACCTTCACACACCCACATATATTCATGCACTGCATGTATAAAAGAAAATCTGAGCCAATACATCACACATATTTTTAAAATACGACAAATATAAAATATACAGAATAATTAAAGTTGTATTTCTTTCTGCATCTCAGTACTCAGAAAACGGCTTTCCTGTGCCAGCCTGCCATCCTATGACAGCAAAGAGTACTGATGCTCTCTGTCCTACATGGAGACCCATTACCTACACAGCAAAGAGCAATGATGCCCTCGGTCCTTACAAAAAGGCACACTGTCTACTCACACACAAACTCTACAAAAAGGCGCACTGCCTACTCACACACAAACTCGTTTCTCACCCTCCTCAAACATCTTGGAGTTCTTTGGATCTGCATGCTTCCATGCACTTAGCAGAGGATGGTGTCTGTTACAAATCTTCTCTTTTAAAATGACAGAAATTCATGTACCAAATTCTTTCCTTTTCTGGTGCCCCGCTGTCCCCATTTCTCAGTGGTTTCATGTGAAGAGTAATTGTTTTCTAACAAAACATATTGCACACAGTCGCCGAACTGCATCCGTTCATTATATTTCCCACAAGTTTTTGATACATCAAGATTTTATTTTCCCCACAGCAACCTGCACTTCCATTTCAAAGCCACTTTTGTTGAGATGCCTGTAGGACAAACTATTTAGTAGACATCAAGTTAGGAAGGGGAATGTGTTTCATTTAAGTCTACTTCCCTGGAGGCTTGTTTATGTTAATTCATGAGATTTTACCATACACCTCATCTGCAAGAATCCCACAATGGTTGATGCCAAGCTTAGAATTCCCCTAATAGTCTGTCTTCCTACTTGGAACCACTAAAAGAATTCTCAAGTTTTGGTAAAAGTGTGTTCCTGTCCAAGTAGGATCACATACCCAGACAGCTCTTCTGTCTGATGTCATTACTACCATTCACATTAAGACATTTGAATAGAGATCTGTGATATCTGTAACATCATTTTGGTTCACCAGTACATTAAACACTAATCAAACTAGCTCTGTGCTTTATTCCATTTGCTCCTATTAAATGATGGTGGGATAGTCAACTTAAAAGACAACCTTCTCAACAGGTCTGCAGTTTAAGTGTGTACAGGGCAGAGGCAATTGACTCCCTGACCCAATTTTCTCCTCATCAATGAATCTACATGAAGAGAACTAATCTGGGACTTCTCCCTTCTATTCTTGTTTGCTTGTTCTCTTTAAACAGCTTTAATGTCTACATACAAAGAAAAGTAAGTTCTCTTGCTCAGTGTCACTGACAAATAAGATAATCTAGCAATCAAAATAAGATAAATTCTTCTTAACAACTCAAAAGTCTTTCGTTTTTCAAAATGTAAAGTGGGTGCAACATAAAGACCAATTTCCTTCTATCTGGGCATTAGTTACCAAGAAATTGACTACAGGGCACAAGGAAATTCCTACAAGAAGATTTGTATAAAACAAATCCTTTTTTTCCTCTTCCTCACTTGAATACACACCCTGTTCTGGGGTTCACTGAACTAGACTACCCGAATCAACCTCACCATAAATTGTGACAGTTATTTTGTCTGACTGACAGAGTATGATCAGAGTTAATCTGAGAAACTGACTGGAGCTGTTACAGACTGACTTGGTTCTGGCTTAATATTCATAGTTTCAGGGTGCTAGCCCAAATGTAGAAAACAAAACTGCCTTCTCCCAGGAAACTGTGCTCATCTGAATTCAAACATCAAACTATCTTTTTTCTTAATCTGAAGTATTAAATGTTGTGAGACTAGCGTTGCTTTTGAGAAGTCCACCAATCTGTTCACAGTAAATCTGGATTTATTTCTCGGAAGAAACTTTACTAATTAATCTTCAATGAAAGTAAAAGTAACAAGATTGTGATGGTTAGCTTTAATGTCATCTTGACCCATATTAGGACCATCTGGGAAGGAAGTGTTGATGAGGGTCTGTCTGCATTAGTTGAGAGGAAGACCCATCCCACTGTGGGTGGTACCATTCTCTAGGCAGAGAGTCCCCACCCACCTATAAGAGAAGTGACTGAGCTGAGTGCACATAGACAAGCCAATGGGAATGATTCATTCATCTGCTCTTTGATCCTGTCTGTGAGTGTGACCAGCTCCCTCAGGTTCCCTCTAACCTTAGTCCCCATACGTGATGGATGTACTCTGGAATTGAAAGCTAAAATACTTCCGTCTGAAGTTTACCACCACAACAGAAATGAAACTAGAATAAAGATATCATAGCTAAAAGAGACAAAATTATTTTAAGAATAATATAAAAATTGAATTCACATTTTTAAATTAGATTTTAATCTAAGGGTACTTTGAAAATAAAGTAAACCTGAAAATAATATATGCTAGAGGGAAAAAAGAGTTAAGAAAATGATGACTTCTATCTAAGTGGTACAAACACATTGGGAATGTTTTATGAATAGTTCAAATAATACATTGACTGTTTCCAATATTTAAAGAGTCTTGTTAATAGGCTCATTACCCAATACAGGTATAAGTTGTTTACTGCTAAATGGTGGTGCACACCTATAATCTCAGCACTTAGAAGGTAGAGGCAGGATAATTAGTACTCTAGGTCAGTCTTAGTGACTTAAAAGCCAGTCTGAATTATAAGTGACTATCTCCAAACAACATGATGACAAAGACATACAGGTAAGATTAAAAACAAAAACAAACAAACAACAAAAAACCAGAGGTCTTTCTGAAATGCTAATTGCAGGCAGAGAACACTGGTGCTCCACCATGCTTACAGGCCTATCTGATGATAAGTATTGGTTGCCAATTTAGCTCTCTCTAACCAACTAAAACTCAGGCAGTTGAGCATACCTGTGAGGGATCTTCTTGCTTAGATTATTTGAAGTGAGAACCCTGGATGACACTCTCTAGTGGGAGCCCACATAAAAGGACATGGAAAAAGGAAGCTTTCACATTTCGCCTGCTTGCCCTTGCTCTCACTGGCAAATTCTTCTACCCTGCTGCTGAGGCACTCCTTACCTGAGAATACACCCCACTTCCTCAGGATTCCCACATAGACTGAAGACCAGCAACTCTTTAGGAATCCTCAGGGACTCCAGCACCAGATTGAAACTGATGGAACATCCAGTCTCATGGACTGGACAATTGCCAGATTCTTGACCTTTAGGCGGGGAAGAGACAGTCATGGTCCCTGGAAAATAGTCTGTAAGCCACGTTACTGAATTCATATGGGTATATAAGTGTGTGTGTGTGTGTGTGTGTGTGTGTGTGTGTGTGTAGCATTTTCTTTCAATCAGTTCTGCTCCTTTAGAGATCCCTGACTACTACACCCTGCCTCTAGCCTTCCCTGCTGCCCTCCTGCCTAGCAGGAATCACTAATGCTTTCCTGACTCTAGTTCCAGAATACTGAACAGGCCAGGTTAATGAGTAAGTGAATCAGAGCTTACGCACACCATTGCAGCTCTCTTTGCATCTTCTGAATTGAGACTCACTTTGGCCCCCTCCTTGGGGCAGTTCTGGAGTTCCCTTTACATCCTCCTTTTCTCTTAACTCTCCTCCTTGGGGTCTAGATGAAACTACCTTATTAAATTGATGATGGCAGATTCTGAGGTTTGGAGTTGGACTCAGGAGAAAAGACACTTTTGTACTGAGTCTGAGTCAAAAGCTTTAGTCAGTGGATAAAGCATCCTCAAGGAAGCAGATTCAGATATGCTGATGTCCAGCCAGAGGTCAAGCACAGGTACTTTATAACTATGTCTTACACCAGCACCTTGGGAATGTCCAGTCTGTCTGCCACCAGACAGTCAGGATTCTCTTGTTCCACTCAGTTTCTGCTTTCCTTCTACCTTCTTCCAACCTTCCAGACCCACATGGCACATCTGTCTGCTTGGCTCTTTATCTTTAGACCAATTTTCTGTCATTTACTGATACCCATTTTCTTCCTTTTTGGATTGCATGAAGCAAGACAGCTGTGTCCCCTCTGTTTTCCCCCAAGCTCTGCCCCCTAGGCCCTTCCCATTTGGAAAAAGAATTCAGACATAAATAAGGAGGTAAACAACTGACAGAGTTACACGGGGAGTTAGGATTTATCTGGAGATCTTGAATGTCACAGATAAACCTGATGTGAAGAATTGAGCCATCTCTAAGGAAAGGCCACATCAACTTCTTTTCCTTTGCAAAGCACAGAAGTGGTCTTCATGGCTCTGTCTCCAGTGCTGACTCCTGTCTGTGAACCAAAGTGCAGATCTAGTTTGCAAAGTGGAGTGTGGTGATATCTTTCTTGTACAAATAAAGCCTGTCTGGGAGTCAGAGAATGGAGCTTGCCACTAGCTAACCATAAAGGTCTAGAGGTCTGTACAGACAGGCAGGAAGTGAGATAGCTGGGCAGTAACAGTATATAAACAAAGACAAACCAAATCGCTCTCTTCTCTGTGGAGACACTTAGGAGGTAAGATGCGGCTGTGGCTTGCTCCTTCTCTCTGACCTCTCAGCATTTTCCTCTATATCTGACTCTGGCCTTTTTTTATCTAGACCAATTAAGGACTCCTTTTACAGTGGAGCAAACCTGACTCTTAATTAATGCATCCCAGCATGTTTGGTTGTCTTGACGCCAGCCAATGACCAAGGAACCTCTTCCTCCAGAGGCATTCTTGTCCAAACAGTTTTTGACTCATGCTTGTCTATGCTCTGCCTTTGTCTTTAGATGTGGATCTCATTCTCTCTAGATTTTATCTATCTGCAGCTGTGGCTCATGCTTCTCCTGGTCATAAACTTTGTTACCCCAATGGCAATGGTTTCAGTAACTTGCATGATTGAAGATCCCCCCAAATATTTTACATAATAGTCAAATATTTTTGTGATTTGTTGGGAGCATAGCATGAAGGTCTTTGTATCCACAGATCTCCAGAAAAATGGGTAATGTTAAGCACACAGATTGTCTTTCCAATGGAAAGATGAGAAACCTGTTCTTCCATTCAGAAAGCTGAGAATTGGAAGTGATTAACAGTCTGGTTATCTGTGTTTTCTGTTGGGTCAGACCATACCAAGCTCTTACAATCAAGACCAGATATGGCTAGTAATCTAAAAGATCGTAATATCAAGAGCTCCCCCAATCTCCTACAACCAGGACCAGAGATGGCTAATAATCCAAATTACCTCTACATTATCTATATGACGAAGATCAGGCCAGAACCTTAAGCTAGTACAGGTAGCCTATCTTTAGAACCCACCTTGGAAGAAATGACATGTACCCTGAGTAGAGTTTCAACATAATTTTGCTTCTTTGTGAAATGAGGATTGCATTATACCAGGAAACTTCTTTCCAAATTGTGCAGGGCTTAAGTACATTGGGAATAAACTGGCTGTTATGAGACTACCAGGTGTCTGATCCAGGTTGACAAAATCAACCTGCATTGGGTTTTCATTCTTATCTCTTTGTGTGGTTCACTTCCCTGTATGACACCTGCAAGGACTCCCTCAATGACTTATGCTAAGATTGCTATATAAATGTAATAAAAATCAAAATAATTTACCACATTAAGGTTACATTCCTGATAAAATGGAATATTACTTAGTTCATGTGAAAAGTCATTACAAGGGCTTTCACAGATCTCAGATGCCAAAGAAGCATATATTCCTAATGTTCACTATACTACCCAAAACAGGCTCAGTTCCTTAAATCACATTTGACTAAGTTTAAAACAGCCAAACATTGGACCGCAAGGATAAATTAGCAGCGAAGAGCACTTGCTACTCTTGCAAAATACCTGGGTTCAGTTTCCAGTACCCCACATGGTAACTCACAACCATCTGTAACTCCAGTTCTAGGGGATTGAGTACACTCTTCTGACTTCTGAAAGCACTGTATAAACATAGTGCACAAACATACACGCAGAAAAAAAATACATACATAAGAAACAAATATTAAGAAAAAACACCAAATGTTATTCCTGTACTAAATATCTGAACTATAAGTGCTATGTCAATGAAGTCACTGATAAAACAAACAGAGCTCTACTAAGGAACTTCATGGTTTAATGTTTAAACACAGCCATTACCAGGAATGCTTCTATTAACTCAAAATTTAAAGTAGATAAATATTCAAGAGATAATAAAGTATAGCCCAGTAGAATTTATACTACATGTTAATTCCTGCTCTCTCTGGGCTTGAACATGTTCCTCAATGGTTGAAAAGAGCAGCAAATGAAACTTACACAACCCACCTAGAAGCAGGCTTCTCCCATCAGTTGAAGAAAAAGTGCTCCTCAGAATGTCAACCTGTTACCTGCCCATCAGCTCTAACACAGAAGGGTGAAGCAGTCTCAGAGAAAGAATAAGGTAACATGAAATATCAGAAACACATGGGGACCCATGTCAGCCTTGGTACCAAAATGACATCTATTCAGTGCAAGACTTTAAAAGAAAAACAATTCCTTTCATTAATCCCAAGCTACAACTGAGCCAAGTACAGAGAATTATATTTCCTGATGGAAAACAATCATCATGTATTGTCCCAAAGACATTTCAACCAGTCATTCAAATAGCATCCCTCAGGGATTCAGAAATCGAATTGTGATATATGGCAGAAACAGTATCCGTTTTATTTTCATCCATTGCAATGGACAGACACTCAGAGAAGAGGATTCTATTATAGCATCTCAACACAGTGAAATCATTTCTGTTCCCAGGGCTCCCTCTCTCTGAAAGCCCCATTGTTTTAAAAAGCACTTCTGTCCACAGCCATGCTCCCTACTAACCAATTGCAAATTTGTGATGGTCACAAAGAAAGAATCTAAGGATCTAATTACTACAATTTTCATGAAAGGAAGGTCAAATATATTCAGCCTTAATAATTACCAAACAGTACACATTCCAATAAGAGTAAAAGGCCACTTATCCTATTTTAAAACAGAATAAAATTTCTCGGTGGTATTGTATGGTGTATCAATGGTATACCGGTGTTGACAATGATTAACAATCTAATAACTAGGCTTTCCTCCTTTTGAACACATATAGCAATACGTATCCAGATCATAAAAGTGTTCTTGCTCATTGACCTACTCATTACAAAATAATATGAGCATGGAGATGCTTACTATCTTAAATACCTATAACACAAAAAATAAAAAAACACATAAAATGAACTTTTAGACAAAATCTGGAGAGTCTATTCAAAAGGATGTTATACAGACATAAAATTATGAATATAAGCATTGTAAAAGTAAGGGATGGCAAGAGGAGTACATTCCTGAAGTTCCAGCTTTTGAGTGGAAGAGGCAGGAAGATATGAGATCCTTGACTAACCATGAAAAAACAAGGAAAACATTAAGAACATTAAGTGAAAAATAAGAATATTAAGTAAAAAATAACTATTAAATTGGATGCTCACTATAAATTATAATTGGTGAAATGAGCATATGGATAGGAACAAAAACTGGAAGTAAAATGTTAAACATAATTAAGAATGTCAAGATAATAGGGGTGTGGGGGATTTAATTGATGACTCCAAATATTAATATTGACATAGTATTTTTACAAATGAGTATTTCTGAGGGCAAAAAAATATTGTATTTCCTTGACATCAGGGTTTATACCAAGGCTGTATTTTATTCATCTCTGTGATGACCTGAGTCCCAGCCTCAGTTCTTAGAGCTGTTTCACATATCTCCTTTTTGAAGAAAGCAACGTATTTCTAGTCATTAAATTCTATCATTCCTGAGTCCCAGCAAAGGCACAAATTCCCTCTTTGGAATGCCAAGAAGTCCAAGAATCTCATAACAGGCTTCTATTTCCTAAAATTTCTGGAATGAACAACATTTCAGTTTGTTTGGACTCCTTAAAAGAAATCTTTTGTTTGCATGTTTGAAAAGATAGAATTTCTTTGCAAAATGAAATCACTGCACAATATCCATGCACATAATATCAGCATCCATTTATGTGACACTGACTGACCAATCCAGAACACTATCAGTATTCCTGGACACCATTGTGACACACAAATGACTTAGAAGGGGAAATCCGAGGAAATGGCATTTGAGTACCAGCATCCATTCTGGAAAAAACAAAAACTTACTCAAATATTCTGGGCCATGCTAAGGGACTCTTTCTTTGTACCAAAACTGCACTTGGAAACTCAACCATACCTCTGAGCTTTTGGTGTTAACCTTGTATGACTCTATTTTTTCCACCTGTGATCTGTTCCTCACCCACATTGTGAACTGTTAGACAGAGTATTCTATCTTTACATGCTTTTTAAGCCCTCTACTATGGTTTGGAGCTACACATCTCCCACAGTCTAATTATAAAGACTGTTTCCCAGGGTGGTGGTATTGAAAGATGCTGCAGCTCTCTAGTAGGTGGGACATGAGTGAGGTTGAGGGCATGGTCTTGAGAGGGAAAGCGGGCTGCAGTTTCTCAGCCTGCACGCTCTCACCTTGGGTTCAAAACAGTGTTTGATTCTAGAGACTCCTGCCAGGATGTACAGCCCTCACCAGAAGCCAAAGCATCAGGGCTGACCAATCTTACCCTCTTAACCTCCAAATCTGTCAAACAAATGTCCTTGCTTCATGGTTTCTGCTGTACCCAAGCCAGGTATTTTGTCATAGTGATAGAACCTTGGGTCATGAATGGTGATGAGTATGTGGTGAGCGAGGTTAAGAGTATACTTGTCTTCCTTCCAGTTCTTTAATTATCTTCTAAAATTTAATACATGAGCACCAGGAGTTAAACCAGATGATTAGAAAATTACTCAATTATTCCTTGACAACCTGAGCAATAGCCAAGGTCAAGGCTCTCAATAAGGCTAGCTCTACAGTAAGTACATGGTGAGAAAAAGTAGTGGTGAATAAAAGACAAAAGGAAACATAATGTGAGCTTCTTTTAAAGGAAATTAAATGACATGTCTCTAAGACAAATGGATTTAGGGTAATTAACTAGGCACAACTGTTAAAGACACTAAGAAGTCAACAGTCCATAAAACTAGGAGAGTGACTTTGCAGTATAATTTTAATGTAGAATGTACAAATCCTTAAGATAAATCCTTCAATGGAACCTGGAGTTTTTCTATAACGTTATTTGATAGATGGGAAGAAACATCTAGATGTCAATGTATTCATCGTTAAGGTCACACTCTAGGGTACAACCAGCTCACGGGTTGTCGCTAGTCAAGCTGGTGTCTCCCCCAGTCCCACACATATACGTACAGCAGTCAGAAGCCACCTGCTCTGTGTCTTCTCTTCACGACTCTCTGTGAAAGCTCAACTGCTAAGGTCTGGTGGAAACTGTACTGAGTCAAGTAGCCTTGCATTACCAGCCACATACACTCCTAACCCCAAAGGTCACATTGGCGTGGTCCACAAAAAATTCTGGCCTGGGCTGGCTTTACCTTTTTCTCAAGTATTAATTTTTAGTTGGCAGCAAAGTATTGTGCTCCATTACAACATTTTCATATGCATGGTTATACATATGAAAAGGATTACACATATGTATGTATGTCTACACATATACATATATACATGCACACATATTTATGCATATATGTACTTTGTTCTTATTTGATCCCTCAGCAGCTCACTCTCCTTGAACCCTTGCTGGTCACCTCCTCCCCGCAGTAGTATGACCAGAACCTTCATGCTGCATGCATTCATTACGCCATCCTGCTTCCTCCTCCGCTCACCCTTGTGACCTCTTCCTCCATCTTTGTACTTCTATGCTCTGCCTCTGCCCTCCTTTTACTCCTCCTGCTCATTCCCACTCTCATTCATCTAGGGTCTGATAAGGAATTCCCCTCAGTCCCATGTCCATTTCCTCCAGTCTATTAACCCTCTTATTTACTCCACCTAACACTCTCTTTCTATCTACCTTGCTTTGCCTGGAGAATTCTCTTCCTTTCTCTTTATCTTGTTTTATTTCTGAGATGGTGCCTTGCTATGTACACATTAGACTTGCTGATCTCAAACAGATGCTCCTTCTGCCTCTGTTTCCTGAACTCTAGGGTTACAAGTGTACACCACCATACCTGGCTTTGCCTAGATAAGTCCTGTTCTTGCTTAACTATTGTGATTCTAAGGGTTCTTCTCTGGTTTTATGCCTCTCACTTATGAAGCTAGTGCCTCCTTTTCAGCCAGATCTCACTGTATATGAACTTCTGTAATTATTCCTTTACTGTAACACGTTCTTAAGAGTTGGGTGCTTGTTTCTTTTCCCCTACTAAGTAGTGAATAAGAGCAGGTGCCCTCTTTTTATTGCTGTCATTTCTGGTGTCAGTTGTGAATTCTGATTGTTAGAGCCATCTGAAGACCAGGGAACTGAAATAGGGCAACATATGTTGCTGAAACATTGACTTTGTGTGGAAATCATCACATGTGGTTGCTAACAAAGACCACACAGTAAAGGAACAACATTTGATTTCAGAGAAGTAAAGTTTCATTTTTCAAGAAAGTATTGAGTTTGTCCAACTAACTTTTCTTTTTACCAAGAAAGTAATAAAGAGTACTCTTTAAAATTTATATCTGAAAAAGAATACAAATAAATAAATCTTTTAAAAAGCAAAAAAAAACATATCTATAAAAATCACTCAAATATTCCAAATAAAGTCTAATGCCCTAGAGACATGTAGTGATGGCAGTCATTACTCTAGGCCCAAAAGTCTATAGGGGAGGCACGAAGGATGTCAGATGGGTGCACTAGCTCATGTCCACAAACATAATTCCCCTTTGCATCTAGAGAAGATATATACTAAAATTGGAACGATATGATAAAAATTTTATACCTAGCAAAGGTATACCGTGTAAAGATAAGAATAGGATAAACATTGCCACATCTTATCCAACATGTTTACAAACAGAGCTCCCATACACCTGAATCAATGTGGGCCATAACACAGAATGTTCCAGTAGTTAAAACACACATGAACACATACACACACATGCACAAGCACACCTACACATGAGTCAAGGCTTCTCATTGTCCTACATTCAGCTAAAAGAAAACTGTGTGATAATTAGTAGAATCCGGGGAGGGGTTCTTCTAGATGAAGAATATTCAGGAAACGCTTCTTAGTCTCCAGACTTAGTTTACTTATGAATGAATTTCTGCCTCACTCTCAGGTCGCTGTTCTTACATAGATAAAACTCCCTGTGACAAAAAAATTTCAATGAACAAGTATTTTTCAATATCCAGACTTCTGTTTGGAAACCATTTTATCACACAACTAGAAACATGGATAATCTAAGGCTAACTTTTAGTGGGTACAGTTGGACTGCTGGCCACATTCAGTTTATCTCCTCCTACAGAGTTTAGGCTGGAGGGCAAAACCCGGGCAAAGCCCTCCCTGCCTTTGCTTAGAAGCCAGGTGCCTATCAACTAACAATAACTTAGTCACAATGTTCTACCTTCTCACTACCCCATGCAGAAAATGTGGATAATTATGGCAATCCTTTTGTTATTGTTGCTTTTTGAGAAAATAAACAAAAATTAGAATAATTCTTGTAGAGCATGTAACATCATCACTTGTTCAGGTTATCTGGGGGTCAAAGGTGGTCTACAAACTTCTTTATTTGATCCTTAGAGATTTTTATGAAATTCTATAAAAATTGACTAATTTGTCACTATAAGGCTAAGAAAGTGTCTCAGAAATGAGAGTTCTAACTTCCTTTTAAAAAGCAAAGGGTGAGTTGTATCTGCCATTGGTCCTCTACTTCCCACTGTTATCTCCTACAGCTTAGGATGATGGCTTCTTGTAACTCAAAGCTCCTGACCTCAAGCAGTTTCCTGATTACAACTACATTACCCGCTCCCAAGTCCCCCAGGGGATGCTGAAAGTAGTCTAGGGGGCTCTCAAGACCCACCCAATCCTAGTGACTAAGCCTATGTTCTCTAATGCCTCATCCCAATCCCCCTTTTTCTCTCACTTCTCATGATTCTGAACATTGGCTTTCAAATAACCTCCCTATACCCACGTTGCACTCTCAGAATCATTATCCTCTCTCCAGGACAGCAAATGTCTCTGCAACTCCACCAGATCCCAGCATTCACGCTGAAGAAGCTTGAGTGTGAAGCCTGCAGCCCACAAGGTCCATCCAAGGACCTGTACGTTACTGAATGCCAACAAGGACAAAGCCTGATCCAGTTAGAGCCCACACAGCTCATCACTCCTGGGTCGGGGCTCTAAAAAGGTTGATTCTTCCAGAGGTGGATACAGTCTTGGGGGAGACTGCCCCAGGCAGCCTTTCCCACCTGTTCCCTCACTCATTCTGTCATTCTCAGTGTTTGCATTTCAAGTGGATAAGGCCTGAGCATCCTAGGAGGATTTACCACTGAGAGGAGGTCAGTAGTTAGCTTGATGACTCCCCATATCCCTCACATCCTCTAAAGCTGTACCTCACTTAGAATCAGAGTAAGAGGGAAGCATCATTTCACCAGTCAGAGAGACAAGACAGTGAGATCCAGGAAACAGTGTAGGAATCTGGAGAGGAGAGACTGGGAAATGGATACAAATTCTTTGTACTGAGATTAGAGGGAGAAAATGTAATGCTAAGGAAAGAACTGACATTGGCTTCACAGCATCATGAATTTTTGGCCACCATCCCATTCTTACTGACAGCATGCCCACTGAGTAGGGTTAGAGCTGAGCTGGGACTGTAGTAAAACTTATTTTGGTAATGAACGATGAATGAAAAAGTGCTAGTTTAGTTTAGTTTAAAAGATGTCAAGATTTGCAAAGCCAACCCAACTCTCTAGAAGGAAAAGCATCCATAGATCCCTAGGTAATTTTATAAGAGCAATCACACATTTCTTCAGATGCCTGTGTATTTTAGCCGATTGGTTGTGAGGACTGGAAATTCTTTCCAAACATAGCAGGTTTGTGTCCACTTGACTGAGCCACAACTTCAGGAAAAATATATTCTATCTATCTAGCCACTTTCCCTATCAGCTTTGTCTCAGCTTCAACTCAGAGACAACTAATAGCTAGAAAAACAGTTAATGACAACATCAAAGAAAGGAAAACAACTAGCCAAAGCTATGGAAAAATACTACGGATTCCTTCTCCCTTCCTTCCAATAAAAACAGTAAACTGATTAGCATCATCTTAAAGCACTTATAAGAGGTAATGTTGTAAATGTTACGACTCTGAGGGGAAAAGTTTCCTTAACACAAGAGCTACAGAGTAAAATGAACGTTTGGAAATAAAGAAAAATAACTAAACTAGACATGGCGGCTCACACTGTAATTCCAGTGTAAGAGTGAGTGAGTCAGGAAGACTGCCATTGACTTAAAGGACATCATGGGTGAGCATAGTGCCTTCAGGCCACAGCTACAGCTACATCCTGAATTCCTGACCAGCCTGTACTCTCTCAAAAAAAAAGAGAAGGAAGGAAAAGGAAGGAAGGAAGAAGGAAAGGAAAGGAAGGAAGGAAGGAAGGAAGGAAGGAAGGAAGGAAGGAAGGAAGACAGACAGACAAATGGCTATTATAGGTCAGTGATCTGTATTAAAGTTTTAGGTTCAAAGCAAACATCCAACCAGAGCTTCCTAAGGCCAGGCTCCAGACTGTACTCTAAGACTCCTACCGCCCATGGACACTTTGTGTCTAGTGGACTTGATCTTTACAGATCCACTGTGCTGTATTTAGCCCGGGGAACACAATCTTAAAGGTTCTCTCCTTTCCAGTTGCAAAGGATGTCTATCTCCTTTCTTAATTCTTTTCTCCTTATTCCTTTCTTCTTTTTGAGACTAAGAGGTCTCACTGTGTTACCTAGGCTTGCTTACCTTAGAGATGCTATTGACACACAGTCCTTAATACCGGGGTCTTATTTCAAACATCTCTCCATTGTGAAAGTGTGAAGCCTTTGATGGAGGATTAGATGCCAGAACATGATTGCAATAGTTTTTCCTCCCTCCCTCCCTCCCTCCCTCCCTCCCTCCCTCCCTCCCTCCCTCCCTCCCTCCTTCCTCTCTTCCTCCTTCCCTCTGTCCCCCCTCCCTCCCTCCCTTCCTTCCTTTCATCCTTTTTTCTTTGTTTGGATTTTTGAGACAGTATCTCCCCATGTAGCCTTGGCTGGCCTGCAACTCACTGTGTAGACCAGGCTGACCTTAAACTCGAAAAGATCCACTTGCCTAAAGGTGTGTTCGTGCTATCACACCCGATGATTTCAGGAGCTCTGACACCACAAGGCAAACTATTCAAGAATAAATTTGCCAAGCAAAGAGAAACTTCAGAAAGTTCACAATTTAGCTTTAGGGGAAAAATAGTATAACCAAGTAATTTAACTTGTACTTGAAAAAAAGCTCACACCTACTAGTATATGTAAGACTTGGTCTTATAGTGCTTATATAAAATATGTAAACTAACATATGGTTAACAAATTACATATATTATAGTATGTAATATAGTCACTGCAAGAAGAGACTTCAGGGGCTTCATAGATAGATAGATAGATAGATAGATAGATAGATAGATAGATAGATAGATATTTCACTCTCTCCCATTTCCTAAATTAGAAGGATGATTGTTGTCAGAGATAGAGTTGAATTCAGATTCTTGATCAAGTGTGAAGAAAGAAAGCAGGCAAGTTGCAATGAATGTGGTATTTAACCAGATCTGGGAAAATTGTCTGGGCAGAAGCAGAAAGATCTAAGGTAATCATGAAGCACAGTTCAAAACCCAGGACTCACTTTGGCTGGTGAGTGAGAGTATCTAGGCTCTTCAGCTGTGTGCCTGAACTACTGAGGTTGACTAACACCCCTGGTAAGGGACTTGGAGAAAAATAGAAACTTGGACCTGGGATGTGAGTGACTTGCAACAAACTCTCGTAATCCTAAACCCAGATTCAAAAGAAGTCCCCAGGGAAGGATTTCAAGCACACATTACAGATGAATGAACTCAGAGAAACAGGATGAAGTGCAGAAGCAGAGGTGGGGAAGCCAGACAGGAGAAAAGAAGGACCATCTATATTTCCCCCAAAGAGCAAGGCGGAAACAAAGAGAATAGACCGAGCTAAAGGAGACAAGGTCAGTAGCCACTCCATTTATGGTAGATCAGGCTCTGTCTTCACATCCCAGCAGGTGTGAGGGAGGGGACCTGCAGGGAACATCCCTGCATCTTAAAGTGCCACCAGCTCACCACACTCCAGTCAATTAAGAGACCATTTCTGCCCATCACCACAGACTAAATGAGCCTCACCCTGAACAGACAATAGATGGAATCAGAGTCCTCTAAAACGCCTGATTTAAAATCAATTCTGGGAGAAGCTGCAAAAGGAGAGAGAGGTTTTTCTTCTTGTAGATGCGAGTAATGGATTTTAGCTTTTTACACTGCCTATCTGGAAAAGTTGACAAATGGCAGAAAGTTAAATACACAAAAAGTGCTTAAGTGCAGATATTTGAAGTACTTTGAGAATTAGAAGACTGTGTGAGAGGGAGTGTGCCTAATACTGTATGCTACAAAAATACCCAGTGAGTTATAGAAGCAGAAAAATGTATAGTCTTCTGCTTATCTGTCAAATGTTTATTAGCATTTACTATTGTAGATATATATAGCTTTAGATCTCAGGTAAGAGTTGAAAATAAAATAAAAAATAAATAAAATAGATTAGGTCCCTTCCTCCCACTAGTATCCTAACAATGCCATCTGCCACATAACCTGCAGAGTTTTTAATCATACAAGTCTTTTACTTGCTTGTTTAGAATTATTCCAAAATACTTTATATGCCCACTCCCTCCCCCAAGACTCCCAAGCCCCTACCCAATCCCCACTCCATTCCCCAGGGAGGGTAAGGCCCTCCATGGGGGATCTCTAGAGTCTGTCATTTCATTCCAGGGAGGACCCAGGCCCTCCTCAAAGTGTCCAGATTGAGAAAGAATCCCTCATTGTGGGATGGGTCCCCAAAGTCCATTTGTGTGCCAGGGATAAATACTGGTCTACTACCCAAAACCCCATAGATTGCCTGAGTCTCCTCACTGACAGCCACATTCAGGAATTCTGGATCAGTCCCATGCTGGCCTCTCAGTCATCAGTCTGGGGTCCATGAGCTCCCCCTTGTTCAGGTCACCTGTTTCTCTGGGTTTCACCAGCCCAGTCTTAACACCTTTACTCATGACTCCTCCCACTCTGTCACTGGGTTCCAGGAGTTCAGTTCAGTGTTTAGCTGTTGGTGTCTGCCCCTGCTTCCGTCTGTCACTGGATGGAGGTTCTAGGATAGTATGTAAGATAGTCGGCAAAATCATTATTAGGGTGGGGCATTTATAGTAGACTCTCCACTACTGCTTAGTTTGTCGGTTGGTGTCATCCTTGTACATCTCTGGAGTTCTCACTAAGTGCCAGATCTCTGCTCAAACCCTTGTCATGTCTTCCTTTTTCATTTCTGATTTTGTTAATTTGCATATTCACCTTCTGCCATTTCGTGAGTTTGGATAAAGGTTTGTCTATCTTGTTATTTTCTCAAAGAACCAACTCTTCCTTACATTGATTCTTTGTATCGTTTCCCCAGTTTTTCTATTTCCAGGATTCCTTCAGACTGTGTTTTTTTTTTATTGTCTCCATGTCAGCTCTCAACCCTTGCACTCTTTGAATTGTTTCTTGTAATTTTTACTTCGTGTTTTCCTCTCTTTCTTGCATTTGTTAGAGTTTTTGCTTTGGTTTTTCTTCCATTTCTTTAAGGGATTTTCTCATATCCTCTTTGAGGGCCTCTATCATTTTCATGAAGGTATTTTTAAGGTCATTCCCTTCTGCTTCATCTGTACTGGGGTGTTCAGGTCTTGCTGGTGTAGAATCTCTAGACTTTGGTGGTGTCATATTTGTTTTTTGGTTGCTGAGTGTGTTCTTATTGCCTCTTTCCTATTACTTCTTCCAATGAGTGTAGAAAGAGCCTCTTCTCCTCGTGGGCAGGCAACCAGGGTTCCCTTTTGGTGGGTACAAGCAAATCCAGTATTTTCTGGCCTCTGCTCTCTGCTCTCTGTACTCTGTCCTCTGTCCTGAGTACGAGCAGGAATGGACCTGCTTTCTCTGCAGGCTTCTGGTAGCTTGGTCATCAGTCTGGGGGCAAGTCTACCTGGCTGCAGTCCCAAGGTCAAGGGATCCAAGAGAGTGCAAGCAGGAGGAATTCAGGTCTAAGATGGGGACCCAGAGCTCACCTCTGTCCTCTGCCCTGAGTGTGGGCAGAAGTGAACCAGATGTATTCAGATTTTAATATAGATTCTAAATAAAACAAAAACAAAGCATCTTCATCCCTAGTCTAAGAAACAAAATGTGCTCAGACTCTTTTGTAACGGTGTCTAACTGGTGAACCTCTAGTCGATTGATTTTTGTGAGTTAATTTTGTATCCAGCTACTTTGCTGAATGTGTTTGATGTAAAAGTTTCCTGGCAGGATTTTGGGGGGGTCACTTATGTATATTATTGTATCATCTGCAAATAACAAGACTTTGACTTCTTCCTTTCTAATTCACACACCTTTGCTCTTCTGAAGTTGTTTTACTGCTCTATCTAAGACTTCAAGCACTATATTGAATAGGCATGGTAAGAGTGGACAACCTTGTCTTGTTCCTGATTTTAGTGGAACTGCTTGGAATTTCTCTCCATTTAAGTTGAGGTTGGCTATGGGCTTGCTTCAAACTGCCTTTATTTTGTTGAGGATGCTGCATCCTATCACAGACACAATTGTTCAACCATGTTCATTGCTGCTGTATTTGTAATAGCCAGAAATTGGAAACAACTAAGATGTCCCTCAATAAAAGAACAGATTCAGAAAATGTGGTATATTTACCCAATGGAGTATTACTTAGCTATTTACAAAAAATGACATCATGAAATGTACAGGCAAAAGGATAGAACTAGAAACGAATCATCCTGAGAGAGGTCTCCCAAACCCAGAAAGACAAATATGATCAGTGCCTTGTTCACCCATCATCAAAGAAATTTCCTTCTGCAGCAGATGGGAATAAATGTAGAGACCCACAACCAGACATTATGCAGAGAGTGAAAGACCTTAGAATACTCAGCCCTAAACGGGATGTCTCCATCAAATCCCTCCCTCAGAGCTCAGAGAACCCCAAGGAAGAGGAGGAAAAAAGAGTGTCAGAGCCAAAGGGAATGCAGGACCCCAAGAAATTAAGACCCTCTAAATCAGCACGAGCAAAGCTCACATGACTTCCAGACTGAAGCAGCATTTACCAGGTCCTATACATACATACATACATACATACATACATACATACACACATATATATATATACATATACACATATATACATATATATATATATATATGTTTCCAGTTTAGTAATTTTGTGAGATTCCTAAGTGCAAACAAGTAGATCTCTGATTCTTGTGCCTTCTCTTGGGCTCTTTTCCTCCCATTTGTCTTGTCCGACTTTAATGAGCTAGCTTTGAATTCATATCATTACATATTTTTTAAATGAATGAATGGACTTCTCATTTTTGTGTGTGTGTTTTTGTTTGGTTACAGTTTGTTGTTTGTTTTTTCTTTTGTTTTCTCCTTTTTGAGGGGTTGTTGTATTGTGGTTTGTCTTTTTTTTTTGTAAAAAGAACTTAAAGTTCAATGAGAAGGGAGGAGGAGAGGATCTGGAAAAAACTCTGAGGCAGGGAAGAATATGATCAAAATATATGCAAATTTACAAACCGTCATATATATGTATGTGTGTATATGTATGTATGTATTATGTACGTATATCTTCAGAGTTAATTTTAAAAAAATATAAAGACCTCCTCAGAATTCTCCTCTAGAGATGCATTTCTTCTAAAACACTTTTCCTAGATCACAGAGAAATCCAGGATGCACTGCATGAACTCAGTGTTCTGTGGAAAATACAGGCTGTAAGGGACAGTTAGTCTTCTTGGGAGACAGAATCTTTCATGGTCAATTCCACTCACTTATTCGTTACCCTACTTTTACTGAAAACCTGCTGTGATTTTAATGTCCTCTCCAAAACTCATGCTGACATTTAGTTGCCATTTGAGGTATTAAGAAGTGAGATCATTAAGAGAGGTCTTAAGGGTCCCTACATCACAAATAGATTCATGCCGCTACTCGAGGGGAGGAGTGGATTATCTGTTGTAAAAGTGGATTTGTTCTCTCTCTCTCTCTCTCTCTCTCTCTCTCTCTCTCTCTCTCTCTCTCTCTCTCTCTCTCACACACACACACACACACACACACTCTCTCTCTCTCTCTCTCTCCCTGTCTCTCTCTGTCTGTCTGTCTCTCTGTATATCTCTGTCTCTCTCTCCCCTTCTTCTGTCCTTCGCTCCTACTCCCTCTTCCTCCATTCTCATGTCTACTTACCCTTTCACCATAGTCATGTTAGACAGGATGTAAGCCCTCATCAGAAACTAGACCAAAACAATAAACAGAATTAATTTCTATTCTTATAATGTACCCAGTGTGTTACAGCAGTATGAAATGGATTAAGTCAGCACCTGCTAGGGACAAAACATATGCATGCTGCTAAGGAACATGTGGAAAAGTGAAATGCTCGATTCTGTGTTCTTATTGTCAGCATTCAGCTTAGTCAGCTGAGCCATACATATATACAGATACTCAGGACATAGGACACGCTTCAGCAGCTTCCAAGAACCCACTGAGTTGTAAACTCAGTGAGTGAACTAAGAGTCGGAGTGTACTGTGGGAACTTAAAATAACATGCTCAACAAGAAACTAATTTCCCTTCCTTTGACTGTGGTCTTCTTCCTCTGTCTTCTATTTTATTAGAAAGGGTAACTACTCATCAATATTTTCTTCTCTGTATTATCCACATCCAATTGTTCACCTATACTGGTTGTTTCTTAAGGGCAGAATTATTTGTTAAATCCAGTGCTTCCATTCATTCCTTCTGTCATTCTAAAT
The DNA here is from genome assembly GCF_017639785.1 of Mesocricetus auratus. Taxonomy (NCBI): domain Eukaryota; kingdom Metazoa; phylum Chordata; class Mammalia; order Rodentia; family Cricetidae; genus Mesocricetus; species Mesocricetus auratus. Next base: position 10,144,298 of record NW_024429199.1, on the reverse strand, counting down.
ACACTTCTTCATCATTCATTTGTATTATCTGACACATCTCATCTTTATCTTCTTGCTCTTCACACCCAAGATTAGCCTTCTTACTTCCACATAGTAACTATCTACATTTCTTTTCCCTTTGCCATAGAACAATTTCCTCAGAGCTGACAATGTCCATCTTGGAGGAAGCTTCTTAAGATAAGATATTCTTTCTATGGAGGTGAAGATTCTATCATGGAGGCAAGGGTCCCTGGCAGGAGGACCAGTGCATGAGCTAGATTGCTAGATTGCTGGAGCTCATTCCCTAGGAAGGGATGTCATACTCAGCCTTAACACAGCAGGTTGGGGTTTGGTCCTGCCCCATTTAATGATTCAGACACTGTAGACTCCCTGTGGGAGCCCTTATCTGTTGGGAGGAGTAGATGGGGGAATGGGTTGCAGGGGAGATGGAGAGGGGCAGGAGGAGGGGAGGAAGGGAGAACTTTTGTTGGAATGTAAAATGAAATTTAAAAACATAAATTAAGTAAAAAAAGAAAAAAATCAGGTTGTAAAGAACAGACCAATGAACCTGCCTGAAAGAGGCCTTCCTTGATCTGTCAAGATGCCTATAAGATCTGCACTAAGATCTAGGGTTCCAGTTTTCATGAGCCATCCTCACCCATGATGATGCATCTGCCTTTAGTCATTTCTGCTGCTATAAGAAACCTCTCACCCATATGCATGTACATGACTCCAACAGAACTCATTGGCTCCCCAAGTCATACTTTGGTAGTATCTTTAATTTGATTGTTGTTGGTTCCATATGTGAAATGAGTGAACATTTGTTCATATCTCACCAGGAGCAATATCATACAATATCTTTTAGTCATAAAAGTCAGCATCCTTGTCAAAAGTGTGAAAAGCCCTGCTCAACCTCTTGAACTTGGCCCCCAACTTTCAGAGTTTCATCCAGCAGCTTCTATAAATGTTAAGGTTTAGCATCTTTGCTCTTTAAGATCTAGTGTCTGAGATGGCCTTCCTCATTCTCCCAGCAAATCATACTCCTATACATCTTTTGAAACACTATTAAAATTGAAGGCAATGGGTCCCTTTGCACCCCCCTATACTGCCAAACAGCATACCTCAATTTTACTATGCTTATTTTTAATATCTGCTCAAATATATGAATACTAAATAGTAGTTTAACCATTGTTCTTCATCAGTAACTAATGGGATTTTGAAAGGCAAAGACAATGTCTTCTCTTCATATTTTTAGTAATAGCACAGTGCCTGATATGAGAAAAATGTAGTGTGTGCTTGAGTTTCAAAGAATGAGTGAAGAGTGGGTGAGTGAATGAGTGCATAGACAATAAGAACAAGGTGATTATGAATGATGTCATGACTGATATTAGCCTTAAATTTTACTTTTACCAATGAGATAAGAAAGGGTTGGGAAGATAGATCAGTGATATAAAGCCTGCTTAGCACGCACCACAAGGTCCTGGGTCCAGTCCTAACTGCACTCTCCCTATTCAGCTTCCCTTCCATCTTCCAGATAGCCCAAGCTTGCATGTGCTTTAGGGCATTTTTCATGATGACGCCTTTACTTGTAAGATGACTGGAGAGTAGCTAGCATTGAGTTAAAATATGATCTGTTCAACGAGGCCTTTCCCATGATCCTCAGCCTATCCTGTCTCACTTAGTGGAGCTTGATTCCTATAACCCATTTTCCACTGGAAATTTTTAATGCTTACTTACTTGATTTAGGTCCAGACGTCTTCCAATCCCCACACCATCACTACATCTTCACTACTTAGAATACTATTTGGTATTCACTAAGTATTATCCAGATGACTGAAGTATTAGATGAGACTAGCATCAGAGTTGACAGACAGAAGACTCTTGAATGAAACAGAGGAACTGAAGTACGCGTACTGAGAATGTTTTACAGGAAGACAAGATTGCAAAATAGGCTTATTTAAAAGACATTTTGAAGACGTCTTGAGAAGAAGAAAGGAAGAAAAAACAAGGTTCTCCTTTATAAACTCTCCTTGGGCAGGCGCTGCACCCCATCTGGGAAGCACACTACAGCTAACCCTCTTGGTGGGGATGCACAGGTGAGCCAACCGTGAGAGCTGACACCCCCACCATGACACCTACAGCAGTTAGGAGAGAGGGCCCTGCACTTTGCCTGGGCAAAACAGTAGAGCTTGCCTTGGTGTTCTAAGTGCGGGTGACATAGATCTGAGAACCTGAGAGCGGGAGAACTGTCCCTGATCCTTGCTGCAGGAGCATTGGGTGAACTAGCCTAGGCAGTGGTGGAGGGCTCGCCCAGATAGTGATAATGAGGGAGAGCTGGCAGGCTGATCTACCTAGCTACCACTCAGGCCAAGAACCAGGATTATGATTTGGCCCATCCAAACATCCACTGAACCTATGAATTGTTGGAGTATGTGAAGGGGAGGAACCTACGTATTCAAAACAGCAGGATCTCCATGACACAGGACAGCAACAGGATATCCAACAAGAGCCCATGGAGAGCCCATTATTTTTGATGTAGCAGAAACTAGAGCCAGACTTGTGGCAATGAGCACTTGCAATTAAAATGAATGGACTAAAGGGTAAATTGTGTGACTCAATGGGCCACACTACAGCTGCTATGACAAGATTTTCTTATTGTTGTTGTTTGATTTGTTTATTTCTTTGTTTTATTTTGATTTAGGTTTTTCTTTTAAATTTGCTTTTGTTTTAGGGAGGATGATGGCAAGGTCAGAGAGCAGATTCAAGGGCACAGAGAAATAAGTGCAATCAGAATGTGTAATGTGAAATCCACAAGGAATCAATAAAAGTTTTTTTGAAAAAGTTTCTCCTGTGTAAAACTTGTATATTTTAATAAATTTGTTAAAAACATACATTTTAATAGCCAGTTTGGTTACTTCTACCACTAAAACCATCACCAGATCTTCTAAATTTCACATAAATTATGCCACTCATTGTTTTCTTGATTTAGTTATTGGGATGGTTAAGAACAACCAGCAGTAAGATTTATGAGATCTAGAGTCCCCTTGGAAATTGACCTCTGGCCATTCTTGAGGCATAATTACCTTGATTGGGTTAAGTGAGATAATAAAACCCATTTATTGTGGGTTGTACCATTCTCTAAACTGTAAAAAAAGGAAAAACTGAGCTAAACATAGCATTCATCTCCCTGTCCTTCCTTATTAGAAAAGTGGCAAAACCAGCTGCCCCAAGATCCCACTACTCTGAGTTCCATAGCATCCTCTGTCCCATAGCATGTTCCATAGGATGGACTGAACCCTGGAACTCTGAGCCAAAATTACCCATATCTTCCTTTAGCTAAGTTGTCAGGGTGCTTTACCACAGAGAAAAAGTAAGTAAGACAGTGTTCTTATATTCTTATCAAAACACTGGGCATTCATTCATGTACATAGTACCTATAGAGTGATTTCTTCTTCTTCTTCTTCTTCTTCTTCTTCTTCTTCTTCTTCTTCTTCTTCTTCTTCTTCTTCTTCTTCTTTTCCTCCTCCTCCTCCCCTACTTCTTCATTTCAGATATGGTTTCTCTGTGTAGCCTTGACTGTCCTGGAACTCTCTCTGTAGTCCAGGCTGACCTCTAACTAACTGAGTTCCTCTTACCTCTTTCTCACAGATACTGGGATTAAAGGTGTATACCACCACCACACTGCTTTTATAATACTTTCTAAAACCAGGGTAAAGTCATCCATGTTTGGCTCATATTTCTGTCCCTGGATCAAAATAAATGAAATTTTTAAAAAGTCCACCTTGTTAAATGTAGTGCAACAAATATTAATAAACAAATAAGAATGGATTCTTATTCATGAAACATTGATGAGTTTCAGAATTTTAGGTTAGAAAAATGTAATAGCATTCACACTCCAGACACAGAGACCATGATTTCAGGACATCTATTTATGTGAATATGTGTCCATGAAGTCTAAGATTTTTTACTGTGAGACCTCTGCATAAAAGGTTTGCTAACCTTGTTAGAGTGATATGCTTTTAACAGCCATTTATCACTCTTTTGTAAGGAGGATTCTGTCTACTAAGTCTCTAGTAGCATCTTTATTGTCTTCCATTTAGTTTTTGTCTCCTACTGATGGATCCACTCATACAGAAAATTCACAGTAAGGTCCAATTGCCTGCCATTCACTCTGCAACATTGTATCTGCAATATGATGACAAGCAAGATGACAATCTTTGACTTCAAAGCCCTACCGGTTTACAACAGAGATCTAAATGCTTGCTGGGTGATAATGCCAGTCACTTTGGAGAAGTCTTACCAGTATCTCATGAATAACAATGATGAGGTGAGCTCAGAATTCCTGCCCCATTGCCTTATGCTATGCTGATCCTGCATTCTATGCTAGGTGTGACACTCCCCTGCACTTGAGAAGTCTCACTCTGTAATATAGAGAATAACAATATACCTCAGGAAGAAAAAGATTTTCAAAAACAAATGAATGGGCAGAGAAGCAAATGAGGTGTGACTGTGACCCTGTAGCATCTGTAGTTCTGAGATTGAGATTCCCTAGTCCCCTCAAAGTAAAGCTTCTTAAGTCTCATATTTAAAATAAAAATTAATGCACTTGAACATTAACAGAAGATAATGCCTAGGAGGTTTTATTAATGCATCCAAAAATAACTCCCTATTTTAAAGTTAATGTAAAAATCTCCAAATCCAAAGGCCATGCATCTTAATTGGTGAAAAGGAATTACCTAACATTTACTTAGCCACTGACAATTATTTGAGTTCTAAATCCAAAGGGGTATTAAAAGAGACTATAAAAAGAAGTCAAGGACAGTATTAATAATAATAAAAGGAGTAAAATGTTCAACAAAATGCAAATGATGTTATTCTTCGGGGGAATGTGCCTGTAATATATTTATTCCATGAAGTATAAAATGTAGGTGGGGGAAGACTGTCCAGAAAAAACAGACATGTAAAAGTGTTCAATAAGATTATCATATTCATAAGGCAGCATGGCCACTGAAAGAACATCAGAATGTCTTGTCCTTGGAGAGAAGATGCTACCAGAAGAGAGGCAGGAACACCAATACATCGCCTATGAGCATCAGATTCCAAAAGAAATAGACAGATCAGGATTAGGTAAGCACAAAACTCCAGAACATTCTGACAGGGAAAAGATTCTGAACTTGTTAATGACCTAAAGAATGTAGAGTAAAATAGTGACGTAGCCTACATGGGTATTAATGAGACCTTAAGAGTCAGTGGTTTTTCTATGTTACCAAAAAGCATGATGACAAGTTATAAAATAAGAAAAGCATTTAAAATTTGAAAACATACATACCACCTTTCCTAGTATATTCTACTGTACTGCACTCACCTGTGACAAAAAATAGACTGAAAGAGAAACAACCGACATTTTTTGTGAGATGTTTAAGGTTCGATTCCTATTATTTCTAAATGTTGGAAAAGGGAAAAGGGAATGAGGTAGGGAAGGGTTGTGGGGGTGTTTCATGCTGAAGCATCTACATAGCCCGCCTATTTGTACATATATATTTATCATTCTCCCTCTGTGTCTCAACCCAAGCACACTTGGACATATATAGGTGACTAATTAAAGTTTTCCAAGTACATACAATTGACAAATTAATACAAAACTGGCCCACGATTCAGTCATTGTAGATATATATGCTTGTATGTATATATGTATATATAATCTAAACCTGTTCTCACATTTTCTTGTGTCTTCTTTCACTTTTATTCCTCCTTAAAAAAATAGGTACCATTATGCGTATCTTGCTACACTAGTAATTTTCATAGTCCATATGGAAGGTAGCAATGAACAACTATGTAATGAGACTTAAGTCTCACTCTGTATCAAGAGGTTCTTGCCTGCATGGCCCCACAGCCCTTCAGCCCCAAATAAATACACAGGAGCTATATTAATTTTAAAGCTGTTGGCCAATGACTAGGCCTTCTTATTGGCTAGCTCTGTCTTAATTATTAACCCATGTCTATTAATCTAAGTATTTCTATGTGATCTTATCTTACCAGAGAAGGGTCCGGTACATCCTACCTTCCCAGTCTCACACGGTGTCTCTGCCTACACTACCCAGAATTCTCCTTGTCTGGTAGCCATACCTATCCTTCCTGCCTGGTCACTAGCCAAACAATGTTTTATTCATTAACCAGTAAGAGCCCGTTCTACACAGAGGGATACTCTCTCAGCCTAGACACACGGGGGACGGCCTAAGCTCTGCTCCAAATGATGTGACAGGCTTTGTTGATCTCCCATGGAAGACCTCACCCTCCCTGGGGAGCAGAAAGGGTATGGGATGAGGGGTCAATGAGGGGCATGGGAGGATGGGAGGGAGAGGGAACTGGGGTTATGTGTAAAACAAGATTGTTTCTAATTAAGTTAAAAAAGAGAGAAGGAGAAAAAAGAGAGAATCAGAAGTACTTCCCCCATCACCACTCAGCAAGAGCGAAGCAATACCTGGCACTGGAAACATAGCTACCTTCCTGAGGTAGTGCCATCATGAAATTTAGAAAAGAATCTACTACCACCGCTTTGTTAGACCAGCATAATTCCTCTCTACATTCCAAACCTTATGCTTATACCCTCAGAAGAGTGTGGCTACGGCCACTTATCTAGGAAGCCTCTCTCTACAACAAATGCAGAGCATCACAAAAAAAAATGGAACTGGAAAAAATGCAGATATGGATGGATCCTGGAAAGCCCAGCCCAACAGATACATCTACATCATAGCTTCTGCATCTATGGCTCAGGGGACATCTCAGAAGAGGGGGTGGAAAGATTATAAGAACCAGAATATCAGGAAGACTGCTGTGACACAGTCTCTCTTAGAAATTGCTACATAAACAATACTGAAACTCACTGGAAGACTTGTATTTGGTTCCAGGAACACACAAGGTAGACGAAGAGAACTGACTTGTACAACTTCTCTTCTGACCTCCACACATGAACTGTGGCACAGGCATACCCCTACAGGCACACAAAATAGATGTATGAAAGATAGATAGTTAGATTAGATAAATGATAGATAGATAGATAGATTAGATAGATGATAGATAGATAGATAGACAGATGAAAGATAATAAATAAGATAAATAAGAAGGATACAAAGCCTAGGAAGTAAGAAATGCTGCCCGTGCAGACAGGTCTTCCTTTTAGAACTTAATAATTCACATTAACATGGTATAGGCTGCTAGGTATCAAAAATTGAAGTATTTTAAACCAAGTCAGCAACTTTGTTATGGTTCTGTAAACAGAATACTGAATCTTGTAACATTTACTAATTGCTGTCAGAGAATTCAAGTCAGGAAAGACTAATAAGAGACAATCTCCTTTTTTCTCTCTCACACCTTCCATCCCTACCCCCAAACAATTTGTTAAAATCACCAGGGGCAGATGTAGCTGTCTTCTCTAGGTCTTCCCTCTGCTTTATCTCTTCTTTCCAAATCTACTGGATCTCAGTCCTCTCCATATACTTCTCCATCTATGAGCCTTCAGTTTGGGCTTAGATCTTTAACTAAGTATGCTTCCAAAGCTTACTTTTCTTCTGCCATTTGTCTGTCCTTGCAGAGATCCATCTGATGTTCCTCATGTCTGCTTCTATAATGATCCTCATGGTACCTTGAGTCTGGGGTTATATTTCCAAAGGACATCATAGGATCAGTTGCTGTCCTCAGAAAAACATTATTTTACAATCCACATTCTTTACTATTTTCAACCCCAATTCTTCCATGTCTGCCATTCAACATACTCAAAAGAGGAGGGCAGCATGAAGTTTCATCGCTCACTAAGGAGCTTCGGGCACTTAATAGCTACTAGAAGAGGGCATAGGTGTGGCCCTTCCTAAGTCAACCAGCTGATGGCCACATAATCAATAGGAAATGGTAAACACAAATTTGACTCTATGAAATTAAAAGAGAATAGGGAAACAAAATTGGATTAGTATGGAAGGAGTATGGATCTCTGGGAGAGTTGGAAGGTGAATATGATCAAAATACATTGTATGAAATTTTCAATGAGTTAAGAAAAGAAGAAAAAATTTGAAGAGAGCTTTGGCTGTGACAACTTTTCAAAGAAATCTCACTGTTGTTCATTTTCATGAGGCAAAAGGAAAACAAGTACAAAGAGAAGACAGACAGTGGAAGCTATCCCTTACAGAGTTTGTCTCTCAGCTACTAACATACCAGCAACTTTTCACTACATGAGTGGATAGCACAGAACAAAGAAAGACGTAAAAACAATATAACATCCAGATATATTTTGGATTTTATATTGAATATGAAGCCTAAGAGTCTATTAAAAGTTAGTAAAATAACATTGTTCCATATTAAACAGTTAGTTTAAAAGAGATCCAAGCCTAAAGTATCTCCAAAACTAAATACCATATAGCTTCTAGAAGACAAGAAATCTCAATAAGTTTCATAGGCAGGACACAGAGAGTGTAAAATGGGGTTAAGATGTAGCTCAGAGGTACATGGCTGGCTTAACCTTGTGCAAGGCTTATTAAAAGGACTGAGATTTAAAAGATTGGACATGGAGACACTGAATGACCGTACACTACTGGTAAAGATGCAAATGGGTAGGACTGCTGTGGAATTCCTTATGATAATTTCTTACAAAGTTTAAAAATGACATGGCACTTGAGCCCCTAGGTATTTACTAGAGTTAGGGGGAATATACACCCATGTAAATAGGACTGAGCTCACACATTTGCCAAAAGTCAGAAACAATATAAATGTCTATCAAATGCTAAATGGATAAAGAAATAAAATGGACTGTCTTCTGCACAGAGGGAATTGAGTTCATTATAGTGCAAGTGTTGATAAGGTTGAATCTTTTAAGCATTAGACTAAGTGAAAGGAGTCAGATACAAAAGCTGGCACACCATATGGCTCTGTTTGCATGGTCACTAGAAAAGGCAAAGACAAAAATCAGGTCAGTGGTTGCCAAGGGTTGCCAATGGGAAAGGCATTAACTACAAGGGGGACCAGAAAACTTAATAGAAGAAAAGCAATGAGCTATTTATACAACTGAGAGTACCTGCCAAAACACACCAAATTTTACGCTAACATAGTACATTTATATATTCCTCAAAAGACTAGTGTCTCTGTGTGGGCAAGCAAAGAGACCAGCTTGGTGGGGATCATGGATTCTGTGAGGTGGAGATCTGCAGATTGTGTATTTAGTTTAAGCAAATAGAGCAGACAAAATTGTAGCTTGTGACTGTGTAATGGGAAAAAAGCATTTTGACATCAGAAAGGGTCCATGAGAACGCTGACATCATCACTCATGGTGCTTGGCTTAATCCGACACTTTGGTTATATCCTCCTTCTGAACCCCCAGAGTTGTTTTAATTTTACAGTATAAGTTTTTATTTCTCTTCTGTTTGCAGCAAGAAGCTTCTAGTCTTCTAGTCTTAACTTCGTTTTTATTATTCAAAGTGTGTAGCAATGCATCACTAAACTGGTGCTGACAACATTTTAGGCACCAATGTGGATAAGAATGGAAGTTAACAAGAATGGGGATTATAAAAATGAAAGATTTTTTTGCTGCTGTTTTGACACAGACACAGAAAATCTGTTGCAATCACAGAAAGTCAGACTATTGGAATACTTTACTGACCTGAATTTTCTTTGAAGATAATAGATTTGCTCTAAAATAAAAGACATGTTCTGGTCAAAGGTCAAAGCTGAAGTGCACTGAACAAATTAAATGATGCATATGAGAGTAAAGCCAAAAATATTATAATAATATATCCATGCATCTATAATGGCACAGATGTGTGACTGAATAAATACATAGATGATGGTGGGACAATATATGTATATCTGCCATGGAATTCCAAAAAATAAGTATGTAAATATCTCCCTTAATGTGGGATCATCACTCCTTACTCAATTGTGCATTATATGTGGCGAATTCCTTCTAAAGGCCACAATAAAAATGAAGGGGTGGTAGTGAAAAATCTATGGAGCACTTCCCCAGCCATATGGTCATTAATGTCAGTAATAATGTGTCTGGTTGACAGAATGGACCACAATCCTAAGAGAACACTAACAAATCTGAGTGACCAGTGTTCCTCTAAATGCCAGAGGTTGTTATACCAACAAGAAGTTAGGGCGAATGGAGACACATAATAACCTGTGACCTGTTACCTCAGATAGAACTCTGGGGCAGAAAAAGAAAAAAATAAAGGAAAACAAACTCTGAATGAAGTGTGGAGTCTAATTAAAATATCGCATTACTGGTTCATTAGTTATAGCATATTCAAGCAGCATAGTAACAATAGGGAAATCTGGGTTGGAAGTATGGAGAAATCTGGACTATCTTTGCAATTCTCATTCTCCAGTCCCACCCCCAAAGCCTTCTACACGTTAGGCAAGCACTCTGCCATTGAGTTCTGAGCTATGTCCAGAGCCCAATTTTTTCAGCTTAAAATGCCCAATATGTAAACTTTAGTTTTTAAAAATTAAACGTTAGAACATTCTGAATCCCAAGCTTTTTCTAGATGATAAAGATTTGAGTTACATCATATGAGACACTTGCCATAGGGAACCATGTCATTGGAAATGTATGAACTCAGTTTGACTTAATTATAGCATGAGAAGTGAACCTACTACTAGTATTTTGATAAATAGACATAAGTATCAACCTGCTCTCTAGATATGCATCTCTCTACCTATACATTATTTCAGCTGTCAGTCCTCATTAAAAATTCTTTTTTGCACAGTGGATGGTGGCTAATACAGAAACATATGACTGTCCCAAGTGCAGAGAATAAGACTATGTGGCGTGCTCAGCCATAACGGAATATCTAAAGCACACTCCCCTCCTCCTCCATCATCACAGAAAGTAAGAAAGCAGCAAAGCACCTGCATTCTCTACCCCCTGACCTGCCCAGATGGCCTCACATTCCTGCTGCCACAGCCGTGAGCCAACAGAACTTACCCACCATGATGAGCTCTAAAGGAAATTTTCCTAGCTCAAACTGCTTCCTCTTGGGTATTTGGCCAGCAAATAAGCTGGTTTTGAGGATGGGCTAGAAGCAAGGATGTGAGGATACTGCAGGAGTGGTTCTAACCCTCACAACTAGCTTCTGTCCAGTTGGCTGATCTTGGACAAGTCGTAATCTGGACTCAGGTTTTTCATTTATAAAATTAAAAAGATTATAATTGACTAATTGTGTGTTTGCCTCTGCTTCCATCAGTCACAGAATGAAGTCTCCTGGATGGTTACAATTAATCACTGAACTGAACCCAAGGAACCCAGTGACAGAGAGAGAGGAGTGATGAGCAAATTGGCAAAGAATGGGCTGGCAAAACCAGCAGAGACAGCTGATCTGAACAGGGGAGTGCTCTTGGACCCCAGACCGACAGTGGGGAGGCCAGCATGGGACTGATCTGGACCCCCCCAAATGTGAGTGTCAGCGAGAAGGCCTGGGCAACCTATGGGGTCCTGAGCTGTGGATCAGTGTTTATCCCTGGAATACAAACAGTCTTCGTGTGCCTATAGCACAAGGAGGGATGCTCTCTCAGTCTGGACTCTTAGGGGAGTGCCTGGACCCTACCCAGAGTGAAATGACAGACTCTAGATATCCCCTATGTGGAAGGATTTGGCAATAGGGTGGGAGGGTGGGGGGGAAGGGGAGTGCGGGAGGAGGGGAGGGAGAGGGAACTGGGATTGACATGTAAAACAAGCTATTTAAAATTAAAATAAAAAATGATAAAAAAAGATTATAATTGACAATCACACATGTCTAAATTTATTCCAGCATTAAGGTCTGAAGTCTGAATATAAAAGCTACTATGTGCCTAATTCCTTGGTAAGTCAAAAGTTTCTCTTAGGTAAAAAATCTCTTAAATTGATGGGAATTTTTTACTCTTCCATAGAAATTGTGCCTCAGAAGATATGACTCGTAGAGGAAAGTAGAGCTAACTCAGCCTCAATTCAAAATTTGTTTCTTGTTTCATGACTCTGAAAATGGTCTCCAAATAGCTAGAAAGGAGCTTGGTTTTTCACCATCACAAAGAAATTGGCGTTCAGCTAGATTCAAGGAAAGCAAAGAGGAAAGCTCCACATCTGTTTGTAAGAAAACAGATGGTTTTAGGAGTACTATGCTTAAGATGATAATCCTAATATTAATATCACTTGGACACTCCCATGGCTGCTTCAGCGCGACATCATGATATAGGGCTTGAGGCCAGAGACATCAACTTTCCCATTTAAACTGGCATAGATGAATAGTGAGGGTCAGCCCTCACATATATCATGTTTCCAATCCATTTCCGCACCTGTGACTTCTCCAGCATCCATCATTTTTATTACCTTAGCTATTTTTATGTATAATTGAAGAAAAGGAAGAAAGTAGTGAAGAAGAAATACCCAAAGTTACATGCAGAGATTGTATTCTGCTCAGTCCTCTGATGGCTTTGCCATTGCCAGGTCAGCTGCATGAGCAAGTGACAAGGTGAAATCACCCAGGACTCCACCATCAAGAAGCCTCTCAGCTTGCCTTAATCCTTTATTGCCACTGTCTTAAACTCTTCCCTAGTCTTTGAGGCAGGGGACTGGCCATTTTTATTTTGTATTATTTTCCATTTTATTTTGCATTCCATGAAACTTACATAAAGAGTTATTCCCACTGCCTCTGTGTTTTGATCTTCAGAAATCACTACCAAAAATGTATCCTTATATTAAGCAAAGGAATCATAGAGTACCTTCGAAATAGTGGACTGTATACACATCATTCTCTCTCTTTCTCTTTCCCTCCCTCTTTCTGTCTCTAAATTTATGCTATTCTTAATGTGTACGGGTGTTCTGCTTGCATATATGTCTGTGTACCATGTGTGTGCCTTGTGCTAGCAGAGGCCAGAAGAGGACAGAAAATCACCTGGAACAGAGCTACAGGTGTTCACGAGCCACCATGAGGGTCCAGGGAAGCAAACCCAGATTCTCTGTAAGAGAATTCATAACTCCTATTCTCTAGCAAGTGTTCAACTAAAGCGCTCCCTTCCAAGTCTTCTGCCAGCTCCCTTCTCAACAACAGACACTTCACCAGTGTCCCCAGTGCTGATGAATGTCATCACTTTCTTACTTTCCAAAGCAGAATCTAACCCACACAAATTAATTTCCATTCATTTTCATGTTAATAGAGTTGGGGCTATCTATATTTGCTCATCCTCATTGATTTCCTTCATTGACATATTCCAGTTTCTTCTCTCTGATTAGGTTACTCTAGTGGCTAATGTTGATTATCAAAGACACCTGTGAGGGATTAATTACATTTTGTTAGACTCCAGTATGCCTGCAAGGGATTCTCATGAGTACATTGAATTGCGATGAGGAGACTTACCCTAAGAGTACTTTTTCTAGACTTGTGTCCAAGACCTCACAAAATAGAGAAAGAGAACTGAGCACCCACATTTATTTCTCTCTTCTTCCTGACTGCCAATGCCATGGCCCGAGATGCCTCAGGATACTGAAGCCATGACTTGTACCCCACAATGGATTGTACCTTCCAACTGTGAGCAAAATAAACATACTTTCCTTCCTTCCCTCTCTCCCTTCCTCCCTCCCTCTCTCCCTTCCTCTCTCCCTTCCTCCCTCCCTTCCTCTTCCTTTCTTCTTTCCTTCCATAAGTTGTCTTTGTTATTTTACCATAAGGACAGGAACTTCTTAGCAATCTGATCAGTTCCAGTGTTTCCAGTCTTCCAGTCTATCTACGTTTTCTTCTTTCCCTCTACATCCATTTGATGCTTTAAGTCATTTTATAATAAAATCTGGCCATATTCTAATGCCACAAATCTTTTGCACTCCAACATTACTTTAGCAGTCCTGCTCCAACCCCACTGGCCAATCTGAGCCAGCTTTATGACTTACTTGGACTAGTGAAATGTGGCAGGGGTATGATTCTAGGTAGGATTTAAACTCACCCCTTTAGAGATCTAGAATATTCTCTCTCCCTTCCTCTATTCCCCTATCCTTCCTTTCTTTCTTCTCTCCCCTTATCCCTCCCTCCCTTTGCTGCTTCAAACAGGGGCTCAGATCTGGACTGGACCAAGATTAACCCATGAGCTTCCATACTCGGCTCCTCTGTGATGACCACTTATTTCAAAGTATCTCTGATTCTTTTTCACTTAGCCTGTGTCTAGGTCCCCAGTAGCAATCCCTCTGCTCTACTAGTTTCTGGGCCCTAAACTTGTACCCTCTAAACATTTAAGCATTGAATTCATATCCATGTTTAACAAACTTTGTTTTGTTCATACATAAGCCTATAAGAGTTCCTACTTCCTATTTCCTCCAAACAGTATACTCAGTCTCTGTCTCACGGTATTCCTCAATACTCCTCCCCTCAAGTGCATCTAAATGTATTTTCTAATACTCACCTTGACAAGCTTTCCATCACATTAGTCCCTGGGTTTTATTCCATCCACCCCATCAATTATTTGAATTCTAAATGTTTCCTTTGTGGACTTTTCCTTTATTTTCCAACCACTTACTATACTTTTTCAGGGCAATACCATGCCAAATCTCCATCCAGTAAACTTATCACACTTAGCACTTAATTAACAGTCAATCTAACACATAAACTAGCTGTCCATATGCAGGTATCACACAACCTTCACTGTGTACAGGATGGGGTTAGTGTTCAATGTTAGTCATTTACAGTAGGTACAAAATTACACGTCCTAACCACATCTCAAAGAAAGGGAGCAGAAATACAGATACCATAATGACTCATTATGGCTGGTCTTAAAAGAAAGAAATAGCATGTCTATTTTCACTACATCTTAAAAGATACCAGGGCCCAATGTTGTGGAATATTAGTTTAAGATGTGTTATATTCATTTATGCTGTGGAATATATGCTTAATGATGCAAAGATCTGTTGCATTCTTTTATGTTGCATTTGTAAAACTGTGTTACTTTGCCTGTCTAAACACCTGACTGGTCAAATAAAGAGCTGATTTACCAATAGTTAGGCAGAAGAGAGAAACATGTGGGGCTACCAGGCACAGAGAATAAATAGGAGGAACAATCTAGGCTCAAGAGAAGAGAGAGGAGTAAGAAAAGGGGGAGAGGAAGACACCAGGGGCCAGCCACCCAGCCACATGATCAGCCACAGAGCAAGAAGGAAATAAAAATATATAGAATAAAGAAAGGGAAAAAGCACAGAGGCAAAACATAAATAAAGAGAAAAGGGATAATTTAAGTTAGAAAAGCTGGATAAAAACAAGCCAAGCTAAGGCTGGGCATTCTTTACATAAAATAGTCTCCATGTATTTATTTGGAAGCTGGGCGGTGGGCCTCCAAACAATAAAAAAAATCCAACTACAGTGCAGCCTTTGAAATTGTATCAAATGTTGTGGCATTTGTGTAATGCTTTAAAATAAAAACAATCACTGGGGGAAAAATAGGTGTATTTTTCCATTGTGATAAAGAGCACAGCACAAATGGGATGAGAGTATTATTTTAAAAAAAAGACTCTTACCAAACACAAATAGCAATTTAATTGAAGGATATCACCCCAGTTCACTATTATGTAAAAATATACCTACATTTTCCCACTAGCATTGCCTAAGAGGTTCAGTCTGAAATCAGGTAAGGGTAGAAGGTCAGGATGATACATTATCTAGTGCATTACATACACTGAAACAGAGAGTGTAAGCTACTGAAAACATGGATTTAAGGGTTATGCATTCCTAAACACTAATGGAAAATATGTGAATTCTTTCCAAGTTTCTCTGTGTCTCTTCCCACTTCTCCAACCTTCAGTGACTACACAAAAGCATGTCATCATGTGGTGGGTGCTAAGTATCTTCTGATGGTGGAAATAAAACACATTTATGCAAAGTAGAAAGAAAGTGTTTAACTTGCTTAAATATTGATATCTATACTAACTTATTTTTTTGGTTTTTCAAGACAGGGTTTCTCTGTATTGTTTTGGAGGTTTTCCTGGAACTTGCTCTGTATATCAGGCTGGCCTTGAACTCACAGCGATTCACCTGCCTCTACCTCCCAAGTGCTGGGGTTAAAGGCATGTGCCATTTCCCCTCCCTCAACTCCTCCCAGATCTTCCCCAACATCCTTATACAACTAACTTTATCTGTCTGTCTGTCTTCTTTTTGTCTGTCTCTCTCTGAGTGTCTATTATCTATCTACATCTCTATGTCTATCCCTATTTCTATCTCTATTTCTCTCCACTCTGTCTTATTCTCTCCAAAAAATAAAAAAACAAGAAACAGAAAACAAGTAAAAACAAAAATAAAAGCAGACAAATAAACTCCTAATGACATACCACTATATCCAAGGATCAATGCCTCATTCAACCAATGTCAGAGAAACTTCTTTCTGTACAAGAGAATTAACACAGAGACCCACAACTGAGCAAATCTACAGAGTGAGAGACTAGAGTGCACTCAGTGCCCTAAAACCCTCCCTTCAAACTAGTGGAGCTGAACCGAAGAGGAAACAGAAAGACTGTAAAAGTCAGAGGTTACAGATGATTCCAAAGAAGCAAGGTCTTCCAGACACAACAGAACTGATACACATATGAACTCCCAGAGACTACCTCATCAGACATAAAACCTGTATAGTTTCAAGCCAGATAGGGTCCCAGCACTGAGGGGAGGAAGTGGACATGGGTCCTACTCTTAAGCAAGAAGCTATTTGAAGTTAATACCTGCTGGCAATGAGAAATTTGTTCTTTTCCATCAGAGTGTCACTGGGTATATCAACCATACCAAGGCAGGTCCCACGCCCAAACAAAATGACACAAAACAAACACAATGCCATTTTTGTAGACTGTTTGTTTAACTTTGTTTAGGTTTTGATTATTTTATTCTTTAATTTATTCTTTTTTTACAGTTATGCACCATATGTATTCAATAACCACACTCAAATAAGATCATTATTTGGTCTGAAAATGACAAACAAGACATAATACATATATGCATATACATCAGGACTATTGTCACAAAGCAAAGGAGTTCCATCATGATGTCATGACCACCTCGACCAGCAAGGAAGACACGACTCGGGAACTCTTCTCCAAGTGGTTTATTCAGGAACCTTGAAACAGTCTTCTTCTTCCTCGGGGAAAGCCAGCCCACAGCTTATATGGCCTAGGCATAGCCAACCCCAGCATGCCACTTGGCGACAGCAGATATGTCCACATACACGGAAGCAAGCCGTGGACCCGAGCCTTGACCAAATATGGAGTTGTTTACTCCGAGAGTGCTCACCATCGGGAGGGTGGTAGGCGGAAGCCAGCGCCATCTTTAAGGCGTGGCATGTCGCAGCTCTCCACATCATGACATGTAAATTCTAGTGTTCTCAAAGTTCTCAAGTTTACAGTCAATAAAGGTCAGTCTATGCAATGTGTCCAAAATACTCTAGCAATGTGAGTATGAAAAATGTTTCCCTTCCAGTCCCATTAGGCTCACATCACTAGCTTTGTGGGACCAGCAGTAGAGCATGAGACTTTTGGTAGCATGTTTCCTGCATAAATGCTCATAATCTTGAAATATGCAGGGCCCCTATACCATCTTATTTCTACACTCCTGTGATGTCTTCCAAATGTAAGACTATTTTTTTTTACGAGACAGGGTTTCTCTGTATTGTTTTGGAGGCTGTCAGTCCAGCCTGGCCTCGAATTCACAGAGATCCGCCTGCCTCTGCCTCCCGAGTGCTGGGATTAAAGGCATGCGCCACCACCGCCCAGCCAAATGTAAGACTTTTATCTTACATAGGAAAGTATCTTTAGCATATCCTTATCTGAATCAGTAATAGCAGTAACAAAAGGACCAAAAATATGTATAATTGTCAGTATGCAGAATGCTTTGGTGTTATATAAGGAAACACAATTTAATCTCACAACAACCTTGCAAAGTAGGAATTACTCTGATCATTTCCAAATGGTAAGGGATGTTAAGAGAAATCAAGGGGCTTGTGCAGCCACTAAGTGCTGTGGTTACAGGTTGGATACTCTTTGCACTTAAAGAACCCACGTCCTGATAATTACTAGTTGTGAGACACTGTATGAACTCTGCCTGTGCCACTTTGGGCAAATGCTAGAGGACTTTAAAAAGTGGAGGATAGAACAATGATAAGTCTCATTGACTTTATGCATTTTAAAAACGTGATCTTATATCAAACTGCCATTAACTGTTCCATGAGAAGGGCTCACTACAATCCAATCCCTCTCTCATGATTATCTTAGAAAACAAAATTAAAAAGGAACTTAACGGGGAGCACTCTATTTAATGAGCAGAGCTTACAGAAGAGTGCAGAAATAATACCCCAGAGCTATTTTATTCGAGAGCTACAAAAGATCTACCACAGATGAATGACAGAAACATAATGAGAGTGAGCTCACGCCATTGCCAAGTCGCTATTATTTAGAAGAGCCCTCTCTACTTGAAGTTGAGCTTTGCTGTACACTAAGCATCACTGTCAGCAGAAACTGAAGACTGGCAGCTAGAGAGCAGATGATCCGGCTGTGAGTTCCGGGACATTTTATTAGTTAATAACGCAGACAATACTAAGATAAGCATCCCTCAGAGGTCTCCAATAAGAAGGCATATTTTTACATTTGGTTTGCTTTGAACTCAAAGGAGGAGGAGGAGGAGGAGAAGGAGAAAGAAGAAATACATTGGTTCCTTTCTTGAGAATTGAACACCATGCAAACACTCCCATATTGAGATCTGCTTGTCCATTATTACCACACTGCTGAGACACTCTGTTTGTAGCTTCCCTCCAGGCTCAGGGCTAGTCCCTGGGGTTTGCTACTAATGTGGTCACTGAACATAATCTGTACCTGCCTAGGGACAACATTCAGAATTCCCCCAATTTATATGTGTTCTAGAGTATGAAGAAGATAACTGGGTCCATTTTCCCTCTTCTACACTAGCTCTTGAAGCAACTGTCTTTCCTTCTGAGAACACAGAAAACAAAGGGATTTCACAGATTTCTTTATTTCCAGCAGCTGACATGTGTTAAACAATGCTGAAATTTCACTGGAGGATTGTATATGAAGACATGCTTGGTTATTGGCGGAGCAGGGTTGGGGTCTGAGGTGAGTAGATATTTTAAGGGTATACTGTAGAGAGAAAAGATTTATTGATATTTTTCCTTTTAAAAATATTCATTAAGGGCAGCCCATCCCTATAATCTCTGCACTCAGAAACTCAGGTAAGGTTGCTGCAAGTTTGAAACCAGCCTGGGCTCTAAGTGCATTCAAGCCAGCCTAGGAGAGAAAGATCCCCGCCCCCTGAAAAAAAACCCAAAATGCTTCAGGAATAAGAAATAGCCAGGACACAAGCTAGGAATCATACGCTGGTTGGTTAAGCATTAAGCAAATGAAGGACCAGTAATCATCTATACATGGTAGCCTGGAACCAGGGTCATTCTATAGAACATGGGCTTCAATAAAGAATATTTGCAACTTTGCCCTAAAATGTTGATTTAAGAAAGCAACATGTGTCCAAAGTAAGGACTAAGATGGAGACCAAGCTCAGGCTATCTTCCCCCTCTCCCACCCTTGCTAATGAACCAGGTTAGAAAAACAGTGTTTCTAAATGGATAAGGTGCTTACAGAATTCCACTTTCTCAGCCTTTCTTTAAGTTAGTTAATATTTCTTTTTTTTTTTTGCTTCTTTCATATCCATTATTTTATTTCTCCTCAGTACAACATACGTTTTTATTTACTAATATGAAAGTGAGTTTCAGCCACTTTAAATAATATTCTAACAAAACAGTTCTAGCCAAAGATTATCTCCAAATTCCACAGTGTTTCTTCTAGCTCCATACTCCCTCTTTTTTCTCTTCCTTTTTTGTTATTTAAGTTGAAAACAAGCTTGTTTCACATGTCAATCCCAGCTCCTCTCCCTCCCCTCCTCACCATCCCTCCCCCACCAGGTCCTCCAATCCCCCACCTGATCTCCACACCGATCCCCAGGGAGGGTGAGGCCCTCCATGGTGGATCTCCAGAGTCTGTTGTTTCATCCATGGTAGGGTCTAGGCCCTCCCCCAAGAGTCCAGACTGAGAGAGCATCCCTCATTATGGGCACTCAAAGTCTATTTCTGTGCCAGGGATAAATACTACCCCCCCAAGGCCCCATAGATTACCTAGGCCTCCTCACTTACAGCCACATTCAGGGGATCTGGGTCAGTCCCATGCTTTCCACATGGCCATCAATTTGGGGTTCAAGAGCTCCCCCTTGTTCAGGTCAACTGTTTCTGTGGGTTAGTCTTAACTCCTTTGACAATCAGTTCTCCCTTTCTGACACTGGAGTCCAGGAGTTCAGTTCAGTGTTTATCTGTGTGTGTCTGACTCTGCTTCCATCAGCCACTGAATGAAGGTTCTGTTTCCCAGACTCTCTGGCAATGGGATTGTAAGCTAGTTAATATTTCTACAGTAAACAATGTCACACATTTAAAAAATGTCTTCATGTATTCAACATGAAACAATAAATATTCAATATGATGTTTATTCTAAGGATTAAAATATATACATACACAAAAATAAACATTAGTAGATGCCACAACTGTAAAAATATTCAATCAAGACAGAAGGAGGGCTGGAGAAATGGTCTCAGTGGAAACCACGTCCACCAAAAGTATGAGGACCTGAGTTTGACCTTTAGAACCCAGGGGAAAGCTAGACTTAGTGGCTTATACCTGTATTTCCAGCATTGACATGATAGGAACTGTAGACAGGCAGGTTCCTGGCCAGTTAGTATAGACTACTTGGTGGAGTGGCAAGCCAATGAGAGACCCTTGACCAAAAAAACCAGACAGATGGTAGCTGAGGAATGACACACCTGAATTTGTCCTTTGACCTCCGTATGTATATACAGTGCAACCACTGTTGTATGAACACACACATATATGCACAGTCATGTGTATGCAAACACATGTGCACACATGACACAGACAATGGGACACCTGCTTCAGGTACTGCATGATTCTTTTTGATTGGCTTAAAAACATCATTTGGGACAAAGTATGTTCTAAAGACTTGAGTTCCAAAAAATACAGCAAACTGATTCCAAAGCTAAGGTGTGGAGATTAGTTAGGAGAGGATGAATCATCTAGAAGCAAGACCCATTAAACAAAAATACTGGAAAAAGAAGGCATGTTTTGGAAATCAATATATTTCAAAAAGATGTTATGATCATTCAAATTTGATAGATTGTTGCTTTAAGTCATCTCAAGAAAATTAGATGAGTTTTGCTAATTATCTTCCAAGATGGTTTATACAGATCTATTGAGCAAATAGCAAGGCTTCCTAGAAGTTTGTGGTACTCTGAGGCCTCAGCTATTTCTCAGAAAGTGTTCAACACAAGAACTTGCTAGGATGATTCTTGCCCCAAAGGAGTTTTCACTCCAGCAAAGAACAGTGGGGTAACAGGTGGGGAATGTATCTTAAAATAATTTAGAATTATTATATAAGGCTTTCTGGCTACATGACTTTTCATGTAGACTGAATCTTAAAGTTTGGGGTCAGATTATAAAAACTCGAATTCATAAAACTACTCTTATAAGAATAAACAAAAACAAGAAAGGAGGCAAAGAGGAACCAGGAGAGAAATGAGAAAATGGTGGCGGGGGGTGGGAGGGAGAAGGTCATGGAGAGGGGCAGCAGAGACATGTCCATTCTGCTATTGACTCCACCTGCCAGTCAGAACTGCATCGTGCCTAGTCTCCAGCCTGCATGTACCTGTCAGGACAAACAAGCTATAGAGGACAGCTGGCACTAAGGCTCCTAGGAGACCTTCTGGATTGTTCTTAGTCTACTTGCATTGGTTCTGCCACTCTGTACACTCGATCTGTGTATGTACCCATCCCCACTTCTGCTTCCCTGATTCTGAGAGGATGGTGGCAGCTTTGATCTTGAGCTCTTAGTTGAAGCTCTGACTTCTGCTCCAAAAGTCCTAGCGTGTGAGAAAAGTGACATTGCTTCCTGACGTGAAAGCCCCCAATTCCAGTGAGGCACCTGGAGTCAACTCAGTCTTAAAGAAGTGACAAGTGCAAGTTTGAGTCTCAAATATGAATTCTATGGTCTACTCCCAGCAACCAGTTTCTATGTTTACCAAGTCTTATTTTCCACATGTCCTTGCATTATAACAGATGCTAACAGCTTTTATGGATTTCCACCCACTTGGGGTTCATGATGTCTCATGGACCTTAGCAGTCCAGCTTAATTCTCATGAAGAATTGTTCTTGACCTTCTCCAATTCCTATGGACAGTGGTCTCTGAATTCTCAGAGCCGTGTCATGGATCTGCATAACAATGGGTCCCATGGTGCTCACTGGGGCTGGGTACTTTAGTTACAGTATTTTATGTTGCCAAGATTATGTGCATTTAAGGAAAGTTTTAGTATGTCAATTTGACATGGGAGGAAAGTGAAGCTTGGACAAATCAATTTACTTAAGAAAACTCAGCTAATAAACCTCAGTCCAAGCCTAAGTCTGACTCAAATGCTGGTCTTTTCCTCATTGTGCAGCAATCATAGACTTGGATTATTTATTCTGTAATACTTTACTACATCTGCATCATTCTTACTCTAAATTTGTAGAACAGCCAGTGCAGTATGAAGCATACTTGTGGTGCCTAATTGACTATTTGTGCCTACAATGTATTGTATGCCTAGGAATTTTCACTATGCAAGTAGAAATACAAGCTAATGCCTTTCAAGTTTACTTTGATCCACAATAAATTGGATGGATTTTCCATAGAGCCAAAATAATAAGCTATGACTAAAGGATAATAAAACAATGGAATCAGTCAACTCAATGAGGGGAAATATCAGGCAGCATGGCTTTTAGACATCACATAAATCAAAAGCAGTTTCCATAAGGTTTTCCTACTTCAAGCAACTATTCGAATGTGGTTTTCTGGATGCATTTCTCCTAATAATTAGCAGCTTCTCTTCACAAAAGTTATAGTGGGTCCTGAACGGGAGATGTGTACTTTCTTATAAAAAAAGCAAACAGAAAACAGTTAAATAAATATTCTTTTGTAAAGCCTTTATTGATTTGGCTGGATTGAAAATATTGTGGTTTCTGTTTGCACAGAATTGTGTCCTCTGAGGAAAATTTAGGCAACATAGAAATTATGAGATTTTACCCTATCTGACCCTGCGGTTCTCACACTGCAGATCAATGTTTAAAGGCTACTGCACAGCCTCCAAAAATACCCCAAGAATGTCATATACACAGAAAGCTGGCACCTGGACAGGCTTCAAGGTCCCCACATGGGCCCTGGAGTGAGCTCATCACATAAGCTAAAAATCCAGTCTTTGTTTCCAGTGTCACATCTTGCCTTAGGAGGGGATGACTTTCTCACAATCACATCCATTCATGAGATCAGTGCACTGGGGTCCACACTGAACAGCTCTTCATTGAGCTGAAGCAAACGGGGAAATAGCTGCCATGTTTTCCCAGTGATGCTATTAATACTTAAGCACCATTCTCTAGAAGATGGGGCATAAGAACCCAAGACTAAAAGAACTGTGACCTATTCTCATGATTACTGCCGCAATAATGAACAAATTCCTCAAAAAGAAAAGCTGTTCACATCTATTCATATCCCGAGTTACCAAAGCAGGCTCATACTGGTGGTAGATGTTACTTGCCAAATCTGCAGCTATAACTGTAGATGACACAGGGAGTCTGTACACAAGCAGGGTGCTTCATAGTTTATAACTGTAGCCCTCACTCCCATTTTGATGGTGGAATGGGTTAACAATGTAGCTCTGGATTCAACACTCCCCTGTATTGCTCCATCATTATCCAATTATAGAAAGTAAATACAGAAAAACTATTCCCACCTCAAGAAGGTTAAGTAAGTTTTCCAGGATCCATTTAGCAAATGAGTAAGTATGAATCAGGACAGACACAGCAAGACCCTTCAGAAACACTGGGCCCACACACCAAGCATAGCATGGCATGTGGCACCTCAGCCCTGGTTTGCCAATAGGGAGGGAACTCTGAAAATAGGGCTAGGGAAACAACAGGTCGACCTTTACAGCTGCTGTCACCATGAAAACCCTCATACTTGTGTATCCAAATATCCTGTCTGCAATTTAGTCTACTTTCTTTTGTTTCTCGTGTTTATTGTCTCTACATGCTTTCAACTGAGACAGCTCCAACTTAGTTCTCCAGGAAGCAGAACTAAGTGATAATACCTGAGTTCATTAAAAGATAAGAGAGCATCATAAGGCCAGTTAAATAAATAAACACAGCCTTTTCTGTCTTTATTCCTCCCCTCTCTCTTTTCCACATGTTAATTTTTCCTTTCCTCTGTGACTATCCATGTTACAAGTAACAAGACATCACTTCTGATTATACTAAAACATCATGACAGTTTTCTCTGAACCTTTACCTTCTAGATTTCTTTCTTTTCCTTTAAAGTGCATGTTTTTTAATTATATGCTATGCTTACGGAGCTCATTCTGAGGATTCAAATCATTTCCCCTTCCTTTTTTGCCTGTCCTATAAGAAATGAAGAAGAATAAATACATGTCATACATCTTGTCCTTCAGCCTCAAGTTTCTGTCTCTGCCTCATAATTTTTCAACCACAGCACAACTGACATTTGGGATAGACAATTCTGTGTATTGTGTAGCTGTCCTGTGTGCTGATGTATATTTTGAAGCATCCCTGGCTTCTTCTACTGGATGCCAACAACAATTCCCTCCCTCACCACCTCCATTTCCCAGTGATCCAGGCAGTGCTGAATGTCACCTGGTGTTACTGATAAACTCCGATATTCTGGTTGAGCTCAGTGACAAGCTCTAACTGGAATTGGGTTCCTCCTCTACTTTGGACCCAAGCACATTTATCAGGTCCCATACACAACTCCCTGTCTGGGGCAGACTAGCCCCGAACTCCATAACAGGGAGAAAGAAAAATAGCAGGCAGTTCAGGATATCAAAAACATTGGGTCCTTGAGAACAGTTAGAAGGTAGACAATGCCTGCAGTGGAAACAGTAGAATAGAAGCTACACCATGGAGTGAAAGCTCAGACAGGACCTCCAGCTCCCTAGTCAATTAGTGCTGGGCTTGGGAGCTCCCAGTGATGACATTGGGAGTCCCCAATGATGATGTCCGGTGAGATTCTCTCTGCTCACTATTTTTTTTACTTGCCTGGGAGTCTCTCAGTAGGGAACTCTAGCAGGCAGTCTGGCCAGGCTTTCTCAGTCCATGTCTTCTGGATGTTTGTAATCTCCTGATTTGGTTATATTTACATTTGCTTGTTTTCTCAATCATACTATTCTATTTGTTTCTGCTGGATGTCATGGGTCCCTGTTGCTTCTATCTGCTACTTGATATTTATTCCTTTATTTTTGTTTACTATATACTTCACAAATTCACTCCTTCAAAACCTACAACCCAAATATCATAAATCGTTCTCCAGGTCACACAGAACACCTAGGTGGGGCAAAAGTTCTCCCAGCAGAGAGACATCCGCTACATCATACTGCCTAGTGTTCTGTGGGTATGAGTTGGAAAGGGTGGTTATTTCAGGCGGGATAAAGCATAGATGAGTAATGTGTAAAAATATTTTCCCTGATAACTTCACATTGATCTTATGAAACTTGTGAAAAAGCACCAGATTAGTTAAAGGATTTTCCATTTCTTAAATGAAAAATAAAATGTCCATAACCATAATAAAAGTACCAAAGGGTAATATAGTATTTTAAATAATACAAGAGAACTTAGCCTAACAGAGCAATTTTTTAGCATTTACTATTGACATGGTCTAATGAAATGGCAACAAATAAAAATTGCTAAGAAGCAGAGTTCATTCTTAACATAACCTGACTTTTATTTTCCCATGTGTTTGTCTTTACCATAAGAATATTTGTTAGTTCTGCTCTAAAAATATATCAAAACTTTCCACAAACAATTCATCCCTGAAGTACATTAATACTGAAAAACTAATTGTCTTACTAAGGAAACAAATGGAAAAACCTACTGCATTGCTGTTCTGAGATGACACTAACAAGATATATTTAAATGGAAGTGTTTGCAGCAAACATCATCAAACTGGATTCTTAGGTGCAGAAGAGACTTCCCAAGCCATAATGGAATATTTACCATCTCAGATTTCAACATTGAACTCAAGATAGGAAACTTCTTCTCCATGCTAGCAAAATAAAATTCCATTAGGAACATGTTCTGCTAATTCCCATTGATGGGGGAAGTCCTGTGTATATGTCAATAAAGCACTGTTGTCCAATAGGGAAGTAAGATAGGTGGAACTAGGAGTCCAGAAGGACTCTGGGAAGGAGAAACACAGAAGTCAAGATGTAACGCCATGGAGTAAGAAGCCCAGAAACCTCTCTGGTAAGAGAAATACTTAGATTAGCAATTATGGAGTAATTACTTAAGTTAGAGCTAGCCCGTAAGAAACAAGCAAGGCCAACAGCTTCATAATTAATACAGCGTCTTGTGTGTTATTTGGTGACTATAACGCGGCAAAGCCCAGGATACTGGCGGGGGATAAACCAAAGCAGCAGCAAGGAAAAAGCCTCCCTTTACATCCCATCTATGAAAGTATATTAACTTTAAAAGAAGCTAAAGAACAATAACACAGGTGTACATGCTTTCTATCTTCAGTGGTTACCTATGAAACACACAGTCAATACTTCCAAGTCATTCCTTCATGGGAACTGCTAATTTCCTTGCATGCATATCTAACAATAAAATCCCTTCATCGAAAGCTGTGTCTCTAACACCAGGAAATTTTCGTCTTCAATAGCTACATGCAGAATATAACTCTAATTGAAAATATAGTTGGATTAATTTGTACTTAAAATCTTAAAGTAGATGAGAATAAAATTATGCTAAAGCACAGAGTAGTCATTTGGAAGTTATTTTACAGAGTGGATAATTATAAGCACACTAGAACATGGTAAGAAGAGACAAAAGGATAGAGGGTGTTAAACTATTTTCTAGAATCGTCAAAAGATGATTGGACTCCTAGGATTTAAACCACTGTCTTACCTCTAATTAGGTCTGTGACCCTGGGCAACATTGCTTACTCACATTAGTGTAGAATGCAAATGGAACTGAAGAGCAGAGCCATGATTTCTCTTCTCTTTATTTTTGCAATATTCTCTCCCAAAACAGTTCTACTTAGCTTTACATCTATTTTCAAAATGGGAGGATGATGTAATGATCTGAACCAAATGGCACACTGGTATATCACCATTAATATGACCCTCCAGCGATCTTGATTTCTTGAGGGACAATAATTGTACAATATAGAAGCAGGAAGTTCGTTGCCAAATTCATTTTATGAGGCTACAATTACCTTAGTACCCAAGACACACAAAGACACAACTAAGAAAGAGAACTACAGACCAATTTCCCTCATCAACATTGATGCAAAATACTCAATAAAATGCTGGCGAATCGGATCCAAGAAAACATCAGAAAAATCATCCACCATGATCAAATAGGCTTCATTCCAGGGATGCATGGATGGTTCAACATACAAAAATCTATCAGTGTAATCCACCATATAAACTAACTGCAAAGGAAAAATCACATGATCATCTCACTCGATGCAGAAAAAGCCTTTGACAAAATCCAACACCTCTTCATGATAAAGGTCCTGGAGAGATCAGGAATAACAGGAATGTACGTGAACATAATAAAAGCAATATACAGTAAACCAACATCTAACATCAAACTAAATGGAAAGAAACTCAATGCAATTCCTCTAAAATCAGGAACAAGACAAGGCTGTCCACTCTCTCCATACCTCTTCGATATTTTACTTGAAGTTCTAGCTAAAACAATAAGACAACAAATTGAAAAGAAAGAAGTCAAACTTTCACTATTTGCAGATGATGTGATAGTCTACATAAGTGACCTGAAAAACTTTACATGGGAACTCCTACAGCTGATAAACACCTTCAGCAAAGTGGCAGGATACAAGATTAACTAAAAAAAAAGCCAGTATCCCTATTATATACAAAGGATAAATGGACTGAGAAAGAAATCAGAGAAACATTACCCTTTACAAAAGCCCCAAACAACATTAAATATCTGGGGATAACGCTAACCAAACAAGTGAAAGACCTGTATCTCAAGAACTTTGAGTCTTTAAAGAAAGAAATTAAAGAAGGTATCAGAAAATGGAAAGATTTCCCATACTCTTGGACACTTAGGCTCAACAAAGTAAAACTGGCAATCTTGCCAAAAGCAATCTACAGATTCAATGCAATCCCCGTCAAAATATCGGCACAATTCTTCACAGACTTTGAAAGAACAATAATCAATTTTATATGGAAAAACAAAAGACCCAGGATAGCCAAAACAACATTGTACAATAAAGGAACTTTCAGAGGCATCACCATCCCTGACTTCAAGCTCTGTTGTAGAGCTATAGTCCTGAAAACAGCATGGTATTGCCACAAAAATAGACAGGTAGACCAATGGAATCGACTTGAAAACCCTGATATTAACCAACACACCTGCAAACACTTGACTTTTGACAAAGAAGCTAAAATTGTACAATGGGAAAAAGAAAGTATCTTCAACAAATGGTGCTGGCATAACTGGATATTGGCATGTAGAAGACTGCAGATAGATCCATGTACAAAAATTAAGTTCAAATGAATCAAAGACCTCAACATAAATCCAGCCGCACTGAACCACTTAGAAGAGAAAGTGGGAGGTACTCTTGAATGAATTGGTACAGGAGATTACTTCCTGAACATAACACCAGTAGCACAGACACTGAGATCGACAATTAATAAATGGAACCTCTGAAACTGAGAAGCTTCTGTAGGGCACAGGACACAGTCAAAAAGACAAAAAGGCAGTCCACAGAATGGGAAAAAATATTCACTAACCCCATATATGACAGAGGGCTGATCTCCAAAACTTATAAAGAACGCAAGAAGCAAATCTCTAAAACACCAAAGGATCCAATCAAAAAGTGGGGTACAGAACTAAATAGAGAATTCTCAATAGAGGAGTCTAAAATGGCTGAGAGGCACTTGAGAAAGTGTTCAACTTCCTTAGCCATCAGGGAAATGCAAATCAAAGCAACTCTGAGATACCATCTCACTCCTGTCAGAATGGCTAAAATCAAAAACACCAATGACAAGTTATGCTGGAGAGGATGTGGAGAGAGGGGAATACTCCTCCACTGCTGATGGGTGTGCCAACTCGTACATCCACTTTGGAAATCAGTATGGAGATTCCTCAGGAAAATGAGACTCAGTCTGCCACAAGACCCAGCAATTCCACTCTTAGGCATATACCCAAAAGATTCACATCCATACAAGGATGTCTGTTCCACTATGTTTATAGCAGCATTATTTATAATAGCCAGAACCTGGAAGCAACCTAGGTGCCCCTCAACTGAAGAGTGGATAGAGAAAATGTGGTACATTTACACAATGGAGTACTACTTAGTGGAGAAAAAGAATGGAATCTTGAAATTTGCAGGCAAATGGACAGCACTAAAAGAAACCATCCTGAGTGAGATAATCCAGTCACAGAAAGACAAACACAGAAAGTACTCAATCATATTTGGATTTTAGAATGAATCAGGGGAGTGCCAGCCTACAATCCCACTGCCAGAGAGTCTGGGAAACAGGAAGTCCCTAAGAGAGATATGCATGGTACCCCAGGTAAGGGGGGATTAGCCAAGACCTCCTAATCAGATTGGGAGCATGGGGGGATGGGTCATGGAGGGGGAAAAGAGGAGGGGAGAGGTGAACATGGGGGTGCAGGAAGGTTAAGTCGGGGGAAGAATAAAGGAGAGCAAGATGAGAGACACCATAATAGAGGGGGTCATTATAGGTTTGAGGAGAGATCTGGCACTAGTGAGATTTCCAGAGACTTACAAGGATGACACTAACTGGCAAACTAAGCAATAGTGGAGAGACTACCTTAAATGCTCATCCCTGATAATGAGTTGACGACTGCCTTACATGCCATCCTAGAACCTTCATCCAGTGACTGATGGAAGCAGAGCCAGACACCCACAGCTAAACATTGAACTGAACTCCTGGAACCCAGTGACATAGAGGGAGGAATTGGGGGTCAAGACCAGGCTGGTGAGACCAACAGAAACAACTGAACAGGGGGGAGTTCTTGGACCCCCAACTAATGGCTGGGAAGTTAGCATGGGACTGATCCAGACCCCCTGAATGTGGGTGTCAGCAAGGAGGCATGAGCAATCTATGGGGCCTTGGGCAGTAGATCAGTATTTATCCCTGGCATCCAAATGGACTTTGGGTGCCCCTCCCATAATGAGGGGTGCTCTCTCAGCTTGGACTCTTGGGGAAGGACCTAGGCCCTGCCCTGAATGAAATGACAAACTCTGGATACCCCACATGGAGGGCCTCACCCTCCCTGGGGAATGGAGTGGGGATTGGGTAGGTGGCTGGAGGGCTGGTGAGGGGTGGGGGAGGAGGGAAGGGGGAGGGGGCTGGGATTGACATGTAAAGCAAGCTTATTGCTAATTTAAATTTAAAAAAGGAAAAAAAAAAAGAAAACATCCCCCATGCCCAATTCCATAAGTAAAAGGCTCTTGCTGTCTTTAGGCTCTCTGGAACCTTTGTAAGCTCTCTGTTCCTTGCCCTTAAAGTCGGGAGCCTGTGTATCCTGCCTTTTCCCAAACCCAAGCACAGTGCCTGCATGTAACTAACTGGCACTCAGCAAATATCTGCAGAGTAAATTAGCAACTCAACTCACGGGAAAAAAAATAAAATACAATGCTTGATCTGTTGGTTGTCAGTTGACTCTGTGTGTAGGAATTGGTAACTGGCGCTCAGGGTGGTACATAAGTGTAAGGACAACAAATATTTCTAAGGTCTATCATAATTTTAAGCTCTCCATGTGGTATGTTCAATAATTATAATAGCGCCATCTGAAATTCCTCAAATGGGTCTTTAGTTTCTAATAACAGGAAGACAAACATGGGCAGAGGAGCCAGATTCTAAAGCAAAGCAGAAAGAAACCAACCCCAGAGGGAGTTTAGGCTGTGGAAGCAAAATATTAAAGAGTGTTATTCCCCACAGCAATAGACAGACTTCTTAAACCAAGCCTGTCACCATCTGTGGTTGTCACCAGCCATCTGCTTAGATCTAATCTGGTCGCCACTAGCATCAACTATAAGTTTAGAATCCGTTCTCAGTGATTTCAGAAAATCCCCCCTTACTCTATGCAGGATAGTGACAACTCAGGGATAATATTAAGTTCTTCATACGGTGAGGACCAAGGCCCACCCAAGTCAACATCTGATAAACTGTGACAGCCAGAGTCCCACCATTTGTAGTGAATCTCTTTCATGGCCCAGCTTCCATTTTCTTTGTAAATCCCAAGTTGCAACTAGAGGCCCAAACACATCAATTTCAGGCATGGACACAATAGGCAGAATTCTCAGATACGAACAATCTATATAGTAGTCCTCTTCCCTTGAGTGTAGACAGAGCCAACACAATGGATTAGTCACTGCCTTGACTGGATAATGATTACAGAAAATTCCGCTTGGGTGTGAAAGGGATTAGAAGCCAGAGAGATACATCCATAATTATCTGGAAGAAAAGAATGGTCTGTGTGGTGCTGGAGCCTGTGGAGATCTAGATGCCATAGGTGCTCCTGACTGACAGCTGACAAAACAATGAGATGTCGGTCCTACAAAAAGAAAGCAAGTTTTCCAAATGACAACAGTACCCAACCACATGAAACAAAGCTGTTTCAGTTAGCCCATCCCTGGACTTCCAACCCATGGAAATACGAGGTAAGAAATGGATTCTTGTGCAAAACTGCTAAATCTGTGGTCATATGTTTTAATATAATTGGTGAAGAATCATGAACACACTACAAAAGTATCTATGTAAGTGCGTTCTAGTTTGATACTTGGAGTTATATGAGGTATGGGGACATGAGCCACCACATAACTAATGTGATGGCACACATCCTGAAAAATAAAAAATTAAAAGGAAGGTTATAAAATAGTGTGTAGCACTGGAAAGGCAAATTATAAAACGACATATGCTTTCCAGTGCACAAGACTCACAGCAAAGTGGTTTCACTGATAGGCACAGGCAAGACCCTGTACTCATGACTTTGAGAGAAAGGCGAAGCTGATCAATGTCGACCTGAGCTTCCCTGCGGTCTCTTCACGGTTCATATGCATGTGAGTAGTGCACATGCATTAGAATCATGTGACCAGAAGCCCGCTAAAAACCTGAGACCACCCATCCCCCCATGCCTTTCCTCCTCTTCATGTTGAAAGCACTGTTCCCTAGTCACATGTCAAATCCCTACAAAATCTTCTCTGGACTTGCAGGTCAAACTAAAATCATTCTTCCTTTTGTATTCTAGATAGCACATGTGAATAATTATTTCCATCAGGATGCTTCATTTATACTTGTTTTGTTTTCCTCCACCCAAGACTGTACACCACTGTATGAGAGCACAAGCCACATTGGGGACTAGCTTGTATATAGCAGACATGAATCTGTGTCGGGAGAATTTGAATTCAGTTCCCTTGAATTTTTAGTTGATGCCAGAACAGAACCTAAAATTTTCTTTCTTTTCCTTTTCTTTTGTTTCTTGTTTGTTTGTTTGTTTGTTTGCTTTTGTTTTTTGACATATAGTTTCTCTGTGTAGCTTTGTAGACCAGATTGGCCTTGAACTCACAGAGATTCGCCTGCCTCTGCCTCCTGAGTGCCGGGTTTAAGGTTTGCACCACTGCCCAGTTTAGAATTTTTTTCTCTAAGCCAATGGTTAGTATATTGTAGAAGAATGGATGGTTCAGTCAATAAGCAAAATAACCACAATTTAGCTTAGTATGTACACTTATTGTTAAAACTCCCTGTGATAAAACAGAAACTCTATTACTTCTATAAGAATATTTAGAGAGATTGATCAACTTTAGGATTTGAAATGAACAAAAGTAAAAACTTCAAAACTTCAAAACTAAATTATCCTGTTTAATTACCGACTTTCAAGAAAACAGAAAAGCTTCAACAATTTGCAGGTGCCCTCTGCATACTTTCCCAGATTGCTTACAGTGTTTGTAAATTACTGCACCTGCAGAAAAAAACTGCTAACTGGTAGTACTATCTTAGTGATTTGCATGTGTAAATTGCTTTCACATGCATTTTTCATTTGCCCCTCACAATATCCCTGTAAAGCAGGCAGTCAAGGATCACTGTTTAGGAAAATGGACAAAGAAGCCAGCGGAGAGGGAGTCCCAAAGCTCTGCTCTCTTCTCCTCTACTTCTGGGGTGAGTCTGCTTCTTTCTGACTTTTGCTGTTCTTACTTCTCTCTGCCAAGCAGGGCTGACCCATGTTCTGTGAGATCTGAAGCTCCATATGGTGCTGAGTACCCACTTAAAGAAGAAAAATGCAAACAGTAGATATGAAAGGAGAAGTTGGCGAGGGTGGCTTTAAAGCTTTATACATATTAACTCGCAATGGTCTTCATCACTTTGTGTAGTTAAGCAGCGTGGTTATCCTTTCACAACTGAGAAAGCTGAGTTTTGCTTTAAGTGCACCAACTCTCCTCTTCTCTTCTCCCCCCACCCATCACTCACTGTCGCTCTTTCTTCCTCCCTCTCCTTCTTGTGTGTGTGTGTGTGTGTGTGTGTGTGTGTGTGCGTGCGTGTGTGTTATGGAAGAGAGACACAGACAGAGAGAGAGGGAGGGAGAGAGAGAGAGGGAGGGAGAGAGAGGGAGGGAGGGAGGGAGGGAGGGAGAGAGAATGCCCTGGATAGTTCTATGTCAATCTGACACAAGCTAGAGTTATCTGAAAGGAGGGAACTTCAATAGAGATTTTCTTAATTAGTGATTGATGGGGGAGGGCCAAGCCCACTGAGGACAGTGCCATCCCTGGGTTGGTGGTCCTGGGTTCTATAAAAGAAAAGACTGGGCACGGGCAGCAAGCCAGTAAGCAGCACCCTCCATGGCCTCTGTATCAACTCCTGCCTCCAGGCTCCTGACTGTCTGAATTCCTGCCCTCGTTGATTTTGATGATGAACTTTTATACGGAACTGTGAGGGAAATAAACCCTTTCTTCCCCAACTTGCTTTTTGTCATGGTGTTTCAACACAGTAATAGAAACCCTAAGATAGCTATATAATAAGTTCCCACAAGCGTCACAGCTTAAAGACTCTGTGTGTGTGTGTATGTGTGTGTGTGTGTGTGTGTGTGTGTGTGTGTAAAGAGAGTCTGTTGCGTGTTTGCAGGTACATGTGTGAGCAGATGCCTCAGTGTGCAAATGCACCTGTGTTCACATGTGTGTGCAGAAAGATGGAGGGCAATCCTATCATTCTGCAGTCACCCACCTTGTTTGCTGAGACGGGGCCTCTCATTAGACTGAAGATTACCAAGCAAGCTAAGGGATCTGCCTGTCTCCTCATCCTCTACACCAGACTGTTTATGGGGGTCTGAATTAAGGTCATCACGCTCCCAAGGCAAATATTTTGCTGACTCACCTATCACTCCAGCCTAGAGTTCCTCTCTTTATGATTTTCTATCAGCATCAACGTGGCATACTCTTAGCTTATGACAAGAACTGTTGGTTGAGAGACATACCAGTATCGATACCTGTCCAGGGCAATGCACAGTGGAGAAAAGCCGGCTTAGCTCCACGCCCCTTGTAAGAGATCTGACCAGAGACCACAGCCTGTAGATTATTGTGAAGCAAGGAAATGCATGAACTCACAACCTTCTGAATCTGGGCTTATCCCCTCCAGGATGCTTTCTGGACAACTATGCAATTACCTACCAACAAATATAAGGAGTCTCACTGTTATGGGATTGCTTGGAGAATTATTTTAACTGGTTCAGCCAACCCTACACCCAAAGAACACATGGATTTAGCCAAGATATTTCCCGGGAAATTTGGAAGCAGAGCTATGAGAGATAATGCATCTTAAATCATTGACATAGAAGTTCCGTGGGTGTTGTATAATTAAACGTCTTTGAGTGCAATTAAGAAAATGAATCCATCTGAACCCCCTTTCTTCTAAATGAATCAGTAATATAACACAAATATGCTGCTCAGTTTCCTAAGGGGAATCTGATATTGTGTGGATAAATAATAATATTGCATGACTGTTCATAGGGAAGAGAGAACGAATAAAGCAGTCGTTGAGAATGTATGTAAAGCTGAAATAATATATAATAGAATGAATATAAATAGCATATTTGGAGTTGTATGAATGACAGCCAATGCTTTCTAACTCCTCTAAACTAATTTTGAGGTTTTTATTATCTCTTATCCTATATCATAAGGTTCTCTTATATCACAAGAAAGTACAATTTTTGGCACATATCTGGCATTGTCTTTGCTGGAGATAGTTATTTGGTACAGAGTCTAATGTGTCCTTGGAAAACTAGTATTTAAGATAGAAGGATGCTCTTCCTGGCCAGTGCAATTATGCAAATATTTGCTGCAATGATCTGATGCTCTTAAGCTCTAAGTGTGGACCTGAAGGGTGTTTTTGAAGATTTCACATTGATAAGTAAGTGTGGAGTTTTATATTTCCTTACATTATGGTATTTCAGAAATAAAAACACACTGGATAGATGTTATAGTGTCTGAATCATAAAAGTAAAAATAAACATGATGACGTAAAATATGCACCAGAGACTCTGTGTTGTTTCCTCACCCATGGGGAATCCTGGCTCAATAAGATGGGAAATGGTTTTAAGGAGTTCTCTTTCCTGATAGTTTAATTCACTTAGAGTATAATCAACAGTAATGTAGTTTATATATCTTCAAATGAAGAATGTTCTGATGACTAATGATATAGTAAAAGTTATCTACTCTATTAAAATGCACAAATAAAATTTATTTGGTGATTTCTTTTAAAGCAGACCTTTGCATAGGCCTCATTGTTCATATGGAAAGTGTAAGTTGTAGGAGTGAACCCCAGAAAGCTATCCACCCATGAGGGCGGAGACATGTAAACTGACACAGGTAGATATAAAAGGAAGTGAAAGAAGAAGGAACCTCCCTTTTGTCTCCTGGAAGCCAGCCACGCTTCTGACTCCTGGCCAGTGCGACTCTCTCTCTCTCTCTCTCTCTCTCTCTCTCTCTCTCTCTCTCTCTGATAAATAAATATATTGTTTTCCCTTGTGCTTATACTGTAAGTATTCATATTGACTCTTTCATTCAGTATGTATTTACTTAGCACTTACTTGTATCAGGTCCTAGGTAGTGAGCATGTGAGACTGCACTCCCCAGCCCTTCACTGAACTCAACTTTGAGTGGAATTCTTAAAAGTTATCAATGACAATTACCTAACACTTGGATAGTTTTGTCTAAATTACCATTCAAATATAATATATATATTCAAAATATATATCTAGAATTTGTCTTCAGCTTTATATTAGTGGCAGAAAACAGAATTGAAATTTAATAAAAAGAACTCATGCATATTAAAGCTATTTAATAAAGATAGCTATCTCCTAAACAATAAACTCTATAACTGCTAGTGTTCTTATAGTGGGATAAAAACCAAAAAGGATAATCTGGGAAAGTCAGGAGTGGTATGTGATGTGGGAAAGTCAGGAGTTGTACCAGGAGACTTAAAGGAGGAAGAAATTGTCCTAAGGTACTAGGTCGCCCTGAGATGTATTCTAGAATACAGACATTATAAAACATTGCTTTCAGATCAAGATATTTACTAAGATACCAAATGCATAAATAGTAAGGCATTGCCATTCATTTTATAATAACATATTAACTAAATTAATTGATTTGCCTAAAAACTAAAAGAAAATGAATGAAGTTCCTCTGTGTAGAAACTACTTAAAGTGATTTATATTAAACCTCAACTTTCTTCCTTGTGTGGGAACCCCAGAGAATTCTGAGGAGCTTTCATTTGCCAATTGTTTAATTTTTGTCAGTGAACAAATATCTCTTCAACAACAATATTTTATTATTTTATCACCACTTTTTCTGGTGATCGGGTCTTATTTTGTAATCCAGGCTATCCTCTAACCTGTTCAAAAACCTCCTGTTCCAGCCTTCTGGGTACTGGGGCTACAGGCATGTACCACCACTCCTTGCTTTATGGTTCATATGGTTGATTTTTAGAAATGAAGCAGGATAGCTTTAGAGACAGCCTGGATTCTAATCCCAGTATCAAAACTGACAGCTGCCATGGTCTAGTAAGTGCCATGTTTCCTCTAGCTTCTGTTTCTTTGCTTATATAATGAACAAATATGTACACAGCCATCTCCTAGGCTGTAGTATTCAACTAGTCATAAATAGCACTTGTGAGGACTTCAAAAGCTATGAAAGGACACCTCCAAGCTGCTCATAGCCTAATCCCTGGAACATGTGATACGTGATTTGGCATAGCAAAGGGGGTTTTACAGATGTAAATAAGGCTATTGATTCGGGGAGATGATCCTAGATTATCAAAGTAGACCCAGTGTAATCACACCAGCAACTGAAAGATTTGTGTCTGGTTATCAGAAATGAATGAGGACTGAATGGTGAGGCTCCAGCGAAGTGACATTCCTGATTGAGGAATGCGGTGGCAACAAGATGACTTGGACAAGTAGTTACTAGTTGCTAAGAGAGGCCCCTGACCGATAAGTCAACAGGAGAACAGACACCTCAGGCCCATGATTACTAGGGTTTGAATTCTGCCAACCACTTGAATGAGGCATGAAGTTGATTCTCCCTAAGAGCTTCAGCAGGTAATATTTGATTTCTTCCTTGTGAAACCCAGTGCGAAGCAAGAAGCATAGACTTCTATACTTCACAACTATACTAACATATGTGTTGTTTTAAGACACAATTGCTGGTAACTTGTTACAATGGGGAGAGAAAACTAATACTTTGAGGCCATCATGGGGCTGAACTCTATGCCTTCTGCATCACCATTATTACCGTACATGTAGATTATGAATTATGCTTCTAATAAACAACAGAAAGCACCTAAAGGTACAGAGTGAGGACAACTGTTAAAACTATCACACTTGGATTCTTCAGACTAGGATCTAAATTAAGCTATAACTATGAACAAAAACTAAAGTTTTCTCTAGGAAAATAATAAACTTCTTAACGCCTGTGTTCATTTGTTGTCCTTGAATTCGATGGCTGGATATGTGACAGTCTCTTCCGTCTTCACTGCTGTATCCATAAGATGTAGCTCATGGCAGCTGTCAATGCAAATCTGCTAATTGGGTGCATGTATGAACACTTACAATGCCTACAAATGAGAGCGATTGTTACGCTTTCATTGAAACAGTACTCCTGACCCATCAGTTTGAAAGAGCACTGTAATTTCAAAAGCCTCCAATTTGCTTTGGCAAAAAAAAACTTATGCAGAACATGTGGTTAAGAGTAAACACAACTACAGGAAGCCGTATGTCTGAGCAGTGGTTTGGGAGTGGAGCTACAGAAGGAAGTTGCTACTGTTGGGGCTCTAGAAGAATTCAGTGCATGTTGGCTGAGCCCCAGCATGCAGGCGAGGTATGCAAGGGGCAGGGAGAGCATGTTTCTGCAGATTGGCTCATCAGGCTAATGGGTTGTTGGCACTTGTCTCCCATGGCAGTTGAAACTTCTGAGGCTGACTGAGCAGGAAGAGAGAGCTTGCAGATCCCTTGTGATAAACAGGGTCCTCCGCTTTCTTTGCATGAATGGCTGCATTATGTGCAGATGTTCAGTGCACTTCCACAAGCTTTTATGGATGAATAAGTGGCATCATTATGGTGTGATCTGACCAGAAATGAAGCATGGCCCAATGCCATCTGCAAAATTCCTATCTTTCTGATAGAAACTATAGAGAGTGAAGCTAATGGGACTAAAATACTCTACAGAGAACCAATGACTGCTGGAAAGACTATCAATTAATCTCAGAATAAGAAATTGAATTTCTCTGTGTACCATTCTAGCTTTAACAATCTTTCACTCTAGACTCTCTTTATAGCATTTTAAAAAACAGCCATAAGCCATTCCATTAGAAATTGCTCTCACAGAAAAATAGAGCTGCACAGAAAAATATTTCTGATGTCTGAAAAAGTCAGCATTTTCTCTTAGTTAGAAAGGCATATTGAGTAGAGAGCAGTCACATTTCCTAACTTGATTTCTCTAGGACCAAGATCTTTATACAAGCCTAGATGAGGAGACAAAAGATAGGATTTGCATTTATTAATTGAGAGGTAAAGAGAAACTGGATACAATGAAAGGGAACAGGGAACTATGATGTATATCAAAGTACACTTAATATGGTTTTCCCCACTCCAGTACACAGAGGGTTTCAGTACTAAAGGGAGACATAGGAACCAGGGAGATGATTCATTTAGTGAGAATGCTTGCCGCACGAGTCTGATTATCTAAGTTCAATTCCTGGAACTCACAAAAATAAAGGCAGATGTGGCTTGCATCTGTAGTCTAAGCATTCTTATGGGTGGTGAAGGGCCACTATGACCATGGCAATTCTTATAAAAGAAAAGCATTTAATTTGGGTGGCTCACATTTTCAGAGGTTTAGTTCATTATCTTCATGGTGGGGAGCATGGCAGTGTGCAGACAGACATGGTGCTAGAGAAGGAACTTCTACACGTTTGCTATGCAGGCAACAGGAAGTAGGCTGACTCACTAGCAGTGGCTTAAGCGTATAGGAGACCTGAAAGCCCACCCTCACTGTGACACACTTTCTCCAACAAAGCCACACCTCCTACTAGTGCCACTCCTTTGAGGTCCATTTTCTTTCAAACCATCACAGGTGGGATGGGAGTCAAAGATGGAAGATTCAGCTAGCTTAAAGGATACAGTGCAGCAGAAACAAGATAGATGAAATATCAACATGCTGGAGCCAAGCACAGTGACATATACCTTAAGGCACTCACCTATCTCTCACTCCTAAGGCAGAGGCAGGGGATTTCTGTGACCTTGAGGCCAGCCTTGTCTGCATAGTGAGTTCCAGAAAAGTCAAGACAAATAGAGAGACCCCTGTCTCAAAATAACAACAAGGTGTGAGGCAAGAACCGATTCCTGAAAGTCGACTTTGACCTCCAAACACACATTAGTGACATGGGTGAGCACGCATGCGCGCATGGGTACACACACACACACACACACACACACACACACACACACTCAATTGCTCAATCAATCAATCAAGTGGTGACCCTTGATCAACTTCAAAGAGATCCTCTTTAATTCCCCAAATTCAAGAATTAAACAAACACAATGACGTCAAGTATCAGGTAAATGAAAACAAATAGCAACTCATATAACATGGAAAGCAGAAACATAATAAGTTAAGGAGAGGGGATGAATGTTTAAAAACTAAAAGAAAATCCTGAGTATCCAATTTCAGGATAGGAAAGGTCTTTCTATGCAATAAATGAAGTCAAAAGAATCTATTGATAAAATTCAGCTTACACCAACTTAATTTGTTACCATATATGCCACAGAATTAAAAGGCAAATAAAAAATGTACCACATTTTCTCTATCCACTCTTCAGTTGTGGGGCATCTAGGTTGCTTCCAGGATCTAGCTATTACATGTAATGCTGCAATTAACATAATGGAATAGACACCCTTGTTATGTGAATGGGTGTCTTTTGGGTGCATGCCTAAGAGTGGAATTGCTGGGTCTTGTGGTAGACTGAGTCCCATTTTCCTGAGGAATCTCCATACTGATTTCCGTAGTGACTGTACAAGTTGGCACTCCCACCAGCAGTGAAGGAGTGTTCCCCTTTCTCTACATCCTCTCCAGCACAGACTGTCATTGGTGTTTTTGATTTTAGCCATTCTGACAGGAGTAAGATGGTATTTCAAAATTGTTTTGATTTGCATTTCCCTAATGGATAATGATGTTGAACACTTTCTCAAGTGTCTCTCTGCCATTTTATACTCCTCTATTGAGAATTCTCTATTTAGTTCAGTCCCCCATTTTTTAATTGAATCCTTTGGTGTTTTGGAGACTTGCTTATTGAGCTCTTTGTAAATTTTAGAGATCAGTCCTCTGTCAGATGTCGGGTTAGTGAATATCTTTTCCGAATCTGTGGGGTGTCTTTTTGTCCTGCTGACTGTGTCTTTTGCCTTAAGAAGCTTCTCCATTTCAGGAGGTCCCATTTATTAATTGTCGATCTCAGTGTCACAACCCTAACTTCTAAAGCATCATACAACCAAGAATATAGGTATCTTGTTTGCTTTTCACACATCTTCTGAAAGATAGAATAGGGATTAGCACACAGTAGGCACATGGTCCAAAGAG
The DNA here is from genome assembly GCF_017639785.1 of Mesocricetus auratus. NCBI lineage: Eukaryota > Metazoa > Chordata > Mammalia > Rodentia > Cricetidae > Mesocricetus > Mesocricetus auratus. The sequence continues at coordinate 10,103,062 of NW_024429199.1, read as the reverse complement.
TGGATGTCTGCCCTTCCTCTGAATCCATACATTACACATTTTTGGATTCACAAACAAGAGTGAATGTTCAGGGACAAGCCATAGTAAACAAGTACAGACTATTTTCTGCATTACTGGTATCTAAATAACACAACATAACTATTTTCACACTGTTTACATTTTTAGGTATTGTAAGTAATCTAGAGGTAATTAAATTATTGGGTTATATACAAATGCCACACTATATTATGCAAAGAACTTGAACACCTAAGCATTTGGGCATCCTTAGAGCATCGTTGGGATGATGTACATGAACTCACTCTGCAAAATGCTAATTGCAATTCAAGTGTTGGAAGCCAGAAATTAATGGGTTGTCTTGAGCTGTACTATTTAGTACAACAGAATACTTTAATATCTTTTACATGATTTCTAAAGTCATTTCTTCAGTCATCAAATAACCTCGAAGGAATTTTACCAGGAGATGATGCAGAGAAGATGTTCTGCTGGGAGAAAGAGGAAAGAGAAGCATACGGTGCATATTCAGCCTAAGACAATTCAAAAGTCTAAGTGGCATCCAAGGAAACAGAAGTTTCTTAGTCTATAGATCTTGTTATTTCCTAGAGAAAATGACTTCAATCCCAATGGCACTTGACCTGGTGACTTTTAAATTCCTTTAAACATGAGTGTATAGCCAGGAAAACCAGAAACAAGAAAAATAAAAAGGGGCCAAAGCATTGGGAGGAAGAGCTCTAGAGGGGGATACGAAGAGGAAAGTGGGAAAAGTGGGGGCTTTAAGAGGAGAAGTGTAAGGAAGAAGCATCAGCAGGAAACCGAGGGAAGAATGATAAGCAACACTGAAGGTATCAGGAAAAAGCCATAGAGAGTCATATTTTATATTTATCTCAAGTGACATGTAATACATATAAGTGTGTATATACCTTTGTATGTATAATTTAAATGAAATTACACAGATTGTGTTTGCAATTATTAAATGATTCAGATATCCTCAGCATGGAAGTCATTCACTTAACCATTGTAAAACCAGGGAAACAAAAACTGTCTGGTTCCCTTTTGAATCTGATATTTGGACAGAAAGAAACTTCTGAATTTAGGCACTTCCCTTTCATGGTGATACACTAAACTGAATTCAGCTCGGCTATCAAGAAAGGAAAGGGAAGAAAACAAAAGAGCTTCCAAAATGAAAAAAATATATTGTCATTTGTCAGACCAAACAAATGCCATATTTCTACAAGAGTTTGTTACAAAATTATGTTAGAGGCTTCTGTCTGGTTTCCTTGCTTTCTCTTTTTTTAAAGCAATCAAAGTTCATAGGTGTTATTGTCACTTGTTGTTTTACTTTATCCCGCCTAAAAACTGGAGATTGTAGCACATATACTCACTGAAAAGATAAGTTAAATTCAACATAAAGGACAGTACTTGTTTGTTCCCAGGGTCTTAAAGCCTAACCTTAACACTATGCTTCAGATTTTAAGTGTTTTAATTAGTAAAAGGGCAAAACTTTTGTAAGTTGAGAAATTGCCATCTAATTTCCATTTTAACCTCTTCACTGTAAAATAAGGATTCAGAGTGCCCTAAAGTTAAATTCTTGATACTAAAATCCTTTCAAAATGAAAACCCAAGCAAACACTGTTTGAGAAGTTTTGTCTCCAGATGTGACAGTTAATATGCCAAAGAGTCCCCAGTTACCCAACAGGTCGCAGGTGGGAAGCGCTTCCTTCAAAGCTGACAGCATTTCTGAAACCATAACACACCAGGGTGACAGTGCACACGGTCCCCTTGGGGGAATGCGCAGAACGTGTTCAGTTCAGGATGGCCCGGGATGTTTGTATAAGCTTTCTGCCTGGAGACTAAGGCTTGTTATTTGCCACAATGCCAGAAGGGTTAGGTGGGTGGTGTGGTCAGCGACTGTGCATCAGCTGAATATAGTGAGCCTCACACAGGTGACCTCTGAGAAGGCCAGGACCTGAAATTCCAGTGGCTCCCTGGGTACCACCAACATCCCTGCTGCTCTCACTAAAACAATAGATCCGGAGACCCAAAAACCAGGACTTTTATTTTGATAAGTATATGCAACATAAAGTTTACCATTTTTAACATCTTTTAAGGCCATAATTCAGTGGCATTAAGTCTGTTCTCCTAACTGTGTAACAGTTCCCACTATCTATCCTCCAAATGTCCCCATTATAATGATTCAGGCATTATGCTGACTCCATCCCCTGACAACTAGCATTCAGGCAGATAGTCACACTCTATGTGGCTGCATAAGGATTCTGCATGCATGTGCAAACTTTCCCTTTTAAGCGAGCACCTCCCACCTGTTCATCCCTTCTTCCCACTTCAATCCCCTTCTTTCCCTTCCCCCTTCCCCTTCCATCTCTGTTCCAGGTTGGCCAATACCTACCCTCCCTTTGCTCCCTTTTCCCAATAAACTCCACATGGGTTTTGTTGAGTTTTGTGGTTCTTGTTTCATCGCCCATAGCTTCAGGAAAACAACACCACCCACCACCCAAGACTGAAACTCTGAATCCGTTTACAACATACCTTTCCTTTGGCTCTAAAATAAAACTCTGATAATAAATACTAGGAGCCTAACCTTTGTGCTAACAGCATTCCTCAGCATCACAAAAGAAATCTGATAATGATAGAGTTGATCAATATTAGTAGCAGGCATAACTGTAACCTTGCAAACCAGGCCTCTCTCCAAAGATGGCTCATCCCAGTCAAGGGGGACAGACTAATCAACTTTGTTCATTAACTTTGCACAAACTCTGACGGGAGGCTGTCGCTGGATTAAGATTTTTCTTCTGCTTTAAATAGAATATTCTATAGCATAGAGAAGGCCTTACAGTTTTTAATTGCATTTACTTGGGAAGCAAGGCAGGATGCTGGAACTCTCTTGGCCCAGGAAGACTTGCTGTTGCATGACAAGAGAAATGACTGCAAGCAGAAAATCTACCATTTTGCCTCCTACCAGAGGATAGAATAGCACGGTAGCTTAGGGTCATTCAAACATAGAGCAGTCATTGTTTTACACCTACAGCTAGTGTTGTCCCTGCACTTTGCTAGAGGCTTGGCATCCACAGTTTCACCCATCTCTTGCGAACTGATGTGTGTCTGTGTCTGCTTTACGGCTCTCAAAGGATACATTGAGTGGAGGGATGGAGATTGAAAGCTCTCCTCTCTGGGCCATGACATAGAAACTAAACTTCAAGCTTCTAAAAAGACAACCCATTTCTTCAACTTCAGAAAATGCGCTTCCTAGACTTAAATTTTATGAACTTTTATTAGTGGAAGTTGTTACTTATCTAGCCGACATAAAATAATACATTTTGTAGAAAGTCCCAGCATGTGATGATTCACAATCTTGATCTTCATGTTCCTGGTATGGAATAGCACTTCACTAACCATGGGGTTTGTATATGCAGGGCACTGTTTTTCTTCATAGATTCATTCCCTTTTTCTTCCATCCTTTTCCCCTCCAGGTTCTAAGTCAGTCAGAGCAGGCTTTGTGATACTTGGCTTAAATAGCTGAACAAGCTCAAATTCAAAAGCCCTGGTAAAAATTCTTAAGTTCACTCAAAGGCTGGGGCTAGGTGTCCTGTGGGAAGAGGGGTGAGGAAGGGAATAGGGAGAAAGAAAGAGAAGAGGGAGAGGGCATAGAGGAGAGAGAAAAGAAAGGGACTATAAAGAGAAGATGCTCTTGAGCAATAGGATTTGGAAAAAAGAGGGAGAAGAAGAAAGCCCAAACATTCACATCACTTGATACCAAAGCTATTAGAAAATTCTAGTATTTAAGACAGTATAACTTCATTTCAGCATGGACAGTTGTGAACAGTCCTAAGTGGTTTTGCATATGCACAGCTATCTAATTTATAACAAAGTGATACTGCTGGTCTGGGGACAGTAGAGCTGATGGAGGAGCAGAACATGGGGCTCAGGCTTGACCCATTAACCTGACCTTCAAGAGTAGCTTCTCCCCATGCCAGCACTTTGTATAGGTGTCATTCCTCTGCTCCTCAACCCTCTGTACCTCTCTGAATGGTCTACCTAACCACTGAAACAAACTCCTTCCACTCTGTTATATCACTCATCATGCTACTTATCACATGCTCAGATATAAGCCAAGACTGGGAACTGAACACATTCTCTAGAAAGAGCTCCAGAGATAGCAAAAATCTACTTCAGTTTCCAGGAGAGATGGTGCCTCAGAGATATCAGGAAATTTCTCTCTCCTTTAACAAGTGAAGTCAATGTAGGAATTCCTCATCTTTCAAAACTTTCCAGAGTGGAAAGAAAACAATAGTCTCCACTAAAATTGACAATAAAGCATGCTGTACAAGTTGAAGTCAGCCATGCAGAGGTAATCTGACTGCAGGTACCCATGGGCAGCTGTGATCAGAATAGTGTGTGGGCACAGATCAATCAATCATCAGCCAACTTTGCAAACATTCCATTTCAAGCATCCCTTCATAGTGGGTAGTACTAGTATCTCCTGAAAATAAGCAGAAGAAACATAAACTCAAAACTATATCAGGCATGGTGGCAAATGCCTTTAGTCCTAGCACTTGGGAGGCAAAGGTAGGTGGATTTTGGTGAGATTGAGGCCATCCTGGCCTACATAGAGAGTGTCAAGATAACCAAGACTAGATAGTGAGACCCTATGTTAAAAAATAAAACTTACAAGCTCAGGAAAATTTTCTGAGTTGAGCAAGAAAAGTAAAACTAGTAAGCGAGTAGCTTTTTAACGCTGGGTTTGACATGGGGTCATGCAGCAGAGATTTCCCCTACTGAGACTTTCCCATCCTGCTGCTTCGTTTTCCTGATGGCTTTGCTTTTCAGCATCACTGGCTCTGGTAGCATATTTAAATGCTAGTATCTCTGTCCTCATCCAGAACTGTCTGGCCCTGGTTGGCCCTGGCTGGCCCTGGCTGGCCACCTGATCAAAACTAAGCCAAATGGATTCTCACTGCCAGGCTTGGGATCTTGGATGCTGCTTGGCCTCTAGCAAGCAGTGAAAAGCCCACGTTCTAATGTGTAAAGGGAGAAGCAGAAGAGACAGCCCTGCAGAATCGAGCCTAAAACAGACCCAACAAAGAATCTAAACCAAGAGACCAACCAGCCTGAGAGAGCTGGAGATAGACCATAGATGCCACCTTCCAAACATGTCCATAGCCTCCTTGTCCTTTGTAATAAGCTGTCCCATCAATGCCTGTGGACCCAACAGAATTATTCCTCTGCTTACAACACAGTTAGCCCTCTTTATTCAAGCTAAAGCTATTTTCTGGTGCTCATCAGTCAGGGCAGCTAACAGCATGGTACCCGACCTAAGTACATGTGTATTCACTTTTCCACAAGTGTAAAATCATTAAGAAAAAAAGTTGAACATTTTTATAAACTTCCTTCATGAGCTTCCTTCCTTCTTCAACCGTTGAAAGACGTGTAAATAAGAACTAACAAAAATGAGCGTTGCAGAGAGAAATGGTATATAATTTCTTAGAAGACTGTTTTGAGGATAGTGCTGTGTGTGCATGCACACATATGCATTCACCTGCAGATGACACAGGTTGAAGCCAGGTCCCTTCTTCGGTCTCTCCCCAGCTTACTGTTTGAAAGAAGCATCTCTCGCTAAGCTAGAAATTCATATATTCAGCTAGGGTAGCTGGTCAATGAGCTGCAGGATCATCCTGTCTCCATACCCTCACCCCAACCCCATCCACCCCACCCCCATGCCTGGGTTATAGGCACAGTGGAGCATCCGGCTCTCTTATATGGATGCTTGGGATCAACCCTGATCCTCACAGGTGTGCAGCAAGCACTTGCAGACTGAGCCATCTCCGTCATCTTAGAAGATACTTAAATAGTGGAGGGAGCGTGTGACTTAGCAGATGTATATTAGACAGTCACACAACAGGTAGTGGATGGTCTCAGATGCTCTTTTCTGCTGGCTAATGAGCATCTGCAGATGCTGTACTTAACGTGTATGGCACAATGACTTTTGAAATGTGACAAACAACTCTGCATGCAAGCTAAATTATAAACTCAGATAGTTTCTCTCAAGCATTTTGTCCTCCTATGTGCCCATTACGAGTGAATTGTGAGTTATCTAATGTGTGTTAACTAAGTATTAACGTGAGAAACTGAAGAGCCTAAATGATTATAATTACTGTTCAGTTTTAAAAGCTCAAGTTACAGCATCTTGCTTACATTTCGTGTTTCTCTGATTAAAATCCACTGACAAAACAGCTGAAAGAAGAAAAGGTAGATTAGGTTTTTGTTGTTGTTTGCTTGTTTAGCTTACAATTCGGGTAAGGTCTGTTACTGCAGGGAATTCACAGGGACAGAAAACTAAGGCTGCTGGTCACATAGCATGCACCAAGAAGCATACAATAACAAATGCTTACAAATAGCTCACTTTCTCCTTTTTATGTAGTCCAAGACCTAAACTCAGGGAATAGTACCACCCACAATGGGCAGGTCTTCTCACTTCAGTTAACCTAAGATAATCTTCCATGAGTATGACTAGAGACCCACATCCCAGGATATTCTAGATCTCATCAAGTTGACATCTGTGATTAATCATCACACACAGACACTAAAGTCAAAACTCTTACCTACTTGAGATATTATTCTCTGGAAGCGCAATTTCTCTTTTAAATTCCAGCCTGTATTACATAAGTTATTTGTTCAGCATTTACTTTAGAACATTCATCATTTATGCACTGGTAAAATAATGACAAAAGGAAGGGTGCTACATTGTTTTTATTCTTAGGTACACCCAAGGAGTAAGTCAACTGCATAGTTTGATAGATTATGTTACAAAAGGCTCAGTAAAGTGCACAGTTTGGCAACTTAATTAGTCAACTACAGCAAGGTTTGTGAAATCGTGAACCAGATTAAGCTCACCTTTCCTGTGCAATGATGTAATGTACTAGTGGAGAATTGAGAATTAAGAATCTATGCAGAGACTGCTGTTGTGGAAATGGACTGAGTCGTTAGTCAATAAGAAATGCAATTTACCATGTGACAAAGGGCCTGATGCTTGCATACCAAACAGACTGGCTACTGTGCTGTTCTGTCATTCCCCAGTCATTTCAGCATGGTCAATTCATCTCCTTCCTAAGCCAGGCCTCTCTCATCACTAAGAAGAGAACAATGGATGTACACACAGAATAGTGCTGTGCAGAGAATCACATACACTAATATCTCTAAAGCATCCCTCAAAGAAAGGAGTTGGCAAGGACAGAGAATAAATGTAGGTTCTGCAGAAACTACCCAACTTAAAAGCAGTCACAGGAAGTACAGAAAGGAATAGGTGTGGCTGCAGTCCTCTGATACTTAACTTCTGGACACTGGAGTCTGCATTTTGCATTTTTTTTCTGTCACGAAACAACTCTTTTGAATTTTTTGGTACAACTTAAAAATGTGAAAGTGATCCATGGTTTGCAAGGCACACAAGAACAGGTAGTGAGCCTGCCCTGTGGCAAGTCCAGAACATAGCACCAGCATTGCTAATGACGATGACTGAAAACAGCAGCGATTGTACCACCATCAATAATAAGTCATTTCCTAAGACACTTCCGTTTCTTCAGTTTCAAATGCCATTAAAGTAATATGAGGGTGGATTCCCATGAGGTAGTGGGATATACCTCTCAGAGAGTTCACATAGGAGTGGAGAAGGCCTCTCATCCCACAGTAGTCTCCATCTTCAGGCAGGCCAAGCGTGACAGAGGCTTGGGAGTGAAACCAGAATTTCTACTTGTTTCTGATCTACAAATGGGTTTTTAACTATCTTATCTTTAAAGATATTTCTGTAATTCACCAATGAGGTGAAAACATTGGAAGTTTCCCAGGTCAAAAAAAAGTTCTTTGGTTTTCTAAAAGCATGGTATGGGTTTACAGTAGCTTCTACATTTTATAAGACAGTGAAATGGGCATATCAATGGAATGGGAGGAAATCCATTTTTAAATTTCTCATGTTGGGTAAGCACATTTTACATCTACAATTCAGAGGTAACCAGCCACCACACACATAACAATGATTTGGGTTGGCTTTTCAGGTCTCAGAATCATCGGTCACCAGCCTGCTGCAGAAGGCCCTCATGTTCCAGGGGGAACGCAGTGGTAAGTATGTCAACACATGTACAATGAGAAGACAATTATACCTGTCCTTATTCTTGACCAAATTTCTAGTCTAAACCAGTTCAGACCAATGAACAGAATCAGGAAAAGCAGGGAGATGAGATAATGACGTGTAAGTGCTACCACTATCATGAAGGTATTAATCAGTGGATAACGCTGGCTAATGAAGATCAGTTAGAGAATCTGATGATGTGAGAAGGCCAACAAATGTATCTGGAGAGTCTCCAGGGCAGTATCTCCATTACAGTTTGAATCTGAATATCCCCAAGCTTATCCCAATGCACCAGTGATTAAAGGTGGGGCTTTGGGGAGCTGGCTGGATTATCAAGTCTCTGATACTATTTGAGGATCAATCCATTGGTAGGTTCATCATCTGATGGGTCACTGAGAGGTAATAGAATCAGGAAAGAGAGCCTAGTCGAAGAGAAGGGAGTTTTCTTAGGGCCATTCCCTGAGATACTATATTTTCCCATTCTCTCTTCTTCTTCCTCTCCTCTCTTTCATCCAACATGATGTTGGTCATATCACTGTACAACACTGCCTTACCTGGGGAGGTGGAAAGGGAGACAAATGATGATATTCTGAAATCATGAACCAAAACAAACCATCTGTCCTTTAAGACAATTTCTCTCAGGCAATAGAAACTAACCCAGTTGTCGATTCAGGATGGTTAACTTTTCAGTGTTTTTGGAGAAGTGTAGAATTTTTGGAACAAAGCATCTAAGATTGTGTTTCAGTTCCATGTGCATCCTCCATAGCCACCCGCTTTGCACAAGTGTGTATTAGCTGCTTCCCCTGAGAACTTCTCATTGACAAGATTTGCACACTCCTTCCAGCTGGAAGCACCTTCCAGCCAGAGAGGAGTCCACGATGAAATGTGGTCTCTTACAAGGTTCCCTTTACCTGTACTCTCTGAAATCATAGAAGTTTGGGGTTTCTTTGAAGATGAAGGTTTCAAGGCTAACCCAACTCCTTACTAAATACTGACTTGTTTGTCTTCTTTCCTACATTTCTTTTGCATTTCAGTAACTTTCAGAGGGACTTGTCTTTCTAGAAAGGAAAGCTAATATGGAGTCTGACAGCAAATCACCACGCAGAGTCAAAATTACTTCCTTTCCTATATACAATTTGTCTAAGGAAATGAGCCACTTCAGTATGAAAGGAGATCTTAACAGGATAACGTATTTAGAGGGAAAAAGGTAGAAGTTTTAAATCAATAAATGTATTTTAACATAAGTTCTACGGAGACACATTCAGAGATTGTGATTGAACAAAGATTAAATGTGAACCTGGTATTTTATTACCCTCTTAAACATGGCTCTGTGGTCCTGAAAGTTAGAATGATGTCATGCCTTGCATGCCCAACTCTGAGCTGTGTATCCTTAGCATCCATGAGAAGCAAAAGACAAGGTGAAAACAATGTTGATAGCCACTCTAAAGGCAGGTGTAATACAAGGATGTGGATGTTGTGGGTGTCAATGCAAAAAATCATTTCTCATGCTTTTATATTTCTTAGAATTTAAATTTTTATTTAATCCTATTAAGTTTATTGATTTAATTCTGTTTTGAGAATTTTATGCATAAGTATTGTATTTACATCATTTCTACCCCTTCCTTTTCTCCACCTCCAATTCCTTTTGTGTCTCCCTATAACTCCTTCTCAAGTTCATGATCTCTTCTCTAATTGTCCTTGGAACACACACACACACACACACACACACACACACACACACAAACCCTACCAATCATTAACATCCCTAGAGAAGAAAATTACTCTCCTTCCCTTGGCAGCCATTGACTGCCTGTAGCTCTTCATCCAGGGTGGAACCTTGTGAATTTTTTGTGATGGCATGTTAAAACTTGTATTGTCACTGTGCAGGTTTGTTGATATTTGGTGGGTGCAGCTTCCTTGTCATATCTAAAAAGACACCATGTAGCACCAGGTTCCCACTACTCTGGCTCTTACAGTCTTTCCTCCTCCTTTTGTGCAATGTCCCCTGAGCTTTAGATGTAGGGGGTGTGTATTGGACGGACCATCCTGTGATTGCTTATTCTCAGCCTTCTGAGAACTTGTGGATCTCTGTTTCAGTCCCTGTCCCAAAAGGAAGCATCTTTGATGATCGGTAGGCGCTACATTTATCTGTGGGTATAAGGATAAGTATTTAGAATACAGTAGCTGCTGAATGTAGACTCTTAAAAATAAACAGCAACCATTACAAGCTCATGTAGCGTATGTTCATCTCTGCTAAGTAAAGTCAAAATCCCGGATAGTTCAGTGATGCCTGAAAGTGGGGTCATGGAAAGACATCTAAACAAGTAGCTACCAATGAGAGTTGAAAGACTGACTGGTACACCACCCCCAGGAAATCCCAGCCCTGTTCACCTTCTCCCTCATGTGTCATCACCACCCAAGCAGAAGACCTTCCACCACAGCTGCCAATCTCTCTGTCTCTCTCTCTGTCTCTCTGTCTCTCTCTGTCTCTCTCTCTCTCTGTTTCTCTCTCTCTGTCTCTCTCCTTAAACCTCCCCATATTAAATTCTCAAGAAATTCTGCTTTCAGTTTCACAAACTTTACTCCCTGGATGGCTTCCTCCAGTACCACGCTCTGAACCAACACTGATATTTGTGGAATGACTTTATCCACATCTCCAGCACCATCTCCATTCTACCCTCCAGTTCAGACAACCCAATCTCAACAATTGCATCTTCCTCTTCTAGCCCATGGCCAAAATAGTTTAACTGTTCTGCTCATCTCATCTCATGGCAACCGAAAACAGAAACCCAGCTACTGACTTGTCCTGTCCCCTAACTCTGCTCCACTTAGGTTACACACTTTCATCAGAGGCCATAACTGTCCTAACTGTTCCATCTTGTAATCCAAAGTCAATGATCCAATTCAGGGTTTCTGACTACTATAAAATAAACGTTTTAATCTTATTTTTTTTTTAGCTTCTTGGGTTAGCAAGATGCCTCAGTGGGTAAGGGCACTTGTCTTGCAAGCCTGAGAGTGTAAATTCTATCCTCAGAACACATGTTAAAACAGAAGGAGAAACCAGGTGATGGTGGCACATGCCTTTTATCCAGCAGAGGCAGGCAGATCTCTTAGTGGGATACCAGCTTGGTCTACAGAGTGAGTTCCAGGACAGCCAGAATTACACAGAGAAACAATGTCTCAAAAAAAGCAAAGGATAGAAATGACCCACAAATTGGCCTCTGACCTTCACGTGTGAGCATGGGCACCAACATAAACATGATGCATGATGCACACATACAAGATGCTGTTGAGGATTTCATTCCATAGAATGAACTCACGCCTCCCTGTGAACAAACCTCCTTCCCTTTTACCCATGTATACCACCAGTGTCAACAATTGGTTGGCACTCAATGCTCCGCACACACTCTTAGGTCCCATTTTATACTGTGTGCATTTCTAGACTGTCTTTCCTAGTCTATATCCTGTTAATATTTTAAAATTATGTATCTCACTTCTTTAAAAACTCCATCATCCTTACAGACACAGACTTGACTAGCCCAATAGCTAGAAACTTTATTCACCCAGTGACTGACACCTTGGCTGGAAAAGGAAAATCCTAACAGTTGTCCAATAAATAAATGGATAAAAGCATAAATTCCTTTCTGTTCAATTTTAGTCCTTTTCCAAATCACTTTGTAGTTCTATAAGTTACAAGGACTTCCATTGCTGTTCACAATTGTTGAAATAGGCATTGTAACACATACAATGCTGGAACTGGGTGTTCACCCAAATTCTTCCAAATCTGCAAAGTCATTAAGCTTCAGAGGTGAGACTATTTAGGCCTTTCTTGGAGTGATTGTGGACATCTGTATTCCCCTCCATCTCCCACATTTACCTGATGTAACAGGCCCTAAGCTGGGGTCTTATAGACCCTCCAGGCCACCTGAGCACCGGCACCTTGGTGAGGAAATTTAGTCATGCCGGCTTCTGAAGATTTTTCCTATACACTGTTTCACAATCAAAAACTGTTAAGAATGTAACATAAATAGTCCCATGCTTGTCACTGCAATCCTACTCATGAAGTTTTGGACAATTGTGCAAAGCAGTTGGCTCCATGGCTACCATACACACCCATAAACAGAAATCCATCCACGGATCAAGAAAGACATGGAGGCCCCAACCCCCACCCTCAGGAAGAAGGGATACTATCAGCAGCATGATGCCACTATGAAGAGAAGAGAACTTCGAGTAATTTTTGCTGGCAGGGCTAAAGAAACATGAATCAACTATCTCCCCTGGAATATACAAAAAATTCATCACTCACTCAGGCTAAGAAACAGAAGGCTTCCCCCAGGAAGTCACATCAGCTGGATCTGATGGAGACAAAGGAACACTCCCAGGACATCCTAGTGGAGACAGGGCTAGGTTTTCTCTGCCATCTCTTGCTAAGGACCCTCTCATTCAACCTTGGGCTAAGAGCCCCAGAAAGGAGTAGGAAGGCAGAATAATAGAATTCTAATGCCACTGTGCTTTTAAAAGGGATGTTATAAGCAAGATTTTCTCTTCTTGATGTAAGGCTGGGCACAGCGGGATCAGGAACATACCAGGATGCTGATGACTTGCGAACAAGCTGTGTTAGTGAAAGGAAAAGAGCTATTAATACTCTCTAGCCTGGATGGAGTGAAAGCAATGCATCTGAAATTGACTGCCGTCCAGAGAGGGAGAATCTGTGAGGCAGGCCCAGCCCTTCCACGGCCTGTGCTGGCACGCTTTACCCTCATTAAAATCGTCTTAGCTGCTTTCAGAGGCCAGAATCTAATACTAATCTCATGGGGGAAATCTTCCAGTGGGAAAATGGAGGGTTGAGGCGTTTATGGGCTGTACAATGACGGTCACCACCTTTGGAATTATATTATATGAGTTGGAGGACTTATCCTGGAGGTGATGTGTTTTAGGAATGTCTGGGGCATCTTTAGGCAGTCTTTCCAGTTCACTGAAAATGGCAAAATCCTCTATATTAGATTTAAGAATGGGCAAGAGTCGAGAAAAATGCAATTCACAGAAACGGGAATAAAAATGACTGACTGATCTTAGAAAGCTTCCAATATCCCCAGCAGGACAGAAGGCCATATTGTGTGACATGCTGGATAGATAACATTGAAACCAATCAACTTAGCTAGTACTGGGGGAAATTAAAGCACTGAGTACTAAATGAAGGTAGTTGGATTGTAGCATGGAAAATAAAAGACCCAGAGACAGATATTAGGGTTCAGACTTGAAGCTGAATATCAGAAAAGCAAAGCAGCCAGCCACTAGCTGTCACCTCTAGCTCAGGCTGAAAGGGCTGATCCATACTCCACCTCTTCACCAAGTCTCAGCCTGCTGCCTCTCCTCAAGGTGGCTGGAGAACGAATGCCTCTTCCTGACTGCTTTCTCCTGTCTTTATACCCCTCTAGTGCTGGGATTAAAGGTGTGAGCTATAATTCTCTTTTAGACTGAATCAATCTGGTGTAGATTTGAGTGGCCTTGGACTCACAGAGGTCTGTCTACCTCTTAATCCTGAGTCCTAGGACTACGTGTGTACCACCCCCTCCTAGCTTCCGGATGCTGAGATTAAAGTTGTGTATCCCCACTAATCTCTATAGCTTGAGGCTGAGTTTGTTTTTCTGAATGATCAGTCACGCTTTAATAAATCACGTGTCAGTAATATCTTATTTTATAAGTTGTTGAAAAAGACCTTTCTAGAAAGTGTTTGTTAAACAGTATGTGTCAAAAGCTTTAAGAATAGATCAAGTTTGTCATCTAGGAATAGTTCTACTTATAGAAATCTGCTATAAGAAAGTCATTAGCTGTATTGTTTAAAAGTTATGGTCAAAAATATCTATTGCATCATTATTTATGGCAAAATGTATATAAATATTAATATGAGAATAATTAAAATGGAATAATGGACAGTCACTACAATTACTTTTTAAATAAGGCAAATGACTCACTGAAAACCATATTTCAGTACATTTTTCAAACTAGCACACAAAACTTCATTTGCATATCTATATATGATGTAAGTGCAACTGTATATGCAAAACATGCAACAGAATACACCAAAATATTAACATGAGCTGTGGCTATAGGATAATTATTGTTTATCTTTAAATATTTTCCAGAATTCTCTGAGCTTTCTACAATATGTGTATTATTTTTCCAATCATGGGAGAAAAACAGCAGAATTAACTCTAGCTAGTACAGAGTTTTTCATTATAATAAAATGGAAACATCAATTAATATGAGATTGCACATCAAGCTTAGGTATGAGACATTAAATTTCTTAGTATTTATTTCAACATCTGTAATTACATATTTATGGAGTGCTTGTTTCCTGAAACCATTCTTATCTCAGTGTACAGTAGAGAATAAACAAGAATTATACTAAATATGGAAAATAAATAAAATTAGTGGTGCACGCCTTTAATCCCAGCACTCAGGAGGCAAAGGCAGGTGGATCTCTGTGAGTTCGAGACCAGCCTGGTCTACAAGAGCTAGTTCCAGGACAGCCTCCAAAGCCACAGAGAAACCCTGTCTCGAAAAAAAAATCTTTGTTCCCTATTTCACTTATTCTCTTAAAAGCTGAGTCTGCAACATAAATAAAACCAACTATATGATATCTGATTTCTTTAAACCCAATATTTGTCAAATCCGAAACTTTTTTACAAAGCAAATAAACCTTTCAACAGCCTTCTTTAAGCCTACTTTTCTAGTTTGACTTTGAAGATAAAAGGTTTGAGTAAATTGTTGCCACTTGAGACAGCAATGTGAATTAGCGCCCTCTTGTGAGCATGGGACAGAATTTTAAAGCAAATTATTTAAAGCATATTATTTAGACTTTGGTGCGTTTAGTACACCATGACAGAAATGCACAGTGATGCTCACTAGACAGAGAAGTGCACACTACTCAGAGAAAACTCATTCAAGACTATCTAATTACTGAATTTTTGATGAGCATTTGTGAGGTGTAGCTTGTTTTGAAACACATGGATATTCTCTCACTGTATGTCACTCAAATGGCAGGGCTATTAAGGTGAATCCCATGACAATCTATGAGGCACATGCACTCTACTGTACTCACACGAGATTCATCATTTCCATTAAAAATTCAAAGTTTTAGCCAGCCTTTAGCCCCAGCACTTGGGAGATAGAGGTAGGGGATTTCAGTGAGTTCAAGATCAGCCTGGTCTACAAAGTGAATTCCAGAGCATCCAGGACTGTTACACAGAGAAACTCCAGAGCACAGAGAAACCCTGTCTCAAAAAACAAAAAAAAAAGAAAAAAGAAAAAAGTTTTTGCTTAAACGAGAGAAAATGCTGCTTTTGTAAATTCTTAATATAAAAAATCCTAAATCATCCCTCAAAACGTCAAAGTTGTAAAAATGGGTCAAGTCAGGAACAAAATGGAATTAAATAGCATGTGGAGTGGGCTGGGAATGTCCTCGGCACAGCAGGAACATGGGTAGGAAGAAGGACAGAGGGGACTCCAGGTGACACCCAAAAGAACCGAACTTCCCACAGCTTGGGCTCCTTTATTGCATCTTCCCATAGTCGGGTTCTACACAACTGGTGGACTGAGAAAATTACGTTGGACACATCTGAGAACATTACATTAAGATGAAAAGGGTGCTTTAAGACACTACACTGCACTGCAGTCACGGCGCCATGCCTCTTGTGGGCTGCCCTCTGCCAATCCCACCTCAAAGCTTCGTTGGCACCCCCATTTGGAGGAGCTTCAGTTAGTGTAAGAAAGCACACTGTCTACAGGCCCTTGTTATGCAGGAAACTCTAACCAGAGTTTCTTCTCTTTTCTATATTTACTTATTTAGGCAAACGACTTTGACAATCCCCAGCGCCCTTCCATGTTCTCATTGATCTTGAGAATGGACTCTGCGACAGAAAGGTGAATGAATATGGCTTTGGAGATGCATTTCAGTCAACAGTTAACATCAGAGGAAGGATGCAACCGTTGCCATCTGCTCCCCTCATCAGTGCTGATACATAGAGAACTGAAAAGTTCTTATTCAATGCATTCCTAATGGACACAACTTAGGACAGAAGCTCTCCAATTCCAAGAAATTGTGGGAGTCCCCAACACTCAGAACCACAACCACACCAATTCATTATTGCACCTTTTCACTCTTGTTCTCCTGAATGTACACAGAGAACATACTGTGACAGATTTAGCAGAATCAAATAATGACTCGGCCTCTCCCCTGTAAATGCAGGTATGAAAGAGTTTGTAGAAGCATCAAGCAGCAGCATGGTTCTCAGTTATTTTTTTTTGGAAAGTACAATTATTTTTTTGACATTTATCTTAACCTGCAATTGGTTTACTTTTATAATCTTAGTAATTCCATAAATATTTTTAAACTTTTTTGTCTTAATTTCTAATGTGATGAATATGAATTGGTGTGACATGTATAAGGAGAAACTCTTTAGATCCTCCATAATTTTCAAAAATATAAATAGACTTGAGCTCAAAATTCTTGAGAACAGCTGTCACAAGCTTCTGGGTTTTGTTGTTATCATGTTCAGTTACATTTTTAAATTTGTGTGTGTGTGTGTGAGAGAGAGAGAGAGAGAGAGAGAGAGAGAGAGAGAGAGAGATGACACTCAAGCATGCCAGTACAAATGTGAAGACTGTAAGAAAAGTTGTAGGACTCTATTTTCTCTTTCTGCACGTGGGTTCCAAGGATCAAACTTGTGGTCAGGTTTGGTGGCAAGCCTCTTTACCCACTGAGCTACCGCCCTAGTCCCAGCCCCGTTTTGACTCAGAATCTTGGCCTGTCACAGATGAAGCTGCCTTCTGCTCTTCTCTAGAGTTGGAAAGCATCATTCTCTGACCTTGATGCTTAACGTCCAAACTGAATTCCATTTGGTGCAAATTATGTAAGAGCAAATTCTTTCGTATCACTCACTTTGTACAAACTTACAAAGTGCCTGCCATATGCAAAGAGAGCAGTTTGCTGCGTTACTGGTTTGGAGAGAAGGAGCTACCTTTTCAGCCTGAAAAACACATTAATCTACCCCTAGATAATAACAAAATCCCACGTTCATTAAGTATTCCATGTGCCAGACACAACTTATTGACACAACTATCATGTTCCTTTCTGTCTTACAGATAAGGAAACTGGGTACAGAGATAATGCAAACTGCCCGGGGGTCGGGGGAGCTGATGAGTGGCAGAGATGGGACTCAGACCACAGAATCTCTACCAGATGAACTGGCACTATCCAACAAAGTCTTGAAACTGGGTATAACAAATGCACTGCACAGTACAGTACAAACCCCAAAGCAGTGTAGAGTCTTGACTACTAATAGCTGACTGGAAGATACTGTGACTTGGCATTTTTTCCTGGGATCCATGGATAAAACTAAACATTTAGATTTATGGGAATTTTAGATGCCCTTAACTTGCTCACATTATAACAGTTGTGGAGAAAGGATCTAACATGTGCAGTGAAAGCTATCTTATGACTAGAATGTCTGAAAGAGTCACATGTTGAAGGCTTGGTTCCCAAATGGGGGTGCTGCTGAGAGGTGAGTACAGCATGGGTGCAGTGACCCTGACACTGAATTAATTCATCCATCAATTCATAGCTGAACAGGTTAGTAAGACAAGAGTCCAAGGGACGGGTGCTGATTGCTCAGGGGAAGCCGTTCACACCCCTTTTCTTAGTCTCTCTGCTCCATGGCTGCCACAAGGTGGGCATGAAATGGAGTAACTATTTCCCTCTTTTTAATTATTTATATCAAGTATTTGTGACAATGATGTAAAATGATTAACTCATTGAGTAAAGAGTAAAATATGGGTGTATATATACATATGAAGTCTCAATTTGAAATGTGAAAAGATACCCAAAACACATCCTACCCCAAGCTATGTGTCTGCATTTTAAGGCGGAATAATCTTGTTGTGCGCTGTGAAGATGCATCCTTGCCAAGATGCCTTCTGATTGGTTTAATAAAGAGTTGAATGGTCAATATCTAGGCAGGAGGTATAAGTGGGACTTCTGGAAAGAGAGAGATCTGGGAGAAGTCTCCAGCCAGATGCAGGGGGAAGCAAGACATGCAGGAAGAGAAGTAAAAACCATGAGTCACATGGCAGTAAGTAGATGAACAGAAATGGGTAACTTTAAGTTATATGAACTAGTGGGGCAAGTCTAAGCTATAGGCTGAGTTTTCATAATTAATGCATCTCTATGTCATTATTTGTGAGCTGGAAGCCCAAAGAAAAAAATCTGCTATACATAACAACCAATGTGGATGCTGTACATAGCAGAAAAAGGGGAGACCATGCCTAAACTATAGGCTGAGTTTCATAATTAATAAGTCTCCGTATCTTTTTTGTGAGCTGGTGGCCCAAAGAAAAATCCATCTATGGTATGGAAATAAATCATCTGTGTTAGGGTCCAAACCCCAAGTTCATTCCATAATGAGGAAGCATTTGGAAACAGGGATTTTGAAGAAGTTGGTAAAAGCCAGCCATATGGGTATATCCTACTCCAGTAAGACTGGGGTTCTCGTAAGAGAAATAAAGCAGAGATAATCACAAGGGCTCTGTGGGGACACAGGGAAAGGGCCTCCGGGAGGCCTCAAAAGATACCAAGCCTGCCAACACTTTAGTTGTGGATTCCTGGCACCCAAAGATGTGGGAGAATTAGCTTCTGTTGTCGATAAGCCACTTAGCTTGTGGAATTTGCTACAGAAGCCCTAGATGCCCGCATCGGCTTAACACTCTCACCAAATATATTCTGAAAGTTCTAGTTTCAACTTGTAAAATTATCCTTGTACATTTATTAAGGTATCATGTCTATATACTTGTCTGATAAGAAAAGTAGAAGTTCATGTATCTATGTAAGGGAGATCTATGTGAGGGAGGCTGGACAGATGGTGTCTAGAGTTCCCTGTCCTCATGGGCTGATGGGAAAAGGACATTGATGTAGCAAAGGGACTAATACACAAAGTACAAATAGAAATTGAAGACCACACATGTCTCTTCTATTCTAGAGTGTTGTTGGGAAGTAGATTCAGCTAAGCTGCTTCATGAGCTACAGCAAAGAACAAAGCTACAGCTGGCAGCTGAGGAGATGTTGCCAATGTTAACAGTTCCCACCAGCATTACAAGCCTGAAGAGCTCCTTGGAGAGAATGTAGCTTAAAGATTATGTAGAGAAGTATTACATGGGACCTATAAGTAGTATTCTTAACTTCAGACATGGTCACAGACAGAGCAGAACACATCACCTAACTGCAGTGTTGTGTTCAAGCACAGATGACAAGAAAACTCAACCCCAAATTGTAAGAAAGTCACAAAATTCAGACACAGTCATTGATTCTGCTTGTGGTTTTCTTTGTTGGTGCTGAGGATCAAACCCTGGGCCTACATCACATTGGGAAAGGACCTTAGGTGAGAACTATTTCTGTAGCCCAGAAACACTAAAATTATGATCTTTCTAAAAGTAGGCAATATTGTCATTCCAGAGCAGTGGGTGGGATGGAGCATCCACTTGAATTCTGTGTGGTTGAATTTTCAGTGTAACCTTTAAAAATGCCAGTTAGAATCATTTTATTGAAAGTTATTTACAAATACATATCAAATCCTAAAGCTTTCTCCCCCCACCTTCACTCTGTCTGTCTCTGTCTCTCCCCACTACACACACACACACACACACACACACACACACTCACACACACACACATTCTGAAATTCATCCTAAAGGCATAACATGATTAGCAATGTCCATAGACATACATACAAAATATTTTAAATAGCTATATATGATTTAGAAAAGAAAAATGTCCCAAACGTTAAAGAAGCTTGAGTCATGGAATTGCAGGTGGTTTATATTATTTTTAAATTTTGTTACATTTCATACATTCCAGAATGGCTTTATCTTGAATGAATGAATTATCAAAAAAGAAAAAAGAAAAGGCAAATGTTTTGTTTTGTTTTCTTTCTTCTTTTTTTTTTTTACAAGACTGACCATCTGATCCCTGGTGGAAGGAAAACACCACCTAGCATCAGAAACCTAAAGAGTTCTTCCCCTGAGGACTCCATTCAAGTAAAGCCTAGTTCTTGATTACTACCAGAAAGGGTTCCAAAAGGAGTCAAAAGTAAGCGAAGTTAGAGAGTTCATTAAGTAGAGAGAGAAGGATAGTGTTTAAGCATAGTTGATTTCTCCAAGACACAAACCTGGGCTGCCCTTACAATGGCTAGAAATGACCCTATGGCTTTCTACGCTGAATTGCTCAAGATTATAGTTTAACAGACTTCAAGATTAACTGAAGTTTGAAAATTAAGTTGAAAATCTAAATAAAAATACATTGAGTTGGTTTCCATATTTTTCTTTTCTTAAAGATGGATCCATCGAAAGATGGTAAGAGACATGACCATGGAGTTCACTGTGAGATTGTATCTCCTAGTAATGTCAGAAACTATATCCACAAATTGTCCTCAACATGGCGGTCCAAATAAGAGATGAATAAAACAACAAAACCATCTGACATACTAAAGTGGAGGTGAGACGTACAATAGGCTTCAACCCCACACCAAGAACTGTAGGCAAGTAAGGAAAGCTGAAATGGAGAGAAGTAATCTTCCTTAAAGAAGAGCAATCCAGTTGGTTATCAATGCCAAATGGTCAGCCACAACATAAATATAAATGATATTAGACAGACAGAGAAGGGTATGTTTAGGAATATATACATGTATACATTCATATATATATATATATACATTCATATATATATATATATATATATGTAAATATGCATGCAATAACAGTTAATGAAAAAAAGAGGCCAAGAATTTGAAAGAGAATAAGGAGAGGTATAGGAGGGGAGGTTGGAAGAAAACATAGGAGGGGGAAATGTAATTATGTTATAATCTCAAAAATAAAGTTAAAAATGGAAGAATAGAAGGAAGAAAGGGAGGGAAGGGAGGAAGGAGGGAGGGAGGGAGGGAGGGAGGAAAGACACCATCTGAAAAAAATGAAAGTTAAGGCTACAGACTTTCTGGCCCTAAGTAAATACAGTTTATTGGCTAGAGCATCCTTGTCTGAGATGTCTTTAAAGAAACAGGCATGACCTCTGTAAACAATTATATTTGTCAGTTGTGTTGAAGTTTCTTGACTCTCATCTCACAGGAACACAAACTAGATACCAGGATGAGGTATCTTTTCCTGCTCATGTCCCCTTAACTTTTTCTGTCTTTTCAATCCACATTAATGTCACTGGAGTTCTGATTTCAATGGCATCTCTGGTATCTCCTCCTAGTCTACACCTGCCCTTTTGGAGAGTGAGGATAAATACAAGCAGCATATTTTTGTCTAAACACGGGTGAAATTGTTTCTGCTTGGAGGTGAAACTTTGAGAATCGATGAGGAATGGATTGTGAACATGTGAAATTTTGACAACAAAATTTCTTCAGAAAATATCACCTCTCCTGCTTCATTTCTTCCAGATGAAATCCAGCCATGCAGACTAATAGACATTTGGGAAAGACAATCTTACACTGAAATTGTGAAATAACCTTCAGCTAGTAAAAAGAAAACACAGAGAGAAAAACCTGCCATTTTATAGGCTTCATATGAAGCCCATATAGAAGAATAATCATCTAAGTCCTTTCTGAGCAAAACAGGTAGTTAATGAACTTGCACAACAGAGACAATGAAAGGTACTAGGGATATATCATCAGTAAGCAGAGTAATTCCCCAAGACAGTAGTCCCCAGGCCTGTACTGCTGTGGATTATGTTCATTGTTAAATAAAAGTTGATTGGATGATAGCTGGGCAGGAAGAGATTGAGCTAGACAGGCAGATGGGGAGAATTCTGGGAAGAGGAAGGCAGAGGCAGAGTCACCAACAAATGTAGAGAAGCAAGATTGGAATGTTGTACTGAGAAAAGGTACCAAGCCACAAGGCAATACTTAGATTAATAGAAATGGATTAATTTAGATGTAAGAGGTAGTTACTAATCAGCCTGAGCTACAGGCCAAATATTTCATTACTAATATTAAGCCTTTGAGTGATTATTTAAAAGTGGCTGCAGGATGGGATGGGATGGGGCAGAATAGAGAAATTGCTGCCTAGATGTATGTACTCCAGAATCATGAAGACGTTCCCTAGACATGCACAGGTCTTTGCACATACTGGATCAGAATCTTGGGGACCCAGGGACAGTGAGATTAATGAGTACCCTAGACTACAGACCCATATTTCTCAAAAGGTCTTTGTCAATGTAAAGGGTTGATTATTAAGTAGTTATATCAGCAATAATTTAAATGTCACTGAATTTATAAAAATGAACAGAAGATCCCCCTAGCCACTTCAAGCCATAGTTTTTATTTGAAAACACAGAAGTATTGAGAGAGTTCTGACACGCACACCCAACTTTGCAAACAAGCCTTTGCCTCTCTGGTGATCTTCATACCATTGCTTCAGCTCTGCTTCATGCAAGAGAGATCCAAACAGTGAATCTCTCCCTGTCTCTTCCATTATTTCTGAAATTAAATAAAAGCAGTGCTCTGAGAGAATAGTTAATGACATCTTCAGTCTACAGTATTTTATTAAGCACACACACACACACACACACACACACACACGTCTCTGGGTTCTTAGCATAACTAAAAATTCAAAGAATTTTCTTTTAAGTTTTAAAGTGAAGACAAATACTGGTTTCTTGGCTATTTTCCCAAGTTATTCTTGGACTCTTTCCTTTGCATGGACTTAAGGCAAACTACTTTTTGGTAATGGTATCCACCAAAGAGAAGGTTCATGGAGGAAACTTCAATAACTCATCCATCCAATAATATTGTTTGAATGGATATTTTTTCTCAATGGCTTGTTCACATAAGTGAAGAGTATAGAACTCACAGACAGAATTCAACAATTAGGTTTGCAAAGAGCAGCAAACAAGAACAAAAGGGTCCACTTTTGAGACGAATAAACATCATCTTAAAGTGTTAAAGCAAAAGCATTAAATAAGCCATAATATGAATGATAACATAAACCTAGTATGAATCATGTTGCTGATATGCATTGCCATAACAATTTAGGTAGTGACAAATTCATTAAAAATAATCTTTTAGTGGGGTGTTTTTGTTTATTTCTTGTCTTGGCTTGAGGGT
Source organism: Mesocricetus auratus (assembly GCF_017639785.1). Taxonomy (NCBI): domain Eukaryota; kingdom Metazoa; phylum Chordata; class Mammalia; order Rodentia; family Cricetidae; genus Mesocricetus; species Mesocricetus auratus. Next base: position 10,079,776 of record NW_024429199.1, on the reverse strand, counting down.
TCTGGAGGCTTGGGGTCCTTTCTTTGTTTGAGACAGGATCTTACTGTGTCACACTATCTGTACTGGAACTCACTATGTAGACCACACTGCCCTTGAACTGACAGAGCTCCACCTGCATCTCCCTCCTAAGGACAACAATTAAACTCTTGAGCCACTATGCCCAGATAATGGATTGTTCTTACTGCAGGATCTCACTTCCTTGTTTATTAAAGGATATGATGTTTTCTTTAGTTTCAAAGTAGACTTTTGATGTTTCCATTCTTTCCTTTGATGTCTTCTTTGCTGACCTATGATTGTTTCCAATATCTCATAGTTAAATTTCTCCTTAATTCTTTTCTGCTTCTTCTGCCATTTGGGCTAAAATTCTATTTTGTCTATTTCATTATTTTCAATTACTCTGGTGATGTGGACAAAGCAAAGCTCTTACACATGCTTGGTATCTGCTGTTTCTGTTTCTAGTGGACATAATTTTGAATGGTATTTTTGTGTCATTTCAAAATTGAGACACAAATTAGATTGTGAAAGTCAAATTGTGACAACCTCTTTCCATTTATATATTGAAGTCCTAATGTCCAATACTTCAGAATACAACTATATTTGTAGGTAGTGCTTTTAAAAGACTCAATTAAATTAAACTAAGGCCATTAGCATGGTCCTAACCAATAAGACTGGTAGCCTCAGAAGAAAAAGAAAACTGAACCTAGTACAAAAAGGGAAAATGATATAAAGACACAAAGGAAAATGGTGATTTACACACACACACACAAAAGGGGGTACTTAATAAAAGTCAACTGTGGCTAGGTGTGGCTGTCATACTAGTGTCCCATCATTTCAAAGGGTGAAGGTAGGTAGAGTGACAATTATAAAGAATATAAAGATCATGCCGATCATTATCGTAAAAGCCTGCCTCCAAAAAACAACCAATAAAAGGGGAATGATAAGAGGGACAGAAAAAAAAAGAGGTAAAGGCAGAAGAGAAAGAATGAGGAGTATGAACAACCAACCCTGATGTCACATGGATCTTAGACACTGAGCCTCAAGAATGGTTGTCCAGACTTCCATTGTTCATATATACCCAGGATAGAGGACTTCTTTCTAGTAGCCCTAAAAATACACCTAAGTGTGGAAGTGAATAATGGGATCACTATCACTATCACTATCACTATCACTGATTCTTGTATGATATAGGGCTAATAGTGAAACGTACTTTAGAGGGATTTCTCTGTCCCTAATATTATTGAGAGGGACTTAAGAATAGTCATTTTGAGCCGGAGCCACGCATCCCAGATTCCTAGTTTTCTTTTCCACCAACAGGACCATGTAAATCAGGCCCTGTATCAGGGCCTGTGTTCCAGTGCCTGGGGACTGCCTGGGGACTGCTACAGAGCCTCCCCTCCTGGCTGGAGCCACACACCCCAGATTCCTGGTTTTCTTTTTGACCAAAGGGAACAGCAAGGGGACCAGGGGACCAGGTAAAACAGGGCCCTGTATCCCAGCCTGCCTTCTACCTTCCAAGTGCCTTGGGACTACCTAGGGGCTGCCAAAGAGAGAGCTTCCCTTCCTGGTAGGAGCCACACACCCCAGATTCATGGTCTTCTCTTCCACCAATGGGACCAGGGGCCAGGACCAGTGTCTGCAGACCACCAGTGGTACCTATGCAACCTCACCCCAGATTCCCAGTCTTCTTCTTCTCCACCCTGGGGACCAGGACTAGGACCAGGAAGAGGAGAACTACCACAGTATCGGGCTTACTTGTACCCACCAAAAGGGAACTCTGGTCCCCTAACCACCAGATCAGTAAGGGGCTCTTCTAGGGGCACCCACTAGAAGAAGGAATGGAAAAGAGACAATACAAAACACACTCAGCAACAGAAAAACAAATATGACAACACCAGATTCTAGAAACTCCACACCAGCAAGACTCAAACATTCCAATGCAAATGAAGCAGAAGAGAATGACCTTAAAAACAACTTCATGAAACAGAGGTCCTAAAAGAGGATATAGGAGAATCCCTCAAAGAAATGGAAGAAAAAACAAAGCAAAAAAATGCAAGAAATGGAAGAAAAAGCAAAACAAAAAATGCAAGAAATGGAAGAAAAAACAAGCCAATATTTTTAAAAATACAACAAGTGGACAAAAAGACAAAGCAAAAATTGCAAGAAACAATTCAAACAGTGCAAGGGCAAATGGTCAGGTACTACAGATGTAAGCATAACCAACAATAGATGGAAGAGAATCTCAGGTGTTGAAGATACACTAGGAGAAATTGATTCATCAACCAAAAAAAATCTTAAGTTCAACAAACCCCTAACACAAAACATCCAGGAAATATGGGACACCATGAAAAGACCAAACCTAAGAATAATAGGTATAGAAGAAGGTGAAGAAAACCACCTCAAAGGGGCAGAAAACATATTCAACAAAATCACAGAATAAAACTTCCCCAACCTAAAGAAAGACATGCCAATAAAGGTACAAAAAGCTTACAAAACACCAAATAGAGTGGACCACAAAAAAAGTCCCCTTGCCACATAGTAACCAAGACTCGAAATATACAGAATAATGAAATAATAGTAAGAGCAGCTAGGGGAAAATGTCAAGTAACATATAAAGGCAAACCTATCAGAATTACACCTGACTTCTCCATGGAAACTCTGAAAGCCAGAAGGTCCTGGATAGATATTCAACCAACATTAAGAGACCATGGATGCCAGCCCAGACTACTATAACCGGCAATGCTCTCAATCACTATAGATGGAGAAAACAAGATATTCCATGACAAAACTAGATTCAAGCAATATGTATCCACTAACCCAGCCCTACAGAAAGTTCTGGAAGGAAAACTCCAACCCAAGGAAGTTAACTACAACCAGAAAAACATAGGCATTAGATAATCCCACCTCACCAACAGCCAAAAGAAAAAAAGGGTGGAATTCCACACATAATTCCAACAACAACAACCATTCCAAATCAAAGAAGAATGAGCAATCAATGGTCACTAATATCCCTCAATATTAATGGTCTTAACTCGCCCATAAAAAGACACAGGCTAACAGAATGGATTCAAAGACAACCCATCCTTTTGCTGCATACAAGAAACACACCTCAGCCTCAAAGACAGATATTATCTCAGTTTGGGAAAGGATTTTCCAATCAAATGGACCCAAGAAACAAGCGGGGGTAGCAATCCTAATATCTAACAAATTAAACTTTAAACTAAAATCAATCAAAAGAGTTGAAGGAGGTCACTTCATACTCATCACAGGAGAAATCCACCAAGATGAAGTTTCAATTCTATGCCCCAAATATAAAAGCATCCACGTTCGTAAAACAAACATTACTAAAACTCAAATCACATATAAAGCCCTGCACACTTACAGTGGGAGACTTCAACACCTCACTCTCACCACTAGACAGGAATACCAGACAGAAACTTAACAAAGAAGCAAAGGGACTAATAGAAGTTATAACCCAACTGGGATTTACAGACATCTATAGAACATTCCATCCAAATAAAAAAGAATATACCCTCTTCTCAGCACCACAGGGAACCTTCTCAAAAATCAACCACATACATGGCAACATATCAAACCTCAAGAGGTACAAAAACATTGAAATAACTCCGTGCATCTTATCAGACCACCATGCTTTAAAATTACAATTCAACAACAACACAAATTGCAGAAACCCTACAAACTCATGGAAATTGAATAATGCACAATTGCACCATTCCTGGGTCAAAGAAGAAATTTAAAAAAAGACATTAGAGACTTCCTAGAATTCAATGAGAATGAAAACACAACATTCCCAAACCTATGGGACACGTTGAAAGTAGTGCTAATAGGAAAAATCAGAGCACTAAATGCACACATGAAGAAACTGGAGAATAGTCACACAAGAGAATTAACAGCACAACTTAAAGCTTTAGAACACAAAGAAGCAAGCTCACCCAGGAGGAGTAGATGCCAGGAAATAATCAAATTGAGGGCTGAAATCAATAAAGTAGAAACTAGGAAAACAATACAAAAAAATCAATGCAACGGAGAGTTGGTTCTTTGAGAAAATCAACAAAATAGACAAACCTTTGTCCAAACTTACTAAACGGCAGAGTGTGAACATGCAAATTAACAAAATCAGAAACGAAAAGGGGGACATAACAACGAACTCAGAGGAAATTCAGGGAATCATCAGGTCATACTTTGAAACCCTGTACTTCACAAAATTCGAAAATTTAAAGGAAATGGACGACTTCCTGGATAGCTATCACTTGTCAAAATTAAATCAAGAACAGATAAGCAATTTAAATAGACCTATAACCCCTATGGAAATAGAAGCAGTCATCAAAAGTCTCCCAACCAAAAAAAGTCCAGGTCCAGAGGGCCTCAATGCAGAATTCTACCAGAAATTCAAAGAAAGCTTATACCAATTCTTCTCAAAGTATTCCACACAATAGAAGCAGAAGGGTCTTTGCCAAACTCTTTCTATTAGGCTTCAATAACCTTGGTACCCAAGGCACAGAAAAACACAACTAAGAAAGAGAACTTCAGACCAATATCCCACATGAATACTGATGCAAAAATACTCAATAAAATACTGGCAAATCAGATCCAAGAACACATCAAAACAAACATTCACCACGATCAAGTAGGTTTCATCCCAGGGATGCAGGGATGGTTCAACATACAAAAATCCATCAATGTAATCCACCATATAAACAAGCTGAGAAACAAAAATCACATGATCATCTCACTAGATGCATAGAAAGCCTTTGACAAAATCCAACACCCCTTCATGATAAAGGTCTTGGAGAGAACTGGGATGACAAGAACATACCTAAACATAATAAAAGCTATATACAGCAAACCAACAGCCAACATCAAATTACATGGACAGAAACTCAACGCAATACTGCTATAATCATGAACAAGACAAGGCTATCCACTCTCTCCATACCTTTTCAATATTGTACTTGAAGTTCTAGCTAGAGCCATATTACAACAAAAGGAGATCAAGGGGATACAAATTGGAAAGGAAGAAGTCAAACTTTCACTATTTACAGATGATAGGATAGTTACATAAGTGATGCAAAAAACTGTACCAGGGAACTCCTACAGCTAATAAGCACTTTCAGCAAAGTGGCAGGCTACAAGATCAACTCAAGAAAATCAGTAGCCCTACTATATACAGATGATAAAAGGGCTGAGAAAGAAATCAAAGAAACATCACCCTTTACAATTGCCACAAACAACATAAAATACCTTGGGCCAATGTTAAGCAAACAAATGAAAGACCTGTATTACAAGAACTTTGAGTCTTTAAAGAAAGAAATTAAAGAACACATCAGAAAATGGAAAGATTTCCCATGCTCTTGGATAGGTAGGACCAATGTAGTAAAAATAGCAATCCTGCCAAACGCAATCTACAAATTCATTGCAATCCCCATTAAAATACCAGCACAATTCTTCACAAACCTTGAAAGAACAACAATCAAATTTGTATGGAAAAACAAAAGACCCAGGATAGCCAAAACAACCTTATTCAACAAAGCAACATCTAGAGGCATCACCATCCCTGACTTCATGGGACCTCCTGGACCTGAGAAGCTTCTGTAAGACAAAGGACACAGTCAACAAGACAAAAGTCAGTCCACAGAATGGGAAAAGATATTCACTAGCCTCCCATATGACAGAGGGCTGATTTCCAAAATTTACAAAGAACTCAAGAAGCAAGTCTCCAAAACACCAAAGGATCCAATTAAAAAGTAGTGTACAGAACTAAATAGAGAATTCTCAATAGAGGAGTCTAAAATGGCTGAGAGGCACTTGAGAAAGTGCTCAACATCCCTAGTCATCCGGGAAATGTAAATCAAAACAACTCTGAGATATCATCTTATTCCTGTCAGAAGGGCTAAAATCAAAAACACCAATGAAAGTTTATGCTGGAGAGGTTGTGAAGAAAGGGGAACACTCCTCCACTGCTGGTGGAAGTGCCAACTCGTACACCCACTTTGGAAGTCAGTGTGGAGATTCCTCCGAAAAATGGGAATAAGCTTACCACAAGACTCAGAATTTCCACTCTTAGGCATATATCCAAAGATGCATATCCATACAACAAGGACATCTGTTCCACTATGTTCACAGCAGTGTTATTTGTAATAGCCAGAACTTGGAAGCAAGCTAGATGCTCCTCAACTGAAGAGTGGATAGAGAAAATGTGGTACATTTACACAATGGAGTACTATTCAGCAGAAAAAAAAAAACAATGGAATCCTGAAATTTGCAGGCAAATGGATTGCACTAGAAAAAAACCATCCTGAGTAAGGTAACCCAGTCACAAAGACACAAACATGGAATGTACTCTCTCATATATGGATTTTAGAAATAGATCTGGGGAGTGCCAGCCCACAATCCCACAGCCAGAGAGTCTGGGGAACAGAACCTTCATCCAAACGCTGATGGAAGCACAGGCAGACTCCCACAGCTACACACTGAGCTGAACTCAAGGAACCCAGTGACAAAGAGGGAGAACTGATTATTAAAGGGGTTAAGACTGGGATGGTTTAACCCCCAGAAACAGCTGACCTGAAAAGGGTTAGCTCTTGAATCCCAGACTGATGGCTGGGAATCCAATATGGGACTGATCAAGACCCCCTGAATGTGGGTGTCAGTGAGGAGGCCTAGGCAATCTATCGGGCCTTGGGTAGTAGATCAGTATTTATTCCTGGCATACAAATAGACTTTGGGAGCCCATCTAACAATGAGAGATGCATTCTCAGCCTGGATTCTTGAGGGAGGGTGTAGGCCCTGCCCTGGATGAAATGACAGACTATGGACACCCCCATGGAGGGCCTCACCCTCCCTGGGGAAATGAGGTAGTGTTGAGGGGATCCGTGGGAGGCGCAGGAGGAGGGGAGGGGAAGGGAGAAGGACCTGGAATTGACATGTGAAGAAACCTTGTTTCTAATTTAAATTTAAATTTAAAGAAATAAAAAAAAGAATAGCCATTGTAAAAGACTGAGGCAAATGCATAAAAGAAGAAAGTAATAATTTATTCCCTAGCTAGAATTTTTCTTTAGTAGCAGCTTTTGCCTGTCTTGGCAGAGCTCAAAATAGCTGAAGGGACAAGGTAAGATGGAGGAAATGTTCTCCAGTAGTTCCACATTTGCTGTTACCACTCACTAGAACAAGGGTTTGTAACCAGTGCCTGACTTGCAGGCCGCTGGAAGCTGTAGACTTCTGATGTAGAGTGAGAGTCCCACTACAGACTCTTCTTGTCCAAGAAGCTAGAAGTGAAGTTGAGAAGAAAAACACTGGTCAGCTTGAGCCTAAACCTTTGATGCAATGAAAGGTGGAGAAGGGAAATATCTGCAGTGCTCCCACAGTATGGCCAGACTCCTCAGAAGAGGAAGCACGTTTATGGTAACTGCTCAAAAGGAGAAGTATAACTCCTCATTTATGTGATAAGATATGACCCTTCTCATGCTCTCATCCTGGAGGATACTGCAGAGAGGAACAGAGGAAACAGTGTGAAAATAGCAGATAGGTCCCACCTCCAGCCCCTTAGCCCTGGATGGAGATTGCTCGGGATCCACAAGGATGTTTACAGTGAGATAGGAGAGTAAAGAGTAGGACTGGATTGCCTGATGTGGTTGCATGTCAAAGCAATCAGAAAAGCTAGGGATGTTTCTAGTACAGCACAGTGGCTAGAAAGAGAGAACATAATAGATAATAGAACGGTTTGAGGAAACAAAACATCATGCAGATACCTGACAGGGCAGAGATCAACAGCTGATGCAAATGGCACAGAACCAGGCATGAAAGCTGCAAAAAGTCCTCAAGACTTGGCCAACGAGCTTCAAAACGTCAAAATAAGATAATTGTGTGTAAAGATGCTAAGAGCTTTTTAAAGCATTGGTTAATGGTTTCTTTGGAAAGCTGTCTTCACATCATTAAATATCCTTCTTTTCTCAAAAACTGTACAGTACATAGGGATTGTTCCAATAAATGAAATATTAGATTTACCCTTAGAATGTGCAGTTTTAAAATCACAACTTTTGATGATAGAACAACCTGAAGTCAGATTAATTATTACATTAATAACAAGACTTTCCAAAAGTAGTATTCAACCAAAGTCACTGGAAAGTATTCCAGATTGTAAGAATTTGTTACGTGGCACACTTAGGATGCTGAGACCTTCACCTGCATCTTTTCAGGAATCCTCACTACTGTCATGTGAGGTAAACTCTATCACATTCAGCGGTGATGTGTTGGAACAGCTAATTAATAGATTATTAAGCACCCTGGAGTTTTGTAGGCCACAACTCTCTGGAACTTGGAACTACAGGAGAGGAAGCAACTACACCATCTACACCATGGAAACTGAAAAATGGTACCAACCAAGGCTCTCATCTCCCCTAACGCAGCTGGCTGCTGGGAAAGCCACAGCCTGAGAAAAGCAACTTAGAGACCTTAAGATGTTCATGAAGTTCGGGGAGCTGAAAGTAGGGAGACTAAGTTTGAGCCCATGAGCCACAATTCTACCAGAAGGCACTCTCCACACAAACATCAGCTGCTCTGCATTATGGAGACTGGCTAGAGTAGTCTTTCACAGTGAGAGCACTCCAGCTGATCTAGAGTGATGCTATCCGAATTTTTTCAACGCTTCTTCTCCAGACTTTTACACTCCAATGACAATTTCTTCTTTGAACCCTCTGGAGGACCCTTGTCTAGCAGCTGATGAGAGCTGGCAAGGCCATCTGGAGACGTGTAGCTTCTGTCAGATCGTGAGGAGTGGTGGGCTACAGCTTCCCTGTACTGTTGCCCTTTCCCTCCAAACTCTGTTTGCCAGAGAAGAACAGCAGCTGCTCTCTGGGTGAGCAGATGATTATACAAAACCCCATGGTCTCATATCAAAGAAGTCTGCATGGTAAAACTGTCTGTATGTTTGTGTATGTGTGATGGTATTCAAGAACCTGCAGGTTTTTTTTAAAGCAAGGAATAGGTCATTTCAAAAAGCAAGCATGCTGAAAATGCTGTAGAAACAATGAAAAATCTTTAGTAACCAGAGGGGAAAACACAAATTACAGATTATCCCTCTTCAGGTTTTCTCTTTCTGTCTTAATATACTGCGGGAATCCTTTGTGAGCTATGTTGCTTCTTCCTTCTACACAGTGGTAAAGATTGGACACTAGCAGCCAGCACAGGAATGGGAGGTACTGCTTATCCCATCTCTTGGATGTACTTTACAGCAAGCTTGCCACTGAACTAGTCTTGAATTCTAGAGAAATATTATCTGTCAAATACACTAAACCTCAAATTGAAACCTCAGTGACTCAGTCTGTTGTCCAGAAGTTAGCAAATATCCAGGTGTAGAAACATCACCAGAGCATCTGCAGTAGTGACGTCAGACACAGGTCCTGCTGTGCCCATGAGTAACACTCATTACAGATGTTTGTTCTGTGTGTAGATTGTGTTCCACCATCATTGCCATCTTACTCCAGCCAAGGCTTTCCTCCATGTATCTTTATCTATAATCTATAAAACTAGACAAAACAATTTACATGGGGCTTTTAATTGAGTTGTATTGAATTTTAGGAAATGAGATGCGTCACACCTTACTACAGTCAATACTGGAAGACAATTTTTTGTTTTTCAGTGGGTTACTAGGAAATATTAAAACTGTATATGTTGCATTTATATACTTAGCATGAGACTTTAGGTTGAAGAGCAGTGGAATCAAGGAAAAAAGCTGTAGCCAAGTCCCTTGAGAAATACTATGACAGTGCTTTGTGTTAACTGAGACTGGACAACCAGACAGGGAAGAGAGAAGAGGCCAGTCAGTCAGTTCTAGACCTGGAGGCTGAGTTCTTCCCACCTTCAGTCTTTGTCAGGACTGCCTGGGAGTCAGCGAAGAAGGAATAAATTACAAATGTTCCATGTGGTTCTACTCAGTGTTAGCATCATGTGGAGATGATCCATGATTGTATCATCTGCCTGCAGGCATGATGGCCTTATGAATAGTTTTGCTGATAAAACAGAAACTATTTTCAGAATTACTAAAGCTGTTTGGGATTGCATGCCTTTCTATTCACAGAAAGTCGGGGTTCTCATTTCCATTGCACTCATGGAGTTCCTCCTCAAAGTTCCTAAGAGGTGACCAACAGCGTGTTGAGAATAGATAAGAAGAAAATGTACTGGATCAAAGATGAGTAACTCTGAGCAGGCTGACCTGTGGGATCAGGCTTTCACTTCCTGAGCTCTTCAATCGAACAAAAGAACTGTTTGTAGGTGCAGAGAGCCTAGTCAATGAAGGAACACAAGTTTCAGACAATTATGGAGAAATATTAAACACTCGAACTTTCCTTAAACTCTTAAGTATACCTCATAGCCACTTTTCTCCCTGACTTTTTGATCACCTTGCCTTTCTCTCCCATGCCTGTATTAATAATTTGTCCACTGTCCATCAAGCATGGTTGAGATACCCAACTTTTCTTTCTGCAATGAGGAATCTTCATCTGCAGCCCTCCCTCTTCCAAGGGGCTATCCTAACTATCTGTGCTGCCCTCCAGGTCCTTTTTTCCATCTACCCACACTCACACTAAGGCAATCTATTCTTCTTTAGGTGTTGAGAGTAAAACAATGATATAAGCAGATGCTTATCTTCCTACAAAATTCATCACAACTTGCTAAAGTATACTTTTTCTCTGATTCTTTAAGGTGACCAAATTTATACCTAATCTATAATACACATAGGCTAATCGGTAAACTACCATGTAAGATAACAATGTTCAGTAATGGAAAGAACGTTAAATACAAGGATTTTACACAGGTAAGGGCATTCAAAAATACTATATTTGAAGGATCCAAGTACCTTATGGGTTATCTAAACTATACGGAAGGTAAAGGCAGAATGTGAAATTACTCATCAGAATGGAAGGACATTGAGATTATAATACTGTGATCCCCTGTCATCAAGGTAGGCAGCATGTTCTTGGGTCTACTTAACCTTTGCATCTCATTGGTGCCTTGAATGCTATGGGGGCTTAGGAATTTCCTATGGAACTGAATCAAATTGTCTTCAAAAGACAACATGATTATACTGGAAATTATGTGAATTTGTACCCAAACATCCTGAATTTGATTTCTGCCTTGTAAATTTCTTAGCTCTCTATTTACTCAAATATCTAAAGATCAAAGCTTTGTTCTCTGTTAAAAACAAGGACAATCATATGTAACTCTTGTCTATGCAAAATATTCATGAAATTAACAGACTGGTTGTCACATAGGAGGAAATCAAAATCTATTGCTTTAATGTATAAGCATCTGTTATACAATTATAAATATCAGGTACATACATACTTTGAAACTGTGGTATAAGACATATATCATTGGTTCTACAGACTAGTCTTCAACTGTACAGCAAAGAGAAACATTTCAAATGCTATTGTGTTTTGCTTTCCTCTCTCTCTCTCTCTCTCTCTCTCTGTGTGTGTGTGTGAGAGAGAGACAGAGACAGAGACAGAGACAGAGACAGAGAGAGAGACAGAGAGACTATGACAATGTATGACGGCCAAGAGGTAAACACTGCAGGTCTTCTGTAATTATTCTCTACCATGTTTTTTGAGACATGGTCCCTCACTGAACCTGGAGCTCACTTTTCACTAAACTGGCTAACCAGTGAACCCAGGGATCCTCTTGTCTCCTGCTGCTAAGTATTGGAATTTCAGGAACATTCCACCACGCCCAACCTTTCAGAGTGTATGCTGGGATCAAATCCAAATCTTGACAATGCACAGCAGGCACTTTACCAACCAAGCCACCTCCCCAAGGCCCTCTGCTTTGTTTACTACTGAGACAATTTTTGGGTGAGTTCTATTTTTAATCTTTTCAATTATGTACAAATATGTTTTATTTTTCCTGCATCTCAGATATAGCAAGGTGTATCTATTTCAGGATGCTAGAACTGTTTTCCTCTCCTTGAATACAACATGTTTGAACTTGCATGGAATTTTTGTTGTTGTTGTTGTAGAACAATCCTGAGCATTGGAAAACTTGTTTCTGCCCTGTACGTGGAGATTTGGTTGTTGACATGTGAAAAAGCTCTTGTTTCATACAAGTTTCACATACAATATGTAGACACAGCATTTGGTACAGTATAATAAAAGCCAGAGTACACAGTTCCCAACACATCCCTAATGAAAAAACAGAGTCCATGTCAGTCTCCTCCACATCCAATTCCCATTCCTATTCATAGATTTACTGTGACCATCTCATACCCGTAGAGTGTCAGGAATAGCAAACACAATGTTCACCATGTGTCACACCATTCTCTAGACATTAGACCACATGTACAAATCTCATAAAATTCCACAAATAGCCCCCATTTTATTGATGAAAAATCAGTGCACAAGGAGCCTAAATGATTCTCCCAGGACCATTTGTGTACCATGCAGGAGGGACATCTTGTTACACAACAAGGAGCTGATTTCCAGGCTCTCTCTAAGCAACTCACAAAAGCACTTCTTCAGACAGAAATGGCACAGGAATAGGAAAAATAACAAGGGGTTGGGGAAATTCTGGGAAAGTAGACGTCTAGTCAGTGAAAGCATTCTTACTAGTCTTCCACTGAACTGTCTTTAGGCTGAAATCAGTGACTGTCCTCAAAAGTACAAAACTGTTACTCTTCAAATTACAAAGATATCCATCCCCACAAAGTACCACCATATACATACATATGCCTGCATAAATCCTTTTAATTTCCCAATAAATACTCCAAAAGAATAAGAGATTCTAGCACGAAACTATTTTTCAGATGCTCTATCAGGCTCACTAAATCTAAAATTCAAGCTAATTCAGATGCTTGGGAGAGCCTATTTTGAAAATCTGAAGAGACAGTCAATGCCATGATAATGGTTTACCCTTTGATAGCTATTTCTTTTAATTTGGTGGCTTTTCTCTAAAGCACAAAGCCTTAGTATTATATGAATCAAGGCTCACTAGCCTTTGGAAAGTCAAAGGGATAAAAGTTTTTCTGTAAGACTAGAGGAATGACCAAAAAAAATGATTCCTGAAATCCTAAAATATTCACAGGGAAAGTTGAAGTCACACAGGGAAGGTTGAAGTCATTCTTTCTTTGGGTGGTTGTTCTTTTTACCTAGAAATATGTCTAGAAGCAGTGAGAGAAAATTGACGAGATACTAGGTGCTCAGGTCAAATCGTCAATCATTCAGAGAACCTGAGTGGTGAGCATCTCACTAAAGAAAAACCTCCTCCCCGGCCAGGAAGTAAGGCATCACTCAAATCAGAACATTGCTCCACGGACAAGATGGAGAAGGGGCACCCTGCTTCATCTTCTTCATTGTCTTGGGTTTCATTTCCATGTTAAGAATTATGGCAAAGGTTTGGCCTTGAAGTCAAATATTTCTTTAAAAAAATACTGACCATCTAAGCATTTGAAAGCTACTGAAATCCTAACTTTCCATAGTCCCAACTCAAATCCTAACTGGCCACCAGGAGCCTCAGTGACATCCGGTGAATCCTGAAGTTTCCCAGTGAAAGATTAAAAGCTTCCCTTGTAGGTGTTTTTAAATGGCCTCTGCAAAGCCCCAGATCAGCCAGCAGCTGATTCAGGCGGCAGAGTTGGGCAGTAGCCCACTACTGAGGCCTGGATGCACTTAGACAAAGGAACAGTCATGCTTCCAACCTCGAGTTTTATCAATGAACTGACTAGATTCCAGGCACTGTCCCCATGTTGCCTAGTAAAGAAGCACTCATTGAAGGCTTAATCACAGTTTCCCACACACAATGGAAGGGCCAGAATCCTCCTCTGCACAAGGCATCCCAACAACACATCAAAAGACAGCACCATCACTCTGCATTGCACTGTATACATTATCTCCAGCTGAGCTAGGGCAAAAGGACCAGGGCTTACTCGTCTCCTGGGAAAGCCTAATGCCCACAGTGCCCCACAGCCGACTGCCCAGCAGAGTGGTACCATCCTTCCAGTCAGTAACTGCAGACAAAGAGCTTGGGAAGCTTCGTGATATTTGCCAGGAAGGACTCTGCCTTAGCCAAGCCAATGACTGGATGTTTGTGAGCTAAAGAACAGGCGTCTATAAACTACTGTGGGGCAGTCAGCACACATGTAGAAAGGATGCCTAATAATCAGTGGCAGTTCCAGTTCAAGATATCTGATATTCCTATAAATCATCATGTACACAACCTCCAAAGTTACCCCCAATGGCCAGATCACAGAACCTTGACCCCACACACCATTTATGTGATGGACCACTATGGTACTGGTCAGTGATTGTCCATGGCTATAAAATGTCTACATATGTTTTCAGACCTTCATTCTAGGACACATCACATCTGTATTTTATACCTTAGGCTTCCTTCAGGCATGACCCAGTACCTGCACTTATATATACATAAAAGGGGGTATGGGATCAGTACAGGCATGTGCCAAACAAAAATGGGTACAGAATCAATACAGGTGTGTTCAAAACAAAAGGGGGTATGGAATCAGTACAGGTATGTATGAAACAATATGATTAATATCAGATTGAAGCAAAATTATACTTAGTTTGAGTCCTAACACACTCCATACTGTTTTCTCATTTCTAGTTTCTACTTACCCAACTCTTTCTCTTATCTAGTCTCTAGTGAAGCAGAAAGGTGATAAATTTCTTGGTAGAGCAATAGGAGCCTGGAAATCTATCTATAATTGTTTACTGGAGTATCAAACGGCCTCCGAAGAGACAAAGAAACAGTAAAAACTTGAGACCAGATGAAATAAAATTTTGCTTGAGAAGTTGTTCTACCAAATTTGCGCTAAACACTATGTGAGCTGTTCTGGGTATGCAATCCTCGGGGTGAGTCAAGTCCAACTCCAAATGTAAATCCATTTCTTAAGCCAGTTGTCAGGTCATACACTGGACAGTGGGTTCCATGCTTAGCTTTGGAAAGAGGATCTCTACAGTTTAGGTAACAGATACATATTATAAATGCAGTTCAAGTACTCATCAGTGCTTGAAAATCCTAACAAGCATTTCTTCTTGCAAGAGCAAATTTTAAAACTCTTAGAGACACAGATTTATACGTCTCAAGATATAAAAGAGCATCAAGATTTTGTAAAACATGAAGTGGCACAAACGTCATCTTCAAGTCTTAGTCAACAAAGAGCTCACAAAATGCATCAGCTATAAGAAAGGATTTTCTTTTTTATTATTATTTATTTTTAAGTTTAAATTTAGATTAGAAACAAGGTTGCTTCACAAGTTAGTTCCAGGTCCCTCTCCCTTTCCCTCCCCTCCTCCCTTTCCCTTTCCCCAACCCCCCCCCATTATACCCTCATTTCCTCAGGGAGGTTGAGGCCCTCCATGGGAGTGTCCATAGTCTGTCATTTCATCCAGGGCAGGGCCTAGACCCCCCCCCCCAAGAGTTCAGGGTAAGAGTGCATCTCATTGTTGGATGGGAGTCCAAAGTCCGTGTGTATACTTGGGATGAGTACTGATCTACTGCCCAAGGCTCAATAAATTACCTAGGCCTCCTCACTGACACCCACATTCAGGGGTTCTTGATCAGTCCCATGCTGGATTCCCAGGCTGATGCCTGGGATTCAAAAGTTAACCTTTGTCAGGTCAGCTGTTTCTGGGGGTTAAACCAGCCCAGTCTTAATCCCTTTGGTCATCAGTCCTCCCTCTCTGTTACTAGCTTTCTTGAGTTCAGCTCAGTACTTAACCGTGGGAGTCTGCCTCTTCTTCCATAAGAAAGGATTTTCTTATGACAAGATTTCAAAGTGAAGTATTATCTCCCAGGTAATACTTGGAACAGTCTAAGAGTGGATTTTGAAGCTTAATTTAATATTTAAAGCTAATGGAGAGTTCAAAATAAATTATAGATGTGTTATCTAACATTTTCAAATAATTAAAATATATTTAACATTCCCAAGTTCATACTGAGCATATTTTAGTAATCAATGAAGAAGAAAATCTTGGGGTCATCACAATGTTTCTTTTATATTTAAACATATATATTGATGAGTTTTCTGTTCCATAGATCTCCACCTTGAATTAGGTACCACCAGACACATGAATGCAAAATCCATCATTTGGAAACTTTGGGTTTGAAGTGAAAAAATCTAGCTGGGAGACTAACTTCTGACTATAGACACTGCTTCTGAACTTGAAATATTGCAGAGATAGTTTGGGTAGCATTATACTGGTGAAATTTTAAAAGAAAATGTTCCCCAAAAACAGAAACCTCAGCACCAAGCACAAGAAACCATCTTTTTGAATGGTTGGTCCGCATGGTCCAGGTTGCTCTCCAAACAATACGGGTTATTGATGTGGCTCTTGGCGCTGAAGACACTGCATCCTCAGAACATAAGACTCAGATGCTTCAGGCAGGCTCTGACCCAAAAGCCTCTTTCCTATAGTCTAGCTTCCGTGGTTTCAGAAAATATTATACAAACTGCCAAGGGAGGGAAGCAATTACTGTCCTCCCCAGATGCAACATTTATAAACTACCAGCAGGGCAAGATGTTCATAAAGGTGCTATAAGTGGCACTCATGTGGCAGGGCCAGCCAACAGCTGCCTAATTGGACTTAAGTCCCACTCAACAGGAGGGAGATAAACCCTGGTGCTAGAAACCTAGCCTAGGACTAGAGGTGTCATAGATCTTAGAAAATAATCTACCACTGCCACCTTGCTAATTCAGTAGAATTCCTTACTATATTCTTAAATCTTATCCTTAGAGCCACAGGTAAGTGTAGTCAGCACTCTTTATCTAGGAAGCCTCTCTTTACAACAAATGGAGACCATCCCAAAAAAAACACACCTGAACCCAATGCAGAGAACAACAGGCTATGGAAAGCCCAGCCCCAAAAGGTACATCATCTACATCACCACTCAGGCAACTGCGACTCAGGGAACATCACAGAAGAGCCAAACACCAAAAAGTCTGCTGTGAAACAGTCTTTTTCTAAAAAGGATGCATCAACAAGACCAAAATAAATGGCAACATCAGTGGCCATGTTGACATGGAAAGTGGAAAATGTCTTGGGTTCCCACCACTAGACAAAGAACTGTAGACAACTAATGACTTCTGGGAGGAAGAAGGAAAATCAGCCTCTCCCAGGGATGAACATACTTACTGGTTGTTCGATGAAGGTTGGTTAGCCCTGAAAACATGTACACACAAACAACAAAAATGGACTCAACAAATTACACACACACACACACACACATATATACAGATATATATGTGTATGCACACACATATGCAAATAATAAAGAGTAATCAAAGAAAAGGATGCTGTCAGCTTGAGAGTAGAGGGAGGCATGAGAAAGATTTGAAGGAGGGTGGCTGGGAAGGCCTGCCTGCAGGGAATAAAGGAATGGAGGGAAGTGATGTCATTCTATATCAATAAAAAGCATATTTAAAATTATTACCAATGATAACTGAATTTAACTAAATTTCTAAAGTCAAGGTCATGTAAAAATATAAATTGCATTCCATATACATACAATAAACAAAAGAATGGGGGGAAACCACCAAAACCAAATCCCTTGTCTTCTCAGTCACCATATTTAGCTTGTTCAGCACTAACGGTTGTTCAAATGGTTCTCTTGTGCCATTTTTATAATATATGATGGAGCTAAAAACCTTTGTAGCCCACTGATATTTGTACAAGGCACAAGTTCTAGAATATTCAGATGGTTTTTTATCTGGAGTTATTAATGTGCTCATAGTTATTTACATATGTAAGGCTGTACTTTGAAACCTGTAGAGCTGAGAATCATTATCTGTAGATACCCAGGAGACACCCAGAACCATATACCCTAGTTGATATTTGCTGTCCAGCCCTGCAATGAATTGTTCCCTTCGCTTGCAAAACAATCCAGGTTTTAGCGATAAATTATCTGCTTTCTACTCCCCAAGAAAACGACACTCCTACACCTTCTCATGAGGTCTTATTGGAGATGTGAATGTCCTCCTATGTCCAGACTGGCTGAGATTCCACGAATATTAGTGAACTCTGAAACATTCACAGAGATTGATAGCACCTGCCTTCTTGGATGGCTATTCTAGTCCCTAGCCTAGAAAACATCAACAACTTTTGTATTTGGTGAGGGTTTGAAGATAGTTCTGCACTATAAAATTGGATCTATGAAAGGGATTTTTCTTAATATTGGAAACAGTATGCACAAAAAATGAAATTGAGGGCCCTGTATGTCTACCCTACCACTGTGTGTGTGTGCAAGTACACATTTATAAATATCTGAATGAGCTATACATACTTCAGACAAGTGCTATGTTTATGCACACAAATATATTTGTATATAATACTTAAATAAAAGCTTAGAAGAACATCAATAACAATGAAAGCATAGAACTTACAGTAATAGATTACAAATGTCAAGGTTGTCACATGACTACTATGTACAAAAGATTCAACTCTCCATAGCGGCAAACCAGCAAGGGTATTTTCCCTCTGAATTTTAGAATGGAAGGGATTTTTAGTGTTCACTTATTGTATCCTTTGCCTGATAGAGCCTAACTTGAAAGAAATCCCAGTGAATGTATAAAGTAGCAATACTGCTGACAGTTGGAAGGCAGAATGAAAAGAAAAAGAAAACTTAAATGGCATCCACTTTCTCCTAAGGTTTAGTGGAGTCTTACCCCAAGGCTGTGGTTAGTAAGTAGCATTGTGAACTTGGTCAGGACAGCCCTTGAACCTGGCCAGCGAGGGGCAAGCCTTCCCCCACTTCCTGCTCACCTCTCTCCACACCTACCAGAACATTTACAGTTAGGGCTGGTTTATGCATGAAGGGTCCGGGTAACATTTAACTGAGAATATCACTTCTTGAAAATCAGTACGTAGATGACCTCAATGAGTTCAATAACCAACCTGCAAGTTTCTCCCCAATTAGCTGCCTCTTAGTTGTAGGAGGCTAAAGATTATTAACCACAGGGCTGCAATCGACAGGCAGAACAGGATTTTCTGTTTTGAAGGATGATTAATCCAAAGATCAAATCAATCCTCTCCTGGCAAAGTTTTTGATTCGTCTTTTGCATGTTTCTTTCCTTTGTAATTAAGAAGATTCTGCCCCGAGTTTGAGGAACCCCATAGGGTAAGAAAGTATTGACAACTGCTGCGGAGGGTTCAGCCTGTGAACTGCATCAAAGGTAGCAAGATGGGTTTAAGGACAATGCCAAGGCACAGGTTACAGGAAGGGAATTAATCAACTGGAATTAACATCAGGTGACTTAAGAAAAGGAAAAGAATCCTCGAATCTACCTACTTGTGTTCTGAGTCAGGCTAGAGGAAGAACAACAGACACAATGTAGAGAAAGCGGAGCACAGAGCAGTATGAGTCCCCAGCGCAAAGTTGATTGAACATTCCAATTAAAAGCAAAGATAACACATTAACCACCTCAACAACATCCATCAATGCTCCATCTGAAATAAGTCATGGCCAATTTGAGAAGACTCAGACATACCAGTCTCTTTCCTAGCCCCCTTCACCCCTCATACACACAAGACTGAGCAAAAGACTCAATCTATAGGAATGCGCATCACATCACTGAAGCTATTGTTCTGTCAAAGGGGGGTGGGCGGTGCTTCATTCATTAAAGCTGCAGCAGATGGCAGCTCCGCAGAAGGACACAGCATGAGGCTGGCCACCGGCTGGCAAGCACAGTCCAAGTAACATTCACGCCCAGCTGCACAGTGAGGTTCCTTTCAGAAGCCCTGCATTCCATGGGCAGGCGCTCCATGGGGAATCCCGGGGCCTTCGTGTTTAGGCAGTGCCATGGCAATCAGGGCCGAGTCCATTTCGTGTCCCTTGGCTTCCTCGCCAACCCTCTCTGCTTGCACCTAGGGTTTTCGGCAAGGATTAGAGTCCTGGCAAAAAGAGCATTCCTGTGGGGTCTTTGAACCTAGGTCTGCACATGGGTCTTTTCCAGGTCTTCCACCCTGGGCACATTCCTTGGCCTACATTATTACACAAAGAAGCAAGCTGGTGAGTGCTCACTGTTCTTTCAAAGAAGCCAGGAATGTAAAAGGAAGAAAAGAAATCACAGCATGCCTTCAAACTTGCAGAAAAGTCGTCTTTTGGCTTTTAGATATCTTTGTGTTTCCTTCAGAGTATGTTTAAGATACAATACTCCTAACTTCCCCCTTTGCCTTGGATTGCACAAAATGAGTTCAATCTTAGTTGATTTTATAAATCTCATTTTCTCATTTTTTATTTTTGTCATGTATTCATTGATGGTTTCATACTGAATATGGTGTATTCAGATCATGTCCACTCCTGCCTCCCCATCTGTTAAATTCTTGATAAAATGCAATCACATGGTTGTTTCCAGTATTTTCCATCCTTAGGACACTTTTAGCCCTTTCCATCTTAACTCAGCAAACAATCCTTCTCTCATTCTATTATGACCCCTCCCTTTTTTTCTGTCTGAGAAGGAGCACATTACTCCTTTCTTTTTATGCACTGAACTAGTTTATTTTAATTTTATATGTATGAGTATTTTGCTTGCATGCATGTCTGTGCAGCATATCTGGGGCCTGCAGAGGCCATAAGAGGGGGAGGGGTCCCTAGAAGTGGAGTTACCAGTGGTGGAAAGGCAGCCTGTGCTCTTCACTGCTGAGTCATCTCTCCAGCTTGGCACTGAATTTTATCTCTAAACCTTTCAGACTCTTCTGACCTTACTCCAAATCTCTAGCTCCCTTACTCTGTTTTGGAAGGATTCTGGACTGTGGCTAAACCCTGTAAAACATCTTCTCTTTCATAGATAACATTCACACTTTTGAGAAAAACTCCTTATGAAGACAACTATTTCCATTGAAGTCTAAAAATAAAGCATCTAGACAGAAATAAATAGTAAATTAATTCACTCACTTGTGCATGTCTGTGATTTTTCTTTTCCTTTGGACATATTTTAAAATATATTCCTTCAGTTTATGTTAAAGAGTTGGGGAAAAAAATATTGCCACTTCCTACGGAAGGCTTTGACTACTTGAAGTTGCCTTATTTATCAACATTGATGTCTCAACACCTGCTTTCTTCTACGTCTTAACTGCAATTTGAGAAATTATAATTTCAACACTGCACATTTTCAAATTAAAGGTTTTAATCATGTTTACTGTAAAGCTTCAAAAGTTGTTTTAGATGGCTTTTTTATCTTCACCAGAGCAGCTGCACCGTGGAAATCTTGTAATTTACTTGGATTGGTGGTTACCTGTGTCTTGGATATTTTAACTGAGTCAATGGCCAGTATCACTTGGATCACTCCACTGAAGAGTAGGCCTCCTTGAGAATACATGTCTTTGTATGACAAGGATCTTCTATGGCATCTGCCATGCAGTTCTTGGTAAATGATACTCAATTAGTGTTCAACAACAAAACTAGAAAACTGCTGATAGTGCTGTTATGGAGTAGAGGGACAGCAGAAGATGGCATACATGGCCCAGGTTCTAGATTCTAGGTTATTATTTAATCTCACCAGGCATCCAAATGCTAAAAGCTGGGTGAGTGTGGGGAAATTCTGATTCAGCCACACCCTGCTAAATTTCCAGGCTAAATATGCAGTTTTCATTACTACCTTGCAAGTCACAATCCAACTTTTTGCTAATTAAGGGTGTGAGCAAGCTTGAAGAACACATCTCTGTGGGCTTATCAAATCATCGTCAGGCACAAACAACTTCCAGAAGAACAACAGTGGAGTGAGGATATGGAGAAAGAAAAGAAGTAACATGGAGTCAGGCATGACTGAAAGGCCACAGATGGAGGTTATATCACAGACAGAAATGTAATGCCAAGTGTTATTATAAACAAAGCATGTAGACACCTGCTAAGGGAGGAGGATTTCTTCCACAGAACACTAAAGATGATGTGTTATCAGTGCAAGGATTCCCATTATCCCCCAGAGAGAGACATACGTTACTGAAGATGAAGAATGCAAACCTCCTGTGCCTACAAGCTGATACACCAGCTTCCTGGACACATGCCACCCACACCACCATTCTCAACTCTGTCAGAGGAAACTGACAGTGACAGTGGTTAGGAAGCTAAGAGCTTTGTGGATACAGGTAGACAGGTGGTGTCTTCGAATCCAACTCAAAGGTGATAATTACGTGAGGGAAATGAGCACAAGGTGTGAGCAGTCAGTTCCATAGATGTGTTTGAGATAGAAGGATTTTTGTATTTGTACTCTTATTCATTAACACTTGGATCATCAGCTACTGGAAGGGGTCTGAGGGCATCTCCCACAAACCAGTCTTTGGTGGGAGGCATGCCAACCTAATAAAGTGACTCTGAATTAATATTTGTAGAATGAAAATGAAAACAGAGCCACAACAATTAAAAGGTTTTTTCAAATCTTATCTGATAGGGGACAGACGATATGCTAGAGAGAATAATTAATAACATGGAATGGAGGTTTTTATAATTGTCTCAAGAAGAAAACAAAGGGGGACCTTAGAACTCACATGGCATCAAATGTGCATATTATTGCTCTATAGCTCATTACTATGACTGTGGGGTGAAGTCACACACTGTTTATATACATTTACAAAAATGATTTTAATATTGTATCACTTCCTAGGGTTGTTTAAAATTCAACGGATTAATAAACCAATAGGCTATATGGTATAAATCAACCTAGACTGTGTGAGCCTTGTTAAGGTTTCTAATATTATCCCCAGTATACATTCTAAACTCTGGACTATTCTCTCATACTAATTTCCAAATAAAGATATTGTCTGATTCATTGCCTTCCTGCTCCCTGGAAAAGTTTTGTTGACCCCTCAAGACTAACCTTGAATATTACCTCGTGTGTAAAAGACTTCATTCCTTACCAGGAAGTTGGTCATTGTCTCCTTGAGTTTCCATAACAAGTCTCTCAATTCTCCTCTCCATATTCTTCTACCTTCTTAGTACTCATTCACACCAAAGTTGGACATATTTAAGGAAAGAAAGTTATCCCAACATCAAAAAAAAAGATGGATATGAAATAGATTCAGTAAAATGCTGGTTCAATAAATGAATGACAGTCCTGATGACAAGCTGACAACTGAAATGACTGCCCTAACCCTCACATACAAGAAGAAAAGAATGAAAAGCAAAAGAAAGCAACACCTTTCCCCACTCACACAAAACCAATTTAAAAAGTGAGGGACTCAAATTTGTAATAAAATAAAGGAATAAGTCCTATTTATCCCCTACCCAAGATATCATGGATTGAATTATTTTATATCAAACTAAATCCAAAGCATTAAACATTAGAATTGGTAAATCATCAGTACAAAAGGTAGAAAAATTAAAATGCTGTTTCTTCTTCATCTCCTACCCTATCCATTTATCTCTTCTAGTTAATATGGTTAAGATTATTATAGCCAAAACCCTGTCATCTTAAATTATTTTTCTAGTTACTTTTTCACATTCCTTTATTGTCATTTGTTCCACAAATCAAATAAATCTTGAAAATAAACCAATAGTAGACAAAATGTTTATTTATCTTACCCCAAAGCTGTTGATAAATCACTCGGCCGATGTCTCCTTGGCTTGGTCTCCTTTAATGTTGGAGTGACTGGGAGCTTACTTAGTATTTGGTCCTCTTCTCCCTTTTGTCACATTCAGTTTTAAATATCAGTTGTGGTGATTCTCAAATGTGCATGACCGGAGAGACCTCTGTCCAGCCCCGAGATGCCTCTGCCAGCTGTTTATGCAACAGCTGAACATGAATAACTGAATACATAATCCACTGTATAGAACAACACTCAACTACTGGCCTTTCTTTTAATAGCTATCCGATCATATCCCAGACCCAGGGAGCCTGGCACTCATAAAAGCTCTACCTTCAGCATATATCCACAAATCATGCATCACCACTGTGTCACACCTAGATTACTGATGTAGTAAATGCTCCCTATAATTGGATCCTGGCTCACCTAAGACTGCCTCTCCTCAGCACCACAACCAAAGTTGTCCCTTACAAGAGATCTCTTAGGAACCAAACAGTACTCTTTGTCTCCTGAAAATACACAATTGAGTTTCATTCTCTCTGGGACCAAAGGCAAAGTCTTTATAATGGTCTCAAAGCTGTACTCCTACTATCTGCTCCCCTCTTCTCTAGAACCTTCTCTTGCTACCCAGTCTTCTCTGTTGGCCTCCTGAACTTCTTTGAATGCCCAGGACCTAGACTCATAAATGTTATGCTTACTTTTCCCACTGTCTGGGAACATAGACCTCCATGCCCAACTCTTCCCACTGTCGGAGAAGCTCTTCCATAAATGTACAGACAACATCAGTAATAGTTTCTTCTTTCTTATTTACTTGCTTGCTTGCTTCCTAAAATACAATCAAAGCTGGCCTTGAATTTATGATCCTAGTGGTATGGTACCACCACCCCGTGTGCTGGGATTACAGGCATAGACCTCTGTGCCCAACACCATCCTGTCTTCACTCAAAATCATATTCTCATTGAGGTTTTCCCTAACTACATTACTTCAAATTGCATTACCTTTTCCATGTCTTATATCACCCACCCAATTCAAGTTTTTACCTTAGCCATGAGTATGCTATAGCATAACCCAGCCCAAAACTGACCCACTCCTGAAACAATATCATTAGTCCATTAAGAAATAAAAGGCATTTGAAATAATTACTTCTTAAGGATCCCATCTTTCAGGACTTTTGTACTGGAGACCAAATTCCAAAGACATGAGATTTGGGGAGCATCTATCTTCTGTGTAAATATAAGTTCCACGAAAGGAAAGTTGTACTGCTTTGTTTACGGAGATTCACCAAAACCTAAAAAGAAGTTTGGCACAGAGTGGACACTCAACTCATCCACTGGATGAATGAGCAAGTTACAGCAAGTTTTCCCACTTCTAAGATTTGTCTGACTCAAATATATAGTATTATGTATTATTCTATAATTGCTAAAAAAAAAAAGGAAAAGAATTGAAGAAAGAAAAAGAGAGGGAGGGATGGAGGAAAGAAGGAAGGAAGGAAGGAAGGGAGGGAGGGAGGGAGGGAGGGAGGGAGGATGGAAGGAAGGAAGGAGCAGTCCTCACTGGTTGAAACCCATTAACAAATGGCCTAAATAATCTCAGTGTGCCCCAAAAAATCAA
Organism: Mesocricetus auratus; assembly: GCF_017639785.1. NCBI lineage: Eukaryota > Metazoa > Chordata > Mammalia > Rodentia > Cricetidae > Mesocricetus > Mesocricetus auratus. The sequence continues at coordinate 10,054,628 of NW_024429199.1, read as the reverse complement.
CCATCCTGTGTGTGTGTGTGTGTGTGTGTGTGTGTGTGTGTGTGTGTTGCATGTATGGGTTTGTGTGTATACATGCACATGCGGGTATGTACATGCATGATATGTAGAGGACAAATTCAATGCTGAATATTTCTTCTATCATTCTCCACCTTATTGCTTCATTTTTATTAGTAAAGTTTGTTCTTTGACCTTTTCACACATGTATTTACATCATAGAGAATACCAGTTGTCAACTAACTGCCAGACTGGACATTCTCATCATAAAAAGGGCTACAAATAAACTAGATAACTAGTTAATGCTAAGCCACAGATCTCAGATTTCAACCCAGGCCAATCTTAAGCACTAACTCTCAATGTCTTTTCATGTTATCAGTTGAATGGCATTTGACATAAGCCAAAGCTCAGTACAGTTCTGGAGCTTCCTAGTACAACCACCACAAGGTTAACACACCCTCCCTTACTACCTTTTCATCCTTCAGTCCCACCCTCTTACATATTTACTAGTTCTGAAACGGCATCAACAACTAAACCTAGAACTCTCTATTTGGCTAGACAAGCTACCAACAAGCTATATGGGTCCACCTGTTGATGCATGTCAACCCCCTATCCCAGCATTAGTGTTGCAGGCATGTACTGCAGCAACCAGCTTTTTACATGGGAGTTGGTGATCTAAACTTAGGCCCTCATGCTGTAAGGAAAACACTGAGCCATTGCCTCAGTCCTGACTCAACAAATAAATGTTGTTCTACAGACATTCATCTATTGGGAGAGTTTTGTTTGTGTTGATTGCACTGTGACCACCAATAGAGTCCAACCTCAGTTCAGAGGGCAGAATCCACATTCATCTGATGAGAGTCGATCATAGAGTCTCCATCCAGACACAGAAGCAGGGCATACAGGAGGAGAAGTAAAAACCATGAGCCATGTGGTCCCATGTAGATTAATAGAAATGTGTTAATTTAAGTTATAAAAGCTAGCTATAGACAAGCCCAAGCTAACACCAAGCTTTCGTAATTGATACTAAGTCTCCATGTCATTATTGGGAGCTGGCTGGTGGAATAGAGAAAAATCTGTCTACATTTAGCCCAACCAATATAGCAATCTCACAAGGCAGAAGGTTTTCAGATATCCATTATCTGTTTTCTTCTGGGCCAAAGCACTCAAAAGAACCTGTCACCTGGAGGAGATATTATTATATGATCTTTCATACTTTTGTCTGCCAGAATAAACTGGAGATGCAATCATGGACTTAAGAAAGCTAGATAGAATATCATGGCACCTAAGTTCTTACCAAAGCTCTACCCAGAAGGGTTCTGTGAGCAGACATCAGTCCCTCAAAATCTCAGCTAACAAAGATTGAATAAAGAAGCACAAAGCCAGCAATCCTCTCAAACTATGCTTCTTGCGGAAATAATAGTTGAATGGCAACATGCAGATTGCTTTCATAACTATTTTATTTATCTTATATCATTGTATTAATAGAATAATTTTAATCCCAGACTTTTTAGAGTCTGTAAAGCACATTTAAACCATCCTCTTCTCCAACTAAACCCTCAACAATTTCTAGCAGTCTCAAAAGCAAGTCTGAACTTGGGATTCTGTGTGAGGAGAAGACAGGGAAATGGGTGTAAATGGGAAGCTACCCAGTTCATTTCCTTTTCATTCTCATGCCAAAGTCTGATTAAAACACTGAGAACAAAGGAAGAATGAGAGTTTGGATCCTTCTATTCTAAGATAACAACCTGAGGTGTAGCTACTGTCAACACGTTTGCAGCTCATGGGAAACTACTTATCATTCTAATGCCAGTCATTTTCTCAAGATCCTGGTGTGTCTTATGAAGTTTCTACCTTCAAGTTTTTTAAGGTCCATCTCTAAAGGTTCATTCTGGGTAATGAACCACAATGCCAAACAATTTACTCTTTTTCCCAATACTGAAAATATTCCTGCAAAGTGAAAGAAATCCCCTGCAACTATCCAGAAGAGACATGTTTTCAATCATAATCTTGCTGGGTAGACTCATAGCAACTCAAACAAACATAGTATAGACAGTGAAAACAGTGGAGAGTCTCACTAAGCTTACAATACTGGGTACTGGAAGCAGGTCTTTACTTGTAGGTTGAAAACTAGAAGCAGGGGTCACTTTAAAAGCTTCCCTAAAAATAATCATTGTGAGCTGTGACTATTATAGGTATGTGTGTGTGTGTGTGTGTGTGTGTGTGTGTGTGTGTGTGTGTACAGATGGATAGATGAACTTCTCTCTTTAAATACTTCCATACATATTTGTAAAACAGTGAATGAACCCTCAAAAGATATTGTGACGATTAAGCAACAAAATATTAGTAGCAAATATGGAGGAAATACCTCCAAACAAGAAGAAAGGTAGATTGAAGCAGATTGCTGTGGGATGTCTTTATGTTGTGAATATGTGTTGCTGTCATTGGTTGATCAATAAAGCTGCTTTGGCCTAGGGCAAGGCAGGATAGAGTGAGGCAGTAAATCCAAACAGAGATACAAGAGAAGAAGAGTAGAGTCTGGGAGACACCATCCAGCTGCTGAAGAAGCAGGACGTGTTGAAAATGAGGTAACAAGGAACAAACCACTTGGCAAAGAATAAATGAGAAATGTGGGTTAATTTAAATGTAAGAGCTAGTTAGTAATATGCCTGATTGGTATGGGAAACATGAGAGAGTGGCTTAACTACCAAACAGCTCATGGATGGGAAAAGCACTGGCAATAGAGGCTTGCAGCTTGCCCAGGTACTTTGCGGAGGGGAATTGCCCCACTCTACCTTCCAAGTGGCAATCCTGCTGCATCCCATCGGAGACAGATCCAGAAAAAACTTGGCAAGAATCCAGACCATTTGGAACATAGTAAAAGCATTTGAAGTTCAGCATCACTGAAACTAAAGGTAAGAATGACTTCACTCTGAAATGAGAGCCACATTTTAAAACTGCTCACAAATTACTCTTTAAAATTGGAATCCTGTAAAGTTTAGTTAAATTTCCCTTGTTTGTATGCAGGCATTTTCTTCCTAGAACAGATGCATCCATAAAGACGGCAGTAAAGTAAGTTGAAACAAATCAACAAATACTTAAAATGTGTTTGCATTTAGAATGTATTATGTGTGCTTCTGTGCACAGGTGTGTTGAAAGAGGTAAACCTCAAAACAAACCAAAAAAATGGAAATGATAGTCAACCTTCCATCCTTATTATAAATCCTCAAAAAATTGATCAACTTACAAAGAAAAAGTTTATTTGAGCTTGTATTTCAGGAGGCTCCAGCCCACGGCTTGTCAGAACCATGGCTTCTTCAGCTTTGCCAAAGTGTGACATTGTGGCTAGTTCAAGAGGCAGAGGAAAAAATCCTTATACCTGTGGTCAAGAAGCAAAAATGGAATGAAGATGAAGACACCAAGTCCCCACTATATCCTTTGAGGACATGTCCCCAGCAACCCAAAGACTTCCCACTGAGCCTCATGTCTTACATGTCCCACAACTTTCCCATAGCTCCTCCCTAGGGTCCAAGTCGTTGCCACATTATCCTTTAGAGACAAACTCTACCACAGGTCTTTGGTTAGAATAAATTTACTCGTGGACTTTCATTCCTCACATGTTGAACTTTTCAACTACTAAACATTAATCTACTACAAGATCTTGAATATCTGAGCTCAACAACAGAATTTATTATGCTAGCTGGTGATAGAGTAATCTCAGAGATGATTCATATCTTTTCTTATGCCAAATCCCTTTTCTTAGCCTTACTAATGATTTTTAACTACCCCATGGGATATACAAATGGCCCATAGTAAACTAAGCAATGATAGATACAAGATCAGGGGCCAAGTTCACTTGTAGATATAATTCTCCATAATTGTCCATGTTTTGATACTGCATAGCAATAACAAAGAATACAACATTGGAAATGTCAGTATAATTAAGCTATCTTATGACACCCCCCTTATTCTGCTTTTCACATTAAATGAGTGAGCACACCAAATCAGAACAGAGAAGGAGACTTCATATCTGCATGAAAATACTGGATCTACATGTGGTAAAGGAATATTTCCATGCATGTGCTATTATCAGAGTTTGTACTGCTATGACTGTCACAAAGTGAAACACAATCTTTTTTAATAATTTTTTATTTAGAAACAATCTTATTTTACATACCAATCCCCCTGTTCCCTCTCCCTTCCAACCTCCCATGTCCCCCACCAATCCCCCAGTCAACTCCCCACCCACTCCCCAAGGATGGTGAGGCCTTCCGTCGGGGATCATCAAAGTCTGCCACATCATTTGGGGGAGGGCCTAGGCCCTCCTTCATGTATCTGGGCTGAAATAGTACCCCAGTCACAAAGCTGGGCAAACATCACCGGACAGAAACAAGCCCTCTGAATGTGGTGCCAGTTAGGAGGCCTGGTCTTTCTATGGGACCTCTAACAGTGGAACCAGTGTTCATCCCTAGTGCACCAATGGACTTTGGGAGCCCATTCCCTATGGAAACACAATCTTTAATCCAGACTTATGTTTATCAGGGCACATGAAAGAAGACAAAAGAACCACACCTAAAGGCAGACAGAATGTCAGACAGTGATATGAAACTAAAATAACTACTTTAAGTAGCAGCAAAACTCAATTCTTACATAAACCAAAGTTCAAAAACACACTAGACCTTCAAATATGGAGAGTTTTCATTTCATTATGAGTTTGGCCAAAAGTCTTCATGCTTGGTGCAATAATCAAGTAGAAAGATTTATCCTTCATGGAACATCTAAAGTAAAGTCAACTTTGGGCAAGGATTTGGATAATTTCCCCTGCAAGCCGATTTCAATCATTTCTTATATATGCTGCTGATATATGCTTTAAACATACATTATACTACACAATCCTACACCAACATCAATTTTAATGTTTTCAATAAGTGGCATTAGTTCAACCTATTCAACTTTATCTGGTATTAAATTTTTCATCAACTTTCTTTTAACCCAGTGAAAATTGGATGAAAAATGCTTCTAGCACATCCAACCTAACAAGAATTTTACTCATGCATAGAGATGATTATGTCACTTTCCTGAAATCCAACTAAAAAGCTAGGGTTTCAGTGGAAATCTTGGCAATATATGTATTTTTAATTATATTTAAATTGAATTAGAAATCAGAAAACACATTTAGGCTACCTCCACAGATCTAGCCTCAACATGTGATATGAAGCAGCAATAATCATCTACCAACCATCCTGGCTAGAGAGATACACATACCACATTCAAACAGAATTTGAAGTAAAGTTTAGTATATCTTACAAACAGAATCTATAAAACCCACTCCAAATTGGATCAGTGTATCAGAGAGGAAAAGTTTTCTTGGAGGCACGTGACTATTGACTGTATCACACGGAAAGAATTCAAGCCAGGCATGGTGCATTGAAAAAGAATAAATTGTATAAGAAGAGAAATTGATCATAATATTTCACATGGCTTTCCTATAAAATAAAAACTATCAGTTGTTAATTTATGTGAAAGTGAATGCATTATTCATAAAAATAAGTAACATAAAATGCAAGTCACAACAGCTACAGCTTCACATGACTTCCTTCTAATAACAGCTATAGCTACAAAACCATATTGAAAAACTTAGAAATAACATAAAAAAACAAAATTTTAGCTATGCCAAATACTTGACTGTTTGAATATGATAAAACAACAACTTTAGTGACAGAAAGTGTAATCATAAACCTTATTATACATGCCAGAAAGTTAAATTGATTTAAAAATTACACAGAACATATATGATCCAATGAAATGAATTCCAGGAATGTAATAACAGACATGAAGAAACCACAACTAGAGAAACTGCTTCCAAGAAAGAGTAAACCAGCCTCATTCATTATTACAATTCTTGGGGACCAAAAAGATGGCTCAGCAGTTAAGGACAGTGGCTGCTCTTCCAAAAGACCTGGGTTTGATTCCCAGCACCCACACAGTGGCTCATAACCTTCTGTAACTTGAGTCTCAGGGGATCCAACATACCTCTTCTGGCATGAACAGGCATCGGGTACACATGTGATGCACAGATATACATTCAGGCAGAATACCCATGCAGACAAAACAATTAAATAAATAAATAATTTTAATTAAAATAAAATTCTTGTGTGTATATGTGTGTGACTTTATGCATGCAAGCATATATGTATTTTCATGTGTGCTCATGTGTGTATATGCATGTGTATGTGTGCACATGTGTGTATGCATGTGTGTGTATGTTTGGGAGCACGTGCTCATGTGCCACAGTGCACATGAAGGTTAGAAGTCGAGCTGATTATCTGCAATGATTTTGTGGGATACTGGAGTCAAACTTGGTGCAATGACCTTCACCTGCTGAGCTGTCTTTACAGCCCTAAAAGTTTAAATCCTTCCACGAGGTCATTAACACTCTCAAAATCGAAACCTGTGGCAAAATGCTGCATGATCTATAGACTACAAGTTCAAAAATTTGCCCCTTTCCTTTTTATAGTATCTAGCTCATAGTGCTTGTATACTTCATATTCTGTAATTATAACAGAATCAATTCCAAATCTCAGAATAGAAGCACAGACCTGCTGTTAGTAAGACACATATTTTAAGCCCTAACTGGCCCTGTCATCTCGAATGAGTGCCTGATGTGTCATTGCCCAAGCAACTCAAGGTGATTTTGATAGAACCGAATCATGATTTTTATAAAATACACATCACCAGCTTCTACTTTCCACCATGATGATCATTCTTAGGATCGTGAGAAGGTATTGCTGTAAATATTACACATATTCAAATACCAAGTGATTATTACCCAAATGGTAATAACCTTAGAGGAGAAAATCTACAGCTGACTCCTGAGTGACCAGTAATTTGATGAGTCTTCATGTCAATTTATCTCTAATTCCAGAGTGGATGGGAAAAAAAGGAACCTGTTATCATTCTAAACAAGGAACACAATTATGTATGGTGTTTAAATACAGGGTTAAATCCTCAGTAGTATGTGAACAACTCACTTCATGGAATAGATTTGTTTCTTAGTCAAAAATTCATCAGATACAACTTAATCAGTAATTTCAAAGGCGGCGGTGCTGTACAAAGAAGGAAATAAAGGGAACGGGCCTATGGGAAAGTGTGTATGTCCCAGGAAGATGAGCTACCTACAGTCCTATGGTTACTTGTTTAATTGAAGGTTCTCTGTTGTAGTAGCTGTGATGGTTTAACTATGTAATTGATTGACCTTGACTTCAGGGTTTCTTCAGAGATATTTTCCTACTCCATGAGCCTCTCCACCTTCATTATAGATACAAAAGAAAAAAATAAAAACCACAAAGGCTTTACCTTGAATGCAAACAATGTGATCAGATGAATTGGTTTCTCGGTATTCTGAAACAGTGGAAAGTTTCTCCAACATGTTTTCTCATCTGAAGCATGAAAGACTAAAAATAATTGATTCTAGTCACAGATTTTCTCAAGAGGTGTTAGAGTTCTCATTTTTGCTTTGGGGAGCATTTGCTTCAATGTGGAATTTGTAACTCAGAAAAATACGTCCAGCTTCTTAACACCCTTGGACTTCTTTTGTTTTGTTTTGTTTTGTTTTGTTTTTTGTTTTACGAGACAGGGTTTCTCTGTTTTGGAGGCTGTTGGTCCAGCCTGGCCTCGAACTCACAGAGATCCGCCTGCCTCTGCCTCCCGAGTGCTGGGATTAAAGGCGTGTGCCACCAACGCCCGGCTCCAGCTTCTTAACACCAAATGAAAATAGCATCGCCAGTATGTAGACCCTTGGTCCTAAAACATCAAAGGTAAGATAATGTGATCAGAAACCAGTTGGCTTTGTTTTATTTTTAATTAAAATATAATTATATCATTTTCCTATCCCTATCCTACTTCCAACTCTTCCTATTCTCCCCCTTCACCACCCCTCGCAAATATGTGGCCTCTTTTCTTTATCATTGTTTCAAATATAAGTACAACCTGTCGAGTCAGTTTAGTGCTCTTGTATCAGGTTCAGATTTGATGCCCTGCCTTCAGGTCAGTGAGCTCTGTGTCATTACAAATGGAAGTTGTCATTGCTGTATTGAAGGAAAAAAAATTTCAGATCCTTGACATGATCTAAATATATATCTCTACCCATTTCTCTGCAGTAGGATGTTTATGTTGAGTCTATATCTTGGTTACCCTGGACAATGCTTCTGAACATAGAAGTGAAGATACCTTTAAGACAATGTGTCCAATGTGTAGGATTGCTGGTTCTTAATTTCTATAGAACCTTCCTATATCTTGAATTTTAAACATCCCCTCAAGCTCATGTGTTTTAGTTTTGACAGCCCTATCCCTCCCTTGCTCATAGTGATATTTGGGGGGTGCTGTGGAACTTCTTGGAGACAGGTATAGATTACAGGGTTGAGGTCTGTGGAGACTCTATGCTCCCTCCTGGCTCAATTTGTTCTCTGTTTCCTGCTCTTTCACAATGGGAACAGCTTCCACCTCTGGCTCCTGTTGTCAAGAAAGGGACTGCAGAACCACATCTTCCCCTATGTGACAGACTAAAGTCTTCTGGCATCCTGAGCCAAAGAAACCTCTCAGGCATTCTGTAAAATGAACACAAATGTAACTGATACATACCTTAAACATATGTAATTTGTATTAGTCACTCAATATAGCTGGTTAAATAAATAGTCACATGGGCTTGGTATATATGAAATGTTCTAGTTAACTTCTGGAGATTTAAAAGAAAAATCTTCCAACAACATTTCAACAGGAAGAGCCCTGGTGCTTAGTGAAGTTTGCTCATGCTGTTGTACTATTGTCAGCCCTGGCTAATCATTAAACTGACTTACAAGGAACCAAGAGCACAAAACTCAAGAAAGACCTATTTGCTTTCATGTATTTTCTTCTCCATCCTATACACACTTTTTAATACTTTAAATATTTACTTTATTTTTAATTATGTGCTAGTGTGGGAGGCATGTGCGTGTGCATACAGGTGCCCTCAGAGGCCAGATTCATCTGTTCACCTGGAGCTCCAGCTGTTGATAGTTGTGAGCCATCCACTGTGGATGCTGGGAATGGGGTCAGTCCCCTTCAAGAGCAGTACACACTCTTAACTACTGAGCCATCTCTCCAGCCCCCTTGTCTCATTTTGAAACATAAATTGTTTCTCCCATACTTCCTCCATGCCACTGTCCACCAATAGATGGTTAGACTATGACGGCTAAACATCAGCTCATCAGGAAAAGATTAATTTAAAGAGCATCCCCTGAATGGCCCTGGCCTGTCACAGTAACATTTGTCCATTCTCCTTTGTGTCCTCTGCTGGTTCATGAGGATGCAGGACCCGAAGTCCTTCTTCCCAAACCACAAAGAATATTGATCCGGTGACCTGTGTTAAGTCTACATGTGAGGTTCTTGATCTCTAGGATAATTTGAAAGGAGAAGCTTCCTAACTGAAAAGCAGAGCCAGGTTCTTGGGACATAACTTAGTTGGTAGAGTGGTTGCCAGCCATGCCCAAAGCCCTGGTTCAATCCTCAGTAGAACATGAACCTGGCTAGTTAGCATACAGCTGTGATCCCAGTATGGGGGCTGTAGGGGAGAAGAAGCAGTAGAATGAAAAGCTCAGGATCTTCCTTGATACTTAGCCAGGTCAGGAGCAACATGGGACACATGAGGCCTAGTCTCAAAACAACAACTAAAATAACAATGTTAGTAGTAATAAAATAGAACTTGGAGGCAACATGAACATAGACATAACCTTCCAATTATTGAATGAACTCCTCCAACTCATCTTATTTTGAAAATGCCACAGGAGGGTGCTTTTGTTATGCTTCCAGGTTTATACCCCTAGGATCCATTCTTTTTGCTTGGTTGGTTTGGGTTTTTTTTAATTCATTGGTTTTTCATTTATTTTCCATACTAACCCGTCTCCCTTCCCTCCTCTCCCTGCCACCTCCCCTATACGTGCCCCTATTCACTCCTCCTCCATCTCTATTCAGAAAGGGTCAGGCCTCCCATTAGAGTCAACAAAGCATGGCACATCAAGTTGAGGCAGGACCAAGATCCTCTCTCCACCAGCCACCGCATCAAGATTGGGCAAGGCAAACCACCTTGGGGATTGGGTTCCCAAATGCCAGCTCAAACACCAGGGACAAGTCCTGATCTCACTGCTAGGAGTCCCCCAAACAAAGATGCAAAACTGTCACACACATGCAGAGGGCCTAAATGGGTCCAATGCAGGCTTCAAGATCCAGAATGCCCGTATCATCTTAGCACACCTCTCTCCCATAAAGGTGCCAGAGGAAGAGCAAGCACCTGAAGAAAAGAGACAAGTGGGGAACTATGTGCAGTCCATACTGGGGCTGAAATGAGACTTAGGCCAGCCTGAGACAAAGATTAACTGACACTTGTTCTCAGGTGCCAGTTTGCATTCACTGGTTCACATGAGATCAAAGATCTTCCTGATAGGTGGTAGAATAGTATTTGAATTATCAGTTCATGGAGTTCAAACATATTACAAGCACACCTGAAAGAACTTGGGAAGTAAAAAGAAAAGAACGTTCAAGGATGCTGGGCGTTGGTGGCGCACAACTTTAATCCCAGCACTCGGGAGGCAGAGGCAGGCGAATCTCCGTGATTTTGAGGCCAGCCTAGTCTACAGAGTGAGTTCCAGGACAGCCTCCAAAACAATGCAAAGAAACCCTGTCTTGAAAAAAAAAGAACATGCAAGGATAATGGGAGAAATGGGTAATTGTCAACAAAAGAAAATCCATTTGAGGGCTGAAGTTGCTCACTGGAACAAGAAGTGGGCTTGAGAGCCAGGGGAGAGAACAGTCTAATACCCTGTGATATGAGTATGGTGCAAGCAAGAAAAGACTTGCATCTAGTGCCAAAGCCATCATCCTTGGCTCCCCCACTGTTTGAACCCAAGAACCCTCAGAACGTCCTTAGCAGAGTATTCCCAAAGAGAAAGAAACATCCTCCTCCCCTTTCCTCAAGAGTTTGCATGATTGAGTTGCTAGGACTCCCAGGTGACTCAGTGGATATTTGAGGCTCCAGTGAGGCAAATGCCACAGCAGGAGGGCAGGCCAGGCCTGGTGGGCAGTGGGCTCTGCATAGTATGGACAAGGCCAGGTCAGGGGGATTCTGGATCTCTTGAGATGTGTAAGGAAAATCGTGAGAGCTGGACAGAGCTTCAGTCAGAACTCAGACATGGAACACTGAGACATGAATCACTAATGTCAACACCATCCAGGGTGATAGTATTGAGTAAACCACGAGACTTCATTTTCTTTAATCCTATGAAATTTGTTGAGCTTACTTTCTATGAGATTTATTTCTGTTTATGAGATGCTGAAGATAACAAATTCAGCAAAAGAAAAATGAAGTATGAATTTCAAGAGTCATCAATGATCCCACCAAAGGAAGACAAAAAAGTAAAGAATGGAGTCTGGGAACACTTGGCTCTCCAGAAAGACCTCTTATACCAAGGACACTTTCCACTGGCTTTAACTTAATTCTCTGTTATATTAGGCCATGAGTCATTGGACTAATCTCAAAATCTGGCTCAGTCACACCTCCCTCCATCCCCAACCCAGGGGGAAATTGTGTCTCCAAGAGGGTGTTGCCTGGAAGTGTCTACTACCCTACTGGCTCTCTTCCAACATGATCCATCAGAAATGGGATGATGATGAAGGTAGGTCCCACTGATTTTTGTAGGGAATTTCCCTAAATTTGAGTTCCATGTCTGAAAAGCTTAAGATGCAAAATCAGAAACTGGAATCTCCTTGTACTCATCATCTATCTGGATGGGTGTTTTTTACAACTTAAATCCAATTATCAAGTAATTTTTCTGTGTTCTACAATGTAGACATAAGGAGAACTTTTTTAAGCAGTTCTGAGCTAGAAGCCTGCTATTTACCATGTTTCTTGATTTATTATCTGTTTATTCAAGTGAAAAAAAACATAGAGAGCAGAATTATTTCCCTTAAATAAATATTTGATTGCTATGCCATAGATTGGAAATGAACTTTTTAATGATGCTAAATTGATTAGTAATTTGTTTTGAAAAGATGAACTTTTAAACAGCTGTTCATTCCGCCATGATGATAAGCCCCAAAACAGAAGGCGTATATGCACAAACATTGTCATAGCCCATCCATTGTAGATTCATTTTGTTATGCATCATATTTTCCTTATTTTCATGAGAATGGGAATATACACGGAAAGGACAATTAGAATCTTTGAAATAAGTATTAATCCTCTGTGAGAATATGATTGAATGATTAATTGGGGGAAAAGACAGCTATTAGATCAGACACCAGCTCTCTTAATTATTTGAGACCCATAAGCAATTAAAGGCAGTGAATCTGTTTCCTTGTGTTCAACATGAATACCATATCTACTACCTTATAGGACCTTTATGACTATTAAATGCTATAATGAACCAGAAACTATTTGGAATTCACAGTTAGGAAGATCACATGCTAACAGGTAAAATACAGTCATAAACATGCAATTAACAAAACATTTTAAGTAAGTATATATATATACTAGTTGGCATCTAAATGATTTTTAACAATTTACCTTTACTATTTTGAATTATGTATGGGTTTGTATGACTTCATGTGGGAATGTGCATTCAACTGCAGGTGTCCTTGGAGGCCTGAGGCATCAGATCCCATAGAACTAGACTTGCAGACCTGTGGTAAGAAGCCTGAGTACTAGAACAAACACGGGTCCTCTGGAATAGCAGCAGATGCTCTTTACCAGCTGAGCTATCTCTTCATCTCTATGAATTCATTCTTATAGATGCTTTCATAAGCAATTAATAAAGGATTCTGTATAAATCCCGTCATGAAATCCACATCTGGACTATTTTGTCTTTAAAAAAATTGCAAATAAATAAACTTCTTAAGAACATTTTCCCTAATTAGAATAATAAAAAACAAGATTAAAATGATACACACTGAGCCTTTACTCCTATCTACTCCCACTTCAAATTTTAAAAACAGACGAGAAAAAAATCTGTCTGCATATAAAAAGAAACAAAACAGTACAACACAGATTAAGAAACTGAACTACAGAATTGATGGGCAGAAATTTAGATTCCCAAAACAAAAAGAAGACTGGCAGGACCATACTGATGGCAAAAAGCATAACCAAGGTCACATCAAAATTTTTGTTACAAAGAAGAAAGCAACTGTAGGACAACACTCAAGACTCAGAGGTGACAAAATATCAGGAGGGAGATCCCAGGCAAATATCTCAGTCAATAGTTTAGTATTCCCACCCAATTCCATAATCCTTCTACCTATAGAAGGAAATACTGGTGTTGACTCTTGGTGTCTGTAGGACAGAGACTGGAGAATCACTTGCATTGCCAGTATCTCCAAGAAACAGAAGCCTCCCATGTTAACGAAGAAAACATCTGCATGTTACTCCTCGAAGACCATCCACCTGTTCTTCCCATGCAACAGCATGATATCCCAAAACAGAATTCACAGCTTCAGCGAGGAATCTCAAGTATGAAAATATACATGCATGAATGTCATCAGTTGTTTCAAGGAAACCAAGCCATGAACGAAGCCACTGAACTCAGTGACAAGAACCTAGGTTATGGTTTCTTTGTTGACATGGTGGTTCTGGGATGTTTTAGTTCTGTAATCCTCAACTACAAATACCCAAAGAAACAGGGAGTAGAACAAACAGGTGATGACCTTCAACAAGTAGATCCTTGATCTTCACTCCTTTTGAATCTGTCTACTGACTACAATTTATTTCTAATCTCCAAATCAATATACCTAGCAGTCTGGTGATCATCGATGCATCACATAACAGTAGTGAAGACTGAGCCAACTGGTGTGCACATCCCCAGCTGAGGTCAGTCATAGCAACACTCTCTTTCTGGTTCCAAAGCTTACCTTAGACCAGTAACTTTGCTGTGATCTGCTTTGTGATCTTGTGACCTGAGACTAATAAGAGCCTACTCCTGTATTTTCCCTAAGATCAATGGTTTGGTATTTGCAATTCATTCACCATGGCAATTTCAAAGACTATAAAACTACTGTAAATAATGAAATTCAACTGGATATCGCCATATGGATAAGAACAACAACTGAAAGAAAGATCGGCTGTATGAAAGAGAAATAGTCCTAGAAAACAGCTTATGCTTGAAGAAGCTTAAAAATCAATAGACATATAAAATAGCGAATAGATGTCAATGGCAGAATAAATTAGCAAGTTATATGAAGCCAGATTGATCCCAAAGGCACAGTAAAGGGAAAAAAGGAAGCAATCTATGTGTGAGAACATTTGAGGGGGGATTCTCAATGCTTCCAGAGAGAAAATACTGTCTCCTACAAATATTCAAAACTTATTATAATCTCTGGTTTTCCTGGGATAACACTGGTTGATAAAAGAAAAATGAAACAGTCTTTTCAAAGTCTAGATAGAAACAATTTGAGACTAAAACATACATTTAGTCAAACTAACATTCAAGGGTAAGCAACTGCTTTTAATGCAAGGATTGTAAAAATATATAATTCACATATCTACTACAGAAGACTTAGGCCTTTCAGCAAAACAAAGCAGGAATAAATAACAAATTCACAAAGACAACATGGGATGCAAAATCAATCATTATTAAGTACTATACCAATCACTGTTGAGACATAGATCTAAGTTTTACATATTTCTATTATAAATATTTATGTTGTTTTTAAAATAAGTGAAAAAGTATTATCAGCATAGTGAGGAATGGGAGAACATTAGGAAACAAAAACTAAACAAAAATAAGAACAACAGTTATTGTTGATTATTTTGGTGGGAATTTTTATGGCATCTACTAGCCAGTGTCACATTGCCCAGTCTGAGACAAAGATGATTTTTAAGCCCTGGTATTTAACAGGCTCAAGAAGAACACTAGGCAAGGGAGAATCTAGGGAACTTAAAGACTTACAGGAAAACTTTTAGCTAAGGTTGGAAGTCACAGTCCTTGACAGCTCTTTTAAGAGAAGCTGCTAGGAAGGAATGCCACCTGTAATTCTTGATTGCCAGTTTGGGCTCCACTCATTTTATCATTGCAACTTACTACAAATAACATGAAAACAGTCACTCTGAAAAAATTGACATATCTTACCAAAGACCTGACTCAAAATAGGTCAAATTGGGAACAGGGACACTGAAGGCAAAACCACTCACCAGATAGGGAAGCAGGATACCCTATCGAGTCCATACATCCTAAGCAAGGATCCGCACTACGCCATATTTGGATATATTTAGCCTAAACCACAGAAACTACAATCTTCATAGGAAACAGGTCTAGAAGCTTTCCTACCCTGACAGCCACCTAGTTTAGGATACATTTAGGACTGCGGTTTTCTAAGTGCCAAGATCACCTGGCCTTTCAGAAACAGTTCTGTTCTAGGCTGGTGCAGGCAGCATACCTAGAAACTTGTTTCACCCTGAATCCACCCAAAATGCTGAGGAACCTTGGACCTTCCACCAACAACACGGGCTTTGCACCAGAAAATGAAGACAATGTACCCAAGGGCTTGGTCGCTGCTTCTAAGTTGTAGAAGATGTATTTCCATGAGGATTTCATGTAAGACAATAGATACTACACTGCCTAAATGCCTGAAAATTAATAGGTACAAGAGGAGTATGAGTCAGAATAAAATAGATTTAGCCTGAATCTCAATTTTCACTTAAATAACTGCTATGGACCCAGTTTTCTCATCTGCTTAAATGGAGTTGATGAGGCCTATACATTTACTAAGTAACTATCTGTAGAAGGCCAGTTTGTAGATTAAATATGCTGGAGTGTACAGTGCCAAACACTGATAACCGAAAGAAGAAATTCAATCGACTCTGTCTACTGGCAGCACGGTTAGTGGGAGCTGTGACCTGTAAGGGAGAATCTTACTGACTGACTCCGCAGTGACAAATATCTGAAGCAGCACATTTAGACATTAAGCTGGGCAGTAGGAATCCAGTATTTACGGAGACTAAACAGAATCTAAATCTGTCTGAAACATTAGAGTTACTCTAATTTGTCTCGAATGTCCCTCTTCTACAGTTCCAATACTGGAAACATGAGAAGTTTTTCCTATGTGCAGATTTTCTAACACAAAAGATACTGAGAGCAAGAGGTCGGGCATTTGATCTACCAAAGAGTAAAGTCGTTACAGTGAAATAAATGAAAGGCTCCTTGAGAGTGGGGAAGTGAATGGGTTTTACATTAGGAAGATCCATTGTTAAACTAGGATGCTAAACTGTGCATTTCATCAAACCAAATGTGAACATTTCCTATGTTGCCATTTGTTATACAGTATCAGAAGTCATTTAAACAAACAGTTCTTTATTATATGCTTTTCTATTATCTATTTATTGTACTGGACACAGACAGAGAGAGAACGACAACAAATGTGTGGGCTCTGAGAACAACTTGCAGGAATTGATTCTTCCTTTCTCTTATGTGAGTCCAGCCATTGAACTTGGGCTATCAGGCGCCTTTGACAGCAAGAACCTCACCTATCTCCCTCACTGAGTACCTCACTGAGCCACATCCCCAGCCCTCCTATGGTTTTATAGTCATATCTTAAAGTAGCAAATTACAGACTTCATAACTGAGAAGTGCCTAATGCAGGGTATTTCGAAGGAGACTACTCCCCACAGTCTCTGCCATTTGAAAACTTGGTCCCCAGTTGGTGGCACTGCTTGAGGAGGATGAGCTTGTGCAGCCGTGCTGAAGGATGCGTCGCTGGTGGCATTCTGTCTGCATTATGTTATGGTTTGATGACGCCGCCACTTAGCTTTCTGCTCCTGCAGCATGCCTGCAATGGTGAACTCTCAACCCTCTGCAATCAAAAGCCAAAATAAACTCTTTCTCCAGTGACTGCCTTGGTCATGTGTTTTATCACAGCAATAGAAAAGAAACTAAGATAGAAGGTACCCAAAAGAACTTTGCATCTGTTGATACCAGAACTCGTTTTACAAGTGACATGTAAAATTATCTTTCAAACAGTGAGGTAAACCAGCATATGAAGTATTGAGGTGTTATTGTGGCACAATTAATTCCATATAAAAATATAGCCTTAATAGTTATAAGATATTCTTTTATCAAAATTTCTCTCCCCTCAGAATATCTTCTTAATATGAGTCTCTGAGTTTGCATTAGCTGACAACACCTTTACCCTATTAACTTGTTTCTATTAGCCTTTCTATAAGAAATACTTTCAACCGAGAACAGCTCTGTATCCCAGCCGCAATGACCTGCACCATATCTCCAGTGAACACAGCCTGTTCTCCAAAAGACTGGAAGTCAAAGGACGAAAGTTAAAAAGGTGAATCCCAGACTAGGCACCAAACAGCAATTGCTCAATACAGCTTACATTTCTGAAGTCACCCTTCAGCAGCTCCTCCCTTTTCAACCCTTTTCCTGTGGCTTATGAATTTCTTTCCACAGTCCCTGCAGACCTCTACTCACTAGACAAGCTTCAAAAACAATTCTCACTTTTGTTATTACAATTGAAATCAAATCAGTGGTCAATTCCACTTCACTTTGAAAGAAGGCATAGGTAAGGACAAGCAAAAGAGCCACCAGCAGAGCTGTGAGCACCAAGCTCTCAACAAGGGTACTGGCAGATGACAGTTTGAATGCAGAATATTCATAAAGCAACAAATCCCACCACAGTCAAGTGTTTGCTGCCATTTATTACCACAAGAGCCCTTTGTCCACTTCAGTGACTGCCAGACTGATGGTCACCTTCTGGAACTCTCCAGGGGCAAAAAGAGAAGGCTGGGTAGTCACAGCACAATAGCACTTTTCTCTATTCTTCCCATTGAAAAGAAAAAGGAGGAAAGCATCCTTTTTTCTCTAAGACTTCATAAATCAGGGTTCCCAGAGGGCGGCTCCTACTAGTGCTCTGGATAATTTACATGGATTTATACTCTCCACTATTCTTTTTGGAAGGTGATAATTGCTATGGCAACAATTACATCATAGACCATCTATGCTTTCTCTTTTTCAAAAATGCTTAGGAATAATGGGAGTCTCTTGTATATGATGTTGTTTTAAAGATGATTTGCCATTCTAAAATAATCCAATTTAGAGCACTTCATAGGGCTTACTTTTGTTGGGAAAAAAATCGGGAACAAGTAAAATCTAAATACGGAACATGTCTATTAATGAAGAAACGATTTAACGTGTAAGTACTTAATAACTCCAGAGAACATGTACATGTCCAAGAGACAGTATGAGTGGAAATTGAAAGAGGTGAGTATTAATTATCACTAGTAAGAGCTCACTTGCCATTGTCAATTCATCTCAGTGAGGGCACGGGAGGAGGGAAGGGAAACGGAGAGGGACCTGGAACTGACTTGTGAAGCAACCTTGTTTCTAATCTAAATTTAAATTTAAAAATAAATAATAAATGATAATAATAATAAAAGAATAGAAGAAGGAGAAAACTCCCAGAAAAAAAAGAATAAAAAGCAGATGACCAAAAGGTACCAAATTAATCCTTAGAACAATGGTTCTCAACCTGTGGGTCACAATCCTTCTGGGATCACATGCTGTATATCCTGCATATCGGATATTTACATTATGATGCATAATGATAGCAAAATACAGTTACGAAGTAGCAATGAAAATAATTGTATGGTCGGGGTCACAACAACATGAGGAACTGTATTTAAGGGTTTCTTCAGCATTAGGAAGGTTGAGAAGCACTGACCTAGAGCTTTGATATTTTAATGATACCAATGTGGGGTGGAGACAGTTCAGAGTGCTCGTTGCCTTTGCAAAGGAATCAGCTTGATTTCCAGCACTCTCAGTAACTCTAGTTCTAGAAGATCCAACATCCTCTTCTGGCCTCCAAGGGAATGAGGCATGCACACAGTGTACACACACACATTCGATACATTCAGGCTTATATATATATATATATCAATACAGAAGAATTGTTACTGACAATATTCTAAGATGCTCAGCAAAGACACCAACGCAATCAAAGCACACGGGTTGGCTATGGGCAACCTGCAGGCTTGTGAAGCTCTGAAATTCTCTTCACACCAGCGTAGGTGTCTCTCGGATCAAAGGAGTTTCTTTTTTAAAAAAGTAGATTCTAAAGGGTGTTTTTATATATTTTAAAAGATGTATCTTATTTTTATTTGCATGTATGTGTGTATATGTCATGAGTTCTCAGAGGCCAGAAGACAGTGTTGGATCTCCTGGAGCTAGAATGAGAGGAATTTGTGAGCCACCTGATGTGAGTGCTGGGAAGCAAATTCAGGTCCTCAGAAAGAGCAACAAACATCTCTTTTTTTAATTAATTTTTTCATTTATTTTAGATGCCAACCACAGTCATCCACCCCACTCCACCCCCATCTAGCTCCCCCATCCACTCCTCCTCCTTTCAGAAAGGGGCAGGCCTTCCTCAGAAGTCCACAAAGCATATCATATCACCTTGAGGCAGGACCAAGCTCCTCCTCCTGCATCAAGGCTGGGTGAGGCATCACTGCATGGGGAATAGGTTCCAAAATGTCAGCTCATGCACCTGAAACGGGTCCTGGTCCCACTAATAGGGGTCCCACAAACAGAACAAGCTACACAACTGCCATCCACGTGCAGATGGCCTAGGTGGATTCCATAGATTCCCTAGCTGTTGGCCCAGAGTCCGTGATCTCCCATTAGCTCAGGTCAGCTATCTCTATTGGTTTCCATGTAATGAACTTGACCCTCTTACAAATACTTTCTTAACCATCTCTCTAGGCACTGGAAGAGAGTCTTTAAAAGCCGTGCCTGGAGTTGAATGCCTGAAATCCCAGAACTGGATTGAGGTTGAAGCAGGAGGATTACCAGGAGTAGGAAACCAGTCTGGGCTACATAGTGAGTACCAGAGCAACCATGGCTGCAAAGTCAGGTCCTGTCTCAGCCTCCCCTTAACCCTTCTCTAAAACAAGATAGCATTTGACAAAAGCCTCCAGAGGAAAATGTGGGTTATCTTGAAGTTCCAACATGGTCTTGTCATTTCCTGAAAGCTGACAAGAATTAGCCTGCATGAAATTATACCAGAAATTTAATATATAGAGATCAAGGACTTGAACATCATGGTATTCCCAGAAGGAAGTATCAGTGTCTGAAATTTGGTTCATTCAATATTTTCATCTTGGATTTTACTAGAAAAATCACACACACACACACACACACACACACACACTTTGGTAGTGATTATAGAGTCTGAAAAAGATCCTCTATCTTGCCATCTTCCCAGGAACTGTGTGATCATTAAGATTATAGACTTCTATAACAAACTGTATGAGTTCAAATCTTACTTTATTATCTTAATTCTTGTGTGCTTTGGTTTTCCTCTTTGGCAAATAGAGATAATAATAGTTGAAAGTGAAATATACATCTGCTCCCTGATACTACAATCAACAAAAAAATAGAAATTCTTTAACACAGTTCCAGAGGAAGGAGTCCTTCATCAGATTCTATGTTGAGAGCATATGAGAGCTATTCTTTGCTTCCAAAATGTCAACTTCATGTCTGTCTTCACATAGAGAAAGCAAAGAGGACAAATTTTATGTCCACACAAAACAGAAGAAATGGGAGGACCTGGCAAATTTATTTTACAAGTGTGTTGAGCCCATTGATGAGTGTGGATCCTTTATGGGATAATCCCCTTCTGAAAATCTCCTAATATTCACCTTGAGGTTTAAGTTACAACTTAGTAATAAATGGATATAAACATCTAAACTGTAGCTGTAAACTAGGTAACAGTAGTGAAATATCATATAGTATTCCCCCATCTGGAGATACACCTTTATCCATAGTTGCGAAAAAACAACGGAGGAGGAGGAGGAGGAGGAGGAGGAGGAGGAGGAGGAGGAGGAGGAGGAGGAGAAGAAGAAGAAGAAGAAGAAGAAGAAGAAGAAGAAGAAGAAGAAGAAGAAGAAGAAGAAGAAGAAGAAGAAGAAGAAGAAGAAGAAGAAGAAGAAGAAGAAGAAGAAGAAGAAGAAGAAGAAGAAGAAGAAGACGAGGAGGAGGAGGAGGAGGAGGAGGAGGAGGAGGAGGGGGAGGAGGAGGAAGAGGAGGAAGAAGCCAGGTGTCAGGTCCATGCCTATAACCCTAGCATTCAAGAGGCAGAAAAGGGAGAATTATAATTTGGAAGTCCTGTTGGACTATATAGGGAGATTGTCTCAAAATACTAAAGACTAGGAATGTAGCTTGGTGGTACAGTATTTGTCTAGTATGCACAAGGCCCTGGGTTTGGTCCCCAGCACTCTAATCTATCAATCAACCAATCAATCAATCAATCAGGTAACAGAAACAAGTAGCAACAGTCACTGGTTGCAGTGCCTTCTTGGTATTGTATAAATCTAGAGATTTCTCTGGGCACTCAGAGTCCTACTGTCTCTACAAGTTCAGAGTGAATTCAAAAGAAACCTAGACACACTCTACCCTATGTTCCTGTACCTCGTACATTTAGCTAAACCTAGATGAGGAGTGGAGAGATACCTATGCATGATTGGATGCATTTTGAATATTAATGTTATCAAATAACATGTGAAGTGACAGGGCTGTAAGAGAATTAATGTGGCACAGTTTATACCATTAGTCGACCATGAGCATAGAGAGAAACAGGCCATGTTCACAGCAAAAATAGATTGAGCAAATTGAAAACTGTCTTTGGGGAATCAACAAGATGAGTCAGCAGCAGCTTTGTCATGCCTGAAACAGGGATCCTTAGGCAACCTCCACCCACACACTGTGCTCTTCATTTCTTGTAACAGCTTTCATGATATACATATTAATGCGATTTTAACAAAAACAAAAGGAAGCAACCTGTTTTCTAAAAGATATGTTTTCACTTTTGCAATACCAGTAAGAATAGATCTAAGTTCTGACATGTAATAGAAGCACAATTTTAAACAACACTGAGGCAAGCCCTTGCTTAGTTTAAATAAATCCTGGTAAAATCCCAGTATCAAAATCAACCAAACAGCATTAAGTGTAATAGATAATGTTTTAAATGCTAAACAATGGCCTAGGGGTTAAAAATGTGCCTTCATAGCATCTCTGTGGGGTAGATACTAGTACAATCCCCATTTCATATTTGAGGGTATAGACTTAAAAGGTCAAAGAGTAAAAGGAGTGGCTGACCCTGAACAGTGCCCTTGATTGGGCACAGGCCTGCAGAGAACTACCCTGGAGGACTTCATGTGCTACTACATACAATGGATTATTTCGCTCTATGACTTAGACTCATTCACTTCCTCAAAAACACTTTCCGCCACTCTTGGTAACAGAAATCTGCACCAGGAACTATAGGGAGCCAGGGAGAGAAGACTGGGTTTTGCCCTCCCTGCTCTGGTAGCCCACACTACAGTAGGAACACTAGGTAACATAGGCAATTGTATTTCAAGATAATTCTGATCACAAGTTAGAAAGGACAATGTGATAGGAACATTCGTTGGAAGCAGTACTTACTGCCTTAAGACAGCTTGTGCTATTTAAGCACCTACTGAGAAGCTAATTAATGTTGAGGTTTAGAGAAGCAGTCCGCTGAGGTCCTATGTTTTGAGTCAAAAGAAAAGACTTTTAAATCTATATTTTAAATTCTAAATAATTTAGGGCTATCCTTTCAAACAGCCTACACTACACAAAAGCAATAGTCCTACAAAATGGTTTCACGTGAATTCTAACCCAACTTCAGTCATAGGAATATTCATTATGGTGTTTTCCTCCCGGGGTGGGTGTCTACACAGAAAGGCAAAGAGGAGTAATAGTGTTACATCACCCCCTACTCCATCTTTTTTAGCATGCTTTCCATTGTGATATCCTGGCTTCTGGATTTCAAACCTTCCAAACTAAACTTACGCCTGAGCCCATGTAGTACCAATCATAAGACGACAAGTTTTAGATCTAGGGACAGATCAGGGTTAGCACATGATTCAAACAAGGTCAAAGCTGTAACATTTAGTCTTCCTGCCTGCTGCCTGGTCCCTGTTGCTGTTTATGAAACTGTTGGCAGTTTGTTTGGTTTCTTTTCAGCTAGCTCTGATTTGATTATTAACCCATAATTATTAATATACATTTTATAAGAACTTATCTTTTTGAGGACACACTCCTGAGCGCCCTTTGCTCCCCGGAGATCACATGGCGAGAGCTCTCCTCACTACAATTCCCAGAATCCTCCTAGACTCCTAGTCCCACCTATCTTGTTTCCCCATTGACCAACAGTGCTTTATTCAAACCAATTAGACACATATTTACAGAATGACGTCTTCCAACATCTACTCTTTTCTATCTAAAATAAAAGAAAGGTTTTAACTTTAACATAGCCAAATTATATATAACAGAAAAGTTATCAAGTAAGAACTATAGTTACAATATTTTGTCCATAACATTTAGTAAGATTTAAAGAAAATATTTTATTATCTATCCTATCTGTGTGAGTTATAAAGTCTTATATGTAGCTTATCTTTTATCATAACTAAAGAAAACTATAATTACAACTATCTGTCCTCAACTCCATCAAAGACCACAGAAGGATAATATATAAACACTAGAATTAACAGAGACATCTCAATACCTGGACAGTCCCCCAAAGTTTCGCTGTAATGTTGGGACATCTATCTTCAGCCCATTGGCCACAATTGTGCTAGGGCTGTAGAAGAACAAAACACCTTTCTAACATACTTGTTGAATGTTGCCTTCTTCCTCTGTGGAATCATACTAAGAGGAAAAAAGTAGTGCCAAGAAATGCAACAACTATGTCCTTTTAGCCTCTGAATTCAATGACCTTGGAGGTCTGGAAAACAAGAGTCAATCAATGGCATAGTATCTCTCTAAAGCTTGAAAGAGGCTTCTATCATAGGGAGAAAATAAAATGGTAATAATTAATACCTACTCTATACAATAAACTATAAAACTGTAGCTTAGAACCAAACAGGTTCAAGTTCTGGACATGCCACTTGAGATCTATACATTTGACCTATTGAGTAGACTTCTCTGACTCAGTATCTTCATCTTTAAAATGAAGGTTTGAGAAGATCAAAGAAGACAGAACAAGCAAAGGCTTTGGCAGTGACTGACATATACATTGTAATTCCATTGAGTCCAAGAATTGACATCATTCTTACTATTACTGTTACTGTGCAGCTTAATTTTATGTGTCAATATGGCTCTAGGCCCTGGTACCCCATTGTTTGGTCAAACAAACCTTAGAGTGAATCTTGCTGTGGAGATATTGCATAGTGTAATTAACATTCAAAATTAACTGACTTGAATAGATTACCTCAATAATGTGGTTGGGTCTCGTCCAATCGTTGAAGACTTTAAGAGAAATTGTGCCTGAGTTCCAGCATGCAGATTTAACTAAGACTACAAATTGAAGACTTGCTAGCACCAACCAGTAATACAACCCAGCTTCTAACACTAGATCTGTGTGTATTTGTATGCCTGTATGAATATATATATATGTTACATTCATAAAATTGTACATTATTTGTATATAAATGAATAGATAGATCCTGTTAATTCTGTTCCTGGAGAATCTTGGCAAATATGAATATCATAACTATGTAGTTTTACCCCAACCCCTTTGCAGGACAGAGCAGAACATGACCCATAACTGAAGACCATGTAAAGCACAATGGAAGAAAGCCACTGTATGTCTGATTGATTTCTAGAACTATTCTTCAAAAAAATCAAGAAATGCCCAAACTACCATTTCCCAAATCCCAAGACCAGCATTTTACATTGGACCATAGAAACAACAAGGAAACTAATGCGTGTAAACCTGTTTCCAACATCTAACATAAATCTCAAGCATGGTTTCCTTTCATTGGAAATAATTGTTCTGGTGGTACAGTTTTCTACTCAGAGCTTCACATATCATGATACTGTCTAAAGATCATTTCTTTTTCTTATTCAAAACACTATGTTGCTGTGTTTTCATCAATTGATCTGGAGATGTATTTGTTTATAAGCAATGCACAAAGAAAACTGATTGGCCCTTCCGTAACTAATAGGTATTGGCAGCTAAAATTATACTCCTAGGCTCTGGGTATAGAAATTGATTCACTTTGAGGAATCCAAAAGCTGCATATTATTGCCAAGGCTGCAAAGAAATTTCTTCCATATTAATCAAGGAGCAGTGTTTATCGGCCATCTTCTTCCTCCACTCACAGTCTCAACGTTACTTCTTTCTTCACTCTTGTTTATCACCCATTTACTATGAGGCCAGGTTCATGTGAAGCGCTTAATATTTTGTTTTCTTAATTACTCTTCCCCCAGCAGCCCCTAGTCTACTCAGAAAGCAGCATGTTTCTGGAGTGGAAGTGATGAACGCTACAGTACTTGGGATGAAATGAGAGTAGAAGGAAACCCTGCCAGAGGCTTTGTGAAAGCTGCAACATCTGCTCACTAAAAATAGCTTATACAGCTCAAGGAAAGAATCCATGCTTTTCTTTCACACTGTGGCCTAAGAAACCTATTCCCATGAATCAGTTCACCAGCTATCGATTAGCTTCTCTCATCATTTGTCTAATGAATTCAATAGGAAATACAAGAGCTGCTTTGTAGGCAGTAAATGGAGGGGACCCTACCCAACAAGTGTCTATGCCCCAGGCAAAAATTCTGACCCATCTTCCCATTCGTGCAGTACTGTTGACTACAATAACTACCATCTGGCAGGCACTACTGCAGCTGATTTAAAAAAAAAAAAAGACAAAGGCCCTTACCCTAAAAGGATGCACCTGCATCTATCTAGGATTTCCAGGTGCATCTCTGCTGAATGTTCACACTACAGTGAAATCTTATACTCTTGGAAGCCCCTTCTACCAGCATCTCCCAGATACTCAGCTTTTCAGCCTGTCCTGTGAAGTTGATAGCCTTTCTCATAACTGCACAATGGGCACATCTTCTGTTTACCATCTTTTCCTCTGATTTATATTTCTCCTTTCAGGAGCACAGGTTAGAAATGTGTTGCCAACACAATAATTTCCAAGACCTGCTTCCAAATAAAACCTGATGGCACCGCAGTTAGCACTTGTCTCAACATTTCCAAGTTAATCTCAACTCCCAGACTATGAAGGAGCATGGAAGCTCTTCTGGCTTTATTCTTGGGCCTCTTCCAAAGCTGTATATTACTCTCAAGTACATTAACAATTATAACGGCTAATGTATTTCAGGCCTGGTGCCAAGAATTATAACTATCTTATTCAATCCCTTTCTGTCTTCTTATGAGGTAGGTGTTCTCATTCTAATTTCACAGATGATGAAACAAAAGTGTTAGTAAGAAGCTGCTACACTAAGCAAAATCAAACACTGACCACCATCAGACCTGGCTCATAGGGCTTTGTCTTGTGTGACAATTACAAGGAACATGATTCCAGGGAAAAGTAGTTAAGAGGCCATCAGAGCTCTGCATTTCTCTTCTGAGACTGCTGCCTTCCCACAATACTTGCAATCTGTCTTGCTCTACTAAAATTCGTTGTTTAGACTGCAGACACCTACATCTAACATATTACCTTTCTAGTTAGAAAGAGCACTTATCGGCACTCTCACAGTAAAGAACACACAACAAACTTAAAACCCTGCGTGACCTGGACCCAACCTGTACCTCCAACCTCTGGCCACTCCCTCTCATGCACGGGTGTAGCATACTGAACCTATTTTTATTTTCCTTAGTAGAACATGACTTCATCTTCTCAGGTTTCTGACATGTTGCTTCTACACAAAACACTATTTTGTGTAACCTTCAGCACCACCCACGCACTCACAAAAACATACTCCTCCATTTATTCTGCCCATGTCTTCTTCTGTCTCTAATTTTAAGCCACCAGATGCTTTCCCTGGCTTTTTTTATTTGATGTTTTCTTGGGTTTCCTTTGTGTTGTCTGAATCCTTTCATATACCCATGGCTTGTGCCAGCTTAACACAATGAAAGCTCAGAATATGTGCTTATTGGATGAATAAATGAATGAGATAGAAAGAGCCTTTCCCCAGTATCCCAATAGTCTCCATATACCTGTCTAAAGTCAGACCAAATCAAGATTATCTTAGATGCTACAGACTAGAATGGATATCTACGGCATCTCCCAGTCACAAGAATCTACCCACAGTGGAACATCTTGGGAAAACCACCCATCTACAGAAGAGACTGGACCAGACCATCCACACTGTCATTCTGCTCCTGTTCTCTTTTGGCTGAGACATCCAGACTGAAGGGAAAGGAAAGGCCTGAATGGCATCCAAAGAAAGTCTTCACGTTCAAGGACAAGTAAAAGAGGCACAACAGTTAGTGATGCTTAAGCTAAATAGATCTTAACTCAAATGGTCTTGGTACCTGTGATTCCAGTACTCAGGTGGCAGAAGGATTGCTAGGTTGAGATCAGTGTAGACTACATAAAGACATCTTGAAATAAATAGATAAATAACATTTTAGGTCTCAACTCTTTTAGCTGTAAAGAGATATAATCATCCCACAAAATGAAAGCCATGGCACAGGGCAAGCTTCAAGCATGTACTGTGATAATCAAGGCACTTAACTTCTCTCTACTTAGTATTAGTGACACCCTAAAACGTCCTTGGGCTTCTTTCACAGCCATAAGGTGACTGCCTATAATAGGGAGTAGCAGGAGATGTTTCCTTTATCACTCTCAACAAAAGGAAAGGGTGCTTATTCCTCTATCATCAGAAATATGGTCCCTTAAATATGTTCAGGTCAACCTGAAACCTTACCTATCTCAAGACCAAGGGCAGTTTCTTGGCCAGGGAGTCTGTAGAATACTTGGCTTTTATCAGTCATGTCAGGTGAAATGAATGTATTGGATAAGAGAACAGGTAAGAGATTTTTAGGTAACAAACTTTCTAATGCTAGTATTAGAGGGGAAAGAACACACTTATTTGCTCCTAGCACAGTCACACGTCCCTCCCCTGAGATGGTTCCTGAAATGTCACATGTAAGTGCTTCATATTTCTTTGAATGCATGGCTGTATTTCTTCTTGCTGACGCCAGCTTCCCCTCAAGTTAATCATCTTCTCCTGCAGACTGGCTTGTGCTGAGTCAGCACTCAACATTTATAGGTTTATTGCTTACAACAGCTATGGAAACTGCTCATGCAACCCTGCATAGAGGCAATACAAATGACATCAACTATGTAAGCCAAATGACTTCATAACTCTTTTTGAAATAGAGGTTTGTTTCTAATAATATAAAGCAAATGTCTGTCACTCTGTGCTAGATGAAAACTTCCCGCTCTGGTGATACACACTGTCTGGGAAGAGGAAAGGAAAAATGGCTGCAGTTAGCCACCATCTGGCACTGCTCTGATGCCCAAAATGTTAAAGCCAACAAGGTTATTGAGTTGTTGTCATCTTAGTTCACCCAATCCACAGTTTAAGACATAGTTTCTTAAACTGTGGGTTACAACTGGACTGCACAAACATATTGGAAACAATGAGAAGCTTCTTAATAGGTGATAACTAGATATTAACTCAAAATCAAATGCACAACAAACCAGGTATTTCTGGAAACTGTTCCCAGTGTTGCATTCAGTAACTTCACTGTGGTATTTGGTTCTGAATGCACAAATGTGCACTTTGAAATGTGCATGCAGTCACACCATGAAGCACCAACCACCACAGCCTGAAAAAGACTGGCTCATATTCAAAACTATTGTAGACTATGAATTGCAATGTTGTTTGATTTTTTCCTTTATTTTTGAGATCATAATATGGTTACATTGCACACACACACACTTCCCTTTCCTTCCGTATACACTGCCTTGCTCTCTTTCAAAGTCATGGCCTCTTTTTTCATTAATTGTTGTTATACATATATATGTATGTATAAAAGATATACATATGTATTCATACTCACACACACACACCATTGTCAGGATGGGGTTGAGGGAGGAATAGAATTGCAATGTTTTTATTGAACAATGTTTCTCCTGTTAGATAAACATATTGGTTTAATTATGAACAACAAAGAGTTTTAATATTTCCCCCCATCATTCCAATAAATGTAAATATCAGATTAGAATGCTGTTGGGATGTGTTGTTAGAATATTTGATTTTTAAAGTTGTTGTTCAAGTTGTAATTTGAGTTGCATAAACAACAGTTCAGTGAATTCTGGCTTGAAATTGGGACAGAATTTCAAAAACTTTCTGAAGTAGTCCTAAACATACTTTTACCATTTTGTGCTATGCATTTAAGTGAAGCAATGCTCTCAACATTGGTGATGTAAAACCAAAATATGAATCAATTTGATGATGCTCTATGGCCCACAACATCAGCTAATCAGCCAAGATTTAGTTCTTTATGTAAGAATAAGCAAGTGCATCCATCTCATTAGTATGCAAATTTGCTTCATCCTTATCAAATGCAAAACTTATATGTATGTCAAAGAATTGTTTTAAAATAAGCTTTTTTGTGATTTATTATCAATAAGGCTTGATTTATATACCTATAAACCTGTCTCATAAAAATTTCTCAACTGCAAAATCACTGCTAGCAGAAGAAGTTTAAGAACCAGCCTAACTGCCGGGTGGTCATGGCTCAAGCCTTTAATCCCAGCACTCGGGAGGCAGAGGCAGGCGGATCTCTGTGAGTTCGAGGCCGGGCTGGACCAACAGCCTCCAAAACAATACAGAGAAACCCTATCTCGTAAAACCAAAAAAAAAAAAAAAAAAACCAGCCTAACATGTTGAAAGCCCAATACTCTTGTCCATTTAACCTTTCTGTCTGTTTATATACATACTTTTCATAATTGCTGCTTTCTCTGAAAATATATAGAGCAACATGATACCTTAATAAGAGCAATGTGATATCTTTTTTACAATATCAAATATCACATGACACTTTTCTTCTGCCACTCTGGAAGATATATTCTCGAGTTGCAACTAACTTTGGGTCTATGAAAGGTTTTCTCACATAGAAGATACTTGAGTCCATTTGTCAGCATTCGAGTTGAAAGCAGTCAATTTTCCAAATTGAAAGTAAGCAGGCTTATACATTTTTAGGCATGACAGGACCCAGCTTTAACTAGAGAAAGTCATGTATCCTGTTAGCAGTGGTAAATAACAGGAAGCCTCAAGGAAAGAAGTATTTCAATTTTCAAAAGACAAGAATGTTGCCTGGAAAATGTAAAACCATTCAACCTGCTACAATCAAAGGAAAAAGACAGGAGGTTTAAAGCCGGACCACTGTTCTCAGGAAGTCCAGAAAACAACTTACAAGACAGTTGTTTTATAGGTTAGGTCACACAGTTAGTTAGAACTAGCATGTTGGTAATTCCACACTCAATATTTTTATTTTCATAGATACCATTCCAAAATACAAATGAAACACACTGAAAATAAGACATTCTTTTAAAACTAATTCTCTTACCCCCCAGGGTGTAAAGAAGACTTAGGAGATTTGAGTGTGAGCATCAGCTAAGAAGGACAAATTACTCTACATGGAAAACCACCTGTCTGCCTATGAGTGTGGGACACATGTGAGAGACAGAAAATGCAAAGACACAGAGAGATGTTGGCAGGCAAAGGCCCACTACAAATCTAGTAGGTATTATTTGGGAAATAATACATAGCATATGGTTATAAATAAATATCTTAATATCCTCAGGAAAAAATCAGAAAGGAAAAGTCTTCTACTTTCTTTCTGGAAAGGAAGGGTAGATAAGTTAGTAAGGTACATGAGTACCTGAGTCTAATCCCCAGGACCATGTTAGAAAGTCAGGCATTGCAGTGAACACCAGGAACCCCAGAGCTAGGGAGATGAAGACAGAAGGACCCTGGGTCTAACTGGCATTCATAAAGATATTGTGTCTCCAAAAAAAAAAAATAGGGGAACCTAGTTTAAGTGGGGAGGGAGGCTACCAAAATGGGAGGGAAAGGAAGGATAGATAAATAATATTACTGGGACTTGAAAAAGCCACAAGGAAACATTATTTTATAAGCTTACTTAAAATACATACATAATAGATAGCCAAAGATTACCTAACAAAAACCCCAATGCCAGGCATTGGAAACCTCCCTTCAACTTGTTGAGCAGGGGGTCCAAGAGACTCCCAAAACAATACAGGCTGCTGCCATTTCCCTTGGTAACCTCCCAGAGTTTGAAAGTAAGACCCTATTGCTAAAGACTCCATGCACTTTGGACACAGGACTTAGATGATGGATCTGGAAATGACCTAGAATCCTCCTCTATGAGAATTCTTATGGAGTCCAAAGATGCTTATGCAAACCTCCAAGGGAGAAAAGAAGCCAGTAGTCCTACCCAACTGTAATGTCTATACACCATAGTAATGACCGGCCTGGCAAGATGGTCCTAACAATGCAATAGTGGCATTTGTGTCTTTGGGATAATCAACATATGTCTAACTGGACATATGGCCTGCTCAAGAGTACAGAATTCATGTGTGGTACTGTAAACCCAGTCAACCACCAAGTGCTGCAGAAGTCACAGACTCTAGAGGATCACATATACTGCCATTTTCCTAAAATAGCATAACTTCTAACTGTATTCTAAACATGTATCCCTATACCCACAGTAATTACAGCTCTAACCCCTCACTAAAGAAGCCCCGTTTTGAACAGACGGAGACTATTGCAGAGGTTCAGCTGGTCAAAACGTAGAGAATAAGTAGCTGTGGTGTTCCTAAACCAACTTGCTGCATTTTCAGTGCAACCCCTACAACCTAAGAGCTCAGGGAGCATTGTGGGAAAGGGGCTTAGAAAGACTCAGAGGACCAGGTTGCCTGCTTCAAGACATAACCAGAAGCTGCGCCTGTGAACTCTCAACACTGTAGGTGCCTGCACAAGACCTGCATAATAAAATCAACACTTGATAGGCCAACATAGATGGAGAAATTTCACAAGACCCTACACCTAGATGAAGAGCTTAAGTCAATCATTGGCTCTTGAGAAAAAGAATTGGTCTTCTCCTGGGATGAGTCTCCTGACAGGTGTCCAAGCCCTAAATACATACGTGTAGGAGAGCTCCTAATGGACTCAGTGGGACACATACATATTAAGGAATAGGTCATGACACTGAGAGAGAGTGAGGGTCATTGGAAACGTTGGGGGGCTTGAAATGGTGTAAATGTAAGTACTCACATGGGTAATTATAAAAACTGTTAAATGAGAAATAAGGTGGAGAAAACTGAGGAAGACAGCTGACATTGACCTCTGTCCTGCGCACACACACACACACACACACACACACACACACACACACAGTTAAAATACTACAGTTTGATAGTTTCCACTTAATTTTTCTCATCAGGAAACTCTTATTTTCAGAGAAATATGATCCTTGATTTTACAGTGAAATCTGGGGGCAGCAGTTGGGGTGGCTAGTAATGCTTTACCCAGTTTCTGTGTGAGCAGATGACTCGCTGTTTAAACACAGCCTTGGTACATGCCAAGTCCTTGCCATGCAGACACTACTTGAAGACACCTTTACTGGCATCTTCTTCCTGGTGGGTGCTCGAACCCCTTCCTATTTCAGGATGCCACATCATCCTTTGGCAAAATAGCCAAGGCAGATGTTTTTCCCCAGAGCTCACTGGTGCTTGGTTGGTTGCTTCATGATATGCTACTGACTGAACCCACAACTGAAGGCTGACTTGCAGCCTTAAACCCTTTCCGCTTAAACACGCCACTAGCCAGTTGGCAGTTTGCGAGGGCCAAGAGCCCACCCTGCGGGGCCACAAACGTCCTTCCTGTTCATGGCATGCCCACCCTGTCCAGCACCCACCATCGCGCTGGAATTCTGCATGTCCCAACGCCCATGCCCTGGCTGCAGGTCCTCTCAGGGTCCACAGCCGCAGCCCGCCCACGGGATGCTCTGCTGGGGAGGGCTGCGGAGCGGAGAGCAGCTCAGAGAACGCAGTGTTTCCCGGCCCCGCAGCGGTCTTCACGCGGGGACAGAGACTGTAGCCAGCCAGGGCACCTCACAAAGAGCTGCAGTTATCGCCCTGCATCTGGGCTTCCCTCATTAGCATATTAAAGCAGCTCGGTCCTTTCCCTCAGAGCCTGCTCTGTCTCGGCAGCCCACTCCTTTGAGGCCTTCCCTCAGTGGGAAACCCGCTGGGTTCAAGAGGTACTAACCCCTTCCTGAAGCCTGTCAAACCCTCCTGTGCAAACCAGAGGAGCTGCCAAAGCCCCAACTCCGAGAGCAGACAGCGTACCGTATGCCTGGTGCCACATGAAAGACTCTGCCAGAGGCTTTCTTTTTAAAAAGGAAGGAAAAGTATATTTACCAAAAGAAATTCATCATCATCATCATCATCATCATCATCTGATATAAACAGACTAGTGCCTGGCTCATAACTAGGTGGTTTCCCTTCGGACTGACAACGCTGAGGCAAGCCGAGGGGGCAGAGTCATGGCTGTGTGCTGAAAGGCCGGCCAGGTCAGCATGTAGCACGCCTTGGTGACAGAGCAGAGCTAAGGGAACTCAGGCACTTCTTCTAATTCTGTGACCAGGATAACCACTGTGAAGTACTTGGCAGCTTTCCAAGTCCTCTCCCTAGTGTTACTTCATTTAAAAAATCCCAAACATCCAATGGGAAATGAGCCAGAATTATTTTAACTGGTTTACCACTGAGAAAATTGAAGGCCCCACAAGTTGTCACTTGCCTGAGGGAAAAGACATCTCCTTCTCAGGGGGGCACAATGGTCCAAGCACTAACCTTCAAGTGACCACATAAAATCCCTTACTTTCCTCTTCTCTCTCCCACCCCCAGATTTGAAACAGGACCTCCCCCTCTTGAGGTCCCCCAGGACCCCCACTTCACACCTGAATTCACTTGGGTTAGCCCTTTCGAGTTGGATGCTAAATAACAGTGCCACCACACCTCCACCCCAAGTGTCACATTTGCAGGTAACATTTTAATGTGTGTTTCCTTCCTTACTCCCCCACTTCTCTCTGTATAAACACCCTGCACTCTTCCCCCCAGCACCTGGCACCTTCCATTCACAACTGAAATCTTAACCTTGCAGTTCTCCAGGAGAGAAGACATCTGACAGAAACTGCTTTTCAGTCCCACAAAATGGGCTTTTTCCAGTCCATGTAGGCCCCACCACACACTGGAGCATTGGAGAGTGAGCTCCCTTTTGTCAGACATAGCTCTCTGTGGGCCTTCTCTAGACTCTCCTCAGCCTTCATCGCCCTCCTTACTGCACATGCGGCTTCCTTCTCCAGCAACCATTGCCACAAGCACACAGACCCATCATTAGAGACTATGCCTCCTTTTAAAGGCAAAACTTCTCAACAGTTCTGTTCTGTCACCTCTACCCAATCAGTCCAAACCAGGTTTCTGCCTGCGTTGGTCTTTTGATCCTTCATTGTCACAGCCTGTGGTAATTTAAATAAAAATGGCCTCCATAGAAAGTGGTAATATTAGGTGGTGTGGCCTTGTTACAGGAAGTGTGGCCTTGTGGGAGGAAGTGTGTCACTAGGGGTTGGGCTTTGAGGTCTCAGATGCTCAAGCCAGACCCACTGTGACACTCTCTGTTCCTGCTGTCTCCCAATCCAGATGCAGAACTCTCCAGCACCATGTCTGCCTGCATGCCTCCATGCTCCCTGCGATGATGATAATGAACCAAACATCTGGAACTATAAGCCTGCCCCAATTAAATGCTGTCCTTTGTCAGAGTTACCATGGTTGTGGTGTCTCTCAATAGAAACGCTCACAGTCCCTGAGGTCTTGTGTGTTACCAAACCATTAGTCACATCTCTGCCTGCTCTTTATGGACTCTCATCACAATGAATGCCTTATTGCCTTCCCCTGGAAATGCCTTCTCCTAATGTCAGGACATCATACTCCCCACACCCACCCCATCCACTTCCTACTTTTGACTCCTCCTCTCACCTTAGTTGGGTCCTCCTTTTAACTCTGGAGTCAGACACTACCGTGACATGACAAGGTCACTCTCCTTTTAACTCTGAAAGTTGGTATTTCCTCCAGATCATGCTCAGGACCCCTCTCTACCTGTTTCTATACATCAGCTTCAGGAGGACCTGACTAGGA
This sequence comes from Mesocricetus auratus, assembly GCF_017639785.1. NCBI lineage: Eukaryota > Metazoa > Chordata > Mammalia > Rodentia > Cricetidae > Mesocricetus > Mesocricetus auratus. The sequence continues at coordinate 10,019,566 of NW_024429199.1, read as the reverse complement.
TTCCTAAATCCAAAATTCTAAGTACTAATTTCTGCCCAGAATTTCAGCCTTTACTTGGCATTCCGACCAGGCATCTCTAACTCAACTTGGAAGAAGTAAACTCTGGTTTCCCAGCCACAAACATGTTCTTCCACCTGTCTTTCTCTGCTGTCAAGATGGCACTATGCCCACCGAATGGCTTAAGTCCCCAACGCAGGGATTTTTTTAGGTATTCCTTTCCCTTAGCTACCCTAGAAAACTCAAAGGCCCCCTTGCCTGAAGCAAATAATTCCAAAAGTATTTACTTTTCCCCATCTCCATTGCCCCTGCCCAGTTCAACTCCCAACAGCTACCAGCATGCCTCTCCTACACAGTATGGCCTCCCCCTGCAATCCATTCTCCACTAGCAGCTTACATGATTTTTTCAAACTTGACCCAATACCCAATCTATTTTAAATCTCTTACATGTTCTCCATCCTACTTAAAAATGTATTACCTGTTTCCTTAGTCTTTTTCTCACTATCCAGATTCTTGCACTCTGGTCTTCTTTTAGTTCATTATACTTGTTTATCTCATCAAATCTACCTAGAATGTCCTTCCTTCTATGTCTCCAGTGACTAGTTCCTTTGGTCATTCTGATTAGAGTTCATGACGCCAGAGCAAGACCTCTTTGGACCACCCATGTTAAAGTTCCATTACGCTCTGCCATGTCACCCTACTTCAATTCTAAGCTCAGTACTAGCATTCCTGAGTGCCATCCGGATGTGGTTATTTTCTGCCTTCACTTACTAGAATCTAGCCTTTCTAAGAATAGAGTGCTTTGCTGCCTTTTTCCCCGAAGAACAGCCAAATGTGTAGATCATGCCACTCCTTTGACTTAATAACTGCTTGCTGAATGGTTGACTGGCATCTACTCAGTGCTCCCCAGAACTTGAGGGGAAGTGGTATCAATGATCTGAGCACAGAAGTGTGGTAACCCTGACCCATCTTCTTAGACTCAAGACCTGCTCTCTTCTACTGTAAGATCCATGAAAGTAGTACTCTCCACTTACAGCCCGCTCTACAGAAATGAGTTGCTACTTTATATGCCTTCTCGTTTCCAGGACAATAATTCTCAACCTTCCTAATGCTGTGACCCTTTCATACAGTTCTTCATGCTGTGGTGACGACCCTCCTCCCCCGACCATAAAGTTATTTTGCTGCTACTTCGTAACTGTAATTGTGCTACTGTTAGGAATCATAATGTAAATATTAGATACACAGGATATCTGATGTGGGCCAAGACCCACAGGTTAAGAATTGCTGTTCCAGGGAATGAGGAGGTTTTCAGGCAGGAATTTCAACTATTCTCCAAACCGTTTGTCTAAAGTCTTGATACTTGGTGGATCAATTGTCACTTTACCCTACTTCAAGATGCATCGAAGTGGGTAAGGAGGCTTGATGCCAAGACTGACAACCTGAATCAGATCCTAGGACCCACATGCTGGGAAGAGAGAACTGACTCCCCACAAGTTGTCCTCTGACCAACACACATGCACCATAGATGCACACTCCCTCACCTCTATATGATAAAAAATAGTAACAACATAAAACAGATCATTTATTCCATTGCAGTAGTTCCATGTAACTAATCTAAGTGGAACACAATAGGAATTATGATGTCAGAACTTGAAAAATAATATCTAAGGCATTTTGTGCAATCAGGCACTGGTAAGTATTTTTGAGAGAAAAATGAGAATGTAAGTTTAATTAAGTTGAGAGAAAATTAAATAGTAAATAATAGTATATAAACAAATGATATTTTCTTTGAATTTTCTCAGCATTCAAGTAGTCCCTGCGTAAGTACAAAATGTCTGGCAAGAAGTTTAGTATGAATTGCAAATTTGCCCTGGTAAGCTTTTATTGTCAACATGACACAACTTAGAGTCACTTGGTAAGAGGGAACCTCTGAGGAAGTGCCAAGACCAGACTGGCCCATGAGCACCTCTGTGGGATATTGTCATGAATGCTGATTGATGCAGGAGGACCTAGCCCACTGTGGACAAAACCATGTCTATGGAGGCGCTTCCAGGCTGTATAAGACAGCTCACAACACAAGTCTGTAAATGGGACAGAAAGCAGAGTTCCTCCATGGTTTCTGTCTCAGGTTCTGCCCAAGTCCCTACCATGACTTCTCTTCTCTCAATGATGGATTTTCACTTGGAAGGGTAATCCAACTAAACCGCTTCCTCTCCTAAGCTGCTTTTGCTAAGTGGCTTACCATGGTAACATAAAGCAAACACCTCAGCATGGAACAACATATATATGTGTGTGTGTGTGTGTGTGTGTGTGTGTGTGTGTGTGTGTGTGTGTGTGTGTGTGCATGGTCCCAGGATCTAGAAATCTGGACACATCCAGTAGGAAATTATATAAGACAATTCAAATAGTGGATTGTAACATTACATTCTCTGTAGCAATACATGTGCCAAGTCCCCCATGCCCCAGTAAGACTTTGAGGTCTTCAACTCTGAAAATAGTTTTGTCACACATGCACCTTCCATTGCATAGTAGCTGCTAAGGATAATTGAGCATGTACTCACATATGTTTGTGACAGTCAAGAAACATATCAAATATTTATGGATTTTTTTCCATATGTCAAGTGGAGTTTAACTTCTTAGCCATACTCCTTTAGATGTGCAATCAAACAATACTGTGTTTGAACAATGTACAGTAAATGCCCATTGTCCTGAACTCAAACAAGACCTAAAGGGGAAGCCGGGCAGTGGTGGTGCATGCCTTTAATTCCAGAACTTAGGAGGCAAATCTCTGTAAGTTCGAGGATAGCCTGGTCTACAAGAGCGAGTTCCAGGATAGCCAAGGCTACACTGAGAAACTCTGTCTCAAAACAAACAAACAAACAAACAAATACACCTAAAAGTGAGACTTTCATTATCTCGATTTTCCTCTTAGGTAAATAACGACATAGTAAGATAGCAACCCTTGCATTAAGCAGTTTCTTCGGAGTTACCTGGATGACCATCTCAATCGCCTGTAGCATCTACACCTGCAGCAGTGAATTTTGGCAATGGGTATCTATTTGGATGGCCCTGTGGAGTTACCAGATTTTGACAAAGTGAACAGCCAAAGAACAGTTATACAAATGCATGTCTGTCTGATTCCACACAAATTACTTGGATGGAAATGCATCACATTTACCAAGGTAAGCCAAATATTCCTTTACTGAACATTCACCCAAGTACAGTGCATAAACACGAAAGTCCTAGGTGATCATTTTAAAAGTTAATTTATCCTTTTACTTAAAAATAAGTGCATCCTTCAGACACCCTTTATCCACTACTGATCCGATAAATGTTTGTTTCTAATCACCCAGTTACAGTCAGTATATTTTTTGTCTAGTATCCTCATTATAAGTTGCTTTTCCTCTTGTTTTTGGCATCTGTGAGAAGAAACAGTGTGAAGCAGAACCTCACCAACAATCTTTCAACAAAAGCCTTCTAATTTCATAGAAAAAGGATAGTCTATGTTATACCATGCCTTCGTGCTAGATCTAATACCATGTTTAGGCAAAGCCTTACTCAGCAGCAACTATTCCATCAGTTAACAATGTTCTATTTACCTTGTAAGTGACACAGAAAGATTGTGTATTCACAATGCATCTTCCCAGGTTTGGCATGGATGACATGAGGCTCTCTACCAATTTTTCTGCATTCTTCTGCCTTACTGTTCTTTGGTTTACAACTTTCAAAAAGCATCAAAGTTTGAAAATTAGAAAAATAGATCTAAGTGGAAAAGTATTTCCAAACTAATGGATGGTCCAAGACACTGACCCGTTCACCTAATATTAAACACCTATACTACAAGAGTCAAAGCACAGATAGCTTTGTTAGCCCATGCAACCCAGCAACTGAAGAAAATGGATCAGAAACTAGAAACTCATGATGTCCAAGTAGGAAAAGTTCAATAAAAATGCACTCATTTTAAGGAACATTTTATTATCTAATCATTTCAGAAGAAATTCTTTGGCACTTTAATAGTGCATACTCCTATATGTTTCAAAGAAATCTACTTGGTCAGCAGTTTCTGTGGAAGGGTTATCAACTGTTGCCCTTGAAGCATTTTCTTTTTATTGTATCTTGCTTGTCCCTGGCAGGATAATAAATACTGTTGTTCTATAAAAACAAAAAGTATGTGAAAAGCATTTTGTCATAATTTTCCTTATCTATCTACATCAATGCATAATTTTGCATCTTTAAAATCAAAAGGTAGTCATTACTCCAGGATTTGAAGCATCTTCTATTTCTTGCATCCTATCTCAAAAGTAATTTTGAGTAGAGACACATACTATTAACTGGAAAAAAAAGAATGATCCTCCTCTTTCCCTAAAGTCTTGTATAATATATTATTCTAATTGCTATTCAGAAGGAGACTAGACCATCAGTGAGATGCCCTAATTCTCACATATAAAATGCAGCAATCTAGCTCTGTGGGTGTTTAAAGTCAATAGTTGGTGCTCCACTAAAGAAAGAAATGGATACACAATTCTGCGAGATGGATGCTCATATACTGTTCACATTCTATTTTCATTCTAATTTCTGCGAGTGGGTACCATTAGTTAAGTATCAATTAGCATCTTAACTCTTTTTAACCGTCCCTGAATGGACAGACAACTAGTATGTTTGCCTTCCCTTCTCTGGTTGACACTAACTCTGACCAAGGACAGTTTACTAGGCTTGCCTATCACACAGTTTGATCCTCCCCACCCTGTTTCCCCAGCCTCTCTCTCTCAGTAATATTCCCAAGGAGATGGTTAGAGCTGCTCCCTAGTCAGGAAACAAAGAGGCTGCTAAACCAGCTCACAGCAACAGAATGCTGCCAACTCTATATATCAATGCCAAATGTTGGACATGTATTTTTTACATTGGCTGGAGATCATGGATTTGGAATGGATCTCTCTTAAGAGCTAAGTTGCTGCATGCCAGAGATGGTTGAAAAAAGAACCGCTGACAGCACCTTGTGGATAGACAACTCGGGTGAAGGGGGCAGAATTGTTAGGGAAAGAGGGGAAGGGAAAGGAGGCAGAAAAAAAAAAAGAAAATGAGTGGGTTATGAGATTTTGGTAAATAAGGTGCATATGCACAGACCCCAGTGAGCTGACTTCATACCCAGTGCACTCTGTGATGGTTCAACAAGAAGAGCTACATCTAAGACTGCCAGCCTCACCACCCACGCTCTTTCCATAGGAGAGGGCCTGGCCATTCAGTAGCTTCTGCTAATCTAGCTGAAACAATCCTGACACAAAAGCCAAGTCCATCACACAATTATTCCATCACAATTTTTAAAATGTTTTCTGTCTCCTTAAAGATGTCCTTTTTCAAAAGAATAATGTGCCCTTACCCTTTTCAGGATGAGGGAAACTTATTGTAATATAAAAGATAAATTTTTGAAATGTTTAAAGAGTTTGAGAGACAAAGAAGAATTGGTTTGCGGGGTTTTGTTTGTTTGCTTGCTTGTTTTTGTTAGTCCTAAGGTTCCACTCCATATATTTTTTGAGGTAAAAACGTCATTAACTCAACCTAAGTCTCCGTTCCCCCTCTATACATAGGAAATAATGCCACTCAACCCATAGATGGCACAGGGCTTAGAAAATGCAAAGTTCTAGCATGAAAGCCCTTACTTCACTTTTCTTTACCTATGTTGTTCTCATGGACCTGTCTTGGCCAACAAAACTGGGCTAAATAAATGATATTTAGAACTTTCCATTTTCTAAAATGATATTTTTCTTCAGCCTTATCTAATTCTTAAAATCATGATATGACAGGGAGTTGAAACAGTTGTCACTAAGCATACTCTACAAACGAAGAGCCCAAGACCAGAGAAGATAAACGACTCTGCCACAGCCCTGTGGCTAGGTAGAGGCAAAGGAATGATAAATGCCCGAATCCCTTCAAACCTACCTTTGTGATTTTATCATTGTGGACATTAAGATTCATTATATATGCAGAGCTGCACTGTGGCCTCGATGATAACAAATGAACTATTGCATCGAGGTTTTCTACTTTGATGAGAAAAAAAGAATAATTTAATAATTGAGAATGTATTATGCTTGAAATATTGGCGATTTAAAACTCAGTATTCATAAAGAACAGGGCACACACACAATATGAACTGTGCCATCATCCTCCCGATTCCTTTCGCTTTTCATCTCTTTAAATCATCTTTTAAGTGCTATTTAGGGATGTGCTAGCCAAAGCTACAAATGACAGGATAAAACTGGACTTTCTAGTCCCAATTCATGTTTCACTTAAGAGTGAAATTCTTATCTGATATTAAGCAGAAATGTCTAAAAATAAGTTATTACAAGCATTAGGTTTTTATCAAGCAATTTTTGAATAGTATACAACCACACTCTCCAAATAAAAAAAATCAAGTTATTTCTCTACATGTATTTATGCTCTCAGTAGAGCTTTATGACCCAAACAGTTCCATGTGAGCACATCAGGGAATTTCTGCTACCAAAAATGGTACCACACAGAAACCTGTATGAATAATGCGATTGGATGGGTTACCCTGCAGACGCATTGGAAAGCACACACTCACATGGCTGGTTAGGTGAATTTTCTCTATCAGCTCATCAATCATTTTAAGTTAGGTAAGTGGCAAAAGTCCCTTTCACGTCACATTTAAGTGGGGGTACTATAGGAGATCCCACTTTCAAGAGAACAGAGTCCTCGTCCTAAAACGCTCCTGTCCTTGATAACCCAATACACGGATTCCAGCACTGAAGTCCAGGTCGATCCTCCCCGGCTCAGTTTCGGAGCAGAGCACAGCAACCAGACACCTGATTCTCACACCTTCCCTCAATATTTTGCACTTTGTTCTGGTCTGGTCCAGGCCTCCATCCTCTTTCCTTGCTCCGAAGCCACCAAGAGTCTGCACAGCGACTCAAGCATCAAGCAGAAGTGTTTTCCCCCTTCTGTCTGGAGGCGGAGGATGGGTTGGGGTGGAGGTCCTCACCACGACCCTATGCCCCTGGGGAAGGGAGTGGGTGCCACCAGGGCGGAGCAAAAGACAGCGCGAGGTTGGTGACTTCCACGCCATCACCACAGCCCGGCGCCTTCCCGCCTCCGCCCAGGCCATGTTCGGGGGGTCCCCAGAGCGCGAAGCTGGTATAAGTGTGGAAAAGGGAAGTGAAACAACGTGCTGATGCGAGGCGTTAATTGTGGACACACACACAGGGCAGCCGCAGGTAGAACAACCCCGCCTCTCCCCAACTAGCTCCCCGGACCTGCCTGCAGCCCCGCCACTCGGGGGATCCCAGCGCCAGGACAAAGCTGCGAGCGCAGGGAGAGCTCGCCCTGGCTCACGGATCTCCCCTGGCCCGGACCCAGTCCCAAAGGACCTCGGGGATGTGCGATCGAACGAGGAGACCTCGGGCTGGGCGCCCATAGCGCCTGTCCCTGGCGTCCCCGCTGGGCGCCTGTGCTCACCTGTTCAGCACTTTGCGGATCCTCTGGCGCATGCCAGCCCGGGAGGAGGCGGACAGGCTCCCGCCGCCGCTGCCTTCAGCTGGCAGGTTCTCGATGGTGGTCACCACATGGTTCGGCGGGGCCGGCGGCGGTGGCGGTTGCAGCTGGGGCTGCGGAGGCTCGGGGGGAATCATCGCGGCGGAGGCGGTGGCGAGCGGCTATCAGAACGCTGCCGGGCACATAGTGCGCGGGCTCCGGGCCCGGGAACACGCAGAGAACCCGGCCAAGCAGCCCCGGCCCGGGAGGCGGTGCCGCCTGCGAAGCGACGACGCGGAGAGGCACCCGCGGCTCCGGCCGCCGCCTCCCGGCGCAGTGCCCTCGGCTTGCTACCGGGTCCTGGCCGCACACCCCCGCTCCGGGCCGCTTCCTCCCGCCCGGGCTCTTCGCTAGCTGCGACCCAAGTCCTGGCACACCCCGCCAAGTGGCTGCGAAGGGGGTCGGCGGGAACCCGGAGCTGCCGGGTCCAAGGCAAGGACTGTGCAGAGAGAGGAACCCGGCTGCCAGGCTTCGCCTTCTGTCCCGGTGCCCAGGGCTTGTCCTGGCGGTGGCAGTTGCGGTGGCGCTGCTTCAGCTGGTGCCGGCTTCGCTAAGAAGGCTGCCGTCTGTGTCTCACGGAGTGAGAGACCGAGAGTGAACCTGGAGCGCCGGGCGGGGGCGCCGAGCTGGCGGAGGGGGTCGGGGCGGGGGATGGGGGGGGACACGCGCGCTCTGCTGTCGCCAGAGGGCGCTCCGGCTGTGCCTTGGTGTCCCCAACCCTTCTCCTGGCGTCTAAAGAGGCCCTAGGTCTAAGATGTTGTGACTGGCGGTGGGTGGGTGGTTTTCTCTCTTTAGGGCAGCACAGGATAGATTCGCCCTCTGGAATTGGGTAGGGCCCCTCTTGCTTCTACCGAGGCTCTGCGGAATCAAGCACCACCGGCCCGGGGCAGCCTCACGGCTAGACCGCTGTTGGTCCAGGTTACAGATCCAAACGGAACACCCTAAATATTCCAACTACTCTCATCAGAAGGGATCTGCAGGAAATGGGAAGAAAAACAGATTCTCACCAAAAATGCATTCTGGGAATTGTGAAAAGCAAACCAAGCCACCCCAAAACATCTCCATTTAGGCGATGGAGCCCGGAAAGGAAAGCCTGCGGACTCTAATGGCACTTCTGGAAATAACGGAGAGCCTAGGCGGTTTCTTAAATTCTGGGACAAAGCTACTCATGAGACTCCCGGGGATGTTCTAAGAGTGAAATGAAGTAAACTACCCATCAGGAGGGCCGGATGGCTTCTTCAAGGTTCTCCAGTTGTCAAAGGGATAACTGTGTGTTAGCTACTGAAATCCTGAAGCACTTGCTACGAAATGGGCTTTGTCCCAGGCATTCCTTATACCTATTGATCTGCATTTCAGTCAGTAATTGACTCTGGAAATTGTTTCAAATTTCCCTTAATCTAGATTGCCTGGGCAAGGATCTTGCAATGAAAATGATATGCATTTAAGATTTTTCTCCATTTTACTGCAGAATAGGAATTGATCGCACTGAGTTAGTTTAACAGGTACATTTGTTCACACAAAAGCACATTGATACTGCCACTGAATCTAAATGCTCTGGAAACCAGCAGATAAAAACTGCTGTTTAGGATGTTCGGAGGCAAATGACATTCAAAAGTAGTAGACTATATCAAAAGAGGAAAAGGGGAGAGGGACAAAAAGAAGCCAGTTTCTGATGGAAACAGCAGACACCCACAGCTAAACACTGAACTGAACTCCTGGAACCCAGTTGCAGAGAGGAAGGAGTGATGGGCAAAGGAGTCAAAAATGGGATGGTAAAAACCCACAGAAACAGCTGACCTGAACAAGGGGGAGCTCATGAACCCCAGACTGATAGCTGAGAGGCCAGCATGGGTCTGATCCAGACCCCCTGAATTTGGGTGTCAGTGAAGAGGCCTGGGCAATCTACAGGGCCTCAGGTAGTGGATCAGTATTTATCCCTGGCATACGAATGGACTTTGGGAGCCCATTCCACATGGAGAGATGTTCTCTTAGCCTGGACACATGGGGGAGGACCTAGGCCCTGCCCTGGATTATATGACAGACTTTGGAGATCCCCCATGGATGCCTCACCCTTCCTGGGAGCAGAGTGGGGATTGGATCGGTGGTTGGGGTGGGGGGCTGATGGGAGACTGGGAAGGTGGGGACTGAGTGGGAGCTGGGTTTGATATGTGAAGCAAGCTTGTTTCTAATTTAAATATTTTTTAAAAGAAGCCAGTCGCTTTATAATATTGGTGGTACTCGTCATTAAAAGAAATTGTGGAAGCCAGAGGCAGGTGGATCTCTATGAGTTCCGAGGCCAGCCTTGTCTACAAAGAGAGTTCCATGATAGCCAGAATTGCACAGAAAAACCCTGTCTCAAGCAAGACAAAACGTGCAAAACCTCTCTAGTCTATATTTAAGTATTTGTCAAACCCAGTTTCTACCTGAACTGTCTGTCCCTAGAGTGCCTTTCTACAAAATTCCACCCAAATTGGGACATTTGCCATTTTATAATTAGAACATCACCTCACGCTTCCTTGGTGACTTTTCATTCTAGAATATTCACCCCAGATTTTCAGGACAGGTCCACGAATTACTACAAACAAGAACAAGGTTTGTAACCTTGTGAACATTAAAATTCCAATAGATTGCAATGAATTTGCCCTGGGGGAACTACCAGACGTAGCAGAATGAGTAAAATGCACTTCGGCTGGCCCTGGCAGCAAATCTCAATGGAAATATCTCTATTAAAACAGCATTTACAGTCATTCCAGGTGTCTTCCTTGAGTGACTGGTTGTTTCAGTGCCCTCTCCCCTCACATTTGGCTTGATTCCTTCTAAATGTTCTTGGCATCTCACAACTCAGCCCTGTGACTGCTCCTCCGTGTCTGCAGGCACATCTTTCTCTAGAGGGACTGCTAAATCCTTCTGTTCCATTGAGTCAGGAAGGGAGAAAACAACAGTGAGAAAATGAGATCAGAGGTGGTACTAGCTAGTTTGTCAACTCAACACAACAGTTCCCTGAGAGGAGGAAACTTCAATTAAGAAAATGCCCATAAAACCAGGCAAGCAAGCCTGTAGGGCATTTCCTTAATCAGTGACTGATGAGGAAGGGCCTAATCCATTGTGGGTGTGCTACCCCTCAGCAGGTGGTCCAGGGTTCTATAAGAAAACAGGCTGAACAAACCATGGTAATCAAGCCAGTAAGCAGCATCCCTCATTGGCCTCTGCATCAGCTCCTGCCTCCAGATTCCTTCCCTGTCTGAGTTCCCTCCTGCCCTGACTTCCTTCAGTAATAGACTACAATGCAGAAGTGTAAACCAAATAAACTCTTTCCTCCCCAACTTACTCTTGGTCTTGGTGTTTCATCGTAGCAATAGTAACCCTAACTAGTTCAAGTTCTAATCCCGCTAGTGAGAAAAGACCTTATATTGTCTCATAGCGTAGATGGCAGAAACCTCTCGGATTCAGTGTTCCACACTCTTGAATAGCTAAGTAGCATGTAAGAAATAGGGAAACAGATGTCAAACCTTCAAATGTAAGAGCAGTAAGTCTGACATGGAAGTAAACAGAAAAGATATGGAAAATTCCTCTTGCCACCTTCCTGCTCTTTGTTTCAAAATATTCTCCAGGACTTGCTATCAAACTGGGGGAGGGGTGGAAAGAAAATCTGACTCTCACTGGTAGCTTATGGGTCCAGAGCCACAGGGATCACCTTACAGCTCTCTGCACAGTCAGTAACCTGATAACCCTTGCAAAAATGTCCCTTCAGGCATTTCCCGCCATACTACTATATCACCTGAGTAGTTCTGAAAACACATACCAATTCTGTTGAATGACTTAAGGAAGCTGGCTATCAGCTCAACTACATCTTTGAATAGCATTGCTCATTTTGAAGTCATTTAATGCATGGAAGGATTGCATAGTTTGGTCTAAGATCCAGATCTCAGAGTCACTGGGCATTTTGATCAATTTGTTTAGGATTAAGTAAACATTTGCATTATAGTGAAAAATAACATCAAAGTCAGGGCTCAAAAGTACCTGGAGACAGTCCCCAAATTTTTAAGGAGCTGTCTAGATTATCATTGTTGCTTTGAAGTGACCCAAATACCTTCCTCTGTCATTTTCTTTCCTTTTTAAAAAAATTCATTCTATTTGTTGCTGTGAAGGGACACCATGACCAAGGAAACTTATAAAAGAAATCATTTAGTTCAGCTGACATACCATTTCAAAGGTTTAGTTCATGATTTTCACCGCAGGGAGCATGACAGTACAAAGGAAAACATGGTACTGGACAAATAAATAGCTAAGAGCTCTACATCTGGATGCAAAAGCAGCTGGAAGAGAGACATTGGGCATGACTTGGACTTTTCAAACCTCAAAGCCCTTCCCCCGCCCCGCCCCAGTGACACACTTCCTCCGACAAGGCCACAGATACTCCAATAAGGCCACACCTCCTAATCCTTCCCAGTAGTACTACTTTCTGATGACTAAGCATTCAATATGAGCCTACGAGGATCATTCTTATTAAAATCACTACATTCCACTCCCTGGCCCCCATAGTTTTCTGGCCATATGATGAAGAAATGTGTTCAGTCCAAGTTCCCATAGTCTAACACATTCTCAACACTGTTCAAAAGTCCAAAAGTCAAAGTCTCTTATGAGACTCACAGCAATCTCATAACTGTAACCCCCTGGTAAAATCAAAATAAAAAAAAATCAGACCACAGATCACATAGTTCAAACATACAATGACACAGGTTACACATTACCATTCCAAAAGGGGTGGTTGGGGAGGAGCATACTGAGAAAATCTTGGACCAAAGGAAGACTGAAAACCCACTGGGCAAACTACAAACTCTACATCTCCATGTCAGACGTCAAAGTTTTCTTCAGATGTCCAACTCCTTTCAGACTTGCTGACTACAGCGTACTTCTGACTCTTGGGGGTGGTTTCACGTTCTGTTAGCAGTTCTCCTCTGCAGGTATTTCAAGACTCTAGCATCTCCAACACCTTGAAGTCTTCAATGTAATCCAGGCTTCACTTTCAGAGACTCACACAATGATCTCTCTAGGACCACATGCAAGGACACTCCTTACATGTAACTGGCCTCAGCAACTTTCCTCAGTTATGGAGGGAGATTCCACAGCCCCTCTCTTGTATCATTGGCTCTAAAGTCAGAACCATGGGGCCAAAGCCACCAAGTTCTGCTGCTTGCTGGGACTGGAACCTGGCCCGCTTGTTCAATTACATCTGCATCATATTTCTATTGTTGTTGGTTTCCTTCACTGCTTAAATGTTTCTTTAGTTCCTTTTCACAAATTGGAAGCCTACCTGGGTAGAGTCTTACCCTGAGATCACCAACTCCTTTATTCTATTTAGCATCAGACTTTCTTCATACTTTTTATTTCCTGGAGCACTACACTTAGCTCCACTACACTTCCTGGTGTTCCTTTTCTCCTTAAACTTTACAGGTTTTCCTTGCTCAGCTTGCTCCTTTTCATCAAATATCTGCATAAGAGTAACTACTCATAACCACACAACACTGTAAATATAAAGCTGTCTTGGGCCAGGCGGTGGTGGTGCACACCTTTAATCCTTTAATCCCAGCACTCGGGAGGCAGAGGCAGGTGGATCTCTGTGAGTTCGAGGCTGGGCTGGACTGACAGCCTCCAAACAATACAGAGAAACCCTGTCTCGTAAAAACAAACAAACAAACAAACAAAAAAGCTGTCTTGAAATCTCCTCTGCCAATTCCTTTAATCCAAAACTCTTCAATTTAGGCCAGACAGGTTTTAGAGAGCAGTCACATTCTTTGCCAAAATACTACAAGAATGGCCACTAACTAATATCCTTCCCCTCTGAGACTTCCTGAGCAGAGCCCTAGTGGTTCAAATCTGTCTCAGCATTGTCTTCCATGTTCCTACTAGTATGGCCCATTAAACTTTGCTTAATGCATTCAATTACTTTCCTAATCCAAAGTCCCAAATTCTCACATTTTGCTAACAATGTCAGGCCTAGTTCATGTACAAATTTCTGTCTTGGTCACTGTTCTGTTACTGTGAAGAGACAGCATGACTAAGGCAACTCTTATAAAAGAAAGAATTTAAGTGAGGCTTGTTTATAGACTCAGAGGTTTAGTCCATTATCATCATGGTGGGTAGCATGATGTCACACAAATAGACACAGTGCTGGGGAAGTAGCTGAATCCACAGGCAACAGGAAGAGAGCCACTAACCCTAGCATGGGCTTTTGAAACCACAAAGTCCACCAACAGTGACACATTTCCTCTGACAAGGTCATACCTACTCCAATAAGACCACACATACTTCCTAATCCTTCCCAACAGCCGACAACCCACTCAAATATCTGAGGCTAGGGGATATTTATTATTCAAGCCACCATACTGTATAACACATACAGTTGAACTCATTGCATCTGGATAGGTTTCAGGTTATTATTCACTCTATTAAATTCATGAGTAAAGAAAAGAGATAGAAAAGACATGAAGAGAAAGGAAAGAAGGAGAGCAGAGTGTATTCATTACATTTAAATCCAAGAAATGGATAAATAATAGAGACATCAAAGCAGAGAACTTTCATGAGCACTCATTCACCATCAATTAAGATAGTCTATAAATGGTTATTATGGATGTGATATGCACAAAACAGGGAAAGATACAGTAAACAACAGGAGACAAGATGTCACCCATTTTACACTCTATTTTTGCTTAACTATGCCAATTTTCCTTACGCAGTTTGGAAACTTGTTCTAAGAAGACTCAGTAGGTTGCAATTGGCTCCAGATAAAGAGGATTGAGAAATGATATTAGGATTATACTAGTTGTGGATGAAGTCTAATTTTGTATAATTGGAATATGCTTTGATAGATTTATAATATCTATGCATTTTTACAAAATGTTCCCTTTCTAAACACATGGTAGGTATATATCTTTATCATGGCAATATAGTAAGTCTCTGTTAATAGGTAATACATGTTTTCTCACAAATGCTAAATAAATACTTTGGTTCTGTGGATCATAATTTACCTACACCCTTATTAGTGAAAGAATTAGTTCTGTAGGATCAGTTCCCTCAAGGGGCGAAAATCATCTTAATAGATAAGTACACAGCAAAAGTGACTGTGGAGGGCTAGGGAACATGACTGGTGGTAGAAAATTTGTGTAGCCTCTAGAATAGCCTTGGTTTGATTCCCAACATGGAAAATAAGTGGCCAGTGAGACACCTCAGAAATTGTCACTATTTTAAATACTATGTTACCCACTATCTGTGACTAGACAAATAAAATTCTCATGTTGAACTCACTTACCATCTTCTGCTTATAACTTTAATAATTTAGTTCATATAATATTAATGCAAAATTTTGTGTTACTTGTATACTTAATTCTTGGCTAGGTAGTAAAAATATTACAGTAAAAAGAGAGGCCAAATAATATCAGTTCCAACTCTAGTATAATTTCTTGGCTGAATCTACTTGAGGCATTTTTTAAACTGTCTGAGAACAAATGCCTTATAGATTAAGGCATTGGTAGCACAAACACTGAGATCGACAATTAATAAATGGGCCCTCCTGAAACTGAGTAGCTTCTGTAAGGCAAAGGACACAGTCAGCAAGACAAAAAGGCAACCCACAGATTTGGAAAAGATATTCACTAACCCCACTTCTGACAGATGGCTGATCTCTAAAATTTACAAAGAACTCAAGAAACTATTTTCCGAAACACCGAAGGACCCAATTAAAAAGTGGGGAACTGAACTAAATAGAGATTTCTCAATAGAGGAGACTAAAATGGCTGAGAGACACTTGAGAAAGTGGTCAACATCCTTAGCCATTAGTGAATGCAAATCAAAACAACCCTGAGATAGCATCTTACTCCTGTCAGAATGTCTAAAATCAAAAACACCAATGACAGCTTATGCTAGAGAGGATGCGGAGAAAGGGGAACACTCATCCATTGCTGATGGGAGTGCAAACTTGTACATCCATTCTGGAATCAGTATGGAGATTCCTCAGGAAAATGGGAATCATTCAACCACACCAACCAGCAATTCCACTCTTAGGCATATACTCAAAAGATGCCCATTCATACAACAAGGATATCTGTTCCACTATGTTCATAGTAGCATTATTTGTAATAGCTAGATCCTGGAAGCAACCTAGATACCCCACAACTGAAGAGTGGATAGAGACAATGTGGTACATTTACACAATGGAGTATTACTCAGCGGGAAAAAAAACAATGGAATCTTGAAATTTGCAGGAAAAAGGATGGCATTAGAAGAAATCATCCTGAGTGAGGTAACCCAGTCACAAAAAGAGAAACATGGTATGTACTCACTCATATATGGATTTTAGACATGGATCAGGGGAGTGTCAGCCTATAATCCCAGGGCCAGTGAGTCTGGGAAACAGGGGGTTCCCAAGAGATACACATTATACCCCCAGAGAAGTGGAAAAAGGCAAGATCTCCTGAGCAGATTGGGAACATGGGGGGAAAAGAGAGGGAACCAGGGAAAAGAGAGGGGGATAAGAGGAGGGTAGAAGAAGACATGGGGGAGCAGGAAGGTTGAGTCAGGGTAAGAACAGAGGAGACCATGATGAGAGATATCATAATAATTGGAGTCATTATAGCTTTGAGGAGAGAGCTGACACTAGTGAGATTTCTAGAGATGTACAAGGATAATACCAACTGGAAAACTAAGTAATAGCGCAGAGACTACATTAATAGCCCCTACCTGATGATAAGGTTGATGACTACCTTATATGATACTCACAGCTAAACACTGAACTGACCCCCTGGAACCCAGTGACAGAGATGGAGGAGTGATGAGCAAGGTGGTCAAGACCTTGCTGGTGAAACCCACAAAGACAGTTGACTGGACAAGGGGGAGCTCTTGAACCCCAGACTGATGACTAAGAGGCCAAGAGGGGACTGATTCAGAGTCCATGAATGCAGTGTCAGTGAGGAGGCCTCAGAAATCTCTGGGGCCTTAGGTACTAGACCAGTCTTCACCATGGCATACAAATGACTTTGGGAGCCCATTCCATTCCACATGGGGGGGATGCTCTCTCAGCCTGGACACATGGGGAAGAGCCTAGGTCCTGCCGTGGATGAAATGACAGACTCTGGAGATCCCCCCAAGGAGGGCCTCACCCTCCCTGGAGAATGATGTAGGGATTGGGCTGGGGGTGAGGGGGTAGGGGGACTGGTGGAGGGAGAAGGGGGGAGCTGGGATTGACATTTGAAGCATGCATGTTTCTAATTTAAATTAAAAAACATACTTATAAAAAAGAAATGAAAAAATAATTGGAATAATAAAAAATGTATTTCAGGATCCATGCAGACCAGTTAAGTATATATAAGTAATTTGACATAAAAAGTATCGTTTATTAAATGGTTGATCAGGACATGTGAGTGCATAGTATTGATATTTCCTACCCCCAGAGCAATTCTCCCCCCTTTTTATGTAAATTAGAAACAATCCCAATTAGAAACTGTCAATCCCAGTTCCCTCTCCCTCCCTTCCTCCCCTGTCACCCAAAAAAATCCCATCCCGTCCCCTCTGCTCCACAGGTAGGGTGAAGACTTCCATGGGGGATTTTTCAAAGTCTGCCATATCATTTGGAGCAGGGCCTAGGCCCTCTCCCATGTGTCTAGGCTAAGAGAATATCCCGCTATGTGGAGTGGGCTCCCAAAGTCCATTTGTATACTAGGGATAAACACTGAGCCACTACCAGAGGCCTCATAGATTGCCCAGGCCCCCTAACTGATACCTACATTCAGGGGGTCTAGAACAGTCCTATGCTGGTTTCCAAGCTATCAGTCTGGGATCCATGAGCTCGCCCTTGTTCAGGTCAGCTGTTTCTGTGGGTTTCTACAGCCTGGTCTTGAAGCCTTTGTTCATTACTTCTCCCTCTCTGCAACTGGATTCCAGAGTTCAGCTCAGTGTTAACCTGTGGGTGTTTGATTGTGCTTCCATCAGCTACTGGAAGAAGACTCCAGGATAGTATATAGCATAGTCATCAATCTCATTATAGGAAGGACATTTAAGGTAGCCTCTCTACTATTGCTTAGATTGTTAGTTGGGGTCATCCTTGTAGATCTCTGGACATCTCCCTAGTGCCAGATTGCCCTTTAAACCTATAATGACTCCCTCTATTATGGTGTCTCTTTTCTTGTTCTCCTCTATTCTTCCCCTGACTCAATCTTCCTGCTCCCTCATGTCCTCTTCTCCCCTTCTCTTCTCCCCTTCTTTTTCTCCTAACTCCCACTCCCCTCCACCCGCATGCTCCAAATTAGAACAGGAGATCTTGTTCCTTTCCCCTTTTCCAGGGAACCATGTATGTCTCTCTTAGGGTCCTCCTTGTTTCCTAGCTTCTCTGGCAGTATGGACTGCAGTCTGGTAATTCTTTGCTCTATGTATGAAATCCATATATGAGTGAGTACATAACATGTTTGTTATGTTGTGATTGGGTTACCTTACACAGGATGGATCTATCTGTAGTCTTCTACATGCTAGCATTCAGTTATGCCAGCACCATTTGTTGAAGATGCTTTCTTTTTTCCATTGTATAATTTTAGCTTCTTCATTAAAAATCAGGTGTTTGTAGGTTTGTGAGTTAATATTAATATCAGGGTTTTTAATTCCATTCCGTTGGTCTGTCTGTTTTTGTCCCAATACGAAGCTGTTTTCAAGACTGTAGCTCTACAATAGAGCTTGAAGTCAGGGATAATGATCTCTCTGGAAGTTCCTTTATTGTACAGGGTTGTTTTGGCTATCCTGGGTCTTATGTTTTTCCATACAAAGTTAAGTATTATTCTTTCAAGGTCTGTAAAGAACTGTGCTGGGGATTGCATGGAATCTGTAGATTGCTTTTGGCAAAATTGTCATTTTTACTACATTGATCCTACCCATCAAGGTGCATGGGAGATCTTCACACTTTCTGGTATCTTCTTTAATTTCCTTCATTAAAGACTCAAAGTTCTTGCTATACAGATCTTTCACTTGTTTTGTTAATGTTACCCCAAGGTATTTTATGTTGTTTGTGGCAATTATACAGGGTGATGTTTCTCTGAATTTTTTTCTCAGTCAATTTATCATATGTATATAGTAGGGATACTATCATATCTGCAAATAGTGAATGTTTGACCTCTTCATTTTCAATTGGTACCCCCTTGATCTCCTTTTGCTGTCTTATTGCTCTAGCGAGAACTTCAAGGACAATATTGAAAAGGTATGGAGAAAGTGGATAGCCTTGTCTTGTTCCTGATTTTAGAGGAGTCACGTTGAGTTTCTCTCCATTTAGTTTGATGTTGGCTGTTTATTGCTTTTACTATGCTTAGGTATATTCCTATTATCCCTGATCTCTCCAATATCTTCATCATGAAGTGGGGTTGGATTTTTATAGCATCTAGTGATATGATCATGTGGTTTTTCCTTTTCAGTTTCTTTATATGGTGGATTACATTGATGGATTTTTGTATGTTGAACCATCCTTGCATCTCTGGGATCATGCGTAATTGATCATGGTGGATAATTTCTCTGATGTGTTCTTGGATTCTATTTGCCAATATTTATTCAGTATTTTTGCATCAATATTCATATGGGAGGTTGGTCTGAATTTCTCTTTCTTGGTTGTGTCTTTGTGTGACTTGGGTACCAAGGTGAATGTAGCCTCATAAAAAGAGCTTGGCAATGAACCCTCTGTTTCTATTGTGTGAGTTTCTGGTAGAATACTACACTGAAACCATCTGGCCCTGGACTTTTTTTTGAGGGGGAGGGTTGGGAGACATCTGATGACTGCTTCTACTTCACTAGGGGATATAGGTCTGTTTAAATTGCCTATCTGTTCTTGATTTAATTTTGGTAGGTAATATCTATGCAGAAAATTTTCCATTTCCTTTAGATTTTCAAATTTTGTGAAGTACAGGTTTTCAAAATATGACCTGAAGATTCTCTGGATTTCTTCAATATCTGTTGTTATGTCCCCTTTTCATTCCTGATTTTGTTAATTATCATGCACTCTCTCTGCCTTTTGATTAGTTTAGATAAAGGTTTGTCTATCTTGTTGATTTTCTCAAAGAATCAACTCTTTGTTTCTTTGATTCTTTGTAATGTTTTCCTAGTTTCTACTTTATTGATTTCAGCCCTCTATTTGACTATTTCCTGGCAGCTATTCCTCTGGGGGTGAGTTTGCTTCTTTTTGTTCTACAGCTTTCAGTTGTGCTGTTAATTCTCTAGTGTGACTATTCTCCAGTTTCTTCATGTGGACTCTTAGTACTATGAACTTTCCTCTTAGCACACTGCTTTCAATGTGTCCCAAGAGTTTGGGTAGGTTCATTCTCATAGAATTCTAGGAAGTCTTTGATTTCTTTCTTCATTTCTTCCTTCAACCAGGAATGGTGCAATTGCTCATTGTTCAATTTCCATGAGTTTGTAGGGTTTCTGAAATTTGTGTTGTTGTTGAATTCTAACTTTGCAGCATGATGGTCTGATAAGATACAGGGGGTTATTCCAATTTTTTGTACCTGTTGAGGTTTGTTATGTTGCCAAGTATGTGGTCAGTTTTTGAGAAGGTTCCATGTGGTGCTGAGAAGAAGGTATATTCTTTTGTGTTTGGATGGAATGTTCTATAGATGTCTGTTAAACCCAATTGGGTCATAACTTCTGTTAGTTCTTTTGTTTCTTTGTTAAGTTTCTGCATGGTGGTCCTATCTAGTGGTGAGAGTGGGGTGTTGAAGTATCCCACTATAACTGTGTGAGGTTTTTGGTGTGATTTGAGTTTTAGTAATATTTCTTTTACAAATGTGGGTGCCTTTGTATTGGTGCATACATATTCAGAATTGAGACTTCATGCTGATGGATTTTTCTTGTGATGAATATGAAATGCCCTTCTTCATCTTCAAACTTGAATTTAGTTTGAAGTCTAATTTGTTAAATATTAGGATAGCTACACCAGCTTGTTTCTTGGGTCCCTTTGAATGGAAAATCTTATCCTAACCCTTTACTCTGAGGTAACTTCTGTCTTTTAAGTTGAGGTGTGTTTCTTGTATACAGCAGATTCTACCTTCAAATCCATTCTGTTAACATGCAGGACATTCTGACTTTCTTAGTTTCCATGGTAAAGTCAGGTGTGATTCTGATAGACTTGCCTTTATATGTTACTTGGTCTTTTTCCTTTGCTGTTCTATCTTTCTTTATTCCATATATTTGGTGTTTTGATCATTATGTGGCAAGGGGACTTTTTTGTGGTCCACTCTATTTGGTGATCTATAGGCTTCTTGTACTTTCATTGGCATGTCTTTCTTTAGGTTGGGAAAGTTTTCTTCTATGGCTTTGTTGAATATGGTTTTTGCACCTTTGAGTTTGGTTTATTCACCTTGTTCTATACCTGTTATTCTTAGGTTTGGCCTTTTCATTGTATCCCATATTTACATGATATTTTGTGTTAGGGATTTATTGGACTTAAGATTTTTTTTGGACGATAAATCTGTTTCTCCTAGTGTATCTTCCATGCCTGAGGTTTTCTTTTCCATCTCTTGTATTCTGTTGGCTATGCTTGCATCTGTAGTTCCTGATCATTTACCCAGATTTTCTAATTCCAGAATTCCCTCAGACTGTGTTTATTTTTTATTGTCTCTATTTCAGCTTTCAAATATTGCACTGTTTGAATTGTTTCTTGTAATTTTTGGTTTGTCCTTTCCTCCATTTCTTGAAATTTTTTTTGGTTTTTTTTCTTCCATTTCTTTAAGGGATTTTCTCATTTCCTCCTTTAGGGTCTCCATAATCTTCATTAAGTTGTTTTTAAAGTCATTCTCTTCTGCTTCATCTGTGTTGGGATGTTCAGGTTTTGCTGGTGTAGAGTTGCCAGACTCTTGTGGTGTCACAGTGGTTTTTCTGTTGTTGAATGTGTTCTTATATGTTCATCTTTCCATCCCCTCTTCCAGTGGGTACAGGTGGGGTCTCTTCCTCTCCTGGTGGGTACTGGTCCATGTTTCTCTTCTGGTGGGTTCAAGCAGGTCCAATCCTCTGATGGGTCTTGTGATGGATGCAGGTGAGTCTAAGACACTCCCTCTCCCTGTGGGTGAAGGAGGTACTCGCAGGGAGATGTCAGCACACTCTGGATGCCTTGATCTGCCTGGGGCAAGTCAACCTGGCCACAGTCCCCAGGCCAGGAAATACCAAAGAGTGCCTGAGACAGGCCCCATGCTCACTCTCCCCTCCCCCCTGAACAATTCTAAAAGATATTCAGATCTTGGGTAAAGCCAATGCAAGGCAGAAATCAATGCAGTGGATTGGGAAATGAAGCACACCATGGGCTGAGGATACAATTCAGTGGTTGGAAACTTGCCTAGCATGTCAAAACCCTTGGTTCAATCCTTAGTGACAGAAAGCAGTATTTTGGGCTATACATAAAAGTCTATATCTATAATCTCAGCCTTTGGAAAATGGTGACTGTAAGGAAGGAAGTCCAGAGCCACAGTGGGAAATGCGACCCTGTCTCAAATAAAAGGAAATGAAGCACATTACATCCTGTCTTTGTCTTGAGGCATCTGCAAGTCAACATTAAGACATATAATGTTCAGTCACTGAAACAATCTTAATGGGTAGAATTAGCAGGGATGGAAACTCTGATGTGCAACTTGGATTTAGTGGACAGAATAACAAAAGCCAAGCAACAACAAAAATTACACCTAAGAGCCCCAAACTTAGAGAAGTCCCATCAAAGTCAACTCTGTTTTTAAAAATTAGTAATGTTTTATTCATTTCGAGAATTTCATACATATATATGTTTTGACTTTTCTATTCCTGACCCATCCCCTCCAACTCCTCTCAGACACACCCCCCATCTTAGAGCATGGTGGCAGGCAGACAGGCATGGTGCTGGAGAAATAGCTGAGAGTTCTACATGAAAATACACAGGCATCAGGAGAGGAGAGACACTGGCATGGACTTTTGAAACCTCAAAGCTCACCCTCAGTGACACACTCCAACAAGTACATACCTAATCCTTTTAAACCTTTCAAACAGTGTCACTCCCTGATGAATTAACATTCAAATATATGAGCCTATGGGAATTCTTCTTATTCAACTATCATACCCCCTCCCACTCCCTTCCCAACTTCATGTCCTCTCAGATAGATAGATAGATTAGATAGATAGATGGATGGATGGATAGATAGATAGATAGATAGATAGATAGATAGATAGATAATAGAAGATTTTTCTTTTCCCTTTAGGCTTATACAAGTCAATGCGCTATTGAAAATTGATGAGAGTAAGTCATTGTCTACTATATACCTTTCAACATTTTATTGTAAACATTAAATAGGTGAAAAGCTACCTTTAAACCAGTAATAATTTCTGTTGTATTTCTAAGCTCTCTTCATTTTTAAAGAACTTCTACCTACTTTTCTAATAAGTGTACAAAATTTAGGTTTGTATTGTGAGTGTTTTGCCTACCCAGAACCAGGCATCCTCTGCTGGTCATTATTTAAGGATGAAGGTGCAACAGCATTCAAGAAGATATCTCCTGAACAACATGCTACCTGTTAAAGTAAGTAAGTGTCAATTAATGCAGCCGACTTTTCATATAAACCGATATTGTTAATACAAACCCTGGCTATCTTGCACATTTTTATTATCCTACACACAAGAAATGACATTATTCACATAAGAAAGCTATAGACAGTTTCTGTTCTTCCTGGTCCCACTGCCCTTCAGTCCCAATAAATACACTAAGGTTTATATTAATTATAAACTGTCTGGCTAATGGCTCAGGATTCTTATTAGGTAGCTCTCTCTTAATTATTAACCCATTTCAACTAAGTATTTCCACATGGTCTGAGCTTACCAGAGAATGCCCAGACCTGTTACTCCTTCGGCAGCTACATGGCATCTCTCCAGTGGCTCACTCTCTGTGTCCTCTTCCCAGAATTCTCCTTGTCTGGTAGCCCTGCCTATACTTCCTGCCTGGCTACTGGTCAATCAGTGTTTTATTCATCAACCAATAAGAGAAACACATATACAGAAGGACATCTCCCATCAGAAGACTAATGAAAATTCATTTTACTCCTATGTTTTTTACACATCTTAGTTCCTGACCTTGATAACAAAGACCTATGCAAGATTATATATTTGTTACTTGTAATATTCATTTCTTATTTTTAACAACTTCAAAATGCACATCAACATAAAAATTCCAAATTAATTTTAAGTTTGAGTAACTTATTTATAAGAAGGTTCTATGACTAATGAGAAAAGAACATATAGCATGAGCAGTGTTAACATTTGTAGGGGAACTCCCCAAGGCAAGTAAAGAGGAGAGCAGGTGTTAGAGCTAATATTGTCTATTTGACATTACCTAAAATCATGG
The DNA here is from genome assembly GCF_017639785.1 of Mesocricetus auratus. NCBI lineage: Eukaryota > Metazoa > Chordata > Mammalia > Rodentia > Cricetidae > Mesocricetus > Mesocricetus auratus. The sequence goes on along the minus strand of NW_024429199.1, from coordinate 9,995,646 downwards.
ATGAGAGAAGCTTTGGGCATGTCGTGAGGGCTAATATAGATTACATTCACTGAAACCAGAAGACTCACCATAATTTTGAACAGCATGGTTACGTGTGCTGGAGCCCTGAATTGCATAAAAGAGGAAAATCAACTTTAGTGCCAATATTCACCTCTACTTCTTCACTATAGAAAACATATGCCCACCCTCTCGAACTCCTGATTCAATAGCTGTCTCATTATGATGGACTCTACCCTTCAGACTGTAAACTGTGAACTGCAAGCCCTTCCTCCCTTAAGTTGCTCCTTATCAAGAATTTTCCCCAGCAACCTGTCAGATAACAAGTACAGTTGGAAAAATATTTGGCGAAGGAAAGTAACAAGAAGTTTCATAATTCAAACCAAATTGTTTCAGTATACAGCATATATATATATATTAGCCTGTATTAATTAATAAATTAAATACTTGCTTTAAAAGTTTTCATTAGAAAAGTTCAAGTAATTTTAAACATTTTTTAAGTTTGGTATAGTTTTGGAAAACTTTGAAAAATTTTCACACATATTTCATAAATAATAATAATTGATTATTATTTCCCTTTGGTTTCCTGTGCATTTGCTAGTCTAGGGTGACCAACATTTCTTCCAATTACAATAAGCATGAGAGAAAAGGAAGGAGATGATTAAAAATTGACTTCACATAATAAAGATTATATTAAAACTGTGTTTATTCCATGACAAATACTTAAGAACGTAGGACAAGTTGGATACTCTAAGGCATAAAAATTATTAAAACAATGTCCCTGCTTCCACATAATTTTAGTTTAATGAACAAAACATATATAACCAATGAGACCAACTTGTGCTCAATGCTGCTCTGACAGATAAGTAAGCACAAGGATAAAAGGTAGAGACACTTGCTTTATGAGAAAGTTGAAGAACAGAGGAAGCAGAAAAGGTTTCTCTGAGGACTCCATCCGGTTTTGGTGGTAGAATTTTACCTGGTGTAGAGGTGAGGAGTCAAGACCAGATAGATACTCAAGGCAGAAGCAACCGAGTCAACAAAGACTTGGCAAAGACAGGCGTGCGTGTGGCGTGTGGGCAATATGTGGCTGGAGCTAGTATAGAAGTTTACTCAGTGACTGTATTTCCCAGAGTTTGACCATTTCACCGTTCCAAAAGCAAATGGTACTACTATTTATTTAACATGATATTTAAATGACTCTCGAAAACATAAATGCCTAGTTTAGTTTCATAGTAAGCAGCAATATCTGTGAAGTCACACATCAGAAGTGCTAAATGCATGGTTCTAATATCCATTAACAAAAATAAGTATATAATTGTGCAAACACGTGCACTATTCTGTCTCGTGCCCCCAGGGGCCAGTATTCTGTGCCTTGGGAAGCAGTGCTTGGCAGCTTTTGTGAACTGTGGAGGAAGGCGGGGAAAGGCTTTCTCCTACAAGCACGTTTTCTAATAAAACACTGAATTTCTGCCAGAAGCAAGCAGGTAGTGGTGAAAATGCTAACATTAGTGATCAGAGAGAAAGCTAACTCAGTAAGGTGAAAAGAAAGAGGGATCACGTGGTTGCACCGAAGGCAAAGCTACTTGGTCTGCTATAGGAATCTCGCGGGAAAAACAAAGTTTAAGTTAGGAAATTTGGGGTTTGCTTGTTTATTGTTATCTAAATTTAAATTTCCATTAACTGAAGTTACCTAAACTTACGTTTCAATTCAGCAGTCACACAAGGCAATTCCCAAGTACTCAAAAGTCACATGACTAGTGGTTATTGCATGGAACAGAGAAAATACAGCATGACAGCTGTATTACTATATTAAACAAATACTATATTACTCTAGATCTGCAAAGAGAGCAAAGTTCTTACACACTCTCAAAACTTAGACTCATGGCAATTATGAGGTGCTGCATATGTTAATTAGTTTGACAGTGGTAATTATTATGCCATCTGTACATATTTTAGATGTATAGTATACCATATTGTATAATTTTTGTTTGCAGCTATATCTAAAATCAAATGGAAAAGAGGGAATTTTCTGCAGCAATGAACATGTCCTGTATTTTCTCATGATTCACGTGTGTGCCAGCATTTATGTCATTTTTAACTAAAGAACTTCTCATCTTGTGTAAAAGTGTTCGCTAGAGCTTTTAATGTTTTCAGATGATCCCTCTAAGCACACACTGAATCATTTCACAGGACCGAAAAGAAGGTGTATACATGTCTGATCTGCTACTTAAAGATGCTCCTCAGCTGATGGCAAGATCCAGGAGGCATTTCTCTCCATTTACTACAGACAAAGCTAACTGCATGAAGAGCCATGGGAATTCCGCATGATAACAGGGACCCAGACAACTTCACGACTCCCCACTGCTTAATGACTGGGTCAGACAAAAAACTCAGATGAGAAAACCAGGCAAGTTGCCATCTGCCTTGCCAGGGAAGCCAGAGACCCTCCTCCACTTGAGTCTCCCGTGGCACCTCTTTCCAGTTGCCACACAGAGCTTCCCCCTGGGAAACAGAGTCAGGAAGAAGGAAGGGGAGGAAGGGGAGAGGGACGAGGGATACACAGGATCTGTTAGTTTCCACTGCAACGGAGCCAAAACAGTTACGTCATCGCCTGTCGCCCAGGTGCCCTTATGCTGTCAGCTATACCACATGTGCACCTCTTAGAAGTGCTGCCAGACGCAGCTGGCTCTCGTCTCTTGTCTGTCTCCTCTCTTTGCCTCCTCTCTTCTCGTTGCCTCTTCTTTCCTCTCTTCCTTTCTTCTTGTCTGTCTATCTACCTGCCTCTCTCGTGTCCCCACTCCAACACTGCCTTTTGCTCCTCTCCTCCCGCAATAAACCTCTTGCACTAACTCTGTTGCGCACGGCGTGTGTTTGCTTATAGGCATACTTTGACAGGGTCCGCCGAAAGGTACCCACTTCACCTTTCTTTTTTATTTATCATTACAGGGCCATACTTGGGTGTTTAGTTCTTATGAAGACTTACAAGGATGATGGAAAGAGACCGAGTTCTTGTACATGCCCTTTACATAGAGTGTTTAAAACTGAGACAGGACAGAAAAACTACTGAAGAAAATCTGTTAGACATCTAAATGGGTACCTCTTCGGATATTACCTCACTGGACTTCTGAGAAGCATTTTTAACTACTACCCCCAAGAGCAGGGATAATTAAGATAAGAGTTACCAATAATATGCCTGTGTTGCCCAATACTGGTTTAGGACTTAACACCTTTTATAAGATAACACTTTTTTTTTAAATCCAGTTGCATACAAGTGAGGATTATTAATGTTAAGCAACAGGAATTTTGTCTGAAGCAAGGTGGGAGGCGGTATCTATTCATTAAACCAACAACAGGGACCTCAGGAAGGACTTCAGACCTCTCCCTCACTATGTGCTGCACTGACTGCATTAACGAGTTCCTCTTGTACTTTGATTCCAGGAGTTTCCCTTCCACACATTTGCCCCATGCTCAGTACAGGGCAGGTGAGCATGATACCTGGGCATCAATCTACTTTAAATATCTCACTCCTGCCTGTCACTTTCTTCACAAATACTTGTGCAAAATGGAATTTCTTCCCAGTGGGACTTTACTAGAATCTAAGGGTGTGATCATCTTACCAAAGTGCCATCTGTGGCACCATCGCTACACTCCCAAGCCTGCCTAGAAAACAGAGGTAGACCAAAAGACAAAGAGTCTACCTAAGTGACTGGGGAAGGCCCTCTCAGTTAGGACAGTCTCATTAAATATAGAGGAAGCTAATGTTCCTAAATGGGTCTCATGTGGACAGGAAGGTTGTAATTGCTAATGTGTCACTGTTTTTAAAGTAATTAGGGTATTTTTTCTTTAGAATAAAGAGCAAAATCCTTTAAAATGTTTTTTTCTTGTCACCCAGAACTGAATAAATATCTGTTAGGTGACAAGATAAAGGAGATAATAAGATGTTGGCTTAGTGATCATTATGGAAATCAGTTTGGAGTTTGGGAGTGTTCTTTGCAGTTTTGTTATTGTGGGCAAATTAAGTGAAGGGAGAGTGAGGAAGGGACATAAAATAAAAAGTCATTTCTCTTGTCTCAATGACTTAAGTGTTTCATCTTATTTCATAACACACACACAGAAAGAGAGAGAGAGAGAGACAGAGAGAGAGAGACAGAGAGAGAGAGACAGAGAGAGACAGAGAGCCTTCTCTCCTCACATACAGACAGAATACTTGCTTTAGACTTTTCAGAAAGAGACACATAGGAGAGCAGATCTACTCTTACAATTATGTAACTATTACTGCTACATTCTCTTCCCTCAACAATCAAGGCTGAAGCCAAAGCTCGCTTTGTACAACATTTGCTAGGTATGCACAGCACCCCGGGTTCAGTCCCCAGCACCCTGTGATCCCAGGACCACGGGGTGGAGAAAGGATGATCAGAAGACCATCCTGGGATACACTAGACCCCATCTCAAAGAAAAAGGAAAAAGATAAAAATGTCCCACCAAAAAGGCTTTGTGTTCCCTGGTACACAGTTGAGATGATAGAATGAACTAAAGTGCAGTTGGTGATCTCTGTCCTTTGAGAGAAATATATATGGAGGAACCAAAAGGACAACAGGTGAAGGGACAAAGAAAATGCTTTGCTCCTTTTGCTCTGTTAACTTCAACAGTCTTTACCCTCAACAGGACATTGGAGTAGGCCTGTGTCCAAACTGTGCACTCTGATCTATGAGCCAAGATGCTACTGACCCACTGTTACCTGCCATGCCCACAGGGAGTCCTGTGAGGAGTAAACAAGTTGAAAGTGTTCTCTTCACTCGGTGGCAGCTGTGGATGAGACCACTGGTTTCTAATACACTGCTGTTGAAGACCTCTCCAAGAAAACCAAAGTGGAAGAGAAGAGCTTCAGAACAGAGGCAAGCTGCATAGTGTGAGAGTTCAGTCTTCCCAGTCAATATTTGAAGACATAGCTATGGTAAATCCCCACTAAGTGTGGGTATAGAGAGGATGTCAATGTCAAGGCCATAGCTTAGCAAGTTGTATCACTCAGACCAAACGATGTAGCTGAGTCAACCTAAAAGTGACATAAATATTGACTCAATAGACTTTCTAGTCTCCAATTAGCATAACCAGACTCCTGGCTGTATACTGCATTCTGGTTCTTAGGATATAGCATTGGGATATAGTTCCAATTTCTGTAACTGAATGCATATTTTTAAAATACAGGATGGAAGACTCAGGTTATATCACCAAAGAGAGGCTAAACCGATTATAAGAGCCCAAGGACCAGAACAAATGCTGCAGGAGAGTTTCTTCCAGACAGGACAGGACAGGAATGTTTCTCTCATGGACTCAACAATATGGCTGCCTGCACAAAACTTGCAGAGGCCACACTGGTCGGCACCGCAAACATGAATGGAGGAGAATTCCACATGGAGCCACACCCACTTGAAGAGCTATAGGCAAGTTAATGGCTGCTGTTCTGTGTTTTGCTTTTGTTTGTTTACTTGTGCGTAGAGACAAGTCCACAATCCTAAGTGATCAATGCTAAACACGTGTGCATCAGGACAGCATTAATTGAACTCAGTGGATTATATATTTAATATATCTATCTTTATATAGAGATAAAGAGATATTAGATATGTAGACATATATATATAACAAAATAAACATAAGAGAGGTGGTTGAGAGGACACAGGAGGAAATGGAGGGGGAGGGAATGAAACTGATACAGATGCATTATACTCCCATATAAAATCCTCAATTTCAAAGAATACTGCATGTAGCAAATAAATAATGAATACGTTTCAAGAATATTATGGATAAATAACAAATACAATGCATATTGTGGTTCACAGATACTTTTAAGGACTTAATATCCCACAAGAAAGGTAAAGTCTTAATTGAAGGTACAATTTTTGAAAACTCCACAAGGAAAGACACTGAAGACCCAGATGTGGCGACGCACAACTGTGATCCAGCACACAGGAGAGTGAGGAGGGAAGGTCGTAAGTCTGAAGCCAGCCTGGCACACATAGTAAGATCGTTTAAAAGACAAAGATGAGGAGGAGAATGAAAGACACCAACAATTCATCACACGACTTTTGCTTCTAAAAGAATGCAAACCCAGGGATACATGCCTGTAATCCCAGCACTCGGGAAGCAAAGACAGGAAAACTGGAAAATTGGAAGAAAGTTCAAGGTCATCCTCAGCTACACACTAAGTTCGAATCTAGTCCAGGCTCCACAGGACCATCCCAAATCAGCAAAAACAAAAACAAAAAATTAGAGAATTTAAATTTAATTGATAGCTTTTACAGATTAACAAGTATAGTGGACCATCAAATTTTATACAGACTAGACAATGTTAATGAGAATGTCAGAGTTAAGGCAGGAAATTTTTCTTTTTTTACTTTTAAATTTAAATTAGACACAAGGTTATTTCACATGTCAATCTCAGCTCCCTCTCCCTCTCCTCCTCCCAGGAAATTTTTATTAAGTAATTTGTACATTATGCTGCTAAATGACTTAAGATGCTTTTTGATGGAGTATATTTCTTCTGCTTAGAAATAATCTCAGTAATTAGGTATCAGTCACCTTTTACCTAATATTCAACCCTCATCACTGGACATGTCTAGTGAGAAGCCTGAAGAGGCCTTTTATCTATTTTTGTTTGTTTGTTTGTTTAACTTCACTTGTTTCTGAAGAGATTTTTAATAAGGGCCTGGGGATATGATTCAGCAGTGTGGTGCACACTCAGTGTGCACAGTATGCAATGTTAAACTTAATGATACTTAACTTTATACTATTGGTAAAGCATTTTGACCCTGAGGCTATTTGGTTATATAAAATTGTTCTCAGTATTATTACATTATAGCTGTCATGGGACAGTCATGGGCAACTAACTGTTAAAAAAGACTATATGAGAGGGAAGAATTAATAAAATCCAATAAAATGAGAACATTTAAATATTTTTAAGTCACTAAGCTATAAAGTAAATGTTTGTTCCAATTTTGACATGCCCTGTGTCAGTATTTTTATTCAGCAGAAAGTCTTAAATTTGACCTACATCTCTCAGTCAAGACAGATAGGTTTTGAGTTGGCTGGGCTACCCATGTTGTCTGTACAAACTCTAGTAAATCTGGTGTCTGCTAATTTTCAAGGAAAATAAATTTTGAAATTCTAGGAATATTTGTAATTGCAAAGCAGTGTTCCGTCACAGTAAGATTGCAAATTAAATATCTTTTATATTGTTCTGCAATGAAAAGGAACTCACCCTCAATCTGTCATGATGTTCTCCCACCCACATCCATTTTATGCCACCATTTCAGGCCTTGTCAACCACAGTGGTGAATTCTGGAAGCTTTTAGAATTGAACTTGTTTTTGAAATGCAAAGCTATATGTAAAAAGGCTTTAAACTTTTCGGAACTATCACAGTTACCATAGAAGAAAAGTTAAGAGGAAAGACAAGAAAAGAAGATGCAAACAGCCTGGGCACTAACCCATGACGTGGTCTTGAGTCATGTCAATTTTCTGTTGTTCATTTCTTTAGCTGTTAATAGACCCAAATTCTATTCAGTCCAAAGATGAATATACATATGAGTCTACACATGAGTAGTTGTTCACACACCCATATATGTGCACGAGTATGCGCGCGCGCACACACACACACACATGCACACACACACACACATGCACACACACACGCACACACACACACAGATGCTAGATAAACCATAACATCAAAAATTGATTTTTACCAGGGCTGTCAAGCAAGAAGAAAGATATCCCCTAGGTATAAGAAACAAGAATAACTTTCAAATAAAAGAAACTACAATGTTAAATGACCTGAGGGCATGTCAGGAGACATGATATATGAGAATGAGACAACATGCCAGAGAAAGATTTGTGCTGACGCTGCACATTTTGTATCTGTGTATCACTGGTACTTAGCTCTCTACACAAAAGAGAGGAGGCAGAAGCAGCTTCCAGTCCATGACACAGAGTAGAAACTGTTCACAGGCCCAAGACCTCATCCCTAGCCTGGAAGCATGGAGAAATGAGTGGGGAAATATCTCCATTTTGTAGTGCCCCATGTCAGTATTTTTATTCAGGAGAAAGTCTTAAATTTGACCTACATCTCTAAGTCAAGACACATATATTTTGAGGTGGCCGGGCTATTCCACATGTGTGACTTGGTTAAGCTTCTCATAATCTGAGTAAAGCTGGAACCAAGAAATTAGTAAGAAGTATAATAAGCACAGGCTAAACACATACAAATTACACATATATTTCCCAGCCACATCCACTGAAAGGGCCTGAAACACCCCAGTACCCAACGGACACACCTGCATCTGATCTTACTTTCTACATTCCATTCTCCAATAAAAGAACCAGGACTCTTTCAAGAACTGGCCACTTCTAGGGCAAGAACAGAAAAACATAAGATTCTCATGGAGCATCCTATAGTACCAGAAGTTAGGGAAAGACTTCAAATACAAAAGGATACTAACATGCTTACAGGACAGAGGAAACAACCTGAAGGAGCTCCCTATAGATAAATCCAGAATGAACATATCAGAATATAAACAATGTAGTTATTGGTTTACAACCCAAAATATGGAATTGATGGGGAAAGTCCTTCTGTGTATATGTAAATAAAGCACTGTTGGCCAATTGGGGAGCAAGATAGGTGGGACTATGAGTCTAGTTGGATTCTGGGAAATGTAATGAAGAAGAGTATTATCTTCCCGGGAAGAGAGGACGCAATTCTGTGTTCTCGGTAAGGTAAGACCTTATAGAAATATATATTAGTAATTATGGGTTAATAATCAAGTCAGAGCTGGCCGATGAGAAATCAAGCAAACGGCCAACAGCTTCATAATTAATATAGTGCCTTGTGTGTTATTTGGGGGCTAAAGCAGTGACAGGACCCAGGTGGCAGGAGGAAAGCTCATTACATGGAATACTTCTACAAAAGTCTACACTAATTTAAGCTTATGGAATAAACAAATCAATGAAGGGAAGAGATGAGTCGTCCCTAGAAAAGACTTCTAGATGATGAGCTCCAGCAGGTGAGGCTTCATCTTAAATGGTGGAGTGCACTCAGTGACTGAATGCAAAAGGCGGGCTTGGAAAGGAAATGCAGGCCCTTTGTGATGGAAATACATGGCACAGGATTGATGTTGGCATCAACAACGGCAGCCATTTGCTACATGCGCCCTGGGTACGTAGTGAGAAGAAATGGCATTCTGCTTCTTAAAAAATAATCTTATAAGCTAAATGTAATTACAAAGAAAGTATCTGACAGATGGCTGAAGATGCCTCAGTGAGTAGGAAGGCTTACTGAACAAAGAATGAAGACCTGAGTTCAGATCACAGCACCCTTGTAAAGAGCAAGACAAGACTATGTGTGCCAACACTTTGAGGGACAGAGACAGGAGGATCATTTGGGCTTGATGAGTGCCAGGTAGGCTCCAAGTTCAGTGGAAGGTACTGTATTTAAGGGAATGGTGTGGAAAATGATAGAACAGAAAACTTGTCTGGTGAGTATGTGTAAATGTCTGTGCATGCATGTGTACACATACACACACACAGGGACACATACACACATGAACACACAGACCTAGACACCAGCACATACACCACACATACACACAAACCATTCATGTGTATACATACAAACACACACTCAAATAACTCCATAACACTGATCAGACAAATTGAAAATAGCCTATAAAATAACTGACTAAAATGCATCAAAATTTTCAGAAAATGAGAAAACATTAAAAATTGTCACAAACTAGAAAGAAACAAAAGAGTCATATGCTGTGGTATGTGGGAAAGCAAACAGCATGGAGGCACCTCAGCATCCAAGATTCAAAACCCCTCCACGGAAAACAATTCGATTTACTCAGTGTCTAAAATTCTAAAATGGATGTGAAAACTCCCTTCAGAAAAGAATTAAACTGGGGAAGTAGGGAATTTTTTACACACAGGGAGTTTAAGTAGTAAAATTTTATTAAGGGGAAATTTGAAAATTAGCCTCCTTAATATATTCAGAGGGATTGAGCAGATGGTTCATTGGTAAAGAGGACTTGCTGAGCAAGCTCAGGGCCTGATCTCAAAACCCAAAACTCAGGATTAATAAAAGCTGGGCGTGGAGCACATGTCTGCAAACCCTAAACTAGGGTGAAGACGGTGGATAGCTGATTGGCCATGGCTAGTCAACTAAAATAGCGAGTTTCAGATTCAGTAAAGGACTTATTTCAAGAGAATAAGACAAGATACTTAGTCTTCTTCTGCCTTGTGTGTGCACATGGCAATATACCCACACAGCATACACTCACACACACACACACACACACACACACACACACGCACGCACACATGCACGTGCACAAAAAAATCCAGAGACCAAGAAAATTATTTTGAATATATATATATATATGTGCTTATTTGTAGTGTGTGCATGCATGTATGAAGCAAGTGTGTAAGTTTGAGTTGCTTGTGCCAGAGCATACATGTGGAAGTCAGAAGACCGCTCTAGGGATTCTGTATCTCCTTCCACCTTGTTTGCATAAGATCTCTCTTGTGCCTGATATGCTCTCAGCTGCCAGCCTTCAGCTTCCCAGGAAAGTCTCCTGTCTCTAGCTCCCATCCTGCCTTAAACTAGGATTACAGGTACAGATGACTCCATCTCCTTTTCTTATATGTAAGTTACAGGGATCAAACTCATGAGGTTTGCATGTCAAGTACTGTTGTAATGTATTTGTACACTGTGAAGATGTATTGGCGTGATTGGTTTAATAAAGAGCTGAATGTCCAATACCTAGGCAAGAGAGAGAGAGAGGCAGGATTTCTGGGAGGAGAGAGGAAGAAGAGGAGGAATCTAGGTGGGCAGATTATGCCGGAGATGCCAGGAGATGTAGAATACGTCAGAAGTGGAGAAGAGGTTTAAAAAAGTCATGTGGTAGAACATAGATTAACAAAAGCAGATTAAGTTGTAAGAGATAGTTCGGGGGGCAAGCCTAAACTAAAGGCCAAGCATTCATAATTAATAAGAAGTCTCCATGTCATTATTTGGGAGCTGGCTGGTGGGACAAAGAAAGACTCATTACAAAGGACTTTCTTTCCTGTGCCATCTTGCAAGTCCCAAAACATTGCTAAAAGTAAATTTTAACAATAACTGTATTGATCTTTTCAAGATAAAGAATAAGCGAAAGATAAAAGATCAGGCATTCAGAAAGAAATGAATTGTACGGTGCATTTCAGGTATTGAAACACTGCACAAAGAGATTTTTTAAATGAATATTTGAAAGATGTGGAGGATAGCATATCACCCAACTATTTCACTCCTGTCCATATACCCAGAGAACCCCATATCTTATCACAGAGATATTTGCATGGCCATGTATGTTGCTGCCTTATCCACTAAAAGCAAGGGAATGGAACTAACTTAGCTGTCCATCAACCAGTGAATCAATAATGAAAATCCATCATATATATATATATATATATACATATATATGATATCATTTGATCTCAAGAAAAGTAAAATCACAAAATTTGCAAGAAAATGGATGAACTTAGAATATATAATATTAAGCAAAGCCACTCAATCTTGGGAAGAAAAAAAATGCATGTTCCCCCTATGAGGTTCTTGCCCTATAATATATACATGCACAAGTAAACAAATATATATGTGGGTATAGCATGACACCTAGAAAGGAGAAGGTAAAGGTAATTTTTAAAAAGTAAATGCTAATGGGTTTACATATATCAGATACTTTGTGAAAGCCTTTTGGATGCTCTCTCAGGGTATAACACATTTTCAATGCAGTGTAAGTCTCTCGATGAACAGTGCCAGGCTGGAGAGATGGCTCAGAAGTTAAAAGCACTAGCTGCTCTTCCAGGTGGTCCAGGTGCAATTCCCAGCACCATAAGGCAGCAGCTTACAACTGTCTGCAACTCCAATTCTTAGAGACCTATGCCCTCTTCTGGCCTCCACAGGAACCAGGCTTGCAAGTGGTGTGCAGGCAGGCATGTGTGTAAGCAAAACACCCACACACATAAAACTAAATTTTAGATTTAAAAAATGGGTGTGTCCACATATTCTATGACCTTACTGCAAGACGTGATTTTGAATTCTGTTTTTCATTGAAGGATATAGTTTTTACTTTATGTAAAAATTGATGAATAAATGCCCTTTGTTTAAAATATAAAAATAAATAAATAATATGGAGGATAAATGATACGGAGGATTAACTACAAAACTGATGAACAAATGTCCTTTGTTTTTAATATAAAATAAATAAATAATATGGAGGATAAACTACAAGCATCCAATATATGTTTAGAAAGTCAGGAAAGGGAATGTAGAAGAATTGAGGAGAGGTGACCCTGAAGAAGATGTGGAAATGCCCCTCAATTAAAGGTATGGTATTCATCTCATGACAAAAGAGCACAAAGAAGTAACTGAAATACAGAAATACAAACTACCACTTGTTTTGAAAGGCTGGAGAATATACAAAGCTTAGAAATTTTTCAAATAAAGGCCAAGATATTTTTTATATTTTTGGTTGTGAGCCTAGCCTTTAACGGCTGAGCCATCTCTCCAGCCCAAGGCCAAGACATTTATGTAAACAGCAATCACATTAACACAGGAATTGTTCTCAGCAATAATAAGAGGAAGCAGTGTACATTAGTTGATAATGAACTCACAGTGTCAAAGCCAACTAAGTGTCCTTAGATGAAATAAAATCAGATGAAATGTGTAAGAATAGCAACAACTTATATATCAACTAGCATATAACAGTATACTTAGGTGGCAAACAAATACTAAAGGAAGGACACAAGGATACATTTTGTAAAGTATGTTGCAACCCTAAGATGAAAGAGATTGGCATGGGTGGGGTATGGTCTACCTGGGATTAAAAAGAAATAAAGATAGAATGGATGACGGGGAGGGGATGGCTTGAGATATAAAGCCATTTATATTTTTGTCTTACTTGGAGGAGGATGGAGAAGCAGATAAATCTAAGACTCAGAGGGGCTGTATGCACCGTGGTGAAACTGGCCAAGTTTGAGATCTGCTGTATAATTTTTGATGACGGAACCTTCATTAAGTTATTCAATTTCTCTAAACCTCACCTGTAACCTGAATAAATATTTATCTTGCTCGTTTGTAACAAAGATGGAATGAGCGAAGGGGAAATAAAACTTTAAAACCTTACAAGAAAGTCATTAAAACAAGACAATAAACAGACACTATCATTAAAACTCTGGATAGTAGAGGATAACCTTGAACTTCTGAGCCTCCAGTCTCTGCCTTCTGAGTGCTGGGATTACATGCATCACCCCACCCCTTAATTTGGGTACAGGGAATGGAACTCAAGCTTTCTTTCATGCATGCTGACTAAGCACTGCCACTGTCAATGCTGCTGGACTCCTGCTTTAGCCTAACAAACCTTCCCTTGAGTTAATACTCCCTTGGTATGAGAAGAAATGCGATATTTCTCTTTCAGAACCTGGAGTGTGACTGCCCCTACCCATGTTGTCTTCTCTTTCCCAAGCTACAACTGTCCTTTGAGGAATCATCTCTGGAGGGAAACTGGGGTCAAGAGAGTAATGAGTGGCTCTACAGGTATAACAGGTGGTCAAAGTATGGCCTCAAGGAGTCTCGCTTGGGACCAGCAACAGGCAGTAAGTAAAATGAAATGAAGAGTCTCAGAAATACAAATAGACAAGTGAATTGGCAAGGATAACAGTCACCATTCAAAAGAGGCCTGGAAGCCATAGTTAAACTCTCTGAAATTTTGCAAGCCAGTTGTTACAGACAGCAACAATTAGAATATGGGGCTGGAGAAATGGCTCAGCAGTTAGAAGCACTAGCTACTCCATCAGAGGACCCAGATTCGATTGTCAGCACCCACATGGAAGCACATAACTGTCTGCAACTCCCCTGGCCTCCATGAATACCAGGCACTTTACATGATATCCAGACATACAGGCAAAACAGCCACACACATAAGAATAAATGTATTAAATTATTTTGTTAAAGTTCTTTTAGGAGTTGGGTCTCTACTTCTGCTAAGTGGGTTCCTGGCATCAAACTCAAGTTTTCAGGCTTGGTGGCAAACACCTTGACCCACAAAGCCATCCCTCCATCCCCAGGACTCCCCTTCCGCACTGAAGGTGCAATGTGACCATCTGCCTCCACCTCCCTCAGCCTCGACTTCTCCACTCTGATCAAGTATACCCTTGAACTGTGTGCCAGAATAAACACTTCCTCCTTCCAAAAAGCTAGTTCATATAAAATAGCAATTAAATTATGTTTAAAATGAAGGTAGAGAAGATACTGTCGCTCACAAAGAATTTTTAAAGGCTTCTATGATGCTTACAAAAAATAAAAGCCCTACTATCGTTTTTAACCTATTAGAATTATTTGGTGATGGCGGAGGGGATGGTAGAGGGAGGGGATGGGGGATGATAACACAAGGGAATGGATTGGTTGAGTTTGGGGAGGGATAGAGTAGGAGAGCAATGAAAGAGATTCCTTGATAGAGGGAGCCTTTATGGGGTGAGGGAGAAACCTGGTGCTAGGGAAATTCCCAGGAATCCACAAGGTTGATCCCAGCTAAGACTCCTAGCAGTCGTGGAGAGGATTCCTGAACTGGCCTTCCCCTGTAATCAGACTGGGGACTACTCTAATTGTCATCATAGAACCTCTACCCAGTAACTGATAGAAAAAGATGCAGAGATCCACAACCAAGCACCAGGCTGAGTTCTGGGAGTCAGGGAGGAGAGATTACATGAGCAAGCGGGGGTCAAGACCATGACAGGGAAATCCACAGAGACAGCTGACCCCAGCTAGTGGACTCTGGATCAACAGCTGGAGAACCTGAATGGGGCCAAACTAAGCCCTCTGCATGTGGGTGACAGTTGTGCAACTTGATCTGTTTGTGGGGCCCCTGGCAGCGGGACCAGGAGCTATCCCTGGAGTATGAACTGGCTTTTTGGAGCCCATTTCCTATTGTAGGAGGACTTGCACCACCTTGATACAAGGGGGAGAGGCTTGGTCCTGCCTCAACTTAATGTGCCAGGCTTTGTTGACTCCCCATGGGATGCCTTACCCTTTCTAAGGAGTGGATGGGGGAAACCTTCTTGCCACCTAGGACCATGGTGATGTCTAGGCCTGAACTGCTACCAAGGGCCATGTCTGTGTCTATAGTCCCACCTCAGCCAGGGTGTGTGTGGCCAGCCGTGGCCCATGTTGCCACCAAATGCCACAAGGATGCCCAGTATCTGGGCCCAAGCTGCTGCCAAGGGCCATGTCTGGGTCCATGGTCCAGTGGCAGTTGGGGTCTGTGTTTATGTCTGTGGCTCCTGTCACCTTGGGGACCCATAGAAGCCATGTATGATGAAATCAGAGGTTCATGCTGAGTCATTCCTGCCCTTCACTGACCCTGGGATAGTTGGTCCTGACACTCACTGGACACTGCAGCTGGTCCCAACCCTCATGGGAGAGCTGGGCCCCAGAACTCAGGAGAGACAGTCCCACCTCTCACCATGGATTAAGGAGAACTAACCCTCATGGCATGGACATAGGGGAGTTGGTGTCCAACCTCTCACCTGAGGTGGGCAGCTCCAGTGGCCTTGACTGACCAACTCAGATACCACCCAGGCCCACAGCCAGGCCTTGAGTTGGCTTACCCTAACATCTACCCCACCTAGGACCTGCTGGAGACCGAATTTCTTTTGGGAGGGCACTGCAGGGGTGAGGGGAGGATATGGAGGGATTGGGAGGTGAGAAGAAATAGGGTGCATGATGTGAAAATTCCAAAGATTCAATAAGGAAATTATGTTAAATAAAAAAGAAGATATAAATAAACCCTCTACAAATTAAGCATGGAATGAAATAATGAAAACAGCTCAAGATATGAAAGTAAAAACAGAATCATTAAAAAAAACAGCTAAAACTAGAAATGAAAATTTCTGGAATCAAGGAAAAAACCTCACAGGTAAACTTCATCAACAGAGTATAAGAGATTGAAGAGAGAAACTCAAATGTTGAAGATAAGGTGAAGAAAGAATGCCTTAGTCAAAGAAATGTTAAATCTATACCTTTTTCTCAGCAGCTAAGGAACTTTCTCCAAAAGTCACTACATACTTGGACACAAAGTAAGTTTCAAGAGATACAAGAAAATTGAAGTAACTTCCTGCATCCTATCTGACCACCTCAGGTTAAAACTGGATATCAACAACAGAAAGCTTACAAACTCATGAAAAGTCAGCAACTCACTACTGAATGAAAAATGGGTCAAGGCACAAATTAAGGTAGAGCTTTAAAACTTTCAAAAATTGACTGAAGCCAGGCGGTGGTAGTGACGCATGCCTTTAATCCCAGCACTAGGGAGACAGAGGCAGGCAGATGTCTGTGAGTTCAAGGCCAGCCTGGTCTACAGAGTGAGTTCCAGGACAGCCTCCAAAACAATACAGAGAAACCCTGTCTCAGAAAAAAAAAATGACTGAAAATGAAAAAAATAACACATCTAAACCCATGGGAAGCCACAAATATAGTTCTAAGAAGCAAATTCACAGCACTAAGTGCCAACATAAAAATAAAATAAAATTAAAAACTGAAGAGATCTCATATTAGTAACCTAACAGCATATCAGAGAGCCCTGGTACAAAAAGAACTACCACCCTAAAGGAATAGAAATACTCAACTCAGGGCTGGAATCAATAAAATAGAAACAACAAACAAAACAATGCAAATAATCAATGAAATGAAAAGTGAGTTCTTCGAGAAAATCATTAATACTGCTAAATATTTAGCCAAATTAAAAGACAGAAAAGATTCAAATTAATAAAATTAGACCAAAGGGGAGCCATCACAACAGACACCAAGGGAATCATAAAATTTTATTTTAAAAATCTTTACTCCTCTAAACTGGAAATCCTAAAAGGAAAGGATAAATTTCTGGATATATGACTTACCAAAGTTAAATTAAAATCAGATAAGCAACTTAAACAGACTCATAACTGCAAGCGTTTCGGAATGGGTCGGGACAGGAGTGGATCAGGTATTCTGGCACTCGGGAGTCACAGAATACTGAATGCTACACAGCTCAGATGGAAAGGTATCCTGGAGCTAGGGAGCCAAGGACCACCACAGGTTGCAGTAAGCTTAGCTACTTACAGCCTTGCCTCAGAGAAAGGCTTCCCCAGTGTATCGGCTCCGCTCAGGCAAGACAGGGTCTTCCTGCTGGGGATGTTCACCCAGTGTAGCAGTTTCACTCCACTCTGCCAAGGGAAGGTTTCCTGGGCAAGTGTTACAGCCCTGCTCGCTCTGCTCTGCTCTGCCCAGGGTCGCCTCTGCTCTGTCGCCGCCGCAAAAGAAGATCTTCACCCAAAGCTCATCCGAAAGGGTTTATTGGAAGGCAGCTGGACCAGCCAAGCTGAACATACACAGGGTTTATATAGGGATTTTTGGGAGTGGGGAAGTTTTTCCAGGGTAGGGATTGGTCCGATTTCAGTGCTAAGCTCAGATTGGCTAGAGCTGTGCTTGAGGATTGGTTACTTTTTTACACAGGATTAGGGTCAGGTTTGGCTCTGGTTTCAGGGCCAAAGTGTGTTTCTTTCTCTGGACCTTTTTAGCCTTTTGGCTCCAATTTTAGGGCCAGGGTGTATTTCTTTCACTGACTCTGATTCCAGGGACAAAGTGTGTTCCTTTGGCACTGGTTTCAGGGTCAGGATACATTTCTTTGGTTCTGGTTCCAGGTCCAAAGTGTGTTTCTTTGGCTCTGCTCAGGGTGTGTTTCTCTGGCTGGTCCTTTTTCCCTACAATAACCCTTAGTGAAATGGAAGCAGTAATTAAAGTCTCCCAACAAGGACAACAAAAGCCTAAGGTTGGATGATTATAAATAGGCTTCATCCTAAGATGCAAGATTGTTTAACATATGTAATTCAACAAGTGTAATCCACTATATAAACAGACTGAAAGACAGAAAACACATGGTCATCTTACTAGATGCAGAAAAGGCGTTTGACAAAATCCAACATCCCTTCAACATCCCTTCATGATAAAAGTCCTAAAGAAACTGGGGATATAAGGGATACACTTCAGCATAATAAATGTGATTTAATGGAATCCCACAGCCACCATCAGCCTAAGTGAAGACAAGTTCAAAACATCTCCACTAAAATCAGAAACAAGACAAGGTTTCAGGCAGATGCTAAGAATGGATCTAGTTGCATTCTTCTGTATGCAGATATTAGTTTCACCAGCACCATTTGTTGGAGATGCTTTTTTTTTCCAGTGTGTATTTCTGGCTTCTTCATTAAAAACAAAACAAAACAAAAACAGGTGTCCATAGGTGTGTAGACTAATATCTGGGTCTTCATTTCCATCCCATTGACAAAAATTTGTTTTTGTACCAATGTCATGCTGTTTTTATTACTATGTCTCTGTAGTAGTACAACTTGAGATCAGGGATACTGATACTTCCATCCATTCTTTTATTACTAAGATGGTTTTAGCTATACTGTGTGTGTGTGTGTGTGTGTGTGTGTGTGTGTGTGTGTGTGTGTGTCCCACATGGAGCTAAAAATTTTCTTTTCAAGTTCCATGAAGAATTGTGTTGGAATTTTGAGGGAGACGGTGTTGAATCTGTAGATTGCCTTTGGTAGGATGATCATTTTTACTATATTAACCCATGAGCGTGGGAGATCTTTTCATCTTCTGATATCTTCTTCAATTTTTTTCTTTAGTGTCTTAAAGATTTTGTTGCACAAGTCTTTCACTTGCTTGATTAAAATTGCTCCCAAGACATTTTAGTCATTCTTTGGGAGTTTTCATTCGATGTCTTTTGGTCATTCAAGCCACCTTCCCCAGCTCTTCTCCAGATCCACCTCACTCCCTATTCACCCAACTTTGTGTCCTTTTTCCATCCCATTGACACCATTTTATGTTGGCCAAGTAGTCTTGGGAGTGGGGCTGGCCTGCCCTGGAGGTGTTCAGTCTAGCAGAGACCACCTCCTTAAGGAAACCTGACGCTCCCTCTCTGTCAGCTGTCACTCACGAATAGACTTTGTTCCCACCCCTCCTGCTCCGTGCTGGGATTTTTAGGGTGGAGCATTCCACAGCCTTTTATTCTCTGTCCATGGACCACTTACAAGTCTCCCTATTATTGCCATCTACTTCAAGAAGGGGCTTCTTGAAGGGTTGAGAGATGCACTAACCTAGGTGCACAGTGATGTCATTAGGAGTCATTTTATTACTGTGTACATTTAGCCTATAGCCCTTAGTCCCTTGAAGCCTATAACCTATATAGCCTCAGGTTATCATCTTAGCCTAAGACTTTAAAATACTTATTTTTATTTAAGTGTAGGTATCAGTGTGAGTATTGCCCCATATATGTGGATGTTTGAGGAGACCAGAAAAGGGCATCAGATCTTCTGTAGCTGGAGTAACAATTGACTGTCAGCCATTCAGTGGAGGTGCTAGGAAATGAACTTGGGTCATCTACAAGACCAGGAATCCACTTTTAACTGATGAGTCAACTCTCCAGCTCCTAAGATTTCTTAATAATAAACATTGATTTACTCAAAACTTTCCAGCATAAAGAACAGGGTTGATTATACACAGTTGCATAAAAGCCAGTCTGGGCCTTGACACTGTGTCTTGGTTACTTTGTAACATTGTAAGTTTAGAATAACTTTTAATTTGAGCTAATACATTTTTAGTATTGTATTAATTTGCAGAAATCTATTATAGAACTCTCTTCCTCTCCAGTTCTGCATTCTTCAGTCTTATTTATTTGCTGTTGACCATGTTCCAAAGTATTAAGTGGTAATCTCTAAAAATAACAATCATTAATTTTCATACTTGAACCCTAATGAATAACATGATTTAAATTCTCTCCATATTGGTGGTTTCTACCAGTAACACTAATCATCATTTGTTCAGAGTATCCAAACTGTGAAGAACTACCTAGCCACTGGTCACTGTGGTTTCAGGCATAAGGTGTTGCCACATATGCCCCCAGAAACACTGCATTTATCTAACTCAAGAGGAACTAGGGATGGTTAAACCAGTATACCCACTTATTGAGTCTTTCGTATGCCTTAGCACTGCATAATCCTACTTCCTGACCCCAGAATGCAACAGGAGGGCTACTCCTCACAATAAAGGCCTGGTAATGTTGCTCAGAGGTAGAGAGCATACCAGGAACACACCACAAGAAAGCCAAAATGAAGAAATATCATCAAGTATCATCAAGAACAAGGGTCACACTTTCTCTTGATATATCCAGCAAATTCCACGCTTGCACAAACCAGAGAACATGTAAAACTGAATAAGAAATGTCACAGACTAGATCTCAAGAACATGAGTAAACCATAATAATCCAAACATACACAATTTATAATGTGTGGTCCCTCCAGTGTGCACATCATGATACTGAAAATAATGCTAATAATAACACACTCATAGGAAAATGTGTTCAATATATTCTGCATCTGGCATTTGTTGCAAATCCCACACAATGGAGTTATTACTTTTATTCATCTTGTTTCATACTTCTTACATTTAACCCCAGTTAATGAAAGTTTTCTGCCTGATGCAACAAAATACCATCTTCAGTCACAACTTGAAGGCACTGTCACTTCCTTTTGGTGAACACTTTGTCGCTGGCACTCAATCTCCTTTGCTACTTGTAAATATAGTATCTGAGAATGTTATTTACAAGGCAGGAGTTTCTGTTTTCTGAAGTTCATCTATTTATAGAAATCAATTTATGATCACCAGTTTCATTGTCAATTTTGCAACAACCCCATAAAGTGGAGGTGATAGGAGGTTCCTGGGGAACAATGGCTTCCCTTAAGCTGGCATGTGCATGTGACAAGGGACATCTGACATTTAGCGTGAAGGGATAAATGTTTTTATTGAGGCTTCTAGTTGTCTCACAAGGGAACCTATCAATATTCAGCATTCAATTTTGTTCAGGAACTTTCTCAGGTTGCTTTAGCTATTTAAAATAAATGTATAATGTAATGTAAGCTGGGTGTTATACTTTAATCGCAATGCTTGGGAGGCAGAAGTCATGGATTTCTGTGAGTTTGAGGCCAGCCTGGTCTACATAGTAAATTCCAGGACAGCCCAGCCTATATATAGAGACACTGTCTCAGGAAGCCAAAAGAATTAAAATTGAAATAAATATATGATGTAAGAATAATGTGGTTATACTAGTGTCTGGAAGCATAATGCTTATTTAATATGTTAAATAACTATATATGTTTTTCCAGGTCATAAACTTTGACTATAAAGTCATGAAAACTCTGCTCAGATGAAAATTTACAACTCTATTATAACATTCTTTTTCCTGTCCCATTAAATTCAATTTTAGAAATACTAACTAGTGTTCTATAATTTTAATAATTACACTGAAAGCACTGAAACAACCATTTGGGGAGAAATTCTGACCAAGAACATGCTTCAAATTCAGCTGCTATACACAAAGAAAACCCACATTCACTTCTCTATACCTTCTGAAATTTGTAAAGGTTTGTTGATATCACTTGCTCCTCTCTCACTCTAGAAAGAGTTGCCAGGACATTTGAAGGAAATGTGAAGCTGTATGAAATTTCAGTGACAAATTCCACACTCTATGTTGCTAAGCCTGTCATTGTTCCTGACTTTGAGCAGGGGACATATGCGTGCAGTTGGTGGAGATCTGATTCTAAGGCATTGTCAGCATCAAAGGGATGAGAATCCATAACCGAAGTCCATAGACAACACAGCTCACACTCATGTATATTATTAATACTCTGTGAGGTGATTTATGTCTGAATATCTTCCTGATAATCTTATGAAATAATATTGCTATTGTGTTTATGTTAAAGATTAAAAAGTTGACCTCTAGAAAAGTGAAATAAAATTTTCTAGGTCACACTGCTGGAAGACGTAGAGCAGCACCCATCAAGACACAGTTTGTCTCTGGATTCTATCATATTCCTACTATACCCTTTAGTGTTACTCGTTGTAAGCAGCTCTTCTACAGTAGCAAAACAAAATACATCCAGTAATATGTCTTTGAAGAGATGATAACATGAGTATGATGAAGAAATACTTTGAGTTATATTTTAGCCTGCAGGAAAAACAATGCAAGCCACATAAACTTCAGGAAAATAAGATTCTGTTTAATACCTTCTAGGTGGACCAACAGTGGAGAGTTGTTAGGAAACTGGTGTATAACTGTTAATAAAATGGAAGCTTGTCTGGTTTTAGAATGCGATACAGAGTGTGCTTCTCGGTGTCTTAGTTAGAGTTTTATTGCTGTAAAGAGGAACCAGGACCACAGCAACTCTTATAAAGGAAAACACTTAATTGGGGTTGGCTTACAGTTCAGAGGTTTACCCCATTATCATCATGACAGCTCACAAGCAGACATGGTCCTAGAGAAGAAGCTGAGAGTTTTACCTCTGGATCTTCAGGCAGCAGGAAGGAAAAAAACACACTAGGCCTGACTTGAGCATCTGATACCTCAAGGCCTGCCCTTCCTCTGATAATGCCAAACCAATTCCAATAAGGTCACACCTCTTAATAGTGTCAGTACCTATGAGTCTATGAAATCATTTTTATTCAAACTACCACATGTGGTTTTTTGAAAAAGTGTATCAAAATCAGTGCATAAGAAGAGATTTGCAATCTTACCAAAAGCAATATACAGATTCAATGCAATCCCTATCAAAATATCAGTACAATTCTTAAAAGACCTTGAAAGGACAATTCTCAACTTTCTATGGAAAAACAAAAGGAACTTCAGGAGGCATCACCATACCTGACTTCAAGCTCTACTATAGAGCTATAGTAATGAAAACAGCTTGGTATTGGCACAAAAATAGACAAGTACACCAATGGAATCGAATTGAAGACCCTGATATTAACCCACACACTTATGAACACCTGATCTTTGAAAAAGACGCTATATAATGGAAAAAAGAAAGCATCTTCAACAAATGGTGCTGGCATAACTGGAGGCTAGTGTGCAGAAGATTACAAATAGATCCATATCTATCACCATGCACAAAAATTAAGTCCAAATGGATCAACGACCTCAACATAATCCAGCCACACTGAACCTGTTAGAAGAAAAATTGGGAGGTACCCTTAAACGGATTGGTACAGGAGAGTGCTTCCTGAATATAACACCAGTAGCACAGACACTGAGACAGACAATTAATAAATGGGACCTCCTGAAACTGAGAAGCTTCTGTAAGGCAAAGGACCCAGTCAACAAGACAAAAGAGCAGCCAACAGAATGGGAAAAGGTGGGTGTCAGTGAGGAGGCCTCAGCAATCTATGGGCCTCGGGTAATAGATTAGTATTTACCCCTGGTGTAAGAATGGACTTTGAGAGCCCATTCCATATAAATGGCTTGTTTGTTTATTTTGTTGTTGTTGTTTGAAACAGAGTTTCTCTGTGTAACATTCCTTGCTGTTCTGGAGCTTGGTCTGTAGGCCAGGCTTGACTGGAATGCACTGAGATCGCCTATCTCTGCCTCCTGAGTGCTGGGATTAAAGGAATGTGCCACCACCACCCAGCAATAAACTTATTTTTACATTCATAATACTAATCACTGTTTTATGATAAATGGCAATTTATATATTTAAAGCAACTTTTTACTTAATGGCTATTGTGTAGCTATTCATCTGAGAGAAAAACCATTCATTTTGGAGGGAAGCTTGTTAAGACATAGAATGCTAGAAAGGAGCCCAACAGAATGTTGTGAGATTGGATTATCATGCAGGGAAGCTTAAGTTTAAGTGCAGGAGATAAACAATTCTAAAGCTTCAGGAAGTCCCTAAAACTGAACAGCTATCACCAGGTCCTGCCCCCCCCAAGCATAGATAAGTTATAAAGACTTCCAGAGACACTCTGGAGCAAGCTAAGCTTTAGAAGAGGCTCCCATGAGCCACACTGCCTGCAAGAAGTGAGACATCTGAGCTACCTTGAAGAGGCTCAGACCACTTCAGTTCCCAAAAAGAGACGGATACCAACTCATACATTATTCGATGTGGTTGTCTAGTGTCCATGATCTGTCACCCGTGTTGAATGTAACTAAAATCTTATAAAAATAGCAGTCTTAAAAATGGGGTGTTAATATAATTGATAAGACCTTTTCTGTTTCTGAAAATAAGCAAATGGTTTCAGATAGCAGAGTCCCTTACAGGTGATTTCTGAAGAATAAGGGCTTTCAGAAAACACTCGTCTACAGAGCCCCTTGGAATGTCCAAGCATTGGATCTCAGCAGCCAGAAGAAAAGCACAAAGACCTACTAGACCTGGATGGTGAAACATCTGCTCCACCCATGCCCCTTCAGATGATGCCTGTGCCATCAAATCAGAATGGCACTAAGCTGTAGATTGGTGTCCCTGGTGATTTTTTTTTTTGGCCAAGAGTCAGTCTCTCCTCCCTCACTCTCTCCCTCTCCCTCTTTCTCTGCCTCCATCCCTCTCCTTCCCCTATTTCTCCTTACCTCCTTTATCTCCCCCTCCAAACACCCCATTGTTCGAGGCTACCTCTAATCAATACCATTGGGTCATCTTTAAGGAAGATAGATTGCAGCTCCTTGGCTGCAAATTCTACTGACTATGAAGACAGATCCTTAGCTTTTGTGACTTTATTATTCTAGAAGTCAGGGTAAAGGGGCTGGAACAGAATTTGCCTGGGTCTAGTGTTAGCCAAAGCTATAAAGCTCATATTCTAATGGCAAGTCAATAAATGTTTTACAGTCTGAACAAATACACATGGCAAAAACTAAACTCAAGTACATCTTGTGATATGAACCATCTTCTCTTACATAAACAAAGTCTGAAAATGTGACACATTATTAAAATAACCCCTGTTTTTCCCTCCTTCCTGTAGCATCCCCTTATTAAGTTGCAGTTCCTCTTACTCAATAGGTGGAATCTATTTTGCTTTTGTTTGTTTGTTTTTACTCTAGGTGGGTCTTGTGGCTTGCATTGATCAACATAATGAGGAAGAGGCATTGGTGTTCAAAGTGCAAGCTAATTTTTAGGGATCTTCAGTTTCACTCTGTTATGATTCCATCAGTGCCATGAAAAGGATATGCCCAGCTTGTGTGGTAAACGATAAAGACACACTGATCATAACTAAGTTATACTAGTAACCCCACTTTAACACAGCCTGTATCAAGCAACTTCCTTTTGAGCCCCAGCAGGACAAGGGATCCCAGAAATAGATCAACTTAATTCCATGCAAGTAACAAAAATATTTATTTTTGTATGCAGTAACCCTTTATGAACATTTTTATCCAAGCATTTTTGTAGCAATAGTCAAGTAGCACAGAAAATAAGCAATGTGAAAAAAATATGAAAAGTTGGAGGTGTTTGTAAGCCCAGTTTCCTCCTTAGTTTATGGCTTCCATTTTATGATATAGTGTGGCATATTAGCCATCACATACAAATCCTCTTATGATAAAAATTAAAGAAATACTAATATTCATAAACTGTAAACAAAAATTTTCTTCATGAACTTTTAATGTTCTGTGAAATTCTTTTTACCAAAGGACAGGGCTTTTTAAATATTCCCAGGAGAGCATTCCAACTGTCTGAGTAACTCAGCCAGAATTGACAAGTGCTAGAAAAAACAGCATTCATTTCTTCCTCTTTAATAGTCCCCAAGTACAATGACAAGTTCAACCTAGACAGAGAGACTAGCTTTGAAAAGACAAGGGGAATGTGGTAAAAGAGCCAGATGCGGGAAAGGATTGGCCTCTGTAGACACGCATGGGCCATACACACACACACACACAAACACACACACACACACACACACACACACACACACATGCATGTACACGTGGTTGAAATTATTTTCCTACCAGCACCACCTGACCTTCTAGAACCTGTTCATCTTGCTTCCCAGAGTCTGTCTTCCCAGTCCCTGCAGTGTGAACAGTGAGAAATGACTAGCTGTATGTACTGACACAAGAGGAGACGCCTGACCTCTGAGGAGAAAACCACACAGGTCTCAGTTCCTGAAATTCTGTAATTGAAATACAACTCTACACGCTAAAACTGAGGACCAGAAAGAATTACAGCCTAGCCATTTGCTACAGTGTGTCTGCCCAGCTGCTGATGCTCAGACTTGGAGAAAAGATGACAAATGAAATATATGAGGAGAGAGGGAGAGAGAGAGAGAGAGAGAGAGAGAGAGAGAGAGAGAGAGAGAGAGAGAGAGAGACCCCGTCTCTGCTTCTAGAGACGTTCCTATCTTTACCTCTCTCAAAGCTAGAGCAAACATCCCCTGACTCCTTTACCATGTAATCCCTCCTCAGCCAGTGTATGTTAAGCACTGTCTCCTTGATTTGCTCTCAAATAGATTATGAAACTCTACTGTGTAATCGCTGGAATTCTCTTTCCTACCCATTTTCCCATTCCTAGGACCTAGCACATGACTTACCTAATGCTAAACAAATGACCGAGTGGCTAGAAGAACACATCAGAAACTGCAAATTAACACAGTAAACATTGTACTTGGGAAAGACTGAGTGCATTTGGAGTACAGCAAAGTTGTAGCTCAGGGTTGAGAGGCTAGAGGATTTATCTGTGAAAATAACTCATGTCTTCAAAATGAAAATAAGAAATGATTATGAAGGACTCCTTTTCCCCTTCATCCTTCATGAGTCTCTGAGGAAAGGCAACAAGATCAGGTTAACAGGCTCTCCACCTGATCACTGCGCGGAGTGGCATTGGCAGTGAGACAAGCCGAAGCGAAAAGAAGCAACAGTCTCAGTGACACACACAAGGTCAGCATGGGCAGCTCACATATCAAGAGCTGTCCTGATCATCAGCTGCACTCTGAAGACTCTCTGTGAAAGGTGGCAGGGCCCGCAAGGTGAGCCAGCCGGTAAAGGTGCAGGCTGCAAAGTCCAGTGACCTGAGTTCAATCCCTGGGATCCACAAAGTGGAAGGAGAGAATGAGCTCCTGCAGCTCCTCTGTCTTCCACACACGTGCCCTGGTCCCAGTGTGCACACTCATGCACATGCACGCACACCACACACACAGAGAGAGAGAGAGACAGAGACAGAGACAGAGACAGAGACAGAGAGACAGAGAGACAGAGAGAGAGAGAGAGAGAGAGAGAGAGAGAGAGAGAGAGAGAGAGAGAGAGAGAATGTAATGAAAAACATTGAGAGAACAAAGAACCAAATGCAGAGCCGATGTCAAAGCTTTCTGGACTTCATTGACACATAAAGGAGTCAACAAACATAAAAGCAAAGTCATCACCTCATTTCCCCATCAGAAGACACACCCTGAAATGAAATGCACAGCAATAGTTCAATGGTAATTCATTTAGACTTGATGAAATTTTTTTGATGTATGCTATGAAAAAAGTGAAATGAAGCTTCATGGTTCACTGTTATGTAAAAAAAAAGACTCCCTCATAAACAGCCACAAGTTATCCTTACCATTAATAATTACATATGTAGCCAAAGTCCAAAGGAATTTGACACCAGTTAGCTGAACAAAACCAGTTCCCTAACTTTTCATTCCAGTACCACTTTTATTCAAATAGCATTGCTTTAAGAAATAAAATAATAGTTGTCATGCTGACAACTGAATTACAAGAATATTTTTATGTTTCTTAGCTCTCCTCTAACAGAGATGTTTAAAGGTAACTGTTACAGTCATCTATAGTGGCTTCAGTGGGGATATAAATGAAGTCAATAATTTATGCCATTCTCTCCCCCACTCAAAGGATTCTCTGAGGCAATAGAAAAATAACACAAAAAGTAAAGTGTCATTGGTGTTAAAATGTCAGTTATTATTCCTTGGGCTGTTATGAAAGAGTGTGGTTTAAATGTGAACCAATTGTGTGTTTCTAATTCTGCACCCCAGAACCAAATGGACTCATCCACCCAGTCTCATGCCGAGCTGAAATCTATAGGCCTTCCCAGAGGGCAAAACCGGCCTAGAATAGCTGAAAAGCATGAAGAAATGCGTAAGAGCAAAAGCATCATGAAGCCCCACAGAGAAGGGCATAGGAGGCATGAGGCTGCCTATGTCTGCTTTCTCCTCCCAACAGTAATGCTGGATGAGGGAAGAATGGAGAGCAAGTGTGAAGACACGATACTGACAACAGACACGAAGCACAAATTGAGGCGCGCTGGGTGTTACACCAATTTATCTCCTCCAGTAAGGTGGAAACATGAGGCATTGGAAGGAGGTGTTTTTCTGCTCCCAAAAGCTAACCTGATCTTTGCTTGTTGCTGCCTTACACTTTGTCATAATTTTCCTTCTAAAAATGTTTTTTTAGCCAAGAATCCATTTTCTCAGAGGAAGTATAAAGTCCCATGAGGGCAGGTAATATGTCTGTATTATTTCACTGCATTTCCAACATCTAACACAGAGAATGGTATAGAGTAGATGCTTAAAGACCATTCAGGGATTGAGTATCAGCCATGAATCCTCAGCATGATTCATAAAAAGGCTGAGAGTCCATACATAGAAGGCATCACTGCTGCCATAAGGGAAAAAAATCTTTTCTCCCTTTATATGGCTCTGTTGGGATCTTATTCCCTCTGTATCACTCTGTCCATGTCTCTCTGACTCTGCCTCCATCTCTGACTCCAACATACACACACACACACACACACACACACACACACACACACACACGAAGAGTATTATTTCCAGGCCCAGCTAAAGAATGCTAGGTGGTGAGAGGAGATGGCATCCTGAGCACAGAAGATATGGGAATAATTTAACGAAGGAGTTGAAAAGAAAAATAGCCAAGAATCAGCTTTTCCCTACCTGTTTCCTTTATACAAACATCTTCTTTTTAAGAATCACAACACTTGGTATTAACCCACACACTTACGAACATCTGATCTTTGACAAAGAAGCTAAAAATATACAATGGAATAAAGAAAGCATCTTCAACAAATGGTGCTGGCATAATTGGAGACTGGCATGTAGAAGAATGCGGATCGATCCATGTTTATCGCCATGCACAAAACTTAAGTCCAAATGGATCAAAGACCTCAACATAAATCCAGCCACACTGAACCTCTTAGAAGAGAAAGTGGGTGGTACCCTTGAACGAATTGGTACAGGAGACAGCTTCCTGAGCATAACACCAGTAGCACAGACAGTGAGATCAACAATTAATAAATGGGACCTACTGAAACTGAGAAGCTTCTGTAAGGCAAAGGACACAGTCAGCAAGACAAAAAGGCAGCCCACAGAATGGGAAAAAATATTCACTAATTCCACATCTGACAGAGGGTTGATCTCCAAAATTTACAAAGAACTCAAGAAGCAAGTCTCCAAAACACCAAAGGACCCTATTAAAAAGTGGACTGCAGAACTAAATAGAGAGTTTTCAATAGAGGAGTCTAAAATGGCTGAGAGGCACTTGAGAAAGTGCTCAACATCCTTAGCCATCCGGGAAATGCAAATCAAAACAACTCTGAGATACCATCTCACTCCTATCAGAATGGCTAAAATCAAAAACACCAATGACAATTTATGCCGGAGAGGATGTGGTGAAAGGGGGACACTCCTCCATTGCTGGTGGGAGTGCCAACTGGTTCAGCCACTTTGGAAATCAGTATGGAGATTCCTCAGAAAAATGGGAATAAACCTACCACAAGACCCAGCAACTCCACTCTTAGGCATATATCCAAAAGATGCCCATTCATACAACAAAGATGTCTGTTCCACTATGTTCATAGCAGCTTTATTTGTAATAGCCAGAACTTGGAAGCAACCTAGATGTCCCTCACCCGAAGAGTGGGTAGAGAAAATGTGGTACATCTACACAATGGAGTACTATTCAGCAGAAAAAAATAATGGAATCATGAGATTCTCAGGCAAATGGATGACACTAGAAGAAACCATCCTGAGTGAGGTAACCCAGTCACAAAAAGAGAAACATGGCATGTACTCTCTCATATATGGATTTTAGACATAGATCTGGGGAGTGCCAGCCTACAATCCTATGGCCAGAGAGTCTGGGAAACAGAAACTTCATTTAGTGGCTGATCGAAGAAGAGGCAGACTCCCTTGGTTAAGTACTGAGCTGAACTCAAGAAAGCCAGTAACAGAGAGGGAGGACTGATGATCAAAGGGATTAAGACTGGGCTGGTTTAACCCCCAGAAACAGCTGACCAGACAAAGGTTAACTCTTGAATCCCAGGCAACAGCCTGGGAATCCAGCATGGGACTGATCAAGACCCCCTGAGTCTGGGTGTCAGTGAGGAGGCCTAGGGAATCTATTGAGCCTTGGGCAGCAGATCAGTACCCATCCCAAGTATACACACGGACTTTGGACTCCCATAGAACAATGTGAGGTGCACTCTCACCCAGAACTCTTGGGGAAGGGTCTAGGCCCTGCCCTATATGAAATGACAGACTATGGACACCCCCATGGAGGGCCTCACCCTCCCTGGGGGAATGAGGGGATAACGGGGGAGGAGGTTGGGGGGGAGGGCACGGGAGGAGGGGAGGGAATGGGAGAGGGAACTGGAACTGACTTGTGAAGCAACCTCGTTTCTTATCTAAATTTAAACTGGAAAATAAAATATAAAAATAACATTAATGATATATAACTTGTGCAACAAACTTTCCCACTTCATATATATATATATGATTCAATGAATTTTATAATAATAAGAGACTTATATAAATATCATCAAATCAAAAAAAGAATAAATATAAACATAATACTGGAAAAAAAAAGAATCA
The DNA here is from genome assembly GCF_017639785.1 of Mesocricetus auratus. NCBI lineage: Eukaryota > Metazoa > Chordata > Mammalia > Rodentia > Cricetidae > Mesocricetus > Mesocricetus auratus. The sequence goes on along the minus strand of NW_024429199.1, from coordinate 9,964,885 downwards.
CAACACTTTGTAATACTTTGGGAGCTAGGTAGGGACCCATCTACATTCATTTAAGGTTAGAATAGATTGTGAGCATTCAGTTAGATAGTATAAACCATATCTGATGACCAACTTTGAGTCTCATGGATCTCAGCTCCCATCCTGTGCTAGGTATATGACCTTAGTTAAGTTAATCTCTCAACTCTGAGTGGTTCTTGTCTGGAAAATAGAGGAAATGTAACAGCCTCACAGAGTAGCAATGAACATTAAGCTAACAGGTACCTAGAGTTCATGTAGAGAAGTGCCTACATGGTAGGCACTATTATTCCTAAACCAAACTCTTTGCAAACTGTATATTTCTAAGTAAAAGATTATTATCATTGCTGTTGTGGGAAATGTCACTGCTGTTTAGTAGAATGGCAATGGCCTGGCTAATAGAAGATGCTTTGTTTCAAATCTATTTATTACCCAGAAGCTAACAGCTGTGCAATAATGACTACCTCATGACCCAGTGGGATACAAATTGTATTATGAAGGAAAAGCTTGTCTCGTCATTAGGCATATAAGGTGTGTTGTGAAGCAGAAAGTCACATGTCAAGTGTCACATGTCAAATGATTGCTGCCTGATATCCTTTGTCATCTTGTCACATTTCAGTCGAGAAATATATGTAAGCACATAACAATTTAATGTTATTATTTTAATTGCTTTCTACATTTCTTTCATTTAAAACTACAGTGTTTATTGGATCACTTTGGGGTTGGGTGTGGGTTCTTAACATGGGGCATTATCGCTGCAGAGTGCTTCAATCTATCACCATTGAAATTAAAATTTCAAGTGACTGGTTCTGAAGTACATTGCCTCTGGTTTGCATAACACACAATATATTCATTGTTGTGACTCACTTTGCATAAATCAATCTCATTAATATCTTATTCATTTCTTGCTTTCCAGAGTCCTGAATCAAGTTAATTCTCTGAAGGAGGAAATGTCAGCACTCAGGCAGCTAGGGAAATCTGCATAATTCTATTCCATCACTGTTCAATAAAATCTGTACTACAGAAGGTCATGTGTGTTATTAGCAAATTCTAAGTCTGGTATCTCCCTATTTCTTTGGGAGGAAATAACATAGGTTTATGTTTATATAGAATGTACACAGAATGGGAGAACAGATGTCAAAGGCCACCACTGGTCACCCAAGCTGTGACAATGACTCACAGCTCACCCTTTCAAGGAAATTCTACTGTGAGTCCCTCTCTGAAACAGAAGATAGGAGGCATTGTCTTACTGAAACCCACAGCAATGGACCTTACAGTCGGTGAGCATGAAAGCGGTGCCCATGCTGTTAGATGCAAAAGTACCATAAAGAAGCCGACAGCCACACTCCCCGGTGACACTCAGGGGACTTTGGGATGCAGGTGCAGATGAGCTCCAAAGCTGGGTTTTGCGTGAAGACATCTTTTAAAACAATTCCTCAGAGCAAAAGGTGGGAATTACTAAAGAGAATGGAAGGCTCCTCTCTCTGGTGGAGCCTCTTAGAAAGCTGATAACGGATGGACAGTCAAATACAAGGCTCCTTCCTGTCAAGACACTTATTCATAGTCTCAAGAAATAATGTGTACCTGTTTTGTGGGATCGAAATAACATAATTGCTTCCTCTCAGCCAAATGTGCTGCAGATGATGGTTTTCACTCTACATAGCAAGTACCTGTGACTGTACCTCTGTCTTCTCAATAGCATTTCCCTGTACAGTTCAAAGAATGAACTATGTCATTCTACTTGCATGAAGTACAAGATGATGGAAATAGAAAACAAACTGCTGTATTTACACTCCCCTCTTCCCCTCCTAGTTTATATCTTCTGTGTATATAAGGGGCCAGTGTGGAACTTGAGAACTTTATTTTTCTTTTATTGAAAACAGACTTACTTTATACAGTATAATGAGTATGATTTCCCCTCCCCCAACTCCTCAGAGCTCCTCCCGAAACTTCTCTCCCATCCAGATCCAACCCTTTCGGTCCCTTATTAGAAGAATACTAATAGAATAAGATGAAACAAAAACAAACAGAAGAAAAAGAGCCAAAGAAAATCCACAAGAAACACACATAGATGCAGAAACACACACTTTCACACACATGGGAGCCCTTTAAAGTCACAAATCCACAAGCCATAATATGCAAAGGATCTAAAAGATAAACAAATAAACAAAAGCCCTGGAAAAACCTTATGAGATAAAGAACCTACAAAGATGACATTGAGTTCGTTGTGTGTTGGCCATCTACTGCTGAACAGGGCTTCTGGCCTTAAGAGTGAGTTGTCTCCTCAGTGAGACTCGGTTGGAGAAAACTAATTTCTAATTTGTGAGCAGTTATCAATAGAAGGCAGCTTCTGAATTAGGGACAGGACCTCTCGGGAACCCCATATGGCACAGACATGTGCAGATCCTGTCCATGCTGGCACAGTCTCTAAGACTTCATATGTTTATGTGTGTCGGTACTGTTGTGTCTGTAAGGTCGTGTTTCCTTGGTGTCCTCCATATCCTCTGGCTCTCACAATCTTTCCACGTCCTCCTCCACAGGGTTCCCTGAGACTGGAGGTGGGGAGGGATTTGATAGAGGACATCCCATGTAGGACTAAGTGTTCCAATGTCTCTCACTGTCTGCATATCACCCAGTTGTAGGTCTCTGTATGTATTCTTATCTACTGGGACAGGAAGTTTCTCTGATGACAGCTAAGCAAGACACTAATTTATGAATATAGCAAAATGTCCTTAGGAGTCATTTTGTTGTTTCATTTGTTTAGCAGAACAGTAGCATTTTATTTTTCCCTTAGTCCCTGGTCTATCTGATCTCAAGTTCTTAGCCACCCGAGGAGTGTTGGGAATGGGTCCCATTGAATGGAGTGGTTCCACAAACTTTGTGCCACTCATGCACTAATCTTACAGGTGACCTTTTTAGATGGAAGTATTTGTAGCTGGATTAGTGTTTACCTTTCCTCTTTGATAGCATGCAGAGTGCCAAGTTCCAGTGCCATGAACACTAGGATGTAGGGTGAAGGGTCTAGATAATCACCAGCTCAAATTCTCCATATTGTGTAGCTGTTGCCTTCAGCAGTAGTGACTTACCATAGTCTTGTGAAGAACAACCAATAGCCTTGGCAATAGCCTGTGTCTTTCAGGGGTTCCCATGGGACCCTTTTGGCCAACTCTATTAAATGTAACCTGTCTACAGCACAAAGCATCCAGTTGGAGTTCATCTCCTCCATTATTGGACAATATCATTTAGATTGCCTTCATATGTGTATATATTTTATAAAGCTTCTACTAAGTTAGGTTTCCATACGATCTCTCAAATGGATCTTAGTTTCAGCTGATCCTCCTCATGTTACCTTCCTTGTACCCCTCTACCTTCCCTCTCCACATTTGCTCCCCCCATTCCTGTCCCCACACCCTTAACCATCCATAACTATCTATTCTATCTCCCTTTCCTAGGGAGACCCATCATCTCCCGCCTAATTCTCTTATGCTATAACTAACCTCTATAGTAATATGAATTGTAGCTTGCTTTTTTCAAGATTTAACAGTTAACATATTTGTCTTTTTGGGCCTGGATTAATTACCTCACTCAACATATTTTTTCTAGCTCCACCCGTTTACCTGCGACTTCATGACTCTGGGTCTTTTTGTTTGTTCTTTTTTTTATAGCTGAGTAATATTACAGTGTGAAAATGTACCACATTTTCTTTATCTATTCATCCATAAATGGACATTTCTGCTTCAATTTCTGGCTATTAGGAATAAGGCATCAATAAACATGGTTGAGCAAGTGTCTCTGTAGTGTGATGAAGCATTTTTCGGTTATATGCCCAAGGGTGGTATAGTTGGACCTTGAGATAGAACTATTCCCAGTTTCCTGAGGAACTGCCACACTGATCTCCATTGTGGCTGTACAAGTTTGCACTCCCACTAGCAATGCGTAAGTGTTCTCCTTACTCTAAATCCTTGCCAACATGAGCTGTCAGTTGTTTTATTGATCTGGATCAATTCTGACTAGCGTAGAATGAAATCTCTCAAAGCAGTTTGGATTTGCATTTCCTTAGTGGCTAAGAATGTTCAAAAACTTCAAAAATATTTCTCAGTCATTTTTATCTTTTGAAAATTCTCTGCTTATGTCTGTATCCAATTTTTTAAATTAGGTTATTTGTTTTCTTAATGCCCAGGTATTGTTGTTGTTATTTTAGTTCTTTATATATTTTAGATATTAGCCCTCTATCAGATGTGTAGTTGGTAAAATCTTTTTCAATTCTATAGGCTGTCACTTTCTCCATATGATGGTGTCTTTTGCCATGCAGAAGCTTCTCAGTTTCATGAGGTCCCATTTATTAATTGTTGATCTTAGTGTCTGTGCTATCTACGTTCTTGCACATTGAGTCCTTTCCTGTGCCAGTGAGTTTAAGACTAGATACCCATTCTCTATTCTGACAGATTTGTTCCTATGTCAAGATCTTTCATACATGTGAAGCTGAGTTTTCTGCAGAATGATAGGTATGAATCTATTTGCATTCTTTTACATACAGCCATCAGCTTGACCAGCACCATTTGGTGAAGATGTTGTCTTTTCCCCAGTATATATTTCTGATTTCTTCATCAAAAAACAGGTGTACATAGGTCTATAGCTATGTCTCCAATTCAATTCCATTGATAATCATATCTATTTTGTGCAAATGCCAAGCAGTTTTTATTACTTCATCTCTATGGTACAATTTGAGATCAGGGATACTAATACCTCCAACAATTCTTTTAGCATTAGGATTATTTTAGCTGTACTAGGTTTTTTTGTTTCAATATGAAGCTGAAAATTGTTCTGTAAAGAATTGCATTGGAATTTTAATGAGGATTGCATTGAATCTGTTGATTGTTTTTGGTAGGGTATCCATTTTTACTACATTAACCCTACTGTTCCATGAGCATGGGAGATTGTTTCATCTTCTGATATCCTTTTCAATTTCTTTCTTCAATGTCTTAAAAGTTCTGCATCACACAAATCTTCCATTTTCTTGATTAAAATTACACCAACATATTTTTCTAGTATTTCGTGGAAGGTATTTGTTGCCCTAATTTCTTTCTCAGTCTGTCATTTACATAGGAATGTACTGATTTTTGAGTATTAACTTTTTATACTTCTACTTTCCTGAAACTGTTTATTAGATGTAGGAAATTCCTAGTGGAATTTCTTAAAAGATTTATTTACTTGACAGACATTAGTGGTGCACACCTTTCATTCCAGCACTTGGAGGCAGAGGCAGGCAGATCTCTGTGAGTTCGAGACCAGCCTGATCTACAAGAGCTAGTTCCAGGACAGCCTCCAAAGCTGCAGAGAAACCATGTCTTGAAAAAAAATATTTATTTACTTATGTATTTTGTGTATATGGATGTTTTGCCTCCACAAATGTCTACATGCCAGAAGAGAAATTGGAACCCACAAAAAGAGTTTTAGACAGTTGTGAGCTGCCATGTGGGTGATGGGAATTGAACTTGGGACCTCAGGAAGAGGAGTCAGTGCTCTTAACCACTAAATCATTCATTTTTCTTGCCCTCCTGATAGAACTTTAGTACCTCTTGTGTATACATTCATTTCATCTACAAATAAAAATACTTTGACTTCTCACCTTTCTTTTTTTCTTCCTTTTTTTAAATTTAGTTAGAGACAAGTTTGCATCATATGTCAATCCCAGCTGGCCCTCCCTTCCCTCCTCCCCCATCCTCCCCACCAGGCACTCACCCAATCTCCACTGCGATCCTCAGGGAGGTTGAGGTCCTCTATGGTGGATCTCCAGAGTCTGTCATTTCATCCAGGGCAGGGCCTAGGTCCTCCCCCAAGAGTCCAGGTTGAAAGAGTATCCCTCATTGTGGGATGGGCAGCCAAAGTCCATTCATATGCCAAGGATAAAAACTACCCAAGGCCCCATAGATTACCTAGGCCTCCTCACTGACACTGAATGTTCAGGGGGTCTGGAGCAGTCCCATGCTGTCCACCCAGCCATCAGTCTGGGGTCCAAGATCTCCCCCTTGTTCAGGTCAGCTGTTTCTGTGGATTAAACCAGCCCAGTCTTAACCCCTTTGCTCAACAGTTCTCCCTTTCTGTCACTGGATTCCAGGAGTTCAGTTCAGTGTTTAGCTGTGGGTGTCTGCCTCTGCTTCCATCAGTCACTGAATGAAGGTTCTGTTTCCCAGACTCTGGCACTGGGATTCTATGCTGGCACTCCCCTGATTCATGTCTAAAATCCAAATATAAGTGAGTACATACCATGTTTGTTTTTTTGTGTCTGGGTTACTTTACTCAGGATGGTTTCCTCTAGTGCTGTCCATTTGTCTGCAAATTTCAAGATTCCATTGTTTTATTCCGATGAATAGCACTCCATTGTGTAATGTATCCACTCTTCAGTTGAGGGGCATCTAGGTTGCTTCCAGGTTCTGGCTATTACAAACAATGCTGCTATGAACATAGTGGAACAGACGTCCTTGTTGTATGAATGTGCGTCTTTGGGGTATATTCTAAGAGTAGAATTGTTGGGTCTTGTGGTAGACTGATTCCCATTTTCCTGAGGAATCTCCACACTGATTTCCAAAGTGGCTGTACAAGTTGGCACTCCCACCAGCAGGGGAGGAGTGTTCCCTTTTCACCACATTCTCTCCAGCATAAACTGTCATTAGTGTTTTTTTATTTTAGCCCTTCTGACAGGAGTAAAATGGTATCTCAGAGTTGTTTTGATTTGCATTTCCCTGATGGCTAGGGATGTTGAGCACTTTCTTAAGTGTCTCTCAGCCATTTAGACTCCTCTACTGAGAATTCTCTATTTAGTTCTGTAACCCACTGTTTAATTGGATCTTTTGGTATTTTGGAGATTTACTTATTGAGTTCTTTGTAAATTTTGGAGATCAGCCCTCTGTCAGAAATGGGGTAAGTGAATATCTTTTACCAATCTGTGGGCTGCCTTTCTGTCTTGCTGACTATGTCTTTTGCCTTACAGAAGCTTCTTGGTTTCAGGAGGTTCCATTCATTAATTGTTGATCTTAGTGTCTGTACTACTGGAGTTATGTTCAGGAAGCTGTCTCCTGTACCAATTCATTCAAGGGTACCTCCCAATTTCTCTTCTAACAGGTTCAGTGTGGCTGGATTTATGTTGAGGTCTTTGATCCATTTGAAGACTTCTTCCCTTTCTATATGTATCCCTTTGATCTACTTCAATTGTCTTATTGCTCTAGTTAAGATTTCTAGTACTATAATGAGGTATGAAGAGAGTAGACAAGCTTGTCTTGCTTCTGATTTTAGTGGAATTGCTTTGAGTTTCACTCTATTTAAGTCAATGTTGGCTGTGTACTTGCAATAAATCACCTCTGTTATTCATATCACTAGTCTCTCTAGGACTTTTATTATGAAAGGGTGTTGGATTTTGTCAAAGGTCTTTTCTGCATCTAATGTGATGATCATGTGTTTTTGTCTTTCAATCGGTTTATATGGTGCATTACAATGACTGACTTTAATTTGTTGAACCACCTCTACATTTTTGGGATAAAGCATACTTGATCATGGTGAGTGTTCTTTTTTATTTTGTTTTTGTGTTCATTCAGTTTGCAAGTATTTGATTAAGAACTTTTGCATTTGTTTTCAAAAGAAAAAATTGTCTGTAATACTCTTTGTTGGGTTTCTATGTGGTTTAGGTATCAGGGTAACTGTGGCCTCATGAAAAGAATTGGGCAATATTCCTACTGTTTCTATTTTGTGCAGTAATTTGAGGAGTGTTAATGCCATTTCTTCTTCAAGAGTCTGGTAGAATTCTTTGCTGAAACCATCTGGCCCTGGGTATTTTTTTTTGGTTGGACAACTTTTAATTAATGCTTCCATTTCACTAATTTCTTTCTCAGTCTGTTTGTTATTAGTATTTAAGAAGACTATTGATTATATAGTGGCTATATGCCTGTTTAAATGACTTATCTGTTCTTGATTTAACCTTGGTAGATGGTCTATATGAAGAAAATTATCCATTTCTTTTAGATTTTCTAATTTGGTGAAGCACAGGTTTTTAAAGTATGTTCTTAATGATTCTCTGGATTTCTTTAGTGTCTGTTGTTACATCCTTTTCATCTCTGCTTTTATTCATTTCGGATTGTCTTTAATTTGGCTAATGGCTTGTCAGTATTATTGATTTTCTCAAATACCAGTTCTTTGTTTCATTGAATCTTTGAATTAATTTTTATATTTGTTTCTATTTTACTGATTTCAGCCTGGAATTTAATGCTTTCTTCCTGTCTACTCCTTTATTATGTTATTTCTTCTTGTTACTCTAGAGCTTTTCACATATAGTATTAGGTAACGAATATATGAAATCTCTCTAACTTTTTATGTTGGCATTTAGAGCTACCAACTTGCCTCTTACAACTGCCTTCATTGGGTCCCATAATTTTGGGTATGCTGTGTTTTCATTTTCATTCAATTCTAAATAAGTTGTTCCATTTCCATGAGTTTGTAAGCTTTCTCTTGTTGTTGATGTCCAGCTTTAAGTCACGGTGATCAGATGGGATGTAGGGTGTTACTTCAATTTTCTTGTCTCTATTGAGATTTGGTTTATGTTCACCTGTGTGGCCACTTTTGTAGAGAGTTCCATGAACTGCTAAGAAAAAAAAATACTCTTTTGTTTTGAGGTGAAATGTTCTGTAAATATCTGCTAGGACTGTTTGGTTTATGATATCATTTATCTACAGTATCTCTCTGATTACTTTTGCTCTAAGTGATCATCTATTGGTAAGAGTGGAGTATGAAGTCACCCACTATCACAGTGTGTGAGGGTCAATATGTGAGTTTAGCTGTAGTAGTGTTTCTCTTGTCAACATGGATGCCCTCATGTTTGGTGCATAGATGTTTAGAATTGTGATATCCTCTTGCTTGATTACTCTTTTGATGAGTATATAGTGTCCTTCCTTATATCTTCTAATAAATTTTAGTTTGAAGTCTATTTTTTCAGATTAAAATGGCTGCACTGCCTTGTTTCTTGGCTACAATATTTGGGATACCTTTTTCCATCCTTTTACCCTGAAACGATGTCTCTTCTTGGTGTTAAAGTGTGTTTCTTGGATGTAGCAGGAGCATAGACCCTGTTTTTATATCAAATCTGCTAGTGTGTGTTTTTTTTGTGCCAGGATTTTTTTAAGTTTTAACATTTGGGTGGGGAGTTAGGGGAGCCAAGATATCCATTCTTCTATTTTTTTCTTCAGCACCTAAGAGTCTTTCTTCCATCTTTTGCTTTCTGTTAGTGGGCTTGCCTCTGAAGTTTTTGCTTGAATTTCTAAGTTTTTCATTTCCAGTTTTCTCTCAGGTTGAGTTTCTTTGTTGCTTCCATCTCTACTTTCATGTCTTGAATAATTTTCTTCATTCCACTCCACTATTTGTGCTTCATAGATTTAATGAATGGATTTATTTATATTCTATTTAAGGTTCTTGAACACATTCATAATAACAACTTTGAAGGCCTGTTTTGTGCTTTGGTTGCTTTTGTTTACTTGGGGCCTACTCTGGTAGGGTTGTTGGACTCTAATGGAGACATATTGTCTTGGCTATTATTGATTGTGCTTTTATGCTGGTCTAGGCATCTGGGCTTTGGATGATTTTAATTCTAGGCGTTGTTATCTAGTCTTGTCTTTGTTTGGTGGCTGTTCTGTTCCTTGGATTCTGTTGCCTTCTCTGGTTCTTAGGAGAGAATGGTAGTTATGTGTTGCCTGGTAGGGAATGGTTCAGAGAGTCGACCAGGTATGGAGATTCATGGTGGAATGTGTTTCTAGGTATTGTAGGTTGACACTATGGAATGGGAAAGTTCTGGATGCTTTTTGGGAGCAGGGTGGTTAGTGGCTGGAAGGGTCCACTGTAGGTAAGAAAGCAGTCACCAGGATTTGTGTAGAAACCTGGAAATGGTGGCAAGGTGGAAAAGGAAGCCACAGCAGGTAGTCTGTCACAGAGCTGGGTTAAGACTGGGGGACTGGAATTGGAGGAGAGGAGAGAGAATGAAGATGCCTGATTCCCATTCCACCATGGCTAGTGGGTTCTCGGGGAGTGCCTGCAAGAGTTGAAGGCTGAGACAACAGAATGGGGTGGAGGAAGAAGGCTGCAGGAGAAGATCTGCATGATTCCCTGTGAATACGGGCAGAGAAGGAGAGGCTGCAGCGAATTGTCTGCTACAAAGCTGGGGTAAGAAAAGGTGTTGGAATTAGAGGGGAGGAGGAAAAGTGTGCCTGATTACATTGCCACAGTGGCAGGCAGGCTCACAGGGCATCTTGTTGAAATATTTTAAATTTTAGGATAAACATTGATTTAGCACCAGCTACTCCAGACTGCATGCTGAGCACTAAAAACACCAAGTCAAATTCATTCACTTACACACATTGTTGTATCAAGTATGGGATAGACATACATACAGACAGACAGACAACTGTGGGATGAATTACAGAGGGTTTTTTTTTTCAGATACTGACTAACAGCATTGGGTTTGCTGCACAGAACATAGGGAATGTACAATGTGAATACACATTCTTAGCTGTTTTCTTGGTCGGAGCAGTTACAGACAACTCAGAGATATGTGCCCAGATAGAAAACATGAATTCAGCAAGTTGAGAAGGCAAAGGAGTTTGAGGGTATTGAAGACTGGATTTGTGTTGTTCACACAAGAAAGCACCATTGAGGGTCTCCAGTACTCTGCACTGAACACAAAATCTTACCCTACTTGGGTGCCCCTTCCTTGTGTCTATTCATAACATCTCTTATGCAGATCGTAGTGCTTACATTCCATCACTCTGTATTGACAACAGTCGTCCTAAAAGAAGGGATCCTACTGGTTTTAAATGAGTTATTGCTACAAAGACCCTGTGTCTCAGTAAGGTCACACAATGGGGTCCTAGCAGTTACGTCTTCAACCTATGAATTTGAAAGGTAGTGTGGAGACATGATGTGATCATTAAAGACAATAAATATTGGGGCTGAAGAAAGGGTTTAGCAACCAAGAGCATGCAGTGCTCATGCAGAGAACCAGAGTTCTATTGGTAGCACTCCTACCAGATGACTCACAACCACCTGTAACACCAGTTCCAGAGGCTCCAGCGCCCTTTTCTGGCCTCTGTGGGCACCTGTTCTTATGTGTACATAACCCCACATGTACAATCACATATACACATAATTTAAAATAAAATATTTTATATTATATTCATTTACATATATTCAATACATTTTATTTGTAATTTTTAAGTATTTTAAAAGCATTATTGTTGACATATCAATCCCCCCATTCCCTCACCTTGCCATCTTCCCATGCTCCCCACTGCCCAGTCACTCCCCAGGGATAGTGAGGCCCTCCACAGGGGACCATCAAAGTCCATCACATCATTTGGAGGAGAGCCCAGGACCTCCTTCCCATATCTGGGCTGCAATAGTATCTCTCCATTTTCCTGAGGTTTCCAAAGTGGCCAAACGAGTTTGCACTCCCACCAGCAATGGAGGAGTGTTTCTAATTCTCACAGCCTCTCCAGCATAGACTGTCATTGGTGTTTCTGATTTTAGCCCTTCTGGCCAGTGTAAGACGGTATCTCAGAGTTGTTTTGAGTTGCATTTCCCTGATGGCTTAGGATGTTGAGTGCTTTCTTAAGTGTCTTTCAGTCATTTTTGACTCCTCTATTGAGAATTCTCTATTTAATTCTGCACCCCCCACTTTTCAAATGGATTGTTTGGTGGTTTGGTGGCTACCTTCTTGAGTTCATTGTTGGAGATCAGCCCTCTGTCATATGTATGGTTGGTGAAGATCTTTTCCCATTCTGTGAGCTGCCATTTTTTCCTGCTGACTGTGTCCTTGCCTTACAGAAACTTCTCAGTTTCAGGAGGTCCCATTTATTAATTGTCGATCTCAGTGTCTGTGCTACGGAAAGCAGTCTTCTGTACCAATTCGTTCAAGGGTACCTCCCACTTTCTCCTCTAAAAGGTTCCATGTGGCTGGATTTAGGTTTGTGATTCATTTTGTGCATGGCGATAGACAGCGATCTATCTGTAGTCTTCTACATGCCAGCATCCAGTTATGCCAGCACTATTTGTTGAAGATGCTTTCTTTTTTCCATTGTATAATTTTAGCTTCTTTGTCAAAAATTAAGTGTTCGTAGGTGTACGGGTTAATATCAGGGCTTTCAATTCAATCCCATTGGTCTACTTGTCTATTTTTGTGCCAATACTAAACTGTTTTCAGGATTATAGCTCTATAATAAAGCTTGAAGTCAGGGATGGTGATGCCTCCTGAATCTCCTTTATTGTTCAGGGTTGTTTTAGCTATCCTGGGTTTTTTGTTTTTCCATATAAAGTTGAGGATTGTTCTTTCAAAATCTGTGAAGAATTGAGCCAGTATTTTGATGGGGATCGCATTGAATCTGTAGATAGCCATTTTTACTGTGTTGATCCTACCTATCCAAGAGCATGGGAGACCTTTCCATTTTCTGGTATCATCCTTAATTTCTTTCTTTAAAGACTCAAAGTTCTTGCTATATAGGTCTGTAACTTATTTGGTTAGCATTATCCCAAGATACTTTATGTTGTTTGTGGCTATTATAAAGGGTGATGTTTCTCTGATTACTTTCTCAGCCCATTTATCATCTGTATATGATAGGACTACTGATTTATTTTTGAGTTAATCTTGTATCCTGCGACTTTGCTGAAGGTATTTATCAGCTGTAGAATTTCAGATGTAGAGTTTCTCAGGTCACTTATGTGGACTATCATATCATCTGCAAATAATGAAAGTTTGACTTCTTCCTTTTCAATTTTTACTCCCTTGATCTCCTTTTTGTTGTCTTACTGCTCTAGCTAGAACTTCAAGTACAATATTGAAGAGATATGGAGAGAGAGGACAGCCTTGTCTTGATCCTTATTTTAGAGGAATCAAGTTGAGTTTCTGTTCATTTACTTTGATGTTGGCTGTTGGTTTACTGTATATTGCTTTTAATATGTTCAGTTATGTTCCTTTTATCCCTGATCTCTCCAGGACCATTATCATGAAGGAGTGCTGGATTTTGTCACAGGATTTTTCAGCATCTAGTGAGATGATCATGTGGTTTTTTTTTTCTCAGCTTGTTTATATGGTGGATTACATTGATTGATTTTCTTTTTCTTTTTTATTTTATTATTTTAATTTTAAATAGCTTGTTTCACATGTCAATCCCAGTTCCCTCTCCCTCCCCTCCTCCCACACCCTTCCACCATCCCCCCCCAGCCTCCTATCCTATAGCCACTTCCTTCATATAGGAGATATCTAGAGTCTGTCATTTCACTCAGGGCAGGGTCCAGGCACTCCCCTAAGAGTCCAGGCTGAGAGAGCATTCCTCTTTGTGTTATGGACACATGAAGTCTGTTTGTATGCCAGGGATAAACACTGATCCACTGCTCAGGGCCCCATAGGTTGCCCAGGCCTCCTCACTGACTCTCACATTCAGGGGGTCTAGATCAGTCCCATGCTGGCCTCCCAGCTGTCTTTCTGGGGTCCAAGAGATCTCCCCTGTTCAGATCAGCTGTCTCGGCTGGTTTTGCCAGCCCATTCTTTGCCAATTTGCACATCGCTCCTCTCTCTGTGTCACTGGGTTCCTTGGGTTCAGTTCAGTGTTTAACTGTGCGTGTTTGCCTCTGCTTCCATCAGTCACTGGATGAAGGCTCCAGGATGGTTATAGACATCAAGTTCATTATCAGGAATGGGCATTCGAGGTGGTCTCTCTGCTATTGCTTAGCTTGCCAGTTGGTGTCATCCCTTTAGATCACTAGAGGTGTCACTGGTGCCAGATCTGTCTTCTAACCTATGATTCCCTCTTCCCCCTATTCTACCCCTCACTCAACCTTCCTGTTCCCCCATGACCTACTCTCTCTTCCTCTTCTTCCCCTCTCTTCTTCCCAGCTCCCACCCCCCCCCCAACCCCTCACCATGTTCCCAATCTGTTCAGAAGAACTTGCCTCATTCCTCTTCTCTGGGGTACCATGCATATCTCTCTCATGTTTACCAGACTCTCTGTCAGTGTAAGTACAGACTGGCACTATCCTGATCCATGTCTAAAATCCATATATGATTTCTAATGTTGAACCATCCCTGCATTCCTGGGATGAAGCCTACTTGATCATGGTGGATGATTTTTCTGATGTGTTCTTGGATTAGATTTGCCAGTACCTTATTGAATATTTTTGCATCAATGTTTATGTGGGACATTGGTCTGTAGTTCTCTTTCTTAGTTGTGTCTTTGTGTGGCTTGGGTACCAAGGTAATTGCAGCCCCGTAAAAAGAGTTTGGCAATGAACCTTCTGCTTCTATTGTGTGGAACACTTTGAGGAGAATTGGTACTAGCTCTTCTTTGAATTTCTGGTAGAATTCTGCACTGAAGCCATCTGGATCTGGGTTTTTTTTTGGGTTGGGAGACTTTTGATAACTGCTTCTATTTCATTAGGGGTTATAGGTCTGTTTAAATTGCTTATCGTTCTTGATTTAATTTTGGCAAGTGATATCTATCCAGAAAATTGTCCATTTTGTTTACATTTTCGAATTTTGTAGAGTACAGATTTTCAAAGTATGACTTGAAGATTCTCTGGATTTCTTCACTGTCCATTGTTATGTCCCCCTTTTCATTCCTGGTTTTGATAATTTGCATGCTCTCTCTCTGCCTTTTGATTAGTTTGGATAAAGGTTTGTCTATCTTGTTGATTTTCTCAAAGAATCAACTCTTTGTTTTATTGATTCTTTGTATTGTTTTCCTAGTTTCTACTTCATTGATTTCAGTACAAAGGAACTAACAGAAGTTATGACCCAATTGGGATTAACAGACATCTATAGAACATTCCATCCAAACACAAAAGAATATACCCCCTGTATCTTATCAGACCACCATGCTGTAAAGTTATTCCAAATTTTGTGTCTGTTGAGGTTTGTGATGTTGCCAAGTATGTGGCTGATTTTAGAGAAAGTTCCATGTGGTGCTGAGAAAAAGGTATATTCTTTTGTGTTTGGATGGAATGTTCTATAGACGTCTGTTAATCCCAATTGGGTCATAACTTCTGTTACTTCCTTTGTTTCTTTGTTAAGTTTCTTTTCTGGAGGTCCTGTCTAGTGGTGAGAATGGGGTGCTGAAGTCTCCCACTAAAAAGTGTATGAGATTTTATATGTGATTTGAGCTTTAGTAATATTTCTTTTACAAATGTGGGTGCCTTCATATTTGGGGCATAGGTATTCAGAATTGACACTTCATCTTGATGGACTTTTCCTGTGATAAATATGATATGCCCTTCTTCATCTCTTTTGGTTGATTTTAATTTGAAGTCTAATTTTTCAATATTACATTTGCTACACTAGCTTGTTTCTTGGGTTCATTTGATTGGAAAATCTTTTCCCAACCCTTTACTCTGAGGTAACATCTGTCTTTGACATTGAGATATGTTTCTTGTATGCAGCAGAAGGATGGATTCTGTCTTCATATCCATTCTTTTAGCATGTATCTTTTTATAGGCAAGTTAAGACCATTGATATTGAGGGATATTAATGACCATTGATTGTTAATTCTTGTTTGTTTTGGATTTGTTGGTGGTAGTGTTATTGTATATAGATTCTGTCCCCCGGCTTTTTTTTCTTTTGGTGTTTGGTAAAGTGGGATTATCTATTGCCTATGTTTTTGTGAGTGTAGTTATCTTCGTTGGTTGGACTTTTCCTTCCAGGACTTTCTGTAGGGCTGGATTTGTGGTTATGTATTGTCTACATCTGGTTATACCATGGAATATCTTGTTTTCTCCATCTATAATGATTGAAAACTTTGCTGGGTAAAGTAGTCTGGACTGGCATCCATGCTCCCTTAGTGTTTGTAGAACATCTATCCAGGACCTTCTGGCTTTCAGAGTTTCCATGACTAAGTCAGGTGTAATTCAGATAGGTCTGCCTTTATATGTTACTTGGCCTTTTTTTGCTGCTCTTAATATTTTTCTTCACTCTGTAAGTTTGGTGTTTTGATTATTATGTGTTGAGGGGACTTCTTTTTGTGATCCAGTCTACTTGGTATTCTGCAAGCTTCTTGTACTTTCATAACCTTCTTTAGGTTGAGAAAGTTTTCTTACTATGATTTTGTTGAATATGTTTTCTGTACCTTTGAGCTGTATTTCTTCACCTTCTTCTATACCTATTATTCTTAGGTTTGGTCTTTTCATGGTGTCCCATATTTCCTGAATATTTTGTGATAGCGATTTGCTGGACTTGAGATTTTCTTTGGTCGATGACTGCATATCCTCTAGTGAGTCTCCTACTTCCATCTCTTGTATTCTATTGGTTATACTTACATCTGTAGTTCCTGATCATTTGCCCAGCTTTTCTATATCCAGCATCCCCTCATTCTATGTTTTCTTTGTTGTTTCTATTTCAGCTTTCAATCCTTGAACTGTTTGAATTGTTTCCTTCACTCTGTTTTTTCTTGGCTTTCTTTAGATTCTTAAGGTATTTGTTTATTTCTTGAATTTTTTGGTTTGTCTTTTCCTCCATTTCATGTATTTTTTGTTTTTTCTTCTATTTCTTTAGGGATTTTCTCGTTTCCTCATTAAGGGTCTCTATCATCTTCATAAAATAGTTTTTAAGGTCTTCCTCTTCTGTGTCATCTGTGTTGGGCTTTTCAGGTCTTGCTGGTGAGGAGTCCATAGATTCTGGTTGTGTCATATTGGTCTTTCTGCTGTTAAGTATGTTCTATACTGTCGTCTTCCCATCCCTTCCTCTAGTGGGTGCAGCTGGGGTCTCTCCCTCTCCTCTAATCTCCCGGTGACATATGTGGGCCAAGACTTCAGTGTATGCAACTCTGGATGATCTAGCCTCTCCTGGTGTTCTCCTCACTCAAGCAGAGGGCAGAGAGTGGATTGGCAACCAAGAGTGAGGTGTTGCCAGACTCAGGGTGGTCCTTCCTGCCAAGGTGCATCCACTCTACTTGAGGACCAGGCCCAGGAAGATCCAAGGAGGGGATGATAGTGGAATTTGGGGCCCAAGCAGAGCCCACACTCACCTCAAGCAGATGGTGGAGGGTGGAGGGGGGACCAAGAGTCTACTCAATACATTTTAATTAAACTAAAATACATTGAGTTTCCTTTTCCTCCTTCCAGCCCTTCCCAAGTTTCCTCACTTCAACTTCTTCCATGCCCCCCCAAAATTGATAGCCTCTTCTTCCTGATTATTATTGTTATGTGCACACAGGAACACAGATACATAAATAAAACATACTGAGTTTATTTTTGTTGCTTGTGTATATATGGTTTCAGAGTTGACCATTCAGTTTTGGACAATTAATTAGGGGGCTCAACCCTGGCAGAGGTTAATTCTCCCTCTACCAGCAGTCATCAGTTGCCTATAGTTCCTTGTTCAGGGGTGGAACCCACTGAGGTTTTCTCCCTTCCACACGAGCTTGTCCACTGATGTTGCCACGGTTCAGGTCTTGTTTGTGTAGCCATTTCTACACTGTTTGAAAACTTATAATTCAGTGGTAAAAACTAAGAAAAAAATGGCAATCAGAATTTTATTTTAACAAGCATGACAGGAAGTTCTTTGGATTAAAAGCAAACATTCCACAGAATATCAAATCTAAAGAAGAAAAAGAGAAAGAAAAAGAAAAATTTCCAAAGGTTTTAGGTGCAAGGCTAGGTAGGTATATAAAGGTCTGATTTCTTTGTATCTTAAGACAATTGACTGTTGTTATGGTTTGAGTGTGGAATGTTCATGGTTTGGGAGATTGCAAAAGGAACCGTTGGAGGAAGGGCTTGGCTGAGAGAAGTGGGCCACTAAGAGCAGGCATTTGAATGATACAGCTCAGTCTCTGATCCTTCACTCAAACTTTGGTTCCAATATCTAAGGAGCCTCCTCCATATGTTTCAGCGCCATTAATTACCCTTGTCCAGTCCTTCACAATGGATGAAGCCTCAAAGACCATGAGCCAAAACTCAACTTACCGCCTTGAAATAGTTTCTATCAGATATTTTGTCCTGTGACATGAAAGTAACAGATACAACTGTTTATAAACAATGATACTACTGTATTATAATCTTTATAATGCATGAGGGAACTATGAAAAGAACAGAAAATATATTTATACTGTTTTAAGAATCTTAAATATCACATGAAGAATATAATGCTGAGTCCATGTAGGCTGTGATAAATTACAGGCCCATAGAACAATTACAAAGAAATAGGACAGAATTAGAACTGAGAGAGAAAAATGAGAGACAGAATTGTAAAATCTAATCAATAGAGCCAAAAGAAGAGCAATTTTTAAAGAAAAAACACAACAAAATACATGG
Organism: Mesocricetus auratus; assembly: GCF_017639785.1. Classification (NCBI taxonomy): domain Eukaryota; kingdom Metazoa; phylum Chordata; class Mammalia; order Rodentia; family Cricetidae; genus Mesocricetus; species Mesocricetus auratus. The sequence continues at coordinate 9,946,543 of NW_024429199.1, read as the reverse complement.
GACAAACAGAAGATAAAGATCTTTCTTTAAGCTTTTGGAGACAAGGCCTAACCTCCAGCCCACACATTCACTGTGCAGGTCAGGCTGATCTCTGACTTGTGTTAATACTGTTGCCTCTGTGTCCTGCAGCCACCCAGCTGCAGGCACAGAATGTGGATCCCTACAATGGGTCTGCATTACTTTGCTTGGACTTCTGAAAATACCACAGACTGGGTGAATTAAAGAACGAGAATCAACTTCTTCATAGTTCTGGAAGATAAATATCTAAAATCATGGTGTCGGTATGGTTGACATCATTCTGAGGTTCCTTGTTGTAATTCTTAGGTGGCCGTCTTTATTTGTATCTTCCATGGGTCTTCCTTTTGTGTGTCTCTCTTCTAATGTCACATCTTTAAAAAGATATATTGATGCATGGTGCTGGAAAACAGTATACTGACTGAATCAAACCAGAGCCAGCATAAAACCTTTTGATTTGTTTGTCTAATTTGGAGTGCCTTTAGAATCCAGGAAACTAGAAAGGGACTCTTGTGGGAAAGGGGTTAGAAAGATCTAAAGAGAGGGAGGATATTAGAACATAGTTGATATGAAGAAGGGAAGAAAATATAGGGAAAGAGGTTTACACATGGAGGGAGATGGAAGGGTATGACAGAGGAGAGAGTAGAGAGATAGATAATACTAATATTTCAAAGTCATAAAGAAACATATTATTTTATAAGCTTCCTAAACAGAGTGGGAGAGACAGAGAGAGTTTATTTAGGGTTATGCTACATGGAATAATGCTCCTCCCAGAAGTCACAGGTTGCCAAATAAAGAGCCCAGTGCCAGGTGTGAGATACCTCCCATCAAGTTGTTGGTTAAAAGTATTCCAGAGACCCAACAACAATGCAGTCTATTGCCACTGTGTTGAGTTGTTCACTGGAACTCTATTGCTGAACTCACCACACACATCGAAGACAGGACACAGAGAGAGCAAGTGTACCAACCAGAAAGCTTCCTCCCTGCTGACTGGCTTGCAGAGTACTAAAAGCACATGCTGCTGGGGATAAAAAGTCATCAACAGTCCTACCCAGCTATGAACCCTGTGAGCTATGATAATGATTTGTGTGGCAAGATATGCCCATGGGTATAATTGTGCTATGAATGCGGATTGAATTTAAAGCTTCCTCCACAGGAGGATACACAAGTCTGGAACTGTATCCAAGAATCCAGGGTTGGGGAACTCACAGGATCCCAGAATAAACCTACTATTATTATTCTGCTAAATGGATGAACTTCCCTCTAAATTCCTGTCTCTGTAGTCATTTATTAGTGCAGCCCTCAGGCCTCATCAAGGAAGGTTTAGTGTGCAATGAAGATGGCTAGTGTAGAAACTCGCAACTTGTGAAAGGGAAAAGAATAAGTGCCAGCTGAGTTATCGGCCACAAATGGAACCTCAGTATCATACACACACCCCAAAAAGCTCAAGGACCATGATGGAAAAGAAGCAGGAAGACTGTAAGAGCCCGTGGTCTGGGAGAACTGGAGTAGAACTGTCATCTGAACATGACAGGACATGCTGTCATCATGGACTCGCAGCAGCAGCTGCTGTAGTTGTCTGCGTGAAATCAAGTCAGACAACACCCCAGCATGGAAGGGAAGAGACTCAGACTCCTGAGCCCCCTGCAATAAATGAGGAGCTATGGAGAGTTGCTGGTTTCTTGAGGGGGGGAGAGTCAATTTTTTAAGGGTGTGGTTCCTGGTAGGGCCACTGTGCTCCAGTAGATGGTTCCACACTGAGGAGTACAAAGACAGCACAAATTGGACTCAATGGTTTACTCTAAAAGAAAAAAAAAGAGTACCCAAAGTGATGGGTGCTAGGAAGGTGGGAATGGATTTAGGAGAAGCTAAGAGGAAGGATAAAGATGAGCAAAATATATTGTATGAAATTCTCACAATTTAATAGGAACATTACATACTGTTCCTAGTATATATTGAATTGTAATTAGAAGATATATTGAATCAGGACCCACCTTTACGTCCTAATTTTACCTTAGTTTTTTAAGGACCATGTCTCCAAATAACATCACATCCTAAGGGTCTTCTGGGGTGTGGGAGGTAGAAACAGAATTCGGTTCATAACAGAGTCTTTACACCAAGGAGAATTGTTTCTCCATCATTTTGAATCTGGGTTGGTGCTTTCACTTCTTTGACTGGCAGATTATGACAGAAATGACAAGACACAGTCCTGATGTGACCTGGCAATGTGTCTTCAAAGGTAAAGTACTAAGTGAGAGAAAGGATGGCACAATTGGTAGAATTAAAGTGGATAAATCTAAAAGTCTGTATGTTGAAAAAAAAAGTCAGGTTTTGTTTATCACATAATGAATATTACTTTGTGTATATTGAGGTAAAACAAACAAAACTAGATAGAAATTAGCACCTCTAGTGCCTACTCTGGGGGAAGGGGCTTTGAACAGGATTGGATTGGAAACACCTGTAAGCGGGTTGGCTACATGGATGATGTTTGCTAAGACTTAACAAACTATACACTTAAGGTCTATACACTCTACTGTGTACGTTACTTTCCTACTGCCATGACAACAGATTCCCTGACTTAAAATAACACACACATATGATCTTAGGTTCCAGATGTCAGATGTCTAAAGTAGAGCTCTCTGGGTTGAAGTACCAGTGTCAACAGTGCTGATCCCCTCTGGAGCCTCTAAAGGAAAATGCTCTTTCTAGTTCCTGAGGATTTCCATATTTCTGGGAGTGGCGCGTGTACCTATTTATTCTTCAAAAGCAACCTAAACCAGTCCAGTCTTCATTGGATTGCATCATTCTCACACTGGCTCCATCTTTCTTATTAAAAACAACTGAGCAGTTGCAGTGGATTCATCTGGATGGTCCAGGGTAATCCTCTTATTTTAAGGTCCGTTAATACAGCATCTTGATTCTTCTGTGACCTGGGTCACCCTTGTCAGGTACCACCATAGGCTCTGTGGGTCAATACAGAGGCATCTGTGGATATCATTACTCTGCCTACCACATTTTACATTAATTTTACTTCAAAGAAACCCAATGTGTTCAGAAGCTATTGGTGCCTGATATCTATCAGTCACTGTCCCGGGTGATTAAATATGCAGTTATGCCTTTACTCATTTTTTTTCACTAGCTTCTTGGGTTCGGGGAAGTTTGTTTGTGTTACTATGATTAGAAAAGCCCAAGCACATACAGGGCTCCTAATCAGAGAAAATTATTGGCTGAATGGAAATGAATCAAACCACGGGTGTTATACTTTTGCTGATTTTACTGATAGGGTTGAATTCATTTGTTGGCAGAGCTTTGTGTAGGCAAAAATCACAGAGGTTGAGACCTTATATTTGTGAGTAGAAAAAGAAGAGATCTGTTTTTCACCCACTAAATGTCTGTTTTGCATCAATACCTAGAGCATTCTACTGGGAAATAGAAACTGCCTCGTAATAGCTCAGTTGAGGAGGGGCCCTCAAGGATTTCTTCCTGTTACTTATACTGTTATTCTTTTATTTAAAGACATGTGTATGGGTGAGTGGGGCACACATAAAGCGGCCCTTGAGAGATCACAAAACCAACACTTCTGCATGGTGAGAATTTGAATGTCAGGAAGTATTTTTATTATATATTTACATTAGGAACAAGCTTGCTTCCCATGTCAGTCCCAGCTCCCTCTCTCTCCCCTCCAGACCCACTCTCCCCACCAGCCCCACCCAATCCCCACTCCATTCCCCAGTAAGGCCCTCCATGGGGGATCTTTAGAATCTGTCATTTCATCCCAGGGAGGGCCCAAGACCTCCCCCAAGTGTCCACATTCAGGGGATCTGGATCAGTCCCTTGCTGGCCTCTCAGGCATCAGTCTGGGGTCCAAGATCTCCCCCTTGTTCAGGTAAGCTGTTTCTCTGGGTTTCACCAGCCCAGTCTTGACCCCTTTGCTCATCACTCCTCCCTCTCTGTCACTGGGTTCCAGGAGTTCAGTTCAGTGTTTAGCTGTGGGTGTCTGCCTCTGCTTCCGTCTGTCACTAGATGGAGGTTCTGGGATGGTATGTAAGATAGTTGTCAAAATCATTATCAGGGAGGGGCATTTAAAGTAGTCTCTCCACTACTGCTTAGTTTGCCAGTTGGTGTCATCCGTGTACATCTCTGGAGATCTTACTAGTGCCAGATCTCCCCCCAAGCCTAGAATGACTCCCTCTATTATGGTAGCTCTCATCTTGCTCTCCTCTATTCTTCCCCCAACTCAACCTTCCTGTTCTCCCATGTCCTCCTCTCCCTTCCTCTTCTCCCCCTCTCTTTTTCCTGACTCCCTTTAACCTCTCCCCCTCCCCCGTGCTCTCAGTCTGCTCAGGAGATCTTGCCTTATTCCACCTTCTCTGAGGTACCATACATATCTCTCTTAGGGTCCTTCCTGTTTCCCTGACTCTCTGGCAGTAGAATTGTAGGCTGGGACTCGCTGATCCGTGTCTAAAATCCATATATGAGTGAGTACATACCATGTTTGTCTTTTTGTGACTGGGTTACCTCACTCAGGATGGTTTCTTCTAGTGCTGTCCATTTGCCTGAAAATTTCAAGATTCCATTGTTTTTTTTTTCTGCTGACTAGTACTCCATTATGTAAATGTACCACATTTTCTCTATCCACTCTTCAGTTGAGGGGCACCTAGGTTGCTTCCAGGTTCTGGCTATTACAATAGTGCTGCTATAAACATAGTAGAACAAACGTCCTTGTTGTATGAATGTATACTGTTATTCTTTATGAATCTGAAACACATCACTTCAAGCTAAACCATATCACGTTAAAAATACCATTCAGGAGATTTTAGTAACAAAAGGAATTCTGTTATTATTTGTTTCTAAAGGTTTATGAAAATCAGCAACAGAAACTATTGAGTTATTTTTACTTGCATTTCTTACATTTTTTTCAACTAATGGCTTAGTCTTTCTCATAGCTTCACTCAGACAAAGTCTTTGGGGAGGAAGATACTGCATTTGACTGTATTGGGAAGAGAGTGAACTTGCTGCTTCTTTCTGTTTTCCCTGTGAGATATTTATGTTCCCCTAAGAAATAAATATAAAACAATAGGTAAATATAACAACAATTTCTGACCTTCCTCTTAGTTCTTGTTTGTGTTTTGAACATCACAGCTAAGACCCTGTGCTTATTCATAACTCTAAACACGATGAAAAATAATTTATTCCACTGAACATCAAGGCAACTCTGATTGAATGGTGTTATGGAATGATCCTGGCAAAATTAGCACACAGACATGTTTATTTCCAAAAATCTAGTGGTCAGAGGTATCTTATTTATAATAATTTTTCTGTCTTAAGGTTTTGCATGATATACTCTAAGACCACTTGTCCAGGGATGGTCTGGCTCCCTGGTCCTGTTACAAAGAGAAAGGAGAAGAGCAAAACAGCCTAAGAGTGCAAACACTGAGTGTTTGAGAGCAGCTTGTTGGTAAAGCTTCCCTAGGACTATCTGAAACCTTCTCAAGAGCTAAGATTTAGTTACTGTTTGTCCTGTATTACAAAAATGCCCGTGATGAGAATGGCTAATTGGAAGTCTCACCTGAGGGAGAGGTATCCTTCCTGGAACACCCTTTATCAATCAGAGTTTCCAATTGACTTTTCACGGGGCTTCTCTCATCCTTCCTTCCAGATGATGTAAGTGCCCATTTTGCCATACATCTGCTGCTTGCTGCTTTGTCAGTTTTATTCTGCTTGCTATGTACTTAACAAACCCCTTCATTCTAAAGGAAAACCATGCCTATCACTATACACACAGAACAAGTTCAGTATCAGGACGAATCATAGGTAAGACCACAGTCCACAAGTTCAGTGCTTCCCAACTGGAAGGTCTCCAAGTTCCAAAGAACAAGAAGGAAGTTGTTTCCATACTTCATGTTTTCATTAATTTCCACACCTCCCTATTTTTTTAACTATACTTTCAGGAATACTTTTACTCCATCACATTTCCAAACAATAAGAGTTTTCCCTCTCCATGCATTTACACAAATGGGGAAAAACTCGAAGCATTCTCTGTAAAATCAAGAGATACATAAATACCCTCTCTCATCATTCTTATTCAGTACTTGAAGGTCCTTAAAACTTAGCGAAAGCAACAAGACAAGAAAAAGAAATAAAGGGGCTGGGTATACAAAGAAAAAGAAAGATTCAAATAATCCCTAATTTCAGACGTTGTGACACTACACCTTGAAGACTTGAGGACTCCACCAGAAGACTACAACTGACATGTACTTTTAGCAAAGTATTAAGATACAAAATCATAACATTCTCATATGCCAATAACAAACTTGCCTAGAAAGAAATGGGGAGGGAACCCTGTTCATGTTCATTTCAAAACAAATAAAGTTTGTAGGATTAAACCTAACCCAAAAAAAATGAAACACTGCTATACTGAAAACTTGAAGACAGCGAAAATAGAAATTAAAGAAGATAGGAAGATCCCCCATGCCCATGGACTGTCTATATCTATATAACTAAAAGTATCTACAGATTTAACACAATTCCCATCAATAGCACTCTTCACAGAACTAGGAAAAAACTCTAAAATTCATATGGAAATACAAAAGACCCTGAAAAGTCAATGCAACTTTAGGAGAATGTATCCCTGATATCAAATTGAGGTGTGTGTGCATCTGTGTGTGTATGTGTGCAGCAATAATAATTTAAGAAGAAGAGGTCATGATTTGAGAGGGAGTGGGGGCACAGAAGGAGTTGGAATGGGCAGGAATAAAAGTTATGTAAATATAATACTTATATATGAAATTCTCAAAAACATAAAAAATTCAAACTTGTAATGTCCTGAAGGAAGGCTTTATTTGTATAAGCAAGATATCACCACAACAGATACATCAAAGTTAGAATGTTAATATTGAAACACATCATAGAAAAAATAGAAATTGTATATAAAAAACTTGCTGGTCAAAGGAGAAATGATAGTCTTTGTAGATAGTTCTGAACTTCACTACTTGGACTAGAGAAGTCAACTGATTCAAAACAGCTTCAGGATATTTAAGAAGTAATATTAGGTCAAATAATAACAGTCATTGTAAAAACAATTACAAGAAAATGAACAATAAATTGTAAAGTATAAAGAATTATCAGAAGCAGTGAAGCAGTTTTCATGAATCTTCTCAAAGTCCTGTGATAAATATGGGCCAAGGAACAAAATAATGAGACCTGGCTAGCATGAAAGAATAAAACACTTGCTGTTACAGAGAAGAAAGCATGTTTTTAAAGTGGAAAGATAGTTAACAAAAGAAAGAAAGGGTAAATGAAAGTTAGGAAGTAAAGTGCAAACCACACATTATGCAGAAAGCAAAAGAGGGAATGCAAAGAGATGAGAATGCACTTTCTAAATTCTCTCTGCGTGCATTGAAAACACACTAATACTGTGACCATACAGTTTCATCCGATGGTAATACCATTTCTCAGGCTTTGTTCCACTTGACTCTTGCTGGAGAGTATTCCTGATCCTTCATTGCTCCTCTCTGCCCCTTCTCTGGTTGCTCCTTTGTGGGGTCATCAGTGTCTGTTACCCCAGCCCTCTTTTCATGCACAATTGTCCACTCCCCTTGTGTCATCCCAGCGCTGATTCTACTAACTGCTTCTGTGAATTCTACTTCTTTTTGACACTATTATACAATTATAACATTTCCCCCCATCTCTTTCTTCTCTCCAGACCCTCTCCTTGCTCTCTGTCAAGTACATGGCCTCTTTTTATTGTGATTACATACAGTGTGTGTGTGTGTGAGTGAGTGTGTGTGTGTGTGTGTTCCTAAGTATAACCTGCTCAATCTATGTAATGTTACTCTATGGCATACTTTTAGACTTCAAAGAGACATAACCAGATTCCAATTCTGAGGAACTAAATCAAAATTATAGGACAAAAAGTGTAATAAATGGGTTAAAGATGAAAGAGCAGTGTGTCTTTGGTTGGTGTTGAAAGAATTTAGCACAGTGTCTTGAACATAAGAATACTCGATTTTGAAGCGTGTGTTTGATATCATTTTTAGACTCTACTTTGGGAAAAGCTAGACAGATTTTGAAGCAATAGATCAAGACTGCAACACAAAATAAGAATCACACGAATACACTAAACCCAATATAACAAAAAATACTATAAAATAATATAGAGATTTTTAAAATGTTATTCTAAACTTAGGAGTTTAATTGTTGAATAATTTACCAGAAATGGAAGCTGTAATCCCCCAGACATCTTAGCCAGCCATCTGATAGTTTGCCCTTGAAATCCATGCACAGGAAAACAGAGAAGAAGCACTTTGACCATGGAGTGTAACCCTTACTGACAAATAAGCACAACTCCACTTCAGGAAAGGGGAGCTTGGTTCCATGGGTTTAAATGTCAGATCAAATTCTTGAGAGCACTTTACAATATTATTTTCAAAAGCTGCCTATTTAATTATATGTTACTATACTCAGTTCCACAGAGAGATTTTTCAATAGACAAGAATATTACCCTATTTTAGATAAATACTTCCATGACATGTTTCATTGACTTCTCACCAAGATAAGTCTTGAATTTTTCACTCATTTTTTCTTTTCTTGCATTTTTCCCAATTACCGTTTCAAAGTACACAATGCAAATACCTTCCTGGTGAGTTTTGATACAAACTAGGGCCCCTGGAAAGCGTGAGCCTCAGTTTAGAAATTAGATTGGCCTGTAGGAGTGTCTATGGGCTAGTTTCTTGATAAATTATATCAAGAAAGGCCCAGACTACTGTTGGTGATCCTACTCCAGGGCAGGTTATCCTGGGTTGTATAAGAAAGCCAACTGGGGGTTGGAGAGATGGCTCAGTGGTTAAGACCCCTGGCTGCTTTCCAGGACCCAGGTTCAGTTCCAAGTACCTACATGGTAGTTCACAAGCATCTATAACTCTAGTCCCAAAGGATCTCATGTCATTCCCTGGACTCTGTGGGCACTAGACACACATGTGGTGTATAGACATACATGCAAGTAAAACACACACAGTGAGAAAGTAGGGGAGTAAGCCACCATACCTTGCCGAGAGAGATAGAGACAGAGAGAGTTTTCCAGCAAGCTTTCTTCCATGGTCCCTACCTCTCTTCCTGCTCGAGTTCTTGCCCTTACTTCCCTTAGTAATGGATTGTGATCGTAACATGTGAGCCAAATAGACCTTTTCTACCCCAAGCTGACTTTGGTCAGTGTCATTTTCTGGCTTCCCCGGGGACTCTGTGCCATCGCAGCATTGGAAAGCAAACTAATAAATAGAGTTAATAAGGCCCAACACAGTACCTCCAGGAGTTGTAAAAAGGCATATCACCCATATAGAGACTCAAAGACATTAATCTAATAATACCTAAGCAATGGCTAATGAATAAGAAAAAATTAAAATAAGTTGCAAATAAGTGTCTCTGTTTTCTCAGGCACAGTAACATGTAACATAATAAAGATGCCTTTCTAGCTTGAGAGATAAGAACATGGAAAATTAAATGAATCTACAAACTTCACTGCCAGAAGGGTCTGAGCAACTATTAACCAATCAGATGCTCCATTCCTTCTTTACTTCACAAGGACAGTTTTCAGCATCTCACAGTCCCTTATTAGGATTATTTTGAACCTTTCCTGTAATCCAGGATCCGGGGGTGAAGACTGAGTTATCTGCGTGAAGATGGTGTTTGAAGTCCTTTGCACACATGTGTTTTCACATGCTTTGTCCTTGAACCGAGTTCGTTGCAGGGAAGAGATGAAGCAGGTAAAGAAGCCTTCCTCTAGGGTGCAAGCATCATGAAATGGATACTGTTCTGTTCAAAGAAGCAATGATTTGAGAATGGAATGCTATCCATCTCCTCACCACTTAGTTGCCAAATTATATGACTGGAAGAAAACAAGTCAGACTGGACTGTGTATACATGCAAACATGTATTTACAATCAGGTACATGTATCATTCAGCAGTCTTTCTCTCAAAGTACCCCCATTACAAAATAAGTGTCTGTGCCTCCAAAATTAATATGCTAGATCCTAAGCCCCAGTGTGACGGAACTGGTAAATAAGACCTCTGGGCCATAATTGAGTTCATGAATACTTTCACTATGATATTACAGGCCATATTAGAAGAACACTAAATGGACTTTGGGAGCCCATTCCACACAGAGGGATACTCTCCCAGCCTAGACACATGGAGGAGGGCCTATGCCCTGCTCCAAATGATGTGACAGACTTTGAAGATCCCTCATGGAAGGCCTCACCCTCCCTGGGGAGAAGCCCAGGGGATGGGATAGGAGGTTAGTGGGGGCAGGGGAGGAGAGGAGGGAGAGGGAATTGGGATTGACATGTAAAACAACCTTGATTCTAATTTGAATTATAAAAATAGAGAAAGAAAAAAGGACTGGAGTTGCACCTCAGTGATTAAGAGCACTGGCTGCCCTTGCTCTCTTCTGTGTGTGTAGACACAACTTGGAAGTTAGCTACGTACAAGTAATGGGAAACCTCAACAAAAGCTCACCTCCTCATCTCTCATTGCCATTCTCCAGAACTGTGAGAAGTGGATGTTGTTTAACCGACCCAGTCTTTGGTGTTTCACTACCACATCAGCCTAAGTTGACCAAGATGACCGTTGACTATGAGAAGTGTGCCGGAGGAGATTCCAATGCATATATAAAAATATGCTGAGGGCAGGGTGAATAAGCTTTGCCACCCTCTACGACAGTAACATAAATCCCTAAATGCTGTTCTGGAACCATACCACGGCTCCAAGCAGTATGTTAATACACTGTGGTGAAACAGTATGTTAATACACTGTGGTGTCTGCTGGTTATTTGCTGGCCTTCCCTGTGTCTTCTTGAAAGCAAGAACGTGTGCATTTGATGCTTTTGTGCTAGAGAGAACAGTGTAAGGACAGCAAGATTCATTTTGATTCACAACTTCAGAAGTATCCATCATGGCAGAGACAGCAGAGTGGATGTCATGGCCGGGGCAGCAGAGTGGATGTCATGGCCAGGGCAGCAGAGTGGACAGGACAGTTCATATCCTGACACCCAGGAAATAAAACAAGAAAGGGGAAATACAGAAAAGAGCTGAGAAAATCACAGCCCCTGGCAAACCACTCAGTGACCTACTGCATCCAAGAGGCCCACCTCGTCCCTTTCACCAGCTCCCAGACTTCTCATGAAATTACGAATCCATTGAGGGCTTCATGCACTCAAACTATTGTTAGAGCCCTCTAGGTGTGATCATCTCTGAAAATGCCCTAGACAACCCCTAGGGGTGTGCTTTGCCTTGCACCTAAGTATTTCTGTCAGGTTGACAGTATTCACCATGAAGCCTGTTCAGTCTTTTTAATCAACCATGTGCTGACACTCTTTGACTTATAATGAGGCTGCATCCTTATAAAGCGATCATGCACTATGTAATTTGAAATGCGTTTAATAGGCTGACCAAACTACAAAGCCCAGCCTAGCTCTACTTTAAATGCGCTCAGAACATTGACGTCATCTAACACAAATCCTGTGTGGTGATGATGTACTGAATACCTCATGTACCTTGTTGCAAACCATACTTAAAATGAAGAATAAGTCCATTTGGGTATGGTTTTGCACCTTCATGAAGTCAAAAGGGGGTCAATAACTCTGGTTGAGACGGAAGTCTAGAAATTCTCCATGTGACTCAGTGAGGAAAAAAAAGCCAGTCTCTTTCCTATAGAAGACAATGGCTGTAAGAGAATTTCCCAAACCCTGTGATAACCCTATGGGTAACCTAGCCGCTGTGAACCCATGGCATCCTGCCACAACAAGGGGTCCAGCAAGGCCTGGGGTGTTAAGAGAAGCTTTTTCTTTTGCTAGCCGCTTTGGTTTATCTCCCGCCAGCCGCCTGGGCTCTCCCGCGCCAGCATGGTTCTAGAGCCGCATCAGTCCCAAATAAACACACAGGAGGCTATATTAATTATGAAGCTGTTGGCCTTGCTTGTTTCTAACTGGCTAGCTCTGACTTAAGTAATTACCCCATAATTGTTAATCTAAGTATGTTTCTTACCGGGGAGGTTCCAGGCTTCCTACCCCAATGGCGGTTACATCTCGAACTCTCCTGTGTTTCCCCTTCCCAGAATCCTCCTGGACTCCTAGCCCCACCTATCTAGATTCCTATAGGCTCAACAGTACTTTATTGACAAATAACAGGCAAATAACAGGACTTCCCCAACATCTCCTCTTTTCTGTTTAAACAAAAAGAAAGTTCTTAACTTTAACACAGTCAAATTGTGTATAACAGAACAGTTATCAAATAAGAACATAGTTACAATATTTTAGAAAGATTTAAAGAAAATATCATCTATCTCATTCTTGTGAGTCCAAAGTCCTATATGTAGCTTATCTTTTATCATAACTAAGGAACACTATAACTATCTGTCTTCAACTCCATCAAAGACCACAGAAGGATAATATATAAACACTAGAAATGACAGAGACATCTTGCTACCTGGACAGTCACTCAAAGTTCCTCTGTAACGTTGGAGCATCCATCTTCAGCCCATAGGCCACAATGTGTCTGGAACACTTCTCAGCAAAGCAGGAAATTTCAAACTGTCCATCTGCATTGGCAGTCTGTCAGTCATTTTTCTTTGTCCTGTAGAAAGTCTCGTAGACTCTTCATCAAGCAGGAACCCTGTAAGACTGAGTTCAGTAGTCACTTTCCTGTGGGTCCTGTATGTCCAGATTATACAACAACAGTCAAACAATCTAGGCAAGAGCAGTTTCTTGCCCAAATGGCTAATCTTGCCATGTTGAAAGCAAACTTTATAACGAGTTTCTTCGATGCCCATCTTCCTCTCAGACGTAATTGGTGCTGCCAGGAGCAGACATTTCTCATTGTCAAGACAAACCCTAAACCATTTAAAATGCCATTTTCTGATGGTCTTTGAGAGGTTTGAAGACTATCTGTCTCAAATACATCTCTATATATCTAGAAAACCTAACTTACCTAACTATAAGATCTGACTCTTATAAGTAACTATCTATAGCCTGTATTCAATTATGCATTACGTTTTAAAAGATCAGTATAAGCACAATACTTAATCAAGAGGAGAAATATACACACCACAAAATTGACCTTGAATTTGTCTCAATAAATGAAAAACAATACCCATACCATAATTCCCCTTTTTACCATTAAAAGAGATTGGCTGTGATCACTAGCCAATTATAAGCAATCCCATTTAGATGAAAACAAAGATTTATAAACAAGATGGGAAATGGGACGTCGCTCATTCCAAACTGCTTCCTGCTGGAAGGGGGCGCTGTTCACACCATGGGGATCATGACAAAACTCAGAAACCTGTATAAGTCCGTATTTTCGGGGTCTGTAAGGCTGTATCATCTTAGCTGTCTCAGTCGTTGAAACACCTGGTCCACTGCTTCCGGGGGTCTTGGTTCGTGAAACCACAAAAGCCTGGAAGGAATCCTTAGCTTTTCATTTTCTGTAGAAACATAAATAAAAACTCCTTTTCCAAGTAACATATCCTTACACTTAAATTTTGAAGTCAAGGCATTTTTAAAAGATAGAAGTTGGATTAATTCAGCAGCATTTATAAGCAAGTGTACTTTAGTAGCAGTTCCTTCCTGAGCAAGCAAAAAACTGAAAAACATAATAGCGTACAGTATCCAGACTCTCTGTGTATTTTCCATCTTTACGTGGCTTATTTATTTATTTATTATTACTTTATTTATTTTACTTTTATTTATTTTTCTCTGAGACAGGGTTTCTTTGGAAACCTGCCTGCCTCTGCCTCTGGAGCAATCCTACCGGCGTGCGCCACCACAACGCCGGCTTTTGTATTTATTTACCACTTTGCCATTTCATTTTCTCTCTCAATCTCACGTATATTTTTAAACACACTGTAAACCTTTAGAGGTTTTGTCCATCCAAGTCCGACTTTACTGTAAATCTTTATGTTTTTCTGGCCACGTGTTAAAACCACGGCTGTTTTAAACTGCCGTTTTTTTTTTGTTTTGTTTTTTTAAGATGGCGGGCGTAAGCGTGACTCCAGCTTACCACCTCAGTCCATGCTGACATCCAGCAAAAGCTGCCACTTCCAGCTGTATGTACACCCCTTTAAATCGTTAGCAGAGTCTCTTAAAACAACCTTGCTGGGTTTTTTTTTTTTTTTTAATGCCAAGTCAGGAAGACTCCAGTAAGTGAGCCACGTGAATCTCGGCTTGTCGATAGCAAAACAGAGCACACCTGAGAAAAATGCTGCTACCAAAATCTGTGCTTCTCTCCATTCGTCTGTTTCTAAAATTCCTTTAAAGCTTTTGTTGTTTTGCGTGGAAATTCAATCCCGCTCCTGACAACCATTCTGTTAAGAGAAGCTTTTTCTTTTGCTAGCCGCTTTGGTTTATCTCCCGCCAGCCGCCTGGGCTCTCCCGCGCCAGCATGGTTCTAGAGCCGCATCAGTCCCAAATAAACACACAGGAGGCTATATTAATTATGAAGCTGTTGGCCTTGCTTGTTTCTAACTGGCTAGCTCTGACTTAAGTAATTACCCCATAATTGTTAATCTAAGTATGTTTCTTACCGGGGAGGTTCCAGGCTTCCTACCCCACTGGGGAATTGCCAGGAATGCTTCCCCTGTCCCCTCAGGAACAGCTAGTGGACCACCAAGGACTAGATACACTATTGGCAGTTATGCTTGGCAGCAGAAGACTTTGAAACACAAAGCAGAGCTTAGTTGAGGACAGTCGTAACCACCAAACAATGGCTTACCCTCTCCTGTCCCTCAAGACTGTGGAACTGCAGAGGAGGCACTTTCACACAGCTAAGAGCAGAGATGAGAGCCCCATATACCTCGGAGAGCAGAGAGCAAGGGCTGATCTGTGAACGCAGGAGGCTGAGGCAGTCCCAAAAACACACACCAAGGCTACAACTAAAGTCACTGGTAGCCCATGGCAAGGGCTCCCTTCCTGCTATTCAGCAGTAAAAAATGATGGCCTCATGAAATTTGCAGGCAAATGGGTGGAACTAAAAAAAAAACATCCTGAGTGAGGTAACCTAGACTCAGAATGACAAACATGGTGTACTCACTCATAAGTGGATATTGGATGTAAAGCAAAGGAATATCAAGCTACAATCCACAGCTCTAGAGAAGCTAGGTAACAAGGAAGACCCTAAGAGGGACACATGGATCGCCCTGCAAAAAGAAATTAGATGACTCTTAGCAATAGTGAAGAAGATGCCCAAACTGGCCTACCCCTATAATCAGATTGGTGACTACCCCAACTATCATCATAGGGTCTTCATACAATAATCGACACAGAGATCCACAACCAAGAACCAGGCTGAGATCTGGTCAAAGAGAAGGAGGAGGGATTGTATGTGCAAGGGAGGTCAAGATCATGATGGAGAAATCCACAGAGACAGCTGAACCAAGCTCCTGGAAACTCATGAACTCTAGACCGACAGCTGTGGAGACTGCAGGGAACCAAACTAGTCCCTCCATACAGGGGAGATAATTGTGAAGCTTGTACTATCTGAGGGGTCCCTGGCAGTAGGACCACAATACAAAACCAGCTTATTGGAGCCTATTCCCCACGGTGAGATGCCACACTCAGTGGAAGTAGAACCATGATATAATCCTGGTACATGAAATAGCTTGTTGGAGCCCATTTGGATGCCATGCTCGGCCTTAATGCACGGGAGAGGGGCTTGGCCCTGCCCCAACCTATTGTGCCAGGCTTTGTTGACTCCTCATGGGAGCCCTTACCAGTGAGGAGGAGTGGACTGGGGGTGGGCTGAGGAGGAGATGAGGGGTCAGGAGGAGGAGTGGGAAGAAGAACTGTGCTTGTAATGCAATTTAAAACAACAAATAAATTATATTTTAAAATGGGGTAATAATAACTTTCCTTCAAACACTGCAAGCAAGCGCTACAGCTTCAAAAAAAAGAAAATGTGAGTTAAATGCTCAATAGAAATTTATTCAGTTATAGAGAAAAAGGAAGTTGTATATGCAACTTAATTAGATGAATTAAGTTAACCTCAGAAAGAATATATTTCCTTTAATTTGTAGAATTCTAGAATTTGTAAATACATAAAATCATATTGTATAAATGTGTGTATGTATGTGTATGTGAAATTATCTAGAGAAACAAATGAACTTATGAGACAGGGAGAAGAAATAAAAGGTGAAGGGTGGTGGGTTGTGGGGGCATCCTAGGGTTTCTATTGCTGTGATAAAATGCCATGACTATAAACAACTTGGGGGAGGGGCCATTTCATCTTCAGTGTATAGCCCATTCTCCAAGGAAGTCAGGGAGAAACTCAGGACAAAAATCTGAAGTCTTAAACTGAAGCGAAAGACACGGAGAAATCTGATTACTCTCTTGCTCTTTGTGGCTTGCTCAACCTGCTTTCTTGTAGCATTCAGAACCATCAGCTCAGAAGTGGCACCACCCACAATGGGCTGGGCCATCCCCCACCAATCACTAATGAACAAAATGTGCTACAGACTTGCCTTCCAGCCCCATCTTTTGGAAGGATTTTTCTCAAATGGGAGTCCCTTTTCCCAAATTACTCTAGCTTGCGTCAAGTTAACATAAAACTAACAAGCGTAGGGAAGATAATGCTCAAGATACTTTATATACTTGCATGAAAACAGCCTTATATAACCCTGTATAATAAAAATGAGTAAATAAAATCTACCTATGAGAATAAATAAAATCATGCCAACACATTAGAACTTGGGGCCATCTGTACCTTGAACACCTCTCATTTCTTTGGTGATGAATTATTTGCAACATTATTTCTCCAAATAACAAAGCTTCTGGTGCGGATTTTGATAAATATATTCAAATAGCTGCCTCTAGAGTGTGGATTCCCACTTTGACTTTAAAGGTTAATATGCCATCTTTGAGTAAACTATAAACTACATACAACAGAGATCAAAAGATTTCGGTTTGATTTAGTTTGGTTTTCTGAGACAGGGTTTCTCTGTAGTTTTGGAACCTATCCTGGAACTCGCTCTAGACCAGACTGTCCTGAACACTGAGACCCGCCTGTCTCTGCCTCCCAACTTCTGGGATTAAAGGTGTGGACCACCATCGCCCAGCAAGGCTGTAGTTTTATTAAGACTACCCTTAAATTAAAATATGAAATTATAAATCTGTGCTTCTGAAATCTGCACATTTAATTAAAAAAAGTCTAACATACAATATACATCGTAGAATGTCCATAGTCCACTGTAGGCATTATGTTCTGGGAATGGGACAGAAGCTAAATTTGATAAATGTCATCTCCTCTCAGCGATGCTATTGTATCCCTATGAAATTTGGACAGTTGAAGGTAACATCAATACCCAAACTAGAAAGCTCTCATTTGAAGAAAGTTTGGCAGCCTTAGGCAGACAACTTTACTCCAACCCTAACTCAGGCATCAATTTATGATGTGTAGGGACATTAAAGAGATCTGTCTAAATTCAGGCCTGAGTTTGTCACATGGCTTACCAGGTGAGGCCACTCATATTATTACTGTGGGCATCTACTTGGTGAAATGTTCAGTCCAATCCAGGACAGTATTTCCAATAAATGTACAAGTAGTATTTTTATTGCTTACACAGAATATACATACACACACACACACACACACACACACACTACTGTCACTGCATTAGCAGCCTGTCTACAGGTATTGGGTAACAGCTGGATATTAACCAAATTTGACTGGACAATTTTGATTCAATAATTTACAAATTAAACTAAGGGGGAATATATTTTACTTACAAATACTTATTAAAAACTCACTGTGTAGCCAGGAGGTGGTGGCACACACCATCTCTGGGTTCAGGAACTCCAGGCAGAGTTAGGGGTGGACTCCCTCTTGTGACATGTGTCTCAGACTGGACCAGTCATTGGTTGGTCACTCCCACAAATTGTGTGCCACCTTCTTGTAGGCAGGACAAATTGTAGGTTGAAGGTTATGTGGTGGGGTTGGTGTCCCAATCCCTCCACTAGAAGTCTTGCCTAGTTATTGGAGATGGCTAATTCAGGCTATGTATCCCCCACTGCTAGGAATCTTAGATGGTGTCATCCTTGTAGATCTGAGAGTTTCCCTTGCACTCATTTCTACCTCACCCCCAAAATGCCTCCCTTTTCCAGCTGTTTCTTTCAGTACTCTCCCCCTCCATCACCCCCATCTGATCCTTCCTTTTCCTGCCCTGGTTCACCCATGAAATCTATTTCCCCTTCCCAGGGAAATCCAAGTGTCCCTCCTTGAGCCCTCCTTATTACCTGGCTTCTCTGAGTCTGTGGACTGTAGTATGATTATCATTTACTTTACAGTTAATATCCACATACAAGTGAGTATGTAAGTACCATGTTTGTCTGGGTTAACTACTCAAGATGATTTTTTTCTAATTACATCCAGTTGCCTGCAAATTTCCTGATGTCATTGTTTTTAACAGTTGAGTAATACTCCATTTTGTAAATGTACCACATTTTCTTTATTCATTCTTTAGTTAAGGAAAATCTAGGTTGTTTCCAGATTCTGGCTATTATAAATAAAGCTGCTATAAACATAACTGAGCAAGTATCTTTGTGGTATGCTAGGGCGTCCCTGAGTAGATGCCCAAGAGTGGTATAGCTGAATCTTGAGGTAGATTGATTCGCATATTTCTGAGGAATCCCTATATTGATTCCCACAGTGGTTGTACAAGTTTGCACTCTCACCAACAATGGAGGAGTGTTCCTCTTGCTCCACATCCTTGCACAAGCTGACGGCATGAACCGTCACTTGTGTTTTTGATCTTAGCCATTCTGACAGGTGTAAGATGGAATCTCAGAGTCATTTTGATTTGCATTTCCCCAATGGCTAATGATATTAAACATTTCTTAAAGTATTTCTCAGCCATTTGAGATCCATCTGTTGGTCTGTTGAGAATTCCCTGCTTAGATATGTACCCCATTTTTACCTGTATTATTTGGTTTATTGATGTATAGCTTCTTAAACTGTTTATATATCTTGAAAATCAGCCCTCTATCAGATATGGGGTGGTAAAGAGCTTTCCCATTTTGTGGACTGCTGTTTTGTCCCATTGACAGTGTCCTTTGCCTTACAGAAGCTTTCAGTTTCATGAGGTCCCATTTATTAATTGTTGATCTTAGTGCCTGCACTATTGGTGTTCTATTAAGGAAGTTGTCTCCTGTCCCAGTGTGTACAAGGCCAGTTAAAGGGACATATTTTGATGGCTGACAAATTTTTTGTGTCCTCACTGAGTTATCAATGAATTCACAGTAACTAATCCCAAGTGAAGAAAATTCTTTAAGATTTGGCATAACTAAACTTAAATTATTTTAAAGGGTTAAGAAATAAATCTTTCCCACTTTCAGAATTGTATATATTTTTGATGTTTTATTATCTATGAGTAACTACAATTAAATGCTAAAGAATCATCCTAAGGGCACCAAGTTGGCTCAGCTGGTAAAGGCACTTGTTGCTCAATGATGTAATCACAATAGACAGAGTTCAAACACTGGAGTCCATTTAAAGGTAGAAGGAGAGAATTGTTCTCTGACCTCCACATAGGTACCATGGCATGCATAAACATCACACACACACATGAATAATTATTTTTAAATAGTAATCTTAAATGGCCAATTAAATCTGTAGCAACAATTTGAGGCTCTATTTAAGAAAAATATCTCAAGTCAAATACCCCAAGTATGTGGTAATGACAGTACTTACAAGGTCTATTTGCCCTGAGTTTCCATTGCATTTTGTCTATCCAGAAGAGTTGACAAATGATCATGAGAAGAACTGAGCAAATATTAGATGAAACAGAAGTAACACAAGTGAATAATTAGTTCCTGTGTTAGTCAGGGTTCTCTAGAAGAGTGGTTCTCAAACTTCCTAATACAGTGACCCTTTAATACAGTTCCTCATGTTGTGGTGACCCCCAACCATAAAATTATTTTGTTACTAATTCATAACTCTATTTTTGCTACTGTTATGAATTGTAAAACTCTGATATGCAGGATATCTCATATATGACCCCCAGGGGGCTCATGACCCATAAGTTGAGAACCTCTGCTCTAGAGGAATAGAATTGGTAGAATGAATAAATATTACAAGGGGGATTTATTTCATTGGCTTAAGCAATACCACCTGAGTAGCCAATGATTGTCTTGGCACTGGAGACAATGAGAACCGAGTAGCTGTTCATTCCATGAGACTCAGTGGCTCCAAATTGGTGCTAACAACCTGAAGGACTCCCGGAGAGTCTCTGGTCTTTGGTCCACATTGGAACCCAAAAAAAGCTGAGCTTTGATATCAGCAAGGAAAAGCAATAGAAGAGGTGAACTTTCCAGCAGGCCACAAAGGCAAGCAGGTAAAAAAACAAAGCATTTCCCTCCAACCTCCTCATATCTGGGCTCCTACCAGAAGGTGCCTCCTACCTTTAGGGTGGTATTCCCCATTTTAATTAACGTGATCAAGAATATCTCTCATATATGGGCTCTTCAGCTTGTCTCTTAATTGATTCCAGAACTATTCAAGTTGAAACCAAGTCACCATCATAGCTACTTTCCTGAGTAAACAGAATTCTTATTCTCTAAACCTTTCACTGTGTTGCGCTTGTTAGTGTCCTGATTAGTTTGGTGACAACTTGACACAAGCTTGAGTCATTTGAGTAGAGGGGACCTCAACTAAGAAAATATCTCCATAAAATCAGGCTGTAGGTGGGCCTGTAGGGCATTTCCTCAGTTAGCGATTGATGAGGAAGAAACCAGTCTATTGTGGATGGGGCCACCCCTAGGCTGGTAGTCCTGGATTTTATAAGAAAGCAGGCAGAGCAAGCTACAGAGAGCAAGCAAGTAAGCAGCATCCCTCCATGGCCTCTGCATCAGCTCCTGCCTCCAGGTTCCTGCCTTGCTTGAGTTTCTGCTGTGACTTCCCTCCGTGACAGGATATTACCAGGAAGCATAAGCAAAATCATCCCCGATTTGCTTCTGGTCATGGACTTTCATTACAGCAATGGTGACGCTGTGATCACCATCTCTGATCTCTGTGAGCTCCCCAAACAATAACAGAAAAATAACACATCCTTTCTCCCACAGAAGCACAGATTTCTTCTGCTATTTCTGGCCTCTTGAGGATGGTCAGTTTAGCTGACACCTGCCAGGAATGGATTAGTTCTCACTCTGCTCTAGAGAGCAAATTTCTGCCAGTCCACTCTTTCCATAGGTTGCCCTCAAACTGGCAATGTGCACAGACCACCTTGTCCTTCAAGGGTGCAATAGAAGCATCAGAAACTGACTCACCAGTTACCTCTTTTCTGATTGCATAAAGCCCATACCTAAAAACAGAAAGCTATTACCTGAAGTTGGCTAACTTACAGTTTATGACAGGCAAATTGTAGCTTATGGCATTATAGTTTACAACAGGTAAATAAATGTATAATTTGGATCACCCTGAATCCCTTCATGGGCTGAAGGCTTGGTCCCCAGGTGATGATGAGCTTGGAAAGTGGCCAGATCATGATGGCTCTAACCTAAGCAATGATTAATGCATTTGCAAATTTATAATTTGACCATATACTGAGAGGAGGAGGAAACTAGGAAGTGATTCATAATTGGAGGGAGAGGTCACTGGGAGCACGCCTTGATGGGTTTAACTCTCCCACATAGTCACTGTCATACCTTCTGCCTCATCGTGTCCCGTAACAACAGAACCATGAGCCCATGAGGACAGAATCTCTGAAATTCTGAGCCAAAATAAATCTTTCATTCTTTTAAGTTGCTTATATCAAATATTTTGTCATAGTGATGGAAAACTTGCTAATACATATACAGTGTAAAACAGCATGATAAAATCTGTAGTTGTTGCTTCGAGAACCACTGCATTGTTTGGAGTCTACTGTCCACTGTAATGGGTAGCAGCTATGCTCAAGTGTTTTGATATTTGATGCACACAAGGCTTGGAGTTTTATCAATCACATTTCCTGCAACTGAGATTTAAAAACCTATCCTCAGGCTGGGCGTGGAGTCATAGACTTTAAGCCCAGCACTTGGGAGACAGAAGTGGTTGGGTCTCTGTGAGTTCAAAGACAATCTGGTATATAGTGAACTTCATGATGCCATCCAGAGATACACAGTGAGACCCTGTTTACATACATGCATACATACATACATCATATTCTCATCTCAAGGAATGAGTAAAAAACTATAAAAAACTATAAAGAATAAGAAAAACATATCCTTCTTCTCTTTGTATAGTTGCCTATTGCCCCTTATGAAACTACCGCAGAGCCATGGGATGCTCAGCCACTATTAGACTGTAAACACTTCTCTCACTAAAAGAAATGTGAGCATAATTCTTCCCTCTGGGTGGCAAAATGGGAAAGCAAAGAAAAGATAATTGTGTACGGTGGTTGCTGTGCTCTGAATATTGTCCTCTCCAAATCCTACGCTGAAAGTTAATGGTCACAGTAGTAGTGACAGATGAAACCTATAAGAGATGGTTAGGTAAGAACCTGCTTTCGTGGGTAGAGCAGGTGCCATTGCAAAGACTGTTTGCCCCTCGCTTGTTTGCCCTCCCAACATCTGCCACTGGATGATGCAGGCAGAAGACCTTGCCAGACGCCAATGCTGGAGTTTGATACTAGACTTCTTATCATCCAGAAATATAAGCCAACAAATATTGTTCATTGTAAATTACCTACCATCAGTTATTCTGCTATAGAAGCACAAAATGAATTAAGACGGT
Organism: Mesocricetus auratus; assembly: GCF_017639785.1. Classification (NCBI taxonomy): domain Eukaryota; kingdom Metazoa; phylum Chordata; class Mammalia; order Rodentia; family Cricetidae; genus Mesocricetus; species Mesocricetus auratus. Next base: position 9,923,780 of record NW_024429199.1, on the reverse strand, counting down.
GGTCTATTATGACAGTCAAAAGTTGGCTAAAGCCCTGTTTGAGACACAAACTTAAAAGGCAAAATCTCATCCAGAGGTTTCTAAGGGAAGCATCTGTTGTAGAAAAAGAGAACTAACCAAATCCACTCAAACTGTTCATTCTTTTAAGAGCCAATATGATACAGTGCCTGAATAAATCATTAATTTCAGTTGCTTTTTTAGGACTTAAAAAATTGCCACGAGCATAAAAAGCATTTTAAACACACACACACACACACACACAACACACAATACACTATGCACCTTTATTCGTTCATGAGTGCATGTCTGATCCGCAATGGGAAGTTAATGTCTGTTCCATATTCACAACTTTATCATATTCCTATAACAAAGTCATTGTACTGATTTACTCAATTACTTTCCTAGTACTGGAAAAGTCATATTTTCTGATTATTTCTATGACAAGAGAACCAATTCACAACAGAGAACAACAAACTGGCAACATAAAAATAATGACACAATCTTAACCTTGTTTTTATGCGGTTATTATTTAACTCAACTGTCTATGGTGTAAAATTGATTGACTTTAAAGGCTATGTAGATCATAACAAAGAACAAATTGCATGGCATTAATATAGAAAGTACGTGTGAAGTTCTCTTTAAATTTTACGTTTTAAAATTCTGCTTTGAGTACTTGGAAGCCACTGAGCAGATTCTGAACAACAGGCATCTGGTTTTCCGGGAAATGAAAAACAAATCCTCTGGCTTTCCTCTCCTCTTCCACTGCAGGCTTACAGATTGAGATTGTGGGCAAAGAACTGAAAACTGGAATTCGCGAACAGCAGCAAAACAGACTAGGAATCTTTATCAAATGATGCTAAACAGTCGGTTTGGGGTGCAGGGTCCTCAAATACTGAATGGTGTTTGCCTGGTCTGCCAGATTAGCACAGGAACAGCGCCTCCTGCTGGCTTCGTCATGAAATCCACCTTCAACATTGTTTCTGAAAACGGCTTGTGCCCCTTATTTAAAAATATAAATAAACAGGTGTGTAAAATAAATAAAAATGAAACGGGGCTTTCCAATGCCTGTGAAAGAGTGCTCCCGGTGTCTATACGACCGCCCAAAAGAGCATACATCATACTCCGGCTAGAAAAAAGGGAAATCCACAGAAATGACATGAGAATGACAAGAAACTTACATTTTCTAGGCTTACAGACACAGACCAATCTTTCCTAGTCCAACTCATTTAATAGCATTTTTTCTAGCTTACGCTCAACTCTGAAACAGCCATCCTCGAACTCCTCTGTATACCCACATAATACTCTGTAGGAAGAAATCTTAGATAACTGTGCCACTGACCACGCCCGCTTTGGGCGTGGCTACAGGTACATGAGGATGTGGGAAATAAAGAGCTGTGCAGGGGATGCTGGCTCTCTCTTAGGGTTCAGGTCAGGTCTCTGAGAGCAGCGGAGCGCTGATCTTAGGTTCTCAGCTTCTCATGTAAGTGACTTCTCCCTAATAAAATATCATATGACATCCCTACCATGTTTTGCTTAATATTCCTCAATAATACTCAACAAAAGAACGTGGCCTATAACAGTTTATGAGAACCTTTGTTATGTGTCTTATACAGTTCTGTGCCTTTGTTATAGCTTGGCCAATTTTGTTCTTACAATGGCCTCATGGGGTGGTTTCTATTATTACTCCCATTTTTCAGACAAGGGGAGCAACCCAGGGAATATAAATAACATACAAGGATAGCCTGTGAACTTTTGCTCAGAGCCCGCATTATTTATCACTGCTGTCATCATAGCCCCATTCAGTGAGTTTTTCTCAGCACTGCCTCCCAGGACTGTTGTCAGTCCTCTCTGTAAATACCCTGCACTCCATGAACTTCTTCAATGGAATCCTGAGAAGAAAAGCTTTCTAGTAATGCCAAGGCACAAGAATAGTTACTATTAACCAGGAGGTGGTGCACGTCTTTAATCCCAGCACTCAGAAGGCAGAGGCAGAGGCAGGTCGATCTCTGTGAGTTTGAGTCCAGCCTGGTCTACAGAATGAGTTCTAGGACAGCCAGAGCTACACAATGAAACCCAGTCTTTAAAAAAAAAACTCACTACTCCAAGAAATCATCTCGCACCCAGCACCCAGCACCCAGCACCTGCAGGTAGGTGATGACTGTTACAAGCGCCTCTTTGAGAGAGGGCCCTAAACTGGCTGCTGACCTGTGTTGTATGCCCCTTCCTGTGGCTCTGCCACTTGATGTTTTGGCTTGTCCCTAAGAAGTCAGCAGACAGAAAGGGAAAGGTATGGTATCCCGGAGGTTTCCTTGCCTATAGTTTGCCAGCATTTTCTCACTCTGGCCACCCTGATTAAACTGACTCATGCCTGGGGAAAGGCTCTGAGCTCATCGAGAACCTTTGGGACTAGGGTCACACCCTGTAGAGCAAGCCTTCTGGTGTCCCCTAAAGCTCCCCTTTGTTGCTGATGCTCAGTAATCCATCGTCAGAGACAGTCATTTTGTTTTGAGGACCATTCCAGGCACCCTCCCCCGCTCTGATGAATCCATATTGAGAGTGGTCAGGCAGTGCTTACTTAAGCCCACTGTCAGTTGACTCCTGTTGCCATGACAATACCTGACACAAAGAACTTAGGAAAGAAAACCTATCTTTTATCTCTTGGTTGCAGAGATTTTAGTCCATAGGCCTCCGCCCTCACACTTTAAGTGTGTGGTGCATATAGATCATGACAGGAAAAGCCCGTGAAGAACAAAGTAGGGTCTTCCTGATGAACAGGAAGCCAAGAAAGAGGAAGGGGTCAGGGGCTAGCTTAGAACCCTCAAAGACACATCTCCAGTGGCCTCATTCCTCCAGATATGCCCTGCCTCCTAAAGTCTCAACCATTCTGAAAATAACACCATCAAACATTCAACATATAAATCAGTGGGGGGCATATTGTGTTCAAACTATAAAACCCACCATAGAGAAAGTTAGTCCTTTGTCCTATTTTTCAAGCAAAAGCCTGCAACACCAAATTGATTTCCAGTTTCCCTTTCCCATGACTTCCAATGCCATGCTATCTACACAGCAGAAGACACAGACACCAATGCTTGGGTGGTCTGCTGGCATCCTCACACTTTACTTCCAGATAGAAGTACACCCCTCATGTCCTCGTATTGTTACACAGCATGATAGCACATAACATAACATAATAACAGCCATGCTCTGTAAGGAAAGGTGTCTTTGCATTTTATAACATAGTCTCTTTGAAAGAGCTGAGTTCATGAAATCATACGACACCTCCAGATTCACAGTCTTGATTATCTTTGTAATCCACAGTCCCATGATGCTGCCAGGTGTTACCTACCTGAGACACCTGAATGACAAGTCATAGCTGTGCATGGGCTATGCAGTTTGCTTGACAAGGAACAACTGCATAGTGTTACAGGTGAAACTGTCAAAAAGCAGATGCAGGGCCGGACGGTGGTGGCGCACGCCTTTAGTCCCAGCACTCGGGAGGCAGAGGCAGGCAGATCTCTGTGAGTTCGAGGCCAGCCTGGACCGACAGCCTCCAAAACAATACAGAGAAACCCTGTCTCATAAAACAACAACAACAACAAAAAGCAGATGCAGAGATCATTTGGCATCCAAGGAGTTAAGGAAAGAGGGCCAAAGCAGGCATTGAGGAAGGAAACGTCTTTAGGACAGATTATGACAAGTCCTCAGCCACACTTGGGAGCAAATATTTCACTTTGGACTGGATGCACGTTGGCTCAAAAGATTTCAAAGATTTTAGATCCCCATTATGGCCAGTGGGCCATCAAGTAAGGCTAGTCAGAGGCTCTCTGTGCACAACCAGCCAGTAAGTGCTCCATTTATGGGCGTCTGAGGAATGCATCTTCTGGCACATTCGAAGTGAACACACTTAGGCTCTTCTCTGCTTGCCCCAGAGAGAACATGGAGCAGAAAAAGGAAGCACCTGCTCTCCATTTTATACCTTTTGTTACATGTCTATCTGGTTCACAAGATGTAAGCTTTATGAAATAAAGTGAGATGTCTATTTCTGGAAGCAATAAGGAGACCAAAAGGATCTATAAACTAAATCTAAACACAAAGCTACTTCCCATCACAGCAAATGGCAAAAGTCATCACAATTGGCACAGCCCCATGCACACGCTGCTGCCTCTCACCTCCAAAATTAGAGAGGAACTCCCAAATCACATACACTATTTGAATGGAAGTGATAAATACATCAACAATAGAATAAACCAATTATCAGATACAGCTGTATCATACAGTCTCAAAATAGTTTTTGTTCTATTCAATTCTATGTTTACAGAAGCTAATTTAACAATAGACCCAAATTATTTAACACCTATATATAATTAAAAGACAAATTTTCACAGGTGCCTAACTGAAAGATATAGGCAGTTCTATGAATGATATACAAGAATGCTGGTTCCTAAAGATAATTGAAAAAAAAAGTTAAAGACTATTCTGGGGAGGCTGCACCATAGGGCTGCACTGTCGCCTTCCCAGCTGCACAAGGTTAGCAGGGAGACCCTTGGGAGCATTGTGCAGCCACCTGCTGATGACACCTCATCTCTGGGTCCTGCAATCAAGGAGCAATCCCTTTCTTCCCTGGTGGTGGGGAGCCTGTCAGTCCTACTTCAGTCCTGCAAGGCTCTGGCAATGTGTCCAGAGGAGTGTTGTGTCCAGTGGGACCCTTCAAAGAAATAGTGAAAATTACCCACCTTCCAGTGCTCTGCTCAGAGCCTCCTGAGGCTTACCAACTGCAACCTGGGGAACCCATCCCAGCAGACCAGCTCATCCAGAGTCTGCCAGCATCAAGGTGCTAGTCCTTCCTCTACCCACTTGAGGAGACAAGCATGGTCCTGTTTCTGGCCCATCTGCAAGTGCCCTGCTTGGAACCTCCTGAGGCCTAAGAACTATACACTGGGGAACCTGTCCCATTGGAACAGCCCATCCAGAGTCTGCCAACATTCTGATACTAATCCTGCCTCCACCCATGGGAAGGAGAGCCATCAAGTATTGGACCTGCTTACACCCACCAGAAGAGAACCTTAGTCCCATAGACACCTGGAGAGAGAGAAAGAGACCTCACCAGTACCCACTGGAAGAGGGGATGGGAAGACAACAGTATAAGAACACAGTCAACAACAGAAATGTCAATATGGCACCACCAGAGTCTAGGGACTCCACAGCAGCAAGACCTGAACATCCCAACACAGATGAAGCAGAAGAGAGCAAGCCTAAAAACAACTTTATGAAGATGATAGAGACCCTCAAATAGGTAATGAGAAAATCCCTTAAAGAAATGGAAGAAAAAAACAAGCAAAAAAATTCAAGAAATGGAGGAAAAGACAAAACAAAAGTTGAAAGAAACAATTCAAACAGTGCAGTTTTGAAATCTGAAATAGAGACAATAAGAACAAACACATTCTGAAGGAATGCTGGAAATAGAAAAGCTGGGTGAATGATCAGAAACTACACGTGCAAGCATAACCAACAGAATACAAGAGATGGAAGACAGAATCTCAGGCATCAAAGATAAACTAGGAGAAATAGATTAATCAACCAAAGAAAATCTTAAATCCAACAAATCCCTAACACAAAATATCCAGGAAATATCCAGAAGACCAAACCTAAGAATAATAGGTATAGAAGAAAGTAAATGAACCCAACTCAAAGGTTCAGAAAACATATTCAACAAAATCATAGAAGAAAACTTTCTCAACCTAAAGAAATACATGCCAATAAAAGGATAAAAAGCTTAAAAAACACAAAATAGAGTGAACTACAAAAAAGTCCCATTGCCACATAATAATCAAAACACCAAACATACAGAATAAAGAAAATATATTAACAGCATAAAAGGAAAAGGGTCAAGTAACATATAAAGGCAAGTCTATCAGAATTACACCTGACTTCTCCATGGAAACTCTGAAAGCCAGAAGGTCCTGGATAGATATTCTACCAACACTAAGAGATCACCAATGCCAGCCCAGACCACTATACCCAGCAAAGCTTTCAGTCACTATAGATGGAGAAAACAAGATATTTCATGACAAAGTCAGATTTAAAAAATACATATCCACTAATCCAGCCCTACAGAAAGGACTGGAAGGAAAACTCCAACCCAAGGAAGTTAACTACACCCACAAAATCTCAGGCAATAGATAATCCCACTTTACCACCAGCCAAAAGAAAAGGGGGGAGAATTCACACACAACAACAACAACAAATCCAAAACAATGCTCATAAATATTAGTGGTCTTAACTCGCCTATAAAAAGACATGGACTAACAGAATGGATATGAAGAGAGAATCCATCCTTCTGCTGCATATAAGAAACACACCTCAACTTCAAAGACAGATGGTACCTCAGAGTTAGGAGTTGGGAAAAGGTTTTCCACTCAAATGGACCCAAGAAACAATAATGAGTAGCAATCCTAATATCTAATAAATTACACTTTAAACTAAAATCAATCAAAAGAGATAAAGAAACTCATTTCATATTCATCACAAGAGACACCCATCAAGATGAAGTTTCAATTCTGAACATCTATGCCCCAAATACAAAGGCAACCACATTCATAAAAGAAACATTACTAAAACTCAAATCACACACCTATACTGGGAAACTTCAACACGCCACTCTCACCACTAGACAGGACCACCAGACAGAAACTTAACAAAGAAACTATCAGAAGTTATGACCCAATTGGGTTTAGCAGACATCTATAGAACATTCCATCCAAACACAAAAGAATATACCTGTTTCTCAACACCACATGGAAACTTCTTTAAAATCGACCACATGCTCCACAATATAGCAAACTTCAATAGGTACAAAAAATGGGAATAATCCCTCCCCCCACCTGAATCTTATCAGACTACCATGGCTTAAAGCTAGAATTCAACAACAACACAAATTGCAGAAACCCTACAAACTCATGGAAATTGAACGATGCGCAATTGCACCATTCCAGGGTCAAGGACGAAATAAAAAAAGAAATTTTAAAGACTTGCTAGAATTCAATGAAAACAAAGACACTACATACCCAAACTTATGGGACACTTGGAAAGCAGTGTTAAAAGGAAAGTTCATAGCATTAAGTGCATATATGAAGAAACTGGAGAATAGTCACACTAGAGAATTAACAGCACAACAGAAAGCTCTAGAACAAAAAAGAAGCAATTTCTCTAAAATCAGGAACAAGACAAGGCTGTCCTCTCTCTCCATATGTCTTCAATATTGTACTTGAAGTTCTAGCTAGCACAATAAGACAACAAATGGAGATCAAGGCGATACAAATTGGAAAGGAAGAAGTAAAACTTGCACTATTTGCAGATGATGTGATAGTTTACATAAGTGACCTGAGAAACTTTACCAGGGAACTCCTACAGCTGATAAACATCTTCAGCAAAGTGGCAGGATACAAGATCAACTCAAGAAAGTCAGTAGCCCTACTATACATAGATAGGGCTCTTGGATAGGTAGAATCAACATAGTAAAAAGCACTCTACAGATTCAGTGCCATCCTCATCAAAATACTGGCACAATTCTTCATAGACCTGAAAGAACAATCCTCAACTTTATAAGGAAAAATAAAAATCCCAGGATAGCTAAAATAACCCTGTACAATTAAGGCACTTAGGGAGGCATTACCATCCCTGACTTCAAGCTCTATTATAGGTCTGTAGTCCTGAAAACAGCTTGATATTGGGACAAAAATAACTAACAAGTAGAGCAATGGAATCTAATTGAAAACCCTGAAATTAACCCACATACCTACCAACACCTGATTTTTTGACAAAGAAGCTAAAATTATACAATGGAAAAAAGAAAGTATCTTCAACAAATGGTGCTGGCATATTTCGATGTTGGCATGTAGAAAACTGCAGATAGATCCATGTCTATCGCCATGCAGAAAACTTAAATCCAAATAGATCAAAGACCTCAACATAAATCCAGCCACACTGAACCTCTTAAAAGAGAAAGTGTGATGTATCCTTGAATGAATTGGTACAGGAGACAGCTATCAGCTTCCTGAACATAAATAACATCAGTGTCACAGACACTGAGATTAACAATTAATAAATGGGACCTCCTGAAACTGAGAAGCTTCTGTAAGGCAAAGGACACAGTCAGCAAGACAAAACAGCAGCCCACAGAATGGGAAAAGATCTTCACCAACCCCATATCTGACGAAGGGCTGATTCCAAAAATGTACAAAGAACTCAAGAAGCTAGTAACCAAAACACCAAATAATCTAATTAAAAAATGGGGTACAGAACTAAATAGAGAATTCTCAATAGGAGAATCTAAAACGACTGATAGACACTTAAGAAAGTACTCAACATCCGTAGCCCTCAGGGAAATGCAAACCAAAACAACTCTCAGATACCACCTTGCTCCTTTCAGAATTGCTAAAATAAAAAACACCAATGACAGTCTATGAGGGAGAGGATGTGGAGAAAGGGGAATATTCCTTCACTGCTGGTGGGAGTGCAAACTTGTACAGGCACTTTGGAAATCAGTATGGAGATTCCTCAGGAAAATGGGAATCAGTCTTCCACAAGACTCAGCAATTCCACTCTTAGGCTATACCCAAAAGATGCACATTCATACCATAAGGACATCTGATGCTGCAACGATAAACGGCACACTTACTGAAAGTGAAAATAAGCATTTATGGTAGAAATTACAAGAGACAAACAAGTAACCTAGGTGAGCCGAGTAGTTTTCCACTGCCAAACTGGAAGCCGGAAAGCCGGAAAAGAGAGCTAGACTTCTGCTGTTCAGTTTTTTATACCTTCCTCCGTAACGCCCCTAGCCATGCCCAAAAGTGAGCCCGGCTAATGACATAGTTCACTGCGTACTTCCATATACGTCTTTAGTCCTGCCTAAAGTGGGTGTGGTTAGTGGTGCGATAAACCGCCCTTTTATTACCTCATCTGTATGCGCCTCTAATAAGTCACATGGTTAATAGCGGAACACTGTTTCCTCCTACAATTCCCCTTTTAGTCTAAAAAGGATATTTTAGTTGTTTAAACTTAAAACAACTAACTTGTGTCACTGAACAAAATGTATCAAATATCTATCCCATCTAAATCTAAATTTATCTGAAAGAAACACCCAAGTCTGAACACATCTTTCCAATCCCAACTCTAAAATAATTGAAAACTAACACTAACAGGTATAAACTATCATATAATATCAATAGGAGGGAGAGGGGGCGTGGAATTCTCAACACTACTTCCTGCTGAGATGGGACGATGACAATCTCATGGGGACCTGTGAGAAGAAAAATGTTAGTGTAACAAAATCTTCAGTAGATCAGACAGTCTCTGTATGGCAGGAGATGCTTGGTTGAAGTTCCTGACTGGAGTTCTAGTGTTGATTGAAGCTCTCATCTGAAGCTCTGGCCAGATTGTAGAAGGTGTGCTGTTTCAGTTCCTTGGTCCGGAGTTGTGTAGAGTGATGTAGTTTCAAGCCAGTTTCAGGATAGTGCTTGTCAGGTGGAGTCGATGATGTGGGGCAGTTCAGATGCATCCAGTCGAATCAGGTGGAGTCAAGGAAGTGGATCCTCATTCTCTTTATGAAACAGTTGAAGACTGCTGTCAGGAAATCCCTTGTTCTCTGGAAAACTCAAACTTTAATGTTAACAAAGAAATATTTTAACTTTTATATGTATACATACTGGAAGAGGTGACAATAGGGAAGATGGTAAACATGAAGGAAATTAGACTTTTCAGAAAAAGAAATCCACAGATAACAGTCCCTAATTTTATTTTCTTCTGTCTTATATCAATGGCTCTTTGATATAATACAGAAAATCTGAATTTTATTTAAATAATATGCTTGAATTTAGAGTAGGAGAGCCAATCCAACTCCAAAGCCATCTTCAGTTAAATGAATGGGGACTGAAGTATATGAAGAAACAAAGATAAAAGGGTACTATAAAAAACAATATAGAGAGATTTAGACTTTGATACCACACAGTGAGTTACTGTTTGTTTGATGGTCCTCAGGGTAGCTATTCATTCTTCTTTAGGAATCTATATGTCCAGTATTCTTTGCTGAGTTTATCTGTGAAGACAAAAAACAAAACACTTCTCTTTCCTTTTATGGGGTCACTTTACCCATGGTAGAATATGATTTTGTAGATGAGCTGTTATCGTCCTCCTCCTGAGATGTCTTCTGTTCTGATCGAATCTTAATTCATTTTGATGGAACCCAAAGTTTTTCTTTTCCTGTGGAAACAAAAGCAAAACCTATTCCCCAATGTAACACATATCCTGGTTTCCAGACTGAGGTCATAACATCCTTAAAATACATCGGTTGGTTCAGTTCAGAAGTCTTCTCTGTAGTCCAGTGTCTTTCTGCTGCAGTTTGTCCTTTTTCATCAGCATTAAGAAAATTCAACTTTAGTAAAGCATTATGTAGCCTGTGTTTGGGAGTCTTTGCTCCCCTTGGCTGTTTATGAAGCATCTCTTTTAAGGTTCAGTTAGATCTTTCAATCACTGCTTGTCCTGTGGGATTGTAAGGTATACCAGTTACATGTTTTATATTATAATATTTGAAAAATTGTTCCAATTTACTGGAGACATATGATGGAGCATTGTCAGTTTTTATTGTTTTAGGTATACCCATAACAGCCATCACCTCTAAGAGGTGTGTAATAACAGAATCAGCTTTTTCAGAGCTGAGGGCAATAGCCCATTGGAAGCCTGAGAACGTGTCTATGGTATGGTGTACATATTTCAAACTGCCAAATTCTGGGAAATGAAATGCATCCATTTGCAAAAGTTCATTTCTGTGAATACCTTTAGGATTACAACCTACTGGTAATGGAGTTTGATTGTAGAATGAGCAAGTGGGGCAATTTCTTACTATTTCTTTGGCTTGTTGCCAGGTGATAGAAAAATCCTTCTTTAAACTTTTGCTGTTAACATGGTGTTTCTTATGAAATTCTGAAGCTTCCAACATATTACCTATTAATAAATGATCAATTTCATCATTGCCTTGTGCCAGAGGACCTGGCAGACCTGTATGGGATCTGATGTGTGTTATATATATATGATGAGTCCTGTTTATGATGGTTTCCTGTAATTGTAAAAACGATGAGGTTAATTCTGTACTATCAGGAACAAATTCTGCAGTCTCAATGTGCAAGACAACTCTCTCGGCATATTCTCTACAAAATGGTGTCAGAAATGAGATCTTTAATTTCCACGTAGAATGACAAAAGCTTTAAAGGAATTTTAGAAACAAAAGAACAGAGAGAAGCGTGGCTTTTTGGTAGCAGCATTTTTCTTAGGTGGGCCCTGTTTTGCTAGCGACAAGCAGAGACTCAGGGAGTCTTCCTGACTCAGCATAAAAAAATAACAGCAAGATTCTTTTAAGAGGCTCTGCTAACAATTAAAAGGTGTGTACATACAGCTGGAAGTGGCAGTGACCACATCTCCAAGCCGGCAGCTTTTGCTGGATGTCAGCATAGACTGAGACAGTAAGCTGGAGACATGATTACGCCCGCCATCTTGGAAAAACTGCAGGTTAAACAGCCTCAGTTTTAACAGATAAGACACATGGCCAGAAAAACATAAAGATTTACAGTAAAGTCAGACTTGGATAAAGAAAACCCTCTAAAGTTTTACAGTATGTTTAAGAATATACGTAAGATTGAGAGAAAAAAAGAAATGGCATAGTGGTAAATAGAGAAGTCGGCTGTGGTGGTACAAGCCAGTAGGATTTGCTGCAGAGGCAGGCAGATTTCCAAAGAGAAACCCTGTCTCAGAGAAAAATAAATAAAAGTAAAAAAAAGAGTAATAATAATAGATAAATAAGCCCTGTAACTATGGACACCCCCATGGAGGGCCTCACCCTCCCTGGGGGAATGAGGGGATAACGGGGGGGGGGGGATGGGGGGAGGGCACAGGAGGAGGGGAGGGAAAGGGAGAGGGACCTCGTACTGACTTGTGAAGCAACCTTGTTTCTTATCTAAATTTAAAATGGAAAATAAAAAAAATATTAATATAAAAAAAAAAATAAGCCCTGTAAAGATGGAAAATACACAGAGAGTCTGGAAACTGTACAGTATTGTGTTTTTCAATTTTTTGATTGCTAAGGAAGGAACAACTACTAAAGTACACATGATTATAAATGCTGCTAAGTTAATTCAACTTATATCTTTTGAAAATGCCTTGACTTCAAAATTTAAGTATAAGGATATGTTACTTTGGAAAAGAGTTTTTGTTTATGTTTCTACAGAAAATGGAAAGCTATGGATTCCTTCCAGCCTTCTGTGGTTTGATGAACCAAGACCCCCAGAAGCAATGGTCAAAGTGATTCAACATCTAAAACAGCTAAGATGATACAGCTTTACAGACCGGAAAATAAGGACTTATGCATATTTCTGAGTTTTGTCATGATCCCCATGGTATGAACAGCGCCCCGATCCAGCACGAAGCAGTTTGGAATGAGCGACATCCAAATCCCCATATTGTTTACAAATCTTTGTTTTCATTTGAATGGGGTTGTTTATAATTGGTTAATGATCATAACCAATCTCTTCTTAAAGGAAAAAAAGGGGATTATGGTATGGAAATGAGTACTTTGTATTGGTATGGCTTTTCATTTATTGATACAAATTCAAGGTCAATTTTGTGATGTGTATATTTCTCCTCTTAAGTATTGTGCTTATACTGATCTTTAAAAACATAATGCATAATTAAATACAGATTATAGATAGTTACTTATAATAGTCAGAACTTATAAATAGGTAAGTTAGGTTTTCTAGATATACAGAAATATATTTGAGATAGATAGTCTTCAAACCTTTCAAAGACCTTCAGAAAATGGCATTTAAAATTGTTTAGGGTTTTTCTTGACAATGAGAAATGTCTGCTCCTGGCATCACCAATTACATCTGAGAGGAAGATGGGCATCGAAGAAACTCATTATGGAGTTTGCTTTCAACATGGCAAGATTAGCCATTTGGGCAAGGAACTGCTCTTACCTAGACTGCTGGACTGTTGCTGTATAAACTGGGTATGCAGGATCCACAGGAAAGTGACTGCTGAACTCAAACAGTCCTACAGGGTTCCTGCTTCATATAAGAGTCTACGAGACTTTCTGCAGAACAAAGAAAAATGAATGACAGACTGCCAATGCAGATGGACAATTTGAAATTTCCTGCTTTGCTGAGAAGTCTTCTGGACACATTGTGGCCTATGGGCTGAAGATGAATGCCCCAACGTTACAGAGGAACTTCAGGTGACTGTCCAGGTAGTGAGATGTCTCTGTCAATCCTAGTGTTTATATATTATCCTTCTGTGGTCTTTGATGGAGTTGAAGACAGATAATTATAGTTTTCCATAGTTATGATAAAAGATAAGCTACATATAGGACTTTGGACTCACAAGGATGGGATGGATGATATTTTCTTTAAATCTTGCTAGTTGATAGACAAAATAATGTAACTGTGTTCTTACTTGATAACTGTTCTGTTATATATAATTTGACTATGTTAAAGTTAAGACCTTTCTTTTTGTTTAGACAGAAAAAGAGGAGATGATGGGGGAAGTCCTGTGTATATGTCAATAAAGCACTGTTGGCGAATAGGGAAGCAAGATAGGTGGGACTAGGAGTCCAGGAGGACTCTGGGTAGGAGAAACACAGGGAGTCATCATGTAGCCCATCAGAGAAGTAAGATGTCCATCTGGTAAGAGAAATACTTAGATGGGTTAAATACTTAAGTCAGAGCTAGCCAGTAAGAAACAAGCAAGGCCAACAGCTTCATAATTAATACAGTGTCTTGTGTGTTATTTCAGGACTACAATGTGGCAGAGCCCAGGTGACTGGTGGGGAAAAACCAAGAGGCTAGCAAGGAAAAGGCTTCTCTCTACAGTCATCTGTTTCACTGTGTTCATAGAAGCATTATTTATAATATCCAGAAGCTGGAAGCAACCTAGATGCCCCTCAACTGAAGAATGCATAAAAATAATGTGGTACATTTACCCAATGCAGTACTATTTAGCGGGGGGAAAAAACAATGGAATCTTGAAATTTGCAGGCAAATGGATGGAACTAGAAGAAACCATCCTGAGTGAGATAACCCAGTCACAAAAAGACAAACATGGTGTGAACTCACTCATATATGGATTTTAGACATAGAGCAAAGGATTACCAGTCTACAATCCACACTACCAGAGAAACTAGGAAACAAGAAGAATCCTAACAGAGACATACATGGTCCCCCGGAGAAGGGGAAAGGAACAAGATCTCCTGAGCTAATTGGGAGCATGCGGGTAGAGGAGAGTGGGAGTTAGAAGAAAGAGAAGGAGGGAAGAGAAGGGGAGAGGATGACATGTGGGAACAGGAAGATTGAGTCAGGGAAAGAATAGAGGAGAGCAAGAAAAGAGATATCATAAAAGAGGGGGCCATTATAGGTTTAAAGAGAAATCTGACACTAGGTAAATGTCCAAAGATCTACAAGGATGACCCCAACTAACAATCTAAGCAATAATGGAGAGGCTATCTTAAATGCCCTTCTCTGATAACAAGATTGATGACTACCTTATATGCCATCCTAGAGCGTTCATCCAGTAGCTGATGGAAGCAGAAGCAGACATCCACAGCTGAACACTGAACTGAACACCTGGACTCCAGTTGCAGAGAGGGAGGAGTGATGAACAAAGAGGTCAAGACCAGGCTGGAGAAACCCACAGAAACAGCTAACCTGAACAAGGGGGAGCTCATGGTCCCCAGACTGATGGCTGAGAGATCAGCATGGGACTGATCCAGACCCCCTGAACATGGATGTCAGTGAGGAGGCCTTGGCAATCTATGGGGCCTCTGGTAGTGGATCAGTATTTATCCCTGGCATACAAATGAACTTTGGGGGCCCATTCCACATGGAGGGATGCTCTGGACACACAGGGGAGGGCCTAGGTCCTGCTTCAAATGATATGACAGACTTTGAAGATCCCCCATGGAAGGCCTCACCCTCCCTGTGGAGCAGAAAGGGGATGGGATAGGGGTTCGTTCAGTGTGGGGCAGGGAAGGAGGGGAGGAGAGAGAACTGGAATTGACATGTAAAACAATCTTGTTTCTAATTTAAATTTTAAGAAAAAGAAAAAAAGGAAAAGAGAAAAAAGAAATAGTTGTGATTTTCTAAGCCAAAAAAAAAAGAAGACATCAAAGCAACTAATGACCTGGCTGAATTATGAGCACTGCTCTAAACCAGAGGGCCAGGCAGAGCATTGGGCAGGTATCAAGAAAACAGCCTCAGGTACTTCCTTTTCTGGCTCAAGAAAAGTCACAAAGCCCCCAAACTCTATCTTTCCATATGCTCGGTAATGATACTCCCAAGCTGTGAGTGTGTAACATGCAGGTCAAACATTCTTCATCCTGGGCTATTTATGGAAAACCAAAGGGTATGCAATGCTGACTGAGCAGGTGTATTTTAGAAAAATATTTCCCTAGCTGCTTTAACCTATGCAAAACTCTAAACTGAAGAAAGCAATGTGATGCTAATTAAAGCTGTAGCTCAGAGTTTGCCAAAACTGCAGGCTTTGATGAATGAGACTTTCAAAACCTCCCCAGCTCATGGAAGGTCTACCAGCCAGCATGCTCCTCATACAAACACTCTTTAATCAAAGTGCTTCTTTTTGCCCCTGGGAGGTAAGCCCCGCATTATTTTAAAAGAATAACTATAATGATCACTGCTTAACATTTAATTTTAAAAATCAAAGATATTCTAGACACTTGCACAAAATCTTCAAAAGATGTATAACCACTCCAGATGTTGCGAATCACTGGTGGATAAAATCCTGGTAGCCCGTCTGGCAACTCTGAAATAATACTTGGCATTTCTCTGCAGAGCTCATTAAAGATCATAGATGGAGCAACCGGGGAAGACTGAATTATCGAGGTGCTCCGGATCAAGTGCAGTTAAAATGGCGGAAAGCTTATTCATTCTGGAGGTGAGTGTGTTCGGTTTCCTTTTAGAACACAGGTCAGACATGGGAAGCATTGCTCATTTGCAGCAAAAGAGAGAACGCTCTTCAGGTGGGTGTGATCGAAGGACTAACTCTAGTGGATGACATGTGAGCAGCATTGACCTGTGGGACTTGTGAGCTCTTGGGGAAAGGCTACTGGTATCTCTGCTATCCTGCTTGTGTACTTCTGCAAAAACAGCAGTGCAGCGGCTGCCAGGCCTTGCTTGCATTTTCTGTCAGCCTAGAGCCCTGATTATCCCAGCTCCTGGTGACCTTTTCTTACCCATGTGTAACCATTATCTTGAAGACAGTAGGATCACTCACGTCTCCTTTCATATTTTTTCTACATTTGTTTGCCCAAAGCTTATATAGTGTTTTCGGCATTTAAACTTTAAGTAAGTGGAATAATGTCATCTACACCAGTCTCCACAGTGCTTTTCTGTCAATACAAAATTAACATCACACGAATTCTCCACAGTTCATCTCTTTTCTTCCTGATGAACATTGGGTAGTTTTAATTTTGCTGAAATAATCAATACCATACATGGTCCCAGGTGCCTTGAGCGTGGGTGCAAGGGTTTTCAAGAATGTATACTTCAAAGGTAATTAGCAAATTTAATTGTGTGTGACATAGCCAAGTAAAAATTCTACCACCTATGGACTGCCTCCTCCATCTAAGGACACTTACAGTTTTCACTGGGTCCCCTGTCACCACCAACCTTGGGATACACTTTAGAAAAGGTCACACTTGGGTGTTAAGTATCTCTATGTACATACATCTTGTCTGTTGTTGTCATTTACAGATAAGGAAGCTGAGGTGTGCTTATTTGAACTAGGGTCTGTTTAATTTGTCACAGATAGCATAGGAGGAGGGCTACTTCTGGTGTTTGCTTTTAGATACTTTCTTCTCTTAGCTCCTAAGTTCATAGAGGTACTAAATCCCCAAAGACTCCCAAGACCTGCCAAATGTATCCATTATGGCCAGTATTAGATATATATATCCTTTCAACATTGCTTTTATTTTTACTTTCCTAACTATAAGTTGGGCTACATTTTATGCATTCATTGGTCTTTTAGATGTGTACTTCTCCTGTGGTTGACTATTAAAATGAACCTCTTGTGTTTTTATATTGGGTTATTTCCTTTTTTCTTATTAATTCATATATATGCATATGTACATATCCTTAAGCTAATTTTTCTTGTGAATTGTATTTATTGCCCTTTTCCGTCTCTTAGCTCTATTCGAACATGTTAAATGCCTTTCAAGCTAGGACTGTTTCTCAGCTTTCTATGATGCATCTTTGTGTCTTGGGGTCTTAATACTCATAAAGCCCTTCCCTACGCAGAAGTTAGAAAGGTGTTCAATGATGGTCTCTCTTAAGAGTTTTAAATTCATCCTCGATGCTTAGTTCTTTGACTTGAAATTTCTCTGAGTTTATCTGGCATGCTTCCATCTCATGGTGCTACGCAACGAGAACCACTCTTTGCTGAGTCAAGGTGGAATCGCTGTCATGGCTCTGCTATTCATAAGGATATGGGGTCTTGTAATTCCTCTTCATACCAATTCATTCCATTGATCTTACTGATGATGCCTGCAGCAGTCGCCTCATAGCAAATCTTCAAATCTGAACGGCAGGCCTGCCCTCTCTTGCCTCCTTCAAAACTGCTTTCCTCCTCTTGGTTCTTTATGTGAGAAGCCACTTGACCTCCTGCATATGAATTTCAGGATCGGTCTGTCATGTTCCCTGAAGAACCATTGGGACTTTGTTGAGTTATTCTAGAAAGAAATGCTATCAGTTACAGAGCTGGTTCTTTCCATTTATTAGTACAGTGCATCATTCTATAGCTAGGTTTTTGGGAGTTTTTTAACTTAATTCCTTTAGGTAGCATACTTTAATATTCTGTATGGACAGTTTGCATGGATATCTAGGTTACCTTTGGGTTATTGTCGTTACTCAAAAAGGAATCTGTTTTCCTCTTTCTATTTTTCTCTGCTTATTTTCATATGGTAACATAGATGAGTTTTGCATGTTTATCTTTTGTATAGCAAACTTGATGAACTATTGTATTCTGTCTAGTTATTTAATCTACAGCAAGGTTACTGTGAAGGTCTCCTGGTGTGTTCTCTCTGGTTCTGGAAGCTAAGCAGGGACAGACTTAGTTAATTTGGATGGAATCTCTAATCATTTGCCTGCAAGGCCATTTTTTTGACATATGCACTACAGTGCAACATTATAGAAAATGGAGCCGTAACCTAACTTATACTGCATTTCTTTGCTTCTTTGGTTTGTGGTAAATTGGCTGTGATTCTCAATGAAATCTTCTTTAAATTTTATTTTATTTAACATTATTATTTGTGTATGTATGTATGCACATATGAGCACATATACACGTGTATACGTGTGTGTGTGTTGTATGTCAGCATGGTGAGAGTCAAGGACAGTTTTTGGAAGTCTGCTTTCTTTTTCCACCTTTGTCACCAGGGACCAAACTCAAATTGTCTGGCTAGCACAGTGAGCATGTTGACCCTCTGCAGCATCCCATCAGTCCCAGTGTGTAAAGAGAAGCCTTCCCGCCAGCCTGGTTCCAGAGCCACATCAGTCCCAAATAAACACACAGGACACTGTATTAATTATGAAGCTATTGGCCTTGCTTGTTTCTTACTAGCTAGCTCTGACTTAAGTATTTATCCCATAATTGTTAATCTAAGTATTTCTTTTACCAGAGAAGTTTCTGGGCTTCTTATCCCTATGGCGGTTGCATCTTGACTCCCTGTGTTTCTCCTTCCCAGAGTATCCTGGACTCCTAGTCCCACCTATTTTGCTTCCCTATTGGCCAACAGTGCTTTATTGACATATAGACAGGACTTCCCCAACACCAGTGAAATCTTAAACTCAGGAAAAGGGTAACATGCTCAAAATTGCTAGGCTTCCCTTAGATTAATCGGTAGGTCTTAAATTACAGCACAAAAATTTTTTAATCTGGTAAGAAAAGAGAATACAGTCATACAAATTTTGAAAGTGGTTTGGTTGGCAATCAAGCATGAGAGTTAATGTAGTGTGTTTTTATGTTGAGATAACTTTCATTACCTCTTCAAGTTGTAATGCTCAGGAACAGTTCTCCACCAGTATGTTACTAGTGGAGCCACTAAAAAGAAGAGCCAAAGACCACTCTACACATGCTCTATATATTTACCTCTGGAAACAAATGACCAAACACAAAACTGCACTTCAAAATACAGCCACTCTTGAGGTATTGCAAGACTAGATATTCTCTGAATTTTCTCTGTTCAATAGAGTATCGATCACATATATAAACATTGCTTTCACTTTGAGTTCTTTCCAATTTGGAAGAAGGGACATCATTTCCTTCAACTGTGATGTAAACCAAAAAAAAAAGGAAACTAGCCCATCCTCCCCTAGACACACAGTATGAATACTGTTGTCTTCCTGAAATTCAAACTCATTAATTATTATTTGTAGGATAATCCATCAGTACTGTTATTTTAATCTTTCAGATAAACAAATATTCACCACAAGGTGAAGACTAGCCTAGGCTACAGGGTGAGCTTCATATTAGTCAGAACTACATAGGAAGACTGCCTCAAAAAAAACAAAGAAAGTGGGAGAAAGAGTTTGGAAGAAGGACTGGGTGGCGGTGGGAGGGAGACAGAGACAGGAAGATTTCTGTGAGTTTGAGGTCAGCCTAGTCTACACAGCGAGGTCCAGAACAGGCAGGGCTAAATAGAGAAACCCTGTCTCAAAAAAAAAAAAAAGAGCAAAAGAAATAAGGAAGGATATAAGTTAACATAAACTTTCTAGAACATTTTACTAGTATGGTTTATTTTTTTTGCAATCTCTTTAAATTTAATTTAAAAAATGAAATCACTTAAATTCAAAACTGTCACAGATGTGAAATGTATACACTGTGTCCTATCACCTTGGTTGGTTAATATTTTAGTATTAATATTTTAATATTAATTATAGATGAATAAACCTGATTAAACATAGCACAAGATATCATCATAATATAAACCAGATACTTTGAAAAGAACTTTTATAAACAACTTAAAATTCTAGAGGCTAGGATGAATTTTTCCAATTTAATTTATAATGGGTTAGCTTAGCTTTTTTTCCCTCAATATATGTTTTTATTTAAATTAGAAACGTGAATGTTTCACATGTCAGTCCCTGCTCCCTCTCCAATCCCTCCTCCCTTGCTCCTCCACCAGCTCCCCAGCCCCTCACCCAATCCCGACATCATTCCCCAGGGAGAGTGAGCCCCTTCTTTGGGGAATCTCTAAAGTCTGTCATTTCATCCTGGGCAGGACCTTCCCCATGTGTCCAGGCTGAGAGAGCATCCCTCTATTTGGAATGGGCTCCCAAAGCTCATTCATAAACCATGGTAAACACTGATCTACTACCCAAGGCCCCAGTGATTTCTGTGGCCTCCTCCCTGGCACTACATTCATGGAGTCTGGATCAGTCCCCTGTTGGCCTCTCAGCCATCAGTCTGGGATTCAAGAGCTCCCCCTTATCCGGTCAGCTGTCTTTGTGGGTTTCATCATCATGGTCTTGACCCTTTTGCTCATCACTCCTCCATCTCTGTCACTAGGTTTCAAGCGTTCAGTTCAGTGTTTAGCTGTGGGTATTTGTCTCTACTTCCATCAGTCCCTGGATGAAGGTTCTAGAATGGCATATAGGATAGTCATCAACCCTATCATCAAAGAGGGCCTATTAGTAGTCTCTCTACTATTGTTTAGTTTGCCAGTTGGTGTTATCCTTGTAGATCTCTAGAGATCTCACTAGTGTCAGCTCTCTCCTCAAGCCTATAATGACTCTGCTCTCTGGGAACTCACCTCCCTGCTCAGGGAGGGCCCAGTTCGGGCCACGGGGGGAGGGGGGCCAGTCTCAGACCTTCCCAGGGGCCGGGAGTGACGGCACTCAGCACGTGGCCCGGCTGATGAGCTTCCTCCACCCTGGTTTATATTTTAAAGCATTATCTTTTAATAAAATGATTTCATTTCTTTATTCATCTTCAGAGGAATACTCAGATCAGTCCCCAAGCATGGGCACTTTTAATGTTTCCTGTGGAATTATTTTAGATAGTTATGATGTTTGGGGTTTTGTTTTTTAACCTCCTTAGATACCACATGTACATAGTACACTTATATACATGCAGCAAAAACATTCATATATATAAAATAAATAAATAAATCTAGATCTTTTTTCAAAAATAATAGGGGAAATTACATCTTTAATGAATATACACAGATTTTAAGTCATAGAGTACAACAACTGTTGACACCATATTGATAGTCTTCTATGTGTTACAAGTAGTCTAGAGTGATTTAAGTTCTTCAGCAGGAATTCTGTGGACCAAAAGTAGATAATACATCATTCTATAAAAGCACCTGAGTATCCAGGGGTTATGAACCTGTAGGTCCTGGTATCTCCATAGATACTGAGGGATGGCTGGAGATCAGCTGATACTTGGAGAGATGTATGTGAGATACGTTTTAAATGGCAAAGCAATTTATAGAACAGTCTGTGATAAAAGATCTCATATAAGTATATCATATATGTATAATAAATTGAAAATCTGTGCATTAGGTAGCCAGCAGTGAATCCATGTGGGAGGATGAGTTAACGGGAGCATTAAAACACATACTTTGACTTTTATGTCATGGAACATTTTATCACTTTATAATCAAAACAAAACCAAGATACTCCTTTTTAAATAGAAGTTGGCTCCAGTACTAGTTTTAAAATGTAATTAAATGATATTATACATATATTTTATAGGTTAACACCAGCTTATAATAACATTTTCTAAAATATATCAAATATGTTATCAGAGCAAAAACTTCAGAAATTCCCCTCCCCAGTCTTATTTCTAAAGCATGCTAGAGTCACAAACACATAGGAAGGTCTTTTTGGAAGTTAAACAGAAGTCACTGGAACCTTCTACTGGAGCCTGCTTCCTTTCTCTTCTCCTTGAACATGAACCTTAAGCTCCTCTATGGTTTCACATAATGCTATGAATTTTTTCACTGAACAGTTACTTCATGTGTGGGTGGTAATGTCTAAGCTTATGTTGTTAATCACTTGTATTTGAGATTTCTTTTTCCTACTTCAATTAATTAGCCATTAGGGCAAGCAAAACACATTTTGTGTGTCAAGGATGTAACAGATTTCACTGAGTTTTTGAAGAGCAGGCTGGCAAGGAAATACTGTACAAAAACAAGCCAATATAAAGGCTAAAGAATAATCAAGAAAATACTGTGGTTTTGCATTTTGATTGATTTGTTTTATAGAATTAGTTATTCAGTTTATGACAGCAAGCATAGCCTTGTCTATATTCAAACAGCAATTATGTATGTAAGTGGAGATGGTTTCACTAAAGACACCTCTGCTGTCATAATACACTTGTAAACAAGCCTGTTTATCAAACACATACTTGGCTGGAGGCAGCCAGTTATGAAAACCTTTCTTCGTGCCAGGTTAACTTAGAACATATCTACCTGTGGAGCCTGACTCTTTGACCATAGGTTAAGAAGCACAACCTAGAATGGAGAGTATAATGAAAAGAATCGGAGAACAACATTTATGCAGATGTGATCAACTAGACTTTGAATTGAACTGTCTTCTTACACCTGATTAGGTGTAAACCGTATCCACACTGAACCAAGGTTATAAAGGCATATCAGAATAGCCACTAAATTTTAGTCTGGCTTAACAAGAACCCTGGAGTAGGCGCCTCTGGGCAAGGCTAGTTCAATGATGTAAGTGTTTGGTACAGTGTCTAGACAGTGGCAGCCACTTCAAGCATAATGATTTCAGTGAAAAAATCCAAAGCAGAAGAATGATATAGAATACAAAGAGATCCTTCTCCCTACTGACTCTACATTTGGTTTCTGCCAAAGATCTGTGAAGAGTGTTTCTCAAATCTCCCAGGTAACTCTTTATGTTCCATCAGCCAGATCTCTAATAAGTTTGGCAAAGGAGAACAGCATTGCTGTGGTTGACTTAATTAATTTGTGATTCATCCCTTGAAACTGAGCAAGCTACAGTTTAAACTCTATAGTGAAGACGTAGAGAAAGCCATCACTGAGCAGGCTGTCAGCAGTACGTGAGATAGATGACAAGAGTCCTATATCAATGGATGAGGAAGCCCCTTAATGTTTAATCCACAAGTTCCTTCCTAAAATGCATCCCTAGTATTGGGAGCATAGCTCAGTGGTAAAATACTTGCGTGGCACTAAGTCTGATTCCCGGTGTATAAAATATAAAGAAAGAAGTTAAAATGCATTCCTGGGGCTGTTGGCATATTCCCAGAAACAGGCGTTTCAGAGAAACAATGTCAAAAAATTGAGCCTAATTTCAATTTACACTCTATCAAGAAAGGGAACATATTCATCACCTACCTTTACACTCCGTGAAATGGTGGTAACCACAGCAATCTGTCATCAAAGGAGTACAGATGAATGTATGGATGGATGATGTGTCTGGATAAACACAGACAGAACAGTGTGTTACCCACTGTGCTCTGTTCATGTTCTCTCCTAAACAAAAGCAATCACTGTGCCTGATAAAAACTAGCACCCATTTTCTCATGCAGCCATGACACACATTTGAGTTAGTATGTGCTAGCTGGTGGCAGACTATCCCTTCCGTAGACCAGACAATCACATGCAAATTTGATATACTAGGCCAAATTCCTGATATATTCCTGTATGTTCTTAAAATAAGATAAAAAAATAAAATAGGGGCTGGCTAGATGGCTCAGTGGTTAAAAGCACTGACTGCTCTTCTAGAGGACCTGGGTTCAATTACCAGCATCCACATGGCAGCTCACACCTGTCTGTAATTCCAGTTCCAGGATACTTGACACCCATGGAAAAGCACCAATGCACATAAAATAAAAATAAATTAATTAATGTATATATATAATACATAAAAACATGTTGCAAATTTAAGAACAGAATAGCTTATTTAATATTGAATGTTTACTGCATGCCAGTGACTAAGCTAAGTGTTGTGCATGCACACAGACTGTAGAACTCTCAGTAGGCATTGCCATTCTGGAACCTGGTGTCTGCTTCTGTCACCTTCATCTTCCAAGCTACCATGCGTGAGCGAATCGCCATCCATACTGACCAGGCTGAAGTCCCAGAATGGCAATGCCTGCTGAGAGTTCTACAGTCTGGAACACAGCACCCAGCCTGATGGTCAGATGCCAAGTGACAAGACCACTGGGAGAGGAGTTGGCTCCTTCAACATCTTCTTCACAGAGACAGGCACTGGTTTATCATCTAAGTCTGATATACCTAGCAGGAGTCCCAGAGAGTGTTTGTAGACCTGGAACCCACAGTTATTGATGAAGTTCACACGAGTACCTGCCACCAGTTCTTCCACCCTGGGCTGCTCATCACAGGCAAGGAAGATGCTGCCAATAACTTTGCCTGTGGCCACTACACCATTGGCAAAGAGATCATTAACCTTGTCTTGGACCTAAATCACAGACTGGCTGATCAGTGCACAGGTCTTCAGGGTTTCTTGGTTTTCCACAGCCAGAGCTGTGGAACTGGCTCTGGATTCACCCCCTGCTGATGGAGTGAATCTGTTCTCTCTGTCCATTACAGAAAGAAGTCCATAGTCAGGAAGTAGAAAGCTTATGCTCTGCTAGATTTCTCTAGGACAGAACTAAGGAAATGGTACCATCCACTTTTAGTGTGGGACTTTCCTTCTCAATTAGCATAATTACACAGGCCTGCACAGAGGCTAAACAATCTCTTGCAGGTGTGGCTGAGGGGGTGTCTCTTTGGTGATTCTAGATTTTGGCAGGTTGACAATTAATATTAATAATCACGTTATTATAAAAGGAAAAGAAGATGGAAGGTCATTGTTATGGCTATTGCCTTGATTGATAGTTTTGAAGGGTGTGTGTGTGTGTGTGTGTGTGTGTGTGTGTGTGATCATGAAGTTCTGCACCTTAAATATTTTCATTTATGGCCACGTAAGCAATATCAGTCATGTGTTCCATCCAAGGACATAGACATATCTAGAGAGATATATGATAGATAGCCACATAGAGACAAATTATTTAGGTATATTTCATAAGTAATAAACACATATGTGTATTTTAATTGAAAATACTTTTTCAGAAAATATTATGATCATGACTTCCCCTCCCCCAACTCTTTCCAGATCCTCCCACCTCTCCACCTATCCAATACCACCTTTCTTTCTCTTTCCCTTTAGAAAGCAAGCAAACAGGCAAATAAAAACCCAAACAAACCAGAATTAAAAAAAACAGAAGAAGCACAAGAAACACACACCTTAAAACGTACACACACAAATAAAAACACAATCAGAAACCATAATATACTATCGAAAGACCAGTAAGATTTTTAAAAATGCCCAAGCAAAGCAATATTAGACCAGAAAAAATAAAACTACAAAAGTACTACTGAAATTGCTTTGTGTTGACCACCTGCTACTAGCCATGGGGGCTACACTTAAGTGTGGTTTATATACCCAGTGTGACTCCAATTGGAGAAAATTAATTTTTCCTTTGCAAGCAGGTGTCAATTAGAAACAGCTTCTTGGTTAGGCCTGGGAGCTCCTGTGCACTTCCCCGTCTCAGCACTGGGGCCCCTTCTGACTTGGATCTGTTAGGTCCCGTGCATGCTGCCACAATCTCAGTTCATATGTGCGTCTGTCCTGTTGTGTCTGGAAGACTCTATTTCCTTGGTGTCATCCATCCCCTCTGGCTCTAACAATCTTTCTGCCTCTTCTTCAGCATAGCTTCCAGAGCTCTGAGGACAAGAGTTTGATAAAGACATCCCAATTTAGAACTGAGGGTTCCAAAGTCTCCTCCTATCTCTCTGCACATTGCCTAGTTGTGGTCTCTGTATTTGTTCCCATATAGAGCAGGAAGAAGCTTTTCCGGTGATGGGTGAGCAAGACACTGATCTATAGCAGAATGCATTTTTTTGCCATGTTCCCTTAGCAGAACAGTAATATTTTGTTTTCCCCAAAGTCCATGTTATATCTAGTCTCAGGTTTTGGGGGGAAAGAAATGGGTAAGAGTAGATGATGATGATGATGATGATGATGATGATGATGATGATGATGATGATTATGAGGGACAAATGATAGATGGTAGATAGGTAGATAGATAGATAGATAGATAGATAGATAGATAGATAGATATAGGTAGATGATAGAAAGATAAGTAGACAGACAGACAGACAATAGACAGATAGATATTAGCAATGGCTTAAGTGATTATATCAGAATGTTCACTCAGCTGTTCTCTCCAATATATGTACTATTTGAAATTCTTCAAGATGAAAGTTGGGTAGAATGAAAAGGAAAGTATCCATGAATGTTGGTCCCTCTGACACATTAATTCTCACCTGTACTTTTTCTTAGGATTCCATTGTGTCTGACCCATCTACAGGACAGGAAACATGACTGGTGCCACAAGAGGTCTTAACATGAGAGGCACAGGCATCTGCTGAGAAAGACTTCATATCGGATAAGAGGCAACAAAGTATAACAGTATTTGTAGTCATCTTGCTACAGTTACCAGTAGAGTCAACAGTCCCACGTGGAGTTTCTTGGCAGAGAGGAGAAGGAGGATGAAGGGGCCAACCCGAGCAGAGAGAGAGAGACACAAGAGAGAGAAAGGGGGTAAAAGCAGAGCAGGAAAAGAGAGAAGGGGGGGGAAATGGCACAGAGCTTAAAAGGGGGAGCCCACACATGTGCACTGAGTCCCGCAACAAATGATGCAGTGATGACGTGGCCACATCACTGTGCATGCCTCTCCCATCATGGGGGGGGGGGATAGGGTCAATATGATGCTGGAGTTCCAACAATCTTACCTCTTATTATTATTAAAAAGGTGGGGTGTTAGACATGACAAATTAGGGAATAAGGGCATTAGAGTTCTCAAGACTGCTTCCTGATGACCTGGGGAGCTTTGACCATCTTTGGGGAACTTGAGAAAGCTAGGGTTTTGCCACGTCCTGGGGTAGCTGGTTGCTGCATCACAGTTCTGGCTGTTTGGAATTCTCTGGCGCCTCTTAGGCCTGCCAAGATGTTAGCAGAGTAGAGGGCAAGGTTAAGTTTAGGTCCTGGTATTTGAGGGGAAGATTGCAAGATGAGAGATGGGTTCAGAGGGAGTCCCAAGATGAGGAGAGGGAATCCCTGGGACAGGGAGGGATGGAGCTTTGAATAATAACTGGAGTGAATCTGACCTGTTTGGATGGGTCCAATTCAATTCCATGGAACTTACAAGAATCCTTTGAGTTTGTGGAAACATAAGTATTAGACACATTAGCAGCATATTTATGTTAGAAGTGACTTGGCTGAAAGCGTTAACATTTTTAAAACTGACAGATATAGTGGTATAGTTGCTTAGTACTCTGTTGGGGTTGGATTAGTAGCTTATCAGAATTTTGTTGATTAATGTTAAGACTATGAACATAATGAAAGAGAAAAATCTGGAACATATTTCATTCTTTTCAATGTCTCAACTCACTTTATTTGTCACCATTTAAGCCTTTTTATCCTCAGACCTTCACAACTTTAATTCATATGCTTTACATTACCATCTTATATAAACCCTAAAATACCTGTTTCTGAAATCTGTTTTGTGACAGAGCTTTGGCTGTTATTTTAAGTTGGCAAAGCTGCCAGTTGTCAAAAGCATCAGAGTTCTTGAGAAGAATAAAATTTTACCTGAGTTAATGATCGAAGAATAACAGAGACTAACCAGTGGCTGCATGCATCCCCAGGGTCCTCCATAGTTGTTGAGGGCAAAGACTTTTAAGGACACCTGCCTTCTGCTGATAGCTTGGGACTTGTGGATTGGGGACTTTTAGGAAGACTTTTCTACCGTTGACACAAGCAACGTGGAGAAAAGTTGATTCCACTGTCCTCTTGCCCATGGTCTGAAGAGTCCTTTTCAGCAGATGAAGTGAAGGGCAGGGTTGGTCAGTGGTCAGCATTGCCACTTTGTGTTTCTTCAGTGCCCACCAGTCTTCTTGGAGGAAATGTGGTGGGGCCAGCAGCTGGCCTGTCTCTCTGTTATAAAAAGCTTTTTAATAAAACATTTAAATGCATGTTCTCTAGATCTCTGAGCATTTGAGGGCTGTCTGTCTATCTCAGCAGACAAAATTTGTCTGTAGTGACTTTGAAAAATCCCCTTTTGTAATAGAAGCTTTATCTTTGTAAACAGCTTACAGGAAGGACTGGGTGATGTAAATATTCTGTTAATTTGAAATAGACCTTTATAACTTTAAATATTTACCATCATTTAAAGATATAACAATTTAGAAATGTTTGATACTTAGCATAGTTCAATTTAAATTGTATATAAAGTTAACTTACATTCCTTTTTTAAGGTTTTTTGAAACACTTTTTTATTATATATTTAAATTAGAAACAAGCTTGCTTCCCATGTCAGTCCCAGCTCCCTCTCCCTCCCCTCCATGCCCTCTCCCTCCCATCAGCACCCCCATCCCTCCACTCAATCCCCACTCTATTCCCCAGGGAGGGTAAGGCCCTCCATGGGGGATCTCTAGAGTCTGTCATTTCATTCTGGGGAAGTCCCAGGCCCTCCCCAAAGTGTCCAGATTGAGAGAGCATCCATCATTGTAGGATGGGCTTCCAAAGTCCATTTGTATGTCAAGGATAAATACTGATCTACTACCCAAAGCCCCATAAATTGCCTAGGTCTCCTCACTGACACCCACATTCAG